>NC_069661.1:126884166-128253750 GCF_027244095.1 Hemicordylus capensis
CTATACCTGTTATCAGATACACTGCAGGAATAATAGACTGGACCTAAGCAGAGCTAGAGACGCTAGATCGTAAGACCAGGAAAATCATCACCATCAATCATGCTCTGCACCCCCGTAGTGATGTCGATAGGCTATACCTCCCTCGCAGCTCAGGTGGAAGAGGAATGCTGCAAGTCCATCAAACAGTAGAGGAGGAGAAAAGAGGCCTTGAAGAATATATCAAGGACAGTGAAGAAGATGCACTTCAAATGGTCAATAATGCGAAACTATTCAACACCAATGAAAGAAAGCAGGCCTACAAGAAAGAACAAGTCAAGAAACGAGCAGAAAAATGGAAAAATAAGTCCCTGCATGGTCAATATTTGCACAATATAAGTGGAAAATCAAACATCACCAAGACCTGGCAATGGCTTAAGAATGGCAACTTGAAGAAAGAAACAGAGGGTTTAATACTGGCTGCACAAGAACAGGCACTAAGAACAAATGCAATAAGAGCAAAAGTCTAAAAATCCACCACAAACAGCAAGTGCCGCCTTTGTAAAGAAGCAGATGAAACCGTGGACCACCTAATCAGCTGTTGTAAAAAGATCGCACAGACTGACTACAAACAAAGGCATGACAAAGTAGCAGGGATGATACACTGGAACATCTGCAAAAAATACAAGCTACCTGTAGCCAAACATTGGTGGGACCATAAAATTGAAAAAGTTGAAGAAAATGAAGATGTAAAAATATTATGGGACTTCTGACTACAAACAGACAAACATCTGCCACACAATACACCAGATATAACTGTAGTCGAGGGGAAAAAAACAAGTTAAAATAATCGACATAGCAATACCAGGGGATAGCAGAATAGAAGAAAAAGAAATAGAAAAAATCACCAAATACAAAGATCTACAAATTGAAATTGAAAGGCTGTGGCAGAAGAAGACCAAAATAATCCCAGTGGTAATTGGCGCCCTGGGTGCAGTTCCAAAAGACCTTGAAGAGCACTTCAACACCATAGGGGCCACAGAAATCACCATCAGCCAATTACAAAAAGCAGCTTTACTGGGAACAGCCTATATTCTGCGGCGATATCTATAACAATTGACAATAAAATTCAGCCATCCCAGGTCCTTGGGAAGGACTCTATGTCTGGATAAAACAAACCAGTCAATAACACCTGTCTGACTGTGTAAACAAGAAATAATATGTCAATTAATACTTTTTCTTAGAAATAACAAATAATTATAAATAAAATCAAGAAAACCATGGCTTTTTTAACAACACACAAATTAGCGATGGAAGAAAAGTTCAGGTCATTTTAAGCTCCTTTAGAAGGCATATGTAATAAGAGTAATTTTGGAACAAGAAAGCTAAGCAAAAGGACTACTAAGCTAGATGGACCAATGGTCTGACTTGGTATAAGGTAGCTTCCTATGTTCCTATGACTAGTTTTTATCTTTAATTGGTGGTGTGTGTGTCCTATAATGCTTGGGAGCATTTATGTTCAGAGTCAGACTCATGTTCTTTTTATCATTAAATTTGTGTTAGAGTGCAATGCAACTAGAGTTGCTATAATACCAGGGGCATAGCCACCGTTGTGCAAATGGGTCCAAAGAACCCAGGCCAACAATGGTAGGGGCCACTGAAGCCCCCAGGGGGGCATGGCTCAGGCTCCAGAAGAGCCCCGAACAAACACCCCTCGCCCATGCCCGGGCTACTAAGAGCCCCGAGCCAGCTCTTGCCCATCCTTTTCAGGCAACATTTGCTCCCTGAATGCATCTATTCCTCTTTCTCTCAAGGAGAATAAATGCTTTCAGCGCTCGCTTGGGCTCTTCGGAGCTCGAGGCCACGCCCCCTTTGTGCGTGACCTTGAGCTCTGAAGACCCTGAGCGAGCACTCCCATGTCATTTCAGGCAGCATTTGCTTCCTGAAAGCATCTATTCTCCCTTTCTCTCCCTCTCTGGAGGGTGAGAAAGAGGAATAGATGCTTCCAGGCAGCAAACACTACCTGAAGGATGGGCAAGTGCTCACTCGTGGGCAGGGAGGGGATTCTCTTGTGACACAGGCACACCCCGTGCACATGACATCACGTGTACGGAGCATCATCAGAGGGGCCGCCGGGCGGGGCTAGACCCAGGCCACCGCTCGGTTGGCTCCGCACCTGAATAATACAAACTGGAAAATCCTCCTCTCTCCCTCTCTCTCTTTTTTGCCAAGCAGCCATGAAAGAGGCTTCATCCCCCACCCCTGCGTCTCTTTCATTACCTGTGGGGAGGTGCAATCAGGACTCATTCAGCCCATACAAGGAGGTGCAGGCAATGTGGCTAAGGAAGAAACTGATCAAGGTAAATAATTTAATGGATGTGAGACTGCTAAAGACACAGGAGGATTATCTCGGCTGCAATCTGGTAACTCGCAACAGCTTCACTACACATGACATGTACCATCAGGATGCCACTAAAAACTAAATTACCATGGAGTTTTCCCCATAATGTTTAGGAGTGCTCAGCAAATAATGTGGCATAATCACATTGTGAGTTTCCCTACTCCCATCAGCAGCAACCAATGATAAGGATTGGCAATGATAAGCAACCAATGATAAGGAAATATGGAATACTAGTATTTTTAAGCCTGTTATGATAACGGGCGCTAGCTTTGTCTCACACCTTTTTTGTTTTGTTTTGTTTTAACCTTTCTGAGGCCGGGACCGGGGGCAGAGCGGAGGCCGTTCCGGCAGAGCCTTTGCACAGAGAGGAGTTCTATTTGCAAGCTCCTCTCTGCCTCTGAAATTAAGGACTATCTTCGCCCAACTGACACGGGCCAGGGTAAGGTGGACTCAGCAGTTGGGAGGGAGGGTGGTAGGTTGGTGGTGTTGGTTGCGGCCGCCAGGCCTCTGCCACTGCCAATCCCCCTCCCGCCGCCTCCAGCCTCCATGCCGCGGCCAGTCTCCCCAGCCGGGCAAGGGCCCCCCGCCACCGGCGGCCTTGCCTTTCTGGGCCAGCCGCCACCGCCTGTGGCCTCCGCGGCCGGGCCGGGCCTGCCACCACCTCTGTCCCCGCCCCCCCACGACTCAGTCTCTGGCCGGGCCGTCTCCAGCCGGGCCGCAGCCAGCCTCTGCGGCTGGGCCCTTCACCATAGGCCTACGTGCCGCCACCGGCCTCCGCTCCGTCCCCCCGGTCTCCCTGCTCCGCCGCTTTTCCGGCTTCTTCAGGGCGGCCGCTTCTGGCCGCCCAAGATGGCCGCCAGGTGCTGGCGGTCGTGTCTCCCTTGCTCTGTTCTGGGCATGCGCTTCGTGCATGACCAGAACAGCCCAGGGAGGCATGAACGCACACCTTGGTGTCCATCCACGGACGGACACCAAGGCTTTTATTAGAGAGGATGCTACTAACCATTATGGAGGAGAGAGGGAGGCCCTGCCATGGGAATAGAATGTTTGGTGGCATCCCCCATGATATATTGAATATATAGACCAGCTCTCACTTGGCTCTCCTGCTTTCAAAATATTTTAAATTTATATATATGTAACACACAGCCAGCTTATATAATGGGAGATTGAGGCTGCATTTGCGCATCATGCAAACTGTGTGAATGAACCAATGAACTCACAGTTCCACTCCCCACCCCACCCGCTCTCCCATCCGCATTTGGACGACAGGGAGAGCATCCACTTTGCAGTCAGCGAGACTGCATAGAGGAGGAGGAACTGGCTGTGTGAGCTTCCTTCTTGCTTGAAGGACAGCCAATTGGGGAGGGAGAGAAGGAGGAGCTTCCTCCCTCAAATCCACTCTGGCCAAATGAATCCTCCAGTGCAGCATTCAGATGGAATCGTAGCTCTGTGAACCCTTCGTTTTTAGCAGTGAAACTCACTATAAACCAAGGGTTCAAACTGGAGTCTCCTGCGCACAACCTCAAGTCGCGCAACAGATGGGACTGGAGTTGCATGCATTTGGACGTATTGGTAAAGAAACCACAGGTCTCTGTGATTCCGGTCCCCCGTTACGTGTGAATGTGGTCATCGTCCACCAGAAATGCCTGTCAATGGAGTATGGAAAAGGCATTGCCTTCCGTTTGGCCAGTCTGTTAAGTGTTATCAAGAAATATCCTCATACAGACAACATCCACATACAACAGAGATTAGGAATGCTTAGTACATTTTCCTCGTCCATAAGTCTCTGTGGAATTTGGAGTTCCAAATTAACTGGCCTTGTTTCTGAAGTAGAACCAATGCATTTTAAATTCAGTATTGTTCTGAGTTTTTTCTCCAGTTTTATACAGAACACTGTGCATTTGGAGTTCGATGCAGCTTTCAGCAGCTTCAGTTCATGTGTGTCCCTCCCTGCCCACATGACCATCATGCACATGGATAATACACTGAAAAAAGCGAACAATGTAATCATATATCATATACATGATGACATCAAGATTTTTTTGGTGTAATGCAATAATATGAAAGGCTGCATGCACATGTCAATAAAACACTGAACAAAGTGACAGTAATGAAAAAGAATGAGGTCATTCACACAATCAAAAACTGTGTTCTACTCAGGTTTGAAAGCTGTGTGTGTTCCCAATTTTCAGTTGTGTGGAAGCAAGGTAAGACGAAAAACTGAGTAGAAGTGATTGTGTGGAAGCAAGGTAGGAGATAAACCTGGGTAGCTTTTCCTCCTACCTTGCTTCCACACAAACTCTTCAGCCCAGGTTTTCATCTTATCTTGCTTTCATGCAACTAAAAATTGGGAGCACACACAGCTCCCAAACCTGGGTAGAACACATTCTGTGATTGTGTGAATGACCTCAATTTCTAGGTATTGGTGAAGAAAAGTACAAACATTATTCAAGGTTTGGATCTCACCGATGAATCTCAAGATGCCATCTTACGCACATGTGTACACCCAATAGGCTTGTGCATTTCGATTCGGGTACAAAACGTTTTGTGCCCAAAAATGGCAATTTGTGCCCGAAAATGGCAATTTCGGAGGTTTTGTAACCAAAACAAAATCAAGAATTAAAAAACAGAGATTTTTGTTTCCAAATCGAAATGACCGTGTTTCGGACAGAATGCTTTGTTCTTCGGAAAAGCATTGCAAATGAAAGTGACTTCTCTGACTCTCCACTCCAGCTGAGGCACTGAGTGATTAGCAGAAGATAAGATATGCAAAAACTGTTGAGCATGAATAGTTTAGTTAAATGTTGTATTCAGTGTGATTGAAATGCAAACTGACATTGCAAAGGGATTTGGAAGACAGCATTTTGAGACAGAAATACCCAAATATCTTTGGGAGCTCAATACAATTCCAAAGCTCTTGCTAAAAGCCATGGTATAAATTGTGTGGAGAAGCTTTTCGAGAAGCTGGTTAGGAAAGTTCTGAAATTACACAGGTTTTTCTTTCCAGAGGTTTAGAAAGAATCTCTTGACTTGTTCAGGGCTCTTTTGAAGAGCTATTTTGTTTTTCTTCTGATTTTTATGAGTTATAGTGGTGCCTAAGTTTTGATGCCCAAGTTGAGCAGTCTAATATAATTTAGACCACAATGTAATTTGGTGGGACATGACATCTAAGCCAGTGGTTCACAACTTTTGCCATTGCAGGGACAGGTCATCCACATGGGACTACAGGAGACAAAAGGAGGGGGGTGGGGAACACACCTGTCAATCAGTTGACGTCCCCAGGAATCTTAGTTGCTTCTTTCTTTCTTGTAACCATGATCTATGGTTTTGTACTTTCTTAAATGCAGTGATGATAAATCTCAACAATTCTGAACAGTAGGCTGATTTGTTTGGGCTACGGCTCACTCCAGTTCAGTTAGATGAACATTTGAAGCTGTTCCATAGTACCAAGGCAGTTTTATTTTATTTTTTTACATTTTATATCCCGCTCTTCCTCCAAGGAGCCCAGAACGGTGTACTACATACTTAGGTTTCTCCTCACAAAAACCCTATGAAGTAGGTTAGGCTGAGAGAAGTGAATGGCCCAGAGTCACCCAGCTAGTATCATGGCTGAATGGGGATTTGAACTCGGGTCTCCCCGGTCCTAGTCCAGCACTCTAACCACTACACCACGCTGGCTCACTGGTCATTCTCTTCACTCTTTCAACTTGTTTATGTGGGGCTTCAGGGGCAAAACAGTGGGTTGGGTGGCAGTGCCCCAAGAGTGGTGCACCCAGATTACAAATAGGGCAAAGGGGTGATTTCTTAGGAATTTTTGAGGTTTACGCATCTTTAAGATTTCCCCCCATAGGGAATAATGGAGGTTTCAGCAGCCCCATAACTCCACGTGGGGGGGGCCACTGGGATGGCCCGAAGCGAGTGGTGGTGTAGTGCACAGAGGGTGCCAACCAACCCCCTGGATTGCTAACCCATTGGGGTACTGGGCTTTGTTGTTTCTGAGGTGTTGAGTTTAGATTCTCTGGTAGCAAATGAGATTTTTAATGAAAAACCATGAATCCACTCTCATATGCTACCAGAGAATCTACTCTCAGAACACCTCTAGAAAACCCTGTACTTCATGGGTTGGCAACCCATATGGGTGGGTGGGTGGCACCCTATGTGCACTACACCACCACTTGCTCTGGGCCACCCCAGTGCCCCTCAAGTGGAGTTATGGGACTGCAGAAACCTCCATTATACCCTACAAGGAAAATCTGAAAGACGCGTAACTTCATTAATTCTTTAAAAAACAAGCCTTTGCCAAATTCCTCTGAAAAAAATGTGGTAGCTTCCTTGCACCAACTAGGCACTACCACCAACCACACTCCACTCTGGGCCACCCTTTCCCCCCACCCCGTGTGAAGCTATACTTTTCCTGAAACCAACATCATACCCTATGGAGAAAATCTGAAAGACGCGCAAACTTCAAAAATTAACCAAAAATCAGCAGTTTGCCCAATTCCTTTGAAATTTTTGTGGTAGCTTCCACTCATTGGGCACTATAACCCCCAACCACTCTTTTGACCACATGACCCATTTTTTAATCTGAATTAATTCAGATTCAGATTAATTCGGATACAAAACAAAACTGGGGTGATTCGGAAGGCTTAATTTTGGACAAAATACAAAATGGGGTTGATTTGGATTTGGTACAAATCGAAACAGAAAAAATACAAAACGCACAATCCTAACACCCAACCCCTGGCATTTACGCCTCATTCTGTGGAGACTTTGTGCAAGTGCTAACTTCATTCAAGCTTATTTGTTTAAAAATGATACCCCAAAGAGACAGTAAAACTCACAGAGACAGAGTACACACTGTGAGAACTTGGTTGACATTCACACTTCAGTAATCCAAAAACCTTAGGTTTAAGAGGAGAGTTTAAGTTGCTTTACATTTTCACTCATGCTCCAAAAAGAATGGAAATTGCAAGTTAAAGTGTCCATCTTAACTTCTGTGCCATATAAGCTGTAAAGACTTTGTACAGTCTGATATATGATGATAGCTTTGGAAATGAGGCTCCATGTACCCACAATTTGCCTTGATCAGAGATGCATTAGGCAGACATTCTTCAGGGGCATCTCTAGGAAGTGAGTAGGGAAACTGCAGCTGTTACATGTTTGCCTGAATGCATCCCTCCCCAGCCCAAAGTCCAACTGAAAGACCAAGGCAAAGTGTGGTCTTTCCCAAGGAGCCATTCACACACATACACACGCACACATTGCAGCCATACATACCATACACACACTGCAGACAGACACAAACACACACTGCAGCCACACACATACACTATAGTCATACACACACACACCGCATACACACACTGCAGCCATTCACACACATATACACCACAGCCATTCACACACACCCTGCAGCCATTCACACACACACCCCGCAACAATTCACACACACACAAACTGCAGCCATACACACCATACACACACACTGCAGACACAAACACACACTGCATACAAACACTGCAGCCATTCACACCACACAGCCATTCACACACACACACACACACACACACACTGCAGCCTAGAAGAGCTCTGAGGAGCCTTTTGCAGCCTAGCTAAACAGACTGTGTCTCCTTCCCCCACCTCCCACTTACACCCGGCTGCACAGAACAACATGCCAGTTTTGCCTGGAGGTCAAGATGAAACACATGTGGTTTTGGAGAACTGACAGTTACACACACTGTCACACAGCCACCCGATGGTCACACAGCAATCCACACACACAAACACACCCCAGCCATCCCCTATACACACTGCAGCCACACACACTCATACACACTGCAGTAATTCCTTCACACACACACACACACACACACACACACACACACACAGCTGCTATACACACACACAGCCACACACACACATTCACATACACACCGTAACCATTCACACACACACACACAACACACACACACAGCAGCCGTTCACAACACACAGCCACACACACTGTCACACAGCCATCTGTTGGTTAACAGCTTATTTAACAGCCAAACACACACACACGGACACACTGCAGCCACACCCACACTGCAGACAAACAAACACACCGCCGCCATTCACACACACAAAGGCACTGCAGCCATTCACAAACACATACACACAGAGCAGCCTAGAAGAGCCCAGAGGAGCCCTTTGCAGTCTAGCTAAACAGACTGTGTCTCCTTCCCCCACCTCCCACTTACATGTGGCTACACAGAATAGCATGCTGGTTTGGGCTGGAGGTCAAGATGAAACACACATAGTTTTGGAGAGCCGTCAATCACACACACTGTCACACAGCCATCTGATGGTAACACAGTCATCCCCACACACAAACACACTTCAGCCATCCCCCCACACACTGCAGCCACACACACACACACACACACACACACTGCAGCCTAGAGGAGTCCTTCGCAGCCTAGCTAAATGGTGCATGTCTCCTTCCCCTCTCTTCCCGCTTACACCTAGCTGCACAGAGCCCTGCTGGTTTGGGCTGGCAGTCAGGACAAAACACACATGGTTTTGAAGAACTAACAACCATGGAGCAACTGCTTTTCCTAAGGCAAAGGAGCATTATTAATATGTATAGCTTCAGTGTTAGAAGAAAAGAAGAAGGCAGGGAAGAAAACTGAAGGACTGTGCTCCCAAGGCTCAGACAGGGAAAGAGCTGGCTGCCATACTGGTTGTGGGCAATGCAATGGGCACCGCAGCTTCAAACTTCCTACTGCACAGACTCTTTTAGCAACAAAGATGCATTTTTCAGCCTCTTAAAACTCAACTTTGAGGATCAGGTGTGAAATAACCATCGATTGGGTCTCAGAGGGATATACAAAAGGCACTTTTCTGGCATATAGTCTAAAGGCTATTTGAAACCAGTTGCAGGGGAGTAACAGCAGGAGGGAGGGCATGCCCTCAACTCCTGTCTGTGGCTTCCAGCGGCATCTGGTGGGCCACTGTGTGAAACAGGATGCTGGACGAGATGAGCCTTGGGCCTGATCCAGCAAGGCTGTTTTTATGTTCTTATGCATGCAAATTGACTACAAAATCATTTAAATACCACTTCCTCAGTCTGAAAGAACGTCGCCAACTTTTCAAACCCCTGTTCAAAAGAGAAAAACTTTAAAACTGCTCAATCTAGACCATTTTTCAATGGATCTTCACCAAATTTGCAGAGGAGGTGTCTCCTGTCACCTAGTGAATGGGTGCTGATGACCAGGCCGACTGGACAAATGGTTTTGATTTTATAAGCAATAAAATATTCAGAACTTATAATTGTGGAATGTTGAAACTATTCTCCATCTTAATGATACTGGCATAGCTGTGCCAATATAATATATAGGTACTTTGTAAAAGTGGGACAAATGTATTCCACTTTAAACTGGGGGCAAAGTATAAATAAGTCATAGGAGAACAACAAAAGATATGGTTTCATTGGCTAAAACATATTCTATACAACAAGAACATTTTTAGATTAATATTCAGTGACAAAAGCCTCTATTAATGCAGAGTTAGAGCATATAAAGAGGGCAATTTAAATGCCACAAATAAGGACATGCAAAATGGGGAATATCAGCCCTCCATGGCCATTGTGGAGCCAAAACTCTGATATAGCATGAGGTAGTAAAAGAGCCCATAGCCATTCATTCATTTGGGACCATATTTAACATTTAGAATGATTCAGCATGTAGGTCAGGTCCACATGATTTTTATGCCAGCACAGATGGCATAGGAAGGTTAAGTGAGATCATCCATAGGCCCCACTAACTCTCTTCTGGTACTCTTTATGCTTTATTTATGTGTATGAACCGTAGATATTCTTGCTTTCCTCTGAAGTAAACATGAAATGCCCTTTAGATTTTCTCCCAGTCATGGGGTAGTTGCATAGAGAGCCAGCGTGGTGTAGTGGTTAAAGTGCTGGACTAGGACCAGGGAGACTCGAGTTCAAATCCCATTCAGCCATGATACTAGCTGGGTGACTCTGGGCCAGTCACTTCTCTCACAGCCTAACCTACTTCACAGAGTTGTTGTGAGGATAAATTTAAGAATGTAGTACACCGCTTTGGGCTCCTTGGAGGAAGAGCGGGATATATAATGTAAAAAATAAATAGATTTCTTTAAGCAGTCCTGCACAGCTGGAAGAGAATTTAACTGAGGCAAACAAGTTGGCAGGGTCTGATTGTTTGGATCTTTCCCATGCACCTCACACACACACACACACACACACACACACACTGCTGATTCCTTTGGAAAGTCTCATGTGATCAGTCTGCGCCCGCGTGGTCATGTTATTTAAGCATTCTTTCAGCTGTGTGGGAGCTAAAAGGTAAAGTGTGCCATCAAGCCGATGTTGACTCCAGGCGCCGACAGAGCCAGGAGGGGTTTACCATTGCCTTCAGTATGAGAGGATCCCTTTCAGCATCTTCCTATATCGCTGCTGCCTGATATAGAGTGGGGATTTGAACCGGCAACCTTCTGTTTGTTAGTCAAGCATTTCCCCGCTGCACCACTTAAGGAGACGTGTGGGAGCTACTCAACTTCCATTCAGGAGAACGAGAACAAAGACAATTCCTGGAAGAACTTTCCTAAAGGAAAACCTAAGTCATGTGGCAAGAAAGGAGTTTGCTTACTCTAACATTTTTCCAGAAGGAGTCCTTCTAAAGAAGGCCTTGTGGGTAAGAAGAAGCCCTCATCAAAGCAAGCCGAGAGTCCAGTAGCTACTGGCACTAGCCATTAAAAGCCAGTAAATAAATGTTCTCATCACCTACAAATGTTCTAGTCACCTAGAACTACAAACAAGGAAAGACCCCTTTCTCATGTTCAGGAGAAAGGGCTCAAAGGGGGCAAGAGGAGGAAGCCTCAAAATGCTTACCTCCCCAAAGATGATCTCTCTGCCATTGCTGGGTGGCGGATCGCCCACTCAGATGACTGCAGGCCGCTCCCGGAAGCACAGAGGTTTGGGGGCCAGGAGGCCCCCAGAACTCCCATAATGTACCACGTGAGTGCATGGTGCATTATGAGGAGCCTCCTGATGTAGGCTGGGTGAGCCATGTGGCACCGACCCATGATTAGTTAGCCAGGGGCAAGAGTGTGCTCGTACCCTTAACCCTAGCTAGCAGCTGGGACTCTCTATAGGCTTTCCCACCATGCCACTGCCAGGAGCCGCGCTGCTCCCAGTGGTTCACACGGACAGCAAAGATTGAGCTTGGCTGCCTAAGCCCAGTCTTTGCTGTATGTGTGAACAATCTCAATAAGTAGCTACACCACTGACCTAAAACTATGTTTCCAGATTAAGCCGCAAGGATCAGCTTCTCCAATGGGTCATGTGCAGTGACAGCACACATCTCAGAACAGGAGCAAAAGCACAAGGGGATTCTGGAGGAAGCACAGGTGCACATACATGCATCCTTACAGTGGCCTTAATCACAAGTGAGCAGAGGTGAAGGCTACCATTGAGTCCACTGCATTTGCTAAAGGGAGGAGTGGTTTCCAAATGAGTTGGCTCACTGATGACCTATAAAGCTGGAGAGGTGGGGGGCTGGCCTCTAGAGTCTTCGAGAAGATGGTAGTTTATGTTATTTTCATTCTGTCTGTTCTCTGCTATTGCTCTAACAAGTAATGTTTCTAATACTGGAGTACAACCAATGAAGAGGTTTTTTTAAAAAGTCAGATACCAATCTTGGTTATCCTATATAATAAAAGGCTAAGTGAGTGGCCGTGGCCTTGGAACGTTGGGGATCTGCGTCCCTGTCTCTCTGGGCTGTTCTGGGCCTGCGCGAAGCGCAGGCCCAGAACAGCCCAAGGGAGACAGGACCGCCAACGCCAGTGTCCCAAAGCCACCAAACACTCGACCTCCTGCCATCGCCCGCCCGCCCTCCACCACCGTTCCGGCCCCACCAACGACCATTTCACACTTATCCCCGGTCCTCATCGCTGTCTGCCCGCCCGCCTCCCATCACTGTCCCGGCCCCACCCGCAGCCATTTCGGGCCAATCCCCAGTCCTCCTTGCACGGAACCCACGGGCGGCCATTTCACCCCAAGCACTGCCGTTGGCCGCCCGCCCTCCCTCCCTCCCTCCCAACTGCCGAGCCCTCCTTACCCCGGCCATGTCCGTTGGGTTAAAAACTCCTTAATTTCCAAGAGAGAGAGGAGCTCGCAAGCAGAGCTCCTCTCTTTGCAACGGCTCTGCCCGTACTGGCGGTTTGGGTGTAAAGGGCGTCCTTTATGCCCAAACCGCCAGTACGGGCAGAGTCTTTGCAAAGAGAGGAGCTCTGCTTGCGAGCTCCTCTCTCTCTCGGAAATTAAGGAGTTTTTAACCCGACGGACATGGCCGGGGTAAGGAGGGCTCGGCAGTTGGGAGGGAGGGCGGGCGGGCAGCGGTGGCGGCGGCGTGGGCCAATTTGGCCCGGACGAAGGACTCGGAACTTGGGAGGGAGGGTGGGCGGGAGGGCAGCGGAGCCAGCGGCAGAGAAAGAAAGATAGAGAAAGAGAGAAAGAGAGAGAGAGAGATAGGGGAAGGAGTGAGGGAGGGAGATAGGACAATAGAAAGATAAAAAGAAGGAAAGAAGGAAGGAGAGAAAAGAGAGAGGAGGGAAGGAAAAGGACAATAGAAACAAGGAGGGAGGGAAGGAAAGTAGGAAAGAGAGAAGGAAGGAAGGAAGGAAGGAAGAAGAAAATAAAGGAGAAAAAATGAGGGAGAAGGACCCAAAAAAAAGGGGGGGAGGGAGGGAGGGAGGAGCAGCCAGCCCCAAAGAACAAGCCCATTAAAGAAAGAAAAGAGGAAAAGACGAAGAAAACAGAAAGATGGGAGTTAGAAGAGGTGGAAGAAAGAAAGGAAGAGAGGGAGAGGGGGAGAGAAGAAAGGAAGACAAGGAAACAGAGGAAGAGAGAGAGAAAAGGAAGACAAAGGAAAGACAGGAAAAAAAACAAAATAAAAGGAAAGGAGGGCGAACGAGAGAGGAAAGGAATAAAGGGAACAACAACAACAGGTACTAGCGCCCGTTATTTTAACGGGCTTAAAATTACTAGTGACTTCATAAAGAAATAAATATAAATGTGATAAATCTAGTAAGCATAATGGGAACAGAATGGGACTTACTTCTGCATAAGAGGATTCCAATTCTTAAATTGTTAATTTTTACCTTAAAATACCCATTAACTGAACCCGTTGTCAATCTGGTTTCCATGAAAACTACTTGACTAACAGAACCTTTATGCTTTTAAGTGAAAGCAAAGAGCATATGATTCATCTGAAAAGCTGCTAGTAGGAAGGTGCCTATAAAATAAGCACTAACTTTCTCAGGGCACACTCCAATTCATTCTTCTCATTATCGGCTTCTTGGAGCTGAGAGAAAACTCTTGCCAGGAACTCTTCAAAATTGGAAAGTAAATGAGGCTCGTCTTTCCTCAGCTGCGACCAGAGTTTCTTTACATCACTCTCACTGAGGGGGAAAAAGAAGAAAAGAAAAGAATATACTTGTTACGTGCTAAGGTTTTCAAGCTGCAATCGTAGCAAAACTGTAGCAAATGTTATGGCAGCCGTATGTCTTGCCAAAGCAAGAAGCATATCACAAATGGAGACATGAGGTCTGTTATATGGTGGCCACACAGGGACGGGCCTTCTCTGTTGCTGCCTCGAGGCTGGAATGCGCTCCCTGTTGAGATAAGAGTCTCCCTGTCTCTGAGAACTTTTTAAAAATCCCTAAAGACTTCTCTTTTCACCCAAGCTTTTTAATTTTACTGTGTTTTAAACTGTTTTAAGGTTTTCATTTCATTTCATTTCATTATTCATTGATTGATTGATTGATTGATTGATTGATTGATTTGATGTAAACATCCCACCCAAAATGCAAGTCGCTTGAATACCGCCCAAAACGCAAGTCTCTGGGTAGTAAGCCTCCCAGTAACACAAGTTTGGGGTGGTATACAGGATAGATAGATAGATGGATAGATAGATAGATGTAAGTGCTTTTGTACATGGTTGGATGGATCCGTTATTCAATATAAACAAATGTATAAAGGTGTGGGGCTTTTTTAGTGTCCCACCATTATAATGTCTGGTGGAGTTATATTAATTATAAAATCAAGGTAATTTGTCTTGTGAGTAAGAAATTTGGACTGACTGGAGAATCTATATCATGAGTGCTATAATCTGGCCAAATTTCATAAACTGTGATGAAGAATGGCTGTGATATCAGTTCAAAACTTCTACATTGAAATGCAGGACTGCGCTGCACTGAAATGCAGCGGGGCTCACATAAAACATATCTTCAGTTTCTGTTTTTGCTTTTTTAGATTTCGTCAAAAATGCAAGGCTAATGATCACTCATTAAACTAGTGGCAGGTAATTCAGCTCATGCTCATTGTCATATTTATACTTCCTAGAGGCAGCTGGCTTCCCAAAAGAAAAATGGCCATTGCCACAGTGAGCAGGCGGTAGCTGTGAAAGACAGTTGGTGAGAGAAGAGGAGCTATTGTACCTGTGTGTGTGTGTTTATGAGGTGCTGCTGTTTTTGTGAGTGAGTCAGTGAGATATACTGGAGTGTGTAGTTGTATAGTGCTGTTCCTTTATATGTGCAATGCTGCTGCTGTTGTGTGTGTGTGTGCATGCGCGGACATGTTCATGTAACTGTGACTGGAAAAAAAACCTCTGTTTTCTTTCTGTAAAATGCACACATGCTTCCTTAAAGGTAAAGTGTGCTGTCAAGTCGATTTCGACTTCTGGCGCCCACAGAGCCCTGTGGTTTTCTTTTGGTAGAATACAGGAGAGGTTTACCATTGCCTCCTCCTGCACAGTATGAGATAATGCCTTTCAGCATCTTCCTTTATCGCTGCTGTCTGATATACTACCAGCAGGGATTCGAACTGGCAACCGACTGCTGCTTAGTCAAGCATTTTTCCACTGTGCCATTTAAGGTGATTTATCTGCGTGTATGATCTCTCTATATTTTTATTTTTATTTATTTCATTTATATACCTTCCACCCACAAATAGCTCTGGGTGGTGCACAGTCAGAGAAAAAACTATTTAAAATATTAACATAAAACTCATTTAAACCATTAAAACCACATATTTAAAGTCTAAAATTCTATGATTCTGTATTATGAGCAGTCTTAATCTCAGGCTTGGTTCACTTCTTTGAGTGATGTGTCTTCATATGTTTTGAGATCACTGCTGTCTTAACTTAATTTTGCAGTCATGATAACAACAGTAGACTACACTCCAAGGATATCCTAAAAGTCACTTCCTTATCTATCTATCTATCTATCTATCTATCTATCTATCTATCTATCTATCATATTTTTATACCACTTGATATGTCCATCTCTATCTTCCTTAGTTATCCCTTCTCCGGTGCAGAAATATGAGGATAACAAAAATGGACATCTCTGTAGGGGTATGCACAGACCGTTTTGGGCTGAACCAGTTTGCCACAAAATAGGTCAGTTCAACTGGTCTGATTGTGAACTGAACCAGCCTTCAAGAAGGCCACCAGTCCACAATCGGACTGAACTGAGCCCAGTTCATGACATCCTGCTTTGGTGATTCGGCAGGCTTGTAAAGGGGAATCCTCACCGGATTCCCCTTTACAAGCAAAGAGGAAGCCTTCACAAACGGCTTCTAAAGGGCAGTGGGGCAGCGAGATGCACCTAAAAGTAGATGATAAGGTTCTCACTGTCCCTGGCCCAATGCAGAGCAGTGATGCTCCCTCCCTTCATCAGCCCATACATGGCTCCAGCAATGACCTGGCCTCCGTGCATGCGTGGAGGCCAGGCCATTGCTGGAGCTGTGGAGCCATAGAGCCACACGTAAGCTGCTGAAAGGAGAGAGCACCGCCACTCCACAGTGGACCGGGGCGGTAAGGAGAGGGCCTTATCATCTACTTTTAGGTATGTCTCACCTGCCCCTCCCCTCTTTAGAAGCCTTTTGTGAAGACTTCCCCTTTGCTTCCTCACCAGATTCCCCTTTACTAGGCCATCAAACCACCAAACCAGTTCGACACATTTCGGCCATATGGAATAGACTGCCCAGTCGGTTTGACTGAACTGGGTCATGGATCCGTGGTCCAGTTCAAATTCGACCTGAATTCGGACTGAACCATAGAAACTGGTTCCATGCACACCCCCACTACTCCATATGCCTAGTACACTTAAACAATTTGAAAAATTATGAAAATACTTTAAAATGCAGATTTAAAATGGTCGATCTCACAGGATTGATGTGAAGGTTACTGCAAGAATATATTTTTATAATAGTATCTTATAAATAGATACTTTTATTTCTTATATAAACTCCTGCTAACTGGGCACAGAGGCACATTTTAAAGTGATATCTCTCTTGTTTTTAGCAGGAGAGCAAATGTTCCTATTCAACCCAGCATAATGTTCCTCTCAGTGGCTGTTTGCTGTGTCCTCCATGTGATTTTTTAACATTGCAAGCCCTTTGGGGATAGGCAACTATTTTCTCATTCCTTTTGCTCTGCAAATTGCTCTTGAAAAGCAGTATATAAATATTCTTAATGATAATCTGTAGTCCTTTCAATATCTAAACACTCATTATAAATGATATTATTACGGGAACTAACTTGAACAGGAACACAATATGTGGAATGCATTTAATGTTTACATGAGGCAAAGGTTAGGGTGCCATAACTTACCATTTGTAATTGGAACTTACCATAAGTTACATGCACTTTACTTCTCTTAAACCAAAGGGTTTTTGATCCTAGAATATATTAACTAGCTGCAAGGAATTTCTGGTTTATCCAGCACAGCATGTTAAGTGTTGGAGTTAGACAGAGGAGAGCTGGGTTCGACTCTCACTCTACCATGAAGCTCATGGGGAGACCTTGGATTCACCATTCTCTCTCTGACTGACCTACTAGACAAGTTTGTTGGGCAGATAAAATGATAAGAAAGACCATGTACTCCATCCTTGAAGGAAAAGCTGGACAAAAAGTGCTCGTAGAGCCGCCAGTGGGGTGAGGAGCAGTTCCCTTAAAAAGCAGGCAAGCAGCTCCTTACCTACTCATCCATCGCCCTGACACTCCACTGCCATCAGGGTGGGGAGCAGTTCCCTTAACAAACAGGTAAGCAGCTCCTTAATTGCTCATCTTGAGCCCCGCCGCTTTTCCAGTGGTGGCACCCACTGTCCAAAAGGCTGTGTGCAGCTGCAGCTGCAGCCTCCTCACGTGCCTGCTGACACCGTGCAGAGGCTGCAGGGTGTTGGAAGTGAAGGACTTTGCGCTGTCTCTTGTCTCAATGACATAGGAGGATAGACTAGTGAGTCAGAGGGCTAGGGTCAAGACACTGGTCATCCCTTCTCTACTGCTCTGACACTATCCCTTTGGAATGTAGATTTCTACTCTCGGGGACACTTCCTTCCTTCCTGCTTTGCACTTCCTCCTTCCTTCCTCTTCCCTTCCTTCTACCTTGCAACATGCAAGCTCCTCTCCCCTGCACCATGGGTGCCGAGATGCAGAATCCATCTGCATCCAGCTAGATAGATAGATTAGAGATCCTAACTCCTCACTTTCCTATCCAGAATGGAGTTCTCTAATAAATACCATTTATATTGATTTGAAACTATGAACTGGCTCCAAGTTACTTTACTCTCAGCATACACACATGCCTAACTAAATTCCGCTGTGTTGTGCCTCTGTGCACTCTGCTTTAATGAAAAAGGGTTTCTCCTGCCAGAGAGAATTCCCAACAAAAGGCTGTGCGCGGCTGCAGCTGCAGCCTCCTCACATGCCTGCTGACACCATGCAGAGGCTGCAGGGAACAGCACTGCCACGATGCATGGCATTTTGGGCAGTGGGCACCACCGCCAGAAAAGTAATGGGGTGGCGGATGAGGAAGGAAGGATCTGTTTACCTGCTTTTAAAGGGAACTGCTCTCTGCCCCACCAAAGCAATTTGAACACCCAAGCCAGTTTGATGCTTTCCAGAGGAGGCGCTGACCCGACCTGTGCACATCCCGAGTGCTCTGTACTCAAAGGGCTCAAACACCAAATTTGAAACACAAAGACAACACCGGAACAGCAACTGTAGGGACACCGTGCTGGGGTTGAATGGGGACAGTTGTTCTTCCCCTGCAGAATAGAAGTAAATCACTACTTTAGAAGGTGCCTCTATGAATATTCCACTGCCGATCACATATCCTACCCATGATCATCTTAGAAACTTGTAAAGTTTGGCTCTTTCTTTATTGCCCTTATTATCTCAGATTGTATAATTGTTAATTGCACTTTAGGCTCTAATTCCAATGTTTTTAAGTCCCTTAGTTCCCAATCTAAGTTATTAGACCCATACTAGAAGGCTTGCATCGTTTAAAACTTTATGAAAATCCTTAGCTAGTCCCAGAGAAACAACTGGAGGGACAGCCAAGGGAAGTGTTTGACAGGGCCCATTTCTACAGAAGCTGCAGCTGAAGACCATTACAGTGAGATAGCACAGAAACAATTTATAATTCATGCTATCAAAATTGGTTCCATAAGAAGCATGCTCCATTAATGCCAGTTTTGGACCCAGTCCAATTTTTTCAAATTCAGACTGACAGACTCTCATTCCTTTCAGTCTGTGCATAGAACAGGAGAAAAATGCTACATTTTAAAGTTCCTAAAATAAGGCCTGGGTAACATTGACTGCACATAGGCCTGGGGCTGCATGTTAAACAGATCCGCCATATTCATGGCTGTATACTGTTAATCCTGAGGTACTTTCACACATCATAAAACTGGCCCCTTGCAGTACCAATTTAATGGAATTTGACCGTGATTTAATCCAGTTTGTGCAGGTATTAAAACCCTGAGTCAGTTGTGTAGCCATTACACATAGATCAGTGATGAGGTACTTTCAGGTAAACCAGCCCAGTCCACAGCAGGTAAGCTAAAGCACATCTACAAAGGTATCCACACATGCAGCCTCACCCAGGCTAGGGCAGCCCAGCCTGGGTTAGGCAGCACATATGAAGTGCCAGGAGCAAGGTCACTCCCAGTGCTGCCCCCACACCAAGCCCCACTTTTTAACCTGGCATTTAGCCGAGGTTAAGTCAACCTGTGGTTCGCTTAATCTCGGCCAGCAATCATTTGGGTGAATGCAGCCAGGTTAAACGGCTTCCTCTCAGCCTGTCACCATTTCCAGCAGCGAGCCGGGGAGCAGAGAGAAGAGTGGCCCCACCGAGTGTGGCAGCTGCTCTAATGAGAGCAGCTGCTGCACTCGTGCACCAAGGCACCCTGGGATGCAGGAGGGGGAAGTCCTCCTACTCCCAGCGTTACCCTTCACTGTGCCTCTGCTCATGTGGGCGCGGCAGAGGGGAGGATGGCAGCCAGCCGTCTGCTGGGAAAGGCAGGCGAGCTTCTGCCTTCCCCGCAGCACACCCTCCCTCCCCAGCAAAGTCCTGTGAAAGACCTCTACATATGCCTGATTTGGAAAGAGGGGGAAGTGATCTTAGAGTAAAGCAATGTTTAAGAAACTAGGTGTGAGAGTCTACCACAAGGATACCCTTTGTATTTGGTGGTACCTCGGACAAGGATAAGGAATGGATTCCTTTTGAGAGAGTCCAGGTCAGTACATACAAAACGTAGAGTTTCTACATTTTAATAACCATTTTTTGCCATGTGTTTTATAAGAGAGAGAGGTGCAAAGAGCCAGCATGGTGTAGCAGTCAGAGTGCTGGACTAGGACTGGGAAGACCCGAGTTCAAATCCCCATTCAGCCATAAAACTAGCTGGGTGACTCTGGGCCAGTCGCTTCTCTCTCAGCCTAACCTACTTCACCAGGTTGTTGTGAAAGAGAAACTCAAGTATGTAGTACTCTGGGCTCCTTGGAAGAAGAACAGGATATAAATGTAAAATGTAAAATTGTTTTTCTTGTTTGTTCATTTTCCTCAATGAAGCCATTTTTAGGTGCAGAGAGAGAAAATGATATATACAATATGGATACCAGTCTTTCCCCCCCTCCGTGATTAATTATCAAAGTTGGGGAGAATTCAAGTCAGGGAAATGGCACAAGGAAGTTCTTCACATGGGGCTTTTAAAGCCTTTTAACTCATATCTCCTCCAGAATGGAGGGGGGTGCATTCACATATCAGCCAGATTTACCCTGAAGTCCCTGTGAGTTATCAGGGAGCAGTTCACATACAAGTTGGGTTTTTTTTACAGCACGTTAGAGTATAGCCCGATTTATATCCAGGGTTTAAAAAAAATACACTATTTATGTCAGTTATTTCAGACAACTTCGAGTTCACAGTAAAGCCCTCTAGAAAACTCGCGGTAAAGCCTGCTGCATGTAAAAGTCCAAGGAGACACAAAAGTTAAACCACCTTTCCCCAGCAATACAGTCACAATCCAAATCAGTCTCTCCTCGCAACTGCTTTTAAGAAAAAGATGTTAGGAGTTCCATTTATTATTATCACCAACATCATCTATATAGTGTCATCTTTGTACAAAGCATTTATGATAGGGTTGCTACTTTTAAAGCTGATGTTGCAGCAGGTGTCAAACAGCTGCTACTCCTCTCCTACTATTCCCCCTCCTACTATAGAACAGCAAGCTGTTCCAGGTGTGCTGAACAGAACAGAAGCTGAGAGAACGAGGCAAACAATTTGTTATGGGGCGACTAACAAATAAAGGACCAAGAATGGAATTCAGCAGATAAGAGGAACCACACTGCCTTGTCTCCAACCACACTGGGAGATTTAAAGGCCTGTGCCTGTTGTCTGGATTGCAAAGTGGCAAGCCTAAATTATGGCCTTTTATGATCTGGGGTAATTTTAAAAAAAAATCCTTTAGCATTTCCCAAATGGGCATATTTGTTCAACATATCTATGGTGGAACATGGAACATTCAAATATGATATCACACCTGTTGACTGAAATGGCACAGCCTAGCAAAAGCTCCACCATGTGATTCTCCTGCATGTCTTTGTATTTTGCTAGTAGTGGTAATCATAACAATTAATTAATTAATTAATTAATTAATTAATTAAACTTTACTTGTTAGCTGCCCCATAACAAATTGTTCTCTGGGTGGCTCACAACACAGCATTAAAACATCAAGTAAAATCACCTGAAATCACCACACACCAGGAAAAAAAACAAAATACAATACAAAACAATTTAAACACTTTTTTTAAAAGTCAGTTTTAAAAGTCAAATTTAAAAATCAAAATTTAAAAGGCCTGAGTGAACAAAAAGGTCTTTACCTGGTGTCTAAAAGAACAAAGTGATAAAGCCAGGCAAACCTCACTGGGGAAGTTATTCCATAAACAGGGTGCACCCTCCAAAAAGGCCCTCTCTCTAGTAGCCACCCACCTCACATCGTTGGCAAGAGCACTCAGAGCAGAGCCTCTGAAAAAGATCTTAAGGTCCAAGTCAGGACATATGGGGCAAGGCACTCTCTCAGGTAACCCAGTCCCAAGGGCTTTAAATGTTAAAATCAGCACTTTGAATTGGGTCCAGAAATGGACTGGGAGCCAGTGCTCCAAGAACTGGAGTAATATGATCAAAAATAGGGGTGGTAATATTACACTGCCCCTATTTTGTACCAGTTGCAATTTCAAGACCATTTTCAAAGGTAGCCCCACGTGCATTGCAGGAATGTAAACGAGAGGTTACCAGAGCATGAGTAACTGTGGCCAAGCTATCTCTGTCCAAGTAAGGTTGCAGTTGGTGTATCAGCCAAAGCCAATAAAAGGCTGTACTACTTACTCTTCTAAGATCTTGTTAGCTCCAAGCCTCTCCATAAAATTTGAGAACTGATCGTCTTCCTCCTCATCCTCATTGGCTTCCATGTTGCTTCCTTTCCATTTGGACTGATATACATTTATGGTTTCACACTCTTGTATCTTGGGAACTGATAACTTCCGCCCAAACAAAAACTGGCCTGTGAATTAAAAACAGTTTGCCCCCCACCTAATAAAATATTTGTCACTTAAGAAAATTGCATGGAATTAAATATAAGGAAGGCCCTGCTGGATCAGACCAAAGGTCCATCTAGTCCAGTATCCTGTTTCTCATAGTGGCTAGACAGATGCCTCCAGGAAGCCCAGAATTGGGACAAAAATATCTATTTGCAACAGCCTGGAAAATGAGCTGCACAATTCATAAAACTAGATTCTTTACTGGCGGAGTGTGTGTGTGTGTGTGTGTGTGTGTGTGTGTGTGTATAAAAGTTGTTATAATGGGAGAAAGAGACTCTGTAATACCTAGTATTAATCTAATAAAAGGAATGGAAAATTACTTGGATATCTCTGAAGATAAATGGAAAAAGAATTTTGAAACATACATATTAGAACCTGGAGGTATCCTATAGCCATCAAAAGTAGTAGCCATTGATAGACTTGTCTTTCATGAACTTGTCTAAGTGCCTTTTAAAGCCATCCAAGCTGGTTGGGAGAAAGCCTTTTCGGTGGTGGCATCCCATCTGTAAAACAGCCTTCCCCAACAGATATGAGAAGTAATAACATTTTTATCACTTAGATAAGGCCTTTCTGTTCTCTGAGGCTTTTAGTCGCTTTTAATAGGTCTTGTGATAGTTTTCTGTTGCTACAATGCTGGTTTTGTTTAAATTTCCCCTTCTCTGTTTTAAGTGTATAAGATTTTGTTATCCATTGCTTCTGTTTGCTATTTTTGTTGTTTTTACTTCCTTATAAGCCTCTTTTTTCATGCAGAAAGAGTCCTAGAAGCATTGCAAAGGAATAATTCATGCATCTGATGATGTGGACTATTGTCTACAAAAGCTTATACCATATTAAATCTATTAGCCTTTAAGGTGCCACAAGACAATAAAATAATGGCAACCCTTCTGGGATTTGTCATCTATGATATAATGACTTTCTTTACCCGTTTTGTTGCAGAACCAGATCAGAAGATGAGGGCTGATAGACACACTTCTTCACTGGGTGACTGCAACATCAAACAATGGTTTGGGGTCTATTTGAGTGATATCAGCTGGCCCCACCCATCACATGATGAAAGTGTGAGCATACATATCCTGCTCCCCCTCCTGGTGTGCCTTTCCACTTCACATACATATTGCGGGGGGTACAGGTGGGACAGGCCATTTGAACCTCACAAGCAGTTTTAAATACACATATTTAAATAGCATGGTGAGAGAAAGTCTGTACTAACAACCCCCATATGGTTATGCAAAGTGGAATGGTGAAGTGGGGAAAAGATCCGGACCTTGATGGGGTGGGCGGGGCCAGTAGACTAGTTCAGACTGGCCCATTGTGAAATAGCCATCACAGAAATCAATTCCACATCACCCATTCTCATTCAAACATAATGCTGTTCAACTGCCAGTTGAAACATTTGGTTATTACGTGTTCAAATAAAATTATTTATTGTTATTGTCTGTTTCAATTGTATGTTTTATTCAATTGTTATTTTATTATTTTACTTTGTGAGTCACCCAGAGAGCAATTAGTTATGGGGTGACCAACAAATTAAATTTATTATCTTGGTGTTGTTTTGTTGGGTTGAGTGATCAAATGGTAAAAAGTCGAGGAATATACATGCATGTGTGAATTGGCCCATGGGATAGGGACCACCACAGCTAGTAGAAAGGCTTCTGGAGCACCAGTTGATTTTCAGAACTCACTGAATCCTGTTGTGAACTCTTCTGGAGTAAGTGAACCATTGCCATCTGCATCCAGAGTATCAAATACTTTCTCCAGCTCTTCTGGGCTAAGGGGTAATTCACCATGAAGTCTCTGAAATGGCAAATCATTCCTCAATTATACAAATGTTCTGTATGGATGAACAGTGAAATATAATAATGATTTAGGAAACTGGAGAGCAAGGCAGCCATCTGAAGAATGTAGATTGCCTCCTTTTCTTTTCTTTTTTACACTCTTGATCTAAAACCATTTCTTCTAGATAAACACAGTTGCCATAATAAAAAGACATCTGGGCACAACATGCGTTGGATTATTCATCCATAAATAAATCTGTCTCTTCCCCCTCTAACTATAATATTTGTAGTGCACTCGTTTGGGGAGCTACCCTCTTCTTAGCTTTATACTTTGGGCTGCATGTTACAGACAGGGGTGAACCCATGCGAATCAAACCGGGTTCGACGACCCAGTTTGACAAGTTCAAGCTCAAACCAGCCCAGCCCTCAAAAACAGGGGGCTGGTTGGGGTTTGAACCAAAGTGGGCCCAGTTTGCATCAAACCGGTTGGGCCCGGTTCAAGTGCTTTGTTTATAAAGAGCAATCTGGTAAGAATTCCCCTTTATAAGAAAAGGGTGGGATTCCCTACCTAAAAGGGGGGGGCGGCAGGTGAGAGGGCACCTTACCCACTGTGGCTGTAGCGGCTCCCCAGCAGTGGCCGGGGCAGCTCTGCAGCGGTGGCCCCTCTTGGCCCCACCAGCACTCCCCTCCCTGCACTGCAGGTCAGCTGGTGGCCCGATTCTGATTCAAACCAGTTCTGCACACCCCTATCTGTAACATGAAGCCCAAGGAAGAAGAGGGTAGCTCTCAAAACAAGACCGTTTTATTTATGGATGAAGAATCCAACACATAATTGTGTTCAAACGTCTTTTTATTATGGCAACTGTGTATATCTAGAAGAAACAGTTTTAGATCAAGAGTGTAAAAAAATAAAAGCAGGCAATCTACATTCTTCAGACATTCTTTCTACATTATTTAGGAGAGGAGAGCTGGTCTTATGGCAGCAAGCATGACTTGTCCCCATAGCTAAGCAGGGTCTGCCCTGGTTGCATCTGAATGGGAGACTAGAAGTGTGAGCACTGCAAGATATTCCCCTCAGGGAAGAGCAGAAGGTTTCAAGTTCCCTCCCTGGCTTCTCCAAGATAGGGCCGAGAGAGATTCCTGCCTGCAACCTTGGAGAAGCCGCTGCCAGTCTGTGAAGACAATACTGAGCTAGATAGACCAATGGTCTGACTCAGTATATGGCAGTTTCCTATGTTCCTAGATGGCTGTCCTGTTCTCCAGTATTCTAAATCATTACCAGCCACAGCGGGTAAGGTGCCCTCTCACCCACCCCCCAAACATTTTTAGGTAGGGAATCCCCACCCCACTTTGCTTGCAAAGGGGAATCCTTACCAGATTGCCCTTTACAAGTAAAGCACTTGAACGGGGTCGAACTGGGTTGACCCAATTCAACAGCACAAACCGAACTGCCACCAGTTCTAACAAGCCAGTTCGTGAACCGAGTGGTTTGGTTCAAATTTGATTTGTATTTGAACTGAATCACCGCTGCCGGTTCCATTCACACCCCTAGTTACAGATTCCCAACACTAGCATTGTATTATATCCTCAGCACAACCCTAGCCCAGTAATTATACCCCAGGGACCCTCGAGACTCAAGTTAACAGGTAAATATGTCCACCCCCACATCACTGAAATAGGAAAAAAGGATCTGTCAGGCATGACATGCTGTCTCTAGAGGTTAGTCCTTTAAATTGGTATTTCCCCCAGTGTATAGCTGTCTGCCGTGGTCCTCGTGCTTCCTGTCGGCTGGGCTTAGTAAGCACAAAGCACTGACCATCTGCACCAAGGTGCTTCCCCTCCAGCTCACCCCACATTTCCTTCACAGCTCCATCCCTTTTACAAGAGCCAGAGCTGTGTGTGCTGTTGATGCCATTGCTTCTTGCTGCCAGACACTGCCATTTCCCCATCGCATTTGACCCATGCACATTTTCATCTAGTTGGACTGGCTAGAGCAAAGGTGCTGGGAAGAATTCTCTTCATCCTGTGGCATCTCACATGACTTGCAAGCTGGTCATAAAAATTAATGCATAATTGGGCAGATTCCTATAATCTTGCCATTTTTCAAAAGGGGTCAAAAGTACTGGGCACATTAGATGTATATTAATACATCCAGATGCCCAGCTCACATGTGACATCAGTAGCATAGTGACTAAGCAACTGAGCTACAAATCAGGAACTCTGCAGTTCAAATCTGATCTCTACTCACTAATACAAATCTCACTAGGTGGCCTTAGGGAAGCTACTCTCTTTCAGCCTCAGCTGCAAAATGGGGATAATAATACTTGCCTTACAAGGTGACTGTAAGTATTACATGAAGGTATGTGTGAAGTGCTTTGTAGGGATGTGCACAAAGTGTTTTGTGAAGCTGCCGGGAGGCGAGAGGCAGAGCGTGGTAGCTTTAAAAGGAGGCATGCAGGTCTTACCTGCTCCTCTGCGGCGGCCATGTGTGTGCCGACACAGTGCACAGGCTGCTGGGAGCAGCACCACAGCCACACCACATGGCTCCTTAGAACCGTCAGCACTGCAGACACCCTGGGCAACCGGTGCCCATCTGGGCATGCAATACACAGTGGGCCAGCAGAGGAGCAGATGAAACCTGTGTGCCTCCTTTTAAAACTAACGCTCACCCCCCACTGAAATGATTCGGCTGCAGCCGCTCGAATCATTTTGGCACCTCTGTAATGACACACTGAAACTATTCGGGTACATCCCTAGTGCCTTGAACACTTGAAAGCATGATACAAGTGCTTAATGTTGTTGTTACACACTAGCTTTTGAAGCCATGCACAGGAGTTCATTGGCAGATCAAATGTCTGATCTGGCTCATTCACCAATAGCCAATCCACATTTAATAAATGGAGGGGAGAGCAAGTTTGTAGCTCTTATAGTAGAATAAATGGACTAGTACACTAGGCATAACTTTATATGCATAATCTGAATATTGTGAGGAAGATGCAAAACAGATTACTGGTTCAAGTGTATGTTGGGATTAATCTAGCCAGTTTGACGCAGTTCCTGACCACAGGACGAACTATTTATTTCTCTGAAAGGAGCATTGGTTTGCTATTGACTACATAAGTGATCCTCCCCTTAACACAAAAAATTTGCACAACAGCCTGGTTTACCAAAGAGGTAGAAATAGACATAAGATTATTTTTGATATGGAGTCATTTGATCAGCCAGGTAAACAGAAGTGAATGACTGTGCATTTATTTAGATTTCTAAGATGTAAAACACCTTTAAAGAAGAGTTAGATTGCTTTAAAAGTCACTCACCAAAAAGCATGCAAAGTGTAAGGGAAAGTATCCATGCCATAGGAGGAGCAATATCCTATTATCTCACATAACATAGACTCCATGCACCCACATGTTGCACTGAACATTCATTGTATTAAACTAGAATCCTAAACACCCTGGAGAACTTGCATTGAACATAGTGGCACTTATTTCTGAGTAAAAATGCACTCAACTGTGCTATTAGAGATTATGTTACATTAATTAGTTAGTTATTAAAGTTGCCACCAAATTTCACCTATAGCAAATTTCCAGACAAATTTGGAAGCATTTCAACATCTGTGAAATGTGAAGAGAAGCAAAAGAGAGGTCTGATAAGACTCTCAGCATTTATTAGGGGAGTAATCTGCACATCCCTATGCGATAGCCAGAGAAAAATATTAATGCAGGTTGTTAAGACAAACTGTGACATTTGTGTCATCCTCTGTATCTCATTAGCACTGGATGTTCTGTTGACACTGGGAGTTTAGACTAGGACAGAGAAAACTTTCTATGCAGTGGGCAAATTGGATAAGAGTGGGGACTAGGGGTGCCAATCATGCATTTTCACCTCAAAGTGAACTTTTGGGGCAAATTTCAAGGCTCAAAATCTGGGATTTTAAGAAAAGCAAAAGAGTTCTGTTCCCATATGACCGGAAAAATTTCCCAGGGAGATTTTGCACATTCCTGCATATCACAGAGCCGTGGATTTTTAAAACATTTCAAGAATGTTAATTTTCTCAATTAATCTTTTTAAGGATGCAGTACTCTTTATAGACAACCACAGTGAGCACCATAAATGCCATTTTACCTGCATATCGTGGCGAGCGATGTACCCTTTGCCTTCTACATCGCAGATCTGAAAGAACTCATGTGCTTTTGCCAACAGGTCCAATTGTGCTTCCTCGTCTTTGTCTGCTGCCTTACTCCTTTCTGAACCTCCTTGTGGTCCAGGTGGAGCAAAGCCCCTTTTCCGTTTGTCCATCTTCACAGCTCTGATCACAGAAGCACTTTGGAAAGCTGCCATCCCATTTAGTTTCAAATTCTGGCCCAAAACCTGAATATCAAAAGAAAAGCGCACATAAGAGCCCCTCTCAATGATGCTCTCCATCATCTCTTAGCAACCACCTCTTTAATTAGCCAATGAAGCACTGAAGAAGGTAGATTTTTTTTAAAATGGCTACCATGATCTCTTCCTCTAATAGAGTGGATGATTCGTGCAGCAAGCAGGGCAATTAATGGGAAAGGGGAGGTGGGAAGGAGAAATTATAGCTAGAAAGAATCTCAAAAATAAAACCACTCTTTCATGCAGGACATCGCAACAAGGTAAGAGAAAGTGGTGCCCCAAAGGTGAGAAAACAATATTTATTCTATGTATTATATTCAAATCCTGCTGCATCAATGAAGTGTTGAAAGAAGCTTACATACCAAATAAAACAATATTTTATTATTATTATTACATTTTATATCCCACTCTTCCTCCAAGGAGCCCAGAGCGGTGTACTACATACTTAGGTTTCTCCTCACAACAACCCTGTGAAGTAGGTTAGGCTGAGAGAGAAGTGACTGGCCCAGAGTCACCCAGCAAGTCTCATGGCTGAATGGGGATTTAAACTCAGGTCTGCCCCGGTCCTAGTCCAGCACTCTAACCACTACACTACGCTGGATAACCTAACATAACAGAGCATCGACTTGCACACGCGCGCACACACACACACACACACACTCCTTTGCACCAGCCAGTCCAACAATATGTAAACGAATACAAATATGATGAATATTTATATACTGCTTTTCAACAAAAAGTTCCCGAAGTGGTTTGCATAGAAATAAATGAAATGAAATGAAATGAAATGGCTCCCTGTCTCCAAAATGCCACAATCTAAAAAAGAATCATAAGATAGATTCCTGCAACAGCCACTGGAGGGATGCTGTGCAGGGGGTGGATAGGGCCAGTTACTCTCCCCCTGATAAATAAAGAGAACCAGCACTTTAAAGAGGTGCCTCTTTGCTCAGTTAGCAGGGGCTGGGCCAAATGTGATGGGGGAACGGCAGTGTCTGGAGGCAAAAGGCAGCAGCATCGACACCACTCACAACTCTGGTCCTTGTAAAAGGGGTGGGGCTGTGAGAGAAGTGCAGGGATGAGCTGGAGGGGAAGCAACTTTGGTGCAGAGCATCCACACTTTTTGCTCACCAAACTCAGCAGTGGGAAAGCACAGAGGAGAAAACCTCAGCAGACAGCTGCACCATGGAGGAGATGCCAATTTAAAGGACTTAAAGGGCTATCGTGAGATGAGAGGGAAAGCAGGGATAAAACAAATACCAATACGACAAATATTTATATACTGCTTTCCAACAAGGGTTCCCAAAGTAGTTTACATAGATATAAATAAATAAAGTGAAGACAAAGCCTTCACTTATACTGCAGAAAGTAAAGGATGTACTCGAGCACCATTACTGTGGTGGCTCCTTGGCCTAGGAAATCCCTATCAAATGTCAAACCTGCTCTTATCTGCATAGTTCCATCTTGGATTCTACTCCTTGGTCTCTCTAAGGTAGGGCTACTCAACTTTGGCCCTCCAGCTGTTTTTGGACTACAGCTCCCATAGTCCCCAGCCACAGGGGTGTGCAAACAAGTTCCAATTCAAACCAGCTCGACGTTGAACATGCCCAGTTTGAGGGTTTAACATCAAGCTGGCCTTGACCCAAACCTGCCCCTTTTCAGCATGATCTCAAGCCGAACACCCCCAGCCAGTTCAGCAGTTCTACCTTAAATATATATATAATTTTTTAAAAACTGAAATTTACTGACTCCGGGGGTGCTGCCACAGCTGCGGCTGCAGGGGTCTCCAGATGTTCACCCTCCCCCGCTGGCCTCTCCCAGTGCCATTACAGCCTGGTTTGGGCGGTTTTTGCCTCATTTCAGGCCTCTGTGTAGTTGTGGTGGCCATTTTGGAGGCCACCACCACACACGCACAATGGGCTTCTGCGTGGCCAGGAGTTGTTCGGGGGTGTTTGGGTGTGCACAAAACTGAACATGCCCAGTCTGATTTGAGTCCGGTTCAGACTTGAACTGAACCAGGCATACCACTTTTGTGCATACCCCTACGTGGCCACAGTGGCCAATAACCAGGGATTATGGGAGTTGTAGGCCAACATCTGCAGGAGGGCCAAAGTTAAAGCAACAGCTCTAAAGCAACAGAATGCTGGGAGAGTGGGACAGAATATTTGCACCACCTTTTTAATAATATATACATATTTACCTTTCAGCATAGCAAGTAGGAAAACATTCTTCCTTACTAGCTGAATGTTTCTGCCCTTTAAACCAAAATTGTGTGTGCAAACTCAACCCCATCTTTCGTAAATAATTGCTTTGCAGCAGGCGAAAGTCACCTGGCTTTGCAAAACCAACAGAAAATTAAATTAGTGGGTGCATTAATTCCCTAGCCACTTCACATCTGGTGCTATTTATCTTAATTCATACAGAGGCCAATGTACCTATACAAACATTATAATAATACAAGAGATCAAAATGACAGTTTGCTATGTGTTGTTGAGTTAACTGAATCAAGGCCACCTGTATATGATTTTAAAATGTAGCTAATCATCCTTGTTTCAGCCATGGAGCTGTCTGATAGAGAGCATCGGACAGTACTCCAATGTTTTTTAGAATGTTTTTTAGATTGTGAGCCCTTTGGAGACAGGGAGCCATTTTATTTATTTATGTGTTTGTTTATTTTTTATATCTATGTAAACCGCTTTGGGAACTTTTGTTGCAAAGTGGTATATAAATATTCATCGTATTTGTATTAATGCAGGGCAATAATGAGGCCCATAGGCCTGACCAGTTCTCTCTTACGTTGAGCACATACCCTAAAAGATGCCCCAGGGCAGTTGTAGCAGACACACAGGATCCCTTGTCAGACAAGTCCATATAGAAAGGGTTCCTTGAGGGCAGAAAGATGGAAAACATACCTTGTTGTTTACATGTACTTAAATTTCTAGCCCACACAAACTCAAGACTTTGATTCCTAATTAAAGGCCTAATCCTCCAAAGATCTCGCTCCAAGGAGAAGTGCGCCAGTCATCCACTGAAGCATGTCACTGGGTGTGTAATTCAATTAGATTAAGGAAAAGATTGTCCATTAATAGCCTACAAGATTGAGGGCTGCATTCCTGACTTGTACTGCAATATTGTTGCTTTCCTCGAAGCACATTTGTCAAGATCTTTTTCTGCCTGTAGACATGAACATTTCTTTTCATTGGAAAACAGAAAGGAATGGGAATGTATATATGCAAGTTAGATACACTAGCTTCTATATGATTGACAAGATTGTAAACTTATTTCAGGTCAGTTCTGTAGTTTCATATCCTGATATCAAAAGTCATTTGTCAGTATAGAGTTCTAGTGACCTTGTTTGCAAATGAAAACCACTTGCAAATCTTAATTGAATGGGGAAATGGTTCCTGAATCAACAAAAGAAATGCAGCACTTTCTGCAACAGCCTTATCTCTGTTCATTTCTCCCATGCTTCCCTCCCCAATATTCCAGAAGACCAAAGCTATATAGAGCACTATCATTCTTTATTTCAGAACCCTGACGCACATTTGAACTCCACAGGATTCACAAGATGAAGCCATCCCCACCACTAGCCATCAGGCTCTGGAGCAGATTTCTCTACACATAGCAAGGCTGTATTAGAACATTATGGACTAGTTACAAAAGAAAGAGCACACTCTATCAGAAGTTATTCTTGGGTGTCTGTGTTAATTCTGTGATGTCCAACTGAATTTATTACAAACAGCTCTCAGGTCATCTCCTCATTGTATTGGAAATAATGCAGAGGTACAAACTGACTGGTCAGACAAACGCCCCCTCACGGCCTCATTCAGTCACTCACATCACTCTTATCTGGGCACTGTCATATCAATCCTTCAAAGGAGTGGAGCTGTGAGGGGGCGCCCTTCAACCCATCATTCCAGATCTCAGTGGAAGGGCAGCTGGTGACAGGCGTGGGTGAATCTTGGAGGTGAAGAGAGTTTGCAAAGGAGCTTTTTAGTTTGTGGTGCTAATAGCAAGTGTCAGGCCAGAGAGATAAGTATTCCGTTATATATTTTATGAACTTAATTAGTCACATACTCCCCTAACATTCTACAATGACAGTTCCCAAAGTGACCTAAGAGATGGAGCGCACTCTCTCACTCTCTCTCCCACCCTCCAAGCAACACCAGAGGAGGCACCTCATTTGAGGCAGATATGGCATTACCCCCTTCTTTGCCAACCCCACATTCTTGCCAGCCCCCCATTCTCTCACCAAACATACCATCTCTTGCACTCGCTCTCTCTCTCTCTCTGTGTCTTGCTTGAATGTTGCTTTTGCATTTTCACTGCTTGCCAGTAGATGGCACTGGCTCTTGGTTCTTTTTCTAAATTAACGTCTTTAACATCTACATGAAACCGCTGGGAGTGATCATTAGGAGATTTGGTGCAGGGTGCTATCAGTATGCTGATGACATCCAGATCTATTTCTCCATGTCAACATCATCAGGAGATGGCATAACCTCCCTAAATGCCTGTCTGGAAGCAATAATGGGCTGGATGAGGGAGAATAAGCTGAGACTGAACCCAGATAAGACGGAGGTACTTATTGTGTGGGGTCAGAACTCCAGAGACTATTATGATCTGATTGTTCTAGATGGGGTCACACTTCCCCAAAATGAACATGTTCGCAGTCTGGGAGTACTTCTGGATCCACACCTCTCCCTGGTTTCTCAGATTGAGGTGGTGGCCAGAGGGGCTTTTTATCAGCTTCGGCTGATACACCAGCTGCATCCATTTCTTGTGATGAACGACCTCAAAACAGTGGTACATATGTTGGTAACCTCCAGACTGGATTACTGCAATGCGCTCTATGTGGAGCTGCCTTTGTGCATAGTCCGGAAAGCCGTGAGAGGAGAGCATGAGTGAGCAAGCCGCGGGGGGAGAGCGTGAGTGAGCCAGCCGTGGGGGGAGAGCATGAGCCAGCCACGGGGGGAGAGCACAAGCCACCCGCGGGGGGAGAGCGCGAGTGAGTGAGACAGTTGCGGGAGGTGGAGAGCACGAGCGAGAGAGTTGCAGGGGGAGGAGAACGCGAGAGAGAGAGCGTTGTGGGGGGAGAGCGAGCGAGAGAGTCGTGGAGGCGAGAGTGAGCAAGAGAGTTGCAGGGGGCCCAGAGTGTTGTGGGGTACAGCAAGAGAGTTGTGTGGGTGGCGAGGGCGAGTGAGAGAGTTGTGGGCGGGGGATGCCACAGGTTCAGTGCATGTCCACACAGATGCTCTGTGCAGGGTCAGCTAGTAAGTGCTTATTATTACATTAGATACCTTTTTAAAAGATGCGGTTGTTCTTGGGGATATGATTGAGTTTAATTATCAAAAGGGGGACTGTGCGTCCAGGGCCCAGATCTTTTAAGTACTTAGCCACGTCCCTGGGGGCTTGCAATGTAAGAGACAGTGACTCACTATTTCCTATCCCCAGCCACTCCTTTCTGTGCTGGATTTTGAGTGTGATGTGTGGTGTCACTTCTTATGGTGTAGCCACACTTCTGGGGAAATGAGAGGAGCATTAGTCAGGTAAGAAGCATCTCTGTGCCTTCCCGTGTGAGATGGGGAGGTGTGGCAGGGCTGGAAAAATAAGGGTGAGGCCAACTGTGGCCCACAGGCAGTCAGCTGGCCATCTATGCACTGCAGGGAAGACACATGTACTTCTCACTCAGAAATTTGACCTCTAGAGACCCTAGGAATGGGGCTGAAATCTCAAGCAATGTAGTGCTCATGAGCAGGCTAACACAATTTAAAATATATCTCCAAAGTCTGCCCAAAAGGCAGAATGGGAAAGCATTTAATCCAGGATGGGTTTTAGAAAACCCTGCCCTGAACTCCTGGTAAACAGGGACCATTGGAGTTTATGCAGTGTCAGACTCCCAGCTCTTTACCTTTCTCCACATTTCAGCTCTTGGCAATCTAATGAACTCATGAAGCTCTTATACTGAATCAGACCATTTGTCCATCTCTACTCTCTCCTCCCCTTATTCTGCATGTCTTGATCTTTCCATTCCATATAACTTCATTCAAAGCTGGCTTTGCTCCTGTCCTCTTCATCCACTTGGGCCTTGGTTTTGCTGCTTGTATCTGAGACACGTTCCCAGTCTCTGTCAAGCCAAGTCCAGTTCCTCTTTTAAGTATGTCCTTAAAACTAGGGAATTGCATTTTCTAGTTCTGTTCAGGGGTGGGTTCAGCTGTGACAGAACTAGTTCCAGTTTAGTTCCTGTTCAGACCAGCAAAAGACTGGGTAACCACCACACCTAAAATAGCTCACTTCCAGTTCATGCAGGAAAATTAACTAGCTAGTCTAGCATGCACATTGTGATGGTGATCTGCAAAGGGGTAGTGCACACTGATGCATCTGCAGTTCACATCTATATGAATCACCTGATGACTGCTGTATTAAGTGATACATTGCATATATGAATGGATAACTGTGCACGTAATACAACAGACAGAACTTTCACCACCTCAGAGGCAATGTTTTTCAGTGGGGTTAGTTCACACATTCAACTGCCAATGATCAAGTACTGTATATAATCATCCAGTACAGAGGCATCAAATAATGTATATCAGGCTTCCCCAACCTGCAGCCCTCCAGATGTTGCTGAACTACAATTCCCATCATCCCTGCCACAATAAGCTGTAGTTGGGGGTGATGGGAATTGTAGTTCGGCAAGATCTGGAGGGCCTCAGTTGGGAAAGCCTGATGTATATGAATGTGGAAGCCAGATGTGCTTGCACATGAAGTGCTGAGTAATCAAAATATATACATAGTTTACAGTGGCAGTACACTGAATAAACAAACAAACAAACAAACAAAAAGGTGGGGGAGAGGAAATCCTCAGCTGCTTCACAGGTACCTTTAATAGGCCTAACACATTTTTTAATATTCCTTTTTCAAAGGCACTTTCAGAGCTTGTTCAAAAATATTGTAAAATGGAACATTGCCACTCTACTGCTGCTACCAGAACAAGATCTTTCTGAAATGCATTGGGCCTAAAAAAAAAAAAGATTCCCTCTCCCTTTTTGTTTCTGTTGGGTGCAACAGAACTGGTTGCACCTCCTAATGGTGAAATAAATGGAACTCACAAAAGTAGTTTGTGAAATGCAAAGAAATAAAGCAACATATAGAAATCAAGTGTAAATAAATGAAGTAATGTATTGCTATTAATGATATTATTATAAGGCTGTTCACACACCGAAAACTGGGTAGCCTACCAAGGTTTGGGAGCTGTGCGCGCTCCCAAGTTTTGGTTGTGTGGGAGCAAACAACTAGGTAGGAAAGGGAGAAGAGATTGTGTGGATTCAAGGTAGGAAGAAAAGCTGGGTAGGACAGCTTTTCTTCCTACCTTGGTCAAATGCTGGGTAGGACAGTGCTGTAGAACACAATCACTTCTCCCTCCTCTTACCTAGTTTTCTCCCACACAACTGAAAATTGGGAGCACACACTAGGGATGTGCATGGAACTGGCAACTGCTGGTCTGAAGGTGGGGGTGATACCTTTAAGGACCGGGGAGGGTGCTTTTCCCCCACCACATTTCCCCTGCCAGTGTTGCACTTTAAAATGGTCCTGCGGGCAGCAGCATACCTCTTTGCTGCCCCAGTGCGTGGAGGACCAGAAGTGGCCAGAAATGCCTGGTGTGCATGTGCACATTGCCCGCATGCATGCACACCAGGCACTTCCGGGTACTTCTGGTCTGCCATGCACTGGGGCGGCAAGGAGTTATGCTGCCGCACCGTGGGACCATTTTAAAGCACAGCCCTGGCAGAGGAAACATGGCAGGGGGTAGTGGTAAGAGCACCCTCCCCGGTCCTTAAAGCTATCCCCCACTTCAAACTGCTAGATTTTCAAACCAATTTGGAGGTCCACAAAAGGGCCTCCAAACTGGTTTGTGCACATCCCTAGCACACAGAGCTCCCAAACCTGGGTAGGACACTTGTCCTACCCAGTTTTCGGTTGTATGAATGTCCTATTTATTTATTTATTTATTATTTAAAAATGCATTTACACTCTGCCTTTTAGAACCATGTTCTTGCAAGATGGCTTCCAAAAGTAAAACACTAAAATATTCGAATCACAATAAAATACACAGAGTACACGGACATGTCAATAAGTCCTTAGAGATTAATTAAATGAAACAATATAGAAACTACTATAATAGTTTCTATAGAAAATAACAACAATAATAACAAGAACTAGAAGATACAGGTTTCACAAACTCTTAATGTTTGTGAAACCTGAGAGAGGAATAGTGGTTAGAGTGTTCGTCTAGGACCGAGAAGACCCAAGTTTGAATCCCTATTCAACCATGAAACTCACTGGGCAACTCTGGGCCAGTCATGTATGTCTCAACCTAACCTATCTCACAAGGTTGTTGTGAGGATGAAAATAACCATGTACACTACTCTGAACTCCTTGGAGGAAGAGTGGGATATAAATGTAAAATAAATAAATAAATAAATAAATAAATAAATAAATAAAATGTGTGGATTCACTTTTCATCTTACTGAGCTGTTCATAACTATTAAAATGATAAATGATAACAATGACAAAAAATTGCATGAGTAAGAATAAAGCAAACACACACACACCACACTCACAAGACACTGCGAGGGAGACCCAGATATAGGGTCAATTGGCTATTTGGCGCTATCTTATTAAGCAGCTTCATAAAGCAGATCATTTCTTGTCTGCACGTAACAAAATCACATGTAATGTAATGGGTTTGCGGGGGGGAATTATTCAGGATGAAATGAAAATTCATTTCATTTGGGTTTTTTTGCTGCTCTTATTTTTCTTTCAATACAGGGGGTTAAAGTCCTATCTTCACCAAAGATTTCAGGAAAGATAACCATAGCGTAAAAATGCAAAAACATCCGACAACATTTTTCATCCATTTCCTTCCACTGGTTGGGCCATCTGTCAGGCCTAAGAAAATAGAAGGTCCTCCCTTTTAATTATATTTGCTTTTTTCTGTGACCCAATTCATGTCTAATCCTGTTTATGCAAAACTGTCAATACAGATATGTAAGTCACGCAAGGCAATAGAATAAACTTTAGGAGCCTGGTCCCTAAACTTGCTGCAACAGCAAATAATTGCTTAGGGTGGGTTCTGACAACTCACTGATGTTTCTGTCAACTCACTGAAATTCAAATTCACTGAATCTCTATGTTGGTGAGAGCTAGTACAGCAATCATGTGAGTTGTGAACTGGCATGAGTATCTCCAAACATTTAGGGGCACAGGAGAGTCATTATTGGCTGTGGCTTCCTGACACGTATCCACTGCATGTTTAGGAACTCACACATTCTTGTCACACACTTTGGCCCGGTTCATACATAACGCCAAACTAGAGGTAAGCAAACCCACCGTTTCCGTTTGAAACTCCGAATCATGCTGCAGATGTCCATCAAACCATGGCCAACCAAACTCCAATTCCAGGAGAGGAGAGCCCCTTTACTACATCAGCAGGGCAGTGGTGATTGGCCACAATCTCAAAGGGGGTGTGCCGAGTGAGACTGTGCATTTTTGGAGTGCTCTGCCCAACCTTGGCATGGAAAGCTCATTTAAATCCATTTAAATGCCCTGCAATGCCTTGCCATGCCATGCCATGCCATGCCATGCCATGGCAGCGCTTATTCTGCAAGCAATGGCACCACCACTCCCCAAGGAGACCCGCAACTTTATATTGCCACACAGGCATGAATTCCAGGGGAGGGGCTACGGGGGGGAGCATTGGTATTCCGCCGTTACTAAGGGAAGGGAGAGGAGGGAACATGGGGATGTCCTAGGAGGGGATATGTAGATGAGGGAGGGCAAAGGATGCTGGGTGGGGGGTCTGTCCCACTATAACCAAGGAAGATGTTATGAGGGGTAACCCCGGCAAAGCAGTCCATGCAGACCCAGCCAAAATCCTGCTTGCTGCCAAGTGGGTTTGCCCTCTCATGAGAGGGTAAGTCTTCTAGGGAAGGCTATGGCCTTGAAAGGGCACTGCCCTGCCCAGGGACTGCAAGCTTTCAAGTTGAACCAGCCCACCCACTCACCCACACACCCAAGGGGGTCCCGCTTGGGTGGGGCCCCCAACTCTCCATGGTAAAATATAGAACATATTGCCCTAAGCCTCCCCGCTCTCATTCCCTGTGGAGATTTTCACGCACCTATAGGACATTTATATGCTCCATGTGCCATGTCCTGGTCACGTGAGTGGAGGAAGTGGGGAGACATTGGGACGGACCTTTACATCCATTCAGAATTCAAGGTCCCGGTGCTCCATTGCATCATATGCAAATCTGCCGCCGTGTGGAATTGGTGGGGGGCATTTTAAGTGACCCTGGGACAGCAGGGTCTCCATTTTGGGACAAGGGTACACATGTCCACATGGGCTGTCTATGGGGTACCCCTTCCCATGGCTTCCCTCCTCATAGCAACTATGCTCAATATAGAGCCCCAGTGGCCTGTCACTCCTGTGAGGGAATGATTAATGATTAATGATTATTTTTTTCTGTGTAAACCACCCTGAGCCATTTTTGGAAGGGTGGTATAGAAATCAAATCAATAATAACAACAACAACAATAATAATAATGAGAGTAGGGGATGTTTTGCCATCAGGCATCATGATGCCAAACAATCAAGAGAATTGCTTGGCAATTCTCTCTCCTCCCCTCTGATGGGTCTTCTCATGAGCTGAAAGGGGGTGTCCCCATGTCCTTTTACTCTCATTATTGAGCAGTGTGGCCCTGGTCAGGTGGTCCTATCTTCTTGGCAGTTGTGCACTTCCCACATATTGGAGCACTACTAACCCCAGTGACCAGCCCTGCTCATGAATAAGCCTAGAGTGCACAAACCCCCAAAGGGAAAGGGCTGGGGGCCACTTCCCCAACCTTTCAGTGTGAAAAATAAAACATTGATGATCAAGTATCCATGGGTCCACCCTTTACACCCGGCCATGAGAACACCCCCACACACACAAAGTAGCTGCACTGATGGGGGAGACACCGGGTTCAGAGACAGACCTTTAAGCCCATTCAAAATCCCCAGTTCGATCCATCATAGCACCATATGCAGATCTGTGGGCATGTGGATTTGCAGGAGAGGGGAGTCCCAGTTTCCAGATGCCCTTCAGGGGTATGAGCAAGGGTGCATATGTCCACATGGGCAGACGGGCCCTTATGAGTTGTGTGGGGTTGTCCCCATAGCTTGGCACTCTCTTGAGTAAGCGCAGTCCACCCTGGGTCAGCATCCATCCTCATCACATAGGAGGAATTACTCCTTTTACTGGAGCAATGCTGATCCTACTGCCCAGCCCTGCTCATGAGTAAGCCTATGGAGTGAACATCCCTCCCAGGATCCCCTTTCCCAAATTTATGTGGAAAAAAATAGGACTTGGCAGCTTCACAATCCCTGTTTGTGGCAGCCTCTGAAACCTGGACAGGAGTGTCCCCCGCAAACCACTTTCTCCATACCGAGAGATGATGCCCTGCTCATACTGGCTATCCCATGAGACAGTGTGTATCCCATGTGTCAGAGTGTGTACACGTGTGTGGATGGTGGGAACATAAGGCTTCTTGATGTTCCTTTACACCCATTCAAAATCCCCGGGTCCAGCACAGTGCAATGCTGCACTGTACGCAGATCTCCCAGCTCAGGAATTAGCAAGAGAGAGGAGATCTGGCTGCCAGTGGCCTCAGGATAGCAGGGTCACTATTTAGGGCTGTAGGCAAGGATGGCCATCTTGATGTAGGCACACAGCCTGGCAGGGCACACAGCAACTTGGAGACAGTCGCCAAGACTGTGACAGCAGTTGCCCAAGTACCCATCCCCATGGCTTTCCTGCATAGAGCATCCAGGCTCCATGTCAAGTCCCCAAGGTCTGCTACTCTCATGAGAGAGCGGTCCACGGGAGTACTTCAGAGCACCCTCTTCTTTTTCCTCCTAGATGGCTTTCATCATGAGTAAGCCTAGGGACTGATAGCCCCCATGGAGAAGGGGAAGAGCCACTCTTGCACGATCTTTCTGTTAAAAAAAGAACTTGGCTGCTCAAGAATCCTTGCCTGATGCTGCCTTTTGGAGCTGGCCCTGGGTAACCCCCCTGCCCTATGTTCCCCTCCTGGTGCTGTGTCGCGGTGCCCTGCTTATGTTGCTACCTGGAGTGTTTGTGCTTGTGTGCATACAGCACTGTCGCTTCCTTATTGGGGAGCAAAGAACTTAGTGCCCGTCCCGTCAGCTCATCTCCTCCTGCTTGCTAGCTGGGGGGAAGCAGAGCAGGGGATTGAGGTTGACAAGACTGCAATGGGGTATCACAGCATCCCTGATGCCTGGCAACTCCATAGCCGACAGGAGGGGCAGGGCTAGTTCTCCGAGAGGCAACCAGCGAAAAGCACCAAAGACATGGAGTGGCCACATCCTCTGGAGGGCCTGTGCTGCTTCCTCTATTGTTGCAGCTTGGAAATCGGCACAGCACTGCAGTTAGGCCAGCATCTGGAGTTGGATGTAACACCTTGGCGACCACCTGTGTGCAAACTGGAGGTTTAAATTGGAGTTTGGGGAGGCAAACTAGAGTTTGCTTTCGGCCTGAAACCATGGTTTCTCATGTTTGAACATACTGCAGTTCCAACCTCTGCCCCATTTAACTCTGGTTTGGCATTATGTATGAACCTGGCCTATGTGTTTACTGTTGGGAACATCAGTGTAAGATTAGCGTAACCACTGGAAACAGAATTGCCATCTCAAGTGTGAAGTAGCTGTTAGATGTCCAAAGACATTATCAGATTCTTTTTAAGACTCTGAGAGAGCCAGGGGCTGAAGACACCTCTCCTCATGCCTTCTCACTGCTCCCTGTGCCAATGCCATCCTTTTGTCAGTTGGAAAAAGAAAGATGCTTTGCTAACTTCCAGACGGGGCTGTTTTATCATGTTTAATGTCAAACTTGAAAAATGGCTGGAAACTTCAACTGGTCCAAAATGCTACTGTCAGAATGTTGACTAGGGTTGGCCAAGGAAAGCATATAACTCGCATATTGTTCAAGGTGCTGGCATGTATCTTTAAATCTCTAAATGGCCCATGGCCTGGACACTGCCTTCTATATGCTCCCTCCTGTGCACTCTGATCAACATCTGAGGTCCTACTTCATGAGCATCAAAAAAGAATCCAAATATTATAAATGAATATTTTGATACCATAGTAATAAAACTGTATGGTTTGAAAACACTGTCCAACTATGCAAGAAATAATAAAACTGGATCAATAAAAATATAACTATAAATATCAATAAAACTAATACAAAATGATCATTGAGATACTCTCCATGTTAAACTGGAAAGTCCAGTAATTCATTTCAAAATAGCCGATGGAATGGGAGAAGTGTGGATGAATGTTCCCAGTATTGTGCTTTAATTGAAAGATGAAGCATCACGTCTGGATTTTGCCAGCATCTGATCACTCATGTGTTGTTGCCAGACACGTTTTAACTATATCAAGTCTTATTCAGTGGTAATTGTATAGGGTTAGTCTCCACCCAACCTAAGGATTGGACTGCTGTTGGCTTCTCCCTTCAGCAGGCACAAGAGACTGCTTTTAAGCTGGTCGTATTCATGCTTGGGCATGACCTTTCCAGGAAGGCTCAGAGTCCACAGTATTGTTCACATTCTGCCCAGCTGGTGATCACTTGGCTTTTGTTATAAATATATAAACAGTTATAAAAATTTAGCTGTTTCTATCTTGCTTATCATACTAGTTTGATAGTTATCAACTATCATACTTTGGACACATTATGAGAAGACCCAGCTCCCTTGAGAAGTCCATAATGCTGGGGAAAGTTGAAGGAAAGAGGAGAAGAGGATGACCAGCAGCAAGGTGGATGGACTTGATTACGACAGCAATGCATGCACCACTTAGAGACCTTAAAGGCCAAGTTGAAGACAGATCATCCTGGAGAGACTCTATCTATGTGGTCGCTAAGAGTCAACACCAACTTGATGGCACTTAATCATGCGTCTTGTTTATGCTTTCGGTCACTTGTGCTGAAGCTCTTGTTCTTAGGCAGGGGTGCACAACTCAAATGTCCGAGTGGGCGGGAACCAACCATGACCTGCTGTGTGGGGACCGAGGTCAACTTTCAGTGCATTAAATAGTGCACTAAAATTGTTATGAAAGCCATATTCAAATATTTATCATGTATTAAAGACAAAAACAGAGAAAAGCAGGACCGCTTGCACAGGGCTGCTTCAACCCCCAAGATTCTTAAGATTAATCACCATCAGATTAATCTTAAGAATCTTGCGGTTTGGGTAGATTGCTGCTTATTTAATCTGATGTTTTACCTGTTAACTGGGTAAGAGGCACCTAGGCTATGCACTAAGATATTGGTCTGCCTGTGGCTGTGGGGAAAGTAGAAGGAAAGAAGTTAATGGGCTATTTGCAAATTCAATGTGCAGCTCAAACAACAGGAGAATACTAGCAGATTCTTATTATCCTGCCCAATTAAAACAGCACGGGGCAAGCCTTAAGTACTGAAATTACTCATTTACGTTTTAACTGGCCAGGGTTACTGCTCTGAAAGGAAAGGGAGCTGAATATTTCAAATACCAAAACATTGTGTTGTTGTCAGTGTCGATGTGGCCACCTCCATGTGTGAGGACTGGGGCAGTTGCCACATATACCCTCCACCCCACAAAGTGGGGCCTAGTTGTTACAAGTTGAAAATTCCATAATAATTACTGTGGAGCTTTATATAGCAGGACTGCCTGTGTGCTGTGATTCTGCATAAGGTCAGAAAGTTCAGAGAATGTAGCTGGAACAGGATTTGGCCTTCCAAGAATCAACACTTCCATTTTTTCAAAAAGGTAAGTTTCTAGCCTTCATGGCTATATATGCTTGGAATACATATCCATCCCCTGCACTGTGAGCCATGCCTGCAGAAATATAAAAAGCAAGCAGGAGGACCAAATAAGAGTTCTACGAGTTTCTGTGATGCTCCTGGCCCATCTGCATCACTAGCAGATGTTATGCAAAATAGTAACCATTTAGAAATGAATTGTGCAAAATAAGATAAATTATGCAATTTTTCTCAATGGGCATAATTTATACAGAGCGAAGAATGTTAATGTTTCCGTGTCCTGTGTCTACTTTAACCAGGCAACAGGAATCCAGCTACCTGTGCTTTGTTAAACTTTGAACCACAGTATTACGTCAGCACAACAAACACAAACACCCTGCCTGACCCTTCAGACATGGTACTGATACAATCAGGCATCGCTGATCCCACATTTGAACAGTCAGCCCTCGGGTGAAAGATTCTGTAATGCGACAGTGGTCCTCCTTGTTGCTATGGCACTGATGCCTTTAAGAGATGGAAATAAATAAGTGCCCTTCTTTGCACTGTCTAAAGGACTATAATATGATGCTAGCAATAGAGCTCAAGTTGCATTGTACTCATTGCTCAAGTGTATTAAACGATGCCCCTAAGAGCTTTATTTTGGAAGGTGCTCAATAGGAATGTGCTGCTAAATGTCAGACCTAAGAAATCAATACACGCTTCTACATTGTTTGCTAAATTTCCGTAAGGAACATAGTTCTTTCTTCAAAAGGTTGCATCAGGTCAAAGCTTAGACCATGGATGTGTCTGTATGGCTGATGATGGGATGATAAGAACCCTGATTTCAGATGTCCTTAATCAAAGACACAAAAGGGTTTGTAAAAGCAACAGTGTTTTACATGACTGTTCTCAGTCTGCTTTCCCTCAGGAAAACTTTCAGCATCTGTTAGTCAAGAAATTCCTGGTAGGGATGTGCAAACAGGCTCGATGTCGAACAGATTCAGCATTGTATCTGTTCGGTACAATGGTCATTTCGGAGGGGGGTCGTGACCTTTTTTTAAAAAAATTGTACTTACCCCCTGGAGGGGCTTCTTTAAGGCCATGGGGGGGTCTCTGGAGGTTCCTCCCCCCCCGCCATCCTCCGTTATGTTGTAAATCACCCTGTTTGGGCAGTCTTTGGCCTGTTCCGGCCCTCACCCCCGTCACAATGACATGCACTGTGGCCTCCAAAATGGCCACCGCGACAAGGGTTAGGCCTGGAATGGGCTGAAGACCGCCTAAACAGGGTGATTCACAACATAACGGAGGTTGGCAGGGGGAGGGGGAACCTCCAGAGGACCCCCCCAGCCTTGGAGAAGCCCCCCAGAGGGAGTAAGTACAAAAATAAAAAATAAAAAATAATTATTTAAAATCACAAACCTCCCCCTGGACCGATGAACCGGGGGGGGGGGGGTTGAGGGGATGCCAGACCAAATCGGCCCAGTCCAAATCAGACACGAACCAAACCAAGCCAGCCAGTTTTGTGCACACCCCTAATTCCTGGCAGGGCTTTTGCAGGGCCCCTGCGTAAGAACAGTTTGTGGAGCCCCCGCTCTGTTTAATCGATATCAGTTCAGCCCAGCCAGAACAAGAAGATTCTCTGTCACTGTTTGGCAGTGCCCCACCCCCACCCACAGCATGGCGCCTAGGGCAACTGCTCCTCATTCTCTCTCCCTTCAAGAAGGCCCAGTTCCTGAGCACTGCCAAGGATTGTGGTGCTCATTCTGGATGCACTCTCATTTAATGTGGGATGCAAGCTGGATGTCATCAGGTCCAAACTGAAAATGCACTCTAAAATGCTTCTCACTCTCCTGCAGCCAAGCACTGCTAGGGAAGATCAGTAGAGGTGGCTGAACTGTCTTGAGAGAAGCTTGTCTGCCATTACTACATTGAAGAATCCTTAAGAAACTTCCAAAGAATCCCAGAGGTCCTGGGGACCCAGTTTAAAAATCTCTCTCTCTCTCTTATTACTGTAGTAGCTAGATTTATCTACTAAAATTATTGGAGAAAACAGAAAGTGACTATAAGCAGGGTGATCAAATGCAATGCTGGACGAAGCGCTTCCACATTTAATAGTTGGGGAGAAGGGGAGATTCCAGGAGGTACTGTTTATTATGCAAGGGTGAGAAAAGTGCCCCTGCAATTTCCCCTTCTACACAACTATTACAGGCATCTAGTTATGCTATGAGCAAATAGTTAAACACATTAAAATAGTTAAATAGTTAAACAAATTGTGGGACATTGTTCTGTTGACAAAGTTAACCATATATTTCTGAGTAAACTCAGAAGATTAACCACATTCTTTAAAGATAGAAAGCTCAATTGTTAGAGGTTGGAAAATCAAACAATGTGAATTTGTTAAGTCTTGGTTTTTAAATTAGATTTTAAGCTTAATTTTAAAGGGGGAAATATTGCATAAGTTCATGCATTAATTTGAAGCTTATCATTCAAAAATGCCATTATTGCACAAAACTGTTCTCAATTACTTGACCCTCATTCAACTAGACATAATACATTAATTTCATAGAGGTAGCCAAGTCCCATTGACTTCTGAGTCTCAGTTAAGTTTAGAACATCTAATTTGCACACAAAACATTTATATATTCTGGACACAATCTTAACTCTTTCTTTTTCTTTTGGATGGATGACAATTGCCAGAGGCTCATTACAAAATGCCATTAAAGGGGACAAGAGACATCCCTGACTTGTACCATTAGCAAAGCAAAAGATTTCAGATAATCCTTCTTAGCATCTGGTCACCCTACTATGTGCAGCAAAAGTCAATAAGTCCCACTGTGTTCAATGAGGCTTAATACTCTTTAGGTAGCTGCATCTAGGATTGCAGCCCTGAAGTGCCAAAAATGACAGTCAGCTATATGACAGTCTCTCCCCACAAGTAAACAGTTACTCTTTTGTGTAGCAGAATGATAAGAGACTGAGCTGTGAACCAGGAAGTCTCTCTCTCAAGTTACACTTCTTCCATGAAATAAATAGTGGGCCTTAGGTGAGGTACTATTGTCTCATAGCCTCAACTCCACCTCTGCTCTCTGAAACATGGGTGTTGCCATTCCGATCCAGTAGGTTTTCACATTTTACTTACAAAGTGCTTACAATTTCTGAGGAACACTCAGGAAAGAATGCTGAGGTAATGCACACCAAGTTTTTTGAGCACTGCAACGTGCTATTAAGCTTCTTTTAAACTGAGTATGCTATATATTTTTTCCCCTTCAGCCTTCGGAGTTACATAGCCTGCTGAGGAATCCTCACACATCTGCCATGGAATTCCTGCGTAGCACAGAGGATTCTGGAGGATGCTGTAGGACAGGCAGGCAGTTCATATAGGACTGCTCGGCACCTCTGTGGCCCAACACGGATTTGAGAGTGTGCTCTGGGCTGGGTGAAGAACAGGTTGTACAGGGCCTAGGGCAAAGCCCTGTGCTGGGCCCCTCGATGGAGTGCTGGGACCCCAGCACCCTGAGGGCAGTCCAATCAGCTTCATGGTGGCTGCATTTACGTAAGCCTCCACAGAAGTTTGGGTCACACAGCGACAGATTGGGTGCACTGCATTGTTGTTTCCAAAAAATGGCAGCTGCCACAAAGTACCCTGGGCCATTGTTGATTCCCTGTCACCCACGTAAGCCCCCATATTTATTATTATTATTATTATTATTATTATTACATTTATATCCCGCTCTTCCTCCAAGGAGCCCAGAGAAACTACATACTTGAGTTTCTCCTCACAACAACCCTGTGAAGTAGGTTAGGCTGAGAGAGAGGTGACTGTCCCAGAGTCACCCAGCTAGTCTCATGGCTGAATGGGGATTTGAACTCAGGTCTCCCCAGTCTTAGTCCAGCACTCTAACTACTACACCACGCTGGCTCCAATAACCAATAGTTCGAGTTATGCTGTGATGGGGAAAGAAAACCCTCCCCCTGCTTTTTTTTTTTTTTTAGCTTCTCCAAAGTGCTCCAGACTACTACTAGTTCCCTGCTCCCTATCTAGGGAAGAGAGCTGGTCTTGTGGTAGCAAGCATGACTTGTCCCCTTAAGCTAAGCAGGATCCGCCCTGGTTGCATACAAAAGGGAGACTAGAAGTGTGAGCTCTATAAGATATTCCCCTTAGGGGATGGAGCCACTCTGGGAAGAGCATCTAGGCTCAAAGTTCCTTCCCTGGCTTCTCCAAGATAGGGCTGAGAGAGATTCCTGCCTGCAACCTTGGAGAAGCCACTGCCAGTCTGTGTAGACAATACTGAGCGAGATGGACCTATGGTCTGACTCAGTATATGGCAGCTTCCTATGTAGTTTGGGGAAGGCTTACCTGGGTGAAAGCAGTACAGAGCACTTTGTGGGTACTGGCCACCCCATTCATCTTTAACATGGCAATGCACCTGTCCCTTTGTTGCTTCAGTGGGAAATATAAGAATGATTCCAAAGAATGGGAGATATAAGAATATAAGGGAGATGAGAAAGTGTCCAAAGAATGTTAGCGGATGCCATGCAAATTCACAGCATCACCTGCTGGCAATTTGTGAAAACCCCATCTGTTTTCAAGAATGACAGACAGATTTTCCATGAATTGTCAGCAGATGGCACTGTGAGTTTGCATGAGATCCTTTAATGCCATCTGGACATGTCCTTATATCTCCCATGGAATTTTACAATTAAACTGGAATAAATTACTTGCGGATAAATCCAGCCTTTCCCAGAGGCAGGGATTTTCCCATTTATGGATGGGGAGGCAGGTGGGAGAAGGCAGCAGCATGTTATGTGGCAGTGGTGTCTTCTCCTGGCTTTTCTACATGGGCCCTTGGGAGTCTGTCATGGGCCCTCAGAATGGCACCTGACTTAGCCAATCCCTGACATCACCCTGCAGCCTCTTGCCCTGCAGCCTCAGTAGCTTGTTTTGCAGAAATCAATAGGTAAACTTTTTCACAGCACAGAGATAAGCATTATCACCTACTGAAGTCTGTTGATTTGTTTTCATTAAAGACATAGTTACAGGAACCAGCTACAAACGTGGCAACCCAACCACTATGTTCCTTGGGGCAACTCTGTCTTATGTATTCCAAAGGCATGCTAGTAGACTGCAGCAAAAGCAATGAAGTCTCATGGACCAAAGACTAACATGGGCATAATCTATTTCAGCTAGCAGCCAGATAGCCCGCTCTTCTTCCAAGGAGCCTAGAGCGGTGTACTACATACTTAAGTTTCTCCTCACAACAACCCTGTGAAGTAGGTTAGGCTGAGAAAGAAGTGACTGGCCCAGAGTCACCCAGCTAGTTTCATGGCTGAATGGGGATTTGAACTCAGGTCTCCCCGGTCCTAGTCCAGCACTCTAACCACTACACCACGCTGGCTCAAATTATCAAATTTGACCATTTGGTCTCAGCACTGCAGTCCTTCGGAATGGCTAGCTTATTTACAGGAAGGAATTGTCCCACTTTAGCTAATAATTTAGACCATTTATAACTACATGTTATGCTAATCACATCATTGCGAGATGTGTTTAAGCTAGCAACATTCTCTCTCTCTATATAAAAAGCAGCAGTTGGAGTACCGGTCTGAATTGGGAGGTAACCCTTCCTCTGCCATTTTCCTGTCAGAACTCATACCTCCCAAAAGTGTGTAGGAGGAGAGCTGATCTTGTGGTATCAAGCATGAATTGTCCCCTTTGCTAAGCAGTGTCTGCTCTGGTTGGCATTTGAATGGGAGACTACTGTGTGAGCACTGTAAGACATTCCCCTTAGGATATGTTTGCTCTGAGAATAGCATCTGCATACTAGCATGCAGGAGGTTTCAAGTTCCCTCCCTAGCATCTCCAAATAGGGCTGAGAGAGACTCCTGCCTGCAACCTTGGAGAAGCTTCTGTCAGTCTGTATAGACAATACTGAGCTAGATCGACCTCTAATGGTCTAACAGTATATGGCAGCTTCCTGTGTTCTAAAACTATTTGCTTCTCTTTCCCCTTGATCACACTCAACATCAAGCCTGGCTTGTCTCCACCTACTGCTTTTTATTTACTCTACAGTGGCTTGGCCTACCCTGGCTTCTGAAACAGGTAAAGTGATTTCACAACAGATCTGGTTGTACTTGCTATAGAATAGCTACAACTAATTCCAAATAGCATTTATCATTTAGATAGCCAGGGAAGTTAGTATTGTAGATGTGCACCCCCTAAAATGTGGTATTAAAACCCATCTCCAAAATTAACCAAAGACATAAAACTGGGAGAAAACAAGAGACAGTGAATTGTGACCAAACTAATGACAATGGGTACAGCAACCAGCCTCAGAATTGATAAGGAAGACACTGAAGAGGTGGATAGCTTCTGCCTTTTAGGATAACAGTAAAGGACCCAGCAGTCAAAAAATATGCCGCAGACTAGCACTTGGTAAGGTTGCAATGAAGGCCATGGAAAGGATATTTAGTGCTGTGACGTGTCAATACATACAAAGATTAGAATCATTTGGACAGTGGTTTTCCCCGTGTCACTCTATGGATGCAAAAGCTGGACTTTGAAGAAGCAAAATAGAAAATGTATTGACGCTTTTGGACTTTGGTGCAGGGACTGGGCCACCATAGGGCGAACGGGTTCAAAGAACCTGGGCTGCCACCAATCAGGGGCCGTGAGTGTGGCCCCACACATTCCCCTGCGTCTGATGTCAGATTCGGGGGAGCGTGATTTCAGTCTCAAACAGGGCTGTGCAGCCCCGTTTGGAGCCGAAATCAGCGCACGCTGCGTTGGCAGCATGGTCAGAGTGACTCTTCCTGCCTTGAAGGCAGGGAGAGCCGCTCCTGGTTTCACTGCCAAGGCAGCGGGGCTGATCGATCTCCCTCCCAAACAGGGTCACATGGCCCCATTTAGGAGAGAGATCGGCCCACGATGCATTGGCAGCTCGGCCGGAATGGCTCTCCCTGCCTTTAAGACAGGGAGAGTTACTCCAGCCCATGCTGCCCAACATGCTGCCATGCAGCCCCATTTGGGAGGGAGACCACATCCCCCACTTCTGATATCAGATGTGGGGGTGTGGCTAGCCAGGCCCCTGAATCTGACATCAGACACAGGGCTAGGGGGCCATGGCGGCAGCTGCACATGGGCCACAGCCAGCCTCCCTACACTACTGCTTTGGTGCTGGAGAAGACTTTTGAGGATCCCATGGACAGCCAGAAAAACAAACAAATGGATTATAGAACAAATCAATCCAGAATTTTCACTTAAGGCACAAATGACCAGGCTCAAACTATCATACTTCGGACACATTATGCGAAAACCCAGATCCCCTGAGAAGTCCATAATGCTGGGAACAGTTGAAGGGAAGAGAAAAAGAGGACGCCCAGCAGCAAGGTGGATGGACTCGATTACGACAGCAATGAATGCACCACTGAGAGGCCTTAAAGGCCAAGTTGAAGACAGATCACCCTGGAGAGAATCTATCTATGTGGTCGCTAAGAGTCGACACCGACTTGATGGCACTTAATCAATCAGTCAATCAATTCCATAGAACAGTTATCATTTAGATAGCCAGGGAAGTTATTACTGTAGAGGGAAGTTATTACTGTACTCCAAAATCAATCCAAGATGCAAAACTGGGAGAAATCAAGAGACAGAGAACCAAATAGGAACAGTGACTTCAAGCGGTAGCAAGTGCTTCATCCCAGAGCTTTCCCGCCCCCCTTTTCATTCCCCCACCCACCAGACTAGAAATGCACAACAAAGTGTCAGACAATAACCGTATATTATGGTCCTATAGCTTGGATTAATTATTTTTAAAGCTTCTGTTATGTAAAGATGCCTCATTCACTCAGTCCTCTACCACATAACAAAACAAGCAGCACAAACTGTTGCAGCCAGCCAAGTAGGTAGGAGACTTTAGCATCTCAGGAGCCAGGCCAACTCATTAGCCAAGAACTGGGATGGGTGAGACCATATGTGCTGAGGAAGGTATACTCCCTGTAGAATCCAAGGGAAAGAGTTGTGGTATGCAAGGACAAGGCATTGGTGTGGAATCAGGAATATTAATAGTTTAATGAAACAGAAAATATGAACAGAGGGACAAGTGTAGACTGCTTTGCAGTGCTCTTCCTGCTGGCTTTTTGTTAGCTCCAGGACTTGTATACCAGTAATTAAAGCCCCATTCAAAAGCTGGACTGGATCAAGGAATGGATTGACTAAAAACACCACACCTTCCCCTGAAGATTTCAGCTGGCCTGTTACTGACCTCTCTTCCCACCCTAACCTTTCCTGCAATATGGTCTTGTACAGAAAGAGAAAACTAGCCTGAACATAAGAACAGCCCTGCTGGATCAGGCCCAAGGCCTATCTAGTCCAGCATCCTGTTTCACACAGTGGCCCACCAGATGCGTCTGGGAAGCCCACGGGCAAGAATAAAGTGGTGCCCTCTCCCCTGCAACTGGTATTTAGAAGCATCTTGTCTCTGAGGCTGGAAAGTGGTGTGCAACATTTGGCCTAATCCAAAACAACAGTACCTGACCCATGAAGATGTCAAGCAAGCTTCATTAATCAGGTAAATAAACTGAAAACATTAATTGCATTACCACAGTAAATATTTAAGGTGTAGCAAAATCCTCACTCTCCTATAATAACTGGATATTCTAGCATTGCTCCTGCTGGCAGACAGAGACAGCTGGAGCATATCGGCTTATGCTACTATAAATCTTTAAGGCGTCATAAGATTTTGTGGCTCCTATGCATATTTACTCAGAAGAGGTGTGCATAGGATTGCAGCTTGAATACCTATAGTTAATAGACAATTAAGTGGGCCTTTGGTGCTGGAGAAGACTTTTGAAGATACCATGGACAGCCAGGGAAACAAACAAAAGTTGAAGGGAAAAGAAGAAGAGGACGACCAGCAGCAAGGTGGATAGACTCAATTACGACAACAATGAATGCACCACTGACTGAGAGACCTTAAAGGCCAAGTTGAAGACAGATTATCCTGGAGAGAACCTATCTATGTGGCCGCTAAGAGTTTACACCGACTTGATGGCACCTAATCAATCAATCAATCAATCAATCAATAATGTGTTCTAGCTACACATATCAAAGACACAAATCAGTGTATTAATGTATTTGAGTGGCCAAGAGTCAGAACATGTTTATAATAATTAAGAAAAAAGATCAGTAACCCCAACAAATGCAGTTAACACACATTGCCATTTTGCAATTGAGCTTCTTCTATCTAGCAAGGGTTCTCAAACTTGGGTCCCCTGGTGTTGCTGGGCTACAACTCCCATCATCCCCAGCCACAATGGCTGTGGCTGGGGATGATGGGAGTTGAAGTCTGAGAACCCCTGCTAGATGGTCTTTAAACTGAGCTGTGAGTAACAACCTCCCCCAATATTTTTGCCACCTTCTGTTAGGCACCCCTTGCCTGGGATTAGATGCTGTATCAATTGAGTTGCCATTGTTACTGGGCTGGGCTGAAATAATATCCTTTTAAAACTTGCTTAGTTCACCCCTTTTTTTAAAAAAAAAAGTGCCTCTCACTAACTGTTCTATACCGGAAAGAGGTTAAGCAGCTACATTTCAACACTCAGAGGAAGTGGAAACAGACAGTCATACCTCAGCCTTCTAACAAAAATGTTCAATGGCTACTTGGCAGTTTGTTCCTTCAGAGAGCTTTCGCCTCTGAATATCTGTTACCCTGCCTGTCTGATTTTGCCCAGCTGCTTGTACTCTCCCCACCCACCCCTGCCCCAACTTACCCCTCTCGTTTCCCTGGGAGAGAAAGCACGTGTCTGCAGATACTTCTCCTGCAGAAGCACACACAGCGGTGTCTGGCTGCAAGTGTTAAGCAGGTTCTGTCAGGCTAGCTGTGTGCACACACAGGCACTGAAGAGGAAGAAAGGGTGGACCAGAGGAGGACGGAGCACTTCCCAAACATTGCTGAGCCAACATGTGGCTTGGACAGGTACAGAGGAGGCTGTGGGCGGGACGGGAGCAAGTCTAACCCGTTCTTCTACCTCTTCTTCCTCCTCCCATTAGGTTTTGTCAATGCACGTATGTGGTTTTGTCACAGAGTAGTTTCATTTTATATGCTGCTATTTTGTGAAGAAAGAATGGTTAGGCCATGACAGCTTTCGACAGGATGCACAGTCAAAGGGTTACTTCATACATTATGTTGTTTTAGGCATACTCCTCAGCTCCCCCACCCCCCCTTTTCAATTTGGTATAAGTCACCTAAATGCAGTGCCTGAGCCAGGCAAACATATGTGTTTGGAAATACATGTATAATTCAGGTGTACTCATCAAAAAACCAGGACATTTTAGGGAGAAATTCATTGTGCAAGTGCCCATATGTCTTCCCCATTCAAACTCAAAGTGGGAGTGTACAGTATGTGTGTGGCTTGGGGAGGGGGAGGAATACGTTTTCCATGAAGTGTGCAGAAGAGTGGAGCCAGGGGGGTGTAGCAAGGTTGGAGTGGGCCCTGGGACAAAAGTAAAGATGGAGCCCTCACCCCCGCTTTTTCTTCTCCCCCCCCCACACACCCCATGTCTTTGTTGCAGAAGTATAAGGGCATGGTTAAAAAAAAAACATTCTCTGCATGCCCTTTCTGTGAAAATATCACACACTCCCCACATGATGCCTCTCAATGCCATTTGCAGGGGAGCAACAGCAGGAAAAAGGGCATGCCTCACCTCTTGCCTGTGGGCTCCCCAGAGGCATCTGGTGGGCCACTGTGTTAAACAGGATGCTGGACTAGATGGGCCGTGAGCCTGATCCAGCAGGGCTGTTCTTATGTTCACACACACACACCACACACTTGCTTATGAGCGTTCCTCTGGTTCAGAAGTACAGGAGAACATTGTTAATTGCGGGTCCAACACTAGCACTTTTGCCTATCCGCAGCTGGGTAATTAGCACCTGACCATACGGGGGGGGGGATGGGAGGACAGGTTAAACCCATGGGTCAGAGTGGGCCGGAAATGACCTCAGAGGTCATTTCCAGCTGCCATTTTGTGTTTGGGAGCCATTTTATGTCTCATTTAGTTGAAGAAATGGGGCAAAAATGACAATTTTTGACCAATTTTTGGCTGATTTTCTTCCCCCTGGGCAGCATGGTAGGGCACTTTTGGGGGGTGATTTGGGTGGGAACGGGGACAAAAGCCATGATTTTTGGTTGATTTGTGGCCATTTTGAAAAGTCCGGGAACCTAGCCCCCTGATTCTCATAAACCTAATGCCCCATTTTTTGCAGAGTCGCTATCCAAGCCCCCCCCCCCGAACGGAACCCCTGAAAATAACGGGGTTCTCCTGTATATTTATTTTGAACAGATACCTACTATGGACATGCATATCTCCTGAGAGGGCTCATCTTTTTTTGAAGTCAAGATGAGCTGGTAAGTTGGGCAGTTGAGAGAGGGAGATTGTAGAGAGAGCTGTTGTCCAGGCGGCGGGGGGCACTTTTCTTGGGGACCCAGGGACATTTGTCTCCCACCCCATCCTTGTTCAATGTTAGCTACCTCCCCTCCCCAAGTGGCGCAAAAGCTACCTACTCCCTTGCCTTACATCATTGTGCTGGGCTGGACAGCTGTAAGCAGCTTTCTCCAAGCTATGCTCTGGAAGCAGAAGTGTGTCAAGGTGGGGAAGAAGAAAAAGAACAATTAACAAAAGTAACAGAGTACAGCAATGTAACAAGGCGGGGGCAGGTTTACTCCCTTCAGGGCTGCTCAACTTTGGCTCTCCTGCAGATGTTGGCCTACAGTTCCCACAATCCCTGGCTATTGGCCACTGTAACTGGGGATTATGGGAGTTGTAGCTCAAAAATATCTGGGGGGCCTAAGTTGAGCAGGCCTTTTCTACATGCTCCTTTTCATATGAAGAATAGGTCCTCCACACCTCCACTTCATGGGTGAATGAGACAGACATGCTTAAAAGACACATGCTGCCCCACTGTGTCTAATTTGGCCCTCAGTTATGTGCCCAGTCTGCCTGCCACATAAAGTGCACCGTGTCCCTTATACTCTAAAGAAAAACTGCCTCTTGGCCCTTATCACACAGCATGGCCAGAATGGATTTGGCCACTGTAAATCACTCAACATTATAAACGTCAGTCTTTTATTTGCCCACAAACACATCTACAGAAGTCCAACAAAGCAAGTACTGTGAAAATGGCCTACTCTGTTCCGAGTAGGGCCTCATTTAGAACATGTCCCCGCACCCTGTGATCTGCCCTTCAGGAAGACCAGAGCTTTTATAGTCCTGTGTTCTAGTTCCTTCCGTGCAAGTTCCAAGTGGCTTAATCTTGTCCAAAAATATCCACAGACAAAAGATGCAAAGCTCTGGCAAGACTTAAAGACATTTGACATGATCATAATGTCGGTGTCCAGCCTAATGTGTCTTTGAAAAGCAGCTTCATGAGGAGGATTGGATTGGGACAGTGGCGCTGGGAGCTCCATTCCCATGTCATTTTTCTGATGCAAATGGCTCTGCCTCCACGTACCATTTGCCCCATTAAGAAAAAGCCAATGGCTATAGATTTTCTCTAACACGACTTTTGGGTGTGTGTAATTTACATTGAGAAAATAGCATGGGAGGAGAGAGAATTAAGCTCCCTCCCCAGCACTGCAGTCCCAATTCAGTCTCTTCACCCTGCCAGCTGTTTTTAAAATAAGCATAAAAAGACAGATCTCCAACATCCCACCTAGTTTGGCCCTTATAGTTAAACTTCCATTGGCACCGCTCTCTATGATTTAAAAAACCACCACCTATTTTATGTATACATATCTTCCTATAGAGCAGATCCTTCTGCTATAACCTGAGAATTGCACAAGGGACACAGAACTTTGAATGGACAGCCCATCACCTGCTTTCATCCCCAAGTACAGTTCAATGCTTGTCTTGGAGAGAGACAGAGACAGAGACAGAGACAGAGACTTAGTAGTTCATTTGGAGCCGTTAAAGGGGACAGGTAGCAAATAGATATAGGGAGCAGAAAAAAGAGCAAAGTGCAAGGATATAGAAGACATAATGGGCAAAACCACAACAAGCTCTAACAGAACTGTAATTAAAGGCAACAAGGTTCGTAGGATGGTGGTCTCCACACAGCCACCTGTGGGACTGCCAAAGGGCGCAGAGCCAGCAGGAATTGTATGGAGATGCCAGTTTATAAACTGTTATCTACACTTCATTGGCTGTATGCCACAGTCCTGTTTGGTCATTGACCAGCAAAATTAGATATTCTGCTTCTGAAGTGGAAGAAACATCTTGGGCAAGACTGTGTGGAACATGAAAGTGAGCTAGAAATTACTGTGAAGATCTCCTAGCCTAAAATCCCATAGAACTACAGACTGTCGTTAGGACAGTCTACTGCCATATACTGAGTCAGACCATTGGTCTATATAGCTCAGTATTGTCTACACAGACCGGCAGTGGCTTCTCCAAGGTTGCAGGCAGGAATCTCTCTCAGCCCTATCTTGGAGAAGGCAGAGAGGGAACTTGAAACCTGCTCTTCCCAGAGTGGCTCCATCCCCTGAGGGGAATATCTTACAGTGCTCACATGTGGTTTCCCATTACCAGGGCAGACCTGCTTAGCCAGGGGGACAAGTCATGCTTGCTACCACAAGACCAGCTCTCCTCGTTACAAGAGGACTAATTCTGGCACATTAAGTTTAGGAATAACATTTCTCAGGTTATTCAGAATCTGTGACAGGATATTAATCTTGAGAACTACTGACAGACTATAGTTCTACAGGAGAGCAGTTTTCCTATTTTCTTCTTGCTATTTTCATACCAGGCTGATGTACTTTAAATTGCTTATTAAAAGACAGCACCAGCAGGCCAAGGGAATGCAATGAAAAGGTCATGTTTTGGATTGCATAATCCCTCACAATAAACATTGCTATCTTACTGCCATGCTGGAGACTTGCTCTGGTTTCTTTAATTATAAACAAACAAGAATAAGTCTCCTTTGCATCTCCCAATTTGGAGCATCCTCCGAATCACATTGTATAAGAGATGTTGTTACTATTACAATGGAGGGCATGGTTCTGAACCATGTGGATATCAAAGTAATGGTGGAATCTGCAACTAAATTGCATTGGAATTAATAAGACTAAAGTGCATAGTTAAATAATTAAGACAGCAATCCTATGCACATTTATGAGGGGGAAAGTCCCACTAAATTTGTGGGACTAACTTCCAACTTTGTCAACATACTTAGGGTTCCGCTGTAAATCCTATTGATTTGAAAAGGACTTCATTGCTAAGATGCTTTAGAGACCTATGTTATTCCAGTGTTATTCTAGAGAACTCTGGAGTTTCTTAGAAGCTTATCAGGAGTTCTTCAATGAGAAAATCAATTAAGGGAGGACACACTTCCCCGAAAGACTGTTTTCACTTTGCTACTGAGCTTCCCTCATTAACTGTGCAGCTGCAGGGAATTTGGAGTACACTCCAAACATTAGTTCGCATACAATGATGGAGAGATGCTGCAGGCCTCACCTGTGCCTTGTGTGAACTTAAATGAACTGTGGAATATTTATTATATTTATTATTATTATTATTATTATTATTATTATTAATTCAATTTCTATACCGCCCTTCCAAAAATGGCTCAGGGTGGTATACACAGAGAAATAATAAATAAATAAGATGAATCCCTATTCCAAAGGGCTCACAATTGGGGGAAAAAACATAAGATAGACACCAGCAACAGTCACTGGAGGTACTGTGCTGGGGGTGGATAGGGCCAGTTATATGTCCAAGAATCCCCTGCAGGGCATAGGGGTTCATCAACAGACAAGTCCATATGGAAAGGGTGCCTTGAAGGTAAAAAGTTTGAAAACTATTGCTCCAGACTAATGACTTATCACACTGTAAAACTATTCCTTGACTATATCACATAAACCCACAGGCTCAGGATTGCAAGACTGAAAATTTTACCATTAAAAAAAAAATCCTACACATAGGCTAGTCTGGAACAGTGACATCTAGTTTTCTATATACAGAGCATCATTCCATGTTGTAGAACACTCAAGCAATCCTTCGCCTATAATATGAAGTAGTGACATCAAAAATAATTTTACCCTGTTGAGCTGTTTGTCTGTTACAGGGGGAGCCAACGTATGTGTCCTTTGGTGCCATTTTATTTTTCAGACAGTGTCATGGAGGGCAGGAATAGAAGGGGAATTTTGTAATGATGGGTGGGCAAACTCCTCTTGGTTTGAATCAGACTCACTTAGAATAAGCCGAACTCCCCCCCCCCACCACCACCACCACACACCTCTGCTAGGAAATAGCTTGATTTATTTCCAAACCAATCTCTACCCCTCCCAGGCCCCATACCCTGCCATCCACCAATAATCTTCCAACCTCTTCCACTTCCGTCCCTCCTCACTTAACTGTCTGCTGGTGCTTCCCTCTGTTGTGTGGCTGGAAAGAAGGGAGATATCTCCTCTTTCCACCTCCAGCACCTGGCATAGAAAAAGTAGCCCCCTGGCAAATGCAATTTTCCCAAGACTATTGCAATGTCAGTAATCCTTGGGAAACTGGCATTCCCCAAGGACTATTTGCACTTACGATCAGAAGGATGCATTACAGAGAGTTAGGAATGTAAAAGGTTAAATTATTCTTATTTATTTATTTATTTATTTTATATCCTATCTGACTCCAGAGGCTCTAGGCCAGTGATTCCCGAACTGGGAGCCTCCATATTTTGCTGAACTACAGCTCCCACCCATAAAATGTAGCTGGGGCTGATGGGAGTTGTAGTTCAGCAACATCTGGAGGCTCCCAGTTTGGGAACCACTGCTCTAGGCAGTTCACAAAATAAATTATAAATTATGAATGTTACTTCATGTTTAAATGTCAAAAGTGCATGTTGCTGCCATTGGTTGACCTTAGTTTCGTTCCTGCCCTAGATTCCAAAACAGATTATGCCACTGCATCAATCTTTGCAATCAAGGTCTGCAAAATATACAACCAAGTCTTGTGTTCAAGATCTTCAGTTTGAGTTAGAAGAAGCTATGCTCCCTGGATTCCATGTTGCCAGCGAGGCAAAGAGGACTTCTGCTTTTTAAAGAGGACTTCTACTTTCTGATACTACATATCTTTATGATATCAATGGGAGCAAGCCAGGTTATTTCCTTGACTACATGTCTATGGTTTTTTGTATGTGTTAATAAACCAAGATGTTTATTACTACTATAAGCAATTTTGGTAGTTCCTCTTCCACTAATGGTAGTATAACTTTGAGGAGAGCTGGTTTTGTGGTAGCAAGCATGACTTGTCCCCCTGGCTAAGCAGGGTCTACCCTGGTTGCATATGAATGGGAGACTTGATCTGTGAGCACTGTAAGATATTCCCCTCGGGACGGAACCGCTATGGGAAGAGCAGAAGGTTCCAAGTTTCCTCCTTGGCATCTCCAAGATAGGGCTGAGAGATTCCTGCCTGTATCCCTGGAGAAACCGCTGCCAGTCTGTGTAGACAATACTGAGCTAGATGGACCTATCGTCTGACTCAATATATATGGCAACTTCCTATGTTGAGCACTGCAACAGCAAAAGGTCCTTCTGCAAGCATCACTGCAAATGCTACACGTTAAGGTTGTTCTCACCAGAGCTACCTGAGTTAATCATCTTCTACCCAGGTAGCTCTGGTCGTCTGCAGTAGTGGGAGCCCTCCCGAGACAGAAGCTCCATCCCTAGGTAGCCCAGATCTGCTACCCAGGTTAAAAGTAAGGTAGGAGGAGAACAAACCCCTTCCTACCTCACTTTCTGATCATCTGTGCCACCTCCGCTTCCAGTTCTACAAGCACTGGAACAAGTTGGTTGGATTGTACCAGCACTCCACATTTCAGTTCACAAGTTGTCTATAAGAGCTTAGTGTGCCTTTTCTGTATCACCAGAGTACAATTTACTTAATATTTAAATCTCCAATGGGTTTGAAGGTAGCTGAAGGTGGCTAAAGCTGAGGGAGAATGAAGACCCAGACAGCAAAGCCCACTAAGAAGTGACAGCTTATAAGGTTCTAGAAAAAGTATCTTTATGCATGACCTAGAGAATCTAACTTTTGTTGGGTTACACCTACTGTTGGAAGAATTATGGGTAACTTAATTATAATTATAATTATATCTCCTTTTTTTGCGGAGAAATATATATTACGTAATGCAATTTGGTGTGATCTTAGTAACAAGAATTTATCTATCTTCTAGATACAGTTCATGCCTTCGAGGGTTTTTTTTTTTTGTTTTTGTTTTTTTAATAGTCACTGAGAAGATGATTTAGCAAAACACGCCTGAGTGACACAGGAAAAAGAATCAGATTTCCAGTGTAGATGAAGCAACCACAGTCACATTTCAGTGCGATGTCTGTGGTGCAAGAGAACTTTTACTTTGCTGGCTCCAATAGGCAACCCTCCATTTGCAGTAATTACACCCACGTTTCTTCTGTACATTTCTTGACTTGCAATAAAATTAGGTGAGCTGATTTCTATACTAGAAATTATACTAGCTAATGAGGAAATTATACTAGCTAATGCGTTACCCCAGGCAGCTCATGTCATCTGGAGCGCTGGGAGCAAAGTGCTCCCAGCTGCTCCAGAAGAGGGTACCACAACTTTTTTTACCCAGCATTTTATCGAGGTAAAATGAACTGTGGTTCGTTTTACCTTCGTAGGCGATTGCGTGAATGATTGTCCCTGGGTAAAAAGACTTCCAAAAGATTTCTGGCAGCGAGCCAGGGGGAAAGTGTAGCTGTGCCGCGTGTGGTGGCTGCTCTAATGAAAGCAGCAGGGCAGCAGTTTGTGACACAGGGCACTCTGGGATGCAGAAAGAGGAAGCCCTCCCACTCCCATCATGCATCACTTCACCACATGCTCATGTGGGCACTTGGCTTGGGGAAGGCAAAGACGCCTCCGATCATCAGCTGGGGTAGGCAGGTAAACACCTGCCTTCCCTGCAGACCTCCCCAGCAGCGGCATGAGGTTGTGAGAACCACCTCAGTAAATTCCTTTTCTCTGTATAACAGCTTAACATAACCTTTAACAAATGTGGTTTTACTTTTTCCATTTTAAAAAACTCGCATAAGAAAGCGGTAGATCTTATCTAGTTTGAGAGGCAGATATAAATACAGCTCAATGCTTCAGCTGGCTGGAAAAAGCTAAGTATTTTTAGCATAAGGTTACACACAGTATTAATATATCTTAATCCACTTCATTTTGATATCTGGATGCATTTGGCTACACTGAACATTCAGAATAGGAAACATACAAGGGAAGAAATTAAATTGAACTGAATAAACAAATATGCAATTTGGCCATTTTTGTTTTATTTTTACCACATAAGCAGCACTCGTAGTCTTTGTTTCCAGCTTTAGGGCTCTGAGATCACTCAATGGATCGGCATTAAAAAAGTTTCATTCCATAACTAATGACCTCAACTTAATATATTATAACATCATTAATATGCATGCTGCTTGCAGAGTTTCATTAACAAAAAAGAGGAGTTTATAATCTACTTTTAAACAGCAAAGGTGGAGGCAAGGGTAACGATGATGTAAGCAAATGAAGTTGTACATATATGGGTTTAGTTTTAATAATGGATGAGGACTAAAGGGTAATGCCAAAGGATTCACAGAAAAGATGGGGTTTGAGAAAGGACTTGAAAGAACAGAAGAGATGGTATCACACAGATGTTAGGGGAGGGCAACCAAAGGGGCCGTGATGAGACTTTAGCTTTGCACTGGGCTCTCTGTCCACAGAGGAGTTTTCACAGTTATGGCCAGGTGCTGACTCACTTGAAAGCATAACATAGGACTGCTGGCATGTTGGAGCATACCAGACAATAGTATCCAGGTCAGAGGACAAGAGCAGCTCAAGAGCATCACAAAGGAGGTACAACACTCACAATCCATCTTGTTTCAACAGGAGACAGGGCCTACTATTCTGTAGGAATGTGCATGAATAAATTTTTGGGATTCAATTTGAGCTTGAATCAGATTGCAAATATTCAAATGGATTCATCAAAAACCGACTAATCAACCTCAAATCACTCAAATCGATTTGAGTGATTCAACTGGGAAAAATGGGCCTCAAAACAGCCCCAGAGACTTGCATTTGGGGCAGTATACAAACATGTTAGATAGATAGATAGATAGATAGATAGATAGATAGATAGATAGATAGATAGATAGATAGATAGATGCTTTTTGGTCTACCAATTGGGATCAGTGGGTAGACCAGCCTTCCACTCCAAACTTAGCAGGTCAGTCCACCTTGAAGGACTGGTCTACCAGCCAGGGACCCTGAAGAGAAAAAAATGTTTCCCCTGTTCCAAACCAGCAGCTGTGTCCTAGGCAGGAAAAGTGGCAATGCTCTTTATTACCTCCTTTCTTCCTTCTTCTCAGCTGGTCCTGGGTCCTGGTTGGTCTGGGTTTTTTTAGCATGGGGAAGAATGTCAGACACATATTGCCTCTCCCCGTAGCTCTCTCCTTTGAGGTTTTTGGTGGTGGGGACCAGGAAACCCAGTGTCAGGAATGATGGGCAGTTTTTCCATAACTAAGACTGTTCTGAAGCACCACTGTATCACTTTTCCTCATATAAATGAATGACACCTCTTCACCTGTACAGAAGACATGCACTGAGAAATACAACTGGGGCAAGGACTAATCCTGATGATCACAGAGTCTGTAGTAAAAAGCAGGTTGTGTCCCACATCAACTGAGTCCCAGATGGCAGCCTGTTTAGTTAGCCCCAGAGAACTCAAAGGAGAACCAAACTGAGAACTAAGCCAATCTGTAAACATATTACATCTGTGATAGAATATTGGCTTGGAGAAGGCAGACAGATTAAGCTGAGCATTGCTGTCTGAGGTGCCCCAAACATTTTTGTAACTTGATGAAATCAATGGACACTAAAGTAACGCCTAAAACAACAGCTTACATACTGTGCAGCTATCCGTGCATATGAGAGACATAGGAGCTGCTTCTGAGCCACTGTAAAGCACAACTGCATTGCTTCTGAAGGCAGGGCTGCTGCTGCTGCTGCGTGCCTCCTAAGCACTGCAAAAATGCAGTTCCGATGCAGCTCTCATTGGGAATGATGAGAAAAGTGTTGGAACTGCATTTTTTTCAATGCTTAATAGACACAAAGCAACCTTGCCTTTAGAAGCAGCATCCATGCCTCTCATGTGCATGGATATTTGCAAAGTATGCAAGCCAAGGTATTTATTAAGATATCTAAAAAAAATCCAATCAAATTATCAGCACAACCCACAACCATGTATATTTCATTGAGGTAACTGGTAAAACAAAAACAGGATTTGCAAAACATTTTGATGTTGAAATGCTTTGACCCGAAACACGCCATTTTGAGTGTTTCGAGCTCAAAAGAAAACACTTTTTAAATAAAGGGCCTGTTCGAAGCTCAGAACAAAACCCAATTTCAATTCAGAATGTTGTGATGTTCCAAGCGCAGTTTTGAATGCCTATTTTCCCCTTGCTGATTGGTTTTCTTACACTGGCTTGCAATCTCCTTGCTTTTTGGTTGGCCTGTTATAATAAAAATCAAGTGTTGTAATGGGCAACTGTGCCCCCATTGGCTAGGGGAAGGTAGCCTCAAAAAGTATTCAAAGGGACTGGGAGGCAGAGAGAGTTCTTACAGTGTGCCTCTCTTGAAGAGGATACGTCAGGAGCAGACGAGGAAGGAAGGTCTGATTTTGTGGTATTCGGCACCAAATATAATATGCTGTGCTTTTGCTGCTATAACTATCTGGTTTTGCTGGATCTCAGATTGACAAAGGCAGAACTTGGGTGCCTGCCTGCCTTGAGTTGTGGTTTGCTTTGTTTGTGAGATAGTGTGGCGAGCAATGGACAGTGGCAACTGTGTGTGTAAGTGAGAGAGATTTCGGTGATTGTTGTGATGAACTCCTTTTCTGACTTTCAGACTAACCTTTGCTTCACTCTCTGCTCTGGTCTGCTCTGCAATCTGCATTGCAAGGTGTACTCGGTCAAAATGGTTTACTGTTAAGGGTGCTGCTGTGACTATTGTTGCAATGCTAGGGTGCTATCTATCCTCCCAACTAACTAACGAAATGGGCAAGCGGGCAATTTTAAACAAATTTTAACTTCTCCCAAACCCTCATAGAATCCATAGGGTAGGTATCACCCATCATACCCTACCACACAACCCACTTTGGTGCCCCTGGGAGCTATCCATGGGGAACAGTCGACTATTTTGAGTTTCTCCATTGTTCCCTAAGGCCGAAACACTGGAAAGATTTTGAGTTTTGTTCCATTGAAACAACTGGTTCAACTGCTGTTTCGGTGAAATGTTTCGGCCATCTGAGTTTTGTTTCGAGCTTGAAACAAAATGCAAAATTAGTTTCATGTACATCCCTAGTAATAACAGCTATCATGAATATCATCATCATAAATAACTTCATCATGAATATCAACAAAGTTGCAATTTTGTTTGAAAATTTTTAAAAGGTAAAAATCTCAGTGAGTTCATCATTTTAAATATTTGTATGAAATATTGTTATGTTCCACGGATGGGATTTTTAAAAGAAGTTTAGAGAGATGCACCATCTCAAAATACGATCCCACTTTGTAATACTTTGTGCCAACAAACTTTGCCAGTGAGAGAGTGCCATCTAATGGTAGATCAACAGAATCAGTCAGAAGACAGAAAATCAATAAAAGGGTTGCTTTGGCGCATCTTTACCCTCAAACCAGTCCCCAAGTCCATCTGAAGCTCTTTATGCCCCCTCCCACTGGAACCAAGAGCCAGGACCTGGACTGTATCATCAATTGACAGAGTCCATAAGAGACTCCCACCCCCTACACACAGCAACCTTAATTATATTGTCTGTTGTATAGATTTTAATTGTAAACTGCTTTGGGAACCAGTCTTGGCTAGAAAATGGAATAGAACTATTTCAGAATAAAATGTTCTAAGTAAACCTTGACAGCTCTACAGCATGGCTGTCTTTTTTTTAATGGTTCAGTGGGTTGCCAAATGCCTTTGTATGATGTAACCTTTATATGACTGTTTAGGATGGTATCAATTTGTTTCTGTTGTATATGGAAAAGCCATCTTGACTGAAATAAAATATTGTTTTTCTTTGTCAACAATAGTGTAAAAATTGCAAAAAAGCAAATGTGTGTTTCAATAGGGCCCTAGAAACATTAAGTTTTATTGTCTCTTGTTCCGTTGCACTTGTTACCAAAATCAGTTTTGGGGCTGTGGAAAGAAAGAGGCTCTACACATGATCAGTGTGTGGAGCTTCATGGGGTTATGCGGGGAGAGCGGGCCCACTCTCCTCGCACATGAGCAGTGGCTCCTTGATGGGCAGCCACTCCCGCGCCCAGCCACAGCTCCCTCGGGGGATCGGGGGTTGGGAGAACAGGAGAATGGGAGTGCTGCCATGCACCCCCCCCCAGCACACCAGGAAGGTACCATGTGAGTGTGTGGTGCCTTCCTGTGGTCCGCCCTCCCCTCCCCCCCCCCACTCTGAGTGTGTCAGCCATGGCTGACATACAATCAAGGAAACAGAGTTAATGGAGTGCTTGCTCCGTTAACCTCATTTACGGGGAACGGGTTTTAAGCGAGCTAGCCACCATGGAACCACTGGGCTCATAGGCAGGCTGGGCTCCCTTAGGCCGGTTTTCCCCCATCATGATAATAGCCTCAAAGTCTCTTAAAATGCATTGAGTTGCATCCTAAGCACTCATAGCACAAACAGACGTTTCACTTGCACAAGAGGGAGGGCAATTCCCCTTTTCCTATTGCAGCCCCCCCCCAAAGAATTTCCACTCCCCCTCGTGTGAGTGAAACTTCTTCCATTAGTGCTATGAGCACTTAGGATATAATCCCCAGAAATTTGCTACTGGCACTGGTCATTTTACCATGAAAATGCACCTGTGGCTAATTTTTGTGTTCTGTTCACTCTACAGTTTGTAACACTTACAGTCATCATAAGCTACAACTCAGATGTTATTGGTCACTTGTGAGTCTCTGCAGGACTTGGCTGTTGCTGTGCGGGCATGTTATGTTGATAAATATTTTAACTGCTGAGAAAAAGTCATACACATAATAGTGATACTAGCATTGCTCATGGAAAGGGAAATGCCGGATGTTCAAGCTGGTTTCAGAAGAAACCAAGGAACAAGAGACATCAAGGCCAATGCATGCTGGATAATTGAGAAAGCCAACGCATACCAGAAAGAAGTCAATATGTGCTTTATTGACTTCAGAAAAGCCTTCGATTGCATCAACCATGTCAAGTTGTGGAATACCCTTAGGAAAATGGCATCCCAGAACATCTCATTGTTCTCATGAGAAACCTATACACAGGACAGGAAGCCACAGTCCAGACAGAATATGGTTCCAGATCGGCATGGGAGTAAGACAAGGCTGTATATTTTCTCCTTCTTTATTCAATTTTTATGCTGAACATACACTGAAAGAAGCTCGATTAGAAGAAGATGAGCATGGTTTTAAAGTTGGAGAAAGAAAAATCAATAACCTGCACAACGCTGATGAACCACTCTGATAGCTGAGAATGTTGATGATCTGCAAGCTCTAGCAATGAAAGTCAAGGAGTGAAAAAAATGGAACTACGACTAAATGTAAAGAAGACTAAACCAATGACAACGGGTACAGCTATCAGCCTCAGAATTGGTAATGAAGACACTGAAGTTGTGGGTAACTTTTGCCTTTGAGGATCAACCATCAACAGTAAAGGATCCAGCAGTCAAAAATACACTGCAGACTAGCACTTGGTAGGGTTGCAATGAAGGCCTTGGAAAGCATATTTAGATGCTGTGACGTGTCTACACCTACAAAGATTAGAATCATTCAGCACTGGTTTTCCCCGTGACATTCAATGGATGCAAAAGCTGGACTATGAAGAAGCAAGAAAGAAAGAGTTTTGACGCTTTTGTACTTTGGTGATTTTGAGGATACCATGGACAGCCAGAAAAACAAACAAATGGATCACAGAACAAATTAATCCAGAATTTCCATGGAGGCACAAATGACCAAGCTTAAACTATCATACCTCAGACACATTATGCGAAAACCCAGATCCCCTGAGAAGTCCATAATGCTGGGAAAAGTTGAAGGAAAGAGAAGACGAGGACGACCAGCAGCAAGGTGGATGGACTCGATTACGACAGCAATGAATGCACCACTGAGAGACCTTAAAGGCCAAGTTGAAGGCAGATCATGCTGGAGAGAATCTATCTATGTGGTTGCTAAGCATCGACACCGACTTGACGGCACTTAATCAATCAAAATCAATCACTACTGTTGCCATCTCCCCAGATTTTATGGGTAGTACTAATGGTGCAGTGGGGAAATGATTTGATTATCAAGCCAGAGGTTGCCGGTTTGGATCTCCATTGGTATGTTTCCCAGACTATGGGAAACATACCAACGGGGTATTCCCAAACTATGGGAAACACCTATATCAGGCAGCAGAGATATAGGAAGATGCTGAAAGGCATCCTCTCATACTGCGCAAGAGGCAGCAATGGTAAACCCTTCCTCTATTCTACCAAAGAAAAATCACTGGGCTCTGTGGTCGCCAGGAGTCAAAACCAACTCAATGGCACAATTTACCTTTTACCGAGATTTTAAGCATGTCACCCAGATTGCTAGATTCCAGATCAGATTCCAGCTTTCATTTTATTTTTAATTTAAAAAGCTAAACTCTAGCCCTTGTAGAAGTGAGTTATTTGGCTGAACCGTTGGACTTGGATTAAGGCAGGAGGCTAGCTGGGAGAGTCTCACAAGTACAGTAATCCCCTGAGGAATATTGCCTTTGTTTTTTTATCATCAGGGGATCTTTATCAGGCAGTTGAGAGGATAGCTTGCTTTTTATGTAAATCACTGCCAGCCTACCAGACTGTGTATTGTAATGTTTAGGGACTTTGGCTTTACATTCTATGCATGCCTACTTAGAAGTAAGGACTGTTGGTTTCAATCAGATCTTCTTTCAAGTAATTGTGTACAGAACTGTAGCCTTAACTAAAAGGTTGTGCTTCCCCCCCACCCCCATTGCTGCTGTTAATATGTCAAGGAAAATGGTCAGGCAAAGATATCTTCCCCAATTATTGTTGGCAGAGCAAATATAAGTCAACTGGAAAGTGCACCCGCTAATTTGAATAATTTGCAAATAATTTGCAAACCAATTTACATAATATGCAAAATAGAGTGCCCAGATTTAGAGAGCCAGAATATGGCAACCGTAATGATACGCTGTTCAGCTGCTGTCAAATATTTATTTATTTATTTATTTTAACATATTTTTATACCACCCAAAACTTATGTCTCTGGGCATAATAAATATAACACGAAGCCTACAAATGGAATGGGTGTGTGCTGTTGGTGTAAAGCAGGCCTGCACAACATACAGCCTGCGGGCCGCATGCAGCCTGTGAGGCCTTTTTTCCTGGCCCCCGGGGCTATTTCCCCTTCCTCCCCCTGCTGCTTAAACCCCCCCCCAAATTCCGGCCGCTGTGCGGCCGAGGAGATGGCTGCGGGAGTGCAAGTGTTCTTCCTTACCCTCCCCCACGGCAGCAGCGGCGCACAGTGGCAGAAATCAGAGTGACACTCGGGCCTGCCATTTGGCCCGGCGTTGCTTCCCAACTGCGAGGCACGCCTACGCAGTTAAGTCTCTTAACTGCGCAGGCATGCCTCGCAGTTGGAAAGCGATGCCGGGCCAAATAGCAGGCCCGAGTGTCGCTCTGAATTCTGTCACCGTGTGCCTCCGCCGCCGCCGTGGGTGAGGGTAGGGAAGGACACCTGCACCCCCACAGCCATCTCCTCAGTCACACGGTGGCTGGAATTGGGGGGGGGGAGGTTAAGCAGCAGGGAGAGAAAGGGGAAATAGCCCCAGGGGCATCTCCTCAGCTGCGTGGTGACTGGAATTGGGGGGGGGTGGCGATGAGGTAGGAGGCAGCAGTGGACAGTGGCCCAATGAAGGAGTCCAGTGGCGTGGGCAGGCAAAAATGGCAGGGACAGAGGGAGCCCAGTGGGGAGAGAAAGTGTTGCCGAGGGATGGGGAGGGAAAGCTGTTAGTGGCGGGAGGAGAACGGGGACCTCCGGAACAACGGGGAACGGACTCTCTCACACCAAGATTGCTCCATTCATTCTCTCTCTCTCTCTCTCACCCACCAAGACTGCTCCATTCTCATTCTCTCTCTCTCTCTCTCTCTCTCTCAACTGCTCCATTCTCTATCTCTCTCTCTCTCACTCACCAAGACTGCTCCATTCTCTCTCTCTCTCTCTCTCTCTCTCTCTCTCTCTCTCTCTCTCACACACACACACACACACATGCACACATGACTACTCCATTCTCTTTCTCTCTCTCACCCACCAAGACTGCTCCATTCTCTCTCTCACTCACACACACAACTGCTCCATTCTCTCTCTCTCTTTCTTTCGTCAAAACTGCTCCATTCTCTCTCTCTCTCTCTCTCTCTCTCTCTCTCTCTCTCTCTCTCTCTCTCTCTCTCTCTCTCTCACACACACACACACACACACACACATGCACACACGACTACTCCATTCTCTTTCTCTCTCTCACCCACCAAGACTGCTCCATTCTCTCTCTCACTCACACACACAACTGCTCCATTCTCTCTCTCTCTTTCTTTCGTCAAAACTGCTCCATTCTTTCTCTCTCTCACTCACCAAGACTGCTCCATTCTCTTTCTCTCTCTCACCCACCAAGACTTCTCCATTCTCTCTCACACACACACACAAGACTGCTCCATTCTCTCTCTCTCTCTCTCTCACCAAGACTGCTCCTCCCTCTCTCTCTCTCTCTCTTTCTCTCTCCAATACTGCTCCATTCTCTCTCTCCCCAAGACTGCTCCTCTCTCTCTCTCTCTCTCTCTCTCTCTCCCCAAGACTGCTCCATTCTCTCTCTCTCTCGCCAAGACTGCTCCATTCTCTCTCTCTCTCTCTCTCCAAGACTGAGGCATTCTCTCTCTCTCTCTCTCTCTCTCTCTCTCTCCAAGACTGCTCCTCTCTCTCTCTCTCTCTCCCCCCCCAAGACTGCTCCATTCTCTCTCTCTCCCCAAGACTGCTCCTCTCTCTCTCTTTCTCTCTCTCTCTCTCTCTCTCTCTCTCTCTCCAAGACTGCTGCATTCTCTCTCTCTCCAAGACTGCTCCATTCTCTCTCTCTCCAAGACTGCTCCATTCTCTCTCTCTCTCTCTCTCTAAGACTGCTCCATTCTCTCTCTCTCTCTCTCTCTCTCTCTGACTGCTCCATTCTCTCTCTCTCCATCCCCCTCCCTCCCTCCCTCTCTCTCTAAGACTGCTCCATTCTCTCTCTCTCTCTCTCTCTCTCTCTCTCTCTCTCTCTCTCTCTCTCTCTCAAGCCAAGCCTCCTGCTACATCCTTTCCATCTTTCTTTCCCCTTCTCCCTTCTTTTCCAAAATTATGAGAAGAGCTTCTCATTCCCCCCCCCCTTAAAAGTGTCCCATGTTATATGTGATGATTTGGCAAAGGTGGAAAGGAAGAACAATGCATTTTATTATGTATTTTGTACAGATTGTATAATATTCATATTAGTAGAATGAATTTTAATTCAACTTATTTCATATTAATTTAATCAATCTTGGCCTGCCAGAACATCAAAAGTTAAATATTGATTAAATTCATTTTTAATTCATTTCACTTTAATTCGGTTGATTGATTGATTGATTGATATTAAGTGTTACTCTAATAATCAGCACCCTAGGAATTGACCTCTGCCCCCATGAACCAAGTCATGGTTGGTTTCAGCCCGCCAGGTCATTTGAGTTGTGCAGGCCCTGGTGTAAAGGCATATGAAGTGGCAGGAAAACTCGATGGCTTGGTGTGGGAGAAGGGGCTTAAGTAGTAGCTGACCGAAGGAGGGTCGAGTAGGCAATGGACTGAGAAACAGAAAGCTGAGGAAAGGGTTATAATAGGAGACTGAGATTTAAGTGAATTTTCAGACACAGGTTGTGGGGATGGCCACTATCTTAGACAGTTTTTGAAAGCATGGTGGATATTACTAGATTCACATTACCTTATTTACCCAATTAGAAGATAACCCTGAATTTGACCCCCTTAAAAAAAAAGGTTAAATACAGTTTATACCTGTATTTACCCAAAAGGAGCAGCACTCTGAATTTAAGCCCCCCCCCCATTTCTAACATCAAAAAATGTGGAGGGAAACTAATATTGGATTCAAGTAAATACAGTAATTTATTAGAGACATTTAATATACCGCCCACTCCGAAGACTCCGTGCGATGCACAACAACAAACAAACAGGCAACATTAAAAATTACATTACATTAATAATTTGAAATTATTTTAAATACTAAAGTAGCTCCCAAAGAACAGAAAAATGAACTACAGGGCAAAAGCCTGGTGAAAAAGAAACGTCTTCAATAGCGATTTGAAGATCGGTAAAGAAGGGGATAGCCGGATCTGTTGGGTGAGAGAGTTCCAAAGGAGTGGGGCAGCAACCGAAAAGGCCCTTTCATGGGTCCCAAAGCCCCGGACATCTCGGAAATCAGAGACCAACAGAAGGGCCATCTGAGATGATCTAACTGGACAGGATGTAACTGGATGGGAGAGGCGCGTCTGTAATGGCTCACACCTGAGTGTGTGGTTCCATTAAAAGGATTAGGCCAGTGTGCAGTCATTTGGCCATGAGCCAGTGTAGTGGTTAGAGTGTTGGACTAGGACCGGGGAGACCCGAGTTCAAATCCCCATTCAGCCATGATACTAGCTGGGTGACTCTGGGCCAGTCACTTAACTCTCAGCCTAACCTACTTCACAGGATTGTAAGGATAAAAATAACCATGTACACTGCTCTGGGCCCTTTGGAGAGAAAGTGGGATACAAATGTAAAAATAAATAAATAAATATGAAAGGTTCTACCTGTGGCTCATTTACATATGCTAATCATATATTAATGAACACACATGTATGATGAACAGAGCCTCAGCTGCACATTATTGTGCTGCATGTGCAGCCACATACATTTTCCTTAGCAAGGTTGTGCTTTGAGCTCTTTATAAATGGAGCCCATTCCTTGAAGAGAATGACCTCAAAACAGTGGTGCATCAGTTGGTAACCTCCAGGCTGGACTACTGGAATGCACTCTATGGAAGGCTGCCTTTGTGTGTAGTCTGAAAACTTCAGTTAGTCCAAAATGCAGCAGCCAGTTTGGTCTTCAGGGTAGCCCAGAAAGACCATGGCCCAGTTTGGACCTAAGGCCAAACCAGGGGTAGGAGTACCTGAGGTTAACCGCTGACGCTGGGAATTGCATCATGACCAGTCATGTAACTATGGTTCAGTTACATCTGCCCACTAGCTAGAGAGGTCCCTCCCTCTTCCTAGTTCTCCCAGGCTCAATTCCAGGAGTGCTGCTTGCATTGCCAGACTATGAGTGTGGTGTCAGTGTGTCTCTCAGCCAGGAACCATTGGCTACAATCTGAGGGGGCCACATGTATATCATACTCTTATTAACATATTTTTTCATCATCCAGCAGCCATCTTCAGCAGGGAAAAGACAAATTAACCCTTTCCTCCCAACCATCACATAGCTCCACTCAAAGGCTGAAAATGCCCCCCACCCACCCACTATGAAACTAGAAACCATGTCTGTACCCTGCCCAACCACCCCTTGGTGCAAACACATGACAGCCTTGATTGCTCTGATTGGGGTATTTGCCTTTGACCTTTTGTGTTATGTCTCCAGTATGATGTTTTTAGATTATTTTATTTGGGGTGGGTGGGGGTTCATAGCTCTTAGGTGCCCCATGGGAAAGAGCAGTAGTGCTGCTTTGCATGGGAGCAGATTTCATTCAACACATACCTAATATGTAGACAAGTGTGTTAATTATTGTGGGAATACCTCTATGAGGTAATCCTACAAGGTTGTTTTTTTTAATATACAGTGGCAAGGAAGCAAGAGGAGGCACAGTTCTTAAGATCTCCCCCATTTCTGGCTCTTTTAAATGGGGAATATCTAGGAACACAGCATGCCTGTTGCCAGGCGGAGAAAGGAGGCGTGAGGTGATGAGTTGATAGGCAGAAGGTGGAGTGTTTGCTCCAAGGAACATCCAATGAGAGATGCAGGCTGCATAGAGATGATACATTTAGGAGCTGCTCTATGCATTCCTCTCTGTGGTTGTGGGAGCTGCTTCAGCACAAACTCCAGGTTACAGTAGGCGCTGAATTCTAATTATGCAGTAGGGCCCACAGTTTCTGCAACCTAACTGACTTGAAGCCAAAGGTTCAAATTGAGGTTTCAAGGCACTTGCAGATATGTGTTTGGAAAGAAATCCTGCGTTCAGACATTTAGCAACATCAACCTTGGGTACATTTAACTGTGGCTTGGTGTCCTCCAACCCCTGGTGGCGCAGTGGTAAAACTGCCGCCCTGTAACCAGAAGGTTACAAGTTCAATCCTGACCAGGGGCTCAAGGTTGATTCAGCCTTCCATCCTTCCAAGGTCGGTAAAATGAGTACCCAGAATGTTGGGGGCAATATGCTAAATCATTGTAAACCGCTTAGAGAGCTTCGGCTATAGAGTGGTATATAAATGTAAGTGCTATTGCTATTGCTATTGCTATGATGTTGATTGGCCCCATAGCATGCTTGTTCTTAAAGAGTTGCACTGGCTGTTGGTATGTTTCTGGGCAAAATATGAAGTGCTGCTTATTGCCTTTAAAGCCCTGAATGGCATAGGACTGGGTTACCCAAGAGAGTGCCTTTTTCTGCAGGATACCCATTGTTCATTAAGATCATCAGAAGAGGTCTGTCTTTGGGTGCCACCATTCATCTGATGGCAATTTGGGATCGCCCCTAGATTGTGGAATGCACTCACCATGTGTATAAAATCCCTGGAGGCCTTCAAGAGAGCCATAAAGACCCACCTTTTCAGCTTGGTTTCTAATAATATTTAAGTAGTTTTAATATTCAATGATTTTTTTAAAAAATTTTAAATGGTTTTATTTGATGCTAATATTTTAAAATTGTTTTTTAAAATTGTAAACCATCCTAAGTCATTTTTGAATGGGCAGTATATAAATGAAATAAAAAATAAAATAATAGAGACCTACATGCTAATTTTCTTCTTTGAAAAGAGAAATAACTCATGTACAAAAATAATCATGAAACGATATAAAGCATTTTGATCTGGACTGTCATGGGTTTTCATTTGCTTGGAAAAAAAACTTACTACAATTCGCTAAAACTATAGCAAATGATTGTAGAGATTAATAGTTCTAAGTTGCATTTAGGGTTGCAGCATCCAACAGATACATACACGGTGATTTCACTGAACATAGGATGAACTTGTATAACAGAATGGTCAACTGCTTTGAAGGGTTGTGGGGGGAAAACACCTCTCTGCATCTTGAGTTTTCAAATCAAAATTTCCTTCCTTCCTTCATGCAGTGTTGTATCAAAAGTACTGAAAACAGCTAGCTTTATCTCAGCAGACATTATCCTGGAATGTTTCAGCTTGTAGTTAGTTCTCCTTCGCGACCTCTAACCTATTGTCTTCTGTTTGTACACATTACAAATAAGATTAAATCTCTTACAGACCTATATGGTTGGCTGTGGCCATAAAATAAAGTTTGGTCAAGAGGTGTGTCCTCAAGAGTTACTCTATTTTCCGGACAGTGGTCACGGCCCAGAACTATATTCTGTCATACAATCTAACCCTTTCACAAATGATCAATTGAAATAATAAAGTAGCACCACATAGCAATCAGGCCTGAATTACACACTTTCCATTTTGAAATAAAAAATATTATTTCCTTATTTATTTATTACATTTATATACCATCCTATATAAAATCTCAGGGCAGTTTACAATCCATTGTTAATGAAACTGTCAGGTTTCCACAACTTGATTAAAATTTGTTCAAATTGCCTGGAATCACCTAAAATTGTGTTGGGATATACATAAGACTAGCCCTGCTGGATCAGGCACAAGGCCTTATCTAGTTCAGCCTCATTTCCCACAGTGGCCCACCAGATGCTTCTACAAAGCCCAGAGGCAAGAGATGAAGCCCACCCTCTCTCCTGTTGCTCCCCTGCAACAGGTATTCAGAAGTATCCTGCCCCTGAGATTGGAGGTGGCCTATAGCTATCAAGACTAGTAGCCATTGATAGACCCAGGGGCGTAACTACCATTAGGCAAGGGGAGACAGTTGTCTCAGGGCCCCACTGCCTCAAGGGGCCCCTCAGAGGCACATCACATGACTCCCCACCCATCCGTGTTGCACCCCCTATGAATTAATATTGAGTCTCTTGGAGATCAGCAGTAGCAGACAGTAAAAAAAAGGTTAACTTTTCTCCCAGCCCTATTGGTTAACCTGGCATCTTAGAGCCAAGGAAGCTGGCTGGTGGGCTGGTGGTCTCCCTCCAAAAACCAATCTTTCCCTGGGTATATTTTAGTGTAAAAAGTAGTGACTTCAACTAATTTAAGGGGGGGGGGAGGAATGAAAGAAAGAGCAGAGAGGAGGAAGATCAGTGGTGTGAGGTGGGTGCAAGGCTATGTGTGGCTCACCAGAGGTGCATCAGAATCTAATCTGGCCCACCACCAAATTTCAGTTTGACACCCCCTGGCATAGTACATTTGCAAGAGAAAGAAAATCCAAGCCCCAATATTTATATGGGGGGAATTCTTGTTGCACCCCCTGTAATTTCCTGCTGGATCTGCCCCTGTGAACTAGATTCAATGTGAACTAGATATTCACCATTTACATAATGGGGATGTGAGTATGAGTGCACTTTATATTTTGAAATGTATTTGTGTGTATATATCAGCGAGGGGCCCATTTTTAAATCTTGTCTCTGGGCCCACTCCAACCTTGCTACGCCCCTTTTAAAGTCATCCAAGCTGGTGGTCATCACCACATCCCAAGACAAAGAATTACATAGATTAATTATGCACTTGTGTTGTGTGAAAAAGTATTTCCTTTAGTAAGTCCTAAATTTCCTGGCACTCAATTTCATGCGATTACCATTGATTCTAGTGTTGTGAGAAAGTGAGAACTCTTCCCTAACCATTTTCACCAACCATGCATAATTTTATCTCTGTGTCTTCTCTCAGTTGTTGGGTTCTATTCTAAACTAAAAAGCCCAAGATAAAGCACTGCCTCAATAAGGAAGGTGCTCTAGGCCCCTGATCATCTTGGCTGTCCTCTTCTGCACCTTTTCCAGTTCTATAATGTCCTTTTAAATATATTTTGACCAGAGCTGTACATAGTACTCCAAATACGGCACACCATATATTTGTATAAAGGCATTATAATATTAGCAGTTTTTATTTTCAACCCCCTTACTAATATCAAGCAAGTCGACACTTTCAACAAGCTGTCCACAACTTCAAGATCTCTTTCCTGGTCAGTCACTGACAGCTCAGTCTCTATCAGTGTATATATTTGAAGTTGGGGTTTGTTTCCCCAGGGTGCACCACTTTATATTTACCTACACTAAACTGTTGCCCACTCACCCAGTTTTGAGAGATCCTTTTGGAGTGCCTTACAATCTGTTTCCTATTTCACTACCCTAAATAGAGTTTGGTGTCATCTGCAAATCTGGCCACTTCGGTGCTTACCCAATTTCAAGATCATTTATAAATAAATGAAAAATCATTGGTACCAGTGTAGATCCCTGGGAGACCCACTTTTTATTTCCTCCATTGTGAAGCCTTCCATTTATTCCTACCCTGTTTCCTGTCCTCCAACCAGTTACCAATCCACAAATGAACCTGTCCCCTTACCCCATCACTGGAGTAGCCCATCACAAGTTTATTCAAGAGTTCAAAGGATAACTTTGTCAAAAGCATTTTGAAAGACCAAGTATACTATGTCAACTGGATCAGCTTTACCCACATACCTGCTGACATTCTCAAAGAACTTCCAAGAGGTTAGTGAGTCAAGACTTACCTTTGCAGAAGCCATGCTGGTTCTCCTTCAGCAAGGCCCATTCTTCTATATGTTTAACCATTTTATTCTTAAGTATGCATTCCAACAGTTTACCCGGCACAGACATTAAGCTAAATGGCCTGTAATTTCCTGGATTCCCTCAAATCCCTTTTTGAAAATTGGCATTACATTGGCTACTTTCCAGGCCTCTGGTACAGAGCCGAATTTGTAGGAACAAGTTAGATATTTTTGCTAGGAGACCAGCAATTCCACATCTGTATTTTTTAAAGAACTCTTGGGTGGATGCCGTCTGGCAATGGTGAATTTTCCAACACTTTTTAGAATATCATCTCTTGTCTCCTCTATTCAACTCAGTTCTTCACCCTCAATTTCTGAGAACCTCAGTTTAGAGACCCTCATTTTCTGTGACAACAGAGTTGCTGTCAGCCTGGGAGTTGGATGCCTATATCTAATCACATCCCTGAAGGTCTTGTCCACATATCTCTCTGCCTCTCTCAGCTTCTCTAGGCCAGCTACCTTGGCTTTGAGGGAACAAACTTGTTATTTGAAAGCCAAGAGCTCCTTGTGCTGAGCACACACTCATGACGATTTCTGCCCATCAGTCAGATAATTTTAGCTGAAACTGTCAGCTAATTAAACAGTTTTAAACTCTCTCTCTCTCTCTCTCTCTCTCTGAAGAAATTAAAAAGTGTAGGATTTAACCTTCTTTTTGCACTGGGCTACTGGACTCCTTTGGGATCAAGAGGGAATGCTTCCAAGCTCCCCTGCACAATCTCCTACTAAACTCCAAAGCATAACTACTTTGCTAACTGTGAGCAACTCCTGTTCACAAAGCTCTGGGTTGCAAGGTTCTTCTGGCCTGCTCCTTTTCTTGAAAGAACTGGTTTCAAACCAAGACAAAGAGGCTCAACAGGAATGTGGCCTCTCCCACAAGCTGTGACTCACCTGCAGCTAGCTGCACACACACACACTCTCTCTAGGCAAAACAGAAATTGAAACCTCATAGCCAGAAACAAACCCAGACAAGCCCAGGCTAAAAACACACAGCCAGAAATGGAAAGTTCCAGAAATGGAACTTCTCCCCTAGAAAGAAATCAGCCCCACACACTCAACCTCCTTCTCATTCCATTTATAGATCTCTTTTTAGCCAGGGAAATGAGTTACCGACTGACAGCCACACTTAACATAGGTGATCACATTCAGCTAGCATTCTGACATCCAAATTACAGCAAACTAATTCCAATTATTTCCCTACTTTGAAACCAGCTAAATTGAAGTATTGTGCTCTCCAAATGGCCACACACTTTACAAAGCACGTGATAGCTACTGTAATAATTTGCATTTTGCAACAAAGTGGGACCACACTCCAAAATTCATTAACAAGATGTGCATTTTGATATTTGCCATGTTGTATGGTGACATTTGAATACACAGATTCAAATACTGTTTTGCTTTTCCCACTTCATTTAAATTCTAACTAAAAATTACTATGGAAATCAGAACAAGCTGATGGACAAGATGTTCCAACACATTCCAGAATTGATCTAATTCTCTTTCCACTAGAAGAAAACTGGCCCCAGTTCAGCAGCTTTGGTTCCCCCATGTGGTTCCAATGCACAAAGTTCTAATGCACGTGGTTCTAATGCCCTGTCTTTTATACATCAAGGAATGTTCCATGTACATGACGGGTAAATCTACATGCATGTTGAGCATTCTTTGACACACAGAAGAGGACAAGGAAGCCCCTGCATAGAATCGCAGAATTCTGTTTGTGTGCATAAAAGATCTCTGTTTATACTGTATGGGTACAAACAAAGGAAAAGTAGTATGCGCCTAATCTCACTGGATTCAGTACGACAAGGGTAGTTCACATGACCTATTTCCTCCATATGACTGTGGATAAATATGAGGAGGGGAAAGTCCAGCCACAATCAGAGATGTCTGCAAACTCACTGGATGTACAGCCCTGTTCACACTAACCTGCCTTTGTGGTCACATATTCGTATCCATTAGCAGTTAACAGTGTCACTGAATCCCACTCCCTTCAGTGAGACTGGAACTAGATGCTACTACAGACCCAGCTGCATGTTTCCTTCACTCTCCCCATTAATGCCTAAGGATAAACATACACTTGAAGTTTTCCTGCCCTTACTTCGCTTCATTGGCTGCTACATAGGGGGTGGGAAACCTGCAAACATGACATTATATTCAAAACGGAGTCTCCTTAGATATTATTGGAGAGGAGAGGAAGACACAAGGCTGCTGTTTTCAGTGGCACATCTGCCATAGCATCTAGTTCAAGCCTGAGACTCAAAGTTACTTATATTTATTTGCATTTCTCCTGATATTATCATAGTATCTGTTCTTCCATAAAAGGTACAATTTCATCAGGGTATAGAAAAACAAGAACTATGGGTTATCCGTCATGCAGGTCGGTAGATAGTTCAAAGGTTAAATATTTACCCTGTTGCTAACCATAGCTGCTAATAAGTGTTGATGTTCTTATCACTCACAAGTGATATATTAGGGCGAGAGGTTATAATCCTATTGCAGTTGCCAGACTCTGCTGGATACCTCAATTATGCTACAGCTGACCTCAACAGATATGTTTACCCATTAAAAAAAAAGCCAATGGTCCTTCTGTAAAAGAGAAAATATTTCAACACACAACTCGGCTCAGCCACCCACAAGTCTCAGCTGAACTCTATTAAATATTCTGGATAGATCTGGTTAGCATCAAAGATGACAAAAATCTTTGGATTCCAAGTGTTGTCCACACAGCTGTCATACAAATTTACGAAGCTCCCGTCTTTCGAAGGTGGCCTCATGTATTTCGAGTCCCCATTAATATAGTCTCCAGTCAATACACGAGCAAGAAACATCACTTTATGCTTCCTGAACACATGAAGTTGCAGATTGACGCCATGAATCTGAAATGTGCTGCCATGTTTCAAGTCATCCCTGCAGAAGCGGCTGGAGTACGAGGCATCCCTAGCAAAATATGTCCCTATAAAAAGAGAGAGATGTTTGAGCACAGTCAAGAAATGCATTCATCCTATCTACTAAGGGTGAAACAAGACATGATGAAGAACATGGGCTGCTGCAAAAAGTACCTTCTCTCCCACAATTAATGGAAATCAACACCTCTCCTGTGTATTAATGCACGATAGAACAGCATTATGTCATGTGTTTCCCCACCCACATCAGTGACTGTCATAGAGGCCTGTGCAGGAAAATTTACAATGACATTGTGTCACACGTTTCCATTAACATGTAGTCCAAGGGAGAGGAGAGGAAACTCAATACTAGGTTGCCATTTTGATTCCTTCATCATATCTAGCTCCAAGCAGAGAAATGCTAATGCCCAGTGGCTTCCAAGAATCACCAGCGTTTTTGTGCAATTTGCTCCTCTGCTGAGCTCTAGAGGCAATCTTAATTGTATGTGGACAAGAGAAAGGAGTTACGTGACTGCATTCCGTTGTCATACATTCAAGCCATACACAAAACAGGCAACACTATGCCTAATTCACACCACAGCTGGGGCAAATATTAAATAGGTGGAAATGGCAGTACAATTTATTATATGGTTGAAAGGGATGCATGAAAGTGTGCATATAGATGTGTGCTCTGATGTGCACAGGATTCCCAATATGTAAGAAAGGCTCTCTCCTCAATGCAGGTGAACTCCTGGAGAGGTCCTCGGTTTTAAGTGAATAGGGAAGTCACATGACTGCACGGGAGTTTCTGTGTAAAGACTGACTGAAGTCCTGCATCAGATTGTCTCAGTTGCTCTACCAAGACGTTAACTGCTGCATTTATCCTCTGAGCAGCTAAAAACTTCCCTCTAAGCAGTAGCTGGAGGCAAATCACTAGAGGAATCTCCATGGAATGAATGCAGCCATCTGCTAACACACAGGTTTTCAAACTGTGGGATGGACTTTAGGGTGAACTGTCAGCTGTTGCCAAGAAAAGGCAAGCTTCTCACTGTCCTCCAGGATGCTATAGTGTTATTGAGAGCCATCAGGGGATTCCAGCCTCCACTCCCAATGCACACATGGTTTAAAAAGGGGCTTCTGTGTTTTACTAAAGATTCACGAATCCACAGTCTTCTGCCACTTAGGTCAGCAACATCTGCTCTCTTCATTTTGTTTTAACTGCTTAAGAACTGCCTACGTTGAATCAAATCAAGGGTCCATCTAGTCCAGCACTGGTCTCCAGCAGGGGCCAATGAGACCCTCACAAGGAAAGCACAGTGGAGACAGCCATCCCTTGTTGCTTGCCCCAAGCACTTAGTAATCAAAGGTATAAAGTTTACAAATATGGAGGCTGCATTCAGCTATCATAGGATGCAAGCTACCGACAAATCTATTTTCCACAAATTTGTCACAGAGGGGAATTTGTTCCAATTCCACGTTAAGTGTCACAATCAAATTCTGAGCTGGCCATTTCCAGTCCTGCTTGTTCTAGCATCACATTCCTACCTGGTACGTAGTGGTGTGCACGGAACTGGCACCTGCCGGTACAAAGGTGGGAGGGGGGTATCTTTAAGGACAGGGGATGGTGTTCTTACCCCTCCCGCTGCGTTTCCCCCGCCGGTGCTGTCTTTTAAAATGGTCCGGTGGGGCGGCAGTGTACTTCCTTGCCGCCCTGGTGCCTCCTAGGGACAGGAACTGGCCAGCCTGGTGTGTGTGTGCGCACAACATGCACGCGCACACAACATGTGCACACACTTCTGGCCCGAGGAGGCACTGAGGCGGCAAGGAGGTACACTGCCGCCCCGCCGGATCGTTTTAAAAGACAGCGCCAGCAGTAATATGGCAGCAAGGCACCCTCCCCCATCCTTAAAGATACCCCCAACTTTCAAACTGGCCAAACCCCCAGACATTTGTACCGGTTTGGAGGCCCGTAAAAGGGCCTCCAAACCAGTTCGTGCACATCCCTACCTAGTGCTGGTCAATCAGTGGTAGCCTTGTTAACTGCTGGGACTATATAGCAAGCTTCCTGGCTTGGCATCAGAGAGTCCAAACAGACAGTGTAAGGGGTGTGTGTCTATCCCTGCTTGCTCTCTGAAACCCTGCCTGTTTGACCCACCTCCTCATCTGTTTCCCTTGGTCTGAAGAGCCAGAACTATGTCCACCAGACTGACTGGAGTTCCCATCTTTACTTGATTTGCCTGGAATTCCTAGAACATCATTCATCATGAACCAGGAAAGGTGCTTGGGGATTCCAATTTGTAATCTGCCTTAGGCCTCATTTCTAGAACTCACTATGGTTTACGGCTCTAGGACAGGGTCCTGTCAGCTTGCTCCTGACAGCTGGCAAGAGAAAAGTAAAGGAAGTGACAAGGAAACCCACAAGGACAATGTTAACAATCCCTTTAGCTGGTCTTGTGGTAGCAAGAATGACTTGTCCCCTTAGCTAAGCAGGGCCTGCCCTTATTGCATATGAATGGGAGACCAGAAGTGTGAGTACTGTAAGATATTCCCCTCGGGGGATGGAGCTGCTCTGGAAAGAGCAGAAGGTTTCAGGTTCCCTCCCTGGCTTCTCCAAGATAGGGCTGAGAGAGATTCCTGCCTGCAACTTTGGAGAAGCCGTTGCCAGTCTGGGTAGACAATACTGAGCTAGATGGACCAATGGACTGACTCAGTATATCGCAGCTTCCTATGTTCCTATGTTTTTAAGTGTGAAAACAGGAGTGACTTCAAAGTACAAAATGTTCACTTGGTTAATAACATCAAGATACAATCCATATATAAGCCATATAAACTTATTCAGCCCCTTACCTTTTCCATAGGCGGCAGCATGCATGCCATTGATTCTCCAGTCAAAGTTATGAATGCAGATGGCTTCTACAAATTCACTGCTGGTACCATGAAACAACATGTGTTCATTAATGAAGGAAACACCTCTTTTCTTCTTTAACTGAGCCTTTTTCCTGTCAAAAATACAGTACAAATAATTTCAATGACAATGAAGCAGCCGAATAACCACACAGAAAAAAAAGTCAGAGAGTCATCATCCTAAAGAGCCTCTCAGAAAGTACATTTCCTTACCCTCTACTACAGAGGTTCTCAAACTTGGATCTCCAGATGTTGTTGGGACTGAAACTTCCATTATCTGCACCTACAATGGATGGGACTTGTAGTCCAACATCTGGAGACCCAGGTTTGAGCACCCCTGCTCAAGTATAAGCCCACCAAACCTATAACACCTGTGACTGTTGCCATCTTGCCAATAGTACAATGAGAGCTAATGCAGATGTTGATATATGAGCAGACATGATAATTGAGGCAAATAGTTGTCATGTGTTTACTTCATTCTTAACAATACACCATCATGATACGTTCCCCTCTTTCTCTTTTAAGATATCCTATGATGCATTTCCTTAGTCTCTGCCCTTTTCCAAAATGGTGTTCTTGCACACACTGCTCTGGCGAATGCCTAGGTTGTCTCTGCAAAATCAAGAACTCTTCAGCTGCAGAAACTGCTCAGATGGACTAAGGGCATCCATCTGAAAAGTGTCCCATGTGATCATAATGTCATGTGAGAACCTGAACACTCCAGATAATCAAGAAATCCATGATGTGGATTCCCAAGGTGGGAAGGAGACACAGCACACATGCACAAGATATGCCATGATGTGAAACCACCAGAAATCCTGAGGTAAATGTAATGTCAGTATTAGCTCCAAGGTGGAAATGAGATGGTAGAATCCTAAGGTAGCAGCGCCACTTCAAATTGCAGGTGGGAGATCACATATTTAAATGGAGGGAAAGGGTTAGGCTGGGATATATTAATTTCCTACTTACAGGAAATTTGTTTGTTTTAACACAGCAGAATATTTCAAAATTAATATCCCATTCCTCTGCAATCTGAAGTGTACCGTCCATTCAAGCACTTGCTGCATGTCTCAATTTGCCTTTATACTTCAATAGAATGGAAACCCCAAGCCCAGAAATGTAGAAGCCAAACCTATAGTTCAGCACATAATGGCCATAATCAATCTACTACTAGTTAATATTTTGTACATATCTGCAAAATTGTTTCAGTGTGACCCTTACAGGTTAACAAATGGCCCACCTCAATGTATATCTGTGGGATCCTAGTCAGAGAAATCATTATACAAATAGCGCAGATCTCTGCTTAATAGATCTGCTAGTTGCAAACATCCAAATATATCAAGGAAGCAAATTATTGTAATTTTCCAATTATAAAATGCTTCCTCTCCCCATAACACATGGAGACATACATTTTAGGAAAGGGAGGGGCATTTTAATACGTAATACTTGCTTCCAAGAGACACTTCTTTCTTTGCCCCATAGCCTCATTGGAACAACTTGCTTTTCATTGGAACAATCCCCTTATGCCTTCCCACCTCTTCCTCCCAAACCAATATGCTCAAATCAGGCTCTGAATTATTGGACAATCATTCCGATTAGTGAGCTGCCCACCTCCCTGTCTTTTGTGGCCACATCTGCATTAACTGTAGACTGCAATCTGTACTGCAGAACATAAGACCAAGCAGTTCCAAACTCTGCCAGCAAGAAAACTGCTTCCTGCTTCCTGACAAGGCAAATTATAGAATTTGTATTAACTAGCAGTAGCTCTCTTTGTCCAGGCAATGGACAATGTCAGTGGCAGCAAGTCCAAGTTTCGTGGTATGTATAGCAAATGGAAACAATGATTTCCCTCAATTTTCTTTTAAAAACTAGCCCTGGGTACAATAAATAAGGATGAATTATAATTGGAAAATTATGGCAAATCACTTGTGAAAAAGCTTACTTTTAAGGCCAAATACAGTGTAACAACAACAACAAAAGTGTTGGCAAGCAACACAGGTACAGGCTTATAAACAAGCACTTGCCCAGTTGCTTGTGAATGTTTCCAGGTGGCCAGGCAGGAGCTTTGGAGGAAGCATGGGTTGACAGTGACATGGTCATGTATAGTTACAGCCCCAGTGGACTATTTGCCGCCCCCACCCCCCAAAAGGTTGAGAAAGCAAAAGGTAGTACTGCGTGGCAGACAAAGGTGGGTTTGATTAAGAATGAGCAGAGACACTGAACAGATAATTTAAACTTGAAAATCAGCTATAGTACATGTAAACAGTGGCATAATATGCCTTTAAAAGGAAGATTCCATTTAAAGAATTTAGCACAAAAACAGCTTCGGAAACAGTCTCACCTGCAAAAAAATTCCCACAAGTCTAGGTTCTGAATTCTCTGAATTCTTTTTATTCGACTGATCTCCATCGTTTTTCCAAAATAGCTAGCGACTTCATTATATTCATTGGTTTGCTTCTGCAAAGGAATAAGCTGAAAGAGAGATGTTGGTAGAGCTTCACTGAGATCTGTTAGTCCTTTGCTTCCAATGTATTCAAAAGATTGTACTAAAGTTTTACCTGGTATGGTTCTTCTGAATTTACGTTCTCCCAGTGTGAAGGCATGGGGATAGACTGATTTTCACAGATATAACTTTAAACACAAGAGAAGAAGTAAGCACACAATCTATTTCCGCATCCACTCCCACCCAGATAAAAGAAAGACTAGAGCCCTCTTTCAAATGTTTGTGAGTGCCACTGCGGGCAGAAATTCCAAAGCAAGGAAAACGTCCTGCCCAGGAACTGTCACTCACCCCCTCAAAACAGGCACTCACAGTTATGCTGCAGTTTGTGTGAAGGGGGAAGCACCATAACTGTGATGGCCAATATCTTCATGCTGCTCATGGAAGTGCCGGCCATCAAGATTACAGTACTTCCTCCTTCACAGAAACAACAATGTAACAGTGAGAGCTCTGCTCGAGGGAGCGAGTTTCAGCTCCTGGGTGGGACTTCCTCTCCACTTTGGGAGCTGTTATCATGAGCACAGCAATGCTCACAAACATCTGAAGAGAGCTTAGGTAAGGGGACATTCCTATTGAGGCTAATGAATGTAAGGGTTCTTTATACTTGTTTTCACTCTATAAATATTTTAAAACAACTTTATTATATAACTGAAGAGCTATGTTTAAAGGGCTGGTGCCATATCAACAGTACTACTTCCAGAGTGCTTGCCAATTACATCTGGTACATGACTTTCTCACACTAAATTGGAAATATAGGTTCACCAGATTATCTTTTGTATTAAACTAGATGCAGCTTTAATCACTTCCGTATCAGGACTGCAGCAAGGGATAAGCTGGCTTTACCCCTACACCTGTCACCATTATCCTGATCTGGACAGCCCCCACTCCCCTGCACATACTATTTACAGAAACAGAAAGCAAGCATTCCAGGGCCAATGATGTGATTTAAAATCACATTTAGTTTAGCTTGCTGTGGGGCTGGGCGGGGGGTGGGAAGGATCATCAGCAGCACAAAAAGCTCTACAGTAATAAATGTACAGAAAATTCCAGTGAATCACAAGGAAACTCAAGCAATTCCTACCTGAAGGCACTGATAGAAAATGAAGCTCGCTTTATGGGACGCTGTTTTCTAGTGGTTAAATTAGTTTGTTTCATCTCTGCATACAAAACCAAAGTTAGCAAGGTTTAGAAAATGAGCAAGCACTACTAAGTCAAGAATACAGTTTTTCAGAGTTTTTTCCATAGACAATTTATTTTAGTTACTAGTACACAAAAGTATTCTATCCGTGCACAACCAAACCCAATTCATCTAAGGTAAGTTGTACTGATCTGTTTGAATGTCTTATCAAGAGGCTTCGGGAAGCTCACATTTAAAAAAAAACTTTCATCTAATTTTGTTACTACTTACTCTCATCACCGATTTGCAATCTTTTGTTCCCCCATTCCTAACATGTCCATTTCTTGCATACATAAATGTATTTACTTTTACATATTTCTTCCAGGAACTAGGCAGCATACATAGCTTTCCCATGTGTTATCCCACCCAAGCACTGACCAGACCCAAACTTGATTAATTTCAACATGGCCACTGCACCATTAGGGATGTGCACTAACAGATCCAGTACTCTCTTCCTGGAGTGCCAAACCTATTTGAATGCCAGTGTTTGAACCAGTTCGATTGGTGGCGGAGGGCCTTTAAAGAACAGGTAAGATGCTCCTTACCTGTCCGCCCCATCCCTGCCAGCGGCCGAGTTTGAAAGAGATGCGCAGGGCTGCAGTGTTCCTTCCTGCAGCCCCAATCAGCATCGGTGTGCACCCAACCATGTGTGTTCAGACGCTGATCAGGACTGCAGAAAGGAATGCTGCAGTCCTGCGCATCTCTTTCAAACTCAAGCACTGGCAGGGGAAAAGCGGCAGGGAGGGGGCAAACAGGTAAGGAGTGCCTTACCTGTTCTTTAAAGGCAGCCCCCGCACCTCCCCAGGGGGTGCACAAACTGTTCGTGAACATCCCTGTGCACCATGTGTTTTCAGACCACATCTTTGACTATTGAGGAGAATAAATTCCCTACCAAATATTCCCGTATATAAGCCCCTAACTCCTACTGTAATTACACCTTTCCAATTCTCTCCAGGTTCTCTCTCCAGGCTTATATCCTCAGACCCTTTTTCATCAGAACCCTGCAGCCCTCCTTACTTGACTTTGGGGGTGGGAAGCAGATATTTGCATGTCCCCCTCTCATGTGGCACACATTTCTCAGTTAAAGGAAAGCAGAATAAAAATAGTGTATTGCATCTAAAGGAGAAATCTGAAGCTTGTTAACGATCTCTATAAATATGGAGTGAGTATTTGTAGCATAAAGGTGACTTTCCTAAAAGGTTTATGCTAGTCTGCAAGAGATGGTTGTTGCCAATATCTTACAACTGGCTTGCCCTGTATAGACCTCCTACATAAAAGTGAAATCTATTATAGATATGGGCCCACCACCCATACCTGTAAACATGGACACAGAAAATTACTCACCTGAAAAATCTAACACGTAGTTAAATTTTGCAGTTGTGAAAGAAATTGAGCCCTGTGGATTCATTTTGAAGCTCCTTTCAATGTCTTCACTGCTAATCGAACACTGAGTGTTAGAATCAGTCTTCAAAACAAGCAGAAAGCATATTAGCATGCCAAGGACCTAATAACAATAACACTTAGCATTTCAACAGTACTCTAAAGCATTCATAACACTTCACACTCCCTATTTCAATACTCTGTACAACTAGGTAAGGCAGGCCAGTAACGTTATCTCCATATCGCAGATGTGGGGCTGCCGCTGAGTTCATACCAAGTGAGTTCATAATGGCAGAGATGAGTTTTTGTTTCTTAGCTGACACACCACTATCATATGTACTACCATATAAAGCAACCTCTGAGTGTATGTGTGTTCAACTGATATGGAAAGGAGAAAATACAAAGGCAGGCCAAGGCACATAAACGAAAAGGGGAAATTAGTATATATTGAACCACATGAAAACAAGAGCCAGTGGGGGAGAGGGGTGCTGCAAAGGACCCTGAAGACCTACCCCTTACTTCTGAAGGCCATGCTCAAAGGCTGCAATTTAAGTTTCCAGACTCAGTTTATGCTGTTTCAGATATTTCTCTGGAACCACTATGTACCTTCACAATCCACTGTGGCTGGCCAAGCTGAATGCAGCCCACCACCCATTTAAGGTGGCCCACTAGAAACTTGATAAACCTCCTGGTTTCGCTGCTTGGTTCTACACAAGATCTTTGAAAAGGAGCAAGTTTATGAGATACCATAATCCTTTCTCAGTCATGAAGGGCAGAACATTTTCCACTATAGAAAATGTTCTGGAAATGTTTCCATTTCTAAAAATGTATTAGTTTATAGAATTAATTAGTAGCATACAATACAGTCAAAGTGCACAGTTTCAAAGCTGAAATCAACTTTTTTCAAGTGACAACCTCTAGGAATCATGTATATTTGGGTGTGCTAGGATCAGTATGTTAAAATTTTTCAATGTCTTCAATTTTTTTCCTTAAAATGTAAACAGGGTGAGAGAAGTGTATGCTATTGAATTATCTAGTCTCAAATTATTTACAAGCATTCCAATAACAATTTCTGAGTACAGCTTTGAATTTGTTGGAACATAACATTTAAACCATACTAGCCCTTCCTGAGTGGTGCAACCAAATTGACTGAGAGGAATAGAGAACATGATTAAACCCTTGATTTCAATACCCTACTACTCCATACTCCAAGTATTCCGCAGCCATAATAAGGTCAATTGTTTCCTGGTGTTTCATGCCCCCTTTCCCCAGGTAAAAGATTTTTGGTCAATTACAGTGTATAGTCTGTGTTGGGAGTCATTTTTACCATAATTGCATAAATGTAAAATTGAAATTAACACAAATTTTTATTTTCATTTTGTATGTGCAAAAAATCCATCATTATTGACCCCTTCATTTTTGCTGTTTCATCTCTAACTGCCAAAGGAAGAAACGTAATGAAGGGCTTGGGTTTTTTTCCTTTGCAGCTGGTGTTATGCTCAAGGCAACTTATCCATGTTATTGTTTCTGTTGCTTATTTGGGGTACATTCAGCACCAACACCAGATTAGCAAAGTACACTTTTTGTTTAGGTGAGGATTAAATGCGTTAAAAAAAAAATCCCCAGCCAAATATTTTGGTCCAACTACTCTTGGCTATTGGAAAACAAGTTTTGAGTTATTGCAGGTAATATTAACATAGAGCACCTTGTAAGTTTTCTTTTACAAAATATAAATCTAATGTGCAAAATAAGATACAAATCAATTCAGAGCTCTGGAAAATGTTCAGAATCAAAAAATTAAAAACAAAACAAAACCATCTACCACCACCCCTCCCCCAACACTGTCCTTTCTTCACCAATATACATTTACAGCTACAAAATTCGTTATTTGAAAGAACTGGCACAGTACTTTTAAAGAATGGATAAAAAACCTATGGCAAATAGCAAAACTATCTAAATTAAATGAAATAACAGCTAGCATGATGCTAACAGAACCCCAGGGTTGCACTAGCAGCAGTTCCACAGTTTCCCCCAATGGGGGGAATTGCTGAAGCACTGCTAGCACAACCACCCATTCTTAACAGCATCGGGGCTGCCTTCTGACTCTGCAGCAGCCCTGGGATGCAGAAATTACATAAGTTGTTTCCTAAAAGTTGGCAAACATTAATCAATTTTGTGAAACAAAACATGGCACTGAGATTTATGCTTGCCATTGCTTTTCAGAAATTTATTATTGGGTTTTTTTCTACTTAATGTATATTGGCTTGTATCCAAAGGAAGTTAGTGATGGCAAAGCACCATTCAAAACAGTGAGACAAGTTAGATGTGACTAACTTATATCCCATTAATCCCAACAGCACTTGATCATGACTAACTTGACTAAGTACAACCAGAATTGTATTAAAACCTGTGCTATTACACTGAATAAAAATTACAACATTTAACAAAAATGTTATGCAATTAAAAAGAAAAAGCCCATCTTTTGTTATATGGGAATGCTAATTATCACAGATTACAAGAATGAGATAATGGAATATTGAACAGGATGGGATGTCTATACAGCTAAATGGCTACCTCAAACATATGCCACTTGCCACATTCAGCCAAGTAAAACCATCCCCACTGGTTATCAGATGTATCCATTTCTTCCAGGTGATTTGACACATTTTGAGAGAATTCATCTGCTCCATGAAACATTTCCTGAAATAAATCAGAACAATTATATGAGTGAAATTCTAATTATAAAAAACATTCAGTAGCTTGAAATGTTAAAAATGAAATATTTACAATGTTTCAAAGACAATGCTATTATACAGGCTTCATGACCTGCATCAGACTTTAAAAGGCAGATATAAATGCCTCAAGACTTCAAGCAAACCCCTGATATGCCATTGAAAACAAGTGACATTGTGCCACCATCAGTGGTGCCTCCAATTTTTTTCTTCTCTGTGTGGAATAAGTTTTTTTCTGGGTGGCAGTATCAAGGCAGTGTCTGCACACATGCATTCAGAATGGGGCCTTCCTGGTTCAACCTGAGTGGGATCTAAAATGAACTGAGCAGACATCCAAAAACTTGCGAGTGAGCGCACATGTGCATGCCTTAGAGGGAACAGTGGCCACCATATCAAAATTGCACCAAACTCCACAGTTATAGTCTCAGCTCTTATGGAAGAACTACACATTCGAAAGAACGTGTCTCCAAAAATGGCCATTCCATGTTAAATTCCTGCTCCTTCTCCTTAATGGGTTGTTTTAATTGAAAGCTAGTCATGACAAGACATCATTGAAATCAGTGTTAGCAGTCCAACTAACAATATGAAGTTGTTAACTAACAACACAACTTGAAGTGTTGTAATAACACTTTAACTTGTGTTGTTAGTCAACAACTTCATATTGTTAGTTGGACTGCTAACACTGATTTCAATGATGAAAACTGTGTTAGTTGGGACTGCTAACACTGATTTCAATGATGAAATCAGGGAGGCATTCAAAGGAAGAAGTGTTATTACAACACTTCTTCCTCTGAATGCCTCCCTGATTTCTCAAGACCACCCTCAGAGAGTTGTGATTGTGGGGAGTGGGGAACAATAATATGTCTTCAGTTCTAAACTACTATTTCAGATCTGGTGTTCATCAACATCAGAAGAATTATAGAAGGAATCAACTCTTCCAATAAACTGGAAGAATTTATTGCTCTTAAATTTTGTAGGTTATTGCACTCTTATGCCCTCTCTGACACACACAGAGCAACATAATCCCAATATGGCCTTCCTTTTTATAGGAAGATTTCTATAGCCTATCGACCTTCTCCATTCCACTACCTAATACATCTACTATATCTGAGTTTTCCTTTAGTACCATAGCTCCATCTTGGCTTCTACTATTAGCATATAACCTTCTCAAAGATATTCTAGGAATGTTCACTTTTCACTAACAACCATCATATCCATCTGTACAGACACTGCTAAGTTATAGCTTATCCCCATTTATATGACCGATAACATTTACATGATCATCTTGTAGGGATGAGTTGTCCGGAATGGGATGCTTCCAAGCTTCAATCAGCTTTTCCTCGGAGGTCAATTTAAAAGCTTCTCTGCAACCTTTTTGATACTAAGCACCAGCAGTCTAGCCTCATTACAGATCATAGTGGAGCTCATCTTTTTGAACAGGCCTGGTGTACCCCAAAATGTAACCCAATGCCTCATAAATCAAAACCCTTCTTCTAGACAGAGACCACCATCTCACTCATACACTGAGACCCCTCAGTCTAAGGTCTACGTCTGCCCAGTTGGTTCTGAGGATTTCTGTCCCTTTCAGTACAGGAAAACAGAGCTCTGAACATGCACTGTTGGCTATATGACAAGACAAGGGGAAATCAGGGGCGTAACTATAATAGGGCAAGGGGAGACAGTTGTCTGGGGGCCCACTGCATTGGGGGGGCCCAGAGGCAAGTCACATGATTGACTCCCCCAGCCACGCATCTGCCTGGGCTTCCTTCCGTGGTATTCATTCTCCAAAATTGATGTGAGTGTTAAGACCTGGAGCTACCAGAACAGCATGTCTTTCTCTAGCACCATTCAATGACGCATCATCCACAATTTACAAAACCTTTTAAAAAATAATTTGGGATGACCTGAGCTTCAGTGAGGCGGAGCCCATTTTAAAATCTTGTCACTGAGCCCACTCCAACCTTGCTACGCCCCTGGGGGAAATGGAAGCATTTTTAAAATAAAAGTATAAGAATGGGGTGGATTGTGAGTCTGTGCAGTATTTTCCTGCTGATAGGGTGGGGATAGAAAATTGCTTTGCAAATAAACCAATTTAAAGATGGTGTGTTTCCATCTAAGTGGGCATGGGACCATCTGACAGAGAGCAGTTTCAACACATGGAAGAACTGAAGTGTCTCTGAGTACATGCAGAGTGCCTTTCCCTCAAAAAGTAGCGTTTCCTTTCTCCTGTTTCGGGAAATCCATGCAAGGACAGAATGATGAATCAGACCCAGAGTTTACTGCCTTCACATCGCTTACAGAGCAGTTTCAGTTTCAGTCCAAAAGCAGGGATGGAGACATTGTTTTTTTAACCAAAACCGAACGAACGCCCATCCCCACCCCACCCCCGATCTGACTTGGTGGGGATGAAAAAGTCTTCCGGGCCAGACATTGGGGCCGCCCCAGTTCGAGCCTCTCCCGGTACCAGGCTGCTAGATCCAGTGCTTGACGGGGGGGGGGGGGGTGACCGGACACAGCCAATTACAGCTGCCCCCTCCCCTGGCGAGGCTCCACCCACAGCCGCAAGAGAGAGCCCCACTTCCCTTACACCTTCTTTCCGCCCCCTCACCGCATCTTCAGCGGCCGAGGCTCCCGAAAGAGCCGCTCCCCACATCCTGTCTCTTCCGCCAGCCGCCCCTCCGGGGAGGGGAGGGGGCCGTTGGTCGCCCCGCCCGCACGCTCAGGCCCCGCCCACCACCTTAGACCTGTCGAGGCCGCAGAGCTAGAAGCTCCGCTCTCTTGACGTACGTACGTACCATAGACTTCAAACTACTAGAAGACAACGACACTGCTTGAAGATGGGGCTTTCTGGCTCCTTTTGGCGCCACTTTTTCCTTGCCTGCGGTGTGCAGGTGACAGCTGCCCATACGAAATAATGGAGAAATCCAGGACTTGAGAGTGATGTTGATGATGTAGCAGTGTCTTCCTGTCCTCTCCCTCCGCAAAAAAGCGAGAAAGAAAGAAAGAAGTTGTACATCCATGTATTAACTATGTATTAACCTTGTTTGAAAAATGTGGTTGGATAGATGGATACATTAGAGTCTAAACATGTTTAAGTAAACAAATACAGTCCATAGTAATTATTTCCATATTGTAAGTTGGGCGTGGGAGGGATGTCCCTTACCACAGCCCTGCAGTGTAGCCCAATGTTTTTATTTACTTAGGAACATTTAGGGCATTACAGTCACCCTTTTTATAACAACTAGGGTAGTTAAATACTATGAAAAATTCTGCAGTAGGTTATTCTCTGCTTCTTTCTGGGGCTGTTCTGGATCATTTCAGCAAAGGACCAAAAAAACCCCAAAAAACCCCTTCATACAAAATACATCCAGGTTACAGATGAAGTATATCCAGATAAATTGTCTCCTCAGAACTCTCTTTAACCCAAAGTCAGCACTCAGCTGGGCTTTTCCTACACAATGAACTAGACCAGTGGAGCTGGGTAAAAGTAAAACTAAATCATTTTCCTTCATTGCCAAATACTGTAAGGTTGGCCTGGCTTACAAGAAAGATTCAGGGCACAAACCAAATACAGTTTTCTAACAAGAAACCCTTTTAATAACAAACAGCTTTGCTCCCAACCTGCCATGTCTCTAACAGAACAAGGGGTTAGATGGAGGGTTAATTCAATCGCTGCTTTGCCACACATTCATGAAGATAACCCAGGTGTGCATATGTATATGCGTAAGGCAGGAATTTTAACCAAGTAAGTATGGAAAGACTCGGGGGGGGGCTCGGTTTTTGAATGCTCTGGTTAAAGAAATTTTAACTTGATCATATTCACTTTTCTGCTGACTTCAAAGAATTTCAAAAAACTCCTTGACATTTTAAAATGTCAAGAGCCAGTGTGGTGTAGTGGTTAGAGTGCTAGACTAGGACCAGGGAGACCTGAGTTCAAATCCCCATTCAGCCATGATACTTGCTGGGTGACTCTGGGCCAGTCACTTTTCTCTCAGCCTAACCTACTTCACAGGGTTGTTGTGAGGAGAAACTCAAGTATGTAGTACACCGCTCTGGGCTCCTTGGAGGAAGAGCGGGATATAAATGTAGTAGTAATAATAATAATAATAATAATAATAACACCAAACAGTATCTGATCCAAAAATACCACCTAGATTCAAGGAAAATTAGAGAAGTCCTGGAAATAATAAAACAGCAAATAACAGCAGTGTCAAAGAAGATTAGCAGATATGAAGCCAGAATTACACAACACAGGCAGAATCTCCAATTCCAGTCGAATCAGAGACGTTTCTACCAAAGTATAGAAGGAGAAACTGCAAGAAACGTAGAAACACCAAATAAAGAAGAAACAGTGCAATTCTGGGGGAAATTATGGGACAATCCAATAGATTATAATAAAAAAGCAGGCTGGATGAAAGAGGTCAAAAAATGTAATCAACAAACCAAAAAATGTAACCAACAAATGCAAGATCTAATAATAACACCAGAATTAATAAGTGAAAGAGCAAAGAAAATTAAAAATTGGACTGCTCCAGGCGACAATGAACTGCATGGCTTTTGGCTTAAACACCTAACAAGCCTTCATAAACAACTATCAAAACAGTTCAATCACATTTTGCAAGGCGGTGATGTTGAACAATGGCTAACAACTGGGAAAACTTACCTCATAATGAAAGAGCCAGCAAAAGGTGCAGTTCCAAGTAATTATAGACCGATCACCTGCCTGCCAACCATGTTCAAATTATTAACTGGAATAATAGCAGATGAAGTGATGCAACACTTATTAACTAACGAACAGCTTCCAGTTGAACAGAAAGGAAATTGCCCGAACACCAGAGGCACAAAAGACCAGCTGCTGATTGACAAAATGATTTTAGAAAACTGCAAGAGAAGAAAAACAAATCTCAGTATTGCATGGATTGACAACAAGAAAGCCTTTGATTCATTGCCTCACACATGGATACTAAAATGTTTAGAAACAACTGGTGTCAGCAAAAACATTCAGATATTTATTAAAAAAGCAATGAGCATGTGGAGTACACAGTTAACAATCAATGGTGAGACACTTGGCCAGGTTAGCATTAGAAGAGGCATTTTCCAAGGGGACTCACTATCCCCTCTGTTGTTTGTAATCGCCATGACCCCACTTTCACAAATACTAAACAAAACAGGCCTTGGATACCAAACATCTAAAACATCCAGTAAAATCAACCATCTGCTGTACATGGACAATCTGAAGTTGTATGGAAAGTCCCAGTCAGAAATTGAATCACTGCTAAACACTGTCCGTATATTCAGTAGCGATATAGCAATGGAGTTTGGACTAGACAAGTGTGCTGCATTAATAATGAACAGAGGAAAAATAAGAAAAACAGAAGGAACAGAACTGCCCAATGGAAGCAAGATCAAGAACCTGGAAGAGAAAGAACATTACAAATACTTGGGCATTCTCCAGGCTGATAACATTGCACACACTGAAGTTAAAAGAAAAATTGGAAGTGAATACATCAGGAGAGTTAGAAAAATCCTCAAGTCCAAACTCAATGGCGGGAACACCATACAAGCCATAAACACCTGGGCTATACCTGTTATCAGATACACTGCAGGAATAATAGACTGGACCCAGGCAGAGCTAGAGACGCTGGATCGTAAGACCAGGAAAATCATGACCATCAATCATGCTCTGCACCCCCGCAGTGATGTCGATAGGCTATACCTCCCTCGCAGCTCAGGTGGAAGAGGAATGCTGCAAGTCCATCAAACAGTAGAGGAGGAGAAAAGAGGCCTTGAAGAATATATCAAGGACAGTGAAGAAGATGCACTTCAAATGGTCAAGAACGCGAAACTATTCAACACCAATGAAAGAAAGCAGGCCTACAAGAAAGAACAAGTCAAGAACCGAGCAGAAAAATGGAAAAAGAAGCCCCTGCATGGTCAATATTTGCACAATATAAGTGGAAAATCAGACATCACCAAGACCTGGCAATGGCTTAAGAATGGTAACTTGAAGAAAGAAACAGAAGGTTTAATACTGGCTGCGCAAGAACAGGCACTAAGAACAAATGCAATAAGAGCAAAAGTCTAAAAATCCACAACAAACAGCAAGTGCCGCCTTTGTAAAGAAGCAGATGAAACAGTGGACCACCTAATCAGCTGTTGTAAAAAGATCGCACAGACTGCCTACAAACAAAGGCATGACAAGGTAGCAGGGATGATACACTGGAACATCTGCAAAAAATACAAGCTACCTGTAGCCAAAAATTGGTGGGACCATAAAATTGAAAAGGTTGAAGAAAATGAAGATGTAAAAATATTATGGGACTTCCGACTACAAACAGACAAACATCTGCCACACAATACACCAGATATAACTGTAGTCGAGAAGAAAGAACAACAAGTTAAAATAATCGACATAGCAATACCAGGGGATAGCAGAATAGAAGAAAAAGAAATAGAAAAAAATCACAAAATACAAAGATCTACAAATTGAAATTGAAAGGCTGTGGCAGAAAAAGACCAAAATAATCCCAGTGGTAATTGGCACCCTGGGTGCAGTCCCAAAAGACCTTGAAGAGCACCTCAACACCATAGGGGCCACAGAAATCACCATCAGCCAATTACAAAAAGCAGCTTTACTGGGAACAGCCTATATTCTGCGACAATATCTATAACAATTGACAATAAAATTCAGCCATCCCAGGTCCTTGGGAAGGACTCGATGTCTGGATAAAACAAACCAGTCAATAACACCTGTCTGACTGTGTAAACAAGAGATATTAAAATCTATATTCTACTGTAGTGATGCTTCAAGAATGCTCGGATGTATTGCTGTCCTTTTTGGGTAAACTATCTTAGGTTTACATTTCATCTTTGCCAATTTCAGAGGGGTAGCTGTGTTGCAATAAAAGCAACAGACTTATGCCTCCACAATAACTAACGGGGTTTATTGTGAGTGATATAAACTTTCATCAGCTAGAACCCACCTCTTCAGTTGGCATTTATCCTACCACTGTTCCTTATATTTCATGGTCTCACTCTGAGTCTCTGGTCACTCTGAGTCTCTGGCTTCCTCTGGGTTTGCCTAGCCTGAGATTCCCTTAGAGGGTGGAGAAGCTCACCTAGTGAGCTTAGAGTGAAGGTCGGATTTGAACCAGGGACATCCCAGCTCATGCTCTTTGCCACCATCCTGAGAGAAAAGAGCATAGTTAGCACCAGAAATAGGGGTACCATGTCCTCATGTACCTTAGACATGTCCTCGTTTTCATGAAAAAGAGGAATGCCTTTGGGTCTGTTATTTGTCCACCTCCGTGTGCGAGCTGCCTGACAGACCTGGCCCCCTTCAAGACATGGCCAGCAGTGTGCCCTCTAATGGATTCCCAAATGTTGTTGACTACAACTCCCAGAATCCCCAGCTGCAATGGCTTTTGCTTGGGGATTATGGGAGTTGTAGTCATCATCTGGGACTCCCTGAGGAACACTGGTGGCCAGGCCTACCAGTCCAAGAAAGGAAGCTGGCAGGTAGACCTGCTGCCTTTGCACCAGTGGCCAGGGCTTTCCCAGCATCGGGGGCGGGGGGACCGCCACGTCTACCTGCTGAACGCAGGAGCCCTGGGTAGACCTGACCTCATTAGCTTCAGAAGCCAGGTCTACTGGACAGGTGGGAGGGGCAGGGGGGAGCAGGGTGCCTTTGTGCTTAAAACAATGGATGGGTCTGGGTTCCCAGCACTCCAGAGGCTAGAGAAGGATGTCCTCATTTTTCTAGTTGAAAGTATGGCAGTACTAACCAAAGAAGAAGGCAGGAGAGTGCAAGTGCCCCTAATGCACCACCCCCATTGCTGGGGCCCTGTGGTAGCCTGAGTGATTTTCTTGATCACAGACAGCATTTCTATCTCTAGATATATAAAGAGCCAGTTCCCCCTGGGCTCACTTCCATTGGTATTTTGGATGGGAGCACTGCTGTGAAGTGCACTTGTTTTTCTTTCAGAAATCGAATATGTGGGACAAAGTTCATCCCTCCCACTCTCAGAAATGCACTTTGCCCCTTCTGTGCCCTGCAAAATGTCCCCCATCCCCTGGTGCCCTCTAGAAAAGAGAGTCCTTGATTCCCCCACCCACAATTTTCTCTCTTTCAGCTTCAGGCTCTGATTCACTTCTGCAGGATGCTCATGTGACAGAAAGGAAAGTGAGAAGCAGTCTATTGCTGAGACAGATTAAAGGGAAATCTCTCCCCGACACACACACACACACAAACTCTCTCTCTCCCTCTCTCTCTCTCTCACACACACACACACACACACACACACACACAGCCCCAGACAAAGAAAATGGTCTTCTTCATCAGTCACCTGCTAACTGGGCAAAGGGGTACCTTTTTAACGTGGTGATTCTCTTTATTTAGCAGGGGGATAAATACATTTATTTATTTAGTAACTGGCCCTATTCACACAGCACAGTACCTCCAGTGACTGTTGCTAGTGTCTATCTTACGTTTCTTTTTAGATTGTGAGCCTTTTGGGGACAGGGATCCATTTTATTTATTTATTATTTCTCTATGTAAATCGCTTTGGAAACTTTTGTTGAAAAGCAGTATATAAATATTTGTTGTTGTTGGTCTGTTTGAGTAGAATACAGGCTTTGTGGGAGGAGTTGGACATGTTTTTGGTACACACTTCTCAGGACTGATTGCAGTCACTACATGCAAGCAATATAAGCTAACTTCTCTGTCAGAGTGCAAAAAGGCTTCCCCCTCTGATACCTCAATCTGTGGCACCCTTCTCCCCCCAAAAAAATTAAAACTGGAGGCATGCTTTACTTTGCAGCTTTAAAAGTCTGCTTTTTAGAGTGTAAAAATGACTCACCCTTAGAGGAGCCTCATGGGGCTGCTTTGAAGATCTGGGACATGGAGCTTCCATGCCCTTTCTCCATGTAAACGGCAATCCCCCTAAAAAGCTGTGTGAGAGATATACAGTTCCTTTCCCCCACCCCCATGGATAGCAGCTTTGGGGTTGGGGCTGATTTACATCAGGGAAAGGGTATTGGGAGGACAGGGTTAAACACACTCTCCCAAAGCACCATGTCCCCAATCTTCAAAGAGCCCATGGGGCTGCTCATTAGCAAAACCAAACCTATGGGAGATGATAATCACAGAACTCTCATACCACACCATATCTGGTCGGGCCCTAAGTAAATCACATATCAATCCTACAAGGTAAGCCAGTATTATTGTCTACTGCATTACAGGTGGGAGGTCAGAAGAAGCTGAAAAAGAGTAGCTTGTCTAAATGCCAGCTTGTGAGTTGATTGGCAGAGGCAAGACTTGAACGTAAACTCAAAGTGGTTTTCATAGCACAAAGGTATGAGAAAATGGTTCCCTGTCCCAAAAGGAATCTCACTCTCAATATCACACACACACACACACACACACACACACACACACAGCTGCAGCAACAGCCTCTAGACAATACTGTGCTGGACTGAATAGGGACAGTTTCTTTCCCTCTACTAAGTACAAGAGAGCTATCATTTTTAAAAGGCACTTCTTGCCTACTTAGCAAGGTTAATTTGCTTTTTCTTCACAGCAAAGCTATCTCCTGTCATTTACATGGGGCTAGGATATAGCTCTACTGATGCTGGATCAGAGCGGAACAGAATAACATCCAGGTTATTTTATCATTTGGAAGGGCTCTGAGACCATTAAAAAACCACTGTTTTTTGTAATTAGAACATGTCTTAAACTCTATCTATCTATCTATCTATCTATCTATCTATCTATCTATCTATCTATCATATTTATATACCACCTGATCAGGAGCGGAGCCACCATTGTGCAAACGGGTTCAAAGAACCTGGGCCAGCAATGGTAGGAGCTGCCGAAGTCCCGGGGGGGGGGGCGTGGCTCGGGCTCCAGAAGACCCCAAGCGAGCGTTTTTGCCTATCCTTTTCAGGCAATGTTTGCTGCCTGAAAGCATCTATTCCCCTTTCTCTCCCTCCAGAGAGGCCATGCCCACTTTGTGCGTCATGCTGGAGGGAGAGAAAGGGGAATAGATACGTTCAGGCAGCAAAGACTGCCTGAAAAGGATAGGCAAGCGCTTTCTCGAGGCTCCCGGTAGCCCGGGCGGGAGCTACATCCCATGCGTGTGACATCACACGCATGGGATGCCTTCAGAGGGGCCGCCAGGCGGGGCTAGACCAAGGCCACCGCTCGGCTGGCTCCGCACCTGTGCCTGATATGTGCATCTCTAGCTGGTGTACACAATTTAAAACACACACAAAATATATAATTCACTAAGAAAAATTAAAACAATTTCGTAGAATAAAAAGTTAAAACAATCTCATAGGATAAAAGCAATTAAGCAACTATTTTCACTTAAAAGCCTGAGAAAACAGGTGTGTCTTGAGGGTCAATATTGGTTACAGCCATTAGAGGGCAATGGTGTCCAAATAAAGCAGAGTGGGCACCAGTTTGTTCTTTAGTAAAGGTGCCTTTCTGCAAAGCAAGATTTGCAAAATGGGCCATACACGTTTAACAAGGAAATTAATTAAATTACCTAAGATCCAACAGAACAACTCACAATATTTGTAAAGTTTTGGTTCTGCTTGTGGACACTAAAATGGGGAAAATGTCAGGGCTGCAGGGGTTCCCTACGGATGGGATGGATCCCTGAGAAATATACGGAAACATCCTTCCTGTCTTTAAAAAAGTCCTGACTCCAACCAACCAAAAATCCCACCAACATTAAATGGCAGAAGCTGCGGGCTGCATATGGCCTTAATGCTGTTAAATGGCAGACATGGGCAGCAAAGAGCCGTGCAAAGGGATGAGCCCAAATCTTCCGGAGTTAGGTTTGTATATATGTATGTCACCTTGATCTTTGGAAAGGTGGCTAATGTTTTTAATATTAACTGGGCAAAAAGCCACCTTGTGAAATGATGGAGGTCTTACATTTAACAGGGGGAGAGCAATTGCCTCTGTTCAGCACAGCACAGCATCTTTCCAGTAGTTGTTGCTGATAGTGTGTGTTGGGGCTGGGGGCAGGCCTGAACATCATGAACAGGGTTGCTTCCTTTGCAGAGATACTCAGACAACTTCACACGAACATATAGGTGATTGACTGATTAATAAAAATAAATAATAAAATAAACACAAATGCTGAATATTTGTTGTTATTTGTTCTGCATATTTTATGATGCTACAACATGATTTTTATTTGATTATATTTCTATATACTTGTCCATGGTGTTTTATTGACTTATGCAGATCAAGACAATAAATGTTTTTCTCCACTTGAGCATGTAAGGGGGAAAGCCTCTTCCTATTCTAAATCTCTGCAGAAGTCGAAAGAATTGGCCTTGGAGAATGTGAACCCTGAGGCATGAGTTGCTGAGAACACTAGTTTCCCCAATAAGATCATTTTCTGAGAAAGAATGAATGCCCCTTTGCCTTTTAAAAGCTCACCAGAAGAGGAAGAGATGAATTGGGCCTCAGGCTGAAGGTAAGCAAGTGGTAGGCTCCCTGTTGCAGGTGTCTGTGGCCGCAAAAACATTGTCTTTAAGGTGCAACAAGACTCTTAACAAATGTATTGTAACATGAGCTTTTGTATATTACAAGCCACCACTTCATAAAATATTATCCTCATTTGGCAGGTATATACATGGGTATAAAGAAAACAAACAAATGCAAATAGGGGAGCCAAATGGCCATGAAATGCAAGGCCCCACTGTTGGCATTTATGCATCTTTTTCTCTCTGTGTCTATCTATATCTCTGCCAACTGAGAATAACAGTTTGACGTGCACCTGATAAAGTGGACGACTATAGAAGCTTATGCTACAATCAATGTTTCAGACTTGAAGGTGCCACCATGATAGAAAAACAGAACTTCCAGGATCAGAGGGAGCGTACCTGTCAATACCTATGACAACTAACAGTGGAAGATAGCGACCTCCATACCCTGCTTGTGAGTTTCCAGAAGCATCTAGCTGACCACTACTTGAAAGAGAATGCTGGACCAGAGCTTGGTCTGATTCAGCAAGGCCATTCTTGTGTTCTCACATTTCTCCAATGACAGGCATGTCTGAATATTCCTAGTGCAATCTTTTGGGCTCGTTGTTGGCTTTCAAGAGAACCTTAAAGACTTACTTGTTGGGCCTGGCCTTCCAAGGTTTTTGAATTGCTTTTAGGTATTTTTAATTGATTTTAAATGGCTCTGAACTGTATTAAGTTTCTTTTTATATTGTTGTAACCTGTTTGTTTTAAATTGTGTTTGTTCTTGTATTTTACTTCTTGTGCACCGCCCAGAGCCCTTGGATGGGGTGGTATAGAAATGTAATAATTACTTACTTACTTACTTAATTAATTAATTACTAATCCACCCAGCACAGCTGCTGTTTAACCTGGGCAGAGCTTGTACAGTACACAGTGACTGTACCGAGTCACGATCCCCCTGCCTTCTTCTTAGGAGCCACTTGTGCAGTTCCCCATCAGCTGCTTGCTCTTTGTTAACTGTTTGTCAATGGCACATGTCAGCACTGTACCTATGTGGGACAGGATGTAGCTGTTAGTCATTCTCTTCCACCATGTCCTTGTCGCTCTATTCTGTGCTGCGACTGCTGTCCCAACCTTTGATAAGAGATAGTTATTGTGCTTTCAAGTCTGCCTCCAAAATAAGCGGCTTACTTTCATCTGTGCTTGATTGCCAAGGTCAGAGGCAGAAAGGCCAAGTCAGGCTGCCATTTGGCTAATGAATAATAGGAACTTGCTGAGACTAACAGTTCTCTGGATCCAGTGAAATGCATTCTATATATTTGTAATTCGATTGGGTGAGGGTCAAAGAAAATTCCAAATCTCCAACATCTTTCATGGGAGGAAAAGACGCCTACCCTTCTCAAAAACAAATCTCAAATTTGGGATAGTGGGATACCCTGGGTCAAGCAAAGGAACAGTCCAGCTCCTCGGAAGTAAGACAAACAGGCTGGAGGGTTTGCCTGCAATGTATCTTCTTTGGCAAGACACAGAAAGAAGCAAGGTTACAAAGCCCTCAAAAACATTTTGCAAAATAGAGTTGGTTGTCCTTTGATCACTAACACGAATAACAGGCTAACGTGACTTGGATCCAGCTCAGTTGAAGGCATATTTGGCTGACTCACACGTCCATCTCTTGATGATGGCAACATCCTAGAGAGAACTCCTCAGAGTATCTGAGTTATTTAGACTCAGACAGTCTAGAGGGGGAACGTCTATTCTCTCCAGCTAAAGAGGTACAAGGAAGGGTATCGCCCGCCTACTGAAAAGAGTCTTAGGGCCAGTTCAGTTGAACCCTGACCATGTTGGGTCTGTGAAAAGAATGTGCCTGCCTTGATGCCACTGAAGGATGCACTGACGCAATCTCGGCATGACCTCTAATAGCCTGTGAGAGGTGTTCATCAGAATCGCCCCTACAGATGCACTGCAGAACCCTACACAGATTTTTATCTGAACCTGACTCTGTCAGTTAATCGGTTGATCAATTAAATGTACATTTGAATAAAACAATATTCTGCAGAAGAAAATCTTTACTTTTAGATGTAAGCACCATCTTATAAGAAGCGTTTCCTCATGTATGTGAGAGAATAAGGACTGCCTCTTATAAGATGGTGCCTGCCACATTTAATGCATTTTTGTATTTAAAATACTGTTTTTGATCTGTTGCCTAATTATTTGGAAACACTTCTCAGCTCAATTAAAATATTTAAATCAGTTAATCTAATTGTTTAATTGACTAAACACTGCGGCCCTTAGTGATGGTGCGGTGCATCATCATTTCACTTTCTCAAAGAAGAAAAATTATTTACACATCTGTAAATAATTGGATCGATGAAAACAAATTAGTTGATTTGTCTACTAATAGTAGATTTGTCTTATGGAGCAAAAGGAAATCAAGGAGAGGAAGATTGCTCTCTAGAGCAGAGGCAGGCAAGATCTACACATGCAGTCCAATGAGCCGGTACAACCCTGAGGTGGAACAATGGACTATACCACTTCAGGCTACAGGTGGGTCTATAGGGCACCATCTTTGAATGCTCCACATGCAAACATATCCCCTGAAACTATAAAGCTAGCACAGCAGGGAAACGTTCCTAACTCAATTCTCTTCCTGCCAGAGACACTGTTGGAAATAAAATTAGTGATGTTGCCAAAGTTTGTAGATACTGGGCTTGTAGTATGCACTTATGCAGATCATAATGTTCAGCTGAATTTATGAGGTAAAGGTCATGCCACCAAGGGTTCATCTTCAACTCAGAGTAAAACCAAGGCCCAGCAATGGCACTGTCCCAGATACCAAGGATCCTAGGCAATGTACTATTTCCCAGGGCATCTGAGTCTTTAGTATATAGATGTACGATGCCCTAGAAACTATTGGTGGCTTCACATGACACTGTGGTGATTACAGTTCTGCCAGCCACCAGTTCCTGGCCAACATAATTGTGGGCAGTTACCACTGCCAAGGTAATTCTTATAAACAAGGTAATTTTTGCAGTCATTGAGGCTATTCTCATGACCAGCTGAAATTGGGCTAAGGGAGCCCAGCCTGGTTTTGGCTGGTCGTGTGCCGCAACAGGAGTCATGCAGCTCCCGGCAGCAGGCCTGCTTAAATGCCCCGACCCTATAGTTGTCCACTTTATCAGGTGCACGTGCGCTCCATTAACACCATTTCCCTGCTCATGTGTCATTGCAGCATGGCTCTGCACCGCAGTGACTCACAAGTACCCCCCAACCAGGAGGCTACAAAAGCCTCCTGGTGTTGGGGGACTCCCCAGAATTCCCCACACACTCAGGCGGGGCATGCTGGGACTTCTGGGGGCCAGGGGGCCCTCAAACCCCACCGCCCCAACTGGCTCCATGAGAGAGCCAGTAACCGTGTGAGCAGCTGATCCAGCTACCCAGGGAGGGCTCCCTGCTCGTCTGCGGGGAGAGCGGGTCTAGCCTGCTCTCCCTGCAGAACCCTTTTAGGCTCTCCACTTCCCAAAGGCATCTGGTTAGCCACTGAGGGAAGCAGGATGCTGTACTTCATTCTTTTGGTCTGGTCTAGCAGGGCTCTGCTCAAATTCTGTTCCATGAGGATTTTGACTCTGACCTTCAGATAAAGCCATTTTTCTGAGACTTCAGAGAGAAGCTTAAAAATATTTATAAAATATGGACTACGTACAGATATTTACTTGTTTGTATTTCAACACTAATTTCCCCCCCAGTGCAGTCTGACCCGACGTAAGAATTATTTTCATGAAAAATGATATTTTCATGATCCTCTCTTAGGCTGTTTTTAAAAAAATAAAAGCACCTGTATGTCATTCATGCACTGCTTTTAGGTGTGAATTAGGGGTGTGCAAAACGGGTTTGAATTGGACTGTATTCAAGTCAAACCGGTCCAGTTCGACTGGTTCAAATTCAGACTGACCTTAAGAAATGCGGCCAGTCAGAGTTTGAACCGGACTGGGCCCAGTCTGATACGGACTGGTTTGACCTGGTTTGGCCTAATATGAGGGTTATGCATGTAAAGGGAAAGCAAAGGCATGGGGGAATCCTTTAAAAGTCTTCTAAGGGCAGCTGGGGCTCCTCTAAACCCCACAAGCCCTCCCACACAGCAGCGCATTCTTGTGACAGCCTGGTTCCAGCCTCTGTGCATCCGCGGAGGCCAGAACTGGGCCACCACCGGTCCATGCTGCTGGGGGGGTGCTGGCAGGGTTTAGAGGAGCCACCGCCACCAAAGCGAGTACAGTGACCTCTCTCTGACCACCACCCCCGGCCACCCTTAGAAGACTTTGAAAGGATTCCCCCACCCCTTTGCTTGTAAAGGGGAATCCTCACCAGATTCTCCTTTACAAGCATAGCCCTTGAACCAGATCAAACTAGGTAGAACCAGTTCAACTCAACAGACCAGAACGCTGGCCAATTTGACCAAACCAGCTCGCAGACCTGTGGTTCGCTTTCAGTTCGGTTCAGATTCCAACCAAATCACCAACCCCTCGGTCCCTGCACAGCCCTAGTGTGAATGGATGGAAAATAGAAGTTAAAAATACAGTGAATATTGTAGTTCAGTATTTCCCAAACTGCTAAGAACTGAGGCACCTTTTAAAAGGTTTTCCCTAAACTAAAGTTCGTAGTACACTTCTTTTGAAGAACTTTACTTGAAAAATTATGTTTAATAGTAACAACAATATGTGAGTTGTAGGTACTTTGAGCTCACATGCATGATTATTATTAATTATTAAATTAATTCTTGCTGCAGCCTAGCAGGTATCACACCACACACAGCGCTAGCCAATGAATATTGTAACATCAAAATAATAGGAAATGGGGGAGAAAGGTTCTGGTAAGAATTAATCTGCCTACTTTCCTTTCACTGTAATCTTAATTGATAATTACCATTCTCACAAGTTAGCCTACTTCATCCTTAAGCATTCACACATCTGCCATCTTGAATTAGGGTGGATGGCATCATCACAAACTACACAGTTGAGGTGTCCCTACATGTCACTCACTACAACTGTACAAAATTTGGTTCAGATTGGTTAGATGGTCCACATGTTAGCCAATCTGCACCTCAAATGTTCACTCATCCACCATCTTGAACTGGGGTGGATGACATCATCACAAACTATGTCACTGAGGCATCCCCATGTGTCCCTACAGCTGTAGCAAATTTGGTTCAAATCAGTTAAGTGGTTCACAAGATTCACTTGCGTCTCAAACATTTACACATCCGCCATCTTGAATTGCCATCACAAACTATGCCGTTGAGGTGTCCCTATGTGTCCCTACAACTACCAAATTTGGTTCATATTGGTCCAGGCATTGCAAAGTTTGCAGGGGGCCAAACAGGCCCGCCTCTTAAATGGGGTTAAGGGAGTGAGTGCTCCTTTAGCCCCATTTTTTAGATCATCTGTCAGCTATGGCTGCTTGCAGCCAGGTCTCTTGCCCATTTCCAGGGAAACCTCCATAATGTGAGCACACCTCCACAATGCATTATGGGAGTTCTGAGAGGTGAGGCAACACATCTCAGCCCCCGACCCTCGGCTCTGCTAGAGGAGGTAGCTGCACATCTGGGCACATGATCTCCGTGGCCAGACCTGGACCAGGGATCGTCTGTGGGGGAGCTAAGCTGTTCTAGGCTTCCTCCCCTCGCTCCCTCGAGTCCTTTCTGACCGATTGTGAGAAAGGGCTTTCTAAATGCCAGGTGATCTCATAAGTTTACTTTCCTTAAGGAAAGTAGGCTGAAAGCATCTTGATGTATTGTTGAGAATGTTTCTTAACAATCAGGTATAATGACTGCTCCGTATGGATCTGTGAAACTGCATTATACTGAGTCAGACCACTTGCCTATCTATCTCAGTACTGTTTACTGTGAAGTTCAGTCCCACCAAGAGACACTTCCCCCCGCTCCAGGGGAAATAGCAGCTATGGTGAGGTAATCTGAGACAGGAGCATAGTAGTAGCAAAGGTAATAGTAGTAAAAGTAGTAGTGTGCATGCCCTGCAGACTTATGCTGTGGTTCCTGCTCAGATCAGAACCCCCTGGGGCTGTGCTGTAGGATCACACACACCACCCCCACCCACACACACACACATCATAAGCACCCTTGTTGTAGCATGTAGAGGTCATTCACACAATCAATAACTATGTCCTACCCAGGATTGGGAGCTGTGAGTGCTCCCAATATTCAGTTGTGTGAGAGCAAACAACTCTGTAGGAGGAGGGAGAAGTGTGTGTGGAATCAAGCTAGCTCCTACCTAGCTGTTTGTGCGCACACAACTAAAAATTGGGAGCATGCACAGCTCCCAAACCTGGGAAGTGCGCACACGCAGTGGCAACTTCTGGTCATTTCCGGTCTGAGGAGGCACCAGGGCAGCAAGGAGGTATGCCACCGCCCCACCAAACTATTTTAAAAGGCAGATCCAGTGGGGAAAATGTGACGGGAGGGGTAAGAGCACCCTCCCCCATCCTTAAAGAGATCCCCTCCACCTTCGAACTGGCCAAACCACTGGTCTTTCAAACCCATTCAGAGGCCCATAAAGGACCTCCAAACTGGTTCAGTGCACATCCCTAGCAGAGAGTAAGGTTGCAGGACTGTTATGGGAACTACCAGAAACTATTTACAACATCAGTAGTGACAACTGACACAACTCACTCCGCCCATGCATGCCCTGCCTCTGCCAAACATTTCCTATGCATTTAATTTTAATTTCTGAGGCTGAGGACTCCTTGGCTACAGCAATCATGTGTGTGTGTCTGTCTGTCTGTCTGTCTATCTATCTATCTATCTATCTATCTATCTATCTATCTATCTATCTATCTTCTATCTATCTAATACTGGCCGAGATCAACGCCCGTAGCAATTGTCTACCACTTTTGCTTTGTTGTTTCCTTTTTGTTTCATTCTTACATGGGCCATGCCAGGCCTTGCAGAGGCCAGTTGCGCATGCGTGGCAGCCACCGCACCAAATTACAGAGGCCCGAATGGGCCGAAAAACCGGCCAAGAGGGCCGGAGGGGGTGATTACAGAGGCTGGCGGGGGAAGGGGGAACCTCCGTTGACCCCCACCCCACTCCAAGGAACTCCTCCGAAGGGGAGAAAGTTTAAAAAAAACTTCACTTTAAAAAAATTGTGAACCCCCTGAACTGGGGGTGGGGGGGGGAGTTCGGTCCAAGGTCAGAATGAACGGGGGGATGGGTCAGTTCTACTCTGATCTTTTGAACCAAACCAGTTCAACATCGAACTGGTTCAGGGTCAAACCTGTTTGCACATCCCTAATCTCTCCTGAGCAACTACATTACAGGGGAAGGGGACATAGGGGAACGTTACAGGGGAAGGGGACATAGAAATCTAATAGCTGTTTCCCCTTCCAGTTGGGGAGCAGCGCCGACCACCCTTGGAACCTTACCTTGCTCCTCTGTAATACCAGGTCGGTCCGGAACAAATCAGAAACCATCCATGATTTCTGAGACTGATTTCTGAGACTGATTCTGGATGAAGGTGCCGACCTGGTATGTATTACAGAGACCTGGTTGGGGGAAGCTGAGGGCCCAGTGTGGTCCCAGCTTCTCCCTCCAGGGTACTCTGTTGAGGAGCAGGTGTGGGACCGCGGGCGGGGAGGTGGAGTGGCTGTGGTCTATAAGAATAATATCTCCCTTACCAGGATCCCTGTTAGAGTGTCTGACCATATTGAATGTGTGTACTTAAGTTTGGGGACCAGGGATAGACTGGGACTTCTGTTGGTGTATCGATCGCCCCACTGCTCAACGGAGTCCCTAACTGAGCTGACGGACTTGGTCTCAGGTTTGCTGTTGGGGTCTCCTAGGCTTGTGGTGCTGGGGGAAATGTTCATTTCGGGACCAAATTGTCCGGGGCGGCTCAGGAGTTCATAGCCGCCATGACGATTATGGGCCTATCTCAAGTGGTCTCGGAACCGATGCACATTGCAGGTCACATGCTTGATTTGGTCTTTCACTCTGATCAGGGTGGTATTCTGTGAGTGGGGAATCCTGTGATTTCCCCATTGTCATGGATGGACCACCATCTGATTAAGGTTGGACTCACAGTCACACCCCACCTTTGCAGAGGCGAGGGACTTATTAGGATGGTCCGCCCGAGAAGGTTATTGGATCCTATAGGATTTCAAGAAGCCTTGCCCGACATGGCTTATATTATCTGGCAGGCGGGTTGTTGTAGAAGGCCTGGTAGAGATTATAAATGCTTCTCTGAGGGAAGGTAGGATGCCTCCTAGTCTTAAGGAGGCAATTATTAGGCCACTTCTGAAGAAGCCTACTTTGGATTCCTCAGAGCTGAGTAACTACAGGCCTGTCTCCAACCTTCCGTGGCTGGGCAAGGTAATTGAGAGGGTGGTGGCCTCCCAGCTCCAGACAGTCTTGGAGGAAACGGATTATCTAGACCCATTTCAAACTGGCTTCCGGACTGGCTATGGGGTGGAGACTGCCTTGGTCGGCCTGATGGATGATCTCCAACTGGGAATGGACAGAGGAAGTGTGACTCTGATGGTCCTTTTGGACCTCTCGGCGGCTTTCGATACTATCGACCATAGTATCCTTCTGGAGCATCTGAGGGGGTTAGGGGTGGGAGGCACTGCTCTGCAGTGGTTCCACTCCTACCTCTCAGGCAGGTTCCAGATGGTGTCCCTTGGAGACTGTTGTTCTTCAAAATCTGAACTTTTGTATGGTGTCCCTCAGGGCTCCGTATTGTCTCCAATGTTGTTTAACATCTACATGAAACCGCTGGGAGAGATCATCAGGAGATTTGGTGCAGGGTGCTATCAGTATGCTGATGACACCCAACTCTATTTCTCCATGTTGGCATTATCGGGAGAGGGCATAACCTCCCTAAATGCCTGTCTGGAGGCGGTAATGGGCTGGATAAGGGATAACAAACTGAGACTGAATCCAGATAAGACGGAGGTACTCATTGTGCAGGGTCGAAACTCGAGAGACGATTTTGATCTGCCTGTTCTGGATGGGGTCACACTTCCCTGGAAGGAACAGGTACGCAGTCTAGGGGTGCTTCTGGATCCAAGTCTCTCTCTGGTGTCCCAGGTTGAGGCAGTGGCCAGAAGTGCCTTCTATCAGCTTCAGCTGATTCACCAGCTGCACCCGTTTCTTGAGATAGACAACCTCAAAACAGTGGTACATCTGCTGGTAACCTCCAGACTGGATTACTGCAATGTGCTTTATGTGGGGCTGCCCTTGTACGTAGTCCGGAAACTACAGTTGGTCCAGAATGCAGCAGCCAGGCTCATCTCTGGGTCATCTCGGAGAGACCATATTACTCCCGTATTGAAGGAGTTACACTGGCTGCCGATATGTTTCTGGGCAAAATACAAGGTGCTGGTCATAACCTATAAAGCCCTAAACAGCTTAGGCCCTGGGTATTTAAGAGAATGTCTTCTTCGTTATGAACCCCACCGCCCATTGAGATCATCAGGAGAGGGCCGTCTGCTTTTGCCACCAGCTCGTCTGGTGGCTACTCAGGGACGGGCCTTCTCTGTTGCTGCCCCGAGGCTTTGGAATGCGCTCCCTAGACAAATAAGAGCCTCCCCATCTCTAACAATTTTAAAAAAGTCTTTAAAGACACATCTGTTCAACCAGGCTTTTAACTGATATTGTTTTAATTATTTTAATGTTTTTAGAATATCGTTTTAAAAATTGTTTTTAAATTGTTGTGTTTTAAATTTTGTTTTGTTTTGGTTTTTTGTTTTTAACTAACCTTTTATTTTTGTTTTTATTCTGTTGTAAACTGCCCAGAGACGTAAGTTTTGGGCGGTATAAAAATATGTTAAATAAATAAATAATAATAATAAATAACATCAATAAACAGAGCAAACCTGAGCATACGCATCATGCATACCAAGACAGATGACAGATGTAACATAAATAGATAGATGGGAGCAATCTGGATGTGCTCTCATGCATTCAGTTCAAATATAGCTGTTCCTCTTCCTCCAGCTGAACTCTGTACAAAAGAGTTCTGTAAGTCTGCCGGCTCTGAACAGCACTGATTGGCCCACTATGTTAACAAGAAACATCCCTTGCAATCCTAGATCAGCTTTGCATTTATTTAAAGCTTCCCTTTTTAAAAATTATTAAAGCAGTGAACAAACATTTGTACAGAATTTTTAAAAAACACACAATTAAGAGGTAGATGGTTAACCTGAAGTTTGGAGGGAGGGTCAAGAAAGATAGCTGGGCCACTATTGGATGTGCTTGTATGCACATATTTTATTTCACTTGCAAAGCTAGGCTCACCCCATTGCTGAAGGGCATGCTGTGAATTCTTTTCTTTTACATCTGCCTTTACCTTGCAGCAAGGGTACTTTCCTAGCCTTACACAGGGATGTGCCACTATGCTGCCATCACTGGATGGAAGAAAGATTAGGTATCACACACCAAGGGACTTCATTCATTCATTCATTCATTCATTCATTCATTCATTCATTGTATTTCTATACCACCTGATATAGAAATCTCCAGGCTGTGTTTCATTTTTAATTGGAAAAGCTCTTAAAATTCCAAGGATTGTGCAGACTATTTCTATAATTTATTTATTTATTTATCATGATTTTATACTGCCTGATATGTACATCTCTAGGCGGTGAACAGAATTCAAAACAAGATAAAAAGTAAAAACAGATTAGCTCTCCACAAGACCCAATAAAAACAATCTCATAAAACAAGTTATTAAAACAAATTATTAAAATTAATTCCAGTTAAAAGCCTGTGAGAACAGGTGCGCCTTGAGGTCCTCCGGAAAACAAACAGAGGAGGAGATGCTCTTCTTTCAACAGGGAGCATATTTCAAAGCCCTGGGTCAGTTACAGAGAAAGCCCTGTCCCGAGTTGCCACCAAACGAGTCAGCAGCAACCATAACCGGACCTTTCCAGAAAATTGTAGTAGGTGGCAGGGTTCATAACAAAGCTCTCTTAAATACCCTGGACCCAAGCCATTAAGGATTTTATAGGTAATGACCAGCACTTTGCATTTTGCCCAGAAACATATGGACAACCAGTGTGGTTCATTACAAATCAGTGTTATATGGTCCCTTAGGGTTGTCCCAGAGACCAATCTGGCTGCCGTATTCTGTACCAATTGTAGTTTCTGGACAACGTACAAAGGCAGCCCCAAGTAGAGTGTATTACAATAGTCAAGCCTGGAGGTTACCCGCAAATGTACCACTGTTTTAAGGTCATTTAACTCCAGAAATGGACGTAGCTGACATATCAGCCAAAGATGGTAAAAAGCACTCCTGGCCACTGCCTCAACCCAAGAAACCAGTAATGCCAGTAATGATACCTGGATGTGATTGTAATGTGACCACAAGATGGTCAGAGCAGGCTTCAAGCTTCCTGCATTGATTTTCCTTCTAGTCATGGACCAGAAAGACCACAGTCTAATATTTTTCCATCATTGGAAAAATATTGGGGGAAATGCCTAGGCTTTTACTTTTATTTTGTCAGGTATTACCAGCTGGGTGAGGAGCTGTACATGCATATGGGCTCCTGCTTGGCCCAGCAGCAGCCAAAGCTGTGCTTTTGCAACCACAAATAGATAATTCGCAGTAATGCTATCAGCTGTTTAGGGTGAGGAAATGCGGATGGTAGATCCCGGTTCTTGCTCCTCTGGATCCCAGATAATCAGAAATAGCACTTCTGTGCACTTGCTGTATGCATGTGTCACTGGATCAGGGTATTACAACTGGTATTACAAGGCATGATTACGGCTGATGTTTTTGTTTGTTTTTAAAGTAAGTGTCATATTTCTATTGGCAGTAACTCCTCCTCACAAACTTTGTCGACAGTCAGGATCCTGTACTGGGAAGTTAGGCTGCATAAATCTCACTGATTTCAATAGGATTTAAGAAATCTTTGATGGTACAAGATTGCAGCCTGTTTTTATTTTCTATTTTTATATTTTTATATATACTTTTATAACATCAGTAATGCATACAAAAGAAGAGTTACTAAAGTAAGTAGATTTATATTGTAAGAAATTGTAAGGAGCTTATTTCATATTCTGAATTATATATCACAGCTTGTTTTGTTGTCATAACACCTTAATTAAAAATAATCACTTCTAAAAATGGCGCCTGAAGAAGAAATCACTTCTGCAACTTTGTTCTCACAGTTCCTAATAGCAAGACTGCCTGTCTGGGTCAAGGCTGTCTGTCTACTGTAATTCAGAGAAAAGAGAGAACAGAGAAAATGCTGAATGGGAAACAAAATTTGCCTTAGCTTTCACAATTTAAAAAAGCAAACTCCTGGTCCTGATAGCTGCAAATATATGCCTGGTTCAGGGGCAGAGCCACCAGGTTCTTAGAACGGGTTCAAAGAATCGAGCTGCCACACTCAGGGGCCACGCCTCATGCTCCAGCCACGCCCCCTGCATCTGAAGTCAGACGCTGACATCTGATGTCAGATGCAGGGGGTGTGGCTAGGCAGACTGCTGGTGGTGGGCTGAACCGCGGCTGCCACTGGCCTCCCTATGCTACTGGCCTGGTTGAAGAGCACAGTGTGCAATGCCCAGTGGAATCTCAGAGTATTGTGGAATGACAGAATAAGATTTGCAGTGGTCAGGGAAGGAACTCAAGTGCCATCCATTGATCTTTGCACATCCCCAGGGCTAACAAAAGCAGAATACAATTATTCTAAATAGTAAAAATTGCAGAATAAATTATGCAATATCTTATCTTATTTTGCATAATTTACTCTGCAATGTTTGGTGGTCTACAGGATGAAGAAAATTACTCAGACTTCTCCCATTGAAATTGAAAGGACACGTGTGTGATTTCAATGGGATTACTTTGTGTAATTTTCCATATCATGTCAGCCACTGTTTAGAATAACAACTTGTACAGGTTGCCGAATTTGGTTTTTCTTCACAGCAAATCTGAATATCCTCAGAATTGTATTTGTTTTCACATGGAAAACACACAACCCTGTTAACAGTTCTGTAAGCAAGGATGCTATTCTCAGATAACAAAAAGAAGAAGCACCCCAAAAGTACAAGATGAGTCAGTGGGCACATGGGTTCATAATCTGCCATCAGACAATGGCAGGAAAGGAAATATTCTTCTCAGATAGGTGTGTACTTTCCTCTGGGGAAATGTTTTAATTTTTTGAAATGATCAGGTTATTTTCTTTTCCCCTCTGATGGTTGAGGGTGACTATGTTTTGTATGCTTTACCTGCTTGGACAAATAGTGAGCGGCATTTGTGTTCCTGGGCCTGAACAGGAAACTTGTCCTGATGTGAGGTGACAGCTCTGAAGAAAAAAACCCCACTGCTTTTGGGAAGTTAGCAACATGAGTAAATAGAGGAGCAGATTGGCTAGGTCATAGGTAAGCAGCTCCACCTCCTCCAATAGCAGTTGGCTTTTTAGGCTGGGTTGCTGGAATTCCAGCATTGCTGTTTGAGTGAAAGCAGGGCTCCTCATGCCTGTGGCATTTGCTCAGAGGGCATGACCACGATGGGCGAGCCTTTCATGTGAGTCAGCTTTAGTTGATCCATGGGAAAATTCCTTTGTGTTGTCAGGCAGGGTTTGTTCACAGTTTCAAAGGGATAATCCAGCCGAAAAGGAAGAAAATACTTCGACATTTTAGCATATTGCAGGGCAACATTTCTGGAATTCTGACAAATGAAGAAAAAAAAGTTTTGTTCTGTAAATTCTGGGTGATAGATAGATAGATAGATAGATAGATAGATAGATAGATAGATAGATAGAAAGAATGTGATTTTAGCTCCAATTAGAAATCATTGCATGCAGATTCAAGAGCTTGTTGGGGGTTGAAGGTAACAAATGACTCAGTCTCAATGAAATCAGTAGAGTTTGCTTCCCACAAACTAGATTGGGATGTGTAAGGGCATATTAGCTGTACAACAAACCAAGCCTTTGGAAAGGCTCAGAATTGCTGTCCAAGAATTCTCATGACATTCACCCTACTTCTGTTTCCAAAATTCTTTAGGGAAAGCCATGACAATTATGCATCAATACAAACCCAGTGAAATTTGTAGTGAAGATATAACCTAGGTAGGAATGTATGGTGAGAAGCGGCAGATTGACCCCATTGCAAATTATTGTTTTATTTCCATCTTTTTAATCCTCCAGAGGAATGATGGAATTAATCTTCCTAGAAAGACATGCTCCATTTTCTTTAATCTACTTTCTGCCCCTTCCCACCCCTGCATCCACTAAGAACATTCATCAATATTGTCCTGCCTTAGGAGGCTTATTTTGTCGAAGTTCTGAGAAACCCAGTTCCATAGTAAGTGACAAACCACGAAGCAAGTAGGTTCCAGTTTAGAAAGAAGCCGATGATTTCAGAATATTCACCATAGGAAATACAAGCTTCACTATATGATGCATCAGGAAACAAGAAAGCAGAAAACACAACTTGCCTCTTCAGTAGTAAGGAATATCTCCTGGGTTGTTTGAGGAACATATGAGGAACATGGAAAGTTGGTGACTATCAAGTAAAAAGTTGAATATACCCTCACTGTCTCCAGTGTTTAAGTCTGGACCTATCTTTGATGCAATGCTCAAAAACATATGGCGTTTCAATAAACACTCCCAATCCAAGTTCTTAAACAGTTTACTGTTTGAAGTGATGGGATGGGCTCTCTAAGTAAACTGACAAGGAAATAGGAGTTGCTGCAACACTCTGAGAACTACATATTGTTTTTGTGCTCTGAGTTCTCTGTATCCCTGGGTGGTAGGAAACTTCAGGGCAGACTATTCCCATGACAATTCCCCTCTAAATTATGTTTGTGATATCTGTGTATTGACAAATGTGCAAGGTGAGTAGAAAGGAAAGTCCTCATAAAAATTGAGCACTATTTTTAGCCTACTTTCCAATAGGCTTATGAGAGCACCCAGCATTCTGTGTGTGTGTCCATGCGTTCCCACCTATCAACTTCTCAATGCCAAGACCAATATGAACCAAATTGGATACAGTTGTGGGGACACATAGAGACACCTCAACAGCATAGTTTGTGATGATGTCATCCACCCCAATCCAAGTTGGCAGATGCGTAAATTTTTGAGGTGCAAGTGCTAACTTGTGAACCGCTTAACCAGTTTGAACCAAATTTGCTACAGCTGTAGGGACACATAGGGATGCACAAATGGCATGGTGCATGATGATGGACCACTCCAATTCAAGATGGTGGCCACGTGAACATCTGAGGCGCACAAGGGAAAATTTGTGGACTGTCTCACCCATTTGAACTATATTGGATACAGTTGCAGTGAGTAACACACAGGGACACCTCAATGGCGTAGTCTGTGATGATGTCATCCACCCTGATTCAAGATGGTGGATAAACTTTGGTAGATAAACAAGATGGTGGATAAACTTTGGAAGCGCAAGTGGGCTAACTTGTGAAACGCTTAACCGATTTGAACCAAATTTGCTCCAGCTGTTGGGACACATAGGGACACCTCAATGGCATAGCTTGTGATAATGTCATCTACCCCAATCCAAGATGGAGGATTTGAACCAAATTTAGTTACTCCGGTTGTAAAGACAGTGAAAGGAAAATAGGCTGATTAGTTCTTACTAGAACAACTTGTTCACACTTGTCACAGTTCTTTCTGCGTGTTATATTACTTTACCTAATATATTCTTCTTCTGATAGTCAGGAGGAGGAGCATGTCGTTCTCCAGGATACTGAATCCCTGCCTGTGCACTATGAGAACTTTCATTTTGAGATTTTGGCTTGTTTCAAGTAGATCTTTGCTATCGTGAAGGCTAGAAACGGGGATTTCTTTGTTTTTGAAAAAGCTGAGATTCTCAAGAAACTACATTCTGTGCCACACACAGCCCTGGGAGACATGGAGCAAGTGAAGTAAAAATAATCAAGGTACCGTATAAAAACACAGATTAGTATACACATCAAGATAGTAGACATAGAGGCCGTTCTCATGCGCAGCCTAACCCAAGCTAGGGAAGCCCAGCCTGGGTTAGGCTGTGCATGAGAACTGCTGGGATCAGGTTCGATCCTGGTGGAGCAGCACTGCCTAGTTCCACTTTGTAGCCTGGCTGTTAGCTGAGGTTAAGGGAGTGAGAGCTACCTTAACCTGGGCTGTGAGATGATTTGTTTGCTGAGGCGATATTTAGCCCCAGTGGACTCAGAGATGGGTGCCTAGAGTACCCATCTCCTGGGGGAATTCCCCAATGCATCATGCGTATCATGTGGTGCATTGTGGGATCTCCAGAGGATGGGACAAGCCGGCCTCGAGCTGGCCTTGAGGCAAGCAGTGCAGATAGTCTGGGGGTCATCTGGGGTGGGGGAGGTGAGTTTAACAAGCCTTCCTCCCTGCCCACCCCTTGCCTCACCCACTCGGTTGTATGAATGACCTCTAAGAGACTGCCAACATATACTACCAATATTGGAGTAATAGACTACTACACTGCCCAACAGAATGAAGCCGTTAACTAACTCATTCTGTATTCTATTTGCATACAACATGATACTTCTTTTGAACATTTTGATAATGGAATGAAATTTGGTAGACATTCAGGGCACAATTCCCCCTCTTTCACCGCACCCGCCAGGCCGCCTCTTAGCCTTTGAAGGGCCCCACCCCCTGTAATTGTAAAGGGGAATCCTCACCAGAATCCTCTTTACAAGTAATGGCTGCCCGAACCTCCTGAAGTGGTTCAATCAAACAGACCAGAGTGGCTGGTTGGTTCAACTGCATCAGTTAGGAGCAACGTGGTTCAGTTCAAATAGATTTATATTCAAACCAAACTGCATTTTTTGGTTTGTGCACACCCCTAAAAGTTTCCTCTTGTGTATACATGAATACAAAAGTATAGGAAACAGACAGGATTCCAGGTTCTTTCTAATATGGGAAAGCAAATGTGATCTGATAGATACAGTATAGCAGAAACCTGGTGGGAAGAAACTCAACTATTCCAACATCAACTGACAGTCTAACTCTGCTAAGAGTGGAAGCGCTAGTAAATTCTTGAGGTGCCTTGCTGGCAACTTCATTTCTCAGAAAAGGAAAGAAGGAACCAGAAGGTTGGTTATCGTGGACTTAGTCCATACCAACAGGGGGAAATCAGTTGAGGGAGTGAAAGGGGGAGCTCTGGGGGAAAGTGATCACATCATCTTGGAATGCATGTTATCAAGGGGAGGGGAAACTCAAAGAAGTTTGATGTGTACCCTGGATTTCAGGAAAACTGATTTTAATGAGTTCTGGGGGAAAACTTTGGTAGGATCCCATGGCTAGATATTCTAAAGAAGAACAGAGTCCAAGAGAAATGGTATATTCTGAAAAGGAAGATACTGAAGGGACAATAACAAACAATCCCATGAGAAGGAAACATGGGATATTTCAAGAAAATCATGTAGAGAAATGGAGAGCTCTCTGCCCTGATCAGGGGTTAGATTAGAAGACCTCAAGGTTCATTCCCACCCTAAAACTCTATAATTCTATAAATACAAACATTAGTATGACTGTCATGTATTTATCTAGCATCTTGCTTCTGAAAATCAGTGCGGACAGGGCATCCGGGAAAAATGCTTACAGTGAGCAAGGAAGAATGAGAAGAGTTCTCTGTCTCTCTGTGACTGTCAAAAAGATCATCAGAGGTCAAGTTCTCAAGCTCAGGGAAGAGGGCACTCTAGTACTCCAAGGACTGGTAAAAGGAAGAGTCAGGCTTTTCTATAGCACAGAAACAACATTATTTGAAGTGTTTCTAGAGTGGAATGAAATACTATGGAGATGGAGAAGAGGAGACAAATAAAATAAAATAAATCAGGTCTTGTCTCACAAACTGTGTCATTTTGAAAGAAATGTTCTACAAACAATTTAATGAAATAAATGCATGGGGGGATTATTTACTAGTGCGTTTTGCTGAGGTGGGGGAGGAACTGGGAAGAAAGATTAGTCTTTGGTTGCACCCTCCCCACCCCTACAAAGCCAATCCAGTGCCACCAGAGACAGGGACATTAGGCTAGTTCATGTGCTCATTAACTGGGTAGGACAAGCAGCCAACCCAGGTTGGGAGCTGTGCACTCTCCCATTTTGCGATCACGTGTGAGAGAAAAGCAAGGAGGCCGGCAAAGTAATTGTGTATGAGGCTCTTGCTGGGTAGATGGTCTTTTCCTCCAACCACATGAAAGAGCTGGATACGGTTGTTGGGTGGGACACAGGGGGCTGAAAGGGGGCTGATGAGGGCCAGCCCCTTTTCACAATTAACCCTTGCAAGCTTTGAAAGTAGTTCAGGGGCAGGGAGGCAGGGAGCAGCCTCTTCTTTCCTTGAGTTTCTTGCAAGCTTTGCAAGCATTGTGAGGAGGGGTGCTCCTTGCACAGTTTGCAAGATCTGTTCCAGTAGCGATGGCAGGAGGCATCTTGCTACCCTGCTGATGCCCCAGTAAAACTGCCACCTGAGGCAATTGCCTCACCTTGCCTCAAGAAAGAGCCGCCCGTGGATGTATGCTAGTCTATTGCACACATAGGACTCCAACGACTTTAAAAAAGTTGTGCTTATCACAGAAAAAATTGGTGTGCCCTGTATAAACCTGTAGCTTGCATGATTTTTCCCCCCCTCCCCCTTTCCAAGGAGGAACTCCAGCACAGAGATACTGGCTGCAAGAATGCAGTTGGTAGAGCAGCTGCTAAGATAACCAAGAGTTTTCATGAAGAATCTCAATTCCTGAAGTCTGTTTTACAATACACAACTCTCAGGAAGGGAAAAAATGTACGTTTGTTTTTCACGCTGCCCCTTTATCTTCGTGTCAACTACATGCCCTGGGAAAGGAAAACATTTAACAAGCAGGTTCTAACACACACACACACACACACACACACACACACACACACACACACACACTCCTTTATAGCAACCATAGTACACAACCCACTTGTGAGCCCTAGTCTTCCAGTGGAAGATCAATGGATTATATTGTTGCATTGCATATAGTTATACAGTGCGCTGGTTCAGCATAGGACTCATTGCTTTTCAGTGAAATCTGTTCGCATATTCAGCTACAAACCACCAAGTGTTGAGAAATCAAGTTTTACATTCATACCTGTGTAAAAACCCTTATTTATGCTAACAAATCTCCTTCTGTGACTCTCAGAGTTGATAAAGCTGGCAGCAACTGCTGAATTTCTTTAGCATATGGTACAACAGGGAAATGTGAGTGTTAGTACTAACAGAAGGTTAATTACGCACATAGAACATCATTTAGAGAATGAATCTGTAAGTTCCTTATGGAGGAGCAGTCTATCAGCAATTATTAGGTAGATCTTCAGCAGTTGTATGTCTCTGAATATTAAATATCAGGAATGAACAAGAGGGGAATGTATCATTTATTTATTTGAGATAGCAAATGCATAATCATTAATCTTTCTTCAGAAATAATGAGGTCATTCACCGAAAACTGGGTAGGACAGGTAGGACAAGTGTCCTACCCACATTTGAGAGCTGTGCATGATCCCAATATACAGTTATGTGGGAACAAACAAATAGGTAAGAGGAGGGAGAAGTGATTGCATGGAATCAAGGTAGGAGGAAAAGCTGGGTAGGGCATTTTCTAGATTAGCCACTCAACAGCAGCAAAATACTTCCATTCAGGCAAATGACTTTCAAAACCTCATTAAGTTCTTTGAGAGTGTCAACAAGTGTGTGGATAAAGGTGATCCAGCTGACAAAGTATAGCTGGACTTCCAAAAAGCTTTCAACAAAGTTCCTCATCAAAGACTCCTGAGGAAACTTAGCAGTCATAGGATAAGGGGACAAGTACATGTGTGGATTGCTAACTGGTTAAAGGACAGGAAACAGAGGGTAGGTATAAATGGAGAGTTTTCCCAGGGATCTGTTCTGGGACTGGTGCTTTTTAATTTATTCATAAATGATCTAGAAGTAGGGGTAAGCAGCGAGGTGGCCGAATTTGCAGATGATATCAAACTCTTTCGGGTAGTGAAATCCAAAACAGATTTTGAGGAGCTCCAAAAGGATCTCTTCAAACTGGGGGAGTGGGCGACAAAATGGCAAATGTGATTCGATGCTAGCAAGTGTAAAGTTATGCACATTGGGATGAAAATCCCCAACTTCAAGTATACCTTGATGGGATCTGAGCTGTTGGTGACTGACCAGGATTGGGATCTTGGGGTCATGGTGGACAGCTCATTGAATTTGTCGACTCAATGTGCGGCAGCTGTTAAAAAAACCAGTTTGATGCTAGGGATCACTAGGAAGGGGGTTGAAAATAAAACTGCTAATATTATAATGCCCTTATACAAAACTATGGTGCGGTCACACCTGGAGTACTGCATACAATTCTGGTCACCACATCAAAAGGACATTGTAGAACTGGAAATGGTGCAGAAGAGGGCAACCAAGATGATATGAATGTAACTCTTGGTTTCTCAGTGCTTGGTGGTTGCAGCTGAATATGTAAAACCAACACCTTAACAATCTTGACACATATGATCTCACAATATCTTGAACTTTAGTGTTCAAGAACACTATATATAAGCAGTGAACTTCACATACATCTTCTAGGAGTGTGCACAAAACCAGAAAGCCTAGTTCAGTTTGAGTAGAACCGGACTTGAACCAAACTGGGTCCAGTCAGTTTCTGTGCACACTAGAGTCGGGCCCAGTCCAGCTCTAGTCCGAACCAGTTCATGCCTGGCTTGCGGTGTGTGTGTGGGGGTGACAGACAATGCCATTGTTGGGCTCCGGGGGGGGGTGTCTCCCGATGTCCCTCTCCCCCTGCCGCCCCCCCCCCAGTCATTTTTGCCCATTTCAGGCCATTTCCCACCCATTACAGGCCTCTCTGCAGTGGCAGTGGCCATTTTGGAGGCCTGGGTCATGACAAATGATAAATAGTCAGAAGGCATATCCTGTCATTTCTGAAATGTGATCTAAAACCTGTGGCCAAAATAGCATGATCTTAGGTCAGCTCCAATGCAAAATAAATTACCTCCACCACCACCACACCTCCAGCAGATTATTCCCTCTTTAACCTTTTTATGACAGTCTTGGTTGGCCACTGTTGAACTATATAGCTTGATGATCTATCAAGCTAGTTCTCAGGTTCTGAAGCTCTATAGACAGGGCTGCAGAAATCCATTCATGTACTCATCTGAGATGAGTGAAAAATGGTGCCAATTGGTGAGTGAAACCCAGCCCTCCTGGAGTGCCTACAGCGGGAGCTGAGCCTGGGCCTTTCAATCCGCAACCCTGATGGATGGTCAGCCCTCCCTGCCTTCCTTGCCTTGCTCTCTGCTGAATAGCGCAGTGTGGCCAGCCAAGCAAGGCGGTGCTCTGCATTGAGAGCGACCACGAGGAGCTCTCTCAGGAGCTCCCCTTTGAGTGGCCACATGCCCATGTGCCACACCGGAGTGAGGCTGCAGTTCAGTGGCACAGTGGGTCACATCCTGGCGGCGTGGTTGGTGAGTGGAGTAGGTGGCACTGCGGTCTGCACCCCGGCAGCCCAGGCATCTGTTTTTATGTCCTGTTGATGGGTGCTTCTTCTGGGGAAAGAAAGGGGGGTTCAGAGCTGGAGGCAGCACCCCACTTCTTCCCAATAATAAGTGTACCACCATAGCTTGAGGACTTATCTGACTAGTAAAGTTTTTGTCCGGCTAATGAACTGAGCCAACGTTTCTTCACACCGACTATAGAACATTATGCTTTTAGAGGAGTGACTTTCAAACGTTCAACCTTGGAGGAATGATTTTCAGATCAACTTGTCTGACACAGAAGCTCTCAGCGTGGCAAAGGATTTCAGGCCATGTTTTAGAGGGCACACTCAGTTCACAGAGGGCAGCTGTGGCCAGGCCTGTTGGGTCTCATATGTACTGAGAGCGTACCTAAAACATACTGCACTCTCTCTTCAGCTGTGCAAGGAAAGATCAGTACAGTTGAGAAAGCTGTCTTTTGGGGAAGCTTGTCTGCCATTGCTGCTGCTCTCACTGAAGAATCTCTACGCTTCCAGGGAATGCAAGGAATACCATTTGAAAACCATTGATGCACAACTTCCATTGAGTGCCCTAACACAGACCTGTTTAATTAGGTCTCTAGCTAAGTTGTCTCCATGTTACTGTATTTTTGGTCTTTCAAAACCATCATGTTTTGTACAGCTTTGGATTTGACATTTGATCTAATTCCAAATGTCTAAAAACATTTACAGAATCTTCTCAGCTGGGAAAAACTCCCTCTCATTCACGGTTAGTACGCTCATCCAAAAATAAAACAAGTACTTTTCTCAAAGTTTGGACTGGGTTGCATATTCCCAGCTGAAGAGAGGAAACTTTTACATTGGCATATAAATAGACTAGTTCTATTTAAACGCAAGGGGAAGCACAAGTACCACCGACATTGCAACGAGCCTTGCAAATTAGTTTGCAAAGGCTGCCAATGCACCAAAAATGGTATTTACCTACCTGTCTGCTTGCACATATTTAGGTTATTAATTTGTACACTTAAGGGGGGGGGATCAAACTGCTGTCCCCATTTTCAATGCCTTTGATGGAAGGTGAAAATGTGGGAGAAAGATTCGATACGTTTGTGGGAGGACCATGAAAGTTGTTTCAAATTTGATGATGGGCTGGAGGGGGGGATACTTACCAAAGGTGAGGGCAGTAGGGCTTTTTATTTTATTTAACAGTGATGTTGCATTATTCCCAGTGCATTCTAAAAAGGAAAAATGACAGTGGACAGGAGACAAGTACTGCTTCAGTGCAGTTGCTTCTCACAAAGGGAAGAAAGTTCTGTTTTTCATTGTTAACAGAAAGAAAGAAAACACCACCACTCCCATTGTCACCTTTGATAAGCCCCACCCACCCCGGCACAAAATCAAATTAAAAAAAACTTCTGTAAGTCTACCCAGGAAAATGACAGGGGTTTCTAAACCTGTTCGAACTCTCAAAAGCACCAGAATTCCAGAGGAAAGTGATTCCAGCCCTACTTAAAATAGGCTACAGTGAGAATCTAGAGTCATCCCAAAACAGAAAATTGTCGCTGGAAGAATGGAAGACAGCATGGAGCATTTTGAGTTCTTTAACCCTGTTCAGGGATGATGAAAGGGGACGCTGTACTCGGAAATTGCACTTGGAATGCACTTGGAAACCCTGCTCCCACACTGATATGCTCTGAAACCCTGCCTCCGCTCTCCACAACAATGGTGTTTGCCTGAAGAGACAAACGCCACCTTTGTGGAGAGATCCTCCCTGTGGTGCAGAATGCTGGGGCCAAGGGTGGCTTCCCCACGAGGCCAGATGACCTCAGGTGGTGAGCTTGCCACAGAGCAGTGAATGCAGACACTCCACCCTGTCCCCCATCATGCATGTTGCCTCACTTGCCTGCTGCTGCCATCCCACCTCATTTCTGCGGCCACCACCTCGATGCTTTAATTCCCCTCCTTAGTCCTGCTCCTTGCTGACTCCGTCCCACCCCACCTCACCATCCCAGGCATTCCATCCCCACCACCACCATTGGCCTCTGCTGCTGGGGTGTATGCCACCACTGCATGCCACCACTGCTGGCTGTTTACATGGTGTGTGAGGCAATCTGGAGCATGGTTCCAGCAGCAGCAGCAGCAAGCAGCAGCAGCAGAAGCTGGACTCTCCATTGTTGATGAAACGTTAAGCCTCTACCTGCCTCCCCACTCCACCACCCCCCACCTTTTCTCTCCAGCAATGTTTTTGCTCTTGGCAGTGTTTGTTCTCTCTTTTCTATTGTAAGTGGTTTGGGAAGAGCTCAGAAGTAGAATACCTTCTTCCCATGCCAAAAGTCACCATTTAATCCTTGTCCATTCAAGGTAGGACTAGGAATGACCCCTGTATGAAACCTTGGAGAGGTACTGTGTAAACAATGCTGTCCTAATAAACTAATGATCTGATTCAGCATGAAGCACCTGAATATATGTTCACTTGAAACATGATGTCTGATTGATGTTTGTGTGGAAGTGAATCTGTGGAAGCAAAGTTGGAGGAAAACCTGGGTAACTTTTTCTCCTACCTTGCTTCCACACAGTCACTTCTACCCAGGTTCTCCTCTCACCTTGCTTCCACACAACCAAAAGTTTGGGGCACACACAGCTCCCAAACCTGGGTAGAAGACAGGTTTTGCTTGTGTGAATGACATCATTGTATTCTTTTTAAGATGTTTCCTGACCTCATAAAAACAGTTATGGGATTAATACTTTCAATGCAGAAATTGTCCTGAATTGTGCACCAACTTTCACAGTGATGCCTCATATTCATGGGAAAGATAAACATAGACTGAATTTTATATTTTTCATCCCTCTTTGAAAACAAGCAAGGGATCTAGGTTTGAAATGTGGAGTTGTGCCCTGAATGTCTGTACCAAATTTCATTCCATTATCAAAATGTTCAAAAGAAGTATCATGTCACAAGCAAATAGAATACAGAATGAGTTAGTTATATCAAAGGCCTCATTCTGTTTGGCAGTCTAGTAGTCCATTATTAGTAGTATATTCTGGCAGTCTCTTAGAAGTCTTTAACACAACCAGGGAGGTGGGGGTGGGGGGGAGGCTTGCTAAACTCAGCCTCCCCCCAGACGATTGATTCCATGTTGCTGGGAGCTCAGAACGTGCTCCCAGACTATCTGCACTGTGTGCCTGCAGCACAGAGCTTGAGACCAGGATTATCCCAGCTTCCAGAGATCCCACAATGCACCACATGCAACGCACGACGCATTGGGGGATTCCCCCAGGAGACAAGTGCTCTAGGCACCTGTCTCTGTGTCCACTGGGACTAAACATGGCCCCAGCGAACACACGATCCCGTAGCCTGGGTTAAGGTAGCACTCACTTCCTTAACCTTGGCTAACAGCCAGGCTACAAAGTGGAGCTAGGCGGTGCTGTGCCACCAGGATCAAATCCGATCCCGGCAGTTCTCACGCACAGCCTAACCCAGAGTGGGCTTCCCTAGCCTGGGTTAGGCTGCGCATGAGAACAGCCTCTATGTCTACTATTTTGATATGTATACTAATCTGTGTTCTTATAGAGTATCCTGATTTCTTCATGTCCCCCAGGGCTGTTTGTGGCACAGAATGTAGTTTCTTGAGAATCTCAACTTTTTAAAAAACTAAGAAACACCAGTTTCTAGCCTTCATGATAGCAAAGATCGACTTGAAACAAGCCAAAATCTCAAATGAAAGTTCTCATAGCGCACAGGCAGGGATTCAGTATTCTGGAGAATGACCATGCTCCTCCTCACGACTACCAGAAGAAGAATATATAAGGCAAAATAAGACAACATGCAGAAAGAATTGTGACAAATGTGAAAAATAGTGTTCAATTTTTATAATATATACAAGTTATGGAAGTCAGATTTTCTTGGTGCAGAATTTGGATTAGTTTGGCACAGAATTGTATCTGTTCTTTAACACACATATTATTGATGGAAGCTTCCATTATTAGAGGGAAGAGGTCCATTGTTCTAGACATTGTGCATCTGCCCTGAGACTAAAAGAAGTAAATTGAATTATTTTGTTCATAAAGAAGCAATATATAAAGGGCATATTGACATTACAAACATATATTGGTTCTGTCTTTAACTGTTATGACTTACCACAAAGGATTGTGTGAACTGCAGCCTGGCAAGGTTGCTGAGGAGAGGAGTGGTTATCAAACCAGAAACCAACTGAGAGGAGAGCTGGTCTTGTGGTAGCAAGCATGACTTGTCCCCTTAGCTAAGCAGGGTCTTCCCTGGTTGCATATGAATGGGAGACTTGATGTGTGAGCATTGCAAGATATTCCCCTCAGGAGATGAAGCTGCTCTGGGAAGAGCAGAAGGTTCCAAGTTCCCTCCCTGGCTTCTCCAAGATAGGCTGAGAGAGATTCCTGCCTGCAACCTTGGAGAAGCCGCTGCCAGTCTGTGAAGACAATACTGAGCTCGATAGACCAATGGTCTGACTCAGTATATGGCAGTTTCCTATGTTCCTATGAAGTCTATGGCATAGATATGCCCTCACCATATTGGGTCAATTGCCTTTGGGTCAAAGGCAATTGACCCACCTTCCTAGCATACCAATGAAATAAAAGCCAAATTCAGTCATTCTGTTGTATGAGTGTACAGATATCTGTACACTTGTACATGCGCTTGTGTGTATGTCTGTACCTGTGCTGATTTTTAAAGTGAACCTGGATGCAGACTCTTCAAATGCATCATACAGATAGGAAGCGTACTTCTCTACCTGCTTTCAACATAACATGTGAATGACTAACACAGTTCTGAAGGGCCCAAACAGCTACTGAAGTTGCAAGAGCATTAAAACAAGTTATAGAAATATATTGATGCAATATGCAATAACAGAAACATTTAATTTAACATAACAACGACAACCACAAATATTTATATACTGCTTTTCAACAAAAGTTTCCAAAGTGGTTTACACAGAGAAATAATAAATAAATAAGACAGCTCCCTGTCCCCAAAGGGCTCACAATCTAAAAAGAAACATAAGACAGAGACCAGCAACAGTCATTGAAAATACTGTGCTGGGGGTGGATAGGGCCAGTTACTCTCCCCCTGCTAAATAAAGAGAATCACCACATTTAAAAGGTGCCTCTTTGCCCAGTTAGCAGGGGTCTCACACATTTTTCCCACACACGCACACATCCTTGTCTTTAAAAAGTCCAATTTTTAATTGATCCAAACAGCTCTGGAAGGAGAAAAAAGGATCTGTCCAACTTCAGCTCCTGCCTTCTCAATCAGCAGACTTGATCCAGCTCTTCTGTTTTTCCAAGCACTTTGCTTGCAGCTTTCCAAGAAGGTCCACAAGACAAACTCAGGAACTACTATAGGGATGTGTGAACCGGCTTGAAATCGAGCCGGTTTGCACTCGAGCTGAGCCGTGTGGGCGGTCCGAGGGCGAGTTGAGCCAAGACCCCACTTCATGACCCGGCTTGACAGTATACTTGTAAAGAAGAATCTGGCAGAGATTCCCCTTTACAAGTAAAGGGCTGTGGGCAGGGGGAGAGAGAAAAGGTCTTGGGCTGCACTTTACCTTGAAAAATCAATCCGCTGTTCGGAGGACTGAAATTGGCTGCAGCCGGCCCGGTCTGTCATTTGGAAGGCTGGCAGGAGGGTGGAAGGAGTCCCTGCTGCCACCATCCCCACGGTGGGCAGCGGCTCTTTCCACCCTCCCATGCAGCTGATTGATTTTTCAAGGTAAAGGTCAACCTGAGACTGTTTCCCTTGCCCCCTCCCCACCACAGCCCTTTATTTGCAAAAGGGAATCCTTGTCGGATTCCCCTTCACAAGTATATCCATCAAGTCCCTCGAGCCAGCTCAATGGCAGAACTGGGCAGGACTCAATTGAGCCCAAGCTGCCCAGGGTAGCTTGAATCCATTCCAGATTCGAGCCAAACCGGGCAATCCGGTTGTGTACACATCTCTAAATTGAAATGTCCTGTAATTAAATAATAATACACGTAATAACAGCAAAACAAAATAAATCCTCCGCTGCACTTATAAGTAGATACACATCTGCTCACCTAAGCATGGCATGAAGGCTGGTTCAACTTCTGTCTCATGCATAAGACAGACAGACAGACACTCATTATCTGTGGGTCTACTAACAGCAGAGTTAGCTACTCCATGACCACACCCACCAGCCCAAACCTACATCCTACGTGGGGGTTACATGTACAGATCTGTGCCTCTGTACACTGTACAGTCGTACAAGTATTGAACATAATGTGTGAATGGGCCTAACGGTTGGTGCAATAGGGTTGTTAAAAAAAACAACACACACATTGGAGGGGTGTAAACTTCTTCATTTTGTTCCCATCATTGGCCAAGTTCTCACATTAATATGTTACATTTATAGAGCATCTGAAGTGTGCAATGCTCTTCCTACTCGTGTGAACTTCTAATGATAAGAAACACGTCTGAAACTAACCCCCTAGCCTATTTAGATAAAGAGAATCATCCTGTCCTGGTGAAATATGTAGAGCTATTAGAAGAGAAGAAAGTCATGTCATCCTTATTGCCATTGGTCTCAAGGAGAAAGACAATAATTACAGAAGCCGTTCAGTGCCTAGCAGACATTTACTCACAAAGCCACAAAAAAGCTTCCGTTTGGGCTGCAACGCTATGCTGCATTGTTCTAGATTCTGGCTGGCTCACAGCAGGTGGGTGAGAGAGCTTTTGCAAATGACTAGTCACTAGCTCCTTGAGGCTTCCGTTGGCTGTGACCTTCTCTCTGAAACACTGTTCCAGCAGGGGGCATTGTGGTGCCAGAAGTGACATGGTTAGAATGCCATATCTGAAATATGCAAGGTTGATTACTAGAACTGCTCAACGCTGATTTTAATATGACTGACTGCACATGAAGAGACCTTCCATCAATGAATGGCTTCTCCAACCTTTTATTTCATGTGTGTGTTATTTCTTGAAAAATATTCCAGAGACTGCTCAGAGCCTAATACAATGGTATCATTCTAGGATAGCAAGGCTTTACAGAGTTCCCTCTCTTCTTTAGAACAGACTTCTTTGATAAGTGACAGTGTTTCAAAGTAGAGTGCAGGACCTGGATTAATGCAAGTCCAAGGAATAAGCAAAGTTGTTACTAGATAGACTCATTCCACTGACCAGTAGGATTGTGTGGATCTTTCCATATTTGGGGGAGTATTTCAACGTCACTTAAAAATGATAACACATGTTTAGGGTATTTATCTGCAAGAATCAGATTTCTTTTTTGAAAGGCATGACTTTTGTACCCTACTATATTTTCTCCCACTCAAATATCTGACAGGCTTGCAATTGCTTATTAAAGTGCTAATTGGTTTGCTATTGTGCTCCCAGTAAATGGAATGGGGTGGGGGTGGGGGTGGGGACGTTGAAGTCAAATGAATAGTTTCCAGCCAACATTGATATTTCCGTAGCTTGCAGAATTCAAACTGACTTCCATTAAGAAGTTCAAGATAGTGTGCATGGGCTATTCCATTTTATGGAACAACCCTGTGAAGCAGGCTAGGTTGAGAGAATGGTTGCTCATCCAAAATCACACAGTGAGTAAAGTTGCTGCATGGAGAATTGAATCCAAGTCTTGGCTGAATCCAAAAATGAAGAAGGAAGAGGGGAGCAGCTTGGGTGGGGCACTGACTGTCTTTTGCCTCTGCCCCACCTCTTCTCCAGGTGTGTTACATCTCAGGGCTGCTGCTGAGCTGGGGCTTCTGCTATTATATAGGGCAGGCTAGCCCAAGGGCTCTCGTCCTTGTGGCTCTCAGCCGTGGGGCAAGCTGCCTGGGGGCCCAGAAGATCTCTCTCCTCTGCCTGAAGATCCGTCTTCCCTTAATCGAGAAGCTAGCAGGAGTTTACATAAGCCTGGTTCTGGTTTTTATTAAGCCAAGTGGCCGTGGTGGGTTAGTCTGGGGAGATGTGTCTGGGAGAGCGAAAAAGTGGGTCTGGAGTGGGGGCGGCAATATCACGGGTAGCGGGCAGAGGGAGGTATGGCGGTGGGAGCTGGGCAGGCTGTTACAGGGGAAATCGGTCTAGGCAATTGAGGCCTGTTCCTTTTTCCGGCCCCTCTCCCAACCCTCTGACCCCAGGGAGCTCTGAGAACACTCCCTCGAGGATTAGGGTGCTGCTGCTGAATGCCAGGTCAGTTAACGCAAAAACATCTCTCATCCACGATCTGATTGTGGATGAGCGTGCTGACCTGGTATGTGTGACGGAGACCTGGTTGGAAGAGCTGGGTGGGGTCGGTCTTTCTCAGCTTTGTCCTCCAGGTTTCCAGATCGTGCAGCAGCCCTGCCTCGAGGGTCGGGGAGGAGGCGTTGCGGTCATCTTTCGTGAGACTCTCCCCGTTTCCAGGTGCCCGGTCAGGCAATCTCAGAATTTCAAGTGTTTGTCCTTGAGGGTGGGCCTCCGAGATAGGCTGGGGATTCTGCTGGTGTACCGACCACCCCGCTGCACTTCAGTCTCCCTACCTGAGCTGGCGGGAGTGGTCTCGGAGGTGGCCTTGGGTTCCCCCAGGCTTATTGTTTGGGGGGATTTCAATGTCCACGCTGAGGCCCCCCTAGTGGGTGCGGCTCAGGATTTCATGCCCTCCATGGCAACCATGGGCCTGTCTCAATTGGTATCGGGCCCTACCCACGTGGCGGGACACACTCTGGATCTGGTTTTTGCCGACCGGGAAATAAATGATCTGGAGGTGGGGGAATTTGAGACCACTCCCTTGTCATAGACAGATCATCACCTGGTGGGGTTTAGTTTGACTGCTCCGTCTGCCCTCTGCAGGGGTGGTGGGCCGATTAAGATGGTCTGCCCCCGGAGGCTTATGGATCCGCTTGAATTTCAGACGGCCCTCGGGGAGTTTCCAGTGTCCAGAGCTGGTGACCCTGTTGAGGCCTTGGTTGATCTCTGGAATGGAGAGATGGCCCGGGCTGTTGACACGGTTGCCCCCAAGCGCCCTCTCCGGCTTGGTGGAGCCCGTTCTGCTCCTTGGTTTTCCTCGGAGCTTAGGGCGATGAAGCAACTCGGACGACGGCTGGAGCGACGCTGGAGGAAGAGTCGTCACGAATCTGATCGAACACGGGCTAGAACCCATTTTAGGGAATACGCCGTGGCGGTGGGAGCGGCGAAGATACATTTTTTCTTCGCCTCCATTGCGTCTGCTCAGTGCAGGCAAACAGAGCTGTTTCGTGTGGTGAAAACATTGCTCCACACATCCCCCCGGACAATGGGGGAGGAGTCATCTACGGCTCTTTGTGATCGGTTTGCCTGTCGCTTTGCAGATAAAGTCGCTTGCATCCGTGCTGACCTGGACTCCAGAGTTTTGGCAGTTCCGGCAGACGTGCCTCTGGTACCATCTGGTCCCGTTGTTTTGGATTCTTTTCAGTTGGTGCGGCCTGAGGATGTGGACAAGATCCTGGGCAGTGTGCGGGCGACTTCGTGCGCTCTTGACCCTTGCCCTTCATGGCTAATAAAAGCTGCCAGGGAGGGGACAGGCAGATGGCTGGAGGTGATCGTTAATGCTTCGTTAAGGGAGGGCAGGATGCCATCGTGCCTTAAGGAGGCGGTGGTAAGACCTCTATTAAAAAAGCCCTCCCTTGATCCCTCCAACCTGGACAGTTATAGATCTGTGTCTAACCTTCCCTTCTTGGGCAAGGTGATGGAGCGTGTGGTGGCGTCCCAGCTGCAGAGGGTCTTGGATGATACGGATTATCTGGACCCTTTTCAATCTGGCTTCCGCCCCAGGTATGGGACTGAGATTGCCTTGGTTGCTCTAGTGCAGTGTTTCTCAACCACCGGTCCCTGGACCGCTGCCGGTCCCCGAAGGCTTGAGTGCCGGTCCCTGACTGGGAGTCAACCCCCCCCCAAACTGAAATCAAGGCACTCACTTCCTCAATTTTGCACATGGCACGGAAGAGGAAGAGTATCACGGAGGCATGGGACCCTTCTTGTGCCTTGCCTCCATGTGCTGCTGAGATCTTCCTACAGCTATCTTATTCCCTATCTTTACAGCTTCAAACTGTATGCGGTGCGGGGGCATGGAGGAAAAAGTATGGCAGTGGGCGCCACTTGAAGGGCTGCTGGTTCTTGCATGCTCATTATTTGCAGCCAAAGGTTGGTTGATTGAAACCCAGCTGCCTGTTGTGGTCAAGGCGCCTTGAGAGGGAACGCTGTTTCCCTCTTGCATCAGTGGGGCTTGCTTGTATGTTGTTTTCATTGGCCCCATGTAGCTTTTGAATTTTTCTAATGGCCCAACATACCCTCTCCACTGAGTAATCAGAAGCACCTCCACCCCCACCCCGCACATACTGAAGACATACTGGAGACAAATTTGTTCACCCAGGCTTTTAGATTCAGGGGTTCTCAACCTTGGGTACCCAGACATTGGTGGACTTCTACTCCCATAATCCCCAGCCATAATGGCCAAATGCCATTGTTGTTGGGGGTTATGGGAGTTTAACTGAGAGACCCAAGGTTAAGAACCCCTAATATTCCATGTTTGCAAAAGATTCCAAATTTAATTATTTTAATGCTTATATTATTTTCATTCTAAACTGCCCAGAGATGCATGTTTGGGGCAGTATAGAAGTCTGATAGAGAGATAGATAGACAGACTTGAAACCCCTTTACTAACTGCTGGTCCGGGAAACTGCGCATGAAGAATGTAGCGGTCCTTGAAACTCTGCACGAAGAATTTAGCGGTCCTTGACTCCAAAAAGTTTGAGAAACACTGCTCTAGTGGATGACCTACGCCGGGAACTAGACAGGGGGAGTGCGTCCCTGTTGGTTCTGCTGGACCTCTCGGCGGCGTTCGATACCATCGACCATGGTATCCTTCTGGGCCGCCTCTCGAGTATGGGGATCGGAGGCACTGCGTTGCAGTGGTTCCGGTCCTTTCTTGAGAGAAGGGTCCAGAAGGTGGTGCTGGGGGACTACTGCTCGGCCCCATGGCCGTTGGCCTGTGGGGTCCCGCAGGGATCGGTCTTGTCCCCCATGCTGTTTAACATCTACATGAAGCCGCTGGGAGAGGTCATCCGGGGATTTGGACTGAGTTGTCAGCAATATGCGGATGACACTCAGCTCTATCTCTCCTTGTCATCTGATCCTAGGGAGGCAGTGGATGTCCTGAATCGGGGGCTGGAGGCCGTGATGGGGTGGATGTGGGCTAACAAACTGAAATTGAATCCGGATAAGACGGAGGTACTGTTGGTCAGTAGGAGAGCCAATCGGGATGAGGAGATTTTAACGGTTATGGATGGGGTTGCACTCCCCTTGAAGGAGCAAGTACGCAGCTTGGGGGTACTACTGGACCCGGCTCTGCTTTTGGAGGCTCAGGTGGAGGCGGTGGCCAGGGGTGCCTTTGCATGGTTTCGGCTGGTGCGCCAGCTGCGTCCCTTTCTCGAGAAGGCAGATCTGGCCACGGTTACCCACGCCTTAGTCACGTCGTGGCTGGATTACTGTAACGCGCTCTACGTGGGGCTGCCCTTGAAGAATATCCAGAAACTGCAGCTAGTGCAAAATGCGGCAGCGAGGGTGTTATCTGGAGCTGCCCGTTGGGAACATATCACCCCCATTTTGAAAGAGCTGCACTGGCTGCTGGTTCGTTTCCGGGTCCAATTCAAGGTGCTGGTTTTGACCTTTAAAGCCCTTAACGGTTTGGGCCCGGGGTATTTGAGGGACCGCCTGCTCCCAAGGGTTGCTGCCCGCTTGACAAGGACATCTGAGGGGGCCCTGCTCCAGGTGCCGACAATGAGGGAGGCCCGGCTTTCGTGCACTCGGGACAGGGCCTTCTCTGCTGCTGCCCCTAGACTCTGGAATGCTCTCCTGGTGGCCATTCATTCCTCAGACTCCATCACGGCTTTTAGAAAGCTTTTAAAGACTTGGCTTTTTACCCAGGCTTTTACATGATCGTTTTTACTGCTGCTTCTCTGTGTTTTTATCTGTTATCTGTTGTCATGTTTTTATGCTTGTTTATATGTTTTTAGCTTGATGTTTTTATTGCTTGATGTTTTTACTGCTTTTATTGTATGTTTTAATTTTTGTAAACCGCCTTGGGGTTTTCTTTTAACGAAAGGCGGTATAGAAATGTAAAAACAAACAAACAAACAAACAAACAAATAAATAAAATGGCCTCCAGTCCTGACTGAATGACATCCAAGTCTTCTTTGTGGATAGCTGCTTTGTTGTGTGCTCAGCTCAACCAACATTTTGCTCCATCTGCATCCAGGCAGACACAGACAGACAGACAGACAGACAGACAGACACACACACACACACACACACACACACCATGTTGCAGAGTCCCAGACCCCAAGTGCCTACCAACACTCATGGAAATAAGAAGTGTGGTGCCAAATTCTCCCAATTCCTACCGACTACAGCAAAATGGGCCGTTTGAAATATGTAGCAGAAGTTCCATTGAGGGAGTGAATAAATGTATAAATCCACTGCATAGTGGGTGCTTCTAAGTCTGCTGCTTGGGTGTGGGCAGAGGTGTATCTAGGGAAAATAGCGCCCAGGGCAAGCACTGAAATTGCGCCCCCTGTCTAAACATCTGACACCCATCTTTCAGATAACTTTACCATAATATCAGCTCAAAAATACAAGTCAAGCTCGTTACTCTTTTAATATTTCAAAAACTATTTAGCAGTGGCAGTAGCCAGACCAAAAAATGCTGGAAAACTACAAATTTCAGTACGCTGGGGCTCATGAAATAACCAAATACTATGTGGAGGTGAACTTGGAAAACTAAACAGAAGTGCCTGTCTAATTCTCTACTATGCATTGTAGCATCACTATTACACAAGTTTAAATGGAGAATTTGACTTTTCCCAGATACTCTGAAAATAATTAAAGGATATGCAGAGTAAACTGTGTCACTGCTTGGAATATAGTCTAGTATTTCAGAAAGACAGTTAAAATGAGAGAAAGAGAGCAAGAAACTCAGAATCAGGGTCAGAATCCTGGCTGGCTCATTTAGAAATCAGCAGCAAAGTAACTTCTGCTCCTTCTCTGGGGAACTCGGGATTCAGTCACCTTCAACCCTAGCAGTAGCAAGTTAAGATCCGGGTGACTAAGCTGCTATCTAATGCAGGGGAGCTGGGCTTCACAGCCTTGGCTTCTCAGTGTTGTTGGACTGCAGCTCCAGTCATCCCCCAGCCTCAATCATTGGCTGCCATTCTGGCTGGGGATGCTGGGAGTTGTGGTCTGGTGGCATGGGGTGGGGGGGCAAGGTTGAGAACCCCTGGTCTAATCGCCTAGGGAAAAGTTATAATGCCGCATGAAGAGTAGCGGTTATCGGGATGCATGACTGTGTGGCATTTCCACACGGATTCTTCTGAAATTCAGAACCAATAGTTGTACACTGGAAAACCCACTTCTTTGGGGGCTGCCAAATGCCTTCAGCTAGAGTCATCTCAAAAAGAAGTTTGGGAAATGGCAATATGGAGGGAGTGATGCAAAGGGAAAGGAAGTGGCGGGGGGGCATGTTCTCTTACATCAGATTACCCATTTAAGGTTTAACCCTTGCATTACCTGCATAAAGCTGCGGGTCTTCCAGAAAAGAAACAAGTCAGAGTAATAGAGTGAGAGGAAAAAGCTTCTGCCTGACATTGGAGAACTGCTGCCAGTCAGAATAGGTAATACTCTTGTGCTCAGTATAAGAAAACATCCGATTTATCTAGCATAGTTCAGAAATCATTGATTTTTAAAAACCTGTTTTGCCCAAAAGAAAGGTATCCATCTTTGGGTACAATCAGAAGAACCTCTCCCGCCAATAGATGGTTTTGGTTAAATTATTGGCATGGCCTGGACCTCTCTAGTGAAAGTAGCAAGGTAAGAACCACTAGGGGACTCGGAAGGTCTGGGTGTTTGGGATTCTGAATTCGGATTTGGAAGCCCTTTTGGTGAGAGCAATGTCGACTGAACTGTAGGTGAAACTTGCCCGGGTGAAAGTAAAGATGATAGAGGTATCGCTGAGCCTAGTTTGGACCTTTTTCACTGAGCTTTTGTGCCATAATTGGCAGAATATAGTTACCACTGACATTTTTGAAAACAAGCAAACTTGGGATCTTGTAATTATTTTAACTGTTGTGAACAGCCTTGGGTTATTTCTTGGAAAAATAAAGGTGATTATAAGTACAGCAAAAATAAATTCCATGATGTCATTTTCGTATGTGTCTTTGTCAATAGTTCTCAAGAGTCCAGGCACTCTTTCTCAATTAACAATGCCCTCAAGCTTTAGGTCCATTTGCTGAAAATCTGCTGAAGCTGATGTCATTCTTTTAAGTGATCATGCATAAGAAAAGCTAAACCGGTTCCTTCCTTGTCATCTCCCAGTAATTAGAGTTAGCCTTCATGTGAATATCAGCTGCTTTTTAATGCTATCTAGATGGAATGTTAGCGATGTGACTTATTTTAGCTCTTTACAACACTCAGAGCTAACTCGTGACTCTTTGCTAAGGCATATAGTGTGGTTTAGAACTAGACTGTCCCAGAGAAGGCAAGAAACCATTGAGACCAGCTACCAAAGCTAGGGCCCACGGTAGACTTCTAAACACATTTAGTATAATGTTGATGTATGAAAATCCATTTATTTATTTGTTTGTTTGTTTGTTTGATTGATTTTTAGACCGCCCTTACAAAATAGCTCAGGGTGGTTCACAAACATCAAAGACCCTTTAAAACAATTTAAGAGGACTGGAAGGCCAGGCCAAACAGGTAGGTCTTTGGGGCTCTCCTAAATTCCAATAAAGAATTCAAATTACGGATGTCTGCAGGGAGCGCATTCCACAGTCCAGGAGCGGCTACAGAGAAGGCCCGCCTTTGTGTCGCCACCAGACGAGCTGGTGGCAACTGGAGCCGGACCTCCTCAGACGATCTTAGTGTGCGGTGGGGATCAGACCGAAGAAGGCACTCTCTAAGGTAACCTGGACCTAAGCTGTTCAGGGCTTTAAAGGTAATAACCAGAACTTTGTATTTTGCTCGGAAACATATCGGCAGCCAGTGCAGCTGTTTCAAAGCAGGCATAAAATGGTCTCTCCAGGTTGCCCCGGAGACCAGCCTTGCTGCCGCATTTTGAACTAAATGGAGTTTCTGAACTACGTACAAAGGTAGCCCCACGTAGAGCGCATTAGAGTAGTCAAGCCCGGAGGTTACCAGCTGGTGCACCACTGTTCTGAGGTCATCCTCCTCTAGGAATGGACGCAGCTGTCGAATCAGCCTAAGCTGATAAAAAGCACTCCTGGCTATGGCCTCCACTTGAGATACCAGTGTGAGGCCTGGATCCAGGAGTACCCCCAAGCTGCGTATCTGCTCCTTCCAGGGGAGTGTAACCCCATCCAGCACAGGGAGATCTAACTCATCCCTCAGATTCTGAGCCCCTGCAAACATTTGTTTGGGTCCTATTTCTGGATGGTAGCTTTAGCCTGAATACCCTTCCATTACTGCAAGCAACATAGGATTCACTTACGGCTACAAACAATATATATTAACAAACTAAAAGTGATGAAGACGTTTAAGAAGAGTGAAGGTGATAACACCAGCACTAGCTCCAAAACACATGAGGTCATGAGAGAGCCCTGCACAGGGGCATAGCATCCATGGTGCTGCGAACAGGTTCAAAGAACCTGGGTTGCCATGCCCCAGGGCCATGGATGGTGCCATGAGGATGTGGCAAAGCCAGCAAATGGGGCCACGTGCCCCATTTGGAAGTAAAAATCTGGGAAGTGCTGTGCTCCCAGCGTGGCCAGGATGACTTCTCCCTGCCTGCAAAGGCAGGGAGAGATGTTTCCAGCCAGGCTGGGAGTGCAGCACTGGCTAAAAACTCTAAAAAAAAATGGAGCAGGTGCTTCTGACGTCAGATGCAGGGGGTGCTAGAGGCCTCCAGTGGCAGTTTGGACAGAAGCCACCAGCATTCTAACTATGTCACTGCTCCTGAAGGATCAGGCCAAAGGCCACCTAGTTCAGAATTCTGCTTCTAGCAAGAATCAACCAGATGTCTCTGAGAAGCACACAAGCAGGAGATGAAGACATCACCACAATTTGCTTATCCCCAGAATTAATTAATTAATTAATTAATTAATATATTTCTTGTTTACACAGTCAGACAGGTATTATTGACTGGTTTGTTTTATATAGACATTGAGTCCTTCCCAAGGACCTGGGATGGCTGAATTTTATTATCAATATTGTTGTTGTTATTATTATAGACAGCATCACAGAATATAGGCTGTTCTATTATTATTATTATTATCATTATCCTACATTTCAGTTGAAAAGTTCTCAATTTTTCAGTTTAGATAGAAAAAGAAGCAGTTTAAATAGAAGCAGTTTACATAGAATAAGGAGAAGATGGTTCCCTGTCCCCAAAGGGCTCACAGTCTAATAATAAACAGAAGGTAGACCCCAGAGAAGCCACTAGAGAGATGTTCTTCTGGGGTTGAACAGGGACAGTTGCTGTTCTCTTGCTAAATATAAGATAATCTGAAAGATGCCTCTTTGCCCAGTTGGCAGAGAAAAATCTGGTCTTCAGAGGAGTAATAACTCTGAATGTGGAATTTCTGTTCAGCTGTCTTTGTTTTGGTTGTCTAATAGCCATTGATAGCTGTATCCCCAATGGATGTGTCTAACCCTTTTAAAAAATCAGTCAAATGATTGATGACCATTACCACATCTTGCGTCAGTGAATTCCAGAATTTTTAACCTGAGCCATTTCGGAAGGGCAGTATAAAAATAAAACAAACAAACAAACAAACAAATAAATAAATAACTCCTAGTATTATGAGAGATGAACAATGTCTCTCTATCCGTTTTCCCCCTTCTGCATAATTTTATAAACCTTCCCCATATCTATTCTCTAAACCAAAAAGCACCAGACAATTTAGCCTCTCCTCATAAGGAGGAAAAACAACACACAATCTTGTGGGTCTGAAAACCTAGAAATGTATTGTAACAAAAGCTTTCATAGACTACTGTTCACTTCATCATACTCATGGTGAAGTTTACTCATAGGGAGATTCTCCAGTCTGGTGATAATGCTGGTTTCCATTTTCAATACTGTTTCCATTCTATAATACTCTTTCTGAACTGCAGTTACCAGAATTGTGCATCATAACCTAAAGACTTTTTTTAAAAATTGCCATGTCAGAGCCACTCCAGAGCCATTTAGTTAGATCGAGCATCTTTTTGTTCTGGCACCTCATCTGAATAGGAATACCTTCGGCTCCCACCCCTCACCCCCGCAAATTCTCTTCAGCAAACTCCCCAACTCCCTTTATCTAGTCCCTGTGCTTTATCTGGGAAACGGATGGACGAAAAACCTATAGTAATTGGCTAACAGGATGCATAGCTGTATGGAGCCACAATTTCTCCCATTCTCACAAATGGGAGAAATGTTGGCAATGCTGCTTGCATGACTGCCTATTCTCTGCAGCACAGGAACTGCCTTATGCGACAGCTGCAGCCCTGACATGATGCACAGAGCTCTGTACTGAACTTGTGCATCGTGTCAGCCACTGGATTTGAGACCCATGTGCTGTTGTGGTTTTCAGGCATGGAATTGTGTTGCCGGCAAGGTCTGCCCTCCACTACCCAGGAATTCAGCCTGGCCAAGTGCTTGTGCCTGTGCTTGGCTCAACCCCTGCTCCTCTCTGAGGCTCCTGTGAGGCCAGAAGCTACGTCCTCCTCTCCCCTGGGCAAAATCACAGAAATGGCAAGCTGAATTACCAGGGAAGCACAAGGACGAGAATGAATATTTAAATACCACTTTTCAACAAAAGTTCCCAAAGCAGTTTACACAGAGAAATAAAAATAAGTAAAGATGGATTTCTGTCCCCCAAAGGCTCACAATCTAAAAAAGAACAAGCCGACCCCGCACAGAGCATCTGTGCGCTCTTTGGGGCTGGCTACCTCTCCCCCCCCCCGTCTCCAGCGGGGCCGAGTGCGGCCGCCGCCAGCGGGCCGAGTGCCAGTCTTTGCAGCAGGCCACCTCTCCCCCCCACCCGCAGTATCGGGGCCCGCCACCACTGCCGCCTCCTCGCCCGGTCCTCCTCGCCCCTCGCACCACCCATCGCAGCCAGGATGGGCCTGCCACTTGTCCTTTCTCCTGGGTGCGCCAGCCAATCAGGCGCCTCCGCAGCCCAGCCAATCAGCTGGGCTGCCGGGACGCATTTTCCCTGGCACACCCAGGAGAAATATATACATAGATCATAAGATAGATGCCTGCAACAGCCACTAGTGGGATGCTGGGCTGGGGATGGATAGGGCCAGTTGCTCTCCCCCTGCTCAATAAAGGGAAGAACCACTTTTATAAGGTGCCTCTTTGCTCAGTTAGATGGGGGACTGAGCTGAATCAGTGGCCTAGAGTAAAGCGAGAGGTGGGCTTGCCCGCTCAATGCTTTGCATGAAACTGCCAGAGGAATCCCCAGCTCCCTGAGCAGAGTCAATGAGGCTGGGCCATTCCAAACAGGGGCTTGTAGCAGGCTAAGCAGCCCAGTGCTGCCTTTCAGCAGCTCTTGGCAAGCACTGTGCTGTGCACTGCAGGCAGCTGCTTTGCCATTGCACACTGAGGCACTCACCTGGGCAGCCCCCCTGCCTTGATGTTGGTGACCACCTTTGCAGCAGAAAACCCACACCTTTCGGCCAAACTCTGGTGTTGCTCTTCAGTCAGCAGCCTTTAAGAAAGGTATAAAATACTCTTCCTCCCTTCTCTCCCACTCCCTCCCTTCTCTGCTACCTTCTCAGCCAGACTTTCCACTTTCATTTCTGCAGCCATGTTGTGGCTGTGGGCACCCGGCCTCCCCTACCTCCTTTCTCTCTGTGGCAACTGCCTTGACTCCAGTCTGGTTTTTGCATTGTGCCTTGTTCAAAATAAACGCTATTTCTTTCATTTCTGAAAGTCCTTCTATCTGACTCTGTTTGTCACTACGGGATACTCTGGGGTGATGCTTCACTGCCATGTTTCCCCCCTGCATGACAAGTGACACCTGCCAAAATTCTCTCTTCTAACTATGGACAGTACTGAACCCCCTCCCCCCGCTTTAGTTTAAGAGGAGCATTTGGGAAAATTCATTTCCATTCATGCACCACAAAGCATGGAAATCATAAATTAAGGCACATATTCTACACTCACATGTATTGTGCCTGCTTACAACTTAGCGTCTATGTATCCACACTTTCTCTTAGACTTTCATCCTCAATCCTCTTCCTCAGCACCAGAGGCGCTCTTACCCCTGGACTTTGGGGCTGAAGTCCAGGGCCTCCACATCCCCTTGGAGCCCCCAAATCCTCTTTAGTCTGTCTCGGATGGTGTGGCCACCTGGCTGAGCATGATGATGCTTAATTTTCAGGGGAGGGGGAGCTTCCAAAGGCCTTAGGTCCAGGCTCCAAAATTACCTAGGTGCACCTCTGCTCAGCACATTGTAAAGTAAAGTTGTGCCGTCGAGTCGGTGTCAGCTCCTGGTGACCACAGAGCCATGTGGTTTTCTTTGGTAGAATACAGGAGGGGTTTACCATTGCGGCACAGTATGAGATGATACCTTTCAGCATCTTCACTGTATAGGTGTTTCCCATAGTCTGGGAAACATACCGGTGGGGATTCAAACCAGCAACCTCTTGCTCCCTAGGCAAGTTACTTCTCCACTGCACCATTAGGTGGCTCCAGTACCTTGTAGGAACACTAAAGCTCATAATGCTATAAGGGCAGCAGTCTCTTAGCTGCATACTGAGATTCTGTTTTCCCTGTTCTAAAGCTGGCTCTGTAGTTATTGAGTGCCTTTCCCATCATTATGCAATCTAAAATTATATTCATTATAAAATGAGCATTATTTGTTCTAGCAGTATATAATTTCATACAGAAAAAGCAAGCTCAAGAGGGGGGTCTCATCTGGCCAAGTTTGAGGAAAACCCACTGAAAAAATGGCTGAGTGACAGCAGCTCTAAAAGTTTGCTTTAAATTGGTTCACACGGTTTGCAACCCTAGTCGCATTTGCACGTAATGTGGACCCGCGGAATGGACCCGTAGTTCTGCTTCTCATCTCCCACCGCCGTACTCCACCCCCGCAAATTAAAAGTTTGCTTTAAATTGGTTCACACTGTTTGCAACCCTGGCCACATTTGCAGGTAAGGCGGAACTACTTGAGGCAAGAACCCTAATTCCAGGATTTCAGGTGGAGGAGAGAAGAGCACACCAGTGGCTGCTGATATGGCCCACAGATTGAGATTCATCACCACTGAGTGCACAGTATTCCTTGAAGGAGCTACCTCTTCTCAGCAGCTCTGCTCCTTCCCTCACTATCCCTCTTCCTCCTCCTCCTCCTCGAATCGGGGTGAGGAGATTGTGGCTGAGGATGGGATGAAGATAAGATGGACTCCACCACAGTGGTCCAGCAGGGATGGATGCCTTGGGTGGCAACAGAGGCAGTATTGATGGCTGTTAGTCGTGGTGACTAACAAATAATTGGGCTTTTTGAGTGTTCGTATCAAATGCTTTAAAAGTCCCTCGCGGTTTTTTAAGCATTCAACCTGGAACACTTGAAAAGCCCAATTAATTTTCAGGGTGAGCTGAAACGGATTTCTACATCCCTATATAACTTTGCAATAGCTAAAGAATTTCTTGTTGCATTTTCCAGTATATAATCCCACTGCCTTTTCTCTTTCATATTATAAATATATGATGACAAATAAATGGGGAACCTGTTCTTTTCTTCCCATTTGCACTACTTAAAAATGAATTGTTATAAGATTTAATGATATGATAAGCTTTAACGTTCCCCTGGGAAGCTACTGCAGCTCTGCCAATTTGCATAAGCATTTTCCTACACATAATAGTTGTGTGCAAGCTCTCTGATCTCATTATTCATTAGAAAATTAATGATATCTCTCCAATGTGAAAAGCAGGCCATCACCGCAAAGAGTGGTGGAAATTGGCTAGTTTTGTGATGCGGTGGTCATTTTCAATTTAGTGGCCTGAAAAAAGGATGCTTTTAAGCAAATAAAAGGGGGCTGACATCAAACAGATATTTGTCTTGCTGCCAAGAAACCAGATTCTTTCGAATGCAGGAAGGTGGGACTTGAGTGAAGTGAATAGGGAAGAAAAGGAAACAGGCCAGTCACAGTTAAGCAGCTCTGCCCCATTCATGAAAAATGTCTAGGCATGTTTCCCCATTGCCAGAAGTTTTTCTTTCTTTCTTTCTTTCTTTCTTTCTTTCTTTCTTTCTTTCTTTCTTTCTTTCTCTAAAATGCAAAGCCTGCGCTTTGTTCTTGCCAAAGAAAAAATCAACAGCCTGTTGTCTTCTTTAAAAAATAGAAATTATGGACAATGTCCCTATGCATGCATATGGGTTTAAATGGTCTCTGCCATTGTCTACCCAGGGAGCAAGAGGCAAACAGACACACTGCTGTACCCTTAATTAAAAAATTTTCAATCAATCAATCAATCAATCAATCAATCAATCTTTATTATGGTCTTTGACCAGTATAAAGTGGATTACATTAGTGCAGCATTAAATGGCATTAAAACAGGCCATGCCTGGAACTCTAAGTACAGAGGCTAAAAACTTTACACTGTTATACAGCTACTGTTAGACAATGGTGAGCTACCTTAAAACTGCGGTTAAAATGGGTAAAATTAGTGTAAAAAGGGTAAAACAGGTGTGGCTATATAAAAGCTTTAAGTGGCTACAGTCTTAAAAATTTGACATCTTTAATCTTAAAATCAGTCTGTAAAGCTGTAAAACTATAAAATGCTGTTTAACTATAAAATGCTATATAAAATGCTAAAACTAAAAAACACCATTTTTAAAAGCCTTAAAATGCTAAAACTAAACATGCACTGTGTCAGGCCTGCTAAGATTTTGCTTCCTGTTAGGCTCCTACAAATTTTACATGCTGCCACACAAAACTTGGCAACATTATGTGTGATAACAAGGTTGGAGTTAGAGAACAAGAGAGAGAGATGTAAAATTGACATGAGTGACCTGGGGACTTGATTAACAGCAGAAGGACGAGGTTGATACGAGTGTCTCTGTAGAATAGGCAATGGAGAAGGGCATGCTCTGTTACTTCAACTGGCCCAGAATTGCGGGGCACAGGCATTCTGAGAAGGGGGTCTTCCTGTATCTGCCTTCAAGCACAGCTGAAGGGAGGGCACCACAGCAGGCTAGGGTGAAGGCCATTCTGCGTCTGGGGTCTTCCAGCTGCATGAGGCTGCATGCAGTGGGAGATGCAATGTATCTTAGTCTTTAATTGATGAGGAAGTTCAGGATCTTGCCTAAATCAGTTTGGAGCTCTATATCCATTATGCTTTGTTTGATGAGTTTTTCTACCTGTTCATAGCCCATGGAGAGTATGAGGGGAGGGGAGAGTCCCAGGGATGACATTTTTGCCAGAAGTGTCATTTTCCAGGTAGACTGGAAGTGTTGTGTTGGGGGGCTAGACCCAGTGGGTGAGGGATAATCTTAACCAGTAGTTGAGTATGGTCAACAAAACTCCGGCCTCCACTTTCACCAGACCTGCCTCTAGATGTAGGCTAGCATTAAAGACATACCGTGGTACTTGGAGAACTAGTAATTTGGACTGTACATGCTCCAATGGGGCTAAGTTGGAGAAGGGGCCCAGTTGAGCACCATAGAGGAGTTGCGCCAGTGGCTTGGCTTCAAACAGTTTGTGGGTCACTGGTATGTAGTGGCCTCCTCTTGATCAGAATAATTTTAGGATGGCAGAAGCGCTCCTCTCTGTTTTTTGGGCAGCGTGAGAGCCGTGAGCTTTTCTGGTGCCAGAGGCATGGAAGACCACACCCAACCCTTTCAATGTTTGTTCAGGTGGAACTAGTTCAGGAAGAACTAGGTAATACAATCAATATTGGGCTGCCAATATGGTATTGTCCAACCCTACCCTCCCCATCCTGTAATGTTTAAGAACTCGTATTGCTGTGATCACATCATATTCTGCATTTTCCACTCAGAGTATGGCCTGATGCTGACAGAGCTGAGGAAATGTTCCACATACTAACACTGTAATACAGGTAAGTGTTTCTGAATATTGCATAATGGGAAGGGTCAGGGTTGCACTCAATGAGTGATTGCCATTTTCAACAACAGCCCCTCTGTCAAGCACAATGTCCACTTCCCAGGGCTGTGTGATGCTTAGGATGTTGAATCAGATCTTAATCTAAGCAGGCTAATTCAAATAAATTTGCTTCAGTTTGGGTATGAATCGAAGCAAATTGGCTTACTTCACAATTCAAATCTGATCTGGCAATTTTGAGTGAGAGGACTGGAGGTTAATCTTTTTTATATGGGGAGAAATCTCAAGCATCAAGCATCCCCGCACAAAACTCCAATTTTTCTGTGATTTGGCAGACATTCCTATTTTATAGCTGCTTCCCTCATGAACACAAAGTAATCTAAAATAAATAAATAAATAAACAAATGAAAAACCAAAGAGTTTATTCAGAAACAAAACTCCATCTCCTCCTCCTCCTTTCCTTCCCCTTTCCCTTTCTGACTCTACCCCCCACACTCTCTACAGGATCCCCAGTGGCCAGATTTGGCTTTTTAAAAGCCAAATTCTGGCTTACGGCCCATTTGACCCACGAGTATACCCCTTAGGTTCTGGCAACCTCAAACTACTAAATAACAAAACATAAAAGTTACTGGATAGAATACAACTATTCCCTCACAAGGAGTGAACACTCCTGCAATTTTCATCCCATTATGCCAAGACATTCAATTATAGGCATTTTAGTAAAATACTATGACAATGACGACAAATATTTATATACTGCTCTTCAACGAAAGTTCTCAAAGTGGTTTACACAGGAAAATAAATAATACATAAATAAGATGGTCCCCTATCCCCAAGGACTCACACTCTAAAAAGAAATTATAGGCATTTCAGTGATTCTCCATTATAGTTTATGGGCAAACTTCACATCAACTGAATCAAAGCACAATGTTCAGCTTAAGCAACGAATCAAATTGATCCCCCTCTGACTGTCCAAAGTGGCTTCCAAATCAAATTTGTCTTTGTGCACAGCCTTAGTGTTTTTACCTTAGCTGAAGCATATTCACTTTTACAGAGAAATGGTTCACAACTAAGGGCACTGTTGTGCCATATGACTAGCCAACAATCAAGGGAGGCAAACCTCAAAAGGTACTTATGGAATTTCTTAATAATGCACTCCAATTTGCTATGCTTGCAACATTTTGAACATGATACACAACCCAGCATTAAAGGCAACTGTAAAAATTTTTTTTAAAAAACATAAACCAGACAACATAATGGCATTTAAAATCTTAAACATGTACACAAAAAACATTGGCTGACATACATAGAATACAGTTCATCATTGTTTAAAATGGTTTTAATTTTATTTTTAATCTGTGTTTTATTGTAAACAGCCCAGAGATGCAGGTTTTGGGTGGTATACAAATATGCTAAATAAATAAAAAGTGCTTGCCTAGTAACATTTGGTTGTGCAATTTGGTTAAACTGTATTATGCAGGAGTAATACCATTGGAAATAATGGATCTACTCTTGTGTAATTCAGCTGACGAACACAATGTTACTAGGCTGCTGTCCTATTGTGCAGTATGCCAGCCATTATCATCTTAAAGCTACAAAACAGGAATGCACAACAAGACTAAGATATGTATAACAGGATTGAACTGAAATGCCCCCTTCTTTCGGATTTTAGAAATTTTCAGGAGGCAGCAATGAAAAGGGCAAAATGTGCTTGAAAGGAGAGGTGGGGTTACTGTGGCAGTGCCCCAATGAATGGCACTATATTATTTATTTTTATTATTTACTTATTAAAACATTTTTATACTGCCCAAAACTTACGTCTCTGGGCAGTTTACAACAGACAATTCTCAACAATTGTTTACAACAATTATCATGTGGCATTGTACTAAGAGGAATTGTGGGTTAAAAAAAAAAAAGAGGTGGCCAACATTTTTCAGTCATTTGTTTATTAAGAACATTTCTACCCCTTCCTTCTGCCTCAATACAGAGGTCTCAAGAAAGCTTACTGGAAGCCCATACAACGTTTTTAAAAAAATCTTTTTGGTCTTGTTACACCATAACTCATCACTGAAAGGAGGAGTAGAAGGAGGGGAGGAGGAGAAGGAGGAGTCCCCTAGAACTGGAGTATCCCAGATACAGGTTTCAGCAGTGAGAGTAATCCAGAAGTGAGTAAAACAAAACAGACTAGGAAATCTATCTATCTACCTCCATTTTACATCCTGCCCAGTATAAGTGACTGGGATAATGGACCAAAGTGGGAATTTCCAGAAGCTGGCTTGACTGAATCAGCCCTGCTGCTCTGACAGAATGTATCTCTGGATGAAGATTTGTGGCTAAACTTATATTTGCAATTTGGACCAAGGCATGGACTATATTGGCAGGGAAGCAAGTCAGGAGTAGCAAGAGGAAGAATGAAGGACCCCTTCCTCAGCATGCTGCTGAAGGACAATAGGAATGGAACTTCCATTGGGTCTTCATGGAAATGTGCCAAGCATCAGGAATCGCTACAGACATGGAATTCTACACAACCCCACAAGAAAAAGCAGCACCGCTCATTAAGGGAAATGTGGTTTTGGAGTGGAGGACTTTTGGAATTGGATATTTGTATAACTTCTCCCAGTGTGAGGAGGTGCTGCTTAAGTTATGGAAATCCTCACATGTGGCAATGAGCACTGGTGCCAGGAGTCAAAACCTTGTATTTTAATGTAGGTAAAATTGAGTGAATGGAAATCACAAATGGAGATATTTTTTTGTCTACAGTGGAAAGTTTGTATTGGTGATGAGGAAATGAATAGCTGAGAAATGATCACTTTCTATGCTTCTGATTTCTCATTAACCTGATTGCCTATCCTCTTTCCCAGGAAGAGTTGTAGATCCTTTGGAACTGATCTAGGAACCACACACTGTTTGGGAAGGAAGTGGTGTTACCATTCCATTATTAGGGGGATTTTTGTTTTATAGCCCAGAAAGGCCTATAGATGTTTCATCCCTGGGAGCTAGTGGCTAGGAGATGCTTTCCTAATAGGTGGGGGGATCTCTGTGTGTTTGAATGAGGTGCTATCAGATTGGAGGACGTGATCCTAGTGCTCCAAGTGAGAGAGAAGTGGGATTGTTTCATTTCAAATTTAGCCAGGCTCAATTACATCAGTTGGAAGGAAGTCAGATGGTTTTAAGTCCACTTGAAAGGAAGTGGGATAGTTTCCCACCCCATCCCACTGCACTGAACATTAGCCAATATGTCTCCAGCTGAGGTGAGGTGGCAGATGTAAGAATGGATGCAAGAAAGAGGGAAGGAGGGAGAGAGGAGATTGGTGGCTTACATGCAACTCCAAATCACGGGTCCAATGGACCTAAGGTTCTGGGGCCCCACCTACACCCACTTCCCAGACATAATGCTCCAGAGGCTTTCTGCAGCCAGTGAGACTGCAGAGAGGCAGGGGAGTTGGCTGTGTGTGCTTCATTCTTTCCTGAAGGATAGCCTGCACAGTCAATAGGAGCCGGAGCGAGGGAGGAGCTTCCTCCCTTAACTCCGGTTTTAGAGCAGTGAAACTGTGTGCCAGTGTTCGCATGTAACACTGGCAAAGGAAAACCGGAGGCAGAGCAAAGGAAACAGAGCATACTGAAGATGGCATAACACAGTTTGGGGAGGGAAACCACAAGACCATTTAAAAAACAACAACAACCTGCAATTGCCCAGTTCGCATGCTCAGGTTTGGGAATCAGAGGTGAAGGGACCTCCAGTTTCCCATTATGTGTGAACCAGGCAAGAGGGAGACGGGGAGGGAGGGGGAGTTGGTATTAGTGGACAACCCTGAGGCAGGGTGCTACCCAAGTTGCTCTCTGGAAGTGGGGTCTTCTGCTTTGGAAGAGTGCATGTTTGCCTCCACTATCTTCGGTTTGTATGTCTGTAAATAATAAAATATTACAAATACATCCTCTCTCCAGTGCTCCTTCATCTGAAGGAAACCTGGCAGTGGGGCGCCCCTGGGGCGCCCTGCTGCTCAAAGAAGTAGAGAGCATGTAGCCATATCCTGTGATATTGCCCAAAAGGGAAATATAAAGTTGAGCTGAAGTCTTTCTGGAGTGAGAATAGAATCTCTTGATCTGTGATCATATTATCATAATGAGTATTTTTGCACCTTGATAGAGCAGCTATAGTTCTTAATGAAACTGTATTTCGGACTGGCTACCAGTCAGAGGACTGTGGGCCACCTCCAGCCTCAAAGACAGGATGCTTCTGAGTACCAGTTGCAGGGGAGTAATGGCAGGAGAGAGGGCACGCCCTCAACTCCTGTCTGCGGCTTCCAGCGGCATCTGGTGGGCCACTGTGCGAAACAGGATGCTGGACTAGATGGGCCTTGGGCCTGATCCAGCAGGGATCTTCTTATGTTCTTATGGACTTAAATTGGAGAGCCTTTATGTATCTCCCACTACAGAAACAGATTAAAATCTCAAATATGAAAAGCTAAAATAGATATGTAGTGGAAATGTCATTGTGTAGTGTCAAGTGAGGACCATATTCCTGTGGTTGATATTTCTAGAGCTAGCTGAAGGTGTTTGCTTAGTGATTGATGGCTGGTGGCTACTAGCCATAGTACAATCAACTGGATAGGGACTGAAGAGAAAGGAGTTTTGGGAACTGAAATGTAGCTGTCAAAGAAGACCCAAATCTGGGTTTCCCAGCAGCCTTTTGGGGAGGTACTATGCTGTTTGCTCTTGAGAAAACTACTTAAAGATGAGCACTTTCTAGCTGAATGGTTGCCTGCTTCTCTCTTCTTCAGCCTTATATTTGTACAACAAATATCACAATATGGTCATAGGTGGTTCCCAGTGCTCTGTCCTCAGGAAAAAAATAGATTCTGTAGTGGATGCCTTTGGAATGTCCTACCAATTAGAGAACTGGAGAGGTGCCCATAGGAAACAGATGCATTGTTGACTAGTATGAATATATGCAACCCACGTTGCAAATAAAGATATTGATGGGATGGGTTGGAACATGAATATTAAACATAGAACACAATGCTTTTGCTTTTTGGAACACATTTCAGATAAGATTCGGCATAACAAACTCCTGTGATTAGGCTTTCATTAATAGCCAAACGCTTTGTAAGACATTTTGCTGTTAGTACCCCCTCCTACTTCCCCCAGTGACTGCCATTGACCTAAAGGAAACATCTGGTTCTAAAGCACCAAGTTCGCTAGAATGAGGTAGGAAGCATGTGTCAGAGCAACTTCACCACTGAAATGAGTTAAGTGTCCAAAGTTGGAATTTCAACAAATCAGCTTCATGAAAACAATCCCTCCAGCACTGTAACCACTTTCATCCAGGGAAGAGACTACCTAGGGAAGAATTATCCAGTGATAATGATTGTGAGAATGCAGAATTTCAGGGCAATCCTGGTCCAACCGCTCTGGTTAACCACAATATAACCAGAATAGGTTATCAGTGGGACATACTAAAACAAATGGCAGCAAATGCCTATTGAAATCCATTGCTTCTGGCTGTGATTTTTTGTACACCAAATAGCGAGTGTAAATTTTTACCAGTCCTCCCTTCATTCTGCAGTCCTCTGTGCTTCCTGAAAATATGCCCCTGAGAACCCTACCATCTTAAGGGACATATTTTGGGGAGGTACAGATAGCTGTAGGGGGTGTTGAATCCAGAGGAAAGAATTGCGGTATACAAGGAGTGTACACAGTGGAGTTAAACCAGAAATATTAATGGTTTAATGAGTCAGATTTATTTACAGAGAGGCAAGTGCAGTCTGCCTTCACTGCTCTTGCTGCTGGCTGTTTATTTGCTCTGCCTCTACTCCACGACTGTAATAAAAGTAACTAAAGCACCGTTCAAAAGCTGGCCTGGATCATTGAATGGATTAACCAAAAACACTACAGAGGGAAGGGAAGATCAGCAGAAATTGCCCTTCCCTAGCTGAGTGCACAAGATGATGTTCAGAACACAAAGTGTTAGTTTGGATATCAACCTATGCTTTTTATTCTGGGGCTGTTATTTGTTTCACCACTTGAAGATGGTCCTAACTCCCAGTTTGTGATCAGTCAATCACCCTAGTCCTATTTGGACATTATGTTGTATATAACAAATACCCGTACATGTGTACATTTTTGTGTGTGAGTGACTGTACATATGTTCATTTTTAAAGTGAACCCAGGTACAAGTCCCCTCAAATGCAGGGTGACTGATTGATTGATTAAGTGCCGTCAAGTCGGTGTCGATGCTTAGCGACCACATAGATAGATTCTCTCCAGGATGATCTGTCTTCAACTTGGCCTTTAAGATCTTGCAGTGGTGCATTCATTGCTGTCATAATCGAGTCCATCCACCTTGCTGCTGGTCGTCCTCGTCTTCTCTTTCCTTCAAATTTCCCCAGCATTATGGACTTCTCAAGGGAGCTGGATCTTCACATAATGTGTCCAATGTATGATAGTTTGAGCCTGGTCATTTGTGCCTCGAGTGAAAATTCTAGATTGATTTGTTCTATGATCCATTTGTTTGTTTTCCTAGCTGTCCTTGTCAAAAGCGTCAATGCTTTTTCTTTCTTGTTTCTTCAAAGTCCAACTTTCGCGTCAAGAGTCATGGGGAAAACCACTGTCTGAACAATTTTAATCTTTGTAGCTGTAGACACATAATGGCATCTACATATCCTTTCCAAGGACTTCATTGCAACCTTACCAAGTGCTAGTCTGCAGCGTATTTGTGACTGCTGGATCCTTTACTGTTAACAGTCCTAAAAGGCAGAAGGTATATTGACATCCCTGCTGTACAGATCCTAAAAGGCACCACTTCAATGTCTTCATTGTCAAATCTGAGGCTGGTTGCTGTACCCATTGTCATTAGTTTAGTCTTCTTTAGTTGTAGTCTCATTTTTTCACTGTGCTCCTTGACCTTCATTACTAGAGCTTGCAGATCATCTGCATTCTCAGCTATCAGAGTGGTGTCATTCGCACAGCACAGGTTATTGATGTTTCTTCCTCCAACTTTAAAACCACGTTCATCTTCTTCCAATCCAGCTTCTCTCAGTGTATGTTCAGCATATAAATTGAATAAAGAAGGTGAAAGTATACAGCCTTGTCTGGAACAATTTGCCGATCTGGAACCAGTCTATTTCACCATATTCCATCTGGACTGTGGCTTCCTGTCCTGTGTATAGGTTTCTCATGAGAACAATGAGATATTCTGGGATTCCCATTTTCCTAAGGATATTCAACAACTTGACATGGTCAATGCAACTGAAGGCTTTTCTGTAGTCAATAAAGCACATATTGAATTCTTTCTGGTATTCCTTGACTTTCTCAGTTATCCAGCTTGCATCAGCAATGATGTCTCTTGTTCCTCAGCCGTTGAACATCTGGCATTTCCCTTTCCATGTAGGGCTCTAATCTGCTTTGGATGATCCTGAGCATTATTTTGCAGGCATGCAAAATTAAGGATATTATGTGACGGTATGTGCAATCTTTTAAGTCTCCTTTCTTTGGTATGGGTGTGTACAACTTCCAATCTGTTGGCCACTGTGTTCTTCAAATTCACTGGCATAGTTTGGTTAGAGCCTTGACTGATTCTCCTTCTAGTGTTTGCCATATTTCTGTAGCTATTCCATCAATTCCTGTAGCCTTCCGACTTGGTAACGACCAGAGTGCTGCTCTAACTTCATCTTCCCATACTAGAGGTTCTTGCAAATAGGGAATATCTTCTAGAGTATCTTGGATGTTGACACCCCTGTTGTACAGATTTTCAGTATACTCCTTCCATCTCTGTTTGGTCTTAGAATCAGTTACTGTCTGTCCTTTGGCATCCCTTAACATACTAATTCGAGGTTGGAACCTCTCTCTGAGTTCAGAGATCTTTTGAAAAACTTGCTTTGTTTTTCCATGTCTATTTCCATCCTCAAGGTCTTTACAGATGTCACTGTAGTATTGCTCCTCATCTCTTCTAACAGTTTTCTGAAATTCCCTATTAAGTTTCTTCCTGAGACCTATCTTTTTTACTTTGGCTTCTCTCCCCTTCTTGGCAATTCCCACCATCTGTTCTGACATCCATTTTACTTTCTTCTGTTTCTTGGTCTTTGGCAGTCTCTTTTCACATTTGTCCTTAACAACTTCTTTGATTTGATTCCACAGTTTCTCTGGTTTCCTATCAATGAGGTTGAGAACTTCAAAGAGGTTCCTGATGTTCTCCTTGAAAATGGTAGGTACATTCTCAAGATCACATCGTGAGAGCTGGATAACTTTGTTTTTCAGCTTTAGCTTGACTTGGAACTTGCACATGAGCAGTTCGTGATCGGTTCCACAATTGGCCCCCAGGCATGTCTTTGCTGTTATAACTGAGCTCTTCCACCTCATTGCACCAATAATGTAATCAATTTGGTTTCTGTGTAGTCCATCTGGTGATGTCCATGTCAGAAGAATGCATTAGCAATGAAGAGATCACTGGCTTGGCAGAAACTAATAACTTGTTCTCCTGCTTCATTTCTGTTTCCTAGGCCATATAGGACAACTGTGTTTTCCTCCTTACCTTTTCCAACTTTGACATTCCAGTCTCCAACCAGCAGCATCACATCTTGCTTGCACGTTCTGTCATCTTGCTTGCACGTTCTGATGAATTAATAGTAATAATAATAATAATAATTTCAGACTGAACTTGAGCATAAAACTCATCAACGTCCTCTTCTTCTGCACCAGTTGTTGGGGCATAGACTTGAACTGTCATGTTAAAGGGTTGTCCATGAAATCTAATTGACATTAGTCACTGACCACATTGTACCCAAGTACTGTTATTGCTATATCTTTCCTGACTATGAAAGCAACACCATTCCTTCTTTGGTTTTCATGTCCTGAGTAGTAAATGGTATGATTTTCTAACTGAAAGTGTCTCATTCCAGACCATTTTAATTCACTGATGCCCAAGATGTCAACCTGTAGTCGATTCATTTCATCTTTCACTGTGTCAAGCTTTCCCATATTCATGCTTCTTGTGTTCCACGTTCCCATGTAATTCTTTCTTTGTAGCTTCTGATTTTCTTTTCCTGCACGTCAACATCAGCTGCTAGGCGTTCAAAAATCTTTAGTCTAACCATGTCATAAACACCATAGGTACTCTGAGAGATCCTCAGCTCTTCCTCAGTAGCATGTTGAGTACCATCCAACCTGAGGGGCCCATCATCCAGCACTACATCGACAATCATTCTATTTTGTCTATCCATTTGGTTTTCTTGGTAAAATACAGGAGTGTTTTACCATTGCCTTCTCCTGCTCAGTATGAAATTATGCCTTTGTCGTTGTCATTGAAGTGATGGTCTGCCTCCAGCATCTTCCTGTATTGCTGCTGCCCTATATAGGTGCCTGCTTGCTTTAGCTGGGAACTGGGATGACCTTCACGCTTTGGGTGACTCGACTGGGAGTATACCTCCCTGCGTACTTTGCTCACCCCTCCCCCCCCGCAGGAACACACACACCCCACCACCACAATGAGGCAGCAAAGCAGGACTTGCCGGGGGGGGATGCAGGGTACAGATAGGAAATGTATGTCTGTACATGTATTAAACATAATGTACACATAATCTGTACTCATGTACACTGTACACAGTTTGTACATGTGTTGAATATATGTGAATAGGGCTCCTGTGTTTCATTCATTCATTTATTCTTTTCCATTTCAGTGCATCTTTGGAAGGAACCAGTGCATTTCAATAGGCATTTGTTGCCATTCATTTTAGTATGTCCCTATTAGACTTTTCTCCCTGGTTATATGCAGGAGCCTCAAAGGTGCCCCTATTTTACTAAAATGGAACAGAATCTTGACAGATGCTCCTCCTGTCCCCCACATTTCATATCATTTTGCCAGTTAAACACTTGATCTGACAGCAGCCTTTCTATGAAGGGAACCATTTCAACAGAAAACATTGCAAAAAGCGTGTGTGGGGGGGTGTCAATCTGCAGCTATAAACAAAAATAAACACTCCCTCCATGAAAGGATGGCATTTTAAGGATTTTTCACTTAGTTGCTTTCACCCAGATGCACCATAATAGCTGAATTGGCAAGGAAGACATTTTGATTCAAAGAAAGCCCCTTGTGCAGGAATCCATAAAGTAGCAAAATACTGTACATACATTATTAAGCAGACCAACAAGGGACAGCTGAGGATTGCTGATTGGCTACATCCCAGTGAAGTAGAGACTTCCTGTGCCAGCTGCTATTTCAAAGCAAGAATGACAAGTATAATAACTGATTACAAACCAGCAAGTCACAAGGAAGAACGATTAGGTGCTCTACAGTTATTTGGGAGGGTGTGTGTGTGGAGAAAGAGGTTCTACTTATAATCTTAGACACACACTGTAAGCTATTTGTACACTGTATATCACAGTCAAGCCAAAGGGGTGGACCGGTAATTAAAAGGGTATTTCTCCCCAAATGGTTCAAACCAGTTGTTTTCAACCTTGTCAGGTCCCACCCTAGAGCATGGAACCCACTTTGTTTTTCAGCATATCTTTCTATCTTCCTCCTTTTCCTTGAGAGCTAGGGTGACCAAATGTAGAGGACAAAATCATTGGGCCTTAGTATTTGTACAAAAGAAGGAATATTGAAAGCTGCAACAACTGTCAAAGGTAAGTGAGCTCTTCCTCCTTTTCATCTACTCACCATCTCCATTCACTCCCTGTCTTTCTCCTGAAAAATAAATTTAAGAAGAAAAGGATGATGGTATCACTGGTGTGACCCCCTGGAGTTGAGGCTCCATCAGTTAAAAACCGACTTACAGTATCACAAGCCTATTGTTGTTTCATCAACTGTATAAGCAATAATCCTGCATCTGCTATGAACTCACCAGGTGGCCTTAGGTAAGCCACACCCCCTCAGCCTCATTTCCCCAGTTGCAATATGGGATAATATTCACTTTGTCTTACAGGAGTTTTGTAAGGATCATAAGATAATAAATGTACACCGCCTGGACTTTGTGCACTGCTTATATCAGGCGGTATAGAAATAGTATGAATGAATGGATGGATGGATGAATTTGAAGCACTTTGAAAATGCTATGAAAATACTAATTATTAGGAACATAGGAAGCTGCCATATACTTAGTCAGACCATTAGTCCATCTCGCCCAGTATTTTCTTCACAGACTGGCAGCGGCTTCTCCAAGGTTGCAGGCAGAAATCTCTCTCAGCCCTATCTTGGAGAAGCCAGGGAGGGAACTTGAAACATTCTGGTCTTCCCAGAAGGGCTTCATCCCCTGAGGGGAATATCTTGCAGTGCTCAGACATCAAGTCTCCCATTCAGATGCAACCAGGGCAGACCCTGCTTAGCTATGGGGACAAGTCATGCTTGCTACCACAAGACCAGCTCTCTTCCCATTAGCAGTAGTGGTTCTAATAGTTGGTCTCACAGTTCCCATTGGGGATTTACTACTGTGTACAGGCAGTGTTTGATTTAAGACATTCTATGTTAAGATGAAGAATGTTAAGAAATTTGCAACTTGCCACTTGGTTCCAACTTTACAACACTTTCCACGGAAGGGGAGCCTCCGCGTGGACTAGAGTAGGAGGAGATGACAGTGGCAGCAGCTCAGGCTCACCTTGTCATCCCGACTGGCAGACCTGGTAGCATCTGCGGTTGTGGGGGAATTGGCTGACTTGCCCATCCAAGAGGCTCCTCCCGCTGCCATTGCTGCTGCTTCTATTCCTCTTCCTCCAGGTCCAGCTGTTGTGTTGTGATGGCGAGAGGGAGACAGCCTGGTCCATTCCCAGCCTACTGGCCACTTCCTGCTGGCCCTCCTGCCTTCCCTGTCTAACTATTGCCCAGGAGGCGGAGATGGAGGCAGTTGCCTCCCTTCCATCCAAAGAAAAGTGAGAAAGAGCCAGGAAGGGACTGAAAAGGGAATGGGTAGCAAGGAGGAGCAACTTCTGAGTCTCCACTACAATCTTCTCTGCTGCATGTCTGCTCACCTGCGTCTGACACATCACCAGCTTTGATGGCAGCAGTTGGGGGTGGGGTACCCGGCCTTGGATCCAGGGGCATAGGGACAGTGGAGCGGGGGGGGGGGGGCGGGATGAGCATCCCTCAGCTGCCAGGGTCAGGGGGGCCACCCTCTCCCCTCACCAGGACACTCCTTTGACCCCTCCCACAGCCAGCTAGCGAACAAAGTGCTTGCTGGCTGGGAACACAAGGTGTGCCCCTCTCCTTCCCAGCAGGTGTTTCAATGAAACACTGAGGAGGATCAGGGGAGGGTCCAGGTGGGGCAGAGAAAGGAGCTCCCTGCCAGCAATGCAGAACCACTGACTGGGGAGACGATTCCTCAGCGGGGCTGAGTGGTCCTGTCCCAGTACTGGCTGCCAGGGGTGTAGCTATAATTGAGCGAATGGGTTCAAAGAACTCAGGCCCCCAACTCCTGAAGGCCCCCCAGCTCCACCTCTCCCTATTTTATTCATTATCTCCCGCACTCTGAGGAGCCTCCGGGGAGAAGGGCCCCTCTCCCCAAGCTATGCTTCTGCTGGCCACGCTCCCTGTATCTGATGCTGATGCAGGAGGAGTGGTTTGGGCGTGCATGCTAACATGCACAATCCACAAGAACAGGGGAGCCGCCAGTAGGACCTTGTCCCCTGGCCACCAGTGAGCTCCCAACGCCCCTGCTTGGATCGGGAACCAAATCCCCATTTATAACATTGTTTCCAATGGGAAAAGAGGTTCCATGTTAAGACATTTTGACTTAAACCAGTTGTCAAGAACCAACTCTACTATAAATCTGAGGACTTTCTGTAAGTGTGTTTAGCATTTTCTTTTCTTCTGGTTAAATCCCAACTCCAAGAATGGTTTGTCTCAATAGCTAGTAGCCACCAGCCATCAGAGCCCACCAATGCTCATTTAAGCAAGAATCTCCTAGTCATTTGAACTTACTGAGGAAGCATCTTTATTTATTGGTTACATAAAAGACTAGTGAAAAGGCTGTCGTCTCCAAACATTGCCTCTCTCACAGAACCCCATCAAATACAGAACTTTAATTTTGTTTGAGATAATACCAATCACAGCAGCCTTGCTGGGTGCACTCCCCATGCACCCAGACGATTACCCACGTGCCCAGGCAGCGGGGAGGGCTGGGGGCCAGGATGTGTCATCCCGGCCCCCAGAAATACTATGATGCACCATGTGAGTGCATGGTGTATTGTGAGGATCACCCCTCCCCTCCCCAGGCTCCCTGCAGTCTGGCAGCCACAGCTACCACACAAGCAAAAAAAATGAGGTCAAAGGAGCACTCCCTTAACTTCATTTTGAAGGGTGGCTATTTAGGCAGATTTGCCACCATGGAGCCACCAGGATCAGCCCAATCCCGGTGGTTCAGATGCATTTATTGAATAAATCAAATCAAATAATAATAAATAAATGTGCAAAACTGGGCTGGGCTCCCTTAGCCGGGTCTTGCACAAGTGTGTGAATAGCCTATGGGGCTATTCTCACGATCAGCAAAAATCGGGCTAGGAGAGCCTAGCCCGATTTTTGCTGATCGTGAGAACCACCGGGCTCGGCTGTGAGCCCAGTGGTTCTAGAGCGGGTAACCCGCTCAAGTACCCCATCCCTTAGCCCGGGTTTGCGGAACGAGCACTCCGCAAACCTGGGCTATCTGATTGTGAGTAGCCGCGGGGTGGCTCCGCGCCGCAGCTACTCGTGAGTAGACCCCTGGAGGGAAGGTGAAAAGCTGCCTCCCGGCTCCTGGGGTCTTCCCAGTATGCCCTGCGCACCGCCCCCGAGCTCCCCAGTCCCCGCCGGCTCCGGCTGCCCGCCCAGGGCTTAGCCCGCTCTCCCTGTGCACTCGAAAAAACTGGGTCTCACTGATCGTGAGACCCGATCCTATGTTTTTCAGTGACATGAGTTCAAAAGTTCAGCTGCCAGTCATCAAGTCTTGTGATGTATTCATGTACATCACAAGACAACTCTATCTCTTAATAGTGAACACTTGGACTGGGTGTGCACATGCGACAGTATGAAATGGGAATGACAGAACACAACGTACCACTTCAGACGACAAGTGAGGGAAGTTCGACATGTAAAAAGAAAAAAGAAAAAAAAACACTAGCACATCAAGGAGAACAGTTCAAGCAAAGCCCTTTGACATTTGTGCTTATTTTCTGTTTGCAGAGAATTTTTTAATAGAGGGGAACATTCAAAAACACCATCCCCCACACCTGGGTTGCTTCCACAGTAGGGCTCTTGAGCTCTGCCAAGACATTGCTCTTCTGTGATCAGCTCTGAAATGGTACAATGCATTCCATCACCTCATTATTCTGCATGTGTAAACCACACCTTGATAACTGGAAGCAGAATACAGGAACTGATTGCACTTAAAATGCATTGTGTTTGAGCTGATGTGAAGCAATATGAATGTTCTAGTTGTGGTGTTATATCTGCATATATCTATGCCTGACTCATTCCAACATGCTAGTCGTCACTTGATGTTATCTGTTAGTAATGAATATGCATGTAGGAACTCATCCCTTGTATACAAAAAGCAATAGGGAAGTACACAAAACCAGAAAACCTGGTTTGGTTTGAGTCAAACCGGACATGAGCCGAACCAAGTCCAGTCTGGTTTTGTGCACACCCAAATAGGGCTTGGTTCAGCTTGAATTCACACCTGGTTTGTGGGGGTTCGGGGCCATACTGGTAAAGGGGAATCTGGTAAGGATTTCCCTTTACCAGTACAGGGGAAAGAGCAACCAGGGAGGTTAAATAAAAAGAGTTGGGGTAGGAGGAAAGTAAATTTTTACCTCAAATTTGCTGGAAGCTGCAGTGGTCATGGGGATGGGCTGGTGTGGTGGTGGTGGTATTCCCCCACCCCTACTAGAGTGAGCAGGCCCATTTCGAGCTCATTTTGGGCCTCTGCATGTGTACAGAGATTATAAAAATTGCCTCTGTGTGGGCGGAGGCCATTTTTTTACCTCCACACACTCACAGAGGCCCCAGATGGGCCCAAAACAGGCCTGCCTGCCTGCTCTGGCAGGGGTGGGAGGAGCCCCCACCGCCACCCCGACCACCCCATGACCACTGCGGCCACCACTTCCGCCACTGGCAGCAAATTTGAGGTAAAATTTTACTTTCCTCCAACCCCAAGTCTTTTCATTTAAGCCCCCCCTCCTTTACTGGTAAAAAGGAATCCTTACAAGATTCCAGTAAACTCTGAGCCAGTTCAGCCTGAACCCTGTTGGGCTCGCCAGTTTGACGTCGAGCTGGCTCGATGTCGAACTGGTTTGCACATCTCTAATAAGCAAGCATAGATTGTTATCTACACATGTGTGGACCTGGTTTAAGTATTCAGACCATCTCATGTCCCTTCAATCACAATGTTTTTCGAAGGAGGGCATTCACACATTCATTGAGTGATGTGCAAATGTATGTGAATTTAGCACCAATGCACGCAAATGCAGTGCTCCCATGTTTCTGGGCTCAACCTTTTCCTCTACTGGCTTCCTGTCACGTTTATTTTCTTCTTATTGTTTTCATATGTTGGCATCTCTCTGCCTGGTGGATCATAATTCTGTGTTGACATACAATAGCATGATTCTTGCAACGGTTCCTTGAAAGGAATGCAAAGAGGCATATGCCATCATCAACCACTTCCTCCGTTCCTTCCTTTCTTCTGACCAGGTCACTGGGATTTCTCTTCAGTAGCTGATCATGTGCCATTCCAGTTTGTTGTTTTGCACTCACAGTGGATACTTAGGCATAGCCAGCACCGTGTGTGTGTGTGTGTGTGTGTGTGTGTGTGCGCACATAGCCTGTGGCCTGATACAGAAGGAGTTTCTCATATACAGAGAAAAAGAGAGAGGCAAAGGATATGAGCTCATTCACAAAGAATCCAAGCACTGGGGTGCCCCGTTCACTTAATATGAGCATCCCCTGCCTGCCCGCCCCCTTCTTCTGAGAGGGTGGAAAGAAAGAAAAGCGCAGTCCAATTGGCTTTTAATAAGTGAGATAATACATTTCAGAGCTGAACTCAGACAGAAAAGGAAATGAACTTGGCTAGACGGTAAGTTATAATAGAGGGGGGAAAGAGGGGAACTGTGGGGGGATTTTCAAAATCCATTCCATTATTTCATATAAATACATTTGGCTGGATTAAGATGGGCTAATAGAGAGTCACTATCAAAGGAATACGACAAAAGGTGATCTTTTCTCCTTAGACTCAGTTGGCTAAAGCAAGGGCGGGGGGGGGGGGACATAGTTGCATAATTTAACCACTCAAGAAAGAAGCAGTAAAATGATTTGTCATAAACAGGAGCATGTTTACTCCATGATTTGAAGAAGAAGAAAAAATCTGCACCCAGGCAATCCAAATTCTGTGCCAAAAGAAGTTGGATTCCATGGCATTTATAAATTATGCAAATCAAGTGATTTTGAATAAAGTTGCTCATATTGCATCATTTATTCTGCTATTTTCACCATTTTGCATCATTTATTCTGCTTCTGGTTGACATGAGGAAGGGGTAGGAGGAGCTATGAAAAAGTAACAGTCCCCTTTTCCATGTTTGTATCTGTACACTATTTTAAAAACCTAGTATCTATAATAGGCCATCTAATGGCACAGGGGAGAAATGACTTGCCTAGCAAGCAAGAGGTTGCTGGTTCAAATCCCCGCTGGTATGTTTCCCAGAATATGAGAAACACCTATATCGAGCAGCAGCGATATAAGAAGATGCTGAAAGGCATCCTCTCTCACTGCGCAGGAGATGGCAATGGTAAACCCCTCCTGTATTCTACCAAAGAAAACCACAGGGCTCTATGGCCACCAGGAGTCGACACCAACTCAAGAGAACAACTTTATCTATAAGAGACTCTCAGAGACTTCTCACCACATGGACGGATTTCTAGATATATAAAGCCATTCCCAACCAATTCAAATTCTTAGCTCAGTGGCACAATAATGTGGGCACTCCAATAGAAGCCTGTATGAGCATAAGGCCAGTTCAGGCTAACCCACCCACCCTCTTTTGTTGAGGGAAGCCTCACATAAATTTGAGTTTGGAGCAGATAAGTTTTCACATAGCCTTCACTCCATCTTTTGTGCACAGTGGTGGAGAGTGGGCATAGCTCCCCCACTATGCAAACAGAATCCAGTCGAAACCAATAGGGGCCTGGCTGACCCCCTACCACAATACCTTAGACTTGGTTCCTCACTCTGATTCTTGTCTGCCCAATTCAGCACTTGAGCCCAGCCTGCCTTGACAATTATAATATACCTAGACAGCTGCAGTCAATATGTTGCTTGGTAAATCCCAAAGCACACAACCCATCTACCCCTACTTGCTTCCTAGCTAGCTAATAATGGGATATTCATTTTTGTGATGATGTTTCACTGTCAGAAATGCACAATACAAGGCAAGATTTTTGCATTCTCAGCCTCACTGAAAAGGGTTCAGAGCTTGAACCGAAGTTCTGACTTGAAAAGAATAATATGTTGTAAGCATATATACATATTTGCATTGCTGTCTTTCAGTGCTTAAGGGGGATATCACATTACAGAGTGTTTAACATCTCTCCGGACTCCTTTAAAATAGGTGAGAATCAAGCTGAGGTTCAAACTTGAAATGCATGGGAGGAGAGCTGGTCTCTGAGAAGAGAGATGGCCTTGTGGTAGAAAGCATGAATTGTCCACTTTGCTAAGCAGGGTCTGCCCTGAATTGCATTTGGATGGGAGACTACATGTGTGAGCACTGTTAGACATTCCTCTTAGGGGATGGGGCTGCGCAGGGAAGAGCACCTGCATGCATGTGTGCAGAAGGTTCAACTTCCCTCCCTGGCATTTCCAGATAGGGCTGAGAGTGACTCCTGCCTTTAAGTTTGGAGAAGCTGCTGGCCCGCTGCCAGTCTGTGTAGACAATACTGAGCTAGATGGACCAAGGGTCTGACTCAGTATAAGGCAGCTTCCTATGTTCCTAATTATGTTTTCAGATATATGCAATAACTGTAATTCTACAATTTCAATCTTCAGGGTAGTTATTGTATTGCAATATATTTCACATTTTCTTCCTCAGTTTCAAAATAGATGGAGAGGTGAAATGGCACTTAGTCTTGAAGAACAGAATGGTGTCCTAAATCTGTATACCAAATTTTATTCTGATGTCTCAATATTCAAGGAAGCTGTCATGTCACAAACACACACAGTGACAGAGAGTGCCAACAAGGCAAGTTAAACCACCAAAGGCCTCACTTTGCTCAGCCAATTACTAGTAAAACATAGTGACTTAGATGATGTGCAGTGTGCTGCTCTTTCATCAGTGGGGCACACGGACTGGCTCTGTGAGTGTGTGTGCTCCATCAATGCTCCTTGCAAACGTGCAGAACCTCTTTGGCTCTTTAAAAGTGTGTGATCACTGTAGGATGTTTCTCCCATTGGGTATTATGAGAGAAGTGTCCTACGGTTCTGAGGCATTCTTAAGAATCACAGAGGCTATGTGTATTTGCAAGGAGCATCAGCAGATTCTCCACACTCAGGGTGCCAGTGCAGGTGCTCGGATGATGGAAGAATGGGGCACTATTAAAGAAGCCTCAAATGAGGCTTCAAATTTTACTTGGCTTCCCTCCGTGCTCCTTGAAAATGAATGTGTATGAGAAGTTCAGCTGCTGTCATCTGAACCTGAAGTTTACAGTTGTATTTTGATCATGCTCAGCAACTTCCATTTCATTACCTTCCTCTTCAAGGGAGATATTGAGGTGGGTCTCACGATCGAGGAGACCCGCCTCGGGAGGGTTAGCGGGGAGAGCGGGCTTAGCACATGAGAAGTCAGTCTGCTCAGGGCAGCCGAACCGGCCGCCCACACGACTGCCGGCTCTGTTACAGAGTCGGCAGGGGCTGGTGAGATCGGGGGCTGTGCGGCCCTTGGAAATTCCAGCATGCCCTGCGCAAGTGCGCAGGGCATGCTGGAGAGACCCCCAAGCCGGGAGGCTGCTTTTGAGCCTCGCAGTCGTGGGTCTACTCGTGAGTTTCCGCGGCACGACAACACACGATTAGAAAAACTGGGTTTGCGGAGCACTTGCTCCGCAAAACCGGCTTAAGGGCAGGGCTACTTAAGCAGGTGACCCGCTTAAGAACCACCGGGCTCGCAGCCGAGCTCAGTGGTTCTCACGATGGGAGAAAATCAGGCTAGCCTCCGCTAGCGCAATTTTCTCCCATCGTGTGAATAGCCTCATGGCCTTGTAGTATATTTTAGATCTTTCTGAACCACTGTGAACATGGGTGCAGAGGTCAAATCTGCTACACAGAATTATGTTCTGAACATGTGTACCAAATTGCATTCCAGTGCCTCAGTGTTCTATGGCATCATCACTTTACAAACCAACAAACTTACAAATGGGATGGCAAACCTATGAGCTAAACTAAAGGCCTCAGTTCATTCAGCCTGACCTCTGTGATTTATACTCTTTCCTACAAAGCTACTTTATTGTGGAAATTGAAGGACACTTTTAGATGCCTTCCTTGTGGTTTTTCAGCTCAGTAGTTGCTCCTATTGCATTTACTTCAACTAACCTAGAGCAAAAAAAGTAATCAGGCAAAGACTTTTCAAGGTTTCTGCAAATGAAGGGGTCATTTTACTCAAACTAATAAATGAAACACTGTTGCTACAGATTCAGACATAGACCTGGAGGAGTGGAGAAAGCTCTTAGAAGTAATCAGCCTGATTGAGGCCCAAACACAGAGTGTTTTCAGGTCTGTAAGAAATATTCTGTCTCCCTCCTTCACGGGCCAAGCTATTTTCAACCTATGATGCTCTCTTTATTTTAGAATTACAGGCTTTAAAAAAAAAAGTCTCTCATGGAAGGGGTGGGGATGGGTGTGCCATGGATTCTGCTTTAAGGAACCAAACAGATGTAATTCAAATTGATTAGAGAAGCAATCTGAAAACACCTTCACTGTGTTCGGTCCAAACATACCAATTCTTCTCCAAGGCTGACCTTTGATAAAATTTGGTTCAGCAAGTTTGAATCAGCCAACTGTGTACAGTGCTGATTGGTTGACCCTCAATTACTTCATCAAAACCCTCTCCCAGGCCCCAGAACAGTTTTGCACATTTAAAATGTCTCCATTTTTAAAATGAATACAAGTTGTTCTAGTAAGAACTAATATGCCTATTTTCCTTTCACTGTCTCTACATTTGAATTAAATTTGGTGCAAATCAAGGTTCACAAGTTAGATCTCTTGTGCCTCAAATGTTCATGTGCCCACCAGCTTGGATTGGGATGGATGTCATCATTACAAACTGCATGAATTTAGTTCAAATCGGTTAGACAGTCCTCAAGTTAGTGCACTTGTGGCTCAAATGTTTATGCATCCACCATCTTGGAGCAGGGTAGGTGACATCATCATGAACTATACCACTGGGGCATCCCTATGGTCCATTCAGCTGTGGCAAATTTGGTTCAAATCGGTTAAGCAGTTCACAAGTTAACTCACTTGCGCCTCAAAAGTCTATGGTTCCACCATCTTGAATCAGGGTGGATGACATCATTACAAACTACACCACTGAGGTATCCCTATGTGCCACTCACTACAACTGTACCTAATTTGGTTCAAATCAATTAGACAGTTCACAAGTTAGCCCACTTGCACCTCAAATGTTCATGTGTCCACCATTTTGGATTGAGGTAGATGACATCATCACAAACTACGCCATTGAGGTGTCCCTACAGCTGCTGCAAATTTGGTTCAAATCGGTTAAGCAGTTCAAAAGTTAGCCCACTTGCTCCTCAAAAGTTTATGCATCTGCCATCTTGAATTGGTGTGGATGACATCATCACGAACTATGCCATTGAAGTCTATTCAGATGATTTTTATGTGGCTTATTTCTTAACCGATTGTCATGTGGAGATTACTGGGAGAATGGCAAGATTTTGTGTAGCGGCTTGTAAAATAAGACATGAGCAAATTAATTTTCCTGTTTAATATGACACTATATTGTTTAACAATTTTATTTGTATTCAACTGTTGCGTGCTGTGTTTTGGTCATGGACCATAAATAAAAATATATATGTATGTATGTATGCCATTGAGGTGTCCCTGTGTGTCACCCACTGCAACTGTGCCTACTTTGGTTTAAGTTGGTTAGACAGTCCATAAATTAGCCTGCTTGCGCCTCAGATGTTCATGCGTCCACCATCTTGGATTGGATGGAGTGGATGGCATCATCATAAACTATGCCGTTGAGGTGTCCCTACGTGTCCCTACAACTGTACCCAATTTGGTTCATATTGGTCCAGGCGTTGAGAAGTTGATAGTGTGTATGTGTGAGGGAGACAAACGGATGGACAGACGGACACACACGGAGACACATACAGAATGCTGGGTGATCTCATAAGCCTACTGGAAAGTAGACTAAAAATGAAAAGTTATATGCGTGAACTTCATTCGGCACTTATAATTTAAGTTGACCCAGCTAAAGCCAAGGGGACAGGGGACCGACTGCTGGCTAAGTCAGGATTTAATTCCCTGAGATGCATGTTGGTCATTTTAGCTACAAAGCCCAGAGGAAGCCAGACTCCTCTTGAAGCTAACTGAGAATTCATTGTGAATTCTCTTTTTCGGTTACATCTATCTTCACCATAAGGGCCAAGAATGCCCACATAATATTCTGTAGGGGACCACTGATGGACTTTTGGGGCTGCCAGTGAGCTCATGATCACACCGGATGTGATCTCATTGTATGAACCAGTGTGTCCATGGTGGGGGTGGTGGGTGCTGTGCACATGATGCCATAACATTTGAAACCTCAGTTGCCCTATTGAAAGCTGCCCCAATGGTACAAACCGTAGAGCAGGGGTAGGCAATGTATAGCTCTCCAAATGTTGCTGAACTGCTACTCCCACCATCCTCAGCTGTAATAAATAGTGGCTGGGGGTGATGGGAGTTGTAGTTCAGCAACATCTGGAGAGCTGCATGTTGTCAACCCCTGCTATAGAGGCTGTATGTACCATCCACATGGAGATGCTGGATCCTAAAATTGATACCTCCCTGTGATCCCAGCTAGATCAAAGCTTTGCAATAACCCCATATATTCTAAGGGATGATTGTGTAGTTTTAAGCAACCAAAACTCTAATGTGAATTTTTAATTATTTTTTCACAAGTGGTATGGGGGCGGGGGCATAGAGCAATTAATTTGGCTCACCTGAAACAAACTGTTTTGCTGCAAATTTCCTCCTAAACATTATAGCAGCATTTTCAAAATCTGTAGAACTTCACAAACGTTGCCAAACCACTGTCTCCTCAGCTAAAAAGAAAGTCTTCCAATGTTGTAGCAATCATATTCTCAATGGATGTATGACTTGACCCTATGAGCATTTAAGATTGGGCATGATTCCCACTTCACTAGTACCCCATTCTGATTGGTGTGTTGGTGCAGAGCACAAATAAGGGCCATTGTAGAAAGGAGGAAAAAGGTGTGAGGGTTAGGCTATCCATTTGATTTGAGCCCTTACTTCCCGTTACAGGGTCTGATTTGAAGGCATTTAGGCCAGCCTTCTTGCTGAAACTAAGTGTGATGTTTGTGGTTAATCCATTCATTGATCCAGGCCAGCATTTGAATGGTGCTTTAGTTATTTTTAGTCCAGCCCTGGAGTAGAGGAAACAGCCAGCAGCAAGAGTACTGAAGGCAGACTGCACTTGCCTCTCTGTAAATAATATCTGACTCATTATACCATTAACAGTCCTCATTTAACTCCACTGTCTTATCCTTGTATACCACAATTCTTTCCTCTGGATTCATCACCCCCTACAGCTATCTGTAAAGGTAAAGTCTGCCGTCAAGTCGATTTCGGCTCCTGGCGCCCACAGAGCCCTGTGGCTTTCTTTTGGTAGAATATAGGACGGGTTTACCATTGCCTCCTTCCACACAGTATGAGACGATGCCTTTCAGCATCTTCCTATATCGCTGCTGCCCGCGATACCAGCGGGGGTATCGAACCGGCATCCTTCTGCTTGTTAGTCAAACACTTAAGGTGTTACAGCTATTGGTACTTCCCCAAAATATGTTCCTTGAGATGGTAGGGTCCTCTGGGACATATTTTCAGGAAGAACAGAGGGCTGCAGAATGAAGACAGGATTGGCAAGAATTGACCCTCCCTATTTGATGTACAAAAAAAATTACTCTGGATGATGTCAGCCAGAAGCAATGGATTTCAATAGGCATTTGCAGCCATTTCTTTAGGCAAGGTTCGCTTAACCTCGGCAGGCGATTGTCTGGGCGATCCCTCCTGGGTTAAAAGGTTTCCCCCAGGCCTGCCACCATTTCTGGCAGTGACCCCGGGAGAAGGAGAGGGCGTGCTCATAGTTCCAGATGTGGGAGGGGGAAGTCCTCCCACTCCCAGGTCCTGCTGTCAATGAGCCACCGCTCCCTTTTTACCAGGGAGGATGTCCAGAGTAGGTAGTTATTATGAAGCACCATTGAAATCAATGAGACAAGTTAGTCATTATTAATTTAAGTCCCATTAATTTCAATGGCACTTAATCATGACTAACCTAGTCTGGATGCTGCCCCATCTCTCTCTCTCTCTCTCTCTCTCTCTCTCTCTCTCTCTCTCTCTCTCCCTTGTTGCTATTTTGCCTTTTTTAAAATATAAAGCTGCACAGTTAGTACATGCACATGCATGGACTAGAACAGGGTTTGGGCCCACAGATGTTGTTGGACTACAACTCCCATCACCCCAGGCATGGCCCTTATGGCTGAGGATGATGGGAGTTGTAGTCCAACAACATCTGAGGGCCCAAGGTTAAGAAACCCTAGACTAGAGTTCTTCCATTTTTGACTCACTGGCTTGGACCTCTAGAAGTTAAATCTCTGAATAGAGGCAGTTTTATCTTTACTCTGCTGGTGGTGAAAACAAGGATAACCTGTTCAGATCAACTTTAGTTTTGTGTTTTCTTCTAAAAATTCACTTGATTTCCATTCTACAATAACAGCAGACTATATTCCAGTTGTTGCTGAAAGCCACCCTTTCAGCTTTAGCCCACCCCACCCTCCACTAGTCCAGAGCCATTTGAGGATGAAAAGAATGGGCTGCATTGTATGCTTCATATACTTCTTGATCCACTGGACAAAGCTGGAAGGAAATAATTAAAACAGGGATACTAGGCACTTTGACAATCTTGCAGGTCTGATGTCAAGATTACTGAGAATACATATGAACTGACTTCAACATCTTGAAGCACAGTACATCCACTAATCATTAGGATCTGCAGTAAGGTTAAATTTTGCTTGCAGCCCCACTGCAATGGTTCAAATAATTCAGTGAATTTCCTTTTTTTTTTTAACCCAAGGAGATTCTAGGATCAAAAACCCCACGATTTTCAATCAAGGTGCTTACAAATTCATCCATGCACTAAAAAACATGGAAATTGTAATATAATACACCTGTTAATCTATAAGCTGTAAACACATCCTACAATATTGCATATTGTGCTCACTTACAGCTTTCCCTCCCACATATTCTGCGATGTCAGGGAAAGATAGTCATTACATCTGGGATAGCACTTCCTCCTGATCAGAAGCAGGTCAAATTGCTAGGATACCAAGGGAAAGGACTACCTAGCTTCCTCAACCAACCCTCAAAGCCCTTCAACTCTTAAACTTATCTGACAGATTTCATTTCTGGGAGACAAAAAAGGGAAAAACAAAATGAAGAACATGACGGATGGACATCCCTGGGAGCTGGACATTTCTCACCTCCCAGATCTCAGAATAGAACTGTGTGGCTCAGGCAGCTGCCTCCCAAGTCACCTCCAATAATTTGAGTTTGCAGGTAAGCAAAATGTCTCTTTCTCCTGAGATGACAGGGAAAGGCAGTCATTGCTGGGATGTACAAAAGTAGTGTCAGTCCTAAGATTGGTTTCATAACCAGCCACTTGCAGATAATGTGAGCACCACTCTCTGCTGCACCCTCCTGCCGAATGTGGCCTTGGGCTATGAAGAAGATAGCGATATTATGATATCTTTTAAAGATTGTACAGGTACCACATTGCTGTGCTACATTTGTCCTCCAAGTGACAATTTGCGGTGTGGCCCACAAATGTGAAGGGAACAAGTGGACAGTGGTCCCCTGCAGAGCAACATACTCTAATGACTAATAGGCTACTACCATAAATGTCTAGAAACTGGGGACTTTTGGCCCATGAAATAGTCAACAATACCATTTCCCCACCATAGCTCATCAGCAGCTGGTATTCAAGAAGCCCATAGCCACCAAGAGCCCCTGGTGGCGCAGTGGTAAAACTGCCGCCCTGTAACCAGAAGGTTACAAGTTCGATCCTGACCAGGGGCTCAAGGTTGACTCAGCCTTCCATCCTTCCGAGCTCGGTAAAATGAGTACCCAGAATGTTGGGGGCAATATGCTAAAATCATTGTAAACCACTTGGAGAGCTTCGGCTATAGAGCGGTATGTAAGTGCTATTGTTATGCTATCAAGAGAGACTAGTCAGCACTGATAAACTTGTCCTCCATGAACTTGTCTAATCACCCTTAATGTTGGGAATTCTCTCTGGTAGGAGAAACCCTGTTCATTACAGCAGAGTGCCCAGAGGCACAACACAGTGGAATTTAGTTAGGCATGCGTGTATGCTAAGAGTAAAGTAACTTGGAGCCAGTTCATAGTTTCAAATCAATATAAATTATATTTATTAGAGAACTCCATTCTAGATAGGAAAGTGATGAGTTAGGATCTCTAATCTAGCTAGCTAGCTGGATGCAGATGGTTTCTGCATCTCTGCACACATGGTGCAGGGGAGAGGAGCTTGTATGTTGCAAGGTAGAAAGAAGGGAAGAGGAGGGAAGAGGAAGTGACAAGGCAGGAAGGAAGGAAGTGTCCCTGAGAGTAGCAATCTACATTCCAAAGGGATAGTGTCAGAGCAGTATAGAAGAGATGACCAGTGTCTTGACCCTCTAGCCCTCTGACTCACTAGTCTGTCCTCCACTGTCACTGAGACAAGAGACAGCGTATAGTCCTTCACTTCCAACACTTAAAGCCTTCTAGGCCAGTGGCTTCAGTTTACTAACACATGTTGCTCCAGAAGCCAGAGCATGACAGTCGATTTCAAATGAATACAGCAGAGAAGAGTCTTCAGCAATATATAATGGAGAAAGAGAGGTGCTAAGATATCCATCCTTTGTGTGAGATGTGGAATGTTATGTCAGTATCCCCATTTTTAGCTGTAAAATATTGGCAGGTATATTGTACGTCTTGCCTCTGCAAAAGCCTGTATCCTGTGTGCTCGTGTGCTCACAATGCTCACGAGCTGCAATGTGCAGGCACAGGGAGGTGGCTCACTTGCTCCAAGCCCAGCCAGGCTCAGCCTGGGCCCACTGCCTTAGCCGCTGGCACCGTGGAGGCAGGTGGCTGCGGTCTGGCCACAGGCAGGCCCACTTGTTCCTTAGCCTGGCCCAGCTGTGCATGACAGGAGATCAGCAGGCAGGCTGTAAGCAGGTTGTGGGCTGGCCACAACTAACCTCAACATTGGGCACTCAGTCCCGGGTATGGCCATCCCAGTCCCCAGTGAGACATGTTGTGCCTCCCCCCGGCACGCGCTTGGTGTGGAGGACTAAACTTCTGCCTGGAGGAAAGGGCGCCTCTCTGTGCACTGAAAGCAGGGTGCAGATCAGCTCACAGAGCACCAGTATAACTCTCCCCCACCCCAACACGCATCTGGTATGTTGTTGTGCCTCCAGGCATGCTGGGCCACAGCTGGACTCTTGTCCAGTGGACAAGACTCTTTGGGTTACAGAGCATCACATTTGAGCATCTGGATCTTCTCTTTCTTCAGCCCTCAGTAGGATTCCACTCTTGTATCTGCTGGAGGTAACTTTGTGCACTGGTAGTTTGAAGAAGAGTGGGTACCAGATGCTTAAAAGTGTGGAATAGATACAGAAGCCGCAGGGGTGGTTCAGTGTCCTGGTCTCCCTATGCACGTTGCAGGATTCTGCCCAAAATCATTACTGACAAGCAGTTCATTATTGTCCCATTTCCCTTGCAATCCCTATCAATGTTCACTATAGTTCCTGCTGGGCTTTTAAATTTCTCATTGCATTAACCAAGATGACACACTGTCTCTGAATCTCTACCATGCTGAAATATGTCAAAATGTGATGGGAAATGCCCTTGGATCCCACCCACCCCTCCTCCCAGTAGACAGCAGCTGTCCTTTTCCCTCTCAGGGCCCATTGTAGGAGATGATCTCCTGTTGGCAAAGCACTCTATAGAAAAGCCTGTGTGACCCTTTCCCTCCACATTCCTCCTTCTCCTCTTCTCACAGAAGTGGGCAGTAATATTTGGTTTCAAAGAACTTGGCTCATGATGTGCCCTCTCCCATTTATCCACCCAAGCCAGTTTTTGTTACTATATTGCTTTCCATGCCTTACCTCTGCCTTTTTCGTGGGATGTGTTGACATACAAACTGCTCTTGTTCTCAACCTCTCATTCAGACCAACTAGTACCCCTGCTTTAAGTAGCTGTGAGAAGAGATTACACTCATTCATTGGTCCATAAATGGCTCTTTGACAGCTCAATGGAATCCGTACACTCAGAGAGGCAGTGCTATAGCCCTCAATATCAGGTGCTGAGGACAAGCCCCACAGGAAGGCTGTGGCCTCCATGCCTGGCTTGTGGGCTTCCTGGAGGCATCTGGCTGGCCACTCTTGGAAACAGGAGGCAGCCTCCTGGATGTGATCCATCGGGACTGCTCTTCCCTCTCTGGGAAATGTTCACCTCCTTCAATAGCTCCGTGGTCATCCCCACATTCTAGGAATAGTTTTCTGCAAATGATATGTCATGCCTCAGAATCTCCCCCCCCCCCCGCATCCCCTATAACTTTAATTTCTGCTCCTTTTTGTTGTGAGTGGCTTCTAATCACCACTTTGGTAGCTCATATGGGCCAGCGGGGTGTAAGGGAGAGGGTGGCCTTGCGTTGGGTAGGCCTCGGGGTTCAAATCCTCACAGGTATGAAGCTTATACCGGGTGGTATTGGACAAGTCACCTCTCTCTCACCCAGGCTTACCTCAGAGAGCTGTTGTTGTTGGAGATGCCCCCCCATTGGGGATGCCCCCCCCAACTTTAGACCCAGAGATACCAACCCAGAATTATATGGAATTCAGGCCTGTGTCTAACTCCATTTTATAAGAGTTCAATTAAATGCCTGAACTCAAGGTGAACTGACACCCAGGTCTCTTGCCTGCCTCATGTACTGCTCTGTGAAGGAGGAGGCAATCCACCATTGTATTGTGAAATGGGCGCTCACAGAAACACAAGGGCTAGGCCTGAGCTAATCAATATGCTAAAATGTAACTCACTATCAGATAATGTCTGTGGAAGAGGCCAGGGGCTGATCTCCCCTTTCCTGTTGCAATAAGTCTATGTTAATCTTTGTCAATGATTGCTCTGCTATGCCCAAAGGGGATTACTCAGTTGCTGTCTATAGAAATTCCACCCTAGGAGAACACCTGTAGATTTAGTCCTTTTACTAACACCTTCTGGGACCAGGCCCAAATCTGGGGACAAGAGAAGATGCCCATTTGCAGCTCAGAGAGGCAGATTTGCCTTGGGCAATGTCCCCTCCTCAAGATAGCAGCTAACAGAAGATGGGATTAAGATCTCCCTGGACTGCCTGAATAATTAAAAAGACATTATCCAGAAGGTAACAGCAAGTTGTCACCTTTTGGGACCCAGAAAAGATGATGGGAGATCAAAGGAAGATACAACTATAAAGAATAGCTTACTGGACAGAGAAGTGGCAGTCTCTTGCCTACAAGCAGTCTTTTGCCTACAAGCAAGATCTGCTCACGAGCAATCCAAAGGTTTGCTGCCCAAGCCGTGGGGCTAGAGGCAGGAACTCTTTCCATGGGAGAAGGGACTGTTTGTGACTTCTACTGCGAAGTGAGAAGTCAAGACTTCCCTAGCCATGGTGCTCTGACTCAGCCGTGCTCTGAGCAAACTGCATGCTTGATCTAAAAGCTCCTGTCTCCAGCCAAAAGCTCCTCTCCTTTAGCTGAAAGCTCCACCATTCTCAAGCCTCTGATCCGGGTAATATGCTGCCTTCACAAGCCTTGGATCCCTCTTCCTTCCTTCCTACTAATCACTGCTACCCCCTTCCTAAGCCCCCCCCTTCCTCCTCCTTCTTTCTCTGCTTCTCTCTAAATGTTTTATTTAGGATTTGTTAGATTGTTAGATAGCTGTAATTACTGATTGCACACACATATGTTAGTTAGGCACATTACACTACACTTTGAATCGGAAACATGTTTTTAATGTGGATTATTTTATCCTGATGAGCAACTCTTTATAATAAAGCCCATTGAACTTTTTGAGTGTGTCTCTCTCTATCTCTGTTTGCGCGCCAAGATCCTACATGGTCACCATCTCCAAGAACCAATTCAGTTTGTGTATGATGTGACTTTGCCTCTTTCCCTCTGAGCATGTACAGAGTGCGAAACCAGGTATAGTTCATAACATTGTCTAAATAAAACAGGATAATCCCGTGTTCCCCCACTCCCAGCCAGCTCCTTGGAGGAATGGTGGGATACTAATATGAAAGCTGCATACATTAAAAAATATCTTCACACATCTTTGTGAAAACATTTACAAAAATGTGTGATATGGCACATTGTACTGGTGCTGACTAATCTGTAATCATTCATTCAAATTTCCATATCACCCAAAACTTGCGTCTCCGGGTGGTTTACAATAAAAATATAATTAAAACAAAATGTAAACATTAAAACAATTTAAAATTTAAGGCAATGTTAAGTATTAAAACTATAAAAACTATAAATCTAATTACATGCAGGTAATCACTTGATGTTTCATCAATCAGTGGTAAAATATGCATGTGCAAACTGGCCCTGAGCTGAATCATAGGAAGTCACCATCAGGAACCCTATTCAGACACAGCATTGTACAACATGAATTCATATTTTGGAATGAATGAGTGTACTTGAGTTCAATTTAAATGTGAACCTGAATACAGGTCCCTTAAAATTCAGGGGGAAGTACTACTGTACATGCACTGAACATAATGTATTAATAACTGTACATACATACAGATCCATATATGCACACAGATGGTAAGTGCATTGAACACAATGTGTGAATAGGCTAGGATCATACACACTTTAGTTCATCATAGCTCAGGCCATATATATTAAACTGCAGTATGTTACAACCAAAGAACAGTGGCAGATATTATATGACACACTAAAGCCTCCAGAGTAATGTGAGAAGCCTGGGCCACAGAGAAAGAGCACTGTGGCACTTCCCAGCACCAGTACTGGATCTATTTCAGGACACATGATGCTAGCAAGGGGAGGAGTGTACAGCATGGGCTCCTCCCAGGCAGCTCAGGGCTTTGAATGGTGTAGGAAGTGGCTTCAAGGAAGCAGTATCCATGCTGTCATCCTGCACCACCCATTTGACAGGACCGCGCCAGCACTGTGAGAGACATCCTGAGAGTAGGACTACCTCCTCGGTGGCCCTAGCATCTATGGGGACAAGGGCAGCCAACCACCACTCATAACTCCCCTGAGATCATCATACCAGGAAGATTCCTCATTCAAGAGGACTTGATTCAGAGGACCTCATACCCCGAACTGGTTACACACCCCAGCTTCAGAACCTCAAAAAAATCACCACTGGCACCCCAAGAGCAGAGACACTGGTAAATTCAGCAGGTCCTAGATCAGAAGGCTAAGTGTCTACCTGGTGGCACAAAGCTGCCCGTCCCAAAGCCCGACTTGGGGCAGAGGGTGGGGAGATACCAGAAACAACACCTTCCCTGGGTGAGGGCCCCGCTGATGCTCCTGAAAGGGATGGAGTGGCAAGAGCAGCTAAAAAGCTGCTCAGTGTTTTGTAGCTGCTGATGCAACACCTCATTCTGCTTAGCTTCTAGCAATGCCTTTAGCTGGATAGCTCATCTGCTCTTTAAAAACCTTGCCCCCTGGCCTGCTGGACAGCTCCCCAGCCTTGCCAGTAACACAACTCTGAGCCCCGCAGCAGTGGTAAGAAGAATGGGACAGATGCCCAGTGGCTGAATTCAAGAAGCTTTCCAAGTGGCCTGGACAAGAAGTGTGTGTGTGTGTGTGTGTGTGTGTGTGTGTGTGTGTGTGTGTGTGAACTGAGGAAGTGAGCCACAATTCCAGATGTGGCAAGGAAAGGAAAAATGCCCAAATAATGCAAAAATACTAGATTAGGAAGCAAACTGATGAGCAGTTGATAGAAAGGCCACAGTCCCAAGCATACCTACCAGGGAATAACTTGTACTGAGTCAGTGTGACTTACTTCGCTTGGCATGAAGCTTTCAAGTTAGACCCTGAACATGAAGCAGAACCAATCTACTTAGATTTGAGGAAAGGAAATTAGGATGTCTGTGCACAAGTCCACCATCACGCAAGACCCTACCTCCAGTGGATTTACCAGTGCACCCTAGATTAACAATCATCTGTTCTTATATAATGGTGGTAATGATGTTATTACCACCTGGTAATAGGTGGTAATAGCAAAGCTATCCAGCTTCCATGATATGATCTTGAGAACCACTTTGAAATTATCAACCTCATTGATAGGGAACCAGAGGAACTGTGGAATTAAATCAAAGAAGTTGTTAAGGACAAATGTGAAAAGAGACTGCCAAAGACCAAGAAACAGAAGAAAGTAAAATGGATGTCAGAACAGATGGTGGGAATTGCCAAGAAGAGGAGAGAAGCCAAAGTCAAGAAAGATAAACCTCAGGAAGGAAGTTAATAGGGAATTTCATTAAGCTGTTAGAAGAGACAAAGAACAATACTACAATGATATCTGTAAGGACCTTGAGGATGGAAATAGACATGGAAAAACAAGGCATGTTTTTCAAAAAATCTCTGAATTCAGAGGGAGGTTCCAACCTCAAATTGGTATGTTAAGGGATGCCAAAGGACAGATAGTAACTGATTCAGAGAAGATCAAACAGAGATGGAAGGAGTATACTGAAAATCTGTACAACAGGGACGTCAACATCCAAGATACTCTAGAAGATATTCCCTATTTGCAAGAACCTCTAGCATGGGAAGATGAAGTTAGATCAGCACTCTGGTCATTACCAAGTCGGAAGGCTACAAGAACTGATGGAATAGCTACAGAAATATTGCAAGCAACAGAAGGAGAATCAGTCAAGGTTCTAACGAAACTATGCCAGCAAATTTGGAGAACACCACAGTGGTCAAAAGAATGAAAGAGGTACACACCCATACCAAAGAAAGGAGACTTAACAGATTGCACAAACCATCGTACAATATCCTTAATTTCACATGCTAGCAAAACAATGCTCAGGATCATCCAACACAGATTAGAGACCTAAGTGGAACGGAAAATGCCGGATGTTCAAGCTGGTTTCAGAAAAGGCCAAGGAACAAGAGACATCATTGCTGATGCACGCTGGATAATTGAGAAAGCCAAAGAATACCAGAATTAAGTCAATATGTTTTTTATTGACTACAGAAAAGCCTTTGATTGCATCGACCATGTCAAGGTGTGAAATATCTTTAGGAAAATGGGCGTCCCAGAACATCTCATTGTTCTCATGAGAACCCTTTACACAAGACAGGAAGCCACAGTCCAGACAGAATATGGTGAAACAGACTGGTTCCAGATCAGCAAAGAACTAAGACAAGGCTGTATACTTTCTCCTTGTTTATTCAATTTATATGCTGAACATATACTGAGAAAAGCTGGATTGGAAGAAGATGAGCGTGGTTTTAAAGTTGGAGGAAGAAACATCAATAACCTGCACTACGCAGACAACACCACTCTGATAGCTGAGAATATAGATGACCTGCAAGCTCTAGTAATAAAAGTCAAGGAGCTCAGTGAAACAATGGGACTACAATTAAATGTAAAGAAGACTAAACTAATGACAACTGGTACAGCAACCAGCCTCAGAATTGACAATGACGACATTGAAGTGGTGGATAGCTTCTGCCTTTTAGGATCGACCATCAACAATAAAGGATCCAGCAGTCAAGAAATACGCTGAAGACTAGCACTTAGTAGGGTTGCAATGAAGGCCTGGAAAAGGATATTTAGATGCCATGACGTGACTACACCTACAAAGTTTAGAATCGTTCGGACTATGGTTTTTTCCATGACATTCTATGGATGTGAAAGCTGGACGCAAGATAGAAAGAAGCAAGATAGAAAAAGCACTGATGCTTTTGAACTTTGGAGACGACTTTTGAGGATACCATGGACAGCCAGGAAAACAAATCAATGGATCACAGAATAAATCAATCCAGAATTTTCACTCCAGGCACTAATGACCAGGCTCAAACTATCATACTTCGGACACATTATGCGAAGACCCATCTCTCTTGAGAAGTCCATAAGGCTGGAAAACGTTGAAGGAAAGAGAAGAGGACGACCAGCAGCAAGGTGGATGGACTCGATTACGACAGCAATGAATGCACCACTGAGATACCTTAAAGGCCAAGCTAAAGATGAATCATCCTGGAGAGAATCTATCTATGTGGTCGCTAAGAGGTCCACATGTGGTCGCACTCCATCAATCAATCAAGCTATTGCATTCCAGTTACTGTAATTCTCCTAGCCTTTTCTTTGTTCCTCAATTTGCAGCTATCGCTTATTTCATTTAAACAACTTTAAAAACCAGTATTTGCACTACATAACTCCCTCCTGTAATTAAAAGAGTGCAAGCACAGTAATCTAATTTTTTTTAAAAGGAAAGGAAAGGAAAAAGAAGGACATTATGGTCTCAACAGCAGAACAGACACATGTTGACTTGGAAATTGGATTTACTCCCAGGAAGGTGTGTGTACAATGCAGCCACGATGTCACTGCAAACGATGACTGGAGGAAAGGGGAACAAATAATTGAGCACAAATTCAGGAAGTGATTTATCATGAGAAAAAGGAAACACTAACAACACATTCAGACATGGTCCTTTCCAGTTCAAGGTCCACGGAAGTCTCTGCAGAAGACTCTCATGGACCTTGGTCATCTTCTTACTACATAGGTTTGGTAAGCTGGAAGTACACAGCAGAATGTAAATGCTACTGTTCAGTGGGAGGGGCAAAACAACCAGCATTGCCCCACAACATTCCACTCTGGTGCCGACAGAAAATAGTGGGATGAGCTAAAGCAAGAAGTGCAAAGCACAGACACCCCATATAGTTCACTGCACAAGCCCACACAAGCTTGCTCATAAAAGCCCTCCATCTGGAAATACCCTGGGCATTGAGGAACTAAATGAGAAGCACCACTGCCACCAGCTGTCCAATCTGGGTGCAGAGTCATTGCGAAATAACTCAGATACTCTAGCCAGCCCCAGGACAGCATCTCTCCAGTGGCTGTTGTCAGTGTCTCCTTTGTGTTTCTTTTTTGACTCTCTGGGGACAGGGAATCATATTATTCTTTTTCTATGTAAACTACTTTGATAAGGTTTTGTTGTTGTTGAAAAAGTATATTAGAAGAAAAGATGAAGAGGAAAAGGAAGAGGAAGGAGGGGGAGGAGAAGGAAGAGGAGGAGGAGTCAGTTTAAAACAGAAGCTGAAAAAGAAATGAAAAAAGAAAAACACAGAGCACAGCTCTAACAATCAAACCTCTTGAGTTCATTTTTTCACTTCTAAAAAAATAGCAAAATTAGAAAAAAGTGAACTGCATCACAGATCTGTTGTAATAATCTTGGGGAAAGTATTCTGCTCCCACAGTTTAAGTGTCATTTTAAAGTTAGTCCTTGCCCCCTAGGTGCAAAGTTGTGATAACAGAGTGGAATATATTGCATGGTTATGGTAACATTACAAATTTGGCTCCATGCACTTTCAGCTTGACACTGAGCTAAGGAGAGTTGTAGCCAAGCAGAAATTCAACAGGTGCAGCCTCCCTCCAATTACTTGCTGGAGATGTACCTGATTAATGTTTGCCCAATGCAGCTCTATAAGTTACAGCAGTGCCTCAAAATGCTGCCTATTACAGTAAATGTCCTGGCAGAAATTCAACAGGTGAAGCATCTTCAACCTCTTGCTACAGGTGCATCAGATGGATTTCTGCCTGATGCACTGTGACACTAACCACAGCCTTTTTGGAGAGAATTTCTGTTGAACTTCTGCCTGAACACATGCCTCCCTAGCTCAGTGTGGATTTGAAAAATCAAGACAATTTGTAAAGCCAGCATAATATGCGAGGCTATGCAAAGACTTCACTGCTTACACACTGTGGAATTTAATATGAGCACACTTTGAAATTTCCATGCTTCTTAATACATGGATCCCAGAGATCCATCACATTCTAGAAACACATTTTATTACCACACACCAGTACCTAGCACTACTGAGTTCTCTTTCTGGGTAGGGATATGCAGATAAAGGGATGGGTCTATGCAGATATGTCTTGGTTCAATTCCTCCTGGTTCTTATTGAGCTGATTGGGGCACAGGAGCTAAGAAAGTTCCAGAGCAAAGGCGCTTTTACCCCGGGACTTTCGGGCCAAAGTCCAGGGCTTCCACATACCCCAAATCCTTTTTAGTCTGTTCTGGGTTGTGTGGTGGCATTAAAAAGGTGTTAAAAATACTGGGCGGGTGGGCCTCCAAAAGCCTTTAGGCCCAGGTTCCAAAATTACCTAGGTGCACCTCTGTTCCAAAGCCACGCAATGGCACAGTGGGGAAATGACTTGACTAGCAAGCCAGAGGCTGCCAATTCGAATCCACACTGGTATGTTTCCCAGAATGTGGGGAACTCCTATATTGGGCAGCAGCGATATCGGAAGATGCTGAAAGGCATCCTCTCATACTGCACAGGAGACGGCAATGATAAACCTCTCCTGTATTCTACCAAAGACAGGGCTCTGTGGTCATCAGGAGTCGACACCGACTCAATGGCACACTTGACCTTTACCTCTGTTCCAGAGTTTCCTGCGCCATCACAGAAGAGTCAGGGTAGCATTTTGCCTTTGCACAGGGCAGTGCTGGCTCCTGGTGAGTGAATCCCAGTAACTGCCTGGTGTGACCACCCTCAGCACCAGTCATAACCCAGCGTATCAAGTCCTCGTACAGTTTTAACATGAAGATTGAGGGAGGACGGGAAGAGGTCTTTGGATATTAGCAAAGTCTCTCATACATAACTAGCATTATAATGGAAAGTACAAAAGAGCTTGGAGAGATCCTGCAGGAATTGATTTTGCGTGAATTCATTGGAAACTTTCTATCCACTCTGACTCCATAGTATTCCATTTGTTAATTGCACATTTGTTAATTATATCTCTGCCCTGGTCATGCACAAAGCAGGGTTTGAGTGTCTAATTTTAACATCAAAAAGGGTATGCAGATAAGGTGAGCTATGCTTTCCCTTGCCTGCCCGTGGCCTGCTGCTTCAGACACTTTTCTCCAAGTCCTGCTCCAATACTGGAAGTGATCCAAGCTAGGAGGAGTGTGGAGGAAGGAATTTGGGTGATAAACAGCGAGGAAACAAGGCAGGGTGGTGGTAGTTCAGTGCCCCTCACCAGCATGCCATTTTTGATGTTACATTTAGACCCCCGTCCCTGAAGTGATAGGGGCAGACATGTGATGGCTGCCTCTGTCTTTTCTAAAAAGCCCTGAGAACTGAAGAGAAACACTGTTGCGTCTGAAGCAGAGCTGGCCCAACCACAAGGTCAGCTAGGCAACCACCTGGGATGCCGAAAATTCCTGGAGTGCCTGCCTCATTTGTGTAAATGCCACGGGTGCGGGGGAGAGCAAGAAAGCACTGCTGCCTGCACTTTGGGACAAGGCACACAGAGGCATCTGAGCACCTCATCAACTGGGCGGTATCCCCTGAATTCATGGGGACCCCAACTGAATCCACCAGTTGACATAAACAAAGACACAGCTGTAAAGAGGCAAAGTCAGGACAGACAGATGTGAGTGTTTCTAGCCTAACTGAGTGACAGTGCATAGGAACTGGGGATAATATTTAATACAGATTAACCAATGAGACTCTGTCTTTGACTAATGCCAGAGTTAAACTATTTGAATCATAGCTGGAGATGAGAGAATAATATCCTGGTCAACACTCGATCATGAAATGCAATACTCTCAATGTTTAAAATCCCCCACCCCAGTGGTTTATCAATTCACCCAGGCCAGCAAAAGCCTTCAGCCAGCCCTGATCTGGAGTAATTGATCTCCAGAACACTCTACATGAGGGGGGGTCCCCCCTGAATTTTGTTCCCTGAAAGCTTCCTTCTTGTCCCCTCATTATAAACAAACAAACAAAAAAACTTCTATAGGATTTTTAGGTATTTTAGTGAGGGAACAAGATGGAAGCTGTCAGTACCCTGTTGGTCAGCACCCAGGAGGAGGAAGAGCAGTACCTCAGTTCTGCCTTATGCCCCTGGAACTTCTCATCATTCAGGGAAGTATGGAGCACCAGTCAGCATATGCCTGAGTTTTACTGATTTTTTTTTTTAAAAAGAAATGACTTTTAATTTCATTGTGGTGGGGATCTTGATCATTTTATATCCTGTAGACCACTTCAAGTGCTGAGTGCTGCTTTTGCTGCAGAAAAGTAATCTAGAGATACACATATCAGGCACTATATAAATATGATAAATGAATGAATAGACAGACAGACAGACAGAATATGACCATTAGGTATTAGAGACCTGTTCCTGAATTCTATATTCAATCATTTATAGCCAGGATCCAAAGAGTGACTTTTGTGTGTCTAAGGGTTCTGGCATGTCCAGCAGGGCTTTTGACTTTCTTTTTGGACAGCAGATCCCCGCCTCCATTCCTCTGTCTGCCTTATCACAAAATACCTTGAAAAGTCCCCTCAGTTTCAAAAGCTAGCTGGCATGTGGCATGAAGGGCTGCTGTGCATGGGCAGCCATAACTTTGCTCCTGGCCCCAATCATTACAATGATGCAACAAGATATTTTTATTATCTGATGGACAAGTTCTACCTTGGTGTTCTACTCATTTTGCTCCAGTACTGCTGGGAATGGTTGGACCATTCCCCAGGTTAAAGGGTGGCAATTCAGTTCCTGGCAAAAGAGTACAAGAGAGGTGTGATGGGTTTGGGCTCATGCCTGTCTGCAGGAATAGAGTCCAGAACACCTGGACCAAGGGGCATGGCCCAAGGCTGCAAATCCCAGCAAAACTAGAAAGCAGGAAGAAAGAGCATGGAAACCAAACATTCTCCCTGTGTCATATAAAAAAATCTCAAATGGATGTAGTTCTCCCACCTACTCTGCCATGTTGAGCCACTTGGTTGAGACAAGTTAGGGAGCTCTATCTGAGAGATTCCTTCCATTTCATATACTTTCTCACTTGGCACCAATCCATCAAGAGGAGCAGCAGAAGCACTTCCAAAGCAAAGTCCCCTACTCCTATCCATCTCAAGAGGTCTAGAAGGAGTTGGCAGTCAGTTGTGTCAAAAGCTGCTGAGAAGTCAGGAAAGATGAGCTAAGCTGAGTTATGTGAAATGTTCATCTCTAGATACAAACAGCTGATCAGGGCAATCAATGCAGTCTCTTTCCTGAATCCTGACTAGAATGGACCAGAAAATCCATCTCTCATCCATGCATTCCTGGAGCTGTACCAGCACTGTCCCAGGGGAAGAGATCTGGTCTTGTGGTAGCAAGCATGACTTGTCCCCTTAGCTAAGCAGGGTCCACCCTGGTTGCATATGAAAGAGAGACTAGAAGTGTGAGCACTGTAAGATATTCCCCTTAGGGGTTGGAGCCGCTCTGGGAAGAACATCTAGGTTCCAAGTTCCTTCCCTGGTATCTCCAAGATAGGGCTGAGAGAGATTCCTGCCTGTAACCTTGGAGAAGCTGCTGCCAGTCTGTGCAGACAATACTGAGGAAGATGGACCTATGGTCTGATGTTCCACTGCCTGCTTGATTGCTTTGCGCATAAGAGGCAAACAAACAAGTGTCACCAACAGTTGTTCCAACAGGCAGGGTTAAGGGAGGGCATCCTTATAAACACGGAAGATAGACTATCACTAGTGATTGCGACGATACATTGCCTTTAGGTTCATGTGCCTAAAAGTCAATTAAAAGCAACATACAATGAGAGATGTGAATATATACAAATCCCAACCCACACCCCCCTTTTCACACATTCAGTTTTGTAAAGAGAATGAGAAAGAGGAGAGGCTGTGAATGAAGGAGAGTGCTGAGAGCGGGGCTAGAGCTACCTCTACCTTTCCTCTGTGGTGTCCTTGGCAGTAGCTGAAGAAAAAAAATGGAGGGAGTGGAGCAGAGAGTCCCACTCAAACCTAGAGTCAAGTGGTAGGATCAAGCGAAGGAGTGAGCAGGTGAGCAAGTGGGAGCACATCTCAAAAATATTACCACTCCTCCAAATCAGCTATCAAAGCACCTTGTTTCGGTAGGGCCATCTCTGCATGGAAACCCCCAAGGGCATGTTGTTTTGCTTTTGAACTAACTGTAAGCTTTTTGGGGCAGAGACCTGTCCTTTTCCTGCTCATGGTACTTTGTAACATCTTGTAGATGGATGATGCTGTATGAAATACTAACAATAATAATTTTAAACATTATACAGAAAAACATACTCTGCCTTCTCCTAAAATACCGCTATCAAGGTTTGGAAGATAGGAAACAAATATATAAGCAATAATACAGGATCAATCATGAAGTTAGCTGAAAGGTTTATTGTAAAAACCTACAAGCATAAACCTTTATTCAACCTACAAGCATAAACCTAGACCCACACAGATAAAACATTTTTTGTTTGCAGTGTTGGTAACATTGCATCGTCCAAAAGACCTTGTTCATTTATCAGCTTTGCTTAAAAACCTTTTGTTCACAGAAAATAATTCAGCTGTATCTAGTATCAGCTTGCAGCTGTTCAGTGACAGAAGGCCTCAAAAGCTATGGATATGAACATGGGAAAGCCCAACCCAAAGCAGAAGGAAGACACAGCAAGGAACAGCTGCACAATGGTGGGGGTGTGTGTGTGTGGAATTCTGATTCTCAAGTGTGAGAAAAATAGCTATAGTTTCTTTAAGCATCAGAAACATCATCCCTGAATTTCTCTAATCATATTTCAGCTGAGAAGAGAGGCAATATTGCTTCATCTGTGCCATCAGGGTATGTGTGAGATACTTCTTGTGGGCATACATGCTGAAACTGCAGAAGGAGAGGGAAATTTAAGCCAGATGCTGCGATCTTCAAAAGAGTTTTGAAAAAGCCAAGTCAACAGATACGAACCTGACAGTCTTTTGCATCAGCTGTTTTCAGACCAAGTTCTGGGGAACCCTGTTGGCTCCTCAGAGGGTTTTAAGCAGGGCAGAAGTTCCTCCATGAGACAATCAGTAATGGCAGATAGGCTTTCACGAAGAACAATTTGCTCACCATTATCAATCTTCCTCTCCAATGTATTACACAGGAGGATATGTTCACTTATTCACGCAACAGGTCTGGCGATCATGCCTCATGAGTTAAGTGGATGCCATACTCATCAAGTGCTTTTCAATTATGTTTCAATTTTTGGAGTATCACTTTCAGAGAATATTATATTTTGCAGACCATTAAGCTGTGACTAGCCTTTTAAAAACTGGGGGAGGGGAACAGGGAAGACCAATACTTACTACTATTAAACTACTATCCAAAGAATAAGCTTCTGCTTGTTGGAACATGCATTTTTATACTATCCTAGCACACTTGCGGGGGGGGGGGGAGTGATTATCATTGATCTCCCCAGTCTCCAGAAGTGTTCTCTGTCTTCTAGAAATATATCTCCGAGGGTCACTGTGCCCTCAGTCCATTGCTCTGGATGCATGTCAGCAACTGTCCACTTCAAATGGTGAAGAAATTACCATGACCAGGTATTTCAGGCAAGAAAGGAAAATAAATATGAACTCCTTGTTCAATTTCTCTAAATAATCAATGACTATTGAATCAGAGAAATAGCCCTAGCAGAACATTTCTTAAAGTAGAGAGAGATGTCAATTTTCCTGATTGGTTAAGTCAGAAAGAATTTTTTTAAAAATGAAAAGCACACATTTTGCACTGAACCTATGTTATTTTCAAAACCTTGTAGGTAGGGATTCACAAATTTAGGCTTAGCTCACTAGCCAGCCATTATTTGTGGTTGCCATCAGTTCCTTCAGATCCTTTTCAGGCACACAGGCAGAGGTCTGAAGTGGGTCTTCCATCATTTGCACTGGGGTATGGAGATGGTAGGAAACAGTGGGACCCCTCCCCTACTGATCAGAAAGGATTTTGCTGTTTCTTACCTTCTTAAAAATGGCACTGGAAGTGAGGTCTCTGGTGATCTGTGCGGTTCTGGGTGTCCTGCTCACCAGAGGGCTGAGGACACTCACCACTGGTGAGCTAGCAACAGAAGAACAGTCCTGCTGAATCAGGCCCAAGGCCTATTTGGTCCAGCATCCTGTTTCACACAGTGGCCCACCAGATGTTTCTGGGAAGACCACAAGCAAGAGATTAGGGCATGCCCTCTCTCCTACTGATACTCCCCTGCAATTGGTATTTAGAGGCATCTTGCCTCTAAGGCTGGAGGTGGCCTATAGGCACCAGACTAGTAGCCATTGATACACCTGTCCCCCATGAATTTGTCTAAGACCCATGAATTTGTCTAAGCCATCCAAGCTAGTGGCCAATGCCATCACCACATCCCATGGCAGAGAATTCCATAGATTAATTATGTGCTGTGTGAAAAAGTACTTCCTTCTGTCAGTCTAAATTTCCCAACCTTCAGTTTCATGGGATGGCCCCTGGTTCTAGTGTTACTAGAATTTTTCATCCTCTAGAGAGGATGAAAAATTTATCTCTGTCCACTCTCCCTACTCCATGCATAATTTTATACACCTCTATCATGTCCTCCTATAGTTGCCTCTTTTCAAAACTAAAAAACTCCAGATGCTGTATGCTTGCCTCATAAGGAAAGTGCTCCAGGTCCCTGATCATCTCTGTTGCCTTCTTCTGCACTTTTCCCAGTTCTGCAATATCCTTCTCATAATATGGTGACCAGAACTGTACACAGTACTCTAAGTGTGGCTGCACCATAGATTTTTGTAAGGGCACTGTAATACTAACATTCTTATTTTCAACCCCCTTCCTAATGATTCCTAGCATGGAATTTGCCTTTTTCACTGCTGCCACATACTGAGTTGACACTTTCAACAACCTGTCCACCACGACCCCAAGATCTCTCTCCTGGTTATTCACTGACAGCTCAGATCCCATCAGCATACATGTGAAATGGGTTGTGGGTGGGTTTGCCCCAATATTTATCACTTTACACTTGCTCACATTGACTGTAGGGACAAGTTACATATTTTTGCTAGGAGATCAGCAATTTCACATTTGGGTTCCTTTACAATTCTTGGGTGGATGCCATCTGGCCCTAGCAATTGGTTAATTTTTTAGTTTTCAAGACAGTTGAGAACATCTTCCATCATAACCAAAAATTGGCTCAGTTCTTCAGCCTCCATGCCTGAGAATCTCAGTTCTGGAGAGGGTATATGGTTAGTATCCTCCACCATGAAGACAGAGGCAAAGAACTCATTCAGCTTCTCTGCGATCTCCTTATCCTCCTTAATAATCCTTTTCATGCCCTCATCACCTAGGGGTCCAATCACCTCCCTGGCAGGTTCTCTGCTTCTGATATAATTAAAGAAGTGTTTGTTATTACCCCTGACACTTCTAGCTATGTGCTCCTCAAACTATCTTTTAGCATCCCTTATCAGCTGTGGTGGTACAGCTGCCAGCGGGGAAGCAGCTTGCCTAATCCCCGACAGTAAATAAATTTGTAGTCACCTTTACTGGGCAGCAGCGATATACGGAGGTGCTGAAAGGCATCATCTCGCACTGCTCGGGAGGAGGCAATGGTGAACCACTCCTGTATTCTACCAAGAAAATCTCTAGGAGTCAGCACTGACTCAATGGCACAATCTTTTCTTTTTTCCTATTGACTCCTTGTATTTCTTTTGCTCCAGTGACAGGAGAGGTGAGAAAAAGCAGCGGTGGGCAAGAGGAGGGGGGAGAAATAGCAGCAGTGGGCAAGATAAAGTTGTGGCTGGGGGGAGAGAAAGCGGCAGCTGTGGGGAGGAGAAAGCAGCGGGCCACGAGAAAACGCCCGAATGGAAGCACCGCCGGCCTTTGGAGGCAGGCGGCGGGAGCACGAAAAAGCTGGCCGGCCCCAAATATCGCACAGATGCTCTGTGCAGAGTTGGCAAGTCATTCTTTAAAGCAGGAGTTCCCAACCTTAGGTCCCCAGATGTTATTCGACCATTGTGGCCGAGGATGATGAGAGTAATTGTCAAACAACATCTGGGGACCAAAGTTGAAAGTCTATGCAGAACATTTTCCTCAAGACAACCAACATTATGTCTTATGTATGAGAAAAGACATATGCTCAGATTTCAAATTAGGCTCATCCATTGGGAAGCAAATGCTTGCCTGCGAATGATAAAGAATGCCCACTTATTAAAAGGATTCACTTTCTTCACCCTGGCAACCAGTACTGATATCAGTAATAATAGCTGCTCCACCAGAACAAATCAAACTATAACCAGGGGACTGCCAATTCAATTTAAAAGCAAGTAATTTAAAAATCTCTTCTACAGACAGATGTTCAGCCAGTGTGTTCATCCAGTACAACATAGTCTGCAATATTATCTGAATCAGGAACTCTTAAAAATACAACCCAACAACTGTACCACACCAGCAATATAATATCTGTACTGCCCACCCCCACCCCATGTAAACCGCTTTGAGGATGTTTTTTGTTGGAAAGCAGTATATAAATAAAATTTAGTATATTTAAGTTAAAACTGTTTTGAATATATTATTTTCTACAGTTTGGTCACAACAGTAGACATGTTTACAATTCTCTTCTGATCAGAATAAGGAACTGGTTGTTTTGGTGGCACCATTTTTGCCATCAAATGTAATGGAGGCAATCTGAACCATTGATAGGAGTAGTGGTTACTACACCATACAGTGTGGTTCTTTTTCTGTAAGTAGGGAAATCACCTACAACACCGGAAGGCCTTTTGATGAAACAGTCATACTTTTTTTAAAAAAGTCTGTTGCTTTTGATCATCTTCAGTCCTTTCCTAGTTATGAAGAATTTGGCAGGTTTATCTGCTAAGGCTTTGTTTGGTGTCTGAGGAAAATCTGGCATCATCCATGTGTTAGTCTTATTGCAAATCACACACAGTAGTTGTTGTGGGTTTTGAGTGCAAGTAAATCCTGTTTCCATACTTGGTGAGCCTTTACACAAAACTCATTCTTTAACATGTTTGAAATGTTCTCTAGTTGTGTGATTCACTGACCAACTTGATGCCTCCGCCTGCTTTTTGGCAGTAGGAGTCTGAGAAGATACTGTAGTTAGAATCTTTCTCACAAATGTCTCCATTTTTATAATAGTTCAGTCAAGGTACCAATATACAATCAATCAGACACAATTGCCTGATAATCTACTATTTATTTTATTACATTCTTATGCTGCCACATCCAAAGGTTCTGGGCAGTGCACAACAAGTAAAATATTTTAAAAAAACTGCATTTAAAACCAACAGATTAAAACAATATAAAAACAAATGTAAAACAGTTCAGAACCATTTAAAATGTTTAAAAACCAATTTAAAAACCTTGGAAGGCCAGGCCAAACAAGCAAGTCTTTAGGGCTCTCTTGAAGGCTGAGTGCAAACTACGGATATCTGCCAGGAGCTCATTCCACAAGCCAGGGGCAGCTACAGAGAAGGCCCGGCTCTGAGTCGCCATCAGTGACAGTGACAGTGACAGACCTCTCCAGATTACCTCAACATGCGATGGGGATCATCAGAAGAAGGCGCTCTCTAAGGCAACCTAGACCTAAGCCATTTAGGGCTTTAAAGGTGATCACCAGCACTTTGTATTTTGCCCAGAAACATATTGGCAGCCAGTGCAACTGTTTGAGAACAGGCATAATATGGATCCTTCAGGTTATCCCAGAGACCAGTCTGGCTGCTGCATTTGGAACTAATTGAAGTTTCCAAACTACATATAAAGGCAGCCCCATGTAGAGCGCATTGCAGTAGTCAAGCCTGGAGGTTACCAGCTGATGCGCCACTTGTTTTGAGGTCATTCTCTTCAAGGAATGGACGCAGCTGTCGAATCCACCGAAGTTGATAGAAAGCGCTCCTGGCCATAGCCTCCACCTGAGTGGAGGCCTGGATCCAAGAGCACTCCCAAGTTGCGAACCTGTTCATTCTGGGGGAGTGTAGCCCCATCCAGCACAGGAAGATCTAACTCATACCTCAAATTCCAATCCCCCACAATGAGCACCTCCATCTTGCTTGTTATCCAATTTGTTATCCCTCATCCAGCCCATTACTGCCTGTAGGCAGGCATTTAGGGAGTGAATGCCATTTCCTGATGAAGATGATGATAAAGATAAATAGATTTGGGTGTCAGCATACTGATAATACCGTGTACCAGATCTCCTGATGACTTCACCCAGCGGTTTCATGTATATGTTAAAAAGCATTGGTGACAGAATGGAACCCTGAGGGGTTCATTATAATAGCTTCCATTTCGAAGAGCAATCATCACCAAGCTCCACCATCTAGAATCTGCCCAAGAGGTAGGAGCAAAACCACTGCAAAGCAGTGCCTCGTATCCCTAACTCCCTCAGGCAATCCAGAAGGATACCATTGTCAATGGAATCAAACGCTGCTGAGAGATCCAAAAGAACCAACAGAGCCACTCCCTATGTCGATTCCCTGGTAAAGGTCATCCATCAGGCCAAACAAGGCCATCTCAACCCCATAGCCTGCTCTAAAGCCAGTTTGAAATGGGTGTAGATAATTGGTTTCCTCCAAAACTGCCTGGAGCTGATTAGCCACGACCCTCTCAATCACCTTGACCAACCATGGGAGATTGCCCTATAAATATCAGTTGCTGAGGGATCTAGGGAAGGGTTCTTACGAAGTGGTCTAATCATGTCCTCCTTCAAACAAGGAGGCATCCTGCCCTCCCTCAGCGATGAGTTAATATTAACTAGGCCATCTCCAATTCCTCCCCTTCTAGATAAAAGCAGCCAAGTCAGGCAAGGATCCAGACAACAAGTGGTAGGCTGCACCGCCCTGAACAGCTTGTCCTCAGGCATCACAGACTAAAACTGATCCAATCTAATAATGCAAGAGGGATTGCTGGACACCACCTTAATAGACTATGTAAAAACAGTGGAGTCCAAGTCAGCCCCAATACAAGAGATCTTGTCTGCAAAGAACCCATTAGAGTAAGGACTGGTTTGAACTGGAGGGAGCCTGAATCAAGCTTCACACAACCCAGAACAACTCCACTGAACATGAACCTGTAAAAGCAATATGTGCAGACCAGAATTGATTTTTGCTGTACACTGCTTCCGCATAAACCTTCAAATGGGCTCTATGTTGTGCCCTGTCACATCTGAGCTGAGTTTTCCTCCATTCACATTCCAGTCACCTACCTTGCTGCTTCAGACCCCACAACTCGTCTGTACACCAAGGGGCCACTTTTAAAGGAGCACAGAAGGGAGGCTTAGGAGCGATCGTGTTTACTGCCCTGGTGAGCTCCCTATTCCAGCTACTTACCAGGGCATCGACAGAATCACTGGCAGCACCAACAGTAAAACCTTCCAAGGATTAACCAGGTGGTGGTCCACCCATGACAATGGGGAAACCACAAGATCCCTCACCCACAGAACACACTCGACCAAATCGAGTGTGTGACCAGCAACATGAGTTGGTCCTGAAACTAACTGGGATAGGCCTATAGTTGTCATAGCCGATATGAACTCCTGAGCTGCACCAGACAAGTCAGCCTCAAAGTGGGTATTGAAGTCCCCCAGCACTGGAGTCTCAGTGACTCCAACACCAACTCCGAGACCAACTCAGTCAGCTCAGTTAGGGAATCAGTTGGGCAGCAGGGTGGACAGTACACCAACAGAATCCCTAATCTATCCCTAGTTCCCAGCCTCAAAAATACACACTCAGTATAAGTCAACTGTCTCACAGGGGCCCTGGTAAGGGAGATGGTATCCTTATGGACCACAGCCACTGCACACGTGCGCGCACACACACCCTACTTCTGCAAGCCTGCTCCACAACAGAGTAGCTTGGTGGGAGAAGCTGGGCCCAAATTGGGCCACTAGCCTCCCCCATCCAGGTCTCAGTTATACAAGCCAGGTCGGCTTTCTTATCCATGGATGATTTTTATCTTATTCTGGACTGACCTGGCATTGCAGAGGAGCACGGCCAGGTTCTGTGGATAGTTGGAACTGCTTCCCAAGGCCTGAGAGCTGATGAGGCAGCCAGAAGTGTTAACAGTTACTAAATTACTAGTTTCCTTTCCCCTGTAATGGCCAGCTGCCCTGCCAATACCAATTCTTCTATTCCCCACCACAACAGTAATAGCTGCCCCAAAGCTACCGGATGCAGCCCCCATATCACCCTTCCCAAGAGAGCCCAAACACATGACAGCAAAAGGCCTGGCACACCCCACTAAAAGGAGAATGAACAAACTGTAGCCCAGATCTCCAACCCAGCATTAATATAACCTCCCCACTAGGCCTGAGTCCCACACCAAAGGCCGGCCCTCTTTGGAGGCCGGCTTCAGCAGCTGCCTACAGGTCAGCCAGCAGCCGCACTGCCAAGGCTCCCTCCATCCTTATAAGCACCCCAAAACTCAGTCACCCTTCTCACAGGTGGTTCCAAGCTGGGGCAGATGACAATTAGTGCCCACAGATGGAAGTTCTCAGCCAGTCAAGGATGAAAGTTGCAAGCAGCCCAACAAAATAGCTGCTAAGCAGAGCTGATCCAGCTGTCCATGCTGGGCTAGGGAAGCTGTGATATATCTCCAGGCTGAGGCCAAGAGACAGGCTGACAAAAACCAAGTCCCCATACCTTCTCCTCCTGTCCACTCCCTGATGCCGCCAGGGCTCCCTCTGCCCTTAATAGTTATTTATTTATTTAAAATATCTCTGTACCACCCAAAACATGCATCTCTGGGCGGTTTGCAATTAAAATCATTTAAAACGTTAAAAACATTTAAAACTCAGTATTGATTTTTTTTTTTAAACTATAAATCTAATTAAAAGCCTGGGGGAATAAATTTGTCTTCAGTGCCTTTTTAAAAATTGCCAGAAGTTGTAAGAATAATGCCTTCTTACGAACCAAGACATACAGTTGCAATGGCTATGTTCAGCAGCAGACACATATGTGTGTGTGCATATCTCATGTGTATAATGGGGAGCCATACAGATATATATTTGTTATGGATTAGTCCAACTTAGGTGAAAAAAGAGGGGGGGTGAGAAAAACAGAAGGCAGGGGGAAGAGCAAAGGCCCATGATTTACCACTAATTTACCACTTTATTTATTTATTTATTTATTTATTTATTTATTTTTATATTTTATATCCCGCTCTTCCTCCAAGGAGCCTCACAACAACTCTGTGAAGTAGGTTAGGCTTATTCCATAGTTACAGTCAGCACAACAGCACAACATATCTACTGGTGTATAGTTATTCCATATTTATAGCTATTGGACTATGTCCACATACTACCAACCTGACGCACTGCAAGGTCTCACTAGTTGAAATGCAGGGGCCTACAATGCACCCCAGAATCCTCTGCAATGGCAAATATGCAGGGGTTTCTCAGCAGACAAATCGATATAGAAAAGATTCCCTGCATACCCAAATTCTGAAAGCCACTGTTGTATATACCATGCATTTTCCAAGGGTCTCTTTCCCAGGGATAGTTGCTTTCTGGTACTTATTCCAATCCTAGTAAATCACTGTTGCTACATTACCTTTGTGGGATGTCTTTTAACCATCTTAATGTGAAAGTTGTTGTTAAAGGTGCAATTTTTAAGGACCCCTTGCTTTAAGGTCCCCCATTCAGACAATATTTATTTATGTATTTATTTGATTTTGATACCGCCCTTTCAAAAATGGCTCAGGGAGGTTCACACAGGGAAATAACAAATAAATAAGATAAACAAAATGGATCCCTGTGGCATCTCAATATGCTAGGGCATCTCATAGGAAACACTCCCTCGGCCATGTGGGTATATGATTTGGGGTGTTTCCCAAGGCTTATTTTGGGGTGTAACCCCTCAGTTAGTGTTTTCTGGGAGTATCTTGTGTTTAAGCATGTTGTGTAAAATCAATGCTTTGAGCATGACTGAATTGTGAATCTCAATCTTCTAGTGATGCCTAAGCTTATTTGGGGGGTGCAGTGAGAAGAAAACTTAGTTTCTCATTTAGGCGGCTCATGAAGCTTTTTGTCTTTGTATGAATAAGGAACTGGGAGCGAGAGACTACGTTTTTGTCATGGACCAGAGGATTCTTCAGATCCACACCTATCCTGTCATTCTTTGGGGACTGTGGTGTGTGTGTGTAGCAGAGTAAACATTTAAGAATGTTATTGCTTGATCTTGAACATTAACAGTCCAAATGTAAGGCAGACATTGAATGCATTATCTTGCAAGACTGCAATATTATGCAGATAATAGGAAGTCCCATTGAAGTCACTGGAACTTATTTCTAAGTAATCATACACAGGATTCTAATAGCTATTTTAAGTATGGTTACAGAGAAGTAAGCCTCACTTACTTTCTTCTAAATAAGGATGCATTTGATTGGGCTAGCACTATGAACACTTCTTGGGGAGCATTTAGTTAATTAATGTTATCCTCTTTTAACCTCTTCATTAGGAAACAAAACCACACAAGTCAGTTTACAACATAAAAGCATTGAACTCAGTGACACTTTTCCAAGACAGACAGTATATATGTGTAAGATCATCATGACATAAGAACAAAACAAATTTTTCAAAACCTCCAGATTTTTCTCTTTCAACACCTTATTTATCAGTTCAGTTACTAAGATAGCAACGTTTAGGGAATTTTGTTCAAAAGTGTTTCTATTCTTTTGCATTCTCCAACTTCTCAAGCAAACGTAGGTTCTTTATGAAGTACCTGCAAATGTTCAGTTTCCAGTAATGAAGAGGCAGCGGAACTGACTTCCGAGTAAACATGCAAACAATCGGCCTGCAAGTACTGCATTTTCAAGTGCAATCAGCAGTAATCGCTATGGGTATCCCCCGCCCTCTTCCCCCTGGCCTTAAAAGGCCTATTTACAGTTAGCAAGGTGCCCCTCATCACAACCGACAGAGAATGAGCAGTGTGAGGGGGTTTAAGAATATAATAAATAAAAGTGAGAGGGTTTAAAAAGAGGTGTGTGAGAGAAAGGAAAGCATCCTTCCGCCGGCACCCTCTTGATTGCTCTCTGAATGCAGAAAGCGTGTTTTGCATACACACGGCAAGAACTGTAACTCTTAATTTTCCCCTATAGGGATGAATAACAGCCATTCACATTTGCGGGAGAGAGTCCTGTACTGTGGGCTAACCCGGTTCTCTCTCCTTGCCCCGAGGATCCAGGCAAGCCTGATCGCCTTGCATCTTTCTCAGTCGGCAGCACAGCCACATCCTAGTTTCTGTTTCTGCTCACGTTAGAGCGTACTGGAAAGGAACGGGGCGAGGAGATAGACGGATGCGACTGATAAGAGCAAGCGTGAATCTCCCCCTCGCATTTCCCCTTAACCGGATGTCGAGGGGAAATGCTTCTTCCACACAGAATAATCTGCCCGGTAACAATCAACAGCGCAGTAGCAAAAACCCCAGATCTATTGGCTATGCAAATCTAAGGAGGGGAAGTGAGCACTGCTCCCCCCACCCCCGACACTCATCAGGCTTTTAAAGTGATATTTTGTACACTCTCCTTTCTCACGTTTGCTAATTTCCCAGAAGGAAGAGCTCATCAAAACCCCAGAAACGTCAGCAGCCCAGCCGATCTCAAACAACCACGCTCTGCACACCCTCTTTTCTCCCGTTCTTTGTAATAGTCACACTTACTTGGGAGTCAGCCCCATTGAAAACAGTGGAATGTTATTCCAGGGTTCAGATGACCTTCTTCCCAAGTATGTATGGGTACTAGACTCCATGAGATGACCGGGAAAAATACTACATGCATTTTTATTTTATTTAAAGAATTGGAAGTCTCCAATGCTGGCCCAGCTACAGTTATGACTAGCGGCCAAAGTCATGTGGTGTTAAGCCCTACTAACTTGGCAAAGAGGCACCTTTTGTGGTGATTCTCTTTATTTAGCAGGGGGAGAGTAACTGGCCCTATCCAGCCCCAGGCACAGTATCTCCAGTGACTGTTACTGGCATCTATCTTATGTTTCTTTTTAGATTGTGAGTTTCTCTGTGTAAACTGCCCTGAGCCATTTTTGGAAGGGTGGTACAGAAATCAATCAATCAATCAATCAAATAAATGTGATGTGCGAGGTCCATGATTGGATATCCTGGCATTTTCTAGGACTTCAAAGCAGTCACTTCCATAATTTGATAGGGGCTGCAAGTGTTGCTGGAGGGGTCCCTCTCCCACTCACGCACACTATTGCAGTGGCAGCAGTGTAGGGGGTGGCGGAGTATAACTGCGGTACAATAAAATGGCTCCCTGTCCCCAAAGGGCTCACAATCTAAAAAAAAGAAACAGAAGTGAGACACCAGCAACAACCACTGGAGGGAAGCTGTGCTGGGGATGGATAGGGCCAGTCACTCGCCCCCTGATCAATAAAGAGAATCACCACTTTGTAAAGGTGGAACATAGGAAGCTGCCATATACTGAGTCAGACCATTGGTCCATCTAGCTCAGTATTGTCTACACAGACTGGCAGTGGCTTCTCCAAGGTTGCAGGCAGGAATCTCTCTCAGCCTATCTTGGAGAAGCCAGGGAGGGAACTTGGAACCTTCTGCTCTTCCCAGAGCGGCTCCATCCCCTGAGGGGAAGATCTTACAGTGCTCACATGTGGTCTCCCATTCAAATGCAACCCGGGTGCACCTTTTTTAGCAAAGGGGACAAGTCATGCTTGCTACCACAAGACCAGCTCTCCTCTTTGCTCAGTTAAAGGTAAAGTATGTCATTGAGTTGGTGTCATCGACTCCTTGTGACCACAGGAGTTCCCAAAGTGGTTTACATAAATATTGTGGTTGTCTTTGGTAGAATACTGGAGGGGTTTACCATTGCCTTCTCCCACACAGTACGAGATGATGCCTTTCAGCACCTTCCTATATCGCTGCTGCCCGATATAGGTGTTTCCCATAGTTTGGGAAACATACCAGCGGAGATTGGAACCAGCAACCTCTGGCTTGCTAGTCAAGTCATTTCCATGCTACAAGTGTTCTACTACTGAGCTGCAGTCCCTCTTCTCCCCAGGTCGTGGCCCCAATGAAAATCCCCCCAGCAAATTTGTTCTAGGAGGGAAGCTGCACTGCTGCTTAAGGTGGGGGAAAACACAAGCCAAGGAGTGCACAATCTCAACAAATATATTAAAAATAGTCCAAACAATGTTTTTAAAAATGCATCTACAGAGGCTGTGTTTTCCTGCTGAACATTGTACCCCACCAGCTGCTGGGGTTAATTGGTGGGATTTTTCTCCCAGAAGCCCTTCTCTCCCATGTCCCTCCTGCTTCAAAACTTTCGCCTTTGTGGCAGCATTGTGCAAAAAAGAAAAATGTCCCCCAAAAGAACCGAAGAACTATCAGTAATGTGTAATTCCATGCTCATTCTTGCCTGATATATGTTTAAGCAGAAGTTCCAGCGTGTCCAGTGGTGCTTACTGCCTGGTAAGCCAGCCTTGAATCCCACTGATTTAATCAAATTAAAGAGTTAAGGACATGCTCCGTTAAGAAAATCAACAAGATAGGAGGAAATGCTTAACTCTGGCTGGACTGCACCCTTCCTTTTTAAAGTAGCTGAAGAGAATGCACATACATACCAAGAGCAGCAATGGAATAAGCCCTATGAACTCATCGTGCTGGGGTAGAAAGTGATGTTTCTGCCAAACAAGTGGGAGAATTGAAACACCCACTTCAAATGGCAATGGCATGGATGTCCCTGCAAATATGTGGAGAGTGTAGGAAGTTGGTTTTGCAAGGGTGTGGTGCTAGAGAATGGAGCAGGGGAGCTCAAATTGCCCTTCCCCTTTCTGTGTTTCCTAGAAAGTTATACCAGTGTGAGTGCTGAAAGTGAGGGCAGTCCTAGAAAGTTATATCAGTGCCGGAGAAGAGCTGGCTGTCAATCCCTTGCACATTCAAGGGAAGGGTGTTGCAGTGGTGACCACACACAGCTCAGCCTTTTAAAAGCATCACAGGCAGCCTAAAAAACATTCCTCACACCCTTGTCTTGCACGACCCTCCAGGGCCGGACTGGGGACACAGAGGGAGGTGGAATGTATGTTGGGAGGGTGCCGGGTTTTGAGCAGAATGGGTGCAAGGGTGGGAGTATTTATTGCTGCTGAGTGTGGCAGGGCGCAGGGGCGCCCTGTGGGTGAGGCGCACCAGGAATCTGCCCTGTTGGCCAGTCTGAGCCTGCGACTCTCTCATCTTTACCACCCCAAAAGTTGTTGCCACAGAGTGTGAAGTTTAGGGAGGGATTTACCAGGGCTGTGTGCCCCCCCCCTTGAAAGTTCACACAGCCCTCTCTTCCCCACTGGAAGACCTTTTCTGTTCAATATTGTGCCCTTCTTGGGTGCAGGAAGAAACTTACCTTTTTGGCTTATGTTATGTTACTAATTCTGTAAAGCATACTGATGAAGTAACTAATAAACATATGAAGCTGACTTATTATGCTACAGAAGACCATTGCTCCATCATGCCCAACAGAGGCACTCTTACCCCTGGACTTTCAGGCCAAAGTCCAGGGCCTCCACACTCCCAGGGGCCCTCAAATCTTCTTTAATCTGTCCTGGGTGGTGTGGTCGCCACGCTGGCGGCCAACCATGATTGTGATCTGCCCTGGGTGGCCAAGTGTGACCTCTGCTTTAGAGACAGAGTAGCGGGGCTGAGGGAAGAAATATGTGGGTTGGGAATATGCTACGTTGCTTGTTTAAATGTTTCTGCTGTGCATAGTTGCATAAATATACCTGTTTTATATTCTTGAATTCTTGTGAGTTCAGTTGCTGTTTGTGCCCTCAAGAACCCATGTGTTAAAAATACTGTGTGTGTTGCAGTGTGTGTGTGTGTGTGTGTGTGTGTGTAGGGGGATTATGCTTAACTTGCAGCAGGGGTGGTGGTGGAGGGGGGCTTCCAAAGGCCTTTAGGTCCAGGCTCCAAAATTACCTTGGTGGACCTCTGTTGCCCAGTATCATCTGCCCTGACTGGTCTTTTCCAAGCTTGCATCTGGAAACCTTTGGATGAAGGTGTCAGGGACCGAACCTGGGACCTTCTGCATGTGAAGCAGATGCTCTACCAGTATTTATTAATGATTAATGATGATTATTAATTCCTGAGAATGTGATGGGTCTCCACAGTGCCCTAGTTTTCTTGGAAATATAATCCAGCAATGCTCTGTCATCAGAGAATCTGGAAAAAGTGTACCAGCAGTTGGCAAATTCTTAACAACAATCAATCTAGTTCTGCACCTCTTCTTTGAGTAAAACTGTAATCCATGAAACCCTACCTGTCCAGGTCCAGTCTAGTGGGAAGTTCCCCTGCACAAGCTCCGCTGGAATGAAGGAGAGCTGTCCATGTCAGAGCCTACTATGCACTTGTAGGCTCTTACACACTCAGTTCAGTCCAGGAAAATGCCCCATTGGAGTATGCCCATAGTCCAGAGGTTCCACTATTTTGAAGGCGGCAGGGACATGATCGATACACTTCAGTCAAGCCAAGTCCTCTTCCCACACTGGAAATGGGGGAAAGAGAAAGAAAGAACTCTGTCAAAAATCCCAGCATTTACATCTATAACACATACAGGGTATATCCATCCAATGTAAACACTTTCTCATTGATTTTGGCAAGAGAGACTGAAACATGTTCTTAAGGCTGCAATCCTAAATATATCTATATGGGACTATGTCCCATTAAACATATTTAGGATTACATTTAATCTCCCCCATGTATTTGTTAGTGGCTGCTGTTCTAAAACATGTTATTCCAAGTGACAGATAATCAGTGACAAAGAGCTGCTGGCATTTGGTTAGATCATGTCCATACTTCCCTTTAAGGCTGTAATCTTAAGCAGGGAAATAAATCTCATTGGAACAAATTGGGCTTACTTCTAAGTAAACCTGGGGCAAATTCGTTTTAGCAGGCAGTGGGGAAAGGAGTGTGGAGGACGAGGAGGAGGAGGTGGGGAGAGGAGAATGGTAGGCTAGAGCAGAGCTTTCCTCTTCCACACTTCCTTCCACTCCCTTTTGAAAATCCAAAGGAGGCACAGTACTAGTGGCAGCTGCCAGGTTACTGGGCAAAGGTCAGGAGCATGGGGTGTGTGCTGCTGCTGGGCGGGGGGAGTGGCACACTTTGCATGCTATCAGGGTGGGGGTGGAGGAAATCGCTGGGAGGAAAGAGGGGAGCAGCATGCTTCATGCATGGCTGGGGGTGAGGGTGCCATGCCACACTGCCTCAGGTGCCAATGGGGGCTTGGGCTGGCCTCAGAGGAGACAGCATTGTTGGGAAGCTGTCACGGACCCAACAAGGTACTCAAGAGAGCACTTTCTTTGCCATGAACCCAACCACCTATTAAGATCATCTGGGGAGGTCTGGTTACAGTTGCCCCCAGGCCTTCTTTGTGGCTGCCCTGGGGGCTTTAGAATGCACTCCCTGTCAAAGAAAGAGCACCTCCATCTCTGATTGCTTTTAGAAAGACCCTCAAGACACACCTGTTTTCTCTGGCTTTTCACTGAAATTAATTTTAAATTAATTAGTTTTATCCGGTTTTCTATCTTATATATTGTTTATATTCTGTTTCATAAACTGTTTTATTAGATATATTTTATTTTATTTTTAAATTGTTTGTTGTTTTAAATTGTGTACAACACCTAGAGAGACACATATCTCTCTGTGACACCCCTGCTAAATTGGCAAAGAGGCAACTTTTAACGTGGTGATTCTCTTTATTTAGCAGAGGGAGAGTAACTGGCCCTATCCATCCCCAGCACAGTACCTCCAGTGACTGTTGCTGGTGTCTGTTTTATGTTTCTTTTTAGACTGTGAGCCCTTTGGGGACAGGGAGCCATCTTATTTATTGTGTAAACTGCCCTGAGCCATTTTTGGAAGGGCAGTCTAGAAATCAAATAAATAACAACAACAACAACAATAATATCAGGCGATATATGATTAAGTAAACCCCCAGCACAGTACTTCTATTACAGTTGCTTGTGTCTATCTTATGTTTCTTTAGACTGTGAGCCCTTGGGAACAGGGAGCCATCTTATTTATTTATTTCTCTATGTAAACGGCTTTGGAAACTTTTGTTGAAAAGTGGTATATAAATATTTGTTGTTGTTAAATAAATAAGGACCCAAGAACTTCAGGAGGACCCACTGCCCAGCCCAGATTTCAGGGGACCTTCAGCAAACTGCCCTCCACAGCCCCCTCTCACCTGGATGGGTCATGAGAGTCACTCTGCCACTACTACGTGAAGGCTACAGGCACCGAGGTGGTCTCAGCTGCAGACCAGCTGTGGGTCCTTCTGAGGGCCCTTGGCAGCTCTCCAGCCCCCGCTAGCCCCGCCTGTGTCTTTGTGTGGTGGCAAAGTGACACTAATAGATAATACAGCAAAAAGTTGCTCTTTTATGATGGGTGGTGGTGGGCAGACATGTCTGCTGTGGCCACTCCTACCTCAGTGGCAGTGCCATTTTAGATCTCCCATGCTCCGCCCTGATGTCGCAAAGAGGTGTGCCCCCCAAGGAGGAAGCTCATCTGCTGCCCAGTTAGCTTTCCCAGGCACTTTGTGTGTGTGGGGGGGGTGTGCATAGCAGGATGGGGGCCTCATGTAGGGTTTTGCCCCAGGGCCTGCTGCAACCTGGTGCCAACTCGGAGCATGGGCACAATTGAGCCAGAGCCAGATGCAGGTTTCAGGGGGGCCCGTCGACAAATTGCCCTCCAAAAGCCCTCCCCCCCCACCATGAAAGTTCATGATGGATGGGAGAAGGTTTGGGTGTCACTCTACCCCCACCACACAAAGGCACAGGCAGGGGCTGGCATTGCTGGGGAGCTGTCAAGAGCCCAGGGCCCTGGGAAGGTGTAGCAGGTTAGGTTGAGAGATAAGTGACTAGCGTAAGGAAGTGTGTGGAGGAGGAGAGCTCTGCTCTAGAGTTGGCAGTTTGGGAGACAGGAGCGGAAAGCGGCGGGTGTGAGGGTGCAATTTGGTCCAGGGACTGCCAGTTGCTGACTCAACATTGCAGCCATCAGCTCAAAAGTGTGTTGAGGTTTCCAGTTTCAGATTGACTACAGTTTCCAGTTTGCTTGGCTGTTGTTGCAGGTATACTTTCAGGCTGCCCTCTCATGCATACCTGCAGTGGAATCTATGAATCTTTGTTCTGATGTATCATCTCATTGTGTTCTATGGCCCGCGGGTGGGGGGGGTTACTTCAAAGAAAACATGCATAGGATTACACTCTTGCTTAACAGTGGTTAGATCATGCCCATATTTGTTTGGGCATTAGGCATGTATAAGATTTATGCCATTAAGTGTGCATAAGATGCAGTAAGGTGTATTTTTGAGGATGCAATAATTAAATTTATATACCACTTTTCTGAAGCTCAGATAGGCTTCAGGCGTCCCGCCTGTCAATATGTTTTGTTTACTCCCTAAGTAAGTGCGCATAAGCCTGAAGCCCGAGGTGAGAGATGTCCGCAAGTGGAACTTACTTCCGAGCCAAGATGCTCTGCATGAATTTCAGCTGTGCAACTGCAAACCTGCCTGTTGCAAAAAAAAAAAAAAAATTGCGCGCAGGAAAGAGAGCGCCACCATTTGCTGGCATGTGTGTGATGTGCTGGGGCCGCGGGCGGACTGGCTCAGGGCCTCCTCCGGGACTGCGATCGCTTTCTCCCTCCGCCGTTCCTTCCTGTCCTCTTCTGCGTTTGATGTTAGCGAGCGGCCAGCTGCTGTTCTCCATAATAACAAACGGGGGGCCGAACTCAGCGTGGTTGTGCGTCACTCTGTTGCAACTTTGGGAGTGAAAAGACCGAGCGAGAGGGAGCAAGAGCTCCATCAGCAGGAGGAAGTAAGAGGAAGCGGGTGAAAAGCTCGACAGCAGCTTTTCCTCCTCTTCCTCCGCCCCTTCTCCCCTCCCTCTCCACCCCCCCCCGCAACTTTTCCACCATCCCAGCAAAAAGGAAGAGGAGGGAGGTAGAGCCGTAGATCTCTCCCTTCTGGAGCCATGGAGCTGCTGTGCTGCGAGGGGGCCGCCGTCGCCGTCACCACGAGGCGTGCTGCGCCCGACCCAAACTTACTGCGCGAGGAGCGCGTTTTGCGCAACTTACTGAGGATCGAGGAGCGCTACCTGCCTCGCTGCTCCTACTTCAAGTGTGTGCAGAGGGACATCCAGCCCTTCATGCGGAGAATCGTGGCCACCTGGATGCTGGAGGTTGGTGCCAACATTGGAGATGTGTGCTTATCGCTCCCCACCCCCTTAAATGTTGCCCTGTTGAATTCGGTGGGGTTTGCTCCCAGGTAATGGTGCGTAAGCACGTGTACCTTCTAAACACGTTTGATCAGGCCCACTGAATCCAGGGACTTGCTCCAAGGTAAGTGGGCGTAGGAACTCACTTACAGAAGCTCTTTCGGCTTATGAGTAAGAAGGGGAGCGTATTTTAGTAGATTTCCTCCCCCCCGCCCATTTCTTTTTATACTGCAGGCAATCTCCCCCCCCCCGCCCCCTCTCTGAAACTCTTTAAGTAAATCTTGGCCCTTCCATTTCCTGCAATGTTTTCCTTTACTGAGGGGGGAGAATGAAGAAAGCTCTTAAGAGTTTCTCTCGGCTGCATGGAGGTACAAGAAGGCATATAACGCGATCGTTTATTGCCCCCTCCGGCCCACACCCGGTCTGGAATGCCCTTCCGCGGCTGCCTGGCTTTTTGCAGGGAAAGGGGGGGTGCAAAAAGGGATTGTGGGAGAAGGAAAGTTGCAGAAGTCGTTTGCAAAAGGACTTTAAAAAGATAAATTGTTCTTCAGATCGGCACAAAGGGGAGGTTAGTTTTAAGAGGCCATCCCGGGGGACAGGGAGCTCCCCAAAAATAAATGCACAAAGTTGGGGTGTCTTCTGTTCCCTCACTATTATTTATTCTGGCTTTTTTGATGCCCACGTATGCAGTACTCAAGACATGCCATGTTTCGCCATGTTGCATGGAACTTTCTGTCTGGAGGCAATGACTTAATCCTGCCTATCCCAAAGCAAATCTGCACCCCAACTTTGAATTTATCCCCATAAATTGGATCCAGACTCCTGGGGTCCCTGGTTAAAAGATCTGTGTCTCTTCTCCCCCCCCCCTTTCATCTTAGGCAATGAGTCTGGGCCCCATGCTCTCCAACTAAGCTTCCTTGTCTGGTAGTAGCTCCATCATTTCTCCTAGAAATTAGTTTTTGGGGGTACCTAGTGCAACCCCAACCTGCTGCATTTGGAAGCTGAGACTCTGTTCTTGGTTTTCATGTGAAATTTGGCCATCTTTTATATGACCCTGATTTTTAAACATTTTTTGAAATAGTGTTCTCTTGCTGAAAAGCTTGGTTTTTTCCCATGCGCTCTCCACCCTTCACCTCCTTCCACCCCTTACTGATTCTCAGTTGGGAGGCAAAGTGTGGGGGGGGCAGCCCTGAGGAATTTTTGAAATAGTCAAGAATAATAAAGGAGAACTTGGGGGGGCTATTTCTCCAAAAATGGGGTCTCTGGGGTAGTTTGGATATTTGTATTTAATTTTTGAAAGGATGATAAAATGCAAAAATCAGAAGAGGAGGGAAAAGCCCAGGCTTGTAAATATTGGTTGCCAAGTTTAGAAGAGGGAGTTTCTCTCTCTCTCTCTTGCTTTCTGTATTGGATGAGATTTTAGCTCCCACACAGTATGGCTTGATTTCATTTCTTACTGAATGAACCAAAGGAATGTGAGGGTCGATTGACAGCTTCCTGGCCTCTTCCCCCTCCCCCAAATCTACCTCACTACCACCCACTCATTCACCTTCCATTAACTCCAGAGCAGTCTTTTGCAAAATCCTCATAGCAAAGGCACTCCTTTTTGTTTGAATTAAAATTGCAGGCACAGTTCACTTTTACAGCTGAAGGATCAGCTTACCGTGTAGAAGAATTGACTTCCATACTGATCTGGCCATGCCTTCTGTTTGGAAGAAGACCAGCCAGGTCACAATGGAGCAGTGACTCATTCAGAGGCATGGCAGGCAGCCTCTTCTGTAGGGTGGCCATTTTTGCTAAGAGGAGTCAAAGGCTCTCCTGGGTTCTCCACAGTTTCTCATGGTATGCACTTACGGGATTACTGCTCTTGAGAAAGCCATTTGTGTCCATTTCATTCCATCCGTCATTTTTTTCATGCCTTATTTAGTGACACCCCCTCCTTCCCCCCCTCCACTTTTTTTGCAGGTCTGTGAAGAGCAGAAATGTGAGGAAGAAGTGTTTCCCTTGGCTATGAATTATTTGGACAGATTTTTAGCTGTGGTGCCCACCAGAAAGTGCCATTTGCAGCTTTTAGGGGCAGTCTGCATGTTCCTAGCTTCCAAACTGAAAGAGACAATCCCCCTCACAGCAGAGAAGCTTTGCATATACACAGACAATTCCATCAGGCCTCAAGAACTGCTGGTAAGCTGCCCTTTCCTCCCTATTTTCCTTCTCCCAAACACCTCAATCCTTTGCTTTCTTGATGCATCAAGTGTTGGTAGTACCCCATTATAAAGACAAGCAACTTGAAAATACTGGCTCTGCCAAAGCTTTTCATTAACTGATTAATCAAATTTTTTTAAACTGCAGTGGAGAGAGCCCTCCAAATTGATTGGGAATTCATTTTTTAGACTCAACAATTTCTTGTACATTTAATTGAAAGGTTGATTAGCAAACAGTTCCACGTTTATTTTGGACTGCTTCGCTATAAATTTTACATAAGTGTATTTCTAAAATAAAACAATTTTAAGAAAAGAATGTGGTGAAGAACTCTTTCTGTTGAAGAGTCCATGTGCTCTAAAACCCTGGGGAGAAGCTTTTCTAGCAAAGTTCCTTTGTAAAGGTGGCTTCTTGTTGGGATTGTGCTGCCACCTAGTGTTAGACATGCACAAGTAGAAATGACTTCACCTTTGAACCATTGCCAGCCTCTTTTCCTTGTTTGCTTGCATCTTTCCCTCCCCCTTAGATTTAGTGTGGTTGCCTGGGGGGGTAGGGGTTGGGGAAAGACCCACTAAAATACCAGCATTGTCTTAATTGGCTTGATTCAGGTTACATGCACAATGATACAAATGTCACAGATTGCATGTATTGGAAAATAAACGTTGCATGCATTGTCCCTATGGCATTCTTCTTTATTCAAATAAGCTTTTGCAGACTATGTAAACTGATGGTCATGTTGAAATTAAAAATGATGACTCAAAGAGGGAGAGCAGTTGTCCCTATTGAAACCAGCATAACATCGCTCTGAATGGCTGTTGCTGGCATCTCCCTTGTGTTTCTTTTCAAGTTATGAGCCCCTGGAGAACCATCTCATTCCTTGTGCTGTGTAAACTGCTTTTGAGAACTTGGTGGTGGTTGTTGCTGAAAAGCAGTCTATACATCTTTATAACAGGAACAGCCTTTTGTGGCATTACAATTATCAGAAGGTTCATTCTTGCTCATGTGTCACACTTTGAGGTCATTCACTCAATCAAAAACTGTGTTCTCCCCAGGTTGAGAGCTCTGTGTGTTCCCAGTCATTGGTTGTGTAGAAACAAGGTAGGAAAAAAACCTGGGTAGAAGAGGTTGCATGTAAACAAGTTTGAAGGAAAACCTGGGTAGCTCTTCTTCCTACCTTGCTTCCACACAATATCTTCTACCCAGGTTTTCCTCCTACCTTGTTTCCTCACAACCAAAAATTGGGAACACACACAGCTCCCAACCTGGGTGGAACAGTTTTTGATTGTGTGAATGACCTCTTTGAAATCTTGAATTTGATCCTCCAAATCTCCAGGACTAGGAAAGCCTTTTGCTGGACACCTGAATTCCAGATAGTGCTACATTAGATGCATCTTTGGCCAACATAGTTCAAGGGCCAGTTTATATATACAGTACAACATAGTCTGCAGGTAAAGCTTTCCCTGGGTTGCATCACTTCAGGTTGTAGGGTGAGAGACGGCATGTCCGAACACTTCCAATGTAAAAAGTATTGCTGAGAAGGGTTCAACCTGTTCTCCTTGACAAGTTATTTTTCTGTGTACACTGTGGGTTCTGCCATAAGAAAAGATCAGGCATGCAGTTTCCTCCCTACATGCGTTCTCTCTCTCCCCCCCCTGTAATCTAGTCAAGTCTGTGATAATTACACAACTTCCATTTTTCTTAGTTAAAAACTAGCTGGTTAAGAGTTTGTAGTTTATAGCTTTGACACTGTGAGAAAGTTTTCCCATCAGAATGTTTTGTGCATTGACTCCATCGTTCCATCTCAGACCATGAAGAGAACTGGAAACAATGACATTTATTTTATGTTTGAGATAAAGTCTTCCTGATGTTGTGAATTGTCCTAGAGCTGGAACATTTCAGTGTTAACGAAAATTGGATTTAAAAGCCACTTTGGGCATTTAATGATATGCATATAGGGAGGGTGAGTGAGTTGTCCTTTTATTTTTTATGCAGATAATTAATATTTGAAATGTGGTCTCTCACATCCTCCCTTCGCAATGGTGATAAAACACAAGTATCTTCATGCAGGGATGATACGCCTATTCTTGCTGCTTATGTTCACAGTGTGTGCAGATAACAGAAACCTGACTTGCTTGTGCTTACTGTATTGGCATGTATCTAACAGTCAAAGCACATCTAGTACTGTCTAATACAGTCAAAATACTCTGCTGTCACATAACCTTTCTTCTGAGGAGGAGAGCTGGTCTTGTGCTAGTGAACATGAATTATCGCTTTTGCTAAGCAGGGTGTGCGTTGGTTTGCATTGGAAAGGGAGACTGTACATGACTACTGTACGATATTTGCCTTGGGATGGGTCCATAGTCCACTGAAAGATGGCATCTCCAGGTAGGGTTAGGAGAGACTCCTGCCTGCAATCTTGGAAAAGCTGCTGCCAGTCTATGTAGTCAATACTGAACTAGATGGACCAATGGTGTGATTTGGTATAAGGCAGCTTCCTGTGCTCATCTAGCCCTGGCAGGTAAGAATTCCCTTCAGGTAACTATACAGGGAAGACTAAAACTCTGTTCAGGCATTCACAGTATGCCTGCTGAACATGCAAGTCCTTACAAGTCCTGAAAAGGGTCAGAAGTTGGAGCAAGCATGACTTGTCCCCTTTCCTAAGCAGGGTCCACCCTGGTTGCATTTGAATGGGAGACTACGTGTGAGCACTGTAGGATATTCCCCTCGGGATGGAGCCGCTCTGGGAAGAGTACATACCTGCTTACATGCAGAAGATTCCAGGTTTCCTCTCTGGCATCTCCAAGATAGGGCTGAGAGAGACTCATGCCTGTAACCTTAGACAAGTTGCTTCCAGTCTGTGTAGACAATACTGAGCTAGATAACACAGGGTGATTACATGTGGTACAGTAAATCGTATTATGTAAGATACATAAATAGTATTATGTAAGATACATAATCATATTAAATATAATATAAAGTACACACACACTAGGGCATAAAAAGCCTGAAATGGCATAAAAGTGCATAAAAGACATAAAGGATGGACATAAGAACAGCCCTGCTGGATCAGGCCCAAGGTCCTTCTAGTCCAGCATCCTGTTTCACACAGTGGCCCACCAGATGCCGCTGGAAGCCTACAAGCAGGAGTTGATGGCATGCCCTCTCTCCTGCTGTTACTCCCCTGCAACTGGTACTCAGAGGCATCCTGCCTTTGAGGCTGGAGTTGGCCTATAGCCCTCCGACTAGTAGCTGTTGATAGACCTCTCCTCTGTGAAGTTATCCAAACCCCTCTTAAAGCCATCCAGGTTGTTGGCTGTCACCACATCTTGTGGAAGAGAATTCCATGTTGATTATGCGTTGTGTGAAAAAGTACTTCTGTTTGTTGCTCCTAGATTTCCCGGCAGTCAATTTCATGGGATGACCCCTGGGTTCTAGTGTTATGTGAGAGGGAGAAGAATTTCTCTCTATCCACTTTCTCCACGCCATGCATGATTTTATAGACCTCTGTCATGTCTCCCCCCAGTCATCTTTTTTCTAAACTAAGTAGCCCCAGGTGTTGTAGCCTTGCCTCATAAGAAAGGCCCCATATCATCTCTAGGCCCCTAATAATCTTGGTTGCCCTTTTCTGCACCTTTTCCAGATGGGGGGCATAAAAAGGGATGTAAAAAGATTAAAAGACATGAATGCATAAAAGCCTTGGTACTAAAACTGGATAATGGCCAGACTATAAGGCTATAAGGGGCGGTAAGAAAAAAGAAAAGGAGGAGCCATAGAGGATTGTAAGTCTTTCTGTTGAATCAGTATCGAATGAGTAAAGCGTAGAGCCCACCCTAAGTCACCAAGGGTCAGACTAAGGCTGATTAGACTCACTGCTTACAATCCACCAATGAATGCTGGTCGCTGCCACACAACCTGGCAATGCTATGTGATGGCAGGCTTAAAGTCAGAAAACAGAAAGGAGCTGTAGAATTGGTTCACACGTCCCGGATTCTTGCATACAGGGATGCACAAATGTCTCTCTAGAACAAACATTGGAGGAGGGCATACTCAGTAGTTTCGATCTGCCCTAGCCACAAGAGCATAGTCACTCTGCAAATGGAGTCCCTCTATAACTGCCTTCTAGCATTGCTGAAGGGAAGGCATGACAGTGAGCCAGAGTGAATGCCCTCCTGTGCTTTGGAACCTCCAATTGAGTGAGGTATGCTGCTGGAGAGACAGAATATCTAAGTGGTCTACTAGTCTGTGACAAGTGAAAAATGTTGCCTGACAAAGTGCGGGGTGGGTTGGGCGGAAAGTCCTGATGAGCAATGTACCAACATAGCTTGACGAGTGAAATATTTTGCCTGGCTGGTAAACTGAGCCAACATTTCTTCACCCCTAGGCATACTTGTGTATCAGTTGGTGGGCTAATTAGAATTCTTGTGGGCTAGTAACAGTTGAGGACTTATTTAGAAAGATGCTTTCTTTGCACGTTTACCAGAACTGGTTCTGTGAAATAAGATTGTGAATTAATTCTGCCATGAGTCTCTAAACAAATCAGAAGGGGATAATCAAGCTGCCCAGTTGGATCAGTAGAAGGCTGTGGGTGCTGACAGCGATAATCGGGTTTGCTGCTTTACTCATGGCACTGCTCAGGGTAACGAGCACTGAGTGACATAGTGGGAGCTGATATGCAGACTTGATCCACTGGAAACCAAGGAAGAAGCAGTGGATATATTTTAAGAGTAAATGTGAGATTTCAAACCATTTGGGAAGGCACCCCTTCAAAAGCAGGTGGAGAGGGCAGGCTAGTGCAACTGAAGATGCCTCCGCATTGGGGCGGGGAAAATGTTTTGCCTGTGGAAGGCTAGATTGCTTTAGCCTCATGCTTGTCAGTCACCCCAGTCCTTTTATACTCATTGGCCAAAAACACTGGTAGGAAGTGGCAGGTTCATTTCTTACTGAACTGATGGGTGGAATACAACCTGCAGATTTTCTTGTATCTCCAAAAGTAAAGGGCTAGAGATCTTCTTAATGAAAGCTGGAAAGTCACAGAAGGGGTCTAGGATATAATTTTGAAGAGAATAGTCCCTGACAGCCAGCTGCCCCATTTCTGGGCCCCATTTCTTTGTGGCTGCCTTGGGTAAATTGTAAAATGGTAGTTCTGTGGCAGCGCTGTTGAGTTTTTGTTTAGGAAAGAAACAATCTGTGCTTCTGATTTGCATCTATTAATGCCAAGACTTCTTAAAAAACAAACTTGTGGATCTCTCTGTGTGTTTATAGTGCATAAAACCTCACTTCCATTTGTCATCCATATTTAATTTTCTTTTACAAAATTCAGCATCTGGGAAGGACAATATTACTCTTTTGTCTGTCACATGCATACAGTATATTCTTGACATAAGAGCATGCATCCAAAAGGTTTCCCAGCCACTCTTTAACTATAGAAATTTCACTCTCTTTTTTTTTTTAGTATTCTGCAAATAATCTGATAACGGTAATATATGCCCCAGTGTTTTTGCATTGATTCCGTATTGCTTTTGTAGCTAAGAAAAATAATAATGCATCTGATGCAAAGACTCTTGGGTAGGCTCTCCTTGACTATTGCAGTGTGGTGTGAGGGAGACTAGAAGGCAGCCTCCTTACTCAGGGCTCTGTTGGATATTATTATTATTATTATTTATTATTATTATTATTTATTTACACATTTATATCCCGCTCTTCCTCCAAGGAGCCCAGAGCGGTGTACTACATACTTGAGTTTCTCTTTCACAACAACCCTGTGAAGTAGGTTAAGCTGAGAGGGAAGTGACTGGCCCAGAGTCACCCAGCAAGTATCATGGCTGAATGGGGATTTGAACTCGGGTCTCCCCGGTCCTAGTCCAGCACTCTAACCACTACACCACACTGGCTCTATGGCCTATGCTAGCCTAAAAGAACTTGGCAACATAGACCATCACTTAAGCAGGAGGCCTGACAACAGAGGTTCTACTGATCTGGATACGTAAGGCATAATGTAGTAGCTAAGAGACTTGAACTGTGAAGCAGGAAGTCCCTGGCTCAGATCTAATCTCTTTCATCAGTGTGTTACATGACCTTAGATAGGGATGTGCATGTTTCGGGCAGTCATGGGGTGGAATGCGGTAGTTTTAAGAATGAGGCACGCAGGTCCTTACCTACTCCTTCGCCACCTCGCCGCTATTCTGGTTGTAGCGCTGTCCTTGTCAAAAGCCACACATGGCTGCATGCCGCCGCTGCAGCGCAGCTGCACATGAACCTTTGGGAAGGACAGTGATGTGACTGGAACAGCAGTGGGGCAGGGGCGGAGCAGAGAAGGACCCGCGTGCCTCATTCTTAAAGACACTGCTCGTCCCCTGCCAAAACATTTTGGATACGGCTGCCTGGATCATTTCGGTGCCTTGTCAATGAGATGCCAGAACGATTCGGGCACATCCCTAGCGTTAGATCTCTCAACTTGAGGGAGCAGACTGTAAATTGGGGATAACAGTGGTAATCTAGGTTGTAGTTGTGGGAAGGATTAAGGAGCTGATGTATGTGACACACTCTAAAGCCTCTATAAATGCAAATTACTATACATAAAATAACAAAAGCAAAAAAAGATGGGAAGACTAGCAGCCAGCCTGATGAAGCATCTTCCACAGCTTGAAGGACATTGTGATGAAACCAGGTTCCTTGAAGCTTGAAAAGCAGGGCGTTGGCTAAACGCGCCAGACAATCCCAGCCTCACTGGCGAGTGTTCACTTTCAACCCTAGTGAAGACAAGAGGCTTCCAGGACTAGACAAGACGATTTTCTCCTCGTGACTCTCGATGAGGCACCCCAGATCTGGAATTATGAGCAAAATAATATCTCCAAGGTATGGGAATGGACTGATTCATTCTTATCAACTTCTTGATGCTCATCAGTGAGAACATCCTTAACGGTTAGGCTTTCCTGAAAGATGGTTTGTCCACCACTGTCATTCCCCCCCTCCCCCCGGAGTTTGCAGAGAAGGTTGAGTATATTCTGTGGCATATGCTCTGTTCATACAAGATAATGCCCAACGTGTGTGGTCTATACATTATGTGAATTGCTTGTGGACATGTGTGGGAGGATTCTAAGGCAAGGGCTTCATGACATGCCCGTGAGGGTTCCTCAATAGACAGCTCAGTGGGAAAATGATTTCCTGAAGGTGGTAGAATCATGATCTCTACCTCGATGTGAAATGATTTTCTATTTGCCGAACAATCATGGGCATCAAAGCATAGGGAACCAGTAACAGGCAAGTTCTCCAGGGTGTGCCCCATTGAAGTGTCCTTGCATGGCTCACGTTCATTTCAGTGGGGCTTGTGCAGAGGAATATCTCCATCACCATATTTCACTCAATGTCTAGCTAATATGAAGTTGGGTACGCATCTTTGATAATCTTCAGGCTGTCCCTGAAATAGGTTATAAGCTTCCCAATTGAAAATTTGGAATAGATTTGACAGCACTTAACAGTGCTCCAAATGATATCTTCAGAGGCTGATGTTCAGCGCAGACTGACGTGGATGGGTCCGAACCATCCTCAGTGCTGCAGGTGTTTAAAACAGCACCCACAGCGCTGCACAAGGGAGCTGTTATGCTGATACTTAAAACTGCAACTCCAGCTGCACAACACTATGCCCATTGGAAATAATGGACCAAGTACTGTGCAACTGCGAATGTGCAATTTTAAGTATTGGCTCAAGAAAGCATTTGTGCAGCATCGCAGGCATTGCTTTAGATGCCCATAGTGGTATGGGTGATTCAGAACGGCTTGCATTAGCCTGTACTCAATGTCAGCCAAGACTTATATGCCATTAGGCTGCCCTTAGGCAGATTTATATGCCATTGGGCTCTGGTATGAGGTCGTCCAGCTATTATTGGACTATAACTCCCATAATCCCTGATTATTGGCGATTATGGCAGGGGTGATGGAAGTTGTAGTCTGACAACACCCATAGAGCCTCATGTTACAAACATACGAAACTGCCTTATACCAAGTCAGACCATTGGTCCATCTAGTTAAGCATTGTCTACACAGACTGGCAGTGGCTTCTCCAAGGTTACAGGCAGGAATCTCTTTCAGCACTATCTGGAGATGCCAGGGAGGGAACTTGGAACTTTCTGAATACAGATGCTCTTCCCAAAGCTGCCCCATCCCCTGGGGAATATCGCTACAGTGCTCACATGTAGTCTCCCATTCAAATGCAAACCAAGGTAGGCCCTGCTTAGCAAAGGGGAACATGCATGCTTGCTACCACAAGACCAGCTCTCCTCACATCCCTGCTTTGATGTGGCCAAGAGCCAGAAGCCAGAATGAAGCTGTACAACTAGGAACAAGCTTGATGCTTAATGGCTGGCATTGCAAGAGTCAGGGTCAGGCCAGCTCCTTTGATTAAGGATGGAGAAAGGACTGCAAGCTTCCGTTCCTCTTATTCCTCCATCCATCAAACCTAGCCAGCCTTTAGTTTCTTCCACAGTAGTTTTGTAATAGGACATTGTGTGTGTGTGTGTGTGTGTGTGTGTGTGTGTGTGTGTGTAGAGAGGAGGGAAGATATAAATGCAGCCCTTTAAAAAATTGATATAAATTCATTTTTAAATGGATATAAATTCAGTCCTGCAGCCCTTTAAGTTCCTTGGAAAAGATCACCATGACCTTGGCAGTATCTCATTGTAGGCCAAACCTTCTGGGTGGGCATTCAAGACAAGCTACAAAGAAGTGAATCTTGGCAGGCGCGGCCAGTCCTCATTATTTTCCGCAGAGCCTGACATTTTTCAATTAAAAAGAATAAAATCAACAACTTCAAAGCTGTCGGAGGATATTGGGCGAAAGAGAATGCTCAAGAAAGGCAGGAATAGCTATGATATGATTAGCCTCTCAAAGGACTTATTTTTCTCCTTTTTGTGTCTCTTTCAGGAATGGGAGCTGGTGGTGTTGGGGAAGTTGAAGTGGAACCTTGCTGCAATCACTCCCCACGACTTTATTGAACACATCCTAAGGAAACTGCCCCTCTCCCAAGACAAACTGCTCTTGATCCGGAAGCATGCACAAACCTTTATTGCCCTCTGTGCCACAGGTAGGCATTGCCAAAAGAGAGAAATGCCCAGGCAACTTCCTCTCCCCCTCCCCTCTGCCTTTGTGCTCAGGAAAGCAAAAAGCTTGCAGTTCTGAGTGGCTGTTAGTTGAAGCCAGCTTGGATCCGTGACCTCGTGAGCTCTTTCATCCAAGGCCTAACAGATTGGACAGTGGCAAACGTTTGTCGCTGACCTAGTCCTAACCATTACAGTTCAAATGTTGATGACGCTGCATAGATTTCCTGCAGAAATGTACATGTAGTCACAAAATTAGTAGGGGTGGACAAGATGATTTTTTTCACTCCGTTACTCTTTTTGTGTGTGTGATTTTAAAAAAGCCAAATTCATAAAACTCAAACTGGGTTCATTATTGTTTAATTTATTTGTTGTCCCCCCCCCACCCACCCCCCATTGCCTTCAGTGGCTGACCAGGCTGCTGGGGCAAGAGGAATTACCCATGGACTGCAATAGTGTGAAGCTACTCTATGGGCAATATAATATAAACGCCAAAAGTCCAGCCCACACAGGGCAATCTTTTTACCTTAAGGGTCTTTTGCTCCTCCCCTTCTGCTCTCTCCCTTTTTACCTTGAGGGTCTTTTTGCTCCTCCCCTCTCCTTTTTGCTATCTCCCTTTTTACCGTAAGGGTCTTTTTGCTCTCCTCTCCCCCACACCTCAGCTCTTTCTCTGCTTGCATCCTCTTGAAGTATGGCTTACTTCTGACTTCCACAATGTCTCCATTCATTGCAACAAGAAGATTCAATGAGTGGCTGAGGGGTGGGGAACAACCAGCCCCAGAGGTCCTTGGGGCTGGGGGCTTTCCAAGGGTTATGTGTTTCCCCCACCGCCGCCACCAAGTGTTCTCTGGCATACCCTGTCTCTGACTCTCATTGATTACAATGAAGCTGAGATAATTCCATTGAAACTGGTGAGAGAGAAAAGGCTCTGCGTACTCTGCATACTGCCTGGCGGAGGCAAAAAGCAGATCACCCCTTAAGACCCTGTTGCCCCAAGGGTCTTTGGGGGGTGGGCTGCTTTTTCTCCCCACATGCTGTTTTTTACAAGCAGCTAGGTCTCCCATTGAAAGCAATGGGGAAATGGAAACGAATGAAATGATAAAAGGTAAGCTTTTGTTACCCGTTTGTTTGAATTTTGTCATTTGTGGAATAAAACTGGTTCGTTCTTATATTCGTACAAAACAAACACATACCCCTAAAAATGGCTTACTACTCATGTATAATAATGAACTTTATTTGTTAAAAGCTACCCCATAACAAATTGTTCTCTGGGTGGCTCACAACAGAGGAGCCGCCCAGATGTATGTTTCACATTGGCGTGCTTTAGAAGCTAGTGACGTTGTGATGTTTTATGCCATGCCTTTTAAATAGCGATTCAGTATGCAGTTAAGCCACCTAATAGCACAGTGGGGAAATGATTTGACTAGCAAGCCAGAGTTTGCCAGTTCGAATCCCCACTGGTATGTTTCCCAGACTATGGGGAACACCTATATCGGGCAACAGTGATATAGGAAGATACTGAAAGGCATCATCTCATACTGCGCAGGAAGAGGCAATGGTAAACCCCTCCGGTATTCTACCAAAGACAACCACACGGCTCTGTGGTCACCAGGAGTTGACACCGACTCGACGGTACACTTTACCTTTATGCAGTAAAAGTTGCAGACTTGACTTCCCAAAGATGTCTGTTTCTGGGACCAGTCTGTCCTGTTGGGATTTCAACAGCCTTAGACTACAGGGTTTGCTTTCCTTTTGCACAAGACAGAGCTTGAACATGGATTACTTAAGATGATGCTCTTGGGTCCCAAAGAGTATATACGAGTGAGTAGAACAGTGGTCCCCAACCTGGGTTATTATTTGATTTATTTTTATTTATTTGATTTGTATACCGCCCTTCCAAAATGGCTCAGGGCGGTTCCTCCAGATGTTGCTGAACTACAACTCCAATAATCCCCAGCTACAATAAATTGTAGCTGGGAATGATGGGAGGTGTAGTTCAGCAACATCTGGAAGAATCCAGGTTGGGAACCACTGGAGTAGAAAATGAATTTGGCAAGACAGGAGTGCTGAAGCTAGCCTGAATGAAGAAGATTATGATTAGCTTTGAGGAGGAAGGAAGTCCGGCAGTGAAGTGCCAGCAAAGGGCAGAGTCAGGCTGAGCCACCCCAGCGGCAGACCAGTGAGATAATTAAGAAGTAGAGAGGTCTCTTTGAGCTGTGTATCCCTTTTCTGATGGTAGGCTTCTTTGTACAGGGGGTAGGGGAGAGAGAGAGTGGTTTGGACCTCAAATGCAGGCTGCAGGCAATGGGAAGCATTTGAAAAGGTTGGCTCTGTTCTCCAACCTCGCTGGCTAGGAGCTTCCATTTAGCTATCCTGGCAAAGAGCCATTGACAGACCTGTCCTCCATAGCATTTGTAATAACGTCTTTTGGAAGCCATCTACACCACCGGCCAGCACCACATCTTGTGGCAGTGAATTCCATAAGTTAATTATGTGTCATCTAAAATAATTACAGGCCAGCTTCTGAGGCTTTATTTGGAATGGGCTCCCCTAAAATGAGTGAGTTTGGGCTTCCAGTGATGACCATAGAGGCCTCCCCTTCTCAACCTAATCCCCTAATCATTCCCACCCTTGAATGAAAATATGCCGAGGCCTCTCCAGAGGGATTTCTCCCTTCTTGATGAGAAAATCATTTATTGCATTTTTTCTATCCTGATAAATTTGGATTTTCCCTGGATATTTTGCCCAATAGAGTGGTACTACAGGTCGAGTACCCCTTATCCGGACTGCTTGGGACCAGCAGTGTTCCGGATTTCTGACTTTTTGGATTTTGGAGTCTTCTTTGCAGTACAAGGTATAGGTAGAACTCTCGTGAGAGCTCACAAGAGTTCCAGCGGCAAGAAACAATGGTGGCAGTGAGGAGGTAGACAGCTGAAGAGGGAGGAGGTGCTGGTGATGACAGCGGGGGGGGGGGGGGATGGGTGGCCTGGCCCTGAGGGAGGCGGTGGCGGGACAGCCCTGGCCCTAACTGAGGAAGGCGGCTTGATTGAATTTCTAAAGTTAGCTGAGGTGTTTGGGGGTTTTTTTTGGTTATGGTGTGGTGTCCGGATAAGGGATATTCGACCTGTATGAGCAAGGAGGGGCTTTGTCCAACTACTACACTCTGGGGACCATCAACAGGAAGATAGATATTCATCCTGGGAAGGCCTCTAGATATGATTAGCTGGTCTTGTAGTGGCAAGCATGCATTTCACCCTTTGCTAAGCAGGGTCCACCCTGGTTTGCTTTTGAATGGGAGACATGTGAGCACTCCTTAGGGGATGTGGCTGCTCTGGAAAGAGCATCTACATGCAGAAGGTTCCAAGTTCCCTCCCTGGCATCTCCAAGATAGGGCTGAGAGAGCTAACCTGCAACCTTGGAGAAGCTGCTGCAGATGCTCTTCAGAGAACGGCCCCATCTCCTAAGGGGAATATCTTACAGTGCTCACATGTAGTCTCCCATTCAAATGCAAACCAGGACAGACCCTGCTTAGCAAAGGGGACAATTCATTCTTGCAACCACAAGACCAGCTCTCCTTCCACTGCCCCCACTCCATGCAAGGTGAAGTATTTCAACCTGCTTGCCAAAGAGTTTGAGAAGCAGGATGAATGTGATAATGTTGATGGATCGAGTATGAGTATGTAAGAGCACTGGGATAGGAGTCTTTGTGATGGACGAGGGGAAATGGGAAGCTATGAGACATCCTCTTGGTCACGTCCCCCATGCACACACAACTCATAATTTTCATCTTTTTGCTTGCAATTTTGCACCATGAGGGCTAGAAACTTGTTCTATATGAAAGGAAACCAGAGATATTTTTTTAGATGGTTCACTAAATATCCCAATAAACTATTTTATGATCTACAATGTGGCTGTACCTGTGTATTGAACTTACAGCTCTGACCTAATCAAGTTTACTTGGAAGTAAATACCACTGATTTTAGTGAGATATAGCAAAGTATATTTGGTACTGCAGCCTTTGCCTACAGACCAAATACAAAAGGCAAGATGATGAAAGAAGATATAAAGGTGGGGGGGGGATGCCCCACCCCTTACATCTTCTTTCATCATCTTGCCTTTTGTATCTGGCCGAAACCATATGTATGGCAGATCCACACAGCTGCAAAGTAATGAGGGGAGAATATGATTAAGTGGTGGGCGGGAAGAGAATGTTTCACTATTATTCTGCTTGTTGCTTTTCCCCTGAAACACCTCCCCCCCAATCCTCTCGCTTCCAGCTGCTTTTCCCCTACAATGCAACAAATATACATCCAGAGCCTAGCTGGGAGAAAAGCAGCAGTGATGTTGATGCGATTTTAGAGGGGGGAAGCTGGGCAGGAGGAGGGCAAAGCACCCTGTTTGTCACTTCATTTCATAATTCTCCCTCTCCCTGCCAACTTGCAGCTGGTTGGCAGATAACTGGGTCTCCTCCACCCTAAGGGGATGGAGAGTTTCAAAATCTCTCATATGGCATAAAAATCCATACTTCTATATGCCGTTATATGAGAGATCCAGTTTATTTTCGTTTATATTTTTACATTCTGCTGCTGCTAAATATTCCTTGTGTTTATGAAGCAATGCTTACCACAGTCTATATCTTGTCCTGAAAAACTGAGTTAGGATCTGACATTTCTGGACCAGTTTTGACTTTTTCTTTTCACACTCTCACTCTTTCCTTTCGCCTTTCAAGCCCCTCTTGTTAATCTGCCTATCAACAGCCCCAGAACACTGCTGGGATTCTCTGTGCCTTGCCTTTGCTTAAATCCTTATTCATCACTTAATTGCTTCCTGTCCCCTTAATAGTTTCACTTCAGCAGTGGTCTTCTGAATTTTAAGAGAGCCAGGAGGCGGTGGCCAGGCTGCCCTGTCTCCTGAGATGGCTGCTTGTGTCCTTTCTCCAGAGCGGCTTTTTCTCTCTCTGAATCCTAATCAAAATGATCTCCTTGGGGTTATGTTGGCATGATTGCTCTCCCCCTCGCCTGCTCTCACACCTCTTTTTGCTTTTCTTCTTTTGGCCTTATCTCTACTTGCCATTGATTGAATTTTCTTATTTGTGCTGCCTTGAGTGTCCAAAGTCCCCCTTGTTCTGCTCTCTGTGTGGGTTTCCCACACAGGGTTTCCATCTTACAACCTGGGCACTCTACCTGTACCTTTTTTAATGGCACTGATATCACAAGAGAGGCTAATGATGTTGGGAACCCCTCCCCAGTGCTCTCCCTAGTCCCGCATCCACTTGAATGCATGAGGCAGACGGAAGAGGAGGAGGGAGAGCAACAAGCCTCAGGAAGGAAAAGGCAGAGTCCTGCAATGTTGGTACTCTTCCAGGTTGCAAGTTGGCAACAAACGCCTGTAATGCAAATTTTTTTAAAAGTCTCTTGCAGGTTTCTTGGTCTTTAACTATGCCCAGTTAGCATCACACCTTCTCATGTTGGCAAACTTTCTTTAAAGAAATAAATATGAAGTAATTACTGTAAGTTATTTGCTTATAACCAGAAGTCATTACAATCAAAGACACAATTACAATAAATACACAATGGGGTGGGCAGGGAGGAAAGAAAGTGTACAGAAAATAATACACAAGCCTAACACCTATTCAAACCATTAAGTGCCAGTTTGTACCATAACATATAAAATACGGGACTAAAATGCTAAGAAAACATCATTACCTTTGCAACCCATTGTGATGTTAATTAGGTGATCAGCACATAATTTCTGAGCAGCACCACAAAATTTGCAACTCGTTGAGTAACATAACATAACGGTTTTCATCTACCAGTCAACTGATGACAATCTCTTCCTCCACAAGACCACTCCAATATCTGATTAAATGGGACAATGCATCATTTCTGGCATACAGTATGACAAATAATGCAGAATATCCTCAATGGTCCCACTTCTGCAAATATTACATATGAAAGAATAAAGTGCTTTTCCTTCATCACTGAGCCACACATTCCAAATTGGAGCTTTCTTCCAAGGCAGATAAGTGTCCTGCACAAAGACCTCTCTCTTCCAGAGATTAACTTAACACAACGGCTGTACACTTGCTCACACTTCCATTGTACGGTGCACCCAGTTCTCCTGGTTAGTCATTGCCAGTACAGACCTATCAGTGTATCTCTAAAGTTAGGGGTTTTGCCCCAATATGTATCACTTTACACTTACATTGACTCTCAGTTGCCATTGTGGTGTCCATTCATGGGAGGGCAGGCCATGGTGAATAGGGCTATTCTAAGAGATGTTCTGCTTCTGGTTTCCTTTGCTCAGAGGCCTGTCAGCATTCTTTGATTCTCATCATGCAGAGAATATTGCCATCATCAAGGTTATCAGTTGCTGTTTGTAAACAAAATGCTTGTGTTACATGTAACTGAGGCACGATAGACTTCTGAGAGAAAGACAGGTATAGAAGACCATTAACTTATTGAACTAGGAACCAGGTAAAGGGGATTTTAATTGCTTCAGGGTCTCAGTATTTTGTTGCTTGTCATGAGTCTCATTAAATAATACGGTAAATGTAAACTGTACTGAGCCAAGTTCCAGCTGTGGGTCTTTTTAGTGCGGTATATAACAATATTAACAGCATATAGAACTGGATGGTATGGGAAACACCTTGAGGCTACAGTATTGCTGAAGCTAAACAGTGAACCTGGTCACTCGCTTAGAGGGGAGACCACAGGAGTCCTATCCTTTATACTATGCTGTATGTGTGTACAGATGTCTGTACACATGTACACGTGTTTAAATGACTTGTACATGCATTTACTTTAAAAGTGAACGCAAGTACAAGTCCCCTGAAATGTTTGAGGCACAGTTAGGAACTCTGCTACTGTATGTGCGTTGAACAGAACTGTACGTGGATTGTACATGCATTTAGAATAATGTGTGAATAGGAGTCGGGAGCCTCAGCAGCATATATACATAAATATGAAATTTGAGAGAGAGATGAGGACTGTGTTTATGATTGAACTGTTTGTAATGCCGAAGGCCCTTCCAAGTCTCGCCCACCCCTCCTAAATAGTTGCGTTGCAAACAGAAACTACTATTGAGGGAACTGCAAGCTGTGAGGAAAAGGTCCCCTTTTGTACAATTGGGGTTGATTTGATTTAAATCACTGCACAGAAGGACTCAATTTTAATGATTTTAAATTACCAGCCAGGAAGATTCTATTTAATCGTCATTTTCTATAAAAGTGTGTTCTTGTTGTCTAATATAACCCTAATACGTATTTAGAGAAAGATGTAGGTTTCATTTTTATAAGGTAGGTGCACACGATAATAGGCACACACTTCTCATACTGCTGTTTCATTCAGCAGCCAGGCCGTGCATTTTTTGTTGCACTCTTTGCATTTTGTATGCATGTTTTTCTTACCCACAGGAACTTCAATCCCAAATGGGGTCTCTCTTATAGCCTGCTGCCATGATAAGTGTTTCCTTTCTACAGTGGAGGATACACTCGGAAAATGTTTCCTAAGGGCTGCATGAATATGTTCTGTTCACTTTTGGTTTCACTTTCTATTCCCCTCCACTCCGAGTCCCATGCATTTATATCCATCCTCCTCCTCCTTGCTCAGATCTGTTGCATCCCCCCAATCCTCTTCATTGACCTTCTGTGTCTTTGTACTAGGGCGGGGAGCAGGGGCGTGTGTGTTTGTGTGTGTGTTTGTGTGTGTTGCATGTACACCACCTGTAGAATATGACTGATCAGGTCTTTTATCTTTCATCCCCATATACTGCTGTTAACATTTTTATGAATATTAATCATAATTATATTCTGTGGTGATAACTGATTTAAATCCTTTAAAAACAAATAATAGATTTTTATCAACCCTGTGTAGAATTGTGTAGATTTTATTATTATTTATTATTATTTTTATATCCCTCTCTTCCTCCAAGGAGCCCAGAGCGGTGTACTAAATACTTGAGTTTCTCTTTCACAACAACCCTGTGAAGTAGGCTAGGCTGAGAGAGAAGTGACTGGCCCAGAGTCACCCAGCTAGTATCATGGCTGACTGGGGATTTGAACTCGGGTCTCCCTGGTCCTAGTCCAGCACTCTAACCACTACACCACGCTGGCTCACTTTAGTGGCCCATTGGTTTGCTTTACTTATCGTGCAAATATTTCAATACGGCAGTCATGTAAAAATGATTTTGTTTTTGCATTTAAATCTTGCCATATACATGTGAACGCATACGATGTCATTTCTATTAAATATCATGCAGTATGGAATCTCAGGAACCTGAGAAATTGCTGATTCTGATCATGTGGTACCAACTCGGATTTGTTGTCAACATACATATCTCTGTTGCTGGAGAATGCAGACTGATTTCCATCTTTTGAAGAATTGTTTAATATCCATATTGCAAATCAGATTCACCCTGCAAAACCTTAAAAACAGCTGAACATCTGACTTCAGGTACTCCGGGATAGCGTTTTATTTAGGGATGTGCACAAACCACTGCTGGAGCACATTTTGGGAGCGGGGCCTGGGAGAGCTTTAAGAAAGAGAATAAGTCCTTATCTGCTCACTGCCACCACATGCAGCCTCCTGCTGAGACGGCACTTGTCCCAAGTACCCCTGCATTACATCAGCATGCCCATGGCATCTGCACATGTGCAGGCACTATTTGCATGGCCATCAACACCAGCAGCGGACGCCATGTGCATGCTTATGCCATGCAGGGGTACTTGGGACAAGCGCCGCCTCAGCAGGAAGCGGCATGTGATGGCAGAGAGCAGGTAAGGACTTGTTCTCCTCCTCCTTAAAGCTCCCGGGCCCCGCTCCCAAAATGTGCTCCAGCCGCAGCTTGTGCACATCCCTAATCTTATTGATATTCATTTTGGCTGGCGTACTGAATATGCAAATAGGCATTTCTGCTGTGGTTCAGGCACAGCTCTTGTTAATGGGTAGTTCCTCGGTAAAGGAGCTGTGCAAATTTATTTACCAGTCTTTCCTGCAGAAACATCATCTCAGCTGTTTCCTTATCTGCAATGATTCTGCTGTCAATAATACAAGACAGACATTGATCTTTTACTGAGAATGGATTTTCACACTCTCTGAAGCTATTCCTCAATGTATGTGTTTTTGTCTGCCTTAAGTTGGAATGGCGTGCATTGTTTATGATGAGTAAGTGAATCTTTCTCTTCATTTTGACATCACCATCAAGCAACTTAGTTACATAGGTGAACATAGGAAGCTGCCATATACTGAGTCAGACCACTGGTCTATCTAGCTCAGTATTGTCTACACAGACTGGCAGCAGCTTCTCCAAGGTTGCAGGCAGGAATCTCTCTAAGCCCTATCTTGGGATCGTACTGTATGCTTTGGTAGTTTGTTGGTTCAATAAAAAAAATCTTGTCCTATAAAATAAATAAATAAATAAATAAATCTTGTCCTATCTTGGGAGAAGCCGGGGAGGGAACTTAGAACCTAGATGCTCTTCCCAGAGCGGCTCCATCCCCTGAGGGGAATATCTTACAGTTCTCACACTTCTAGTCTCCCTTTCATATGCAACCAGGGCAGAACCTGCTTAGCTAAGGGGACAAGTCATGCTTGCTACCACAAGACCAGCTCTCCTCTCCCTCTGGAGTCTGGACCACCAGCCATTTGGTACCTCAGCGTTGAGAGATTTTTCTGTTGACCCCACTTCTCCACCATTACCTTCGACACTGGCATTATTTTCTTCATGTGTTTGGCCTAAATTTCTTGCCGAGAAGTGACAGTTTGTTGATGAACAACAAATTAACTAGCACTGAATACACAATGTATATCTAGTAATTTAGTCTCTCTTTTCTCCAGGTCCTGTAGATGAACTGGTAATCAGCATGCTTGATGATAGTGAAGGGGGCAGGGCAGTGGTGTTGGGGGAACCATGGGATCATCTCTTTCCAACTGTCATGATAGAAAGAGTACATACCTTCTCTGAGTAAATGGATGAAAAACAGCAAGATAACCCTTGAGGTTCAGTAAGGGCATCAAGCACTAGAACATGATCCTGTCCTTTTGGATCATGTGAAACACCATATCTAAAACTCAGTTGCCTCACTGTCATCTTTAAATGCTTAATACAAAACTTGTAAAGTGCTGTAGCAGTTGTTTGGTATGGTCTTCTTGCCTTGGTGGCATTTATTGTGTTGAGATGAGCATCAGCACGATCAGTATCCCAGTTTTTGCAGTGCAGTCTTTGAAACGGCTTCCTTTCATCCACTTATGACCACTTTTCACAAGATTGCTCCTGTGAAAAGCACCAAATTTTGTTAGGAATCCAATACTGTGATACAAGCCAATCTCAATTCTGTCAATTTTTGCCCAGGCATGCAGTGTTATGTTTTTTTTAATGATATCTACTGGATGCTTTATCATACTACTGAAGATGCTACAGAAAGCATAGACTCCTGTCCATGAAATGAAACTTCCGATGGCCTATATAACTTTGAGTGTAAATGAATCAGAGGAATGTTTTTTTCTTCCTACTCTTCTTTCTCTGGGTTTTAGCATTGTTACCATTGAGCACTCTGGTAAAGTAGATTTGGATTTTAGGAATGCTTATCTGACTACAGCAAACACAGTGGAAAACGCAGGTAAAACTTTGTTGGTCGATTCTGCTGAATATCAGAAAATCTAAACTCTGGAAATACAGGCAGTGGTTGTTGGACTATGGATTTGCTACTGCTGTGGAAGATACCACTGGATGTGCTACTGCTTGTGTTGCAGTTGTATCCTACAACTGCCAGGAATCCTCTAACCTTGCTGGGCAATTTGTTTTCATATCAAACTGAAGATGTTCACATTAGCTCAAAGAAGATTATTTACAACATGGGTGTTCATGAACTTGTCGGGCCATGTTCTGTAATATCTTCTCCAGCTTGTTTTTCTCATTTGTCCACCTGTTGAAAGTCTGAAGTCTGCTAGTAAAGAAGATCCACTGTTGACCTGGTGTGTGTGCCTGTTCTTCTCGTTGGCTCAAGACTTTTTAGCTACTTTCCTTAAGGAAAGTAAGCTTATGAGATCACCTGGCTCTGTGTTTGTGTGTGTGCCCCACACCCGCTCAACTTCACAATGCCCGATCAATAGGAACTAAATTTGCTGCAGCTGTAGGAACACACAGGGACCCCTCAGTGGTATAGTTTGTGATGAAGTGATGTCATCCAGCCTAGTTCAAAATGGTGGATGTGTGAACATTTGAGGCACAAGTGAGCTAACTTGTGGGCGTGGTAATTATAAACTGAGCCATTTTTTTTTTTGAAGGGTGGTATATAAATAAGATTATAGTGAAAGGAAAGTAGGCAGACTGGTTCTTACCAGAACAACTTGTTCTGTCTGCAAAAAATCAAGATGTAATATTAAGAGAACTGGTTGAGTAGTAATGCTATAATTTGTATGCAAGATCCATAAGGAATCATATTCGCAACAGCAAGCAATACTGAGTAGAAACATCCATTCTTAACTTGCCCATTAAAAGTGTTTGTATGCTCAGCCGCTTTTGTCTAATTATTTTTGCAGCTCTTCTCTGAGTTATATCATCTTCATCAAACTTGTCTTCAGGTGCATAGGGAGGGATGAGGTGCCCGTGTTCACATACAGGTGTCTTCCCCACTTGCGGCAGTGCTCCCATGCAGCATGATACGTCGAATAAATAAATAAATAAATAAAATTTATTTGTGCTCCCATGCAGCATGTATGCCCACTCACCCTCTGTCCATTCCACTTCCAACAGCGGGGTTCCCAGCTGGAAGGAGGGCGCACATGCACTCTCGATGGGTTGTGTGTGCGCCCTTCTTTCTTTGGCCAGTAGCTTGACCGTTGGAAGGAGGATGGGCAGAAGGCAAGTGGCCAGAGGAGGCAACTGGAACTATGCATCCCCGCTTGCCCAGCTCTGCACATCCTCCTTCCATCTGCTGGGCTCCCAGCCAATGGGAGGAGGGCATGCTCACAGCCCATTGGGAGGGCATGCGCACCCTTCTTCCATTGGTTGTGAGTCTTGCCATTGGAAGGAGGATGAGCAGAGTAGGGTAAGCAGCCGAAGAGGGCAGTGGCAGGTGGAGCCCTAGCCAGAGGAGCGGGGTAGCTCAGCGGCTTCTCCTGGAGGCTCGGCACGACAGGTTTTTGGAACCCATCTACCCTATCATAGCTCCGCCCCTGCTTGCCTCTCTACATTGTCACTGGAGATCAATAAGTATTATCTTCTGAAAGTTTTGCTGCCATCTCTGGAAATTGCGTGACCAAAGCTTTTCACACAGGCTGGAGGTATGTGCGTTCTGTGGATCTTTGTTGTTCAGCAGCAGTTGTATGTTGGTACATTTTACATTTGTACATCCGTTTGAAATACTGGATGCGTTTTATTTGTGTTTTTCATAGCTTTTGGCAAGTTAATGAGTTATTTAGAAGATGCCAGCCCTATTCAGACATTGTTGTACAAGTGTAGCGATGTTTGTACACTCATACATGTGTTTGTGTGAATGACTGTACCTGCATTAATTTTAAAAGGGGGCTAGGGTACAGCCCCCTCAAATGCGCAGTAAGATAGGAAGTGTACTGCTATACTTGTGTTCAATATGCATGTATAATTGTACCTGTGTGTAGATCTATAGTCACCTTAAGTGGTGCGGTGAGGAAATGCTTGACTAACAAGCAGAAGGTTGCTGGTTCGAATCCCCGCTGCTACTATACATAGGAACATAGGAAGCTGCCATATACTGAGTGAGACTATAGGCCCATCTCGCTCAGTATTGTCTACACAGACCAACAGCGGCTTCTCCAAGGTTTCAGACAGGAATCTCTCTCAGCCCTATTTTGGAGAAGCCAGAGAGGGAACTTGGAGCCTAGCGGCACCATCCTCTAAAAGAAATATCTTACAGCGCTCACACTTCTAGTCTCCCTTTGGTATGCAACCAGGGCAGATCCTGCTTAGCTTAAGGGGACAAGTCATGCTTGCTACCACAAGACCAGCTCTCTTCCCATGCACTATATCGGGCAGCTGTGATATAGGAAGATGCTGAAAGGCATCATCTCATACTGCTTGGGAGGAGGCAGTGGTAAACCCCTCCTGTATTCTACCAAAGAAATCCACAGGGCTCTGTAGGCACCAGGAGTTGAAATCGACTTGATGGCACACATTACCTTTACAGATCTATACCTGTATACACTGAACACTCATGAGTATTTGAACATAACATGAGAATAGGGCTTTTATCTCACTGAATAGCTGAACTTTGCCAGTCATTCTCACCAAGCCACTTGCCCTGGACTTTTTATGTGATATTTTGCTTACATGATACATAGCTTGAAAATAAGTTGGTCACTTTGTTGATCAGCTTCTCTATCTCCAAAAACTATGATGGTTTGCAAGGTGAAGCTGAAATTTATGGACAAAAGATGCTTCTGTTGTATTGTGTATGTATTTGGCCAACTCTTGACTGTCAAAGTCTGTTTAGATAACTTACTCTTTTAAGTACCTTTTCTGGCTCTTTTTACTTGTGAGTGATTAAGTGCCATCAAGTCGGTGTCGACTCTTAGTGACCACATAGATAGATTCTCTCCAGGATGATTCGTCTTCAGCTTGGCCTTTGAGGTCTCTCAGTGGTGCATTAATTGCTGTCGTAATCGAGTCCATCCACCTTGTTGCTGGTTGTCCTCTTCTTTCCTTTCCTTCAACTTTCCCCAGCATTATAGACTTCTCAACAGAGCTGGGTCTTCACATAATGTGTCCGAAGTATGATAGTTTGAGCCTGGTCATTTGTGTCTCGAGTGAAAATTCTGGATTGATTTATTCTGTGATCCATTGATTTGTTTTCCTGGCTGTCCATGGTATCCTCAAAAGTCTTCTCCAAAGTTCAAAAGCATCAGTGCATTTTCTATCTTGCTTCTTCAAGGTCCAGCTTTCACATCCCATAGAATGTCATGGAAAAAACCATTGTCTGAATGATTATAATCTTTGTAGGTGTAGTCACGTCATGGCATCTAAATATCCTTTTCCAGGCCTTCATTGCAACCCTACTAAGTGCTAGTCTTCAGCGTATTTCTTGACTGCTGGATCCTTTACTGTTGATGGTCGATCGTAAAAGGCAGAAACTATCCACCACTTCAATGTCTTCATTGTCAATTCTGAGGCTGGTTGCTGTACCCGTTGTCATTAGTTTAGTCTTCTTTACATTTAATTGTAGTCCCATTGTTTCACTGTGCTCCTTGACCTTGTACTGCAGTGCTAATTTTTGTGTCACTTGGCCCATTCTTAGGGTGAGGAGGAGTGTGTTCCATTCCACTGTGGCCTTTGAAGAAGTTCTGCAGATAAATGTCTGTGGCTAACATATCAATATTTTTGAATTCCCTGAGATGATTGGCCAAGGCCACATAGGTAGCACTGTGTGTTACTTCATTAGTGCTCTTTGCAGGACAGCACAAATCGCCATCATTTGGAGCCTGACAGGTGATGCACAATGATCAGTTAATAGGAGGCAGTTGTTCCTCACTGTTATTTCCCAAAGTCAATGGGAAACTGAATGTAAACATGATCCTGCAAAGCGAAATTTCTTATCACAACTTGCGGGGGGTGTGTATGTGTGTGTACACCATTACTCTACCTTTTTAATGCTTGACTACATCTATAAAGACTTGATCATCAGCTCTCCATGCTCATCCTTTCTCACTAGCTCCAGGGTTTGATTTCTAAAATAATACGTAGTGTCTGAAGCTACTCTAGTTGGAAGGCTTTCACCCTAGCCACACTTTTAATTATTGTGTCTCATATTTGGGGGCTAAGCTCCAGAATTCAGAACAGCTTCATCCCTGGTAAGCCAGGGTTGGTATTAAACCTCTGCTAGTTTCCCAAAACACCTTCCTTTCCAGAAGTTCTTTATGGATTAGTTGAAATATCCCTTTTTCACTCTACTAAACTTACTCAAACTCTGAACAGTCACACTAGCTGTGAATGCCATGCCATAAGGAAGGACCTTCATGAATGCATCTTACAGCACAGGACACTTGATTTGACTGCTGCACTTGCAGTTCCTCAAGCCCAACGGAAAGTTTTTGTGTGTTCGCATTTGTGCATGAAGCAAGGCAGTGGGCATACCTGAGGTGGAGGGCATGTGGATTGAGGTAGACTACGGGTGCTTGGGCAAAGTCGGTGTAGGATGCCCATTCATCTTCAAGGAGACCTGGAGAGGCACTTTGCAAACACAAGTCTTGAAATGTGAGTGGATGCTTGACACTTGGCCATTCCCCTCAGTAGAAGCAGCTGAACTGGATGCCTCATCTTAAATATAGAGTTTTCTTCTATTCAGGTAAATACAGCATTAATTTAAATTAGTATGTAAAACTCAGCCCTGCCCCATCCCCCCACCTCTGGCAATCCTTAGTGGTTGGTGAGAGCCAAGGTCACAGAAATGTTCTTCTGTGCTAGTCTTAAAGGCCCCTCAGGATCTAATCCTGATGGTCCTATGCTCCCTAAGCCCAGTGTCCCCAAGCCTCTTCCTTAAAACTCTGCCTCTTTCCCACTTTTATTCCCCTCAGTTTGATAGGAACATAGGAAGCTGCCATATACTGAGTCACACCATTGATCCATCTAGCTCAGTATTGTCAGACTGGCAGCAGCTTCTCCAAGGTTGTAGGCAGGAGTCTCTGTCAGCATTATCTTGGAGAAGCCAAGGAGGGAACTTGGAACCTAGATGCTCTTCCCAGAGCGGCTGCATCCCCTGAGGGGAATATCTTACAGTGCTCACACATCAAGTCTCCCATACATATGTAGCCATGGTGGACCCTGCTTAGCTAAGGGGACAAGACATGCTTGCTACCACAAGACCAGCTCTCCACCCTCTTGTACCTCACTCAGTTGCCTACTCTGTCATTTATACAGCAGTAGTTTTCTTCACTTGCCCTGTTTGGGGATTTTCTGTCCTTTAAGTTCTGAACTTCTGAGAAATCCTCCCAATGAGTTTTCCAGTCATTAGCTTTCCCAATACATAATCTTCTGTAGTACCTGTATGATGTTTTAATCCCAGACAAACTGATGACTTTCCATTCCCTCACAGAAGCTAGACTGTGAATGCTTTGTTGCCTAAGCAATTGGATTGCTTATCCCTGAAGCAGTTGGATTCATGAATGTTGTGTAAAACCATCCCAGCTCAACCAATCACGTTGGAGGCTCTGCCACCACTTCCAGTACAGTATAGAATAGATACTAAATGTGCTTAGCACCTTTTAGCTCTCTCTTCCCCACCCCATATCTTGAAAAAAATGGCTCACTATTTTGTTTTGGAAATTACTTTGGGAACAGAGTACTGTATAAATAAAATGATCACAGGAATACATGATTTTTCAATTTTTTATTTTTAAAAGGCTACCAAAAAATTGACACAGTTGTTTAAATGCTCTCTCAGCATTTCAGTTTGTAGGCTTTTCAGCTGGGAAATTCCTTTGCAGCCCAATTATATGCATATTTACTCAAAAGTAAGCCTAACCATGTTTGGGATTTGTTTCCATCTTACGGTTCATAACACATTTTAAGCCACACTCCTATGCAGCCTAAAATGGAAACTAATCCCACTAAACTCAGTAGGGCTTACTTTTGCGTAAACATGCGTATTTACACATTATGCTTTCATCTGACTTCAGTGGAAGCTGAAGCCAGCTGAAATGCAAATATCCTGGTTTAAGTGGTTTGGAGATGGTGGCCAGCAGTCATTTGCATAACATCCCCAGTATGAATCTGTATCTTTCCAGGAATGCCAAATATTTTGGTATACTCCTGAAAGCCTTCGTGCCTTTGCCCATTTTTCTGGCTTGAGCAAAACAGCTCGCCTTAGAACTTGAATAAAACCGATGTGGTGTGGCCCAGTGCGTGGAGGGAGGGTGAGGTGTAACTTGAAAATAACATTGTGCAGAAACCCGTGCTTTGAACTCCAGAGTGGAATGGACTCTGTGGGGGTTCAGTGCATCCATTTCTGAGGTGGTGCTTATGCTTTAGATTTTTTTTTTTTTTAACTTTGACAAACATTTCACATAGTTATGGCTTTTCTTGAATATGGTAATTTCAGCTTTTTCTTCCCCTGCTGCCTGCTCTTTTTCCATAGTCTCTTTCTCTTCAACCCTCTAGGTGGCCCAGTTGCATTGTGGCCCTCCATTCATTTGAATGAACTCTTTCCGTGCTAATAGGGTGCAGGGTGACGAAGAGAACCGTGCGCACAGAATTGTTGCACCGCCCCCTGCTCCTTTTGTGGGCATGCCAAGTTAAATTTATATCAGCAGGAAGGTCACTGCCACGGTTTTCAATGGCCTGAGATGAGGTGATGGCTCCAGACAATGGTGCCACACTCTCCGCTTGCCTCGCCAGTTGTGGTAGTTAATTGATATGCTAAAAATAGAAGGCAGTGATACAAATCGCTGCTTGTTGTACAACAAAAGCCAGGGCATGCGTAGCTTTAATAGCCGAGTTTATGAGGCTTGTTTATGGAGCGAGGTTAGCCGAGAGCTAGAGGCGATGGAAGGCTTTCTGGACGCTCTGCTTTAGCCACTCTGGGCCCCCGGCCATTCGCAAGCTGTCTCATTTGCATTATGAATGACATTAAAGGGAGCTAACAAGGTTATTGGGCATAGAAGGTTTCTCATGTGACCACACGTGGAAAGTAGACCTACAGCAATGCTCTTGGCAGGGGCACTGTAGCTCTTTATTTCCAGGTTCCATAGTAGGATCGTTTCTGGCCGAGTTATGTACTCCCAATGTAAAATAAACCCCTGGGATGGGGGTGGGGGGAGTGCTTTCAGATACACAGAAGGTTTGACGCAAACCCTTAAGTGGGAGGGGAATTTGGAGCCGAAGCTGGAATTCTACGAATTGCGGTTCAGTGATGCCTGACACACAGGGCAGTTTCAGGGCGATTTTGTCTGATGCTTGGAGACTCCTGCAATACTGATGGTTGGCACGGCAAATTAAAGGAGAGGAGGACATAATTCCATTCCTAAGTACAAGTTCTCCAAGGCCGGTGGTTGTTCTGCAGTCTGTGCTGCATCAGTTTTGAAATGTGGAATTTAAGTTGCGTAGGAAAGCTGGGGTTTGGGATGTACTAGTGCAGTGTGACAATCTTGTGGGTAGGTTTCCATGCGTTAAGAGTAGGTGATGTGGCACCTCCTGCATCCGTTCTTTGTGCTTGTATTGAAATGCTAGAATTTGTCTCAGCTGCAGAATATGTTATGGGTGGTTCTTCAACCCCAAGGTGCTGGTTTTTCATTTTCTAACAGCAAGTTTCTGGTCCCCAGGATTGTGGGAGAAAATCTAACATTTGAAAGAGATCAAAATACAGTAGTAGCCTTGGCGAAGCCTTTCGTGACATGGGACTCGGGCTTCCTTATTCTGTGTGTAACCTTTTGGGCAACCTGGAGACTGGTCATCAACTGTGAGGGGTCTCTCTCACTAAGAAGAGTTGTCACCCAGAAGACAAGGGAACGAAGATTGACTGGGTGACTTGCAGTGTTCCCTCTAAAAGGGATTCTCAGATGTTGCTGAGTACAATTCCCAGAATCCCCAGCTGAAATGGCTTTTGTTTGGGGATTATGGGAGTTGTGGTGAACAACATCTGGGGATCCCTGTTAGAGGGAACACTGCAAGTCACCCCAGTCAATCTTGTTTCCCAAGTCTTCTGGATGACAACTCTTCCAAGTGAGAGAGACCCCTCACAGTTGATGACCAGTCTTTGAGTTGCCTCAAGGTTACACATTGAAGAATAAGGATGCCCTAGTTCCTTAGTCTGTTGATTTAAGCAAAGGAGGATAGCAGTAGAATGGTACAGTTGGTTCCCTTTCCCAACCCCCAGTGTCCCAGAGCCTCCTCTGTTTCATGAAGTGAGCAGATGTAGCAATCCAGGTGGTAGCCCAGCAGCCTGGGTGCTCTTACCCTCCAAGTAGTAGGTCAGCCTCTCTGGAATGCTTGAGTGTGCAGGCCAGGGTTGCAGTTTTAAAATTGCTGCAGGTTTGGCATGTTTAGGTTGTTCCTCCATAGCAAAGAGGTAGCGCAGCTTGAGTTATCCTGTTCCTTTCATGAGGGAGTAATTTAGGCCTTTCTCAGGCATATCCCTCTCAGGGAAACTGAGCCACATCCTAAACCCAGTTTTGTAAAACAAAGACCACAGTGAAACCATTAAACAGCATAAACCACCTTCTCTTGTTCTTTTGCAGCCCCTTCTATTATACAAAACGGAGTTCTCATGAGGTTGGCTTATATTTATTTTATTGATTGATTTAAAATATTTATACCCCACCCCTCCAGTACACTACTGCTTGGGGCAGCTCACAAATGCATTATGCATTAAGAGTGGCCGCCTTCAGAAGTAACGTGGAATTGTGGGTCCAATGGCTCTCCCCCCGCTCTTCTGTCCATGTTTGGACATACTGGAGAGTGTCCTCTCTGCAGTCAGTAAGACTGCAGAGTGGCAGGGGAGCTGGCTGTGTGGGCTTCCTTCTTTCATGAAGGACAGCCCGCACAGCCAATAGCAGCTGGAGTGTTCGGACATAATGCTGGCACTGCTAAACTACAGGTACAGGGGGCAAAACCTAATGCAAACCAAAGGTATGATTCTCTGTTCAGGGAGGGAAACTGTGGGTCCATTTTTGGCTTAAACTGAGGTTGCGTGCATAACTGCATTATGCAGTTGGCAAATCCTGAGGTGAAGGGACCTCCGGGTTTGTGTTACATGCGAATGTGGCCCGTTTCTCCCTCTAGGTGGCTACAAGAGAAAGTATGCTAATCACACTGCTGCTTCCCTCAGACTTGCACACATCTTTTTAAAAGTATTCTAACTGCTGTTGAAATGGATGCCTGCCTTTAGTAACTCCAATAACAGCCTCTTTGTTTTTAAAAAGAAATTGAAAACATATTTTGTTCTGACTGTCCTTGTTTTGGTGGCCTTTTCAAACAATGTGTGTTTTGGTATAGTGTATTAAGTGCATTTTATTATTAGTTATTGTTGTAGATTTTGTTATTGTTACCTGCCTTGTGTTGCATTTCTAGGAAAGATGGGATAAAAGTGCTTTAAATAGATACAGTACTCATCCTGTCCACATATGTGAGATATGTGCTGCAGTCCTAAACACTCTGATGAGGCCATAAGACGCATTGATCCCAATGAGACTTGTTTCTGAATAAACATGTCTGGGATTGCATTGTAGGTGTTACAGATAGTTTTGAGTAAGACTGCGAATGCACAATTTGCTGTGCTCCCATTGTAAACAAATGCATGACAGTGATGATGATTTTTTGGAGGCATTTCTGGCTTTTGTTAGTGTTAATTTCACCTTTTCACTCCCTTGTAGGCTGACTAGGTATGCAACTGTAACAGCATTAGTAAGGCACTTCTTCACACCATTATTCTATTCTGACTTGGTGTGACTAACTGAAATCTTATGAGATGTGTTTATAAAAATGGAAGTTATGTCATGTCATCTTTTAATGGCAATTTAATTGGACCCATATAGTACAAATTCGCTGATTCTGCTGAAACCATCGTTTCATCTTTTTCAACTGCCAGTTTATCCTCCTCATGGCCTCAGTCCTTGCCCTTTCTCTTTGTCCTGTCCATCAACTAACTATTGAATAGCTACAGGTGACTGTTTTACCTCTAGGACTGTGATCGAGAAACTAGACAGAATTCCTGTAAAAGGAATTTCCTTTTAAAAGCCCAGCTCATTGATTGCAGTGGAGAGATATGCCACATCTCTGCCACTGTCAAGTGGTGATCAACAAGGAAGGCGATGGTAGACCCCTATTTCTATCCAGCATCTGCACAGATGCCGGACCTAGACGCCATTTCTATTCAACATCGCCCAGGTATGACTTGTCTTCTGTTGTGAGGTGGTTAACTGTTTGCAGTGCACACCTGAACCTGAAATATGGCAAAATACTTCTTAAGCACTTGACAGGATGAAACAGAGGCCGGCTACAGATTTCTGTTTTTCCACGTATCTGTTGTCAGTACATAGTAAAACATTCCACTTGCGCTCCTTGCCTGGTTGATACAACCATTCCAAGCTACTAGAGAGCGAGAACTCAAACAACCAGCTTATCAAGTGAATATCAGCCCTCTGTAGCAAAGTATCACTTAGATATGGGCTGTCTCCAACTGTCAGCCATTTTTGTTGTCTGCACAGAACTTACTATCTTTTTGTACAATATGTTGAATAGTAGCAACAGGTCAGTCCTGTTCAGACATTGTGTTGTATGAGTGTACAGACATTTGTGTAAATGACTGTACCAGCGTTTTAAAGAAATGAACCTGAACGCGGACCCTTTCAAATGCATGGTACAGATAGGAAGTGTACTGCTGTACCTGTGCTCAAACGAATGTGTGAATAACTCTACCTGTGTACAATGAGTATTGTGTAGAGTTATGAATAGGGTTGTGGTACTAACTTGTTTTGGGCCTCACAAGCAAGGAAACCGTGCAGCAGGATATAGCCTGCTTTTTCTCCATTCTTGTCTGTGGGCAGATATTTACCAAAGTGATATCTTATCATGGTTTACCAATTTTCTGAGCTCATACAGATGGTCGAAGTATCCTAAGGAATCTTGGCTATCTATATCTTCTTGCCAAAGAGCAAGAAATTTTTTGCTGTACATCAGGTGAGAGATGTCATAAAATTGCCATCTGTACCCACTATGTATTTGCCCTCTACGAAGCATGAAATATCTCTTTGCCTAATTTTTCTTGAAGAGTTCAGCCAGGCCAGAGAGCTCACTTTGCTTCCTAGCTAGCCATTGCTTTCTTTCTTTTTAAAAATTGAAATAATTCCGAAATCTCTCTTTACAGATTTTAACTTTGCCATGTATCCGCCATCAATGATAGCAACAGGGAGTGTGGGAGCAGCTATCTGTGGCCTTCAGTTTGACGAGGGAGAAAGTCCTCTCTCTGGTGACATCCTAACAGAACTCCTGGCCAAGATCACAAACACAGATGTGGTGAGTGTCTCCAGAAACCTGGACTTTTTTTTTTTTTTTTTTTTAAGGAAGCAATTTCAGTATGATAGACGTGGTCGGTGATAATGATTGGAACCAAAATGCACTCAAATTAAAATACAGCTGTGAAACACCATATACTCAGGAGTCATAAAGTGGCCACTCCTCCTACAAAGAGGTGAAATCTAGCTGTGGGAAATGGGATGCCATTGCAAGGAGAAGGGATCAAACTCCCTTCCCTTGATTGTTGCCTACTCCCCAACACTCCTTTGAAATGTGTTCATTTGTGCATTCAGCTGAGTTGCACATGTAGCATGGCATGTGGAGAGAAATGTTTTATCCCTTTCCATTGTGATCAACCCTATCCCCTACAGTGAGGACCCTTAAGTCAAGAAACATGTTCTGTGAATAGTGGGTGAGGGCATGGAGAGAGAGAGAGAGAGAGAGAGAGAGATATTTTTCACACACTTAGATGCTTGACGCCCCCGTCCCTAAACCTGAGATGCAAAGACCTGTATGGGTGATTCCCCCACCCCGAAATGCAAAATCCAAGAATTTGGGCAAGCAGTGAGGGACCCTCTTATGATATATTTTCTGTTTCAGAATGAGGAGTAAAATAAGCCCTCTTTGGTTGTACCCCTTCATGTATTCACTTAATATGTGGAGAGAGAAGCAGGAGTGTACCTGTTGGCCATGCCATTTAGCCCAATGCTTGAAAAGGTCATCAGCTCATGTGCACATGTAAGGGCTTTCACGTGTTGAGGAATTCCAATCACACAGGGTTCCTGATTGAAGTCCCTGTTCACATTGTGGGATACGTGCATAGAAGCCCCTATACAAATGCAACTGGATATGCAGAGGTTGGGGGCATGGCCTGTAAGTGCAGTGACACTGTAGGGCATGGCGCAGGTTCTTCTTGTCTGTTTTCTGCCTACCTCAGGTGGTGCAAGAGGACACAAATGGTAGGAGACCTAGACTAGTCAGAGAGCTGTCCAACAGGGAAAGATCAGGGATTTAGCCAGAAGTCTTGAACCAGCAGGAGCAGGGCTGCAAGGCTAGGTTAGGGAGGTATGTAACCCTGTGGATTCTCCTGAATCTGTTAGCAGCATTTGATATCGTTGAGTATGGTATTTTTCTGGGCTATCTAACAGGAACAAGATGGGCAGGTACAGTGGCCATCAGTGGCTCTAATTCAGTGTTCTTCGCTACAAGGCCAAGAAACCTGTGGCTGCTCCCATCAGCCCTTAAGTGTGGCTCTCTAGCTAATTGTTTGTTAGGCCTGTGTACAGCTTCAGCTGAAGCGGAGTACTCAGCCCAGCCTCGCTGGTACCTCATGAAAGCACCTGTTCCCACCATGCAGTGCTGCTCTTTGCCTAGTGCCAGTGGGACTGCCTTAAGAGAAGCGGAGCCCTCTCAGAAGGCACACATGGAACACTGGGGAGTATAGTCCTTCCCAGCAACAGCTAGGAAGGAGTAATGCCGGGGACTGTACTTACCAGCACTCCATGTTTGCCTTGCCAGACATTGCTGGGCTCAGCAGAGCTCAGTTTCTCTTAAAGCGCACATGCACATACTCACTCACTCACTCTGTGTGGAAGTCAGTGCCAGGGGAAACACCTCTTTCATTGAGGGTGGGGGTTTTTTGGACAAAGAGGACCCCACACTGCTGTAGTTCTTCCTAGATGATGGTCCTGAAGGTAACATTGGATGACTATTGCTTTGGCCCTTGTGGGGGTCCACAATATTCCATCTTGTCTCCGATGTCTGCTGCAGGGTGAGGTGATCCAGAGATCTGGTATGCTGATGACACCCAGTTTTCTCTCTCATTTTCATATGGCACTAGGGAGACTGTGGAAGTCCTGAACTTGTATCTGAGGGCAGTGTTGGATTGGATGAGAGTGAACAAAATGTAGTATAACCTAGATAAGACACACATGCTCTTGGTTGGAGGGTCAGATGCTGATTCTGACCCTCTTATGGTCCTAGATGTTCTGGAACCTGGATATCCCAAGGACCATCTCCACCCTTATGTACCTATCTGGCTCACCCGGACCCCAGTGGTGGCCCGGCTTGCCTCTCCTCCTCCCACTGCCACCTCTAGTCCTTTCGGACAGCTCCCTCTCTCTTGCCCCTCCTGTTACTGCATGCGCTCTCGCTCTCTCTCTCTCTCCCCCTCCCTCTCATTCTTGCCCTGCAGCCACCAAGCTAACTCTTGCTCCCTTCCTCCTATTATGGCACATGCTCTTTCTCTCTCCCACTGCCACGGTTGCTGCCTCGCCCACCACAGTCATGTGTGCGCTCTCTCTTGCTCTGCTCCTGCCCTGTCACTGCCACCACTGAACTCTCACACATTCTCTCTCTCCCTATCCATCTCCCCCCTCCCCTTCTCGTTTCAGCGTGTGTGCAGTCTGTCTTGCCCTCCCTCTGCTGTGGCAGCAGCCACTATGTTCGCTCGCTCTCTCATTCCCCCTCCCTGCTTGGAATGAAGTCTTTCAGAGGCTGTGGCCCCCACTTTAAAAACAGTGAAGAGTATTGACTTAGAGCAACACCAAAGGTCCTTCTCTGTACCTCCGACCAACCTACATATGGCAGATGGGTACACGCAAGGGCCTTTTTAGCAGAGGTGCCACAGTTGTGGAATGTCCTCCTGAGAGAGACCCATCTGGCCCCTTCAGCCGCACTGCAAATACATTAGGGATGAGCACGAACCTGTTTGGAGGCCCTCTTGCAGCCCTCCGAACAGGTTTGAAAGGCCAGAGGTCCGGCTGGTTCGAAGGCGGGGGGGGGATACCTTTTAAGGGTGAGGGAGGATGCTCTTACTCCTCCCGCTGCGTTTCCCCTGCCGGGGCTGCAGTTTAAAAGAGTCTGGCGGGTCAGCAGCATACCTCTCTGCTGCCCCATTTCCTCATCCAACCGGAAGTATCCGGTGCTCATGCGCACATTGTGCATGCGCGCTAGGTACTTCCAGTTAGGGGTGTGCACGGAACCGCCACACTGCGGTCCAGCACTGGGGCGGGGGGTCGCTTTAAGAGTGGTGGGAGGGTTTACTTACCCCTCCCGCCACTTTCTGCCGTGGCACCGTAATTAGTAGAGTAATTGGGGCGGCAGGATACCTCCCTGCAACCCCTTCCCCGCAGCGGCTCTGCAAAGCTCCCAGTAATGCGTTGTGCGCGCGCTTCACGTCACTGACGTGCGCGTGCACAAAGCATTACTGGGAGCTTTGCAAAGCCACTGCGGGGAAGGGGTGGCAGGGAGGTATCCTGCTGCCCCAATTACTCTACTAATTACGGCACCACGGCGGAAAGCGGCGGGAGGGGTAAGTAAACCCTCCCGCCGCTCTTAAAGCGACCCCCCAATCCGGACTGGTCCGGGCCCATCCCTACTTCCAGTCACTTCCGGTCCGAGGCAACGGGGCGGCAGGGAGTATGCTACTGCCCTGCCGGACCTTTTTAAACTGTAGTGCTGGTGGGGGAAATGTGGGGTAAGGGCACCCTCCCCCACTCTTAAAGGTTTGTTAGCCATCTTGGGATCTTTTTAAAACAGAGAGGCAGGATATAAATATTTTTGTTAATGAATAAAATGAATTTTCAGAACTTTTTCTATTAAACTGAGTCCCTTGTATATGTGCATGAGCCCCACATTTAAATATAGATGATAAAACTTTTGCTTACTCTGAACTTGGTAGGCTTTGTGTTCATTTTTTTCTTCTTCCTATTAACAGAATCAACGGGTACCTTTTTAGAAACATCAGTTTGCAGCTCCATTTAACCCTGGGTATATTTGTAACTGTTATAATATAATAAAGGCAACTATACTCTGAAATTTCATAAAACCCAGTTTACCGAAACATATTAGAACCAGGATTTTGATCAGTGGGACTAAGTTAAGGGCACATGTATTTTTAAGCTATTTTAACTCTTGTATTACTATAAATAGGGCCTGGAAAAGAAAATCTTAAAGATGGCCTTTCCTCTAACAATGAGTGATAGCTTTCATGTATCTTCTACCTATTCAATATTTGAAAAATACAGATGTTGAATTTTGGTAATATGTAAATTTAACTGGCTGACATACTGCTCAACTTTGTACTCAACTTGTAACATTGTTTTTGCACAGTTGTGCAAGAATTGCTCAGCTGGAGTTGTGCAGCGATACAGCCATTGAAAATAATGGCCATATCATTGCACATTTTTGCAATTTGACAAATTGTGCTTGTGCACATGCAGCTTTGTAAGATTAACATAGTTGTGTGGTATGTTAGCCACTGTAATCAGTTAAAAGGTAGGTGATTAATCATCTAAATATTTGTTAGTCGCTTTACAGCCCTAGTTAGAACTTTATTCAAGTTTCAAATGCATCGCAGAAAAGCTTGTGGATGCTTTTTAGGTGAACAGCAAGATGTCCTGTATTTTAAAAATGGTACAAATAACCTACTCCATAGGTCTCTTGTGGTGGCTTCTGTTACCATTCTGTAATGTACCAACTTCTGAAAGCCCATTGACTGGTTTAGCTGCACCTAATGCTGTGGCACGGTTGAAGCTAAGCCGGTGTGGAGCTGGTCAGTGCCTGGATGGGAAACCAGTGAGCACCCCAAGATGAGAGAATCACCCCATATTTTCCTAGAAAGAACAAGATATACATAAATAATTTTATATTTTATTCCAAACTCTCTCACACGCGCCCTTCTTTAGATCAGTTATTCCCAAACTGTGTGTTGGGGGCTCTGACAATTTAATGTTAGTCTTTTTAAGTCCAAAGTACCACAGACAGATGAAGCTCTCTACTCTACTTAGCTCTGTGTTGTTTGTTTTTATCCTGCTTTTCTACATACAAATATATATGCAACTATTTAGAACCTAATAATAATTATATAACAATAATTGTCAAAGGACACACCATAATTGTGGTGCCATCACCAGGAAACCTCTGTCCCTGGTTCCCAGCAACCATAGATAAAAAACAGAAAGTGGGGCCTTCAAAGCTGATCCTAAGACTGGGGCCGGTTCATAAAGGCAAAGGTGATCCCTAAGATCACCTATTGGCCGCGGTGGCGCAGCGGGGAAGCGACTCGCCTAGAGTGCAAGAAGCTGACGGTTTGAATCCCCGTGGGTGTCGCTACCGCGATCATGCCTCGTAAAATATAACTTTAGTCTGTCGGTTGGTTGTTACACTGGGTTATGGGTCCTGCCACCTGCGTAGCCTTGGGCAAGTTGCACAGTCTTAAATGGCCCTCCATGGCAGGACCACCATTTGGGGCTGAGGAGCAAGCTTGAGGTGAGAAGGTGAGTAGGGCCCATGACCCAGGGAAAGAACCGACCTTATATTTAAGAGAGCTAGCATGGTGTAGTGGTTAGAGTGCTGGACTAGGACCGGGGAGACCCAAGTTCAAATCCCCATTCAGCCATGAAACTAGCTGGGTGACCCTGGGCCAGTCACTTCTCTCTCAGCCTAACCTACTTCACAGGGTTGTTGTGAAAGAGAAACTCAGGTATGTAGTATACCACTTTGGGCTCCTTGGAGGAAGAGCGGGATATAAATGTAAAAAATTATTAATAAAAAATAAATAAAAGATACCTTAGTCTCAAGCCATTAAGGACTTTAAAGTTATTACTAGCACTTTTAATTGAGACTGGGAACGAATAAGTATAACCATTGTAATCAGTACAGGATTGTCATGATGCCTTACTTGATCATCTCCACTTGCACTCTGATGCACAGTTTCAGCAGAACTACCTGCACTTCACCTTTACCTGCTCTTAAGAGGAGGCTGTGTGTTTCGTCTCTGCACAAGTTACTGCTCCAAGTTAGCCTCTTTCCGGTCAGGGTGCATGTCCAAAACCATGATTCTCAGAGACCTACAGGTGTTGGGCAGGCAGGCAGATTGTGACTTTTATAAGCTCCGAAACTAAATTGAGTTCGGAGTGCCTCCAGTTTTAATACCTGGGGGGCAGGGGGGAGGTGTGCCTCAGCTAAGAGGTCAGGGACAACACTGATCCAATTTATAGGCCCAAGGTGGGTCCTAACATTTGTGAGCTGGAGAGGTTAACTTACCTTGCCATTTCACACACACACACACCCCACCAAGGTGGCTCAGTTCCCTATTTCCCTCATTCCTTTTGCTTAATGTGCGTAGGTAATTTGTTTCAGCTCTGTCTCTCCCTTTCAAATAGCCCAGAAATTGCAGACCCAATGTCTAGCCAAGATTGTGGCTTGGAGAGAGAGGTAGCTGACTGAATCTTAATCTGGATGCCCAGATATGATGCCAGTGGAATGACGGAATAAACATTTGAAGGCAGGCATAGAGGTAATATCTGCTCCCTTGAGATGGGCTGAGCTCTCCTGGTTTGCCAGGCATCCTACAGAATCACACTCTGCTCCTGGATTTCCATAGGTAGGAGGGAGGTTTCTGTAAAATCCTTAAGTTTCTCAGGCAAAAATGAAAGCATTTTCCCATTTCCCCCCCAAAAAGCATATGAACGTTTTTCTTCCAGAATCCTATGTATTCTATGTATTCTACCCTGAGCTCCTAGAAGGTAGGGCCGGACACACACACTATGTAACCATTAGGTAAGCTGTCCACTTGCATTATCCTGCCAAGCAGTGAAGAGAGTAAAATGAAAAAGTGCAGAAATTTGGGCAAAATGATTTCGCTTCCAAAAGCGATTGTTTATTCAGACCCCTTCTAATCCTGTCTGGGCAAAGAAGGAGGGGAGGAGTCCGTATTTTAGTTGTAAAGCACATGTTTTGCATGCACGAGGTCCCAGGTTCATTTCCCAGCCTCTCCACTTAAAAGATCTCTGGGAGCTAGGAGAGACCTCAGGCCTGAGATCCTGGAGAGGTGTTGTTGCCAGTTGAAGCAGACTGTACAGCTCTAGAGGGACGAATGTTCTGACTTGATTTCATGCCGTACGGTAATACTGTGGCCTCTCAAACACTCTTGAGACTTTGCACAATGCCAAATACAGCAACCCACCTGCAAAACAGCAATGCTTCCCTTTCCCACAGAAGAAATGGCATTCATATTTTCATCTAACCAAATGCTTATAGTCACCGTTTGCTGAACAATTTGGCTAATGGGGCGTTTGTTTCTAGCCCTAGAGGGACAAGACTGATTTTTCACTTCAAGGCTAGCCTGGTCTGTGTCCTACAGCTGTAAAGTTGTAAACCACCCAGAGATGGAAGTTTGGGGTGGCCTACAAATTTGATTCATTGATTAATTTAAAGTGGTAGCATGTCTTAAGAGGGTTGCACTCTTAGAAGGAGGTGTGCATGGACCATTGCCCAGGACCCAATAGCCTAGGATAAACCGGCAGGCAGTTCCGATTGCAGGTGTTTGTGTTGCTTGGCACTGGAGGCCTGCTGCCCAGGAGGAGTGTGCCGCCTTCATCTTCTGGGGTGCTTTGGCTGACACAGAAGGTAGTCTTGTGAGGTTTAGGAGGAGGCCAGGATGAGGTACTTTCCTCTGTGCAATGCTCTTTATACTTGGTTCAGTGGAGCAAAGCCAGCTGGACTCCAATATAGATGGTAACGTGGGTTGCCACATAGATGCTACACATATGGACTATGCAGTGTACAAAATCCCTCCTGATGAATTCATTCCCCAGCATCACTTTGGAGACCAGGACCAGGTTAGATGCTGTTAAATCCTCCATGCTGGGCACAGTAGTGTAGGGGAAGTAAAATCTGAGCCAGGGTGACCACACTAATAGCTGTCACTTTTCTATCAAGATTCTTGCAAGCAGGGGGTGGGGGATCCATTTATTCTTACCCAACGTGATTATGCACCTTGCTGCTGCAAAGTGATAGCTTTTGGTGTGGTTACTCTGGAGTCAAACACATAGATAGCATCATCATATTTTGGCAAAGAGGCATCTTTTAACGTGGTGATTCTCTTTATTTAGCAGGAGGAGAGTAACTGGCCCTATCCACCCCCAGCACAGTACCCCCAGTAACTGTTGCTGGTGTCTGTCTTATGTTTCTTTTTAGATTGTGAGCCCTTTGGGGACAGGGATCCATCTTATTTATTTATTATTTCTCTGTGTAGACTGCCCTGAGCCATTTTTGGAAGGGCGGTATAGAAATCGAATGAATGAATGAATAAATAAATAAATAAATAAATAAATTTAGCGCTAGAAGGGGCCTTAGGGGTCTTCGGAGGCCCCCGTTACCACTGCTAACTGAGCAAAGAGGCACCTTTTAAAAAGTGTCCATTTTCTTTATTGAGCAGGGGGATCCACCCCCCAGCGCATCATCCCTCCAGTGGCTGTTGCTGGTGTCTATCATGTTTCTTTAAGATTGTGAGCCCTTTGGGAACAGGGAGCCATCTTCTATCTATTTAATTCTCTAAGGCGTACCCGTGGCCAATCCCCTGCGTGGCAGCCCTTGTGAGAGTTGATGAGCAGCTGCCACATCGCCACAGGCACGCTGCCGCTCACTGGGGGCAGCAAGGGAAAGCGCTTGCTGGGCCAGCCAGGGAGGGAAAGCACCAGCCAGGCCTGCGGGTGGGGAAGAAAAGTGTCCGGCGCCGGCCAGGCCAGTGAGTGGGGAGGGAAGGGAAAGCAAACTGGGAGGGGGAGAACGGACTGGGGCTGAAGGGGGAGAGGAGAGACAAGGAGGACTAGGGGCGCAAATGCTCTGCAGCAGGTCAGCTAGTTTTATTTGTTTGTTTGTTTTTCTATGTAAACCACTCTAGGAACTTCTTTTTTTCAAAAAAGTATATACATACTTCTATATGTATATAAATATTACAGAGGTCTATAAAGATTCTTCCGTATATTCTTGCCATTTCAACCCATTGGCTCTAGTCCAGCCCTCAGGACTAGAGGTCTTCTCCTCCTCGTCCTCCTATATGACAGCCCCCCTTCAGGCATTTGAAGATAGCTATTATATTCCCCCCCACTCCAACTTAGTTTTCTGTTCTCCGGGCTAAACATACCCACTGCTTAGCCTACGATGAACACTTCCTTCCATTGCGCCTCCTAAGACTTGATTTCCAGACCCCCTCACCATCTTTGTGAACGCCCTCCTCTGAATCCATTCCAGTTTACTGATATCCTTCTTCAAATACGGTGCCCAGAACTGGACACCGTATGCCAAGTGAGGTCTGACCAGCACAGAATCGAGTGGAACCATTCCTTCTCATGATCTGGACACTATGCCTCTGTTAATGCAGCCTCAGATTGCCTTTGCTTTTTTAGCAGCTGCATCACATTGCTGGCTCGTATTCAACCCATCCACTAAGGCACCCAGGTTCATTTGGCATGTACTGCTGTGAGGCCAGGTCTCCCCCGTCCTGTACTTGTGCATTTGTGTTTTCTTATCCAAATGCAGGATTTCACCTTTGGTTCTGTTAAACTTTGTTTTGTTGGCTTTGGCCCAATACTTGAGTCTGTCCAAATCAGATTGAATCTTGATTCTGTCTTTTAAGGCAGGGATCCTCAACGTTGGGCCCCCAGATGTTCTTGGACTTCAACTCCCATAATCCCCAGCCAAAGGCCACTGGGCCTGGGGATTATGGGAGTTGGTCCAAGAACATCTGGGGGCCCAACGTTGAGGATCCCTGTTCTAAAGTGTTTGCTATCTCCCCCCACCCCACCTGCTCCAGATTTGCAATCTGCAAATTTGATAAGCATCCCCTCTACCCTCTTCTCCAAGTCATTTGTGAAAATGTTGAACAGCAGAGGGCCCCAGACAGAACCCTGTGGAATTCTACTCAGTACTTGCATTTACCCTGTTTATGGAATAGCCTCCCCAGTAAGGTTTGCCTGGTTTCATCACTTTGTTCTTTTAGATGCCAGGTAAAGACTTTTTTGTTCGCTCAGACCTTTTACTTTTTAAAAAATTTGTTCTGATTAAAAACATTTTAAAAATGTTTTTAAAATTGTTCTGTATTTTGTATTTTCTCTCCCCCTCTTTTTGTGTGTGTCTGTCATGATTTAATGTGTTGTGTGTTTTTATCTCATGTTTTAATGTTTTGTAAGCCACCCAGAGAACAATTTGTTATGGGGTGACTAACAAAGTAAGTGTGTTAGTGTTAGTACTACTTCTTCCGTGATGTCACAGCCACAGAGATGCTCAGCATGGAGGACTTTACAGCATCTGAACTGGGCCTCAGTAAACATGTTGACAGAGGACTGTATGAAATCTTTTAGATTTGCATTCCTCAGAAGCCCTTGCATGCTGACTTGGCAATGTTCAACATTCCCTTTCTATACTGTTTATTTTCCATGCCTACATGTGAATATTCATAATTAGCCAGTGTGTATGTATATTCTCCATTCAAAACTCATTAGCCCAAATGTGTGCATAAAATGTGCCGAAGCTAGTTAACTATACGACCTAGAACACAGTAAAAACCATTGATAACTGATGATGAGCTACATAGTGCTAACAATCTGTTTTTAACCATCCCAGATACATTTCACGGTTGCTTTAAAAAGTTTCTTTTTCCCCCTTCACTGCTTCATTTAGTGTCTGCACTCTTTTTAAGCCTTTTGTTGTCAGGCATCAGCTCAGCTCCCAGGAACACTGCCACTTTAGATGTAGGTTGTATAAATCTTGTTCATTTTAGACATTCCTCATAAATTTTATAGGACAGGTTCAGACCTGAATAACTCACAGATGTGTAGTATAAAACATAAGGCATTAAAGAAGATGGTGTTCTTACCTTTACATTCTTGTCATGTTTTGATAGTGAAGTGTCTCACACATACACACACTCTATTGAAAAATGCAGAATATATATATATGCTGGTTTTTCACTCCCTTTGTCATTACCTGTTTTAGCAATGCAAACTTATATATACTACTACTGGCACAGAGTGTTCTTTCCCTTGTTCATGACTAACCTGTCCCATTAATTTCAGTGGAACTACTCAAACCCCTCCTGTATTTTACCAAAAGAAAACCACAGGGCTTTGTGGGCGCCAGGAGTCGAAATCGACTTGACGGCACACTTTACCTTTACTCATGATTAACTTAGTCTGGGTGCCAGCTAGTGTTTCGGATTGGCCCATATGTATTTTCCTACAAGGCAGGGGATTATGTGCAAAAACATCTTGTTTGTATTTTTGATTAGGAAGTAGTCGAGCCTCCAACTTTTAAAGCTATAATGTGTTGCGCTTTTGTGGACATGCGAAGTTGACCCATATATTTTTAGAGGCAAAGCAATGTTTTGAAATTAGGATCTCCACCTGTACTGTTTTTAGAAGTACACTGAAAAAGCTGATTAGTTCTTCAGGGCACTTGAGATGATGGGCTTCTTAACCCCTTCAGGAAGCAGACAAAACTAACATTCTGCTGTTGCTCTTTCATCTGGTTTTCAGGGTTCTACTCCTTCCTGTGTATGCATTTATCACAGTTGTATCCCCCCACCCCTACCCCTTCATCTTCACAACTAGCCTGTGATACAAGTTAGTTCATGGTTTCCATCCAGTGAGCTTTATGACTGAATAGGGATTTTGAATCCAGTTCAGGTCCAGGACTCTATCCATTGCACATCACCAACACGTATAAAAACGTAGTTTGTGCAAATAGATGACGGCAATTATTAATCAGTAGAACAGCTGAAAAGCATTTAGGGCACTATAGTAGATACACACTGCCATAGATCACACCAAGCAGTTAGAATATTGTGGAACAAAAAGCTCAACAGGAAGTACCTCAAAAGCACTTCCTATTGTACATGGTGTTTATATTATAATGGTTATATTGTGCTTGTATTTTAAATCTTTTTAGTCAGATCTATGTTTTTATATTCTAGCTTAATATTTTAATTGTGTAATTCTTATAGTCTTGTGTTAATTTTTCTGTGTGAACTGCTTTGAGATTCTTTTAATGAAAGTCAATATACAAATTTAACAATAAAATAAATAGATAGCTAGTCTTGGCACAAGAGTACCTGTGCTGTGTGTATTGCTCGTTCTGGATCATTTAGCTATAAGAAAATGTATTTTGGAAAAATTGTGATCATTTTAGCAGGAGGGATAGCATTGCTGGCTGTAAGTTAAACTTGTAAGCTCCTCAGGGCAGGGGCTTTGTATTTTTTCATTACTCTGTAAAGCTCCATAGCACTGATGTTGTTGTAATAAGCATAAAATTATAGGAAGCATATGGAAAGTGTGCATGGTTTTTTAAGTATTGTGAGTTAATTCTCATAAGAAATGAAATCCCAAGGGAAAATACATTTCTCATGAACCAAGGATTCACCACTTCAGCAAATATGTGAATAAAGAAATGTCAAAGAAGTCCAGCAGAGATGCATTGGGCTTCAGAAGAAAAAGCTTCTCAAAAATGAGGGGACTGGTAAAAAGGAAGTTGAAAGGGAAAGTCGGGAGGGTCAGATCACTCCAGAAAGCATGGAACTTACTAGAAGCTCAGTTGGAATATATACCAAGAAGGAGGAAAAGTGCCAGCATAGCTAACAAGTAGAGTCAGTGAATCTATAAAGGGGAAGATTTCCTTCAGAAAATGGAAGTCCTGCCCAAATGGAGAGAACAGAAAGGAACATAAACTCTGGCAAAAGAAATGCAAGGATACAAAAAGGGATGCAAAGAGAGAGTTTGAGGAGCATATAGCCAGAAGTGTCAAAGGGGATAACAAAACTTTCTTTAGCTATATCAGAACTAGAAAACCCGCCAGGGAAGCGGTTGGCCCTTTACATGATGAGGGCATGAAAGGGATTGTTGAAGAAAAGGAGATTGCAGAGAAGCTGAATGAGTTGTTTGCATCTGTCTTCACGGTGGAAGATACTGACCATATACCCTCTCCAGAATTGAGCTTCTCAGAACTGGGCCAATTTGAGGCGAAAAGGGAAGATCTAAACTGTCTTGAAAAACTAAAAATTAACCAATCGCTAGGGCCAGATGGCATCCACCCAAGAGTTCTAAAGGAACTCATATGTGAAACTGGTGATCTCTTAGCAAAAATATGTAACTTGTCCCTACAATCAGGCTCTGTACCAGAGGCCTGGAAAGTAGCCAATGTAACTCCAATTTTCAAAAAGGGATCCAAGAAATTACAGGCCCGTCAGCTTAATTTTGGTGCTGGGTAAATGGATGGAAAGCATACATAAGGACAAAATTGTTAAACATTTGGAAGAAAAAGCCTTGCTAAAGGAAAATCAGCATGGCTTCTGCAAGGGCGGGTCTTGCCTCACTAACCTTTTGAAGTTCTTTGAGAGTGTCAACAGACATGTGGCTAAAGGTGATCGATCCAGTTGACATAGTGTACTTGGTTTTCCAAAAAGCTTTTGACAAAGTTCCCCATCAAAGGCTCTTGAGTAAACTTAGCAGTCATGGGATAAGGGGACAGGTTCATGTGTGTATTGGTAACTGGTTGAAGGACAGGAAACAGAGGGTAGGAATAAATGGACAGTTTTCACAATTGATATAAGTAGGAAGTGGGGTCCCCCAGGGATCAGTACTGGGATCAATGCTCTTTAACCTGTTCATAAATGATCTAGAAGTTGGGGTAAGCAGGGATGTGGCCAGATTTTCAGATGACACTAGAATATTTAGGGTAGTGAAATCCACAACAGATTGGGAGGAGCTCCAGAAAGATCTCACCAAACTGCAAGAGTGGGTACAAAATGGCAACTGAGGTTCAGTGCAAGCAAGTGTAAAGTTATGCATATTGGGGCAAAAATCCAATCTTCACATATATGCTGATGGGATCTGAGCTGTCAGTGACTGGCCAGGAGAGAGACCTTGGGGTTGTGGTGGATAGCTCATTGAAAGTGTTGACTCAGTGTGCGACTGCTGTGAAAAAGGCCAATTCCATGCTAGGGATCATTAGGAACGGAATTGAAAATAAGAATGCTGGTATTATGTCACCTTAAGTGGCGCAACAGGGAAATGCTTGACTAACAAGCAGAAAGTTTCCGGTTCGTATTCCTGCTGCTACTATATTGGGCAGCTGCGATATAGGAAGATGCTGAAAGGCATCATCTAAAATGTGTGCGAGGAGGCAATGGTAAATCCCTCCTGTAATCTACCAAAGAAAACCACAGGGCTCTGTGGGTGCCAGGAGTCAACAGCACACTTTACCTTTAGTACTATATTGCCCTTATACAAATCTGTGGTGGGGCCACAAGTGGTGTATTGCGTACAGTTTTAGTCACCGTGTCTCAAGAAGGATATTGTAGAACTGGGAAAGGTGCAACAGAGGGCAACCAAGATGATCAGGGGCCTGGACTACCTTCTTTATGACCCTTGCATCTGGGGTTCTTTACTTTGGAAAAGAGGTGACTAAGGGAGACATGATCTAAGTGTATAAAATCCTCTATTTGCATGGAGTGGAGCGAGTGGACAGAAATAAATTTTTCTCCCTCTCTCACAACACTAGAACCAGGGGTCATCCCATTAAACTGAAGGTTGGGAAATTTAGGACTGACAAGAGGAAGTACTTTTTCACCCAGTGCATAATTAATCTATGGAATTCCTTGCCATGGGATGTGGTGATGGTGACCAGATTGGATGGCTTTAAAGGGGGCTTAGACAAATTGATGGAGGACAGATCTATCAATGGCTACTTGTCTGGTGGCTGTGCGCCACCTCCAGCCTCAGAGGCACTATGCTTCTCGATACCAGTTGCAGGGGAGCAACGGCAGGCGAGAGGGCATGCACATACCTCTTGCCTGTGGGCTCCCCAGAAGCATCTGGTGGGCCACTGTGTGAAGCAGGATGCTGGACTAGATGGGCCCTGGGTCTGATCCAGCAGGGCTGTTCTTATGTTCTTAATTAACATGTTTCTTATGTTAATGTAGTGCTACATTAGTGAAGTGTTTCTGGACTCAACATGTAATAACACAGATAATAGAAAGGGTATAATTTAAGATACTTTTTCATTATGTCATCACAATGGGTGGAGAGACCAGCCATATTTTTCAGTAACTCTTGGTCCCTATGCCCAGGGACACAACGTATCCCATATGATGCATATATAGCCTCATTCAAACATTATGTTGTATGAAAGTATAGATGTCACAAAAAGGCAATAAATCTAAGATCAAGTGGAGAGAGAGAGTGAGAGTGTGTAGCTCTCTGTATACTCAGACATATGTTTGAGTGGATGACTGTACCTGCATTCATTTTAAAAGTGGTTGGGCAAGGTGATTGAGCGGGTGGTGGCCTCTCAGCTTCAGGCAGTTTTGGATGATGCAGATTAACTAGACCCATTTCAAACTGGGGTGGGTTTTTTTTGGGCTGTGGGGTTGAGACCTCAGCAGGAAATGGCATATCTTCCCTAAATGCCTGTTTGGAGACAGTAATGGACAAACTGAAGTTGAATCCAACTAAGAGGGAGGTACTGACTGTAGTGGGTCAGGATCCCAGAGATGGTTTAGAGCTGCCTGTTCTGGATGGAGTGACACTCCCTCTGAAAGATCAGGAACATAGCTTGGACCCCAAGCTCTCCCTGGTTTCTCAGGCTGAGGCAGTGGCTAGGAGTGCTTTTTATCAGCTTCAGCTGATATGTCAGCTACGTCTATGACCTTAAAATAATGGTACATTTGACTATTGTAATGCACTCTTTGTGGGCCTGCCTTTGTACGTAAACTGGAAACTACAACTGGTACAGAATGCGGCAGCCAGATTGGTCTCTGGGATGAAACGAAGGGACCACATAACACAAGTTTTAAAAGAACGGCACTGGATTCTTTTAAAATAGGATAGGATCTTACTGCTGTACTTGCATCTGTGCATACAGATATGTACCTGTGCACACTCAACTGCACTTTGATGAGATCCTTCTTAGTGGAGGCTAAGAAACCCTGACAGCAGGATTTGTTCTCGTTGTTGTGGTATCCCTGAGTGTGGTGCTTTACTCTTCTCCACAGAATTGAATGTCAGCTATTCATTTTCATGGGAGAAACTAAGGGGACATCATTTTTCTCTGCCAACTCCACCTCTTATTCTTGACCTGCATAGCTTTCTCAAGTACCAAAGGAAAGCTAGCACTGAAAATCTGGAGAGGGAACTGTCCAGATTTAAGATGCTAATGAAACATGCTTTCTCTGCAACCTCAAGCTGATGGTAATAATTATTTAGCATTCATATAGCACATTTCAAGTGTTCAGGTCAATATACATTAATGATGATGTCAAGACTTATATTTCTGATTTTGAAAATACGAATCTTAGAAGCTTCTGATGCCCTCCTCAAATATGAGATGAGCACTATTGGCTGCTCATTCTTCTCTGGCTCAGGTTTTAACTGAGCTGGAGAATCCCTCCCCGCCATCTACCTCCCACCCAGATTGACCCTTCCCCAAACTCCCTCATCTCTCCCTACTCCCTGTTGGCTTCCCAGGCCACAAGTATCTCCTGGGAAGGACAGTTTTTCCCTAGGGCTACTGCATTGTGCCAGGAGTAGCTCTTCTCAAGGGCTACTGGTGGCCTGGCATGCTTCAGAGGTCTCCCTCTGACTATAGCTTACCACCGCTTGACTGTTAGCACAGCAGCTGCTAAAGAAGCGGGGTAGGGATTTGAAGGATTGATGGAGATAAGGTTGCTGGGAAGATTTGGGCACTGCTTGCGGGTGGGTTCAGTTATGGGGAAATGACAGCTTCTCTCTTTAACAGACCTGATACAAGCTGGGGAGATCTCACTCATTTGCGCTTCACAAACATGATCAGTAGTCTTTACAGCAATCCTTGTAAAATAAAGGTAAAGTTTTGCCATCGAGTCGGTGTTGACTCCTGGTGCCCACAGAGCCTTGTGGCTGTCTTTGTTAGAATACAGGAGGGGTTTACCATCGCCTCCTCCCGGGCAGTGTGAGATGATGCCTTTCAGCATCTTCCTATATTGGTGCTGCCCGATACCAGTGTTTCCCATAGTCTGGGAAACATAGCAGTGGGGATTTAAACTGGCAACCTCTGGCTTGCTAGTGAAGTCATTACTCCACTGTGCCATACCAGCAAAACAAAATTCCAGGTGCCCAACTAGCTATTGGCACCTAAAAGGTTAAGCTTCCAAACTGGTGCTTTCTGGTTACTGAAGAGAGTAGAAAGCATGTTCGCTCTCCTTTCTTTTCTCATTAGCATGCTCAGTTATCTATCTCTCTGACTTTAATCTGACTCCCAGAAAATCTCACTGATGTCTAGAATGAGGATGGGCTGGAGCTCAATGATAGAGCACATGTTTTGTCTGCAGAATGCCCCTGGTTCAGTTCCTGGCATCTCCAGGTAGGGTTAGGAAATTCCCCTCTCTGAAACCCTGGAGACTACCTGCCAGACAGTTTAGACAGCTAGATGAGATAAGTGAGATGAACGAAGAGTCTGACTCTATATAAGGCAGTTTCCTATGTTCAGTCTTTGCAAACATTTATTATCCCTGTATTGAGGTTTGAAAGGGAATAAGAGAAGTCTTGTCTAAGGCCACATTGCAGGATGGTGGCTAAGGTGAGGTTTGTTCCAGGGACTTCCTGTTTCATACTGTTAACCACACCGTAGGGAAAAGTGCCACCTAAAGTAGTTAACTTCTTTCTGCTCTGTGTTGTTTTAGAACTTCCTATAGCCACTTGCATGAAAAGGATCTTTAGGCAGACCTTTACAAATTCAAATGGCATTGAGTGCTGCTATATTCCAGATTAATATATTACCATTGAAGCTTGCCATAAAATTACAGAATGCCTCTGAAGAATGTCTAATGACTGTTAGGATAGTGTTCTGCCTATGAGCCATTCATTTGATCTCCTTCAGTATTTGCAGGCTGGCTTTGGATACTTGTCACAGGGCTTGCTGTATTCTCTCCTGCCGTATTTGTTGCAAGCTGCATTTTGTGTATGCAAGGAAACGGCAAGACAAAATAGGCCCCCAGAGAAAGGAAGAATGAGATAGTTTCCTAAGTTGTCTTTGGCCCGAGTTGGCAGCTGCTCCATCTCATTCAGCTTTTTGTTCGCCAGTGAGTGGTGTGCGTGTGTAGCAAACAATGAGGTGATGCAGCTAATGCTGTAGGCTAATAGTGGAGTTCCGTCAGATCCATTCATAAATAAAGAGAAGGGGGGCACTGCTGGGAGAGCAAGCCAGCATTCAGAGGAAGTGAGCCCCCCCCCAATAAGTAAAGAGTCCAACATCAGAAACAGAGCTGTCGGAGTTCATGGTCTTGGTGATAGACGACCGTCATGAGGCTGGAATATTGCCCCGGCCTGTGCCACTGCAGATGTGTGAATTCAAGCTGACAGGACTAATTGATAACTCATGGCAGATATTCTGAACACATACATGGTAGTGTAACTAGGGTGGGCCAATAGGAGCACCTGGACAGGAACAAAGGGTGGACTTCAAAGGTCATGTATTAGCAGTTGTTTGAATAATACTGGATAATTTCATTTTGGAATCCTTAGACGTGCTCTCTGTATAGGAGCTGAAAACTTGGACATCACCATGCTGGGAGATCCAGTTATAGCAGTTGAGCAGCCAAAATGGCACCCTTGCAGCTTTTCACTGGCTCTGTGACTGCAATCAAACTCAGTCATGCACTATTGTGTTAAATCACTCCAATGCTGACCAGTGCCACTGGAACTGGGGAGGGCGTCGGGCAGGGCAGGTGGTTGCAGGACAGGCCACGGCTGCATTTCTCTTCCCACCCTAGCTGCCTGCCCCCCTCCCCCCCCCCACTTTTAACTTGAACCAGATGGGCTGGTCATTTGCCAGGGATCTCAATCCATCCAATGACCACCTTGCATGAGGTGAGGCAGGGCAGCTAGGGTGGGGAGTGGAAGGAAAGAAAGAGAGAGAGAGATGTGTGTCTGTCTGCCCTACAGCCTCAGCATCACTGATGCATTCTTGCATCTCACATCTTGTGCATATTTGCTCAGATATCTGTCCCACTGAAAACAGTGGGACTTACTCCTAGGTAAGTATGTATGCTATTGCAGAGTTGTGTGAAAAAGTACTTCCTCATCTTCGTTCTAAACTTCTTGGCAAGTAAAATCATGACAAGGTAACTATTCTAGCATTCTGAAATTGCTGGACCATATATGAAAAAGAGGAAGTGGCTCAAGTGTGATAAATGATGTTGAGTGAGTGCTTTAATACATTTCTGCCCAGACTTCCTCAGTATTCCAGAAAGTATTTATCAGCCCCCCAAAAGAAAACCTTTTATATTTTTAAGTATTATTTATCTATCAATCTTTACTGATACAGTCACAGACCAGCTTAACTTATTTAGTTACTTATTCATACTAAAATGTATTGGCCATCTTTCCAGATATATATTCCAGTCAAGCTGGTTTACAATAAAAATGATTAAAAAGAATAAAATTACAGGAATAAAGCCAAAGCACAATATAATCATTATAAAATGCATTATCAAGTCAGTAGAAAGGCAGCTTCCATGCAAGGGAAAAGCAGACAAGGAAGCTCTTGGAGTCTCTGCAACCTTCCCTGATACCTTCCGTGGGAGAGAACCTTTCAGATTCCAAATAGGCAGAGCAGGGCTGGCTTTCCTATGCCCATTCATTAAGAGCCTAACCTCTGAATTGATTTTAGGGGCTGCTCTTATGAGCATACATCTCATCAGAGCAAGCCAAAGCTCAATCCTAGAAGAGAGGAGAGTTGGGCTGAAGAAGAGAGCTGGTCTTGTGGTAGCAAGCATGACTTGTCCTCTTTGCTAAGCAGGGTCTGCCCTGGTTGCATATGAAAGGGAGACTCCATGTATGAGCACTGTAAGATCTTCCCCTCAGGGGATGGAGCCGCTCTGGGAAGAGCAGAAGGTTCCAAGTTCCCTCACTGACATCTCCAAGATAGGGCTGAGAGAGATTCCTGCCTGCAACCTTGGAGAAGCCACTGCCAGTCTGTGAAGACAATACTGAGTTAGATGGACCAATGGTCTGACTCAGTATATGGCAGCTTCCTATGTAAGATGAGTGCTCTTGAGCTGGTTTTGAGTGCATTTCCTTCATTGTCAAGTAACTACAGATTATCCCCACATATCGCAGATTAGGGAGAAAGGCTTCTTGACAAACATGAGGTCAAGCATTTTACTTCATTAACTAGAAGAAATAAGATGTCTGGAAATAAAATAATATGACCATCTCATTTTCAAAAATGTAAAATTAAGCACAGTTAATGTGTACTGTGAGCACTGTATAGGGAAAAGCTAAGCTTCTGTTGTCTCTGTTTAGTTGGAACAGTCCCTGTCTTTTGGTATTCAGCACTAGTAAATTGTTGTCACTGCTGTCTTCTGGGGATACCTTTTAGAAATTTTGCCTACAGTAATATTGGCATTCTTTCCATTTCACTTCTCCCCACCCACTTGTGCCCCGAGACTCTAAAAGTTAAATATCGCAGTAATGAGATTTACCTGTTCTCTATTGGACATGCACATAAATGCACACAAACAAATACTGAGGGATCATGTAATGCATGCCTGCCATTTCAGTTACAGCCAGGGTGGGAAGAATGTTCATTGCAGTCAATCAATAGACTACAGGGTGCTGTAGTCACAGTCAGCTGTGACTGTCCCAGTATCTTGATGATATTGATCATACTTTACATAGGAAGCTGCCATATGCCGCATCGGACTATTGGTCCATCTAGCTCAGTATTGTCTACACAGACTGGCAGCAGCTTCTTTAAGTTTGTAGACAGGAGTCTCTCTCAGCCCTATCTTGGAGATGCCAGTGAGGGAACTTGGAACCTTCTGCATGCAAGTATGCAGATGCTTTCCCCCAGAGCGGATCCATCCCCTAAGGGGCATATCTTATGGTGCTCACACATCTAGTCTCCCATTTATATGCAACCAGAGTGGACCCTGCTTAGCAAAGGGGACATGTTATGCTTGCTACCACAAGACCAGCTCTCCTCCTGCTCCTTTGGAACAACAATCAGTACAGAGCAGTGGGTACGCTCTTCTTAAGTAGAGAAACAAGCCAGTGCTGCGCCCACTTGGAAGCCCCAGTCATTTGATTCTAGGTAGCAGCAGTGCCTGTTGTGTGGGCCTCTGTGCCACCTGTCTGCCAGTGCTTCTGTGAAAAGTGAGGCCCGGGTCAGTACAGTGACAGACATATTGGGCACAGTCCTGTGTGTGTAAGGGAAAGAGAGGGTGGCAGGCAGTGAGGAGTATGTGTTTCTAGTATATTTTTAACCAACAGAACAAATACACTCTCTGTTTTTGAACCATATGACCAGCCCCAGGCAGTGACTAAGTTGATTCTTTCTTGGGCTGCTATAGTAGCCATTGCCTTTGGAATGGATGTCATTGATCCACTCAGTTGTTTATGGAGAATCCAGACAAAATAAATGCCAAACTGTTGTATTCCAGTGTTTTCTGTGTGTGTTTGTATTTATTACATGTGTATACCGTCAGTCATTAAATTGTTAGTTTACAACACAATGGATTAAAATGATTAAAAACCACAACAAAAGCCTGATTCATATGCAGGTAGACCTTACAAATGAGTGGTGGGGATCATGCAGAAGGAGGCGTTATCCTAGGTAGCTGGTTCCCAAGCCATTTAGCGCTTTAATGTTAAGCAGCAGCACTTTGTATTGTGCCCCCAAACAAAACCACAACCAATGCAATGATTTTAAAACAGAAGTCATATGGTCTCTCTGAGTTACCCTAGAGACAATCCTGACTGTCCAATTTTGTACTAACTGGAGTTTCCAGACTAAATTCAAAGGCAATCCCACATAGTGTGAGCGCATTGCAGTACTGAAGCCAAGAAGTTACCAGCATGTGCACCCATCTTAAGATTATTGGCTGACATGATGGAAATTCCTCAGACTAGTCCCATTGAAATTAAAATGACTTGACTTGTCTTCTTAATTTCAATGGAACTACAGTACTTAGTGTAGCTCTTGTCACTGTGTCAACTACTCTCTCCTGGAAACAGATGCAGCTGCCGTATCAGCCAGAACTGATTAAAAGTGCTCCTGGTCACTAGTACCAAAGAGAGGCCTGGATCCAGAACAGAAGCACTCCCAAACTGTTCCCTGAGGGAGTGCAGCCTTATCCAGGACAGGATAGGGCATTCTTAGAATTATAACCTCCACCCTCCTCACAATGAGCACCTCTGCCTTGTCCTCCCATCTCTTTAAAGGCTTAGTTTATGGTGATTTTATTGGCTTACATGATGCACAACATTACAGAGATGTAACAACACACCCCTACGTAGGAAGCTGCCATATACCAAGTCAGACCCTTGGTCCATCTAGCTCAGTATTGTTTACCTAGGCTGGCAGTGGCTTCTCCAAGGTTGCAAACAGGAATCTCTCTCAGCCCTATCTTGGGGATGCCAGTGAGGGAACTCGAAACTTTCTGAATGCAAGCAGGCAGGTGCTCTTTCCAGAGCAGCTTACAGTGCTCACACATGGAGTCTCCCTTTCATAGGCAACTAGGGCAGACCCTGCTTAGCAAAGAGGTCAAGTCATGCTTGCTACCACAAGACCAACTCTCCTGGACTGCTGCAGTCCCTTAAGGCAACCGTGACCCTGTTCAGAAGCAACAGTTGCAGAAGCAGCACTACCACAGTTCCCCCCATTCACCACAGTGAGGAAGACAGCAGTGGCACCATTTACGCAGCCTTAGGAGCAGGCCTCGCGGGGTAGCATTATGTCTCTGTAATGCTGTACAGCGTGTAAGCCTCTGACATTAAATGCAACTGTAGAACTTTCCAGTAGCTGACAAAGGACAGTGCATTAGTAGGAGTAGTGGGAGGAGAACTCCATAAGGCAATTTTTGATGTCCTTCTGCCCCACCTTTTTGCACTGTTTACTATGCACTCCTCGGTTGCACTTCCATTACTATGGCTCCTTTCTGCATAGATGGAATGCAGTAAAAATGCATAGATGGAATTGCTTTAAAAAATAGTAACCTCATCTCTTTTACCTTTTGCTTTTTAATTTAAAATGACTTCACTTGTTTGTAAGAATACAATTGTGCTAGTAAAAAAAAAGAGAGAACCATCAAATGGTACAATTTCTCTTACAAAAGAAAAAAGGTAGTCTGAGTAGAACTAATATAAGCTAGTTGCCACTTCTAATATGCCCATTCTTGCCTAGGACCCATGTGTGTCCATGCTGTGAATTTGGTTTGTATCTGACTGTCTCTGGCCCCACCGCCTGCATCTGATGTCAGATGCAAGGGGCTGGCTAGCCACGTCCCTCGTCTGACATCAGATGCAGGGGTGTGGTCTCCCTCCCAAATGGGGCCACATGGCCCCATTTGGAAGGGAGATCAGCCCGCGCTGCGTTGAGCAGCGTAGGCCAAAGTGACTTTCCCAGGAACGGCTCTCCCTGCCTTTAAAAGGCCTTTAAAAACGGCTCCCTGGCTTTAAAAACGACTCTCCCTGCCTTTAAAAGGCAGGGAGACTCACTCCAGCCACACTGCCAATGCCGTGCGGGCTGATTTTGGTCCCAAACGGGGCCCCATTTGGGACCAAAATAACGTGGGCCCCCCCCCCATGTCTGACATCAGACACGGAGGGCGTGTCCAGCGGCCCATGTGGGTGGCAGCCCAGGTTCTTTGAACCCATTCACCCAATGGTGGCTCCGCTCCTTCTGTCAGCACATCAGCTTCAAATGGGTGTTGTCTATACTTTGACTGACTGCCATCTTGAAATAAGATTGCAGATCAGCAAAACAAAAACAACCCTGTTGGGGTCAGTGTAGCCCCCTCCCATGTGTATCAGATTAATTGTAAACACAAATGTTGTTAAAGGAGGCCCACACAGAGATACATGATGATTTGAGAAGTCCTTCCTTTGGGAAAGCAGCTAATGAGTAGGGATGTGCATGGAACCAGTTCGGCACTCCTTTTATGGAGCGCCAAACCGATTCGAAATGCCGGCATTTGAGCTAATTTGGAGGGGGGGGGTTGCTTTAAGGCATGGGGAGGGTGTCCTTACCTTTCCCGCTGCGTTTTCCCCACAGGCCATGCTGTCAAAACTGAGGTGGAGTGGCTGAGTACCTTCTTGCCTGACCTTCTTGGTCAGCATAATATTGGCAGTGGCTGGCACGTGTCCATGACTGTTATGGGAAATACAGTACTATGTGTGAAGTGCCATGTGGAACTGCAATTCGAATTCTGCTTCTATCTTACTGTGGAAAAGCAGTATCTCTGCAGTGTTAAAGGGTCCTAGTATGGGAAAGATCTTGGTTTCCTAAACACATACATGCTAGTGAATGCTTCCCGAAGAAATGGAAATATTCTTACATTTTTTAAAAAGCTGCTCAGATTGGTTTCCTAACACACCCTGCTTCTGAAACTGAGTGCAGGGCATACTGTAGCAAAGGAAATACAATCTACAGTTTGCATAGGAGAGCATAGCTACTTTTAACCCACTATTAAATGGGCAAAGAGGCACCTTTTAAAGCGGTGGTTCTTCTCTTTAGCAGGGGGAGATCAACTGCCCCTATTTCACCCAGCATAGTGTCTCTCCAGTGATTGGTGCTTGATTATTATTATTATTATTTAGCTGGAGCCCCAGTGGGACAAAGAACTTTCATTTCTTTTGATAGAGAAAACATTTTGAGAGCTTTTTGTTGAAAATGTTGTTAATAAAAAAATACAGTGTGCTGCATTTCCACGAATGTAGAGAAAATACAATGTGCAGCACATGGGGGTCGGGGGGAGCCTGTAACAAGGTGCAGGGGAGTGGTGGGAATTACTTACAATCATTGGGGAGTACTTAGTGATCATTGGTGGGACTTCTTACAAGTATGGTCCTGTCTGGATCTATAAAAGGCTGTTGGGGCAGGGAGGGCATGATGCAATAATCCAATATAATGTTTTTCCGCTTTCCTAGGACTGTCTGAAGGCGTGTCAGGAACAGATTGAGTCGGTTCTAGTAAGCAACCTTCAGGAAGTTCGGCGGCAGCAGCAGCAAGGCAATCCTTCAAAGACAGTGGATGAACTGGATCAGTCCAGCACTCCCACAGATGTGAGGGACATCAACCTGTGAAGACATCCCCACATCTCTTCCAGCCTTACTTTTAGTGTTAAACCCTCTTTATCATTTCCCAGATAGAATGTATTTGAAACTCCTTTTTGGATTTAAAAACAAAACACCAAAAGCACAATTCGCCAGAAGTCCCCTGTACAAGCCCCACAGAAAGGATGGTTGTAGCTCTTGTGTCGCTCCCATTCATTTCAGTGGGGCTTGGCAGGGGAAGTACTTGGTAGATTGCGCCCCCTCCCAATGATTATGAATGATATATAAAAGCATTTAGTGCCTGTGATATACAACAGAAGGGAATCCCACAAAACTATATTTTATAACTGCTATTTCAAGTATATATCAATGATGTGAGATGCTTATAAAAGCATTAAAAATAGCTAGCTAGCTAGAAGCCTGCAATTTGTGGGAACAAAGTAGAAAGTACTTGTTTTTGATATGTGTGTTATGATCTAGTGCATACACTCCTTTTTTAGACCTAAGAAAGGAATTGAGTGTGCAGGTTTTGTTTTGGTTGTTGTTGTTTTTTGTTTGTTTGTTTAATGGCTTACCTAGATTGCAAAGCAATAGGGGAATGGGGACAGGGGCAAGGTTAAAAGTAAATTGGGGAAAGACACCTGAAGCGTCCGAACTGCTTTGGGTGCAGGAGAGATTCAAGGTGCAATCCCATCTGGGCTCTTGTGCTGCTCCTGTTCATTTTGATAAAGCGTTCAGGATTGCTCTCTGACTTGCCTGCCACCTCTGTTGCTAGTTGAACATATTTGTTGGATCTGTTGTCAGTTTGCTTCCTTTTGCTCTCTGTGGTAGCTGCTACCTAAGAAAAAGATGCTTTATTTTTGCCAGCCAGATGGACAGGATTTTGCTAATTTATTTTCCATCCCACCTAAACATACCTAAACCTTTTCCTCTGAAAAACACACTTGCCTTTTCATATACAGTAATGTACCTGGCAGAAGTGCAATCCTGCTTATTCAACTGTGGGCCACTCCAAAGCAATCGGCAGAAAAAGCTGCAATCCAGAGAGGAGCTGTCCTGCAAAAGTAGTGTTTCTGCTCCACTCCAATTTGTAACAAGGCTTGTTAGGGGAACTCCCTACTGGATTGTGGATATAGACAACCATTTTACCACAGATTCTACCATGCATTGACAGTTGATGAGTGGAAAATGGTCCTTTCTGCTTTGTAGGAGAATGACCAAGCTACCCTGAGATGAGGATCTTCATCCCAGGATTGTTTCCTATTCTAAAAGTCGACATTGTATGAGGGAAGAAAAATATTCCAGTTTAAGATGACTAGTCAACCAATCAGCACCCCCTTCTATTCCAAGGCCCTGTTCCAGCTCTAGTGGTGGTCCATGGGTCGTGTGTAACTACAAGTGATATATCAAAAGATGTCTGTCGATCTTGGATGAGCATGCAGAGTCTTATTGGCCACATATGTGGAAACTGATTCTGCATACATATCTCCCCTGCTAAATCGGAGCACAAGGTTTTAACAGGTCGTTTGTGAAAGGTAGGGCTGTCACTAGTTAAAATCCTAGAAGGTTAATCATATGACTTTTAATTGATTAAACATGTAAATTAGCATACAAATAGAACATTTTAAATTTTCCTCTGTAGACATGTATGTATTATAGCTAGCATCACCTTAAGAGGCATTATCCCTCTGTGAGAAAGAAGAATGCCTCTTCTAAGATTATAGCTGCCGTCTGCAGTATTTTTAATATAAGTACTTACATTAAACATTGTTTAAAGCTGCATCACCTAATTAGGGGCAAATTTTTAATCAAACAGTTTTTAATCAGTTAATCTAATCAATCAATTGACTAAGCGCTGAAGCCCTAGTAAAAGCACCATGATTTATTCATTGTTTTGATAGTGTGCCTCAGCATTAGCTCAACTTGCAAATACCGTATTTTGCGGCAGGAACACCACATTGAAGAAAAAAGGCCAATTTTTTTTAAAAAAAACAACCATCAGAAATGCTGCATCACCAGAAACGCCGCAACTAAGCCAAGTACATCAAGTACAGTGAATATAGCCATTCACACTCACCTTGTCTGGGGCGCAGCTTCTAAAAGCGTGCCACGAAGACGTGCCCCAAGAACACATGTGTAACCTGGACTTGCCGCACCGTAGGCCCAGCCTGGCCACCCCCACCCTTTGGGGGAAAGATAAAGGGGCCCAAATGCCCCCACGCAGAGCAAACAGCCAACATGGCCATTGGTCTCTCTTCCATTGGCCATGGGAGACAAAAAAGGGGGTGAGCAAGCAAACCCAGGACCAGGAAGACCCAGCTGTGCTGTTACCGCTCCTCCTCCAGCACCTCCATTGCTTCCAGGCTCCGTAGAAGCCTCTCATCGGAGCCTCATGGAGGCTCTCATCAGTCGGAGGGCCCTGCTGCCGCCACACCTCTTTCCATCACCCCTACATTTGCATGTAAGCCCCGCATCAGTGTAAGTGCCGCAGGTGGCGAAAATCAACTTTCAAACATATATGCACTGTGGCGTTTCTGCTGAAAAATACGGTACATTTAGAAAATTTACTAGCCTACCAATCCATATAATCTTTTAGTCATTTGTAGTCCTAGGATGAAGGACAGTAAACAACTGTAAATAAATAAATAAATAGTCCTAAAAATAGAGAGTGAGGAAGAATCTACTTTTGTAAATCTGACCTGCAGGTAATCCTTACTTGCCACAGGTAGCCAAGTCAGCAATTAACTGCCAGCTGGTAAACTGTGGCAACTTCTTAATTTGATATGATTGCGCACAAACTGCTCTCTGCCAGCTTCCTTTTTGATAGAACTTACTGCCATATTGAAAGAAACTCCCCCGGCCCTCCCATATCTTCCTTGAGAGGAGACCCATGTTATCTGGTCCACAGTTAGCATTATTATAAACCATTTCATTCGAAAAGCACTTTGAAAACTTGTTCCTAAGGGATAAAAGATGAAATGGCTTATGACGTGCTGAGCAAAGCAAACCACCACCAACAAAAATATATGTATATAGCTTTTTCTCCCTTGGTATCTGGTGTTCCGTGTTAGTTATGGTGTTGCTGGAATTTCCAACACCTGCTTTGGATGACATTCCCATCACAACATTCCGGATGAAAGTCTTGACAAGACTATGAATTGTTTGAAGTCACAGCAGAATCTTAATACCACCTGCAAGCTTATCTATGGATAATGAAAGAAGATGCTCATGCAAAACACACAGGCGGCAAACATCAAGGTGCGCAAGTTTTATTCTTCTATAATTGTTTATTATTATTATTATTATTATTATTACAAGGGTGTATTCAATGTACTTGAATTTTTAGTTTCATGCTCCATCTGTTCAAGAAAACAGCATTTATTTGGCAAAGAAGATGAGAGAGAACAAAAGTGTCTCTGCACAATTATGTTGACAGTTTTCAAATATCCAGCGTGAAGCTACTGGATGGATTGTTAATGGTTGCATTTTTAAAGATAAAAAATTCAGCAAGAACACTTGATATGCTGAAGAATCTTTAATGAATGGACTCTTGCCATTTTTTTTTTGGCTAAACAAGGGTAGAAAGTGGAGTAAGAATCTAAGGGGGGTTATTTTGCGCTGCTAAAAAGCTACGATTTAATTCTTATTCACATTAACAGTACTTAGCTGTATTGTTTCACTGAGTGTGCTGCTATTTTATAAACATTTTTATAATATATTATTTTACTGCTTAAATTTCAAATCCTGAAGTAGGTGGTTAAGTGGAGATATGAGTTTCTTTGATTTACTGGAAATGCCCTGTACATTCGCCCCACACACCACCCCAGTAACGTGTTTATTATTATTATTATTATTATTTTATTATTATTATTTTAAAATTTCTGATCACATCCTGGTATATTTTACCTCAGGTTTACTGGACAACAAAATGGTTCCCATTTTCACATTACCTCACAACTTTACAGTTTTCCGTTGGGAGTCTCACAAATGGTCAATGCAAAAGGCAGCTGGAGCTGGTATTTTCAAAAGGCAAAGGCTTGTGGCTTCAGCTGCAGTGGGGAATGCTTTCTTAGATATAAGGACATTTGACTCCCTCGTGGATTTTGGTATCCTGTCATAGTGGAAAAAATGCAGTAATACTGAGAATCTGGAAGACAAGAGTTATACTCCCAACAAAGCCCAAGAGTCTGCTCTAGAGTGAGTAGCTAGTTAATTGCAGTTCTAGGGTACAGTTTCCCCAACAGTGTGCCTGCCTTCTTGAAATGAATAAAATCTTGTGAGCAAAATTCTTGGAACATGCATAAAGTTATCCTTGCTCTATGCTTATCGAATCATTAATACTTGTGAGGCCTCATGGCAGGAAGACTTGCTGTGTATCAAGCATCTGACAGGATACAGTACATTTGTTTATGGAACGAATATTGAAAGGCTTGTCCAAAAAATATAAGAGTTAGCAACACTGAGATTATGGCATTAAATGGCAGCCTGTTTAGTGCAATGCCTATTTCTCAAACGATTCAACAACTACCTAGTTAATTCAGACTGGATCAGCATGCAGGACGTTAGATGTTCTTAAGCTTGCCAGCAGACTCCAAGGAGTTCTGTGGCATGCACTTCTGTTCCAACTCTGCTAACCATAATTCATGGAGCCAGCACAGCATTCTTGAAGCTCTCCCCCTGCCCCCGCTTTTTTTTAATTTATGCAGACCCACAATGCCACTTTTCAGCCTATGGGATTACCTCCAATAGCAAGCCTTACTCCCAGTCCAATGGGCAAAGGCAGGACCCTTATTCATCAATACATTTTGCAACTATTGGCCCAGATTTGAAGTCTTGGGATAGTTTTCCAAGAGTGTGGCTTATGAGAGCAAAGCCAGAATTTATTTTCTCAGTGAATGGGTGCCAAAGTGGGGGCGGAAGTGAACATATGAAGTTGCCTTATATGAAGTCTGAGCATTTCTTTGAGCCCATATTCAAAGTGGCTTAGCAGAAAGGTTATACTGTTTGTGTTATCTCTTTAATGTGGAAGGGGGTCATATCTCACTTGTAGAGCACATACATTGCACAAAGAAAATCACAAGTCAGTCTCTAAAATCTTTTTTTTTTTTTTAAATTATTTCAGTCTTTGGAACCTTGGGTAGCAGAGCTGGAAATCCTCTGCCCAAAAATCCTTGTGAGCCACCACCCACTAAAGATAATATTAGATGGATGAGTGGTCTGACATTATTAAGAAGTTTTGTATGTTCATTTGGTGCATATGCCTAGAACTGTGTTTCTACACCAAGAAAAAAAATTTATGCAAGTTGAGAAATGTATCTTGCTTTGTATAGTTTTCATTTTGCTAAACACAGGGAGAGACAAAGAGCTCTGCAGGGCATTGAAGTCCCACCCTTCCTGGCCCACTGGGACACCTGATTAAGCCACTTCTCTGGCTTCTGAGATTTCATCTTATAGGCTGTAGGTAATATTATCTACTTTGTTTACTCCCACTAGAGTTAGTCCCTTAAATAGAGCAGGATTGCAGTGGATGGAAGTCAGCACAAGATTATTGTTTTATATGTATCACTACCCTCACTTTGGACAGCATTACTATGCAAATAACTGTAACTTGAAACTATATGAAGAGGTGTAGGTCAGCAGAATGAGACAACGTTGCTAAAAATGCTGGCGAAGCTCACTAATCGCAGATCCAAGTATGAGGTTCAAGGTTCATAAATGTTTGCAGAGGTGAGCATTGTGAATCTCCCCAAATGCCTCTGCAGCTCAGATTAAAATCTTCCCAGCTCCCCCGCCCCCAGCCAACCAGTCCCCATCTCCCTGAAACATTGCATGTTCTCTTTTTATCTTTTCCTGAGTGAGGAATACATCTAAGATCAGAGGTGCACCTAGGTAATTTTGGAGCCTGGACCTAAAGGCCTTTGGAGCCCCACCCCCCTGCAAATTAAGCATCATTTTTTAACATGTAGGTTCTTGAGGGCACAAACCACATCACCCAGAGCAGACTAAAAAGGATTTGGGGGGCCCCAGGGGGTGTGGAGGCCCTGGACCTTGGCCCCAAAGTCCAGGGGTAAGAGCGCCTCTGCAGAAAGTTTATAAAATGGAAAAGCATGGACTTAATTATTTCTAGGTCAAGAGGCATTGGAATGCCCATGCTGTGGTGGTGTGTCCATAGCAGCAAGAATTGCCACCTTCCAACTTCTCACCAGATTTGTACCTTTCCAAACAGTTTAATCAGACTTGCCTGAGGAGAGGCTACATCAAGGACCTGGTCAAAACTATAACTGATCTCAGCCTTGCAAAAAATGATGGGCATGTCAATGTTCAGGGTTCTAAAAATTAATCATTCACATAGGTCTATATGGGACTGCCAGGTCCTCATGCTATTCAGCCAGAGCAGAAAGTAGGTGTGGTTGCCTCATCAGGATACTTCTGTACTGTGCAATTCCCATTCATTTCAGTGGTCATAGGGATGCCCAGTTCATGATGGATTGCATTAGTTAAAAATGGCAACCTTGATGATTGGCCTAACAATGCATAGGACTGCAGCCTTAACGAAAATTAAAAGGTGTATACCATTCCCATACACATGGTTTTTTAAACCTTGCAATTCTGGAACACAGGCTGCTTGATTTGATTGGAAATTGTCGTGTGCCTATATTGCTCAGTTTAGGGAGAGAATTTTGGCTTTTCTTGTTATATGAAAACACCAAATACAATCCAGCCACACTTAAGCAATTTGAAGTCCCACTTGTTTCCGTAAAAGATTGCCAAGCATGTACTTACAAGTTCTCAGGTTTTGCTGGATCATTCCCACTGTCATTGAAAGCATAAATGTTAACTTTTTCAGGTACAGTCATCTGGGGGGGCGGTATTACTGCATGAAAAAAGAGAATAAATTCTGTGCCAAGAAAAGCTGCCATGTGTGTGCTGTCTAAATTTTGCAGGTTTGCATAATTTCTTACTTTTTGCTACCTTCTGAGATGTCACCATTTTCACCACACACTTCCAAATATATCTTCTTGGCTATAATCTGCTCAGATTCTCAGGAAGCTGAAATCTGTGCCCAGTATCCCATTCTCTGCTTTTTCTGTGCTCCCATGGAGTTGCAGTGTATGCAGTAGAAACAGATTTTGTGTTCTGTTTTGAGCTCAAAACAAAACACAAAATGGATGAAACCGCAGTTGAAACCTGGCTGTTTCGACGGAACAACTCAAAATGTTTCCAGTGTTTCGGCCTTAGGGAACAATGTAGAGCTCGAAACACCCCATTGTTCCCCATGGATAGCTCCTAGGGACGCCAAAGTGGGTTGTGTGGTAGGGCATGATGGGAGCTACCTACTACCCAACCTACAAAAGAAATGGGCATGCAGGCAAATTTTAATAAATCATTAAACCTTTTCCCCAAAACCCCATAGGATCCTGGCATGCAAGGGTTCTTGGGGGCAGTGGCTGGTCATGGTGGAGAGCAGGTACCTGCTCCCTTTTTTAAAAGATCCTGCTCGTCACTCCCCTCCCTGCAGCGCTGAACCTGTGTACGAACCTCGGTTCGAGCACATCCATACATCACAGCAGTTGCCAAGGAATATTATACATACACATGCACTCTGCCACTGTCTGTTTCTCACAATATCTCACAAACAAACCACATCTCAAGGAAGGTTCAAGACAGGCACCCACGTTCTGCCTTTGTCAATCTGAGATCCAGCAAAACCAGATAGTTATAGCAGCAGTAGCACAGCATATTATACTCAGTGCCGAGATAAGAAAACCACAAGATCAAACTACCTTTTCTCCTGTCCTGATGTATCCTCTTCTTCAAGAGAGGCAACAGTATAAAGGCGCTCTCTCTGCCTCTCAGTCCCTTTGAATACATTTTGAATTTGAAATTCCCTCTTTTTGTGTTCCACCCTCCCCCCCAGCCAATAGGGGCACAGTTGCCCATGGCAACACTTGATTTGTTTGATAACAAGCCAACCAAGAAGCAAGGCAATAGCAAGCCAATCGGAAGCTAGTGCCAGAAAACCAAGCAACAAGGGGAAAACAGACCTCCAGAATGGTGCTCGGAATGTCAAAATGTTTCATTCAAAATAGAGTTGTTCTGCTCCGAACTTGAAATAGGCCCTTTTTTATGTTTCAAGCTTGAAACTGTTCATTTTGAGTTGAAATATTTTGCTGGCGAAACGTTCTGCGCATCCCTAGTATGTATAGGCCTCATTATAATCTACAGGCATCCTTTCAAACCATTTGAGCTACAAAGTATGTTTTAGACTTCACTAGTGTTCAGAATAATGTGGGACATTATGGTTAAACATAATGGCACACAATGCAATGGGAACATTTAATGTGCAGTCCCCATTTAAATCAATGAAGCTTGTGTAGGAGAACATCCTGATGTATTATGCCATTGATTCAGCACAGATTCTTATTTTAGTAACTGGACAATGAAATTCCTTGTAAATAATGTTGATTGCTGCATTTTTTCCACTATGTTTATTACCATATTACCATTTACCTCAGAAATCACTGACAGTTGCACAATCTCTGTTCTCAACTTTCTTCTTCTTCTTTTTTGCTTTAACAATGTGTGATGCCATATCAGTTCAATGTGATTATCTCACAAATGTGCTCTCTTAAGGGGTATGGATATTTTTATATGGTCAGGGTATGCTAGAGGATGTGGTAGACGACATGATCAGGTGTTTTTTTAAAAAAACATATTTAGGAAGTATGTGAGGCTGCTTGGTATTTGATGGGAAAGATTTTGACACAGTGTAGTCTTTTCTGATTACCTTCCAAAAGGTCTTAGCTGTTAAGTGTTATGTCACTTATGTTGTTAATCCCATGTTTTGGCTAGGTACAAGAAGGTTTATATGCAATGTGTTTTTGGAGGGATTCGATATGTTGTATGGACATTAAACTCACCTTGACCTAATCTATTTGATGTATTTTTGTAATTTATATTTGTGTCATGTTATGTTGGTATTTTAATAAATTACTTTTCAGCACATGTTAGGTGATGTGCAAAATAGAGAAAATCCAGACAAGACTCTGCCCCAAGAGTAACTGGAAGATAAAACACAAGGGCAAGGAAAGGGACAAGAAAGTGAAAAGTGAAGATCAGCTGCTAGGGAAAGCCAATTAAAACAGATGAGAGTTTATTAATGTATTAAATTCAGTTAAGTTAATCTCAAACTCCAAAGAAAATGGAAGAGGAACAAGTTGTTCTAATAAGAACTAGTCTGCCTACTTTCTTTTCACTATCTCTACAACTGCACTAAACTTGGTCCAGATTGGTTAAGTGGTTCACGAGAGCACCATTATGCCTCAAATGTTCACGTGTTCGCCGTCTTGAATTGGGGTGGATTACATCATCACAAACCACACTGTTGAGGTGTCCCTCTGCTTCATTCACTACAACTGTACCAGATTTGGTTCAAATCGGTTAGGCAGTCCATAAGTTAGCCCTCTTATGCCTCAAATGTTCACACATCAGCCATCTTATTTATTTATTTTATTTATTTATTTATCATATTTTTATACCACCCAAAACCTACGTCTCTGGGCAGTTTACAACAAGATTAAAAAGCAAAACACTAATTAAAAACAAAAACAACAAAAATTTAAAAAACAAGGAATTTAAAACACAATTTTAAAACAATATTCTAAAAATATTTAAAACAATCAAAACAATATCAGTTAAAAGTCTGGGTGAAGAAACACGTCTTTAAGGACCTTTTAAAGGATGTCAGAGATGGGGAGGCTCTTATTCACTAGGGAGCACATTCTAAAGCCTCGGGGCAGCAACGAAGAAGGCCCTTCCCTGAGTAGCCACCAGACGAGCCAGTGGCAAATGCAGACGGACCTCTCCTGATGATCTCAATGGGCGGTGGAGTTCATAACGAAGAAGGGAAGGGAAGATCTTGGAAGATCTTCTCAGAAGGGAAGAGGGAAGATCTTGGGCTGGCAGTGACTGTGTTTCTGCTTCTGCCCTACCTTTCTTCAGGTGTGTTCCATCTGTGGGGCTGACTCTGTGGCTTTAAAGCTCAGGCTGGGCCAGGGCCTGAAGAAGGGAAGAGGGAAGATCTTGGGCTGGCAGTGACTGTGTTTCTGCTTCTGCCCTACCTTTCTTCAGGTGTGTTCCATCTGTGGGGCTGACTCTGTGGCTTTAAAGCTCAGGCTGGGCCAGGGCCTGAAGAAGGGAAGAGGGAAGATCTTGGGCTGGCAGTGACTGTGTTTCTGCTTCTGCCCTACCTTTCTTCAGGTGTGTTCCATCTGTGGGGCTGACTCTGTGGCTTTAAAGCTCAGGCTGGGCCAGGGGCGTGAGCCTCTTGGCGTGCGCCGAAGGGCGAGAGCACAAGGGCTCTCGTCCTTGTGGCTCTCAGCCGTGGGGTGAGCTGCCTGGGGCCCTGAAGATTTTTTCCTTCTGCCCTGAAGAACTGTCTTCCCACAATCAAGAAGCTAGCTGGAGATCACGCAAGTCTGGTCTTGGTTTTTTATTAAGCCAAGAAGCCGTGGTGGTTTATTCTGGGGAGATGTGCCTGGGGGAGCGAAAAAGTGGGTCTGGAGTGGGGGCGGCAATATCACGGGTAGCGGGCAGAGGGAGGTATGGTGGTGGGAGTTCGGCAGGCCGTTACAGGGGAAATCGGTCCAGGCAATTGAGGCCTGTTCCTTTTTCCAGCCCTTCTCCCAACCCTCTGACTCTAGGGAGCTCTGGGAACACTCCTTCGAGGATTAGGGTGCTGCTGCTGAATGCCAGGTCAGTTAACACAAAAACATCTCTTATCCACGATCTGATTGTGGATGAGCGTGCTGACCTGGTATGCGTGACGGAGACCTGGTTGGATCCGCTGGGCGGGGTTGGTCTCTCTCAGCTTTGTCCTCCAGGTTTCCAGATCGTGCAGCAGCCCCGCCTCGAGGGTCGGGGAGGAGGCGTTGCAGTCATCTTTCGTGAGACTCTTCCCGTTTCCAGGTGCCTGGTCAGGCAATCTCAGAATTTTGAGTGTTTGTCCTTGAGGGTGGGCCTCCGAGATAGGCTGGGGATTCTGCTGGTGTACCGACCACCCCGCTGCACTTCAGTCTCCCTACCTGAGCTGGCAGGGGTGGTCTCGGAGGTGGCTTTGGGTTCCCCCAGGCTTATTGTTTTGGGGGATTTCAATGTCCACGCTGAGGCCCCCCTAGTGGGTGCGGCTCAGGATTTCATGGCCTCCATGGCAACCATGGGCCTGTCTCAATTGGTATCGGGCCCTACCCACGTGGCGGGACACACTCTGGATCTGGTTTTTGCCGACCGGGAAATAAATGATCTGGAGGTGGGGGAATTTGAGACCACTCCCTTGTCATGGACAGATCATCACCTGGTGGGGTTTAGTTTGACTGCTCCGTCTACCCTCTGCAGGGGTGGTGGGCCGATTAAGATGGTCCGCCCCCGGAGGCTTATGGATCCGCTTGGATTTCAGACGGCCCTCGGGGAGTTTCCAGTGTCCAGAGCTGGTGACCCTGTCGAGGCCTTGATTGATCTCTGGAATGGAGAGATGGCCCGGGCTGTTGACACGGTTGCCCCCAAGCGCCCTCTCCGGCTTGGTGGAGCCCGTTCGGCTCCTTGGTTTTCCTCGGAGCTTAGGGCGATGAAGCAACTCGGGCGACGGCTGGAGCGACGCTGGAGGAAGAGTCGTCACGAATCCGACCGAACATGGGCTAGAGCCCATTTTAGGGACTATGCCGTGGCGGTGGGGGCGGCGAAGAAATGCTTTTTCTCCACCTCCATTGCGTCTGCTCAATGCAGACAAACAGAGCTGTTTCGTGTGGTGAAAACCTTGCTCCACACATCCCCCCAGACAATGGGGGAGGAGCCATCTACAGCTCTTTGTGATCGGTTTGCCTGTCGCTTTGCAGATAAAGTCGCTTGCATCCATGCTGACCTGGACTCCAGAGTTTTGGCAGTTCCGGCAGACGTGCCTTTGGTACCATCTGGTCCCGTTGTGTTGGATTCTTTTCGGTTGCTACAGCCTGAGGATGTGGACAAGATCCTGGGCAGTGTGCGGGCGACTTCGTGCGCTCTTGACCCTTGCCCTTCATGGCTAATAAAAGCTGCCAGGGAGGGGACAGGTAGATGGCTGGAGGTGATCGTTAATGCTTCATTAAGGGAGGGCAGGATGCCATCGTGCCTTAAGGAGGCGGTGATAAGACCTCTATTAAAAAAGCCCTCCCTTGATCCCTCCAGCCTGGACAACTATAGACCTGTGTCCAACCTCCCCTTTCTGGGCAAGGTGATGGAGCGTGTGGTGGCGTCCCAGCTGCAGAGGGTCTTGGATGATACGGATTATCTGGACCCTTTTCAATCTGGCTTCCGCCCCGGGTATGGGACTGAGACTGCCTTGGTCGCCCTAGTGGATGACCTACGCCGGGAACTAGACAGGGGGAGTGCGTCCCTGTTGGTTCTGCTGGACCTCTCGGCGGCGTTCGATACCATCGACCATGGTATCCTTCTGGGCCGCCTCTCGAGTATGGGAATCGGAGGCACTGCGTTGCAGTGGTTTCGGTCCTTTCTTGAGGGGAGGGTTCAGAAGGTGGTGCTGGGGGACTACTGCTCGGCCCCGTGGCCGTTGGCCTGTGGGGTCCCGCAGGGATCGGTCTTGTCCCCCATGCTGTTTAACATCTACATGAAGCCGCTGGGAGAGGTCATCCGGAGATTTGGACTGAGTTGTCAGCAATATGCGGATGACACTCAGCTCTATCTCTCCTTGTCATCTGATCCTAGGGAGGCGGTGGATGTCCTGAATCGGGGGCTGGAGGCCGTGATGGGTTGGATGTGGGCTAACAAACTGAAATTGAATCCGGATAAGACGGAGGTACTGTTGGTCAGTAGGAGAGCCAATCGGGATGAGGAGATTTTACCGGTTCTGGATGGGGTTGCACTCCCCTTGAAGGAGCAAGTACGCAGCTTGGGGGTACTACTGGACCCGGCTCTGCTTTTGGAAGCTCAGGTGGAGGCGGTGGCTAGGGGTGCCTTTGCACGGCTTCGGCTGGTGCGCCAGCTGCGTCCCTTTCTCGAGAAGGCAGATCTGGCCACGGTTACCCACGCCTTAGTCACGTCGCGGCTGGATTACTGTAACGCGCTCTACGTGGGGCTGCCCTTGAAGAATATCCGGAAACTGCAGCTAGTGCAAAACGCGGCAGCGAGGGTTTTATCCGGAGCTGCCCGTTGGGAACATATCACCCCCATTTTGAAAGAGCTGCACTGGCTGCCGGTTCGTTTCCGGGTCCAATTCAAGGTGCTGGTTTTGACCTTTAAAGCCCTAAATGGTTTGGGCCCGGGGTATCTGAGGGACCGCCTGCTCCCACGGGTTGCTGCCCGCTTGACAAGGACATCTGAGGGGGCCCTGCTCCGGGTGCCGACAATGAGGGAGGCCCGGCTGTCGTGCACTCGGGACAGGGCCTTCTCTGTTGCTGCCCCCAGACTCTGGAATGCTCTCCCAGTGGCCATTCGTTCCTCGGACTCCATCACGGCTTTTAGAAAGCTTTTAAAGACTTGGCTTTTTACCCAGGCTTTTACATGATCGTTTTCTACTGCAGCTTCTTTGTGTTTTTATTTGTTGTATTTGTTGTATTGTTTTTATGCCTGTTTTTATGTTTTTATATTTTTAACATGATGTTTTTATTGTCTTTTTATTGTATGTTTTTAACTTTTGTAAACCGCCTTGGGGTTATCTTTTTAACGAAAGGCGGTATATAAATGCAAAAATAAATAAAATAAATAAAATAAGATGTTCTCTTAAAAACCCAGGGCCCAGGCTTTTTAGGGCTTTATAGGTTATGACAAACACCTTGTATTTTGCCCGGAAACATATTGGCAGCCAGTATAACTCCGTCAATACGAGAGTAATATGGTCTCCCCTAGATGACCCAGAGACCAACCTGGCTGCCGCATTCTGGACCAACTGTAGTTTCCGGACTATGTACAAGGGCAGCCGTACATAGAGTGCATTGCAGTAATCCAGTCTGGAGGTTACCAGCAGATGTACCACTGTTTTGAGGTCATCTAACTCAAGAAACGGACGCAGCTGACATATCAGCCAAAGCTGATAGAAGGCACTTCTGGCCACTGTCTCAACCTGGGACACCTAGGATAGTCTTAGATCCAGAAGCACCAGTCTTGGATTGGGATGGATGACATCATTACAAGCGACACTATTGAGGTGTCTCAAATTTGGTACAGTTGTAGTGAGTGACACACAGGGACACCTCAACAGCATGGTTTGTGAAGATGGCATCCACCCCAATTCAAGATGGCAGACACAGGAACATTTAAGGCACAATTCAGATAACGTGTGAACCACCTAAGCAATTTGAACCAAATTTGCTACAGGTGTATGGACACATAGGGACAGCTCAAGGGTATAGCTTGTAATGATGTCACCCACCCTGATCCAAGATGGTGGACATGTGAACATTTGAGGTGCAAGTGGGAACCGACTCACTACAACTGTACCAAATTTGGTTCAAATCAGGTAGTCCACAAGTTAGCCTACTTGTGCCTTAAACGTTTATGCATCCACCATCTTGAATCGGGGTGGATGACATAACAAACTATGCCATTGAATGTCCCTATGTTTCTCTACAGCTGTAGCAAATTTGGTTCAGATAGGTTAGGCAATTCACAAGGTAGCCCACTTGCGCTTCAAAACATTTACACGTCCACCATCTTGAATCAGGGTGAATGATATCATCACAAACCACACAGGTGAGGTGTCTCTGTGTGTCACTCACTACAACTGTACCAAATTTGGTTCAGATTGGTTAGACATTCCACAAGTTAGCCGACTTGCACCTCAAACATCCATACGTCTGCCATATTGAAATGAGATGGATGACAGCATCACAAACGACGTTGTTGAGGTGTCCCTACAACTTTACCTGATTTGATTTGTATTGGTCCAGGCACTGTGAAATAGAGGGCTGTGGGGACCCACACACAGAATGCTGGGTGATCTCATAAGCCAACTGGAAAGTAGGCTAAAATCTGTTACCTTGAATATAAAATAAGGGTTGTATGCTGTCTTTTGCCACACTGGTGTAAATCATGACATCATGAGAAAAAACTGCTCTGGTAACTGCTCTGATATTTCAAAGAACTAATGCATCTTGCCGATAATTACAGGTAACATATAGGACTGTAGTAACTAAGGACTGGACTGTGAATCAGGAAACAACACCACCCCCGCCTGTTTGAATCTCTTCTCTGTGATGGGAACATAGGAAGCTGCCTTATACGGAGTCAAACCATTGTTCATCTAGCTATTATCTGACTGGCTTCTCCAAGGTTGCAGGCAGGAGTCTTTCCTAGCCCTACCTTGAGATGCCAGGGATTGAATGTGGGACCTGCATGCAAAGCAGATGCTCTACTACTGAGCTGTGGCCCCACCCCAGGCACTGACCACACCAAGACCTGATTAGGGAAGAGAGCTGGTCTTGTGGTAGCAAGCATGACTTGTCCCCTTAAGCTAAGCAGGATCCACCCTGGTTGCATACAAAAGGGAGACTAGAAGTGTTGTAGGATATTCCCCTTAGGGGATGGAGCCACTCTGGGAAGAGCATCTAGGCTCCAAGTTCCTTCCCTGGCATCTCCAAGATAGGGCTGAGAGAGATTCCTGCCTGCAACCTTGGAGAAGCCGCTGCCAGTCTGTGTAGACAATACTGAGTGAGATGGACCTATGGTCTGACTCAGTATATGGCAGCTTCCTATGTTCCTATTAGCTTCAGCAAGGTGGCTGTATCACGTGCCCTTAGACCAGGCCTGCACAACATAAGACTTTTGGGCTGGACCCCAGGTAGGAATATCCTGCAGCAACAGCAGAAGCCACAAAGAGCTCTTGCTTGTCCTGGTGATAAGCAGCAGCAGCTGGCCACTTGAGACCAGACGAGAAGCATGTAGCAGTGATGGACCAATGAGCGAGTGAGGCAGCAGCTTTGATGGCTGGAGTGGGCTGGAACAGCGGCAGCAGCAGGCAGACATAGGCAGAGTGCACCTCAGAAAGGACGTCATTCAGTCAGTTCCCTCTTCTGGGGTTGGGGGAACCTTCTCCAGAACCTGCCTCACAATGCCATCCTATCTATATTTACTTGGAAATATATCTCATGGTGAACCCAGTAAGGCTCACTTCCAAGAAATCTTAACTAGGATTGCAGCCTGAAAGCAACCAATGTTTAGGGAGAGGAGAGAGCTTGCCGTTTATTTGGGTTTGCATGCACTATAGGTGCCCCACTGACAGAGCAGGGACAAGGCCTATTTTCTGGCCACTGTCCTTGGTTAAAATGGTGGGTCCCTTGATGAGTGGGGGAGATCCACACGTAGCTAGTAATTGCTTTCATTAGTGTTTTTTAATTAATTTCAATGTCATAATTAATGCACTGAAAATTGATCTCAGCCCAACATACCAAGTTATGGTTGCTTCCAGCCCTCCGGGACTGTTGAGTTGTGCACCCCTGCCTTAGACTGTGCTCTAGAATCACATATGGCCATAGGCAAGCAACTTAGCCTCAGCACACATGCACCCAAAATCTTCAATGTGGTGGTAATATAATACTGCCTGTAATGAGGTTTATGTGGGAGGGGATATAAAAACAACCCTGTCCACAGAAAAACAAGGCAAAGGATAGGTTTACAAGATAAGTGGAACTTGACCTTAATTCTTCCACTCTTTGCCAGAAGATGGCAGCAGAGTAATTATTTCACTTTTTTGTGTTGTATTTTGAAAATTAGTGTGCTTTCCTGGGCACTGATGTGCCTTGCCCATGGACGCTACCATTTCATGTGAGGGGGATGATGCCACATTTTTTTTAAAATGTGTGTGTGTGAAAAATTTCCTGCAAGTGGAAATCTAGAACAACAAGGAATGGTCTAGACCAGAACTTCTCCCTAGTGTGCTAGTTCTTTACTTAATAGAAATTTTCCGTTCAGTGGGGAACGTTGAAAAAGTGCAATCAGTTGGAAGTGGCATAATTCACTCTACCACCTCATTCTACTACATGTAGAGTAGGCCTTTGAGCAGTTGGTGTCTCAGTTCTGGGATCACGTTTTGTTTATTGTTCAATTTATATACCACCTTTCATAAAATTATCCCAAGGTGGTTTACAAATATTAATACAGTAACATTTCATAAAATCATATTAAAGTCAATTAAAACCATAAAAACACCAAAAACAACAGCCATGAAAACAAAGCAGAGCAGCTGAAAAAGAGAGAAGAGAAATGCAACACAGGTGCGGGTTTAGCCGCACCCTGATGAGATCCCTGACTGCACAGTGCACACCTGTACTTTCCCTCATATAAATGTCACTCATTCCTATGGGGAAAAACATAATACTCCACTTTGGATACACGTGATGAGAACAAAAATCCTGACACTGGGTAATCCCTGTTTGTGGAGGGCACAGTGACATACTTGATCTCTTCCAGTGGGTCTTGCTACTTACCATCCCTTCTACAGTCAGTCATTTTGCTTGCACATATTGTTCTCATTAAAGACATTGAAGTTGACAAAGTAAGATAATGAAAAGGCATAATAAGCAGACAACCCTAGAACAGGACCATGGCTTAGCAAATGATTGAGCTGGCTGATGGATGTTGTGGACTGGTGAGAGAGAGAACCTAGAAGGCTCTGCAAAAGACTCGAGAAACCCAGTGTGTTGAGGAGGTTTACTAGAAACCTGTTTAATTTCATTTAGGATAGAAGACAAGTGCAAACCACAGGAACAACATAGGAAGCTGCCATATACTGAGTCAGATGATTGGTCTATCTAGCTCAGTATTGTCGTCACAGACTGGCAGCAGCTTCTCCAAGGTTGCAGGCAGGAATCTCTCTCAGCCCTATTTTGGAGAAGCCAGGGAGGGAACTTGGAACCTTCTGCTCTTCCCAGAGCGGATTCATATATTGCAGTGCTCACACATCAAGTCTCCCATTCATATGCAACCAGGATGGACCCTGCTTAGCTAAGGGGACAAGTCATGCTTGCTACCACAAGACCAGCTCTCCTCTTTTTGAGTTATGCTCTCTTTGAGTTATGCTGTCCAGATTAGAAAATCAAGGCAAAATGATGGAAGGGACACAATGAATCATTTTCACGTCAAACTCCTTGCCAGCAGGATTGTTTCAAAACTATAAATCTTTGGCCAGAGTTGTCCAACTGCATCTCTCGTGAGTGACCAGATGCAAGTGGGATCAAAAACCGATCAGAACCATAGCCAATGGTCAGAACTTTCCAGGATCCTCTATGAGCAACAGGTAACTGAGGATCACCACAGAGATAGAAAACAGGAGAGGGGTTTTCAAATCTCACCAGCAGAAAAGGTGGAATCAAGATGAAACTTAATTTTTGCGTGCTTGACCACCAAAAATCATGTTGGAGGCATGACTATAACCAACACGCCACAGTTCACACAGCCAGAAAAGTCCAATGGTCCTCTCCAAACACAGGCATGGGAACTTCAGCATGTGATAAATGGCTATCCAAAACATGGGCAGTGGAAGGCATCCAAGGCCATCAAGGGGAACAGACAACTCAGCCTGATCAGGCTCCCTTAGGGAACTGGTTCATAGCTCACTGGAAGAGCACCTGCATGCTAGCATGCAGAAAGTCCCAGATTCATTCCTTCACTGGCATCTCTAGGTATCGCTGAGAGACACTCACTCCTGCCTGAAACCTTGGAGAGCCACTGCCAATCAGCGTAGACAGTTCTGAGTTAGATGGACCAATGGTTTTTGACTTGGTATGCTTCCTATGTTCCCATGAGTACATGCTACCCATACAGTGCAATCTCCAGCACCCAAGGCACAAATAGGGAGCCATGGATGGGAAGCTGTCATCTCCTACCACACTGAGGTGCACATGGGATTAACTGAAGGAGGCCCAGAAAAAACAAGAGGCAGGACACCGCAAACACAAACAAGCCCACATTGCCAGTACAAAAGTGAGGTGTGGGGGAGTAAGCCAGATATCACAGAGCTGTCCCATCACCACCCTGGTGACCAACACCATGGTGCCAGCCAGGCACAAACCACACCCGGATCATGGCCATACAGTTCCTCCCTGTGTTCAGAGAGCAGTGGAGGCTCATCAGCAACAAAGGCCTATAGCTGGACAAGCTCCTGCACAGCCCCAGCCAGTGGTTTCAAGAGCACCTGCTTTGCAACTACAGCCTGCTGCAGCCCAGGAACACCCATCTCCATCCATTCCTGCAACCAGGCAATGGCTGTGTACCTAGCAGCCACCTCTTGCTGGAGTGCCCGGAGCTCTCTGAGCATGGCCGGCTAGCCCTCTTGAGAGCTTACTCCACAGCTATCTGCCACTGCCATCCAGCTTCTACCAGCTCCAGCCATACCTAGCTGTCTATCATACGGAGAACCTCCATGCACAAGAGGACAGAGTAGCTGGGAGTGAGGGTGGCCTTGAAGGGTCATTTTCAGAAAAGAATACAGACATAAGAAGGTTTAAGAACCCCTTTCTCTCCCAACCAGTGTATACTTTCATGACACTCAGCTCTCTACCCTCCATCTAATCCTGCATCTCCAAGTGCCTCTCAATATTTCTACCAAGACACTTCAACATCATCTCAAGTCAGTATGTCCAAGACCAAACATCTTGTTTCCTCCCAAATAGTCCTTCCCTCACCCACTGACAATATTACCATCTACCCTGCTGAACAACAGGCATGAAGTTTGGGTTTTACCCCTCTCTTCTACCCCTATGCCAGGGGTGGACAACTCAAAATGCTCCAGTGGGCCAGAACCAACCATGACTGGGTGTATGGCGCCAAGGTCAATTTTCAGCACAACAATCATGACATTAAAATTAATTATTAAAAATATTAATGAAAGTAAGGAGGCAGAAGATTGAAGTCAGGGGAAAAGGCGAGGGGAAAGAGGGATGATGCCAACAGATTCTGGCCCACAGGTGGGGGGCATCTGTTGGCAACTGCAACCATCATGTGGGCAACTGCACTGAGCCACCGCTGCTCATCAGCAGGCCAGGCCAAAAGCTCTTCATGGCTCCTGATGTTACTGCAGGATATCCCTTCCTAGGAGGGCCCAGCAGAAAAGTCCCTGCAGGCCAGACACACACACACACACGCCTTATATCATGCAAACCTGCCCTATGCAGTCCATTGCCAAATCATGTTTCTTCTCCCTTTACAACATAAAATACATGGTCCTTCCTTATACTCTAGTTCATGCCCTTGACATTCCTTGATTACTACAATCTTTTCTTTTCTAATCTTCCACTATCTCACTTTGGTCTCTTTTCTTCTCTCCGGCACTCTGCTGCCAACCTCATTCAGTGCTGATATTGACCCCCCAAAAAGGTCAAAAATAGGCATGATGCTGCCAAACTTCATAATTTTCTCTCTCTTTCTCTCTCTCTCTCAACTTAAGAAGTTGAAGAAGTTTGAAGAAGATCGGAGGAGGTGAGCTCTGGCCAGAGGCGTATCTAGAGAAAATAGCGCCTAGGGCAAACACTGAAATTGTGCCCCCTGTCCAAACATCTGACATCCATCTTTCAGATAACTTTACCATAATATCAGCTGAAAAATACAAGTCAAGCTCATTAATCTTTTAATATTTCAAAAACTATTTAGCAGTGGACATAGCCAGACCAAAAAATGCTGGAAAACTACCAATTTCAGTATGTTGGGGCTCATGAAATACCCAAATACTATGTGGAGGTGTACTTGGAAAACTAAACAGAAGTGCCTGTCTAATTCTCTACTATGCATTGTAGCATCACTATTACATAAGTTTTAAAAAATAAATGGAGAATTTGACTTTTCCCAGATACTCTGAAAATAATTAAAGGATATGCAGAGTAAACTGTGTCACTGCTTGGAATATAGTCTAGTGTTTCAGAAAGACAGTTAAAATGAGAGAAAGAGAGCAAGAAACTCCCAGTGGACCTTAATACCAAGGATTTCACACTGATTCAAAGACAAACTCATCATTAATAGCCATATTATTAAGACATCATATTTAACTTATCACAAGAAGCAAAGTAAGAGCAAATTAATACAATCCTAGCTCATAAGCTTCAGCTCAGTATTCACAAGCCCTGATTCTCTGTACATAGTGCCAATTTGCCAAACTAAATATGTGTACACTGACTTATATTATTTAAAAAATAAATTTACCTGTAGCCCCTTTGGGGGGCTTCTTAAAGGCTAGTTGGGGGGGTCCTGCAAAGGTTCCCCCTCCCCCCCCACTGCCCTCTAGGGCCTTGCAGGGACCATTTGAGCATGTGCAGTGGCCATTTTTTAAAATATATTTTTATATCTCCAATGCTCTTTAACATCTACATGAAACTGCTGGGAGAGATCATCAGGGGATTTGGTGTGGGGTGTTATCAGTATGCTGATGACATCCAGATCTACTTCTCCATATCAACATCATCAGGAGATGGCATAATCTCCCTAAATGCCTGGGCTGGATGAGGGAGAATAAACTGAGACTGAATCCAGATAAGACAGAAGTACTTATTGTGCAGGGTCAGAACTCCAGAGACGATTTTGATCTGCCTGTTCTAGATGGGGTCACACTTCCCCAAAAGGAATAGGTTCGCAGTCTGGGAGTACTTCTGGATCCACACCTCTCCTTGGTATCTCGGGTTGAGGTGGTGGCCAGAGGGGCTTTTTATCAGCTTGGGCTGATATACCAGTTTCATCCGTTTCTTGAGATGAACAACCTCAAAACAGTGGTACATATGTTGGTAACCTCCAGACTTGACTTCTGCAATGCTCTCTATGTGGGGCTGCCTTCGTACATAGTCCAAAAACTGCAGTTGGTCCAGAATGTGGCAGCCAGGTTGGTCTCTGGGTCATCTTGGAGAGACCACATCACTCCTTTGCTGATGGAGCTACACTGGCTGCCAATAGGTTTCTGGGCAAAATACAAAGTGCTGGTTATCCTCTATAATAAAATGGTAAAGTGTGCGCCCGTGTCTCTGCGCCCGTGTCTTTCTCGGCGGTTCTGGGCATGCGCAGAGCGCATGCCCAGAACGTCCGAGAAAGATACGGCCGCAGATACACGGCGGCCATGTTGTCTCCCAGGCCAGGGGGAGGAGAACTGGGGAACGGGGAGGAAAGAGGCGGCAGCGGCGAAGGAGAACAAGCGGGAACCGGGGAGAACGAAGGACAACAAGCGGGAAGGAGAACAAGCGGGAACCGGGGCAGGCAGAGGGGGCAGCGGCGGGACCAGCCCTGCAGCTAAAACGAATAAGAAGAAGCGGGAACCGGGGAGGGCACAGGTGGTAGCGGCGGGACCAGCCCAGCTGCTAAAAAGGAGAATGAGACGCGGGGACCAGGCAGAGGCGGCCATGAGGGAGAAGGGAGGAGGAGAAAACTAGCACCCCCCCCCCACTAGAGCCCATTATTTGAACGGGCTTAAAAATACTAGTAACCTATAAAGCCCTAAACGGCTTAGGCCCTGGGTATTTAAGAGAACGTCTTCTTCATTATGAGCCCCACCGCCCACTGAGGTTGTCTGGAGAGGTCCATCTCCAGTAGCCGCCAGCTCGGCTGGCGGCCACACGAGGACGGGCCTTCTCGGTTGCTGTCCTGAAACTGTGGGATGCGCTTCGTACTGAAATATGATCCTCCCCATCTCTGACAATTTTTTAAAAGTGTTTGAAAACCCACCTCTGCACCCAAGCTTTTTCAGCTTTTTAAATTTTTAGGTTTTAATCTGTGGTTGATTTTTAAATTTTTAAATTGTTTTAAGTTTTTGTATATGTTTTGTTTTAACTTGTCTTATGCTATTGTTTACCGCCCAGAGATGAAAGTTTGGGGCGGTGTACAAATGAAATGAAATGAATGAATGAATATCTAGAAAACTAGCTGGGCACCCCAGATCAGAACTGGGACTACAGACAGAGACGGGTCAGTTAACTGTTTTCTCTCACACTAGTGAAAATAATTATTCAGTAGCTTACCTGTTGGTTCTGGTGACCGGACCCAATGTTGATAGTTTTTATTATATCTAAATGGCCTGCCATATCTGTCCCCTTTCAGGTCTTTCTGGTGCCTTTAAGTGCTTCTTGACAAACATACATTCAACAGGTGCATGACCCCCTCTCCCAATTACAGAACATCACTTGCTAAATTCCTATCAAAAGCACAGAGCAGAAAAAAGGGTTCAACCACTCGTTGGACAAAGCTTTTACCTCTGAAATGGACATTAATATCACTCAAACAATGAATTTTAATTACTCTCATGTCGAGAGCTAGGTTCTTCACTTTAAGCAGATGGTTTCATTTATCATGTTTGTATTCCACTCTTTCTCCAATGAGGTCAAGCTGAAATAAAGTGGCTGGTCTAAGGTCTCATCACTGTTGTGTGTTTTTGGTTACATTTTCTTTTTGTGCTATTATTTGTTCAATTATTTATTCCATTTTGATTCATTTCATTTTTGAAATTTTGCCCTGTTTATTTATTCAACATATACCCTGCTCCAGATTCACAAGGCAACTTACCAAAAAAGGCCCAATAAATTATTATTAAATAACACAATTAAAATTTTTTTTTAAACCCTACAGCCTTCCTGGGGAGTATGGTGACTATAAACTCATGCCATGCGTGTTTGCATATACACACGTCCTCACTCAGTCATCCTACCCATATCTCCATTCACGTCCGCTCCATCTTCAACTCACAAGCAACTTCCTCCAGCGAATCCCAATCGGGAAAGAGCCGCACACCTGGCCTGCCTAAAGAAGCCGCTTGGGACTATAGACTTCTGAAATCCAGAGTCATGCACACCATGCGAGTTGATTTTGGAGTGGACCTGTGTTAAAAACCTTTAGGCCCGTAAGAGCCGAAAGTGACAGCTGACCATAGAAAACCGTGGAGAAATCAGAGTAGATTTTCTCCCCTTCCCCCACCCGCCAAACAAAAGGTAGCGGCAAAGACAGAGGATCATGCTGTTTCTAGCACCCCGAGAGTTAAAAAGACGTGTGAAAATGCGATTTATTTATTCATTGCGCTTTTCAACATTTAAAAGGTGTGGCAGACCTTCGTGCAAGACAATGCGGCGGAGCACAAGGCTTTTACATGCAAGTAAGCGCCGAATATAGACGGGGGGGGAGCCTAAGGGGGGCGATTTAATTAGATCGACCTTTGCTTCAACCTGGGGAGCGTTTTGCGAACATCTGGCTAGAAATCCAAGCGAGAACAGGAAGTGACCAGCTGGGCAGGGGAATAACTTCCACTGCAGGTTTTTAAAGCAATACTTAACCTCTCTGAGGCTCAAGCGGCGCCTGCATCGGTGTTTTGGTTTTTTCTCCCCTTATGCGACAGACAGGGAGAGGCTGAGACGTTGATAGCAGCAGCCCCATCATGCACTTCCCTCTAAATATGCCAGGATACTGGAGTAAACCGCAAGGTTGCCATGCACTTCTCTCCGCGGTCCCTCCTCCCCGCAATATGGGCATGAGGGCTCCAGACTGCCTCGCAGGCCTGCCACAGATTACCCTCCTCTCTCAGCCGTAGCTCCTCCCACATTTATAAAATAGGGATAACCAACTATTGACTGTATTTGCATTCGCGGGACTTTTAAACGATGGTTTTAAAACTCGGAAAAAATCACTTTTTAAGACGAAATACGGTAAGACCTGAATTAGAAGGAACATAAACTTTGGTATTTGCTGTTTTTGTTGTTGTTATTATTATTACATTTATATCCCGCTCTTCCTCCAAGGAGCCCAGAGCGGTGTACTACATACTTGAGTTTCTCTTTCACAACAACCCTGCGAAGTAGGTTAGGCTGAGAGAGAAGTGACTGGCCCACCCCGCGTCACCCAGCTAGTTTCATGGCTGAATGGGGATTGGAACTCGGGTCTCCCCGGTCCTAGTCCAGCACTCTAACCACTACACCACGCTGGCTTTCTTTGGGGGGGGGCTGGCCACTCACTCATGGCTACGCTAAAAACCTGGTTTTCTCGCTTTTTTTCTATAAGCAACGGCCTCTTCTTTGGAGGAGAGCAACGCCGGGCGATCAAACGCACTCAGGAGGTCCAGAGTCTAGACGATTGAATTGTCACTCTAGTTGTCTGTCTCTATGACAACGATGGCGCCTGCCTCCCTCTGCTCTGCTTCTCGGCGGAGAGACGCTGGTTGGTTTGCAGAAGAAGCCCGTGACGGCATCATCTTGAAGCGAGTAATGAGGAAAGCCGGCGAGGAGGCGGGGCTTTGAGGATGAACGGGGCGGGGCGTCTCGCGGCAGCCGCAGTGCACGTAAGGGCCGGCGGCAGCAGCAGCGGCGAGTGAATGACAAGCACAAGGTCGACCATGGTCGTTTTCGGTTTGACCATCGTCCGGCAGTGAGTAACCTTGACTCGCTGCTCCCGTCCTGCTCCTGTTACCAGGCGACGCTTCCTCTGTTCGTCCCTCCCCGTGAACGGACCCCATAGCACGGGAGGAGCGAGCCGAAGCCCTCTCAGGCCCGCCGTGTGGGCGGAGTCAGACCTCTTCAGCGCAGCTCCTGGAGAGCTGCCGCGAATGGTCTCTGGCTCTGCTGCTGAGCCGGCGGCGGATGCTGCAGTAAGGTTGGCCCATTGACCCAGTTGGGAAGGGTTAAGGGACACCTCCGCTCTCCTTGAAGCGAGGGGAGGCTTGCTAAAAAGGACAGGTGCTGCTGCATTCAAACTGCATTGCAGCAGGTTAAGCCAAACTTTTTAGTTCAAGTACCGTGTGCTAAAGGGGGTGGCTTTTTGCAAGCGCGCGTTCTAAGCCCTGTTGATTTCGCTGGGAGAAGATTAAGCTCATGCTCGGTTCCCAAGCCTGACCCCACTTGGGCAGGATGATGCCACTGTCTTTTAACTTACTTTTTCTATGGCTATTTTTAAATGAAATTGGGTTCCAGGTGTGATCTCTGATAAAGTTGCTCCAGCTTGCTTTATTTATTTATTTAGCACATTTAAATATGTGCTAGAGAGCCAGCGCAGCATAGTGGTTAGAGTGTTGGACTAGGACTGGGAAGAGCCAAGTTTGAATCCCCAGTCAACCATGAAACTCACTGGATGACTCTGGGCCAGTCGTGTATCTCTCAGCCTAACCTACCTCACAGGGTTGTTGTGAGGATAAAAATAATCATGTCCACTGTGCTGAGCTCCTCAGAGAAAGAGTGGGATATAAATGTCATATGTGTGTGTGTGTGTATATATATATATATATATATACACGCACACACACACCGCCCCATACAAAAAGTCCCTGGGCAGTTCACAATATAAAACCAATTAAAACATTAACATAACTAAAACAATTTAAAATACAATAATAACGCTAAAATTGAAGCCTGTTATACATGTTTACTTAGAAGCAACTTAAAATGCAGACATCGACAGCTGTTTTGACATATCCTTGGTCTGGCTGAAATATAATAGAATTGAAATAATGTACTTGATTTGTTTTGTTGATAACATTTCAGCTTCCAAAAATATTTACTTGGACATCACATTGCTGATTGCTGCTGTTCTAGTCATAGGAGCATCATAACTCAGACTGGCTTACTGTTAAATTGCAATAGATAAGAAAACTGCATATCTGTAATGATTAATTTCTGATACAACTTGGCACTGACGATGAGAAAACAGCTGCTTGTGACCAGCCATTTGTTTCTTGGTCATCACATATTATGCCTTCACTTTTTTGGTGGGGCAGGGGCTATTTTAAACTTTGTTATAACCATTCAGCACATTTTATCAGCTGCCTCTTGTGTGCCTGATTACAATAATGTATGCAGGTATTGCTACCAGATATTTTTATTTAATATGTATTTTCTCAGCCTTGAATGAAGTATTATGGTGAAGAAAAAGTTAGACGGGGCCAGGGCTGTGGACTGAAGCCACATTGTGGAGTCACCTTGCTGAAGTAAAGGAGGTCTGAGTCTGTCCAATACCTGGACGAGAGATCACATGAGAAACCTGCATACACCACTTTGAGCTCTGTTGGGGGAGGCAATTTGTACTAACTTTACAATGTTCCCCCTAACGGGGATTCCTAGATATTGATGACTGCAACTTCCAGCATCCCCAGCTGCAGTGGCCTTTGGTTGGGGTTTCTGGGAGTTGTAGTCAACAACCTCTGGGAATCTCTGTTAGAGGGAAAACTGAATGAGGCACCTTTTCAAGCACCTTGGTGCATTTCTTTAGTATTAGGGAGGAACTGTCCCTATTAGTAGATGTTGCTAGGGTCTTCCTCTGGTTCTTTTTAGATCATGAACCACTTTGGGACAGAAAATCTTCCCTTTCCATTTGCTACATAAACCACTTTGATTTTGGTGGTTGGTTTGTTTTTTTAAAGCAGTGAGTGAATTAATAAATGCAATAGGAAAACATAAAAAGAGCTTGCAGTGAGTTCCCCAACCAAAGGATGAGCCTGACTTTGCAGTTGAAGAGAGGTGTGCATGTCAATGAATTGCACATTGGCTTAGTCATCTTAACTGCCTTTTCTCCCATACTTCAGGAGCTTTTTCAGACGGGCTGCTTTACTGTGGCAGCAGTTAAGCCGTTTTGAGCACTACGCCAAAGTGCTCCTTTTTTAGAACACACATAATGTGCAGTAACTGCAAATCGTCGGAAGCAAAGCTGAAAATTGCCATTGGCTGTATGAATGGCACCTTTTGTCAGCCATGCTGACATAACTGTAAATGGTTCCCTGGTATGAACTCCCACTACTCAGCCTAAATATTGCGAAGCTGTGTTCAGTCTTAGTATGGAAAAGCTCCAAGTGCAAAATCTGTCTGTGTGTGTGAGAATGGTTGTGTGGCAGTTGTAAAAAGATGACTTGATACATTTACCAATTTGTCCTCATTAATTTAAAAAAACCATTTTTTAAAAAATGCAAAATTGCTTCAGGGATGTGGGATATTTGTGTCTTGGTAACATCACAAACACCAGCCAATCGGCACCATGCATAACCAACTTCTGCTGTAAACTAGAACTGTTTTTATCAGAGTTTGATCTGGAGGGGAAGAGAGACATTTGAATGGACTACCATGAGGCCGCTTTGAAAGTGTGCCCACCACCGTTTGCATGTTATGTCTGTTTTCTCCATTAGTGTAGGACTTTTCTTCTCTGAAGTATTTTCTCTCTTTCAGTGGGGAAACAAGATACAACAAAGAGAAGATACTACAAGGTTTGTGTCTTCTGCAACTCTTAAGATTGTTCATAAGTCAGTTGCCTTTTGGTTTTGCATCTTTATGCCTGCCATTAAATATAGAAATGTTATTGGCTTGGTTTGTCAAATTTTAATGTTCAGATGAGTTTATTTTTTTAAAGACCTTGTCCTGAATCTAGCAGTACACATGCACTTTTGTTTCCCAGGGTTGAAATGCTTGATTTGGGGCCTATAGCTGCATGTGAGTTAGGGGGCGGGCACAATGCTGGATTTAGGCAGTTTAACTCTTAAAGCAGGCTTTTCAGCTTGGAGAAATATACATGAAGCAGCACTTGTTTGTGCCCAGTTCCTTCTCCTGCTCATGGAAGCCACCTTCTGTACACAAATGGCCCTAGCTCAGAGGACGAGCACCTGCTTTGCATACAGAAGGTCTGAGGTTAAATTTATTTATTTAGATTTTTATACTGCCCTTCATCCCTAGAGCAGTTAACAGCCAGATAAAAACAGTAATAAAACTTCAAATAAAAACAAACTGCCAAAACAGTAACACAGCTACATTAAAAAAAAGAACCGAGGCCACTCATTCGCCAAATGCCTGTTTAAAAAGGGCAGTCTTCAGATCCCTCCAAAAGGCTGGGAGAGAGGGAGCCATGCTGATCTCAACTACGAGCAAGTTCCACAGCCTGGGGGTAATCACTGAGAAGGCCCTGTCCTGCATGCTCAACAAATGAGCCTCAGTAGGCGTTGGCACGTGGAGTAGAGCCCTCCCAGCCAATCTAGTAGTTAGGAGCAGGTACCTGGGGTCAAGCCATTTAAGGCTTTAAAGATAATAACCAGCACCTTGAATTGCACCCAGAAACAAATAGGCGACCAGTACAGCCACCTAATGGCGCAGCGGAGAAATGACTTGACTAGCAAGCCGGTTGCCGGTTTCAGTCCTCACTGGTATGTTTCCCAGACTATGGGAAACACCTGTATCGGGCAGCAGCGATATAGGAAGATGCTGAAAAGCATCGTCTCCTAATGCATGGGAAGAGGCAATGGTAAACCCCTCCTGTATTCTACCAAAGAAAACCATATGGCTCTGTGGTCGCCAGGAGTCGACACCAACTTGACGGCACACTTTACCTTTACAGTGCCTTCAGAACTAGTGTACTAGATCCAGGAGAACCCCCAAGCGGTGAATCTGCTCCTTCAGAGGGATTGCAGCCCCATCTCGAACAGGCTAAATCCCTGGCATCCCTAAGCAGGGCTGGGAAATGCCCCTCTCTGAAACTCTGGAGAACTGTTGTTAGTCAATGTAAATAGTACTGCGCTAGATGGACCAATGCTCTGACTCACTAGAAAATGGGCTTCTATGTTCATGTGGCCCAGATGAGATTTAGGGAACTAATGACAGTTCTTTTGGAAGGTATAAACACTATTCAGGTATTCAGTTCTGGGATGAACTCTCTGCACAGTAGTAGTTGGGTTCTCATTTATCCTTGCCCCCTCTGCTCAAGGCCCCAGATACCTTCCTGATTTGTACCTGGAGAATAATCACATGTGGACTGAGACCAGGGTGGATTTGATTTAAATCAAACTGATTTAAATCACGATTTAAATCACTAGCAGGGTGGATAAAAATAAAAAAAATCCAATTTAAATCAAAAAAATCGGATTTTTGATTTAAATCGGATTTTTGATTTAAATCGGATTTTTGATTTAAATCGGATTTTTGATTTAAATCGGATTTTTGATTTAAATCGGATTTTTGAGATTTAAATTGGATTTTTTTGATTTTTATCCACCCTGCTAGTGATTTAAATCGTGAATTAAATCAGTTTGATTTAAATCAAATCCACCCTGACTGAGACACAGAAGGGGAAGTATTGCTCCTCAGCAGCACCCTTTGGGTGTGGCTATTGCCCGGAGGGCATGCTTTTAGTGTGACAGTTTTGGATTGGCAATTGCTCACTAAAGGGGTGGAGTGGTTAGTTGGAACTGATCCAGGTACAATGGATGAGTGCTTAAGTACAACAGATTTCAGATGGCACTTGCTTGATGTGGGTGGGAAGATGAAGGATCCAGGCATGATAGATGGATGCCTCTTTCTGACAACAGCTATGCAAAATAAGTACAGTTATTCTTGGCTAAAGCTTTGTGTATGTTCAGATGCACAAATATATGTTGTTTGTTGTGCCATCTGTAAATGGGGCTTTACAGGGTAAACCAAGACTTAAAAGATGGCTCCCAGCCCTGAGGGGTTTGCAGTCTGTGTTTTGACAGTGGAGGGAAGGGAGATGGGGGAAAGCAAAAGGACTGTAATAAAACCAGATATATTCCATCATTGTTCCTCTAGGGGTGGGGGTTAAGCGTTAAGCCAAAGGCTTCTCTGGTGGAACCTCTGCACACCAGGCTTCAGGAGGCCCTTGGCAAGCTGCCCTCCATGGCCTCCTGCTACTTGCGTGCTCCCCAAAGGTTCATGGTAGGATGGGAGTGATGACAAGACTCTCATCTCTCTCTCTCATCTGAGAGAGCTGCTCTGCCCCTCCCACACGAAGGTCATGGACACAGAGATAGTTTCAGGGACTTGCAGAAGCCCCTTCTGGGGACTTGGACTGCCAGTAGTTACCTAATGATGCTGACCCCTGACACTAGTTCTGCTTGCACACAAAAAGTGTCCAGTAATGAAGGGACTCAATCCATGATCCGATTCTGTTGGTGTGTTTGCAGTCTGTGGATCTGAGTAGTCGATGATGGGTTTCTTCTTAACAAGTTGCCTTATTTTTCGTGTGTGTGTTTTGTGTTTTGGCTGTTGCAGGACAGGGTGTAGATGAGCCCCTCTCTGAGACTGGCTTCAGACAAGCCAATGCTGCTGGTGTATTTCTAAGCAATGTAAAATTTACTCATATCTTCACAAGTGATCTTGTTCGGGCAAAGCAGGCAAGTATGTTGAAGGTGTAAATAAAATTAAATACAAGGTCAAATGGATTTGATTTGGGGAATTAGTTTTTATTGGGGAATCATACAGAAGTTATGACGATATAGTATCTGCAGATCTAAAGCTACTTGGCATTGTGGATTTCTTTGCTGAGTATAAGTCATAAATAGATATGCTATTCATATATAATATGAACATTTGCATCCTTAAAGATGTCCGCAGTAATATTCAGGCTGTGGCTGTGTGTGCACATTGTGCAAGAGACATGCTGTTTGTGTGTGTTCATATTTCATCTGAAGTGTTGTGCTGTTTGCATATGACGTGCTGCTTTGTGTGAGGGAGAACGAGAAGAAAGAGGCACCTTTTAAGAAGTGGTGATTCTCTTTATTTAGTAGGGGAAGAACAACTGGCCCTATCCATACCCAGCACAGCATCCATCCGGTGGCTGTTGCTGGTGTCTATCTTATGTTTCTTTTTATTAGATTGTGAGCCTCTTGGGGACAGGGGGCCATTTTATTTGTTTGTTTTTAAATATCTATGTAAACCACTTTGGGAACTGTTTGTTGAAAAGCAGTATATAAAGATTCGTTGTATTCGTAAGGTTACACTCCCTAGAATGTCAGCCAGTGATTTCTAGCTCAGCCACTGCCCTACACTATAATGAGGCAGAACCCTAATGAACTCTAACGTTGTCAGAGTATTTTAAAAACATTCTCAAAACCTCCCTATAAGGCAAAATACGTGCAGCAATTTACCAGGAACAGGCATCAGAAAAAGGAATCGTCCCAGGTTTCTAGGGAGAGTTGGAGCTTATGCAGTGGCCTACCCTTTTTTTGAATGTGGACATCCATTTCATAATACTGAAGAACAGGACAGACGGCAAAGGAAACAGTGCAGTTCCATAAAGTGCAGGTTACTTTTTTCTGGTTTACTAAGTTAAGAACAGCCTTCCTAGATCAGGCCTATCTAATGCAGCATTCTGTTTCACTCAGTGGCCCACCAGATGCCTCTGGGGAGCCCACACCACAGGCAAGTTACACTTCAAATTACTGGAAGTGTACAGAAAATGTTTGAAAACACTCTTATGTCAATTTAAAAAAATGACTTGCATTGCTTAACATTTTAGACGACCGCCTCAATTATTGGAATGAGTCAGTTTTGCAGAGAGGTTGCTGTAAAATATGATGCCAGACTTCGAGAGCGGGTAAGTATAGAAATGGTTGTTTCCACCATTAACATTTGTTCTGCAGAATCATGAACTTACTGAATCCCTGAACTAGAGGTCTATAGATGCTCCATTGTGCATGTGAAGCTCCAAGCAAGCGCTTGATTTCCCATTAGCTATTGTGATGGGGTCAGCTTTTTCATACATTAAAGATCTGGGTTCATGTAAATGTTTCATATGTGCAAGGAGTTTCTAGATAGGGATGAGGAAATGTACACTGTAGACTGACTTGTATCTAAACAGTGTGCACAGGTCCAATGTGAATATTGTAAGGGTGGGCTGATGTGAGCAAATAATTGCCATCACCAGATGAAATACTACATGATAGCTGGTCACCTGACAGTATCCATTGATAGGAAAAGATTTTGCATACAATTTTCATGTACTATATTAACAATTAATAACAATAACCATTAACCAAATTAATCTGGTTATTTTCAGATCTGGTTAATCTAAAAACAACCAGATTAATTTTCCAGATAGGCCCTGGATATGCGGAAAGTTCATCTAGATTCCAGATTAACTGGAATTATATTGAGTCCAGAACAGGACCCCAAGCCTTTAAGATGCCATCACTATTTGCCAGAACCTGGAAGCCAGCACTCTGGCAGTCTCTGAGTTGCAAATGGAACCTTTCCTTCTGCACTCCACCCCATTTTTGCATGACAGAGGTGGTGGGCAGGGGTCCATTTGGGTTAAAGGCTACAGCTATACCAGGTCCTTAAATGTAATACATGTGAGTGCCCAAGGTCTAAGGCCGTGCTGCAACTTGAGCCCTCTGTTAAGTAATGTGAGAGAGCAAGTGGTGAAAGGGAGGGCCTTATTCATCCTGGAGATCCAGATCCATTTTAGTCCAGACCAGACCCCAGATAGTCTGGGCTCAGTTCCAGAATTGATCTGGGAGGGGCAAACTCTTGAGAAATAGTGTGTCTGAACCCTGCTTTCTATTTCAAAGTTTGTTACCATCACATCTCAGGGCAAGTGGACAGAAGGGGCTGTGGGAAGCGGGTGCAGGGTTAACAATTTACATTTGGCTTCCTCTTAGATATGAATATCACCTTTGCCAAGAGAATGCTGAAGAAAGTGCTGTTTGGAAGATTTGGGAGTGTGCTTGAAGATGCACGTGTGTGCTTTTAGTGGAAAAAGGTGGAGAGAAGAGAGGCTGGCAGAATTTAAAATAAATTAGAACAAAACTTTCTGCAAACTTCCATTTGTAGCTTTTTTTTATAGAGAGAGAGAATTTAAACATTTAGCTCTTTCTTTTTCTTCTCCCCCCCACCACCATAAACTAATATATTTATTAGTTCTGGGTGTTTCCGTTGCTCTGCTGTGGCCTCTCAACTGCTGTACCTGCTCAACAGCTTATAAAATAGAAGCATTTGGTCCAATATATCATTTTTAACATGATTGTAGAAATTTCTCTGAAGCTGACTCTCTGAAAATAAGCGCAAGTCTTAGGAATGCCTGAAGAAACAAAGTATGAAGGCTGACCACAACTAGCCGATATCAGGGGTGCAAAAATAAAGATTCAAGTTTCTCTTTTTATTGATGTGTTCTCAGGGCTTAGGAAGGCTTGTATTTCCAGAGATAACTATAACATAAGAGGTTCCCTGTCTGTTAAGGCTCAAAATAATTTCTCTCTCATCTTTTTTTAAAGCTCTGTTCTCTAGACTGAGAAATCTCAGTAATAGTTTTGAACTTTTGTAGATTTGTGAGCACAGTCAAATATTGTCTCGTATTCCATGAAGCCAAGAACATCCTTGTGGAAGCATTAGTTGAGAGGAACATCTGACAGCAACAGCAGGTTGACAGTCCCTTGTTCCCTAGCCCTACAGCACACTTACATATGCTCGCACACTTTTATTTAAGATCCAGCATCTCCTGCCTGGCAGCTCTCTCTAGATAGCTCATTCTATCTATCTCTCCCCCATTAAGCTATATGACCCAGCTTCTTATGCTGTATCTCTAAACAAGAATAAAAAATTAAAGAGGAAATGAACACACACAGACTGGCATCGTAGTCCACCCAATCACATGCCCCAAAGTTGGAATTTCCACTGAGCCCCCTGAGTTGGCTCTGTTGAGGAGGGCCCAATGGTGTACTGTAGAACTCCTGGGAGGAATTGTTGAGTACTGTGGTGGCTGTAATAAGCATCATTCTCTCTGTTCTTTGCTGTTCTTCTAATAAATTCATGCTTTAAATAGTTGACTATTTTGAACCATTGGTTAGATAGTTGACCAAGTATTTCTGGCCAGACAAATGCTAATCCTACTCACGCCATATTTGGTTTCATTCACTCATTCATTTGTTTTTAATTCTTCAGAGACTGAGTGCTCCACGATAGGGATTACTGCTTCAATTGACTGCAGTGAGGCTTGGGCAGGAGACGTTCTTGCTCCATTATGCTTTGAGAGTCGGTCTCAAAATAACAGCTGGCTTTGAGAGATACAATTTATTTGTTTAGAATTAGAAAGTGCGCTTATGCAGATTAGCAATAAAAATTGGCAGCTTTTCATATAGAAGTTTGTGTTTCAGGTATTCTCTCTTTAAACAGATATCTTTTCCTAGTTGGACAAATTGGTTTTAAAATGAACAGTTTAAAAAATTGAATATATTATAATTTGCCTTCCCTGACTCGCATGCTTAAATCATCTGGAACTTTTCCTCAGTGGGCAGCTTTCTACAGTGATGGTCAGCAATTTTTGTTTCCAGATGAGCTGGTCACTGGGCAGGGCCAGTGCAAAACCATTTAAAGTTTCTGATGGGTCTTTGGCAGAATCTGGAGTTAAGTGGCTTTTTAGACTACTGTAGAAGAAAGTGCCTGTCAAGTGAAGGATCTTGCCTTTTGGAACACAGAAACTTATGCCAAATCAGACCATTGGTCCATCTAGCTCAGTATTGTTTACACCAGGGATTCTCAAACTTAGGTCCTCAGGTGTTATTGGACTTCAACTCCCATAATCCCCAGCCTCAGTGGCCTTTGGTTGGGGATTATGGGAGTTGAAGTCCAATAACACCTGAGGACCCAAGTTTGAGAATCACTGGTCTACACTGACTGGCAGCAGTTCTCCAAGGTTTCCAGTAGGAGTCTCTGAGAACTTGAATGAAATGTTCTTTTGGTACCTTGCAGTGTCCTCTAATGAGGATTGCAGTCATTTAATATACCAGTGGTTTTTCCCCCAACAGAAATATGGAGTGGCAGAAGGAAGGCCATTGAGTGACCTCAGGACTATGGCAAAAGCTGCTGGGGAGCAGTGTCCATCTTTTACACCTTCTGGAGGAGAAACACTAGATGAAGTACAGTATTCCTTTTCTTTTTGATTTGTTCAGTCTACCTTGCAGTCATGCAGAAATGTTTCTGTATTAATAATGTATCTCATTGGACTACAGGTCCAGTATATCTCTTGCCAGGGTCATGCTCTAGTAGTGATTATACCGTAATGTATATTTTGTGATGGTAGCTGATGAAACCGTTGGTAGTGATTGACTGAGCTGGCATTGTTTAAACTGCTTTGATCCCAGAGAGCACTGGGGCAGGCCTATAAAGAACAGAGAAGCAGGAGCCCAGGAAAGGGAGGAGCAGAAGAGGAAAAAACTAGAGAAGGAAAGCTGAGAGGGGAAGGAAAATGAGAGCGTGAGAGAGAATTGATAGGGAGAGGACCTGCATGTAGCCTGAAACTGTTGAAGTGAAGAAGGTTGACGTTCACTTATTTATTTAGAATAACTATCACAATATTTGGTTGCAGGCCTGCTGCTGCCTGGTAATCATCTTGTTACAGGTGGAGCCAGGGTCTCCATGAGTTCCAGGCATTGGGTGGGTGGGGGGAAAGCAGAGAAAAGGGCAAAACAGTGTGAAAAGTGTGCAGTCTTTGGACAGCTCAAAGCAGTTTTGCTTTTGGAAGAGCAAAAGCCTTGGGCTGGAAACAAGGAGAGAACGATTGGGTGGGTCGAGGCAGTTTAAAGGACAAGGTATTGGTGCTGGATGGGGAAGGGTGTGGGAAGGCAGTGCAGGGATTTGAGGAGGAGCAAGTCTGCAATTACTTTGTAACCAATGTCTATTCTCATTCTGCTTGCCTTAGGTAAAAACACGTGGGAAGGATTTTTTTGAATATCTCTGCCATCTTGTTACCCAAGAAGCATGTCAAGAAAAGCAAGCTACCCCAAGGACAGCAAGAAATGGCACAGAACTGGCAGAAGGAACTTCTACTGCCTCCTTGACAAACCACCACCACCACCACCACAGGGGACTGAAATTTTATTCGAATTCTGATGGACCTGCTGAAGTGCTGGATGCCAACATACTGATTGTGAGTCATGGGGCCTTCATGAGAAACTGGATTGGCTATTTTGTATCGGACCTAGAGTGCACTTTACCAGCCACTCTGACAAAGACTGAGCTGTCTTCTGTTAGTCCCAATACTGGCATTAGTCAGTTCATTGTGAAACTTGAGAACAGAGACAACATTAAACTTAAAATCTGTTGCATTTGTCTTAATAGAGATGATCATTTAGGTAACATGCCAACTGAAAGCATTTAGCTCTGAAACATTAAAAGTATGCAGCGTGTAAAAGCATATTTTCTTTTAAATTATTTGAGTGGTATGGTGTGTTCTGGACAGCAAAATACTCTCTGCTCAGGAGGGGGGGAAATGAAGCAAATTCATATTCTATCTGGAAAGTTGACTTTTAGCAATATATTGTTAGCATTACATATAGTATTACAGAAGTTAAACTCAGTCATTTACTCAGATGCACAACTGAAATTACCATGGATGTTTTGGCCTGTACTGCAGTATTACCTGAAGTACCCTGTTTGCGTGGAGAGACTTGTTCAGTCCCACCACATATTATATGTAGGACACCCCCACCCCCATCAAAACATATATTTATGTACCTTAGCACTTTACCAAAAGATTACTTGTCAGACAAGGTGGACTGACCATTTTGGCCAATGAATTGGGGCATCTGTGAGAGTGGCAGAAAGAGGCAGATCTGGCCATGGGGTAAAACCCACCAGGAAGTTCTGTTGTGCAAGCCTCACTGAAATGAACAGGAGCTGCACACAAGCCTTTGTGCAGCTACCATTCATTTAAATGAGACTTTTGCAACAGAACTTCCTGGAAGATTGTGCCCCATGTTAATTTGCGAGAGGGGGGATTCTGCTTTGGATTTTTAACCATGGGCACCAAAATGCCTTAGGCCAATCCTGCTTTTTATTAATACATGTTTGAATGTATACCTTTTTAAAAATACTTGGGAGCCAATTTGGTTCCATTCAAAGCCAGCCCCTCCCTTTTCAATATGTAACAGAGGGGAATATGACCAAGCATGAAGCTGGACCTCCCTTCCCTCAGCCCTATCTTCCTTATTTCTTGCAGCGTGAAAATTTAAATTCAGTAAATAGGAATGCACATGGATTACAGCATCTTGTCAGCTGGTTGTGACTCTCAGGGTCTCAGTCTGGGTTCCACAGAACCTTTGCCTTCTGACATTCCTGTGTGTAAATGTTATCCCAATTAGTTTTTGAAATCTGTAGTACAGTACAGTCCACTATCCATAGAAAACAAAATAGCACATGCTTCACAGGTAACATCAAATGAAGTAATAGGCTGTATGAGATATGCTGAGGATCAGTAACTGGAGGCCACATGGCCAAAAGAGTACAACCTAACCCTCACTAGTTGCCAATGTTGGAAGCTCCTGAGGGCTCTAGAAATTGGATTTGCAGTCAGTCCACTTTGGGATAACTGAGAGGAGTGGAATCACCTCTCTGTATCCCTCATAGAATGGCACTCCTGTAAAGCAAGCTGCTAACCAAGGTCAGATGCTGTCTGTTGATCTAGTGCAGGAGAGTCAAACTGCAGCCCTCCAACGGCTGTTGGCCTACAGCTCCCATCATCCCTGGCTGCTGGCTATTGTGGTTGGGGACAAGGGGACTGTAGGCCAACAGCAGCCAGAGAGCCACTGTTTGACACCCCTGATCTAGTGGCTAGATCCAAGCTTTGCCTTGGATTCTGACACTAGCCTAGTTCACACAATTTATGAGGCCTGGTGGAAAAGCAGCATACTGTCTCCCCTCTCCAAGTAAATGATTTGGGCAGTCCACCCCAATGCTGGATTATGTGTGGGCCCTGCATGAAACTGCACCAGCAGAGCTTCTGCATAATTGTTGGTGCGGAGTGTCCGATTTGTCGATTAATCGCTTGCACGGTGGGGCTGAGGAGGGAGTGCCAGTTGCACCATCATGCAAATGTCTAGTGAGCTGAATGAACCAGCGCTTTAAAGAGTGAACCTAGATGAACTATACTCTTCCTCTATATCTCTGTTTTTCCAGGATAATAGTAAAGTTGTTTGTTTAACTACCTCTTAGCAGTGGAAGGAAGTTTAGTGAAGCACTTTAATGCTCTTCCAGTGGTGAGCACAGTATAGATGCAAATTATTCAGAGCTGGTTTTCTTCCACATTTGTAATTTGCATGTACCCCCAAAAAAGTTTATCCTTCAAAAAACTGCTAGCATGGATGCTTGCTCTAATTTTAATAGTATTTCCAGAACTTAAGATATATGCACAGTTTGAGACCTTTTTGTTACTTTAAAACGTGTGTGTGATTTCCCCACCACCACTCCATTTCTTGTGTTTCTATGTCTTTGGGATGTTAGTGCTGTCTACCAGTATGTATATGCAGAACTATTTGTGTCCTCATATTATAAATATTTTCATTTGCTGAACTGAGTTTTTTAAAAAAATTAAAAGTATTCAACTCTATTTGTCTACTGTATTTATTTGGTGTATTTTGTACTGGGCCAGATCAGATGTTATGTGGAATGATGTGCAGTGTGACTCCCTGAGCCTCAAGAACATGCACCCCCACCCCGCTCCGCCCCCAGCTGTACAAGCCTCCAAGGAATTCTAATTCCACTTTAGGTTACAAGCAAACCAAGACATGGTTTTAACAGTCATGACTACCAAACCATCCAATCTTGATTTATTCTAACCAACTTTCCTAAAATAAACAGATATATGAAACCTTGGGATGTCATGAGAAACCAAGGCCTGAATCGATTCTGCTTGACATCTACATACAACCCTGGTTATGATTTTATAACATTGCTTTCAGAATATTTAAAGGATATAGGGCTTGTACAGACAATGCAGCTCCTTGCCACATTGGGAGCAAGAGTGTGCACAACCCACTTCTGTTGAGATTCAGGCAGAATTCTGAACTACACCTAATCCTGTGGTTCCAATACTACTGAAGTTTAAAATAAAGATTTTCACCCCACTCTTCACTACAGTTCAGAGTGCCTTGCAAATGAAAAACAATAATAAGCGTGACCATCTTCCGGTTACACTCCATTTGAAAACTATTGATCAAGATATTATGGAACCTCCTGGTGATTTAGGGTTATTTAATGCAATCCAGCCCAGACGACTTAAATGGACCTCTCAGTTAAATGAACGTGTTACTAACCACTTAAAGACTGAGGCTTGCATGCAATACCGTGCTAAGATGACAGATGCTACAGATAGTCATATTTTAATAGAAAATTATAATAATCTAGTATGCTCTTTTTACCCAATTTTAACTGCTAACAATTCTAAAAATACTAAGCCCTGTGCTGGATTTTCCCAGCCGTGGTTTGATTACGAATGCCGTGCAGCAAAAACGGATCTTATTAACTCTTACAATCTTTATCGATCTAACTCTAATCAGGTCACTTCTCAAGATCTGATTGTTAAAAAAAGATTTTATAAAATTTTACTTGCAAAAAAAAAAAGGGAGGCCAAAAGGCTAGATTGGCAGCGTCTTATCTGTGCCGCACAGGCTAAAAACGTGTCTTTGTTTTGGTCTTTGGTATCATTCTCCTCTAAATTCAGACCTTCCCCGCCATCTTTTTATATACCTGTTGGAGAATGGACTGAATATTTCCGTGCTCTATATGCTAGAGAGGGAGCAACTACAACATCTTTACAAATAGAACAGGAACTGGACCCTAACCTATTACCTGAGTGGACCTCAGTAACATGTACAGAGATTGCTTCAATAGTGAATCAGTTTAAAACTGGTAAGGCCCCGGCTCAGATAATTTGCCGGTAGAGGCCATCAAGAATAATATGGATTGGTGGCTGCCGGTATTAGCCTCTCTGTTTACAGCAATTGATCAGACAACCTCGCCCCCTAGTGAATGGGGATTGGCGATTGTAATTCCTATATACAAGAGAGGCCAAAGACATTTACCATCTAATTATCGCCCTATTAGCCTTCTTAATGTTATTGGCAAAATGTATGCATTTCACCTACTTAACAAATTCCAGGACTGGATGGACAAAGAGCAGGTGCTGGCTGATGAGCAGGCAGGCTTTAGGGCCAATCATTCTACTATTGAGCATGCTTTAGTCTTACAACATCTAGCGGAGAAATATTCTAATCTACCCCGTTCCACTCTTTTTGCTGCCTTTGTGGATTTTAAATCAGCATTCGACTCCATATCCAGAGATAAATTATGGGAAAGACTGTTTGACTCCTCTATTGATCGACGTCTGCTACTTTTAATATATAAACTCCACAAGAACTCATGTCTGAAGGTTCGATGTAGCTCAGCTGGAATCCTCACTAAAGAAATTCCTACCTTTCGAGGAGTGAGGCAAGGCTGTATACTTGCCCCAGCTCTTTTCAATTATTATATTAACCCCATTGTGGATATTATTACTAATCCATCTTTCCATCCACCTAAATTGGCCAGTAGACAGGTTAATATTTTGCTTTATGCAGATGATGCAGTAATTTTATCTCGGACTCATGTTGGCCTCCGTAGAGCGCTTTGCTCTCTGGCTAATTTTTGCCATGAATACGCTCTGGAAATCAATTATAGCAAGACCAAAATTATGGCCTTTGCTAAACATCCAAAGACCTTGAAATGGTCTTTGGCTGGACATAAACTAGAACAGGTTAAGATCTTTAAATATCTAGGGGTTGTTTTCCAGGCCTCTACGAAACGCCAAGCACATCTGCAATACGTTACCCAAAATGCACGTAAATCGGCATTGGCCATTCAATCATATTTCCACCAAGATGGGGCTCAATTTGTACCAGCTGCCCTTAAGTTATTTACAGCTAAAGCCTGCTCTCAGTTGCTTTATGGGTCACAGTTGGGCCCGTATACTAACTGCACTCCACTAGAGATAGTTCAGACAAAGTTTCTGAGATCTATTCTACAGATTCCTAGATGTGTTCCCAATGTAATATTGAGGATGGAAACTGGCATGCCTAAGATGGAAGCCCGGATGTGGTTTTCCATTCTCAGCTTCTGGTTGAGATTGTCTTTCTTTTCTACAGGCCTTGCTCACTTAATTTTTATTGATAAATTTAATTCTAGTTGGAAGCAGTCAATATCTCGCCAAATAAGTTTATATGGCTTTAGCCTGGATGGTCTATTAGAAATGGGTTTCTGTCACGCGAGACTGATATTAAAGCAGCAGATCTATGATATGGAAATGCAGACTGATCGATCTTTAATCTCTAAAGAAGTTTTCCTAGGTTTACAAATGTATAATACTAAACCTGCGAATTACCTGGGTAAGATTACTATCACTAAATATCGCAGGATGTTTACATTGGCCAGATTTAATGTGCTACCTTCAGCTGAATTAGAAGGTAAATTTAGAGGGATCCCAAAAGAACAGAGACTATGTCCTTGTGGCTCTGGAGAACAGGAGTCTATCTTCCATATCTTACTCCGCTGTCTTTTTTATAGGGACTTACGAACTTGTTATATTTCCTCCTTACTGACTGATTTCCCAGGGCATACAGATGCATTTTACGTCAACTATCTGCTCTCAGATCAGAAGGAGGAAGTAACATTTAAAGTTGCTAAGTTCTGTGAGGCAGCTAAGAAGGCTAGACAACAGATGGTAAATCAGATTATGCTAACGGGAAATTGCTGATTAGGATGAGTCCATGTTCCTGATTATATTATGTATATATTATTACTATATTACGTGTATTATTATGTATGTAAATTTTGGTCTATGACCGTAAATAAACATGACTGACTGACAATAATAAGCCACAGTAAAACAGACGGAAGCCATAATCAAATGTTGAACAAGGAATGCTGGATGAGGAACACTTGATGAAACCACTGTAAAATCCCATATAAACTAACCTGTGGAGGGAACAACCTTGTCTAAACAAAAAGGTCTCCAATAATCTAAAAAAACTGAAGAGAGAAGGCCAACTGAGTCTCCCATGGAAGGTAGGAGAAATCACCATGGAAAAGGCCCTATTCTGCATGACCACCAAACAAACTTTAGACAATGTTGGCACACATGCCTTTCATCTGATCTTATAGAGTGGACAGATTGATGCAGCGGAAGCTGACCCTTCCAGTACCCTGGATGCAAATCAGAAATGGCTAAACAATTCAGCAACCTGAACTGTGCCCAGGAACAAATGAGCAACCAGTGCATCTTGAGGAGGATTGGTGTAATACAATCTGTCTGTGATTCAGATAGGATTCTACTGTTTATGCCATTATCGTCAGAATCCAGCCCTGTCCAAAAAAGCAAATTCATTGTTGCCCCCTCCCCCAAATTGGGATAGACTCCTGGTTACCGTGAAATCCTGAGCTGAGCCAAAAAAGGTGGAATCAGCACAAATGTTGAAATCCTCTGCATCACAATCTGAGTGACTTCCAACATTATCCCACCTCCACCTGTTCAGACAATAAATCTACTGGGCAGTTACGGTGGTTTGTCTGTTTTACAATAGATTGAACTATTCAAATACCATAGTATTCCCCATCTTTCTCTGGAACTCTACTCCAGCCATGCACAATGAAGGCCAGCCACTGCTTGTACAAGGTACTTGCACAAGGAGAAATATTAACAAAGAGTAGCAACCTCACCACTTTATCCATTAGTATGAGGTTAATAATGGACCAAGTACCCAGACAGAGTGAGGCAAGATGATCAGTGAGACCCACTGGAAGGGGTTCTGCGGGGAGAGTGAGCTTAACCTGCAGATGATCACTACTGCAGCCCTGGGCGGCCGGATTGGCCGCCCACACAACTGCCAGCTCCCTCCCAGAGCTGGCAGGGGTTGTGGAGATTGGGGGGGCTGTGTGGCCCCCGGAAGTTCCAGGATGTCCCACAAAAGAGCGTGGGGCATGCTGGAGCAACCCCTGAGCCTGGGAGGCTGCTTGCAGCCTCCCAGCCGGGGGACTCCTCATGTGTTGCTGCAGCACGGAGCTGCACTGCAGCAACACACAATCAGGAAGCCCGGGAACTCATGATGACTGGAAAGTAGGCTAAGTTCCCTTAGCCCGCTTTCCAGTGACCGTGAGAATACCCTCAATGAGTTGTGCCAAAGTCGCAATAGACAGACAATTGTATGTGAACAAAACGGAAAGTATCTCCAAATTACCTCATGAGGCATATTGTTTAAAACCTGTTCCATTTTGTGCAGAAAAGTGCCCTGATGCGCAGAGGCCGCCCACACAACCAGCCCTAGCTGGGTAGAACAAGTAGTGTGCAGTGCCAGGATCCTCTCAGTCCCAGCCTCCACCCCTGGGTAGGCCTGATTTGAAACCTGGGTTAAATGTGAGGTCGAACAATGTGTGTGCGCTCAGGCTGCTGGCAGCCATGCTTACTATACAGCTGTGGGAAAGGAGTAGCCCAGCAGCCAGGAAATATCCTAATGCGACTCTTGCTGCCCTAGCACTTTGGAACGCGCTCCCTACTGAAATAAGAGCATTTCCTTCTCTGTTGTTAGGAGGACCCTGAAGACATTCCTATTTTCCCAGGCTTTCAACTGAGACCAAATTTTAATGTGTTTTTATCTATTATAATTATCTTTTTATGAATTTTAAGTGTTATATTTGATATGTTTTAATTTTGTACACCACCTAGAGATTTCTATACCAGGCAGTATATAAATTCAATAAATAATAATAAATAATGCACCTTGCTGGTTACACATTGCATTGTGGGATGTCTGGCGGCCAGGCTTCCTCCCCTCCCCCACTGCCTCTCATGGAGGCGCAAGGGCAACAGAGCCCTGTTAGGGCCCTGGATCCTGTGGGGGAAGGGAGGTAGGATCCTGCTTTCCCCCCAGCCCCGAAGGTCATGTGAACAACATTATAAGATACAAAATCAGGGACAATTTTAGTAGACGCCTTCAAAGTGTCCTGCCTCATACGCTTTCTGTTTACATTATTTACATACAATTTTTCTGTTTACATCATTAAATTACATAGCTGAAAACTAAAGGCAGTATAGAAGTTGAATAAATAAATAAATCTGTTTTCTGTGGAAATGTTATGTTTATCTTTCAGAGCAAGTGAGTGAGGCCTGAAAATGATATGCTTTTTTTTTTAATAAACTATATATTAGGGCTACGCAAAGACTTCCTTCATCGCATCAGGCCTTGACTGTGAGCTAGCTCAGACATTCAGTTTACAGGTATATGGGTGCGAGTAGGGACGTGCACAAAACCGGTTTGCCTGGTTTGGTTTGAATTCGAACCGGGTTCAAACCAGGAGGGGGAGGTTAGGTTTTGGTTTTGCTCAAGCCCCCCCCCCACCAGTTCAAATTTGAACCGCTTCAAACTGGTTTGAACTGGTTTGAACCTCCCAAAGTGGGTGGGGTGGTAGTTGGCACCCATGGGTGCCTACCACCCAACCTCCAAAGCAATTAGACTCTCCTACGATTTTTTATGAACTTCTGAAATATTTTTAATTATTTTTCTCGTAAGGTATAATGGGACTCGAACTAGCCCATTATCTCCTATTGTGGAGCACCTAGCGGGACAAAAGTGAGGTGGGTGGTAGGCACCCAGGGGTGCCTATCATCCACCAAACCCCAACAAGGCAATTGGACACTCCTCCAGTTATTGGTTAATTTTAAAAGTATTTTTGAATTCCTAATAGTTTCAGCAGCCCCATAACTGCACTGGGGGGGGCTTGCTGGGGTGGCCCAGAGCAAGTGGTGGTGTAGTACACAGAGGGTGCCAACCACCCCCATGGGTTGCTAACCCTTGGGGTACTGGGTTTTGTTTCTAAGGTGTTCTGAGTGTAGATTTTCTGGTAGTATATGAGATTTTCAATGACAAACCATGCATCCACTCTCATTTGCTACCAGAGAATCTACACCAATGCCTGTATCCTCTCTAATAAAAGCCTTGGTGTCCGTCCCTCCCACGGTGGTTCTGGGCATGCGCGGAGCGCATGCCCAGAACACGGCAAGGGAGACGCGGCCGCCGGGAGGAGGCGGCAGCCATGTTGGGGAGACCGGTGGCGGAGCGGGGAGACCGGGGAGACGGACCGGGGCTGGAGCGGAGGCCGGCGGCGGCACAGAGGCCGGCGGCGGCACGGAGGCCGATGGCGAAGGGTCCGGCTCGGCTGCGGAGGCCGCCGGTGGCCCGGCCAGACACTGGGTCACGGGGGGGGGGGCGGAGGCGGTGGTGCACCCGGCCCGGCCGTGGAGGCCACAGGCGGCGGCGGCCGGCCTGGAAAGGCAAGGCCAGCGGTGGCGGGGGGCCCTTGCCCAGCCGGGAAGACCGGCCGCGGCATGGAGGCTGGAGGCGGCGGGAGGGGGAATGGCGGCGGGGCCCCCGGAGCGCACAACTCTCCTGTTAATTTAACGGGCCTAAAAAAAATTAGTTCTCCAATAACTCCTTAGAAATTTCTCTTATTCTTTTGCAGACTTCCCCGTTCTCACCTGTAAGGCAGCCTATCGGGCATATTTTAATATCCCAAAAGGTTCACCTTAGAGCATATAAAAAAAGACTTACCCACCTTCAGTGGAGCCCACTAAGAATCTACTCGAGTGAGAAGCAAACTAGACATGACTACAGTAGATCCAGGTATTCAAAATGAACCCCTCACTCCACACCCCCTACATGAATTCAGCAGCAACATGAGGGACGCAGCAGTCAAATCCTCTCCCTGCCTGCACTTTTTGCCTTGTAATTGCTGTGCCTTGGCAATCCACCCCATTGTGGATCCAAAACTGGAAGAAACCCTCCATCCCCACAGGAGGAAAATGGCTTTGGCACAGTTGTTTGGGGGTTAAGAAAATGTATAGACAGAGGCAAAGAGTTCAGTTCTCACGGCTTATGCTATGCTCCGTTTTCACATCCTCTTTTTATAGAAATTAGGCAGGTGTTTGAATTATAAGGAGAGCCATAGGAAGTCTGTCCTTATCCTTTGTGATCTCCCCCTTATTTTAGAAGTATACAAGAGGAGCCATAATTTGGCTGAAATGGGGAGTCAGGGTGTGGTTTGTAGATTTCATTAAGGGCCCCTTACCTCCCACCATTCAATAATACAGGCTATGGGTAGGACCCAAGTTGGTTCTGCCACTATCACAACCAGTTTGAACCCAAATCATTGTGCTGGGTATGCTTCCTGATTGGGTTCTTGTAGAGACACAACAGGCAGCCTCCGGGGAGGGGGGGTGGGCGGCAGAGGGAGTGGTAGATAATTCTGCAGCTCCAGGCAAACTATTTGAATGTTCCAATCATCTTCAGTGCAGAGATTACCCCCAGCAGAGATTCAGTGTAGTACTTGCCCTCAGCAGAGAATCAATGTATCCCACAGAGATATACAGGGCAGCCTACTCTGTTGCTAGGCATCTGGGCTTACATGCAACCTTCACTTACTTATTTCTCACATCACACTTTTGTGCCCCAGCCAAATGTTTCAGAATGACCTCATTAGATTTCCTTGGGAAGAGGGCTTGTAGACCCACAGTAAAAATGACACAATTCTTTCTTTTTTTTTCTGAGAAAAATGAAACGTTTATTGTGTCTTGATTATAAAATGGAATTGAGGGAAATACATCATTATAAATATTCATAAATACTTCTAAAATTGGTCAATCATTCAAATAAATAAATAAATAAAGCAATATAAAAATGCACTAATCACGTTTCTTACTAGCTGGGAATGTCCAGCGCCTCCTTTTGAACCATTTACTCTAACACACCAGCATTTTAATTGTTGAGATTGTATACAATATACAGGAAACCCTTGAATATCACCACGGTAATATTCCACAAAAAGAACCAAGGAAGTTAAAACTGTGATATTCAAAATTTAAACCTAACCTGAAAAGTGGAAATAAGGTTCCTGGGAGTTTCTGAGAAACAGCATGGGCTGCTCATTCACTTTAATTTTTAAATCCCCAACCCTATGAATGAACAGCCCACCACCGCTTCTTAGCTGATACGAAGTGGGGATAACTTCTTTAACTTTTAAATCCCTAACCCCTTCTTAGCTGAGAAGCAGTGTGAGCTGCATTCATGGTACACATCTATCAGTGGTAATTTGATTCAACTGAAGAGTTGGGGATTTAAATTTTAAAGGAGTTTTCCCTTTAACTTTTACATATCAATTGAAAAACCCCTGCAAAAGACCAAAACTACCTCCATTATAAGGTCCCATAGTTGCCCATGAAAAGTCAAAGCAGTGGAAGCTAAACCCATGATATCTGTGGGTCTCCTGTACATTGCTATGAAGAAAGCCATTCTACATTTTCCAGTGGTACAAGGATCCTATAATATTACTGTACTGTTGCACAAAATAACAGTTCATAATAAGGAAATATTAAAACTCCTCCCTCACATCATCAGATGGCTAGTCATAAGAGGGAGCTGATCCTGCAGCTCTTAGTTAACCAACAATGCAATCCATACATGTTCTGGTCAAACACATAAATGGATAGGTGACTCATTAATGAGGCCTAGCCTATTCAAAAAGTTCAATATAACCAAACACCAGACAAGGGCACTACAGATTGTTACTGTGTGCAAAGAAAGATTATTCTCCAATGTCCAACAGATTGATTTTCCTACTTGTAATCTCAAGAAGTTTGAAGAAAGAGGAATATGCTAGTGCTAGCCAGGTTAAGACTGAAACACTCCATCAGAAGTTCCAGTAGTGTACATTTTGCTGGGATATAGCATTTCAACTGTAAATGGAGGATTGTGTGTTTGTCCCTCATATCCCTCTCCCCACAACAAATAAAAGAAAGAGAAAGAGTATAAACTTCTCCCTTATGTGGTAGTTTTGGATTTACATGAACTTTTTAATATGACCATTCAAACATGTAATTTTATACCTGCAGTGTCAAATGGTACAGTCCATCAACAGAAGCATCACATGATTCTGCTGATCATGCTTCTTGACTGTTCTAGAAGTCAACAGAATTATATGTTGGAGCTAAGACTATCAATTCTATGATAAATAATATTAATAACTTCTAATATTACATATATTTATTTTAAGGACATAGTTAAAATTCTGAGCCCTTAGGGCCACAAGACAAAAATAAGGCCTGAAAAATATTTTGCGTTATTGCTTTGCAACTGTATTTTTTTTCAAGTATTATTAAAACCCCACCTGCTAAGCCACATACCAGTGTGTGTTAGCTAGAAAACCAAAGTTGGTTCCGATGTGCCATGTTTCTAATAGATTATGAAGAAGCTATGCAGATCAAACAGTTCTGGACTGGCAGCCAAGTATTTCTTATTTTTATCTTCACCCACATCTTCTTTGTCCTTCTAATACAATTGGGCAGCCAAGCTATTACATTTTCAGTTCAAATTCAGCTGGAAAAGATGTTCCATTCGGTTCCAGCTCAGGCCCATAGAGGTTCATTCAACATTCTGGCACTCTTAAAATGGGATGAGTTCCAGTTCATGTAGAAAAAAAATTAAATATCAGTCCCATTATGATGCTGATTTGCAAAGGAGAAGAGATTATCAATATCATTGTGATGTTATCTCATGATCTTAGTACTAGATGGTTAAACATATTGGGCAAAAAAGCCAATAATAGGTAGAGAAAGCTGTAGAATAGTGAGGAAGAGGTAAAAAAGGAAACCAATGATCTACAAGCATTTGAAGCTATCAGACCATTGGTCCATCTAGCCCAGTACTGTATACGCTGGCAGCAGCTCTTCAAGGTCCCAGACAGATATTTTCCCCATTTCTATTAAACTAAAGATGCCAGGGTAGCCACCTAATGGCGCAGTGGGGAAATGACTAGACTAGCAAGCCTGAGGTTGCCAGTTCGAATCCCCCTGGTTTGGTTCCCAGACTATGGGAAACACCTATATTGGGCAGCAGCGATATAGGAATATGCTGAAAGGCATCACCTCATACTGCGCAGGAGATGGCGTTGGTGAACCCCTCCTGTATTCTACCAAAGACAACTACAGGACTCTGTGGTCTCCAAGAGTCGACACCAACTCGACCACACACTTTACTTTAAAGATGCCAGGGATTGAATCTTGAACCTTCTGCATGCAAAATGTTACCAATGAGTAATGTATCTTCCACAAAGCCCAAATGTAGCTAAAGCTAATCATTACCAAGTCTTAATGAAACCAATGGATCAAGATAATATGGCAGAATCAGAACCCTTATGTTGATCCTAAATTATTAATTAATATTGGAAAATGTAGTATTTTTTAAAAAAACTTGATCAAGCTTAAGCAACAGTTTATGCACTCTCTTGCTCATTCCTATGCCGATCCATAGCTAACACTGCTTATTCCCTCTCTTTACTCCCTTACAGCTATCTCAGAACTGGATCACTGAGAGTCTGCTGAATTCTTCTTACTGCATGGAACCCCGCAGGCCTAACCATGAGAGAAGTCACAGTTTGATGAACAAATACCCTGATCCAGCAAGGGGCTATATGCTCATGTAAGATTGCAGAGATGCGCAAGACTGCAGCGAGGTGGGGGAGCTAGCTGTGTGGGCTTCCTTCCTGACAGAAGGGAGGAGCTTGCTCCCTCAACTCTGGTTCAAAGGCCAGCAGTCTGCGGTTCTGAAATCGGATGTACCACAGGCTACTGGGAACCTTGGGTTGATGTGACAAAACTTCGTTCAACCTGAGGGTTCAGACTGAAGTCCCAATCTTGAACCTTGGTTTCATTGCCCTGCCCGACTATTGTCCCAGCCCCCCCCCCCCACATTTGAACATAATGTCCGTGAAACCGCAGGCCTTTTCAACTGGGGTTCTACGTTACATGAGAATGCGACCAGAGAAGATTTCAACAACAGCTTTAAGAGCTACATCTCTATTAAACTCTGTTAAACTCTGGCTGTAGCATGGGAAAGACACTCTATGAAACACAACCCTGCTATCTTTACCCAGCCTGTGGTGCATTATAGCTTTAAAAAGCTGACAGTGTATGGAAACCTGGGTAAACAAAAAAATGTATAAAAATCCTCCCAGATTTTTAAGTGCTCATGATTCATTCTGGCTGGGGCTAGTGAATGTGCCACCACCAAGTATTATTATCATTATTATTTGCTTGAACTCTTATTCTGAACTGTTGACTTGAAACAATATTTAAGGTCCATTATAGTTTAGGTTCAACAGAGACTTTCAAATAATTGTTCAGGTTATGTTTTGCTTCAGAACAAGAATTAAATTACTACCATTCACATCTCATTCTTTTATGAACTTCTAGGACTCTGAAAACTGCCGCCAAATGTATTTTCCGGGTCTGCATTACTTCCAACGCTTTGTTGTAGTGACTCCGGAGCTGATCTGAAACTGCCCAAGGGATCAGCATTGGCATCTCTGGTATGTCTGCGAGGTTCTGGTGTGTTGAACTGGACCAAAGGAATTTCATTCCTTCTGGTCAAGAACTGGGAGTAAGGTGGTGGATTCATACTTGGAAATAGAGGTTGCTTAGCTTTTCCCAGGCTGACCAAATACTTGTACTTGGGAGACTGATAAACATCATAGCCATTTTCCAGGGTCCAGTGTTTGAAAGTACAGTCCTCAGAACTGAAGTAATGCTGAAGAAACCAACAGAGAGGACAGTATTAGAACTAGACATCAACATTATTTTGATGTTGAATATTGTCTGGATATTCTAGGAATATTTGCCCATTTTTGATATCTTTGTCTACCTATTATATTTGATTTCCATGTTTTATATTTCACAGTATAGTAGTTGATATGCAGTGGTATCTAACAGCATTTGATAGTCAACATGCAATGTAATTTAGGATTTGACAGTATTCAATAGATTACCTGTTCTTGTCTTAATATTTGACAGTGTTTGATAGCTAACCATTTGTAAGGTTTCACATTTGATTTCTTCCAAAACAACCAAGATAAACCACTGAGTCTAAGCATCTGAATTTTGAGAAAGTTTTATATGTATGATCAGGTTTTAAGTTTGAAATGTCACCTTCAAAATGCAAATGTTGAAACTGCAGATTTTGAATGTTTGAGAATATTATTTTCAATTCTAATTAAAAAATAAAGTATGTTTGAATTGCTTAGTGAATCTGCAGATAGGTTTCACTCTACTGAAATACCTGCTATCTTTACTTTGTTGCCCAATGAAAATCCTTTGTTAAGAGCTGTGTGTCTGCCTGTGTGAATACTACAAAAGATGTACAATACATCTTACAAAAATGGTGGGAGCACAACCTGGTTTCCTACTTGTAACAGTGGCAATATCTGAATCCTGAACATTCAGCAAGGTTCCAGTCCTCATGACCGCGGAGAACTGCAAAAATGTGATGTAAAAGCAGACAATAGAGAGGGACATTGCAGCGATCTCCTCTTATCAGTCCTTCCCCACAGCCTATATTAATGTCTGTGACTTTTCTACAAATGCCAAACTTTCTTCTTCAGTTATACACAAAAAGTGGGAACATAACATTCCAAATTCTGCACAGAAAAAAAATACTCTCATCTTGTGCAATTATGCAAACTGTGTTGCATGCAGAAATCTAGGGAAGCGATTAAATTCTCACTTTGGAAGGACAATACAGTTGACTAATTTACCAATTAGTTCTTTGCACACCATGGTCATTTTCCATTTGTCTGTATTTTGTGGTGTGTGAGTGAGAGTGAGTGAGAGAGTAGGGGTAGGTAAAGCAATATTCACACAGTATTATTTGGGAATGTTCTATTGTGTCTTGATGGCTAACACTTATTAGGATACATCCAATTTGGCAGTTATCTGAGTTACTAGCAAAAATGCCCACCATTCTGACAGGTGGTTATGTGCAGATGGAAGGAGGGTTTGCATTTTGCAAGCGTGGAAACATCTCTGTTAAGTAGCTCACAGAATTGGACTTAAAGGAGTTAGTGCTGTTGCAGGGGAACAAGTCATCTCTGCACATTCTCTATGGCAGGTTAATGGAAATGCGATTCAGAAGGAAATGAAAGAATCCTGCACCCAGTGTTCCCTCTAACAGGGATTCCCAGACGTTGACTACAATCCCCAGAATCCCCAGCCAAAGTCCATTGCAGCTGGGGATGCTGGGAGTTGTAGTAAACAACATCTGGGAATCTCTATTAGAGGGAACAGTGCCTGCACCAGTTTTTTGGGGGGATGGGGTGATGTGGGGCATAAGAGTTACAGAGGACTGGCCAATGCTATACTAGGTACGCACGAAAGAGATCCACAGCGTCTTGGGAAACTGACTTGTTGCACTTCACAGGCATAGGATAATGCTTTGCCTGCCATCATAGCTGAAGCCCCTGCTACATGGGGAAAAGATGCCAAATAATTGTACATGATGACTCACCGATCCAAAGATATTCCCATTAATGTCCATACAGAGGTAGCGTCCACTCTTCACACCATTTATTACTACATAGCCTGCATTTTCGGATTTGATCATCAAGGCACCTGGTTAAGGGAAATGAAATTGCATGAGGGGATTACTGAATACCTTAAACCAAAGATGTCTAATTCGCAGCCCATGGGCCAGAACCAGCCAGAACATTTTTGTCTGGCCACCAGCTGCAGCCTTACCAGATTTTAGATGAGGTACAGCAAAAAGCTTGCCTTCTCTTTCAGTCTCAAGAAAAATGTTTTAAAGTTATAAGGAACAAGCACCTACATATACATGTTCACATTTGTACTGTATGTAATGTATGTTATACACAAATATATGTGGTCCAGTATTGTGAAACTCTTACTGATAAATGACACCAACTTGATGATGATGGGGTCTGACCACTTCTTAGGAAGCAAGTTAGTGCCTCAAAATAACTTCCAGCCCCTAGAGAATGCTATCTGAAGAACAGAATGTACCCTGATAATATATAAGTTGGTCATCCATGCCAGTAATTCATTCAGAATAAGGGCACATGAAATGTAGGCTAGACCAAGACATGTTGACATCTGACCTGGGAAATAGAAAAGACATTCCCCACCATACACCTAGGGCAGATTTAGAAATATTGCACCATGATTACCCTATGGTTTAGCATTACTGTTTCAAGAATTGGGCTCACACACACATCCTTTGCAGACAAGGGGAAGAAATTAGCAGGTTCCTGGTCCATCTTCATCTCCCCTCAATTTATCCACAACCTACAGAGCAGGGCTACTCAAGTTTGTCCCACCAGCTGTTGATTTTTAAAAAAACTACAGTTCCCAGCATTCCCAGCCACAGTGACCAGTAGTCAGGGATGATGGGAGTTGTAGGTCAACATCTGCAGGAGGGCTGAAGTTGAGCAGCCCTGATACAGTGGGTACCTGTTCTGATCAGGCTACCAGTATGTTTTCTTGCTATCCCTCTGAGCCCTGGTACTCACAATACTGTTTTGAAGTAGCAAATATAGTACTTGCACATCATAACTAATAGAGTTGTGTATATACCTTCCCACACTACATTTTTTAGTGTTTCCACAATTATTTTTCACTTGTGCATTTTGTCTTGTGTAGCATTTTATTCAACAGTACACATTTGTATGCATGTTATTGTTGTAGGATTCAATTCATCTGCTCTACAGAGTTTTTTTCAAGGTTTCCCAGCAATTGCTGACACAGTGTGGGGTTAGGGGAGAGAATTGCCTGATGTGCCTGCCAGGAGGCATGTAAAGTTTAACATCCCATACCTGCCAACATATCCCTATTTTCCCATTCAGGTGAATGAGAAAATAGGGACATGTTGGCAGGTATGACATGCAACAGGAGAAGGCCAAGGTGGACTCCCGGACTTCCCTGCAGCAAGAGCGAAGATGCTAGATAAGGGAGAAGGAGAAGGAGAAAGTGTGTGAAAACAACCTTCTTTTGTTCTGGACTTGAGACCATGGGGTCAAAGGTCAGAGCAAGAGCAAAAGTCCTCTGATGGCCCAGGAGGAGAGACTGGAAAAAAGTAACAAGGACACAAAATAATCTTGGCTATCGGATCAATATGCCACATAAACTACTATGCCATGAATGGGGGCAATGTGTTACCACATAAATGACAGCATGAATTCTGCACCTTCTTAAAACCTCTAACAAAACAATTGCATTCTATAGCCTATTATGCTTTACTGACATCTATCACCTGATATATACATCTCTAGGCAGTGATGTATATATCAGACATGATGAGGAAAATTACTCAAAGTAGTCCCAATGAAATTAAAAGGACAAGTTAGGAATTGCCTAACTTATCTTTTTAATTTCAATGGGACAGCTTTGGGTAATTTTCCTCATGATGTCAGCCACTGGTTTTATGTTAATTCAAGGCACATCCACGCTACACATTTGTTTGTTTTGTTTCAATACCGTTTTTCCACAACAGTGCACAGATCTATTCATTTCATATCAATTTAATTTTCATGGTTTCCCTCTTCTCCAAGAACCTTGGACTTGGAGAGGCCACTGAGAGAGAATTACCTGGCTAGAGGCAGACGGTAGACTTGAAGTCAGAGGAAAGTGGCTTGAGAAGGGCTTTATATATATATGCACACTGATTTGTTCCACTTTTGTCTCTGTCCAAAGAGGTTTTTGCAGGTTTTTGAAAGAAAACAAAAATCTACAGTACCAGAGGCAAAAATGGGATATGTGTGTACGTCATGTACAACAATTCCTCATTCAAACTAAACCAATTCTCTGGGGGGGGGCAGATTCTCTGACAGCTTCCAAGTTCTGTAAAATATCCCTAAGCGTAAGCAGTAGCTTTCCTGAAGGTGCTTTGCAAAATGTCTCATCACTTTGGAGTTTATACTCATCCCTTTATAATCTCAGACACAGTTTCGCAGGGTCTGTAGTGTTTCAGAGAGTCTGTGAACCCCCATTTAAGCTGAGATGGCAGTGGGACAAAAGAAGTGTGTGTGTTGTGTATGTGTGTGCGCGCGCGTGTGTGTGTTGTGTATGTGTGTGCGCGTGCGTGTGTGTGTGTATCAAGGGTGATGATGCTTTTGTCATACTGCTTTCAGTTTTTTGAAAGCAGTTATCTGTCTTCACCCATGTGGGGCAGAGGGGGCTTCTTTATGTCCCCTGGAAGTTTTTAACCCCCGGATTTTAGTGTGCATCTCCTCCGGAATTGAGGAGTGTGTTCACATATCGGCCAAATTTACCCACAAGTCCCTGTGAGCGATCAGAGAGCACTTCACACGCAATTCGGGTTTTTCACTGCATGTTAGAGTACAGCCCGACTTTTATCCAGGGTAAAAAAATCCACTTTCTGCATCAGTTTTTGGGAGCAACTTTGAACTGGCAGTAAACCCATGGTAAAGCCTGCTGTCTGGGAAAGCTCCAGGTGTTTTTTTCTGCCTGAGCTTTTCTTGTGTTTCTTCCCAAAGGGAAAAATCAAAGCAGTTTGAGAAGGGCAATTTTCAGGCAGTGGGGAGGACACTGGAATTAATATTGCCAAAGCACATCACTTGCATCTTATCGTCTGTCAATTGAATGATTAGTTGCCGATTATGAAAAACAAATTCTAATTTCCCTTAAATTCAGAGTGGGGTGGATTTCCAGAAAACATCCCCCTTGTGCATATTCAGATTTCCCTGCACTATGAAAAATTTCCCTATATTGAATCAAAAGTGGCATGGAGTAGACGATGCGTAGACTGCACCATCCACAAAGGAGTGAATATGTGCCAAATTATCATCTATGTTTCCTTAGCATCTATGTCCCATTAATGTCAGCAGAACATTTTTAGACATGCTAGCTTCAGATTACCACCTTATTTGAGCAGGAGGGGGTCAATTCATTTTACATCACTAATTTTTCTCTGTGTGCTGCACATGGTAATAAATTTGCGGTTGCAGTTATGAATGCTAGCTGGCCAACTCTTTTACTGGTCAGATTACTGCCTAATCTGCCTGCCTTGGGCAGTTTAGTCCAGGAGACCAGAGGATGTCTCTGAATGAGGTATTCATGGCTCTGAAGTACTGTGAATGGGGAAAGCCATAAAAGCTTGGTAAAATGGCATCAGCTCCACCTGATGGAAAGAACTGATCTAAGATTATAAGGTTACATCCCCCACCCCACCATACCACACACATCATGTGCATTTTAAGGAACATAAGTAGCAGCTTGAAAAACAGACAGGCAGTTATTGACAAAGAGACATATACTGAATTTGAGAGAGGTGGGAATGGAGAAGCTGGGCCAAGAGTTGTTTTTAGGGTGCAAGGTTTTCAGTGCAAGGTTTTCTGTCTGGGGATCTGATATAACTTCTTGCTACTTCTAGGGATGCTTTGTTGTTTCGATACCATCTAATGCTCAATGTGTATATTTATAAATAAAACAAGTATTACAAAGATATGATAAGCCTCCTCTAGTGGAGTAACAAGTAACAAAGTACTTGTTACTTTGTTACTTACTGTAAATGGTTTGAGAAGGACTTCCATCCACGTGGCCATTGGAGTTAATCTGCAGGTGGAAGCTGCTCCTTGCTGTGGACGTGTACAGGTGCAGCAGGCGGTCTGTGTTTCCCCAGTTGGTGTTATGCAGCGGTGAGGCATTGGGGAAAGCAGCAGTTGCTTCCAAACCACACACAGCAAGCAGTATGAACTTCAGGAAGCTGTACCGAATAGCCTGGGACATGGTGCTCCTTCCTTAGTGGCTGCAGCAGGGCCTGAAACCTGATCCTTGTTCTGTCCCTCCCTCCTTTTCCTTTGGAGTGTGAATTCTCTGATGGGTTCCCTACAATTTTTGCAGCAGCTTTATAGAGGGCAGCTGAGTGACATCACACAGGGGGGAAGAAAAGAGAGAGATTATTTTGTTTTGTAATAGTAGCAACATTTTAAGAGTGCCTTGAAACCTCAGTGACCTAGAGGCAGGGCGGTGGGGGGGAGAGAGAGGGATGTACGTAGGTTTCTCAGGGAGTTGCGTGTGGTTTCCAAAGTCAGCTTTTGGATGCTAATAACATGTTCAAATGTTATCTGAAAAAAACTTCTGACATCAGAATACTTCCCACTGGTTGTAATGAAATCGGCCCATTCTTTTGCAAATGAACGTCATCTTGTTCCTTGTCCCACACTTTCCTCTAGAGTGGTTTCTTTAATTCCTATACAGTAAGTCAAGGGAGTCACAAAAAAGGCCAGAGCATCTTATCTGTAGATCTCCAGTATGGCCTGAGGCATAATAAAATCGTCTCCAGGGCTGGAAAGCTGGTGCCTTCTGCTTTAGGGCATAGGGGCTGACTTGCCAAACACAGCAACTGCAGACCTTCAATTTCTTCCATATTGGCCTCTTCTCCCCATCCCCTTTAACTGAAAAGTGGATGTCTAGACTCTCTGTTCAACATAATTGGTGTGTGGAATTTGAATATGCAATTAGAAAGTTTGCATTGAAGGCAAGCTATAAGAGATTATCTAAGACTGTCCTTGCTTGTTTTGTAGTTTGGACTGATAAAAGGAACATTATCTTGCATATTCATTGTTCCCCTGTGGCAGTGATCTCCATTATTTTTCAAACTGAAGGCGCTTTGGCAAAAAAAAAATGCCTCTAGAAGAAAAGTGACTGAGTGACAGTCCTGCAGATCCAAGAGTTTTGCCAGTTAAGGCCTGTTTTGAGACCACAAGCAAGGGAAGGATGGCCCCTGATAGTGTTTAAAACTCAATTTGCTATACATCTCCACCACTGGCCCAGTCAGACCATGGGAGGTCCTGTCTGAATAAAGAAGGTTTCTAAATCCGCTTTGTCTCCTGCTCCTTCAGGCCCAAGGTCAGGCCAACAAAGTGACTGGTTGTGAGTATGCCTAACTAACAACCTTACCTAGGGGAAGATACTACATCCTGTCTTGCTCTTTCTTTCCCAGTCTCCAGTGTATACACACACCCATTCTTCCTGCTTTGAGACAATTCAGAAGTAATATTTGTTCTATCAAGCAGTAAGGCTGTGTGTGAAAAGACTGAGAGATAAATACGGTGTTGCAGCTGCATTCGTATTCAAAGCTGTGGATCCACTGATGAAACAAACCTGATTTCTGGGTTGCAACCACAATTTATTTTTCTATTTATTTATTCAAATTTTTATACCACCTGATATGTACATCTCTAGGCAGTGTACAGAATCTAAAACACAATATAAAACAGAGTACAAACAGTTGAAATGTCACAAAAGACAGTAAAAACAGTCTGATGAAATAACAAATTAAACAGTTGAAAATTAGTTTCAGTTAAAAGCCTGAGAAAATAGGCACGTCTTGAAGGTCTCCCTAAAGGCAAACAGAGAATGAGATGCTCTTATTTCAACAGGGAGCATATCCCAAAGCCCTGGGGCAGCCACAGAGAAGGCCCAGTCCCGAGTCACCACCAAACAAGCTGGTGGAACCATAACTGGACTTCTCCAGATGATCTTAACAGGCAACAGGGTTCATGACAAGGAAGGCACTCTCTTATCCTAATGATCATTCCCAGTATTAAAAGCAAAGCAAAACTGGATTTGAAGTCAACCATCTTAGTCCTGAAAGGAAGGGTCTCAGTCACAGGTAGTTATAAAGCTCCTCCCAAATCTTATTTTGATCTGAAATGGGGTCTTTTTGGAGTAAGGAGGTGGAGCTAAACTGATGCTAGCAACTGTGGAGATGCCCCCTATGGTTTTGTGCACAACAGCAGACAAGTAGGAGGGGCAAGCCATTCCTTTTTGCCATTGAATGTTCCTGTGCTCTCTTTTGTGTATTTATAGTCCACACATGCAAAGAGAAGCACAGGAATGACTCATGAACTCTAGAATGCTGTAACAACAAATTGGAGTCTAGAGCAGTTTCTTGTGGGTAGGTCCTCTTAAAGCTAGGCTGTTCAGCTTACTCCCTGAAACACATAAACCGATCTACTCATGAGTAAATCCTCTAGTTGCTGTTTAAAGTGGCAAGTTTGCAACACATGAGTCTCCTTCAGATGTTATTAAAAAGCTCCGCTGCAGCTGTGTACAGTGGGGCAAAGTGGGATGACATCCTGTCCCGCCACATCAATCATTCACATGCCTTGCTGCTCTACCCTTCCCTGCCTGTCTGAAAAGGGAAAAGCCCATCCCCGTGATGGTGGGCACATCTGTGATTGCAAGGGTTGATTGATCCACGGATTGATCATGGATGTGCTTGCCATCAAGGGATGGACTTTTGTACACAGCTACAGCAGGTCATTTGGATAACATTTGAATCAGGCTTTGGTCGGGGCGTAACTATAATAGGGCAAGGGGAGGCAGTTGTCTGGGGGCCCACTGCCTTGGGCCCCCCCCCGAGGCAAGTCACATGACTGACTCCCCCAGCTGCGCACCTGCCTAGGCTTCTTTCAGTTGTATTCATCCTCCGAAATCGATGTGAGTGTGAAGACCTGGAGCTACCAGAACAGCATGTCTTTCTCTAGTACCATTCAATGACTTGCATTGTCAACAATTTACAAAACCTTTTTGAAAATAATTTAGGATGATGTTCTATTGTGGCAAATAGGAGATATATAGATAGATAGATCGATAGATACATAGACAGATAGACAGATAGATAGTTATAGTTATAGTTATAGTTATAGTTATAGTTATATAGTTAATGATAACTATATAGCTATAACTGCTAACTTGGCAAAGAGGCACCTTTTAATGTGGTGATTCTCTTTATTTAGCAGGGGGAGAGTAACTGGCCCTATCCACCTCCAGCACAGTACCTCCAGTGAGTGTTGCTGGTGTCTATCTTATGTTTCTTTTTAGACCGTGAGCCCTTTGGGGACAGGGATCCATCTGATTTATTTGTTATTTCTCTGTGTAAACCACCCTGAGCCATTTTTGGAAGGGTGGTATAGAAATTGAAATTGAATGAATGAAAAAAAAAATACACACACACACACACACACATATACATATACATATACATATACATATACATATACATATACATATACATATACATATACATATACATACATATATATAATTAAAGATTTCTTTACTTCATGAGCTGAGCTTCAGTGGGGGGGGGGTGCATTTTAAAATCTTGTCTCTGAGCCCACTCCAACCTTACTATGCCCCTGGCTATGGTTTTTCTCATTATGTCTATCTAGATTATAAGAACATAGCAAGGAAGTTGATACATCTCTAATGAAACACTAACTTCCTCAGCAAAACCTGGAAGTTCAACCCCTTATTTGCAATAGGAGGGAAAAAATAATGCTGAACTACTTTGTAGTGTTGCTATAATGGTAACTGAGAAAATGTGTTTGAACACTCTAAAGGATGTTTTAGAGGAGAACGTCTTTTATATGAGAGAACTGTGTTTTGAGGGGAACCACTGTTCTTTAATGTTACAGCCACAAGCCAAAACAGAAGAGAAAGATTACAGTTATATAACAATAAATTGATTGTTTTGAGGGGTTTTGTGCGTGTTTGCTGTTGCTGCTCTGTGTTTTGTGTGTTGCTGTTTTATATAGGTTTTTAAACTTTTAAAGTAGATATGTAGTATTTTTATATTTAAATTTAATATTTGTACTTCTAATTGTGTATTTTTTTAGTCACACATTTTAAGTATACTGCAAACCACTTTGGGATTATTTTAATGAAAGGCAGTATATAAATTAAACAATACAATACAATAAAGGATAACAAAAATACTCAGATTTATCTCTGAAAGCGAAACCTGTGAGTTAAGGTTCAAATTAAAAACCTCTTTTTGTGATTCCCTTGATGTATAGGAATTAAAGAAATCTCTGTAGAGGAAAGTGTGGGAAAAGGAGGAGGATGACATTCAATTGTACAACATAAGACCCAGGCCAGGGCCACATGCGGCCCACCTAGACATTTTGTGTGGACGGCCGGGGCAGGGCCCCCTATAGCCATGCTGCTGCCTGTTGTTTCTGGCTGGCCAGACTGCTTGCTTCCTCCACTTAGAGCTCTTCATCTTGTCTCATGATGTGCTGCGGTGTGCTTACCTATTTGCATCTGCCCTACTGAAGCAAGAGGTAACTAGGTCTGGAGTGAGAGGAGAAATAGCTGGCCAGCGGTTGGGTGTCCCCCCAAAAGAGATGGTCTGAAGAGGCCCTCTGTGGAGTTCAACTCATCTGCAGTGAGATGCCTGTCGGCAGGGGCGTATCTAGGGGTAGGGCAGGCAGGGCACGTGCCCTGGGCACCACTTGAAGGGGGGCGCCATTTTGCAAAATTATTATTTTTTTTAAAAAAGGCTGCCAAAAACAAAATGGCCACTGTGCATGCTCAAATGGCCTCTGTGAGGCTCTAGGTCATGCCAGGCTTTGCAGAGGCCATTTGAGTATGTGCGGTGGCCATTTTGTTTTTAGTCGCCTTTTTTTTTAAAAAAAAAAGATTATTTTTAAATACTGCCACTGCACATGCTCAAATGGTCCCTGCGAGGCCCTAGAGGCCAGCGGGGTGAGGGGGAATCTTTGCAAAAAAAAAAAAAAACCCACCCCCCCAGCCTTTAGGAAGCCCCCCAAAGGGGCTTTGGGTAAAAATAATAATAATAAAAATATAATATAAGACACTGTACACATATTCAGATTGGCACTATGTACAGAGAATCAGGGCTTGTGAATACTGAGCTGACGCTTAAGAGCTAGGATTGTATTCATTTGCTCTTACTTTGCTTTTTGTGATAAGTGAGTTAAATGTGATGTCTTGCTAATATGGCTATTAATGGTGAGTTTGTCTTTGAATCAGTGTGAAATTCTTAGTATTAAGGCCCACTGGGAGTTTCTTGCTCTCTTTCTCTCATTTTAACTGTCTTTCTGAAATACTAGAATATATTCCAAGCAGTGACACAATTTACTCTGCATATCCTTTAATTATTTTCAGAGTATCTGGGAAAAGTCAAATTCTCCATTAATTTTTAAAACTTATGTAATGGTGATGCTACAATGCATAGTAGAGAATTAGACAGGCACTTCTGTTTAGTTTTCCAAGTACATCTCCACATAGTATTTGGGTATTTCATGAGCCCCCACATACTGAAATGTGTAGTTTTCCAGCATTTTTTGGTCTGGCTGCATCCACTGCTAAATAGTTTTTGAAAGATTAAAAGATTAACGAGCTTGACTTGTATTTTTGAGCTGATATTATGGTAAAGTTATCTGAAAGATGGGTGTCAGATGCTTGGACAGGGGGTGCAATTTCAGTGCTTGCCCTAGGTGCTATTTTCCCTAGATACGCCTCTGCCTGTCGGTGAAAGAAAGAAAGAAAGAAAGAAAGAAAGAAAGAAAGAAAGAAAGAAAGAAAGAAAGAAAGAAAGAAAGAAAGAGAGGAATGTCCATTTCCCCTTGGTGGGGGATGCCACTCTTTACTTTTCCAGGAACTCCAATGAGTTCCTGGAAAGAAGCAGAAGCAAACCGCACCCACCCACCCCACTTTCCACTGCCGTCATCCAAGCAAGGGGCAGGACTCAGTGTGCAGAGGGAGACTTGAGCTGAGGGGGGAGGATCTGCACTCTGAGACTCGAGTCGGGGGGGGGGGATACAAAGAGGAGGGAGCTTTGAGCATTGGGAAGAATGATTTTTGTTGGGGCTGATCAGCCCTGTCCATGCTGGAGGAGAGGCAAGTTGGGCAGATGAAGGCAAGATGATGAGCCTTTTATTCACACACATGTACATTGTGCTGGTATGAGAAGGAGCAATGAGGATGAGGCAGGGAGGTGGTGTGAAAGACTGTGTCTGAGAGAGTGATGTGGCACCAGCAATTACAAGAAAATGCATGTGAGGCAAGTGTGGTGTGTCTCTCTCTCTCTCTCTCTCTCTCTCTCTCTCTCTCTCTCTCTCTCTCTCTCTGCTGTGACAGAATAAGGATGTGAAGAATCGTCTGTGTTCTCCAGAATTCTTTATCAGGCTGGATAGCAAGGAGAAGAAAAAAGAAAACGGAGACGTTGGGGTTCTGTTTTGTGACAGAAGTGCATGTGTTGTGCTTCCTCCACATGGTCATTATTCCCCCCCCCCCCAGCCCACTTATTTCTGGTCAAGGTTGATTCCAGGCTGCATGAACATTTAAGTTGTGTACCCCTGTACTAAAGCAAGAAGTGACTTATCCAGAGAGTGGCAAGGGAGAGGAAGGGTTAACAATCCTAAATTAAAAAACCCTAATTTTTAAAAGGAAAAAGAATGCTTGAAAGCAGGAAAAAACTTTAAAGGCAATATCTATAGTCACAATGTGACAGTGGAGGCTTTAAACAAATTTACTTTAGTCTTGCAGCTTAAGCAAACACAGCTCAGCAAAGTCAGAACAGGCAACAATGACCCTACAGGAACCTTTTCCAACATTGCCATAGCAAAAGACCCAATTTGGGGGAAGGCAGTTTATTTCTGTGCCAGGTGAAGCTAGAGATGGCTGTTGATGGTATTCACTGAGACAGAGGCCACATTTGCACGTTAACGTGAAACCTGAGGTTGTTGGACCCGCAGTTAATTTTTCAAACTATGAATCGCGTCACAGACGTTCGCCCAACCACTGTCTAGCAATCTCCATTTTCAGGGCAGGGGAGCCCCTTCCTCTTCCTGGTCCACCAAGGCACGCTCTGTAGTGCTCACGTCACCAGATGCTGGAGACATGCTGGAATGAGGAGGACAACAAAGAGGCCTGTGGCACCATAAAGACTGAAAGATCTATGGTGGTATATGCTTTCCTGGAAGCTGTAAAGCCAAGCTTCCAGTGATCATGGAGTTTGAAAAGTGCTATCGCGCAATACCAGATATAAATGCTGTGGCTTTATCTCTCAGGGCTATGCCAGGTTACACACCACATCCTCCACATGCAGCTATGGTCATGCACCAGGTTGAGGGCAGCTTGTGTTGCTTTGCACGGAGGAGCTTCAGATCCAGCCCTCAGTCTCCCTGATTTCAGTACAGGCAAACTACATTTTTCTGACCAGTTCTGTGTCTTTAAAAGCTCTGTCCCACAGTACAAATTCAGCCAGGGTAGCTGTCCTACAGCCTTGCTTCTCCAGGTCATGACACATAATGAATTTCTGCCAGTCACGAAGTTGTTTGAAAGCCCCTAACTACAGGGAAAGCTGCACGTCCCCCTTTTAGTGGGTGTGACTTCCAAGTAGGTGACCAGTTTGGACCCCCATGTTCTCACATTTAAGAGCAAGGGGAGGTGCTGTCATTTACACAGGTGCATCCTCTGGAGCAGAACCATGAGTGTTATCAGACTTGGTAGTCATGTACACAGGTGCATCTAGGAGCAAAACCTGGCACACTAGGGCAGATGTAAACAACTGGACCAACACAAAGCATCCAGATAAACTATTTACACTGGCATAAGAAGGCAAGAACAACCTTGACTCTCCATGCATTATTTCTCAGTCCACTATTCCTGGGGACCTGCCGAGTAAAATGTTACATACTCCACTGAAGAGGCACATTTCACATAAAATATTCAGTCATCAAGGAGGAAAACTGCATAAATAAGTAAGTAAGTAAGTAAGTAAGTAAATAAATAAATACATTTATGATAGATAGATAGATAGATAGATAGATAGATAGATAGATAGATAGATAGATAGATAGATGATGCCCCCTCCAGAAAGGACATTTCCACAAGTATTCAGACAGGGGAATCTTGCAATAGACACCTCCCAAATGGAAAATTCAAATTAACTAGTAATAAAATAAAAATTTTAAGTGGGTATTGTTAGTTTTCTGTAATTTTTAAAAACTATGACTGTGGAGAGAGAAGAGTTCTTTGCCACATTTCTTCACTTCACTTCAAGTCAAACCAATGATAAATCCACTTGTTCAAGACTGTGTAATTATAAGATGTTTGTACTGCATTTTCAGCAGTGAGTGAAAGATTACATAAAATAGATCCATTCATGCAAATCTCAACAAGAACAATCAAGTTTTAACTCGAGTAAGATTAGCATATATCTCTCATAATTATTCTGCTCAGTGTTGGAGGGGGTGTAAGCAAAAGGGAACATTTTATCACATGTGGTGGTCTTGTGAAAAGGTGGTGTGTTTTTGGCAAAAAAAATATTTGGAGAAATAAGAACTATAATGAGACAAAATGTGGAGTGTTCTCCGGAATTAGGGTCATTACATATATTTGTAGGAAATAATGCCAAGAAAAAATAAGGAACTTGTAACTTTTTAAATCTTGGCAGTGAAAACACTAATTGTTCAACAATGGAAATATTTGGATCAATTAACAATTAAGCAGTGGTATAATAAGGTGTGGTCAATTGCACTCTTAGAAAAGATCACTGACAAGATTAGATTAATGCAGGCTGTGAGAGCAGAATGACAGTTCCACTGTATTTGGGCAGATTATTATATTAACAGTACTAGATATGATTTTGGATTTTCTTGTGGTATTTGGAAAACATGATTGTTAAATGTACTGTGTTGTTATGCTACTGTTCTATGTTATTATGTGAATATTGCAAATAAAAATTAAAAAAAACCCAAGAACAATCAAGTGACTAAATAAATAATGGTGGGGGGTAAGATTTAAAAAATTATCTTTTATCTAAAAGCAGTACTTTTGTTTTTAGCAATGCTTATGCATACAGCACAGAGAAATGTATTAGTATTTTAATATTTAAAGTTTCTTACACAAGAAAAGTGATTTACTTTAGTTATCCATGAATCTTGTTTATTATTTGATTTTCTATGTACACCAATTGAGCACTTTGTTGAAAAGCGGTGGATAAATATTCGTAGTAATAACACACATATTAAAAAACAGCAAAACTGATACAATAAAATCATAAGCTAAAATCAAAATGACATTATATAAGTAACTTTACATGTTGATAATGGTGATTCAAAAACATCAGTAACTTTTCTCCAGCTTCTGCCAGGATTACTGTATTGATACTCCCATACTCAGAGCCAGTGTGGTGTAGTGGTTAGAGTGCTGGACTAGGACCGGGGAGACCTGAGTTCAAATCCCCATTCAGCCATGATACTAGCTGGGTGACTCTGGGCCAGTCACTTCTCTCTCAGCCTAACCTACTTCACAGGGTTGTTGTGAGTAGACACTCAAGTATGTAGTACACTGCTCTGGGCTCCTTGGAGGAAGAGCGGGATATAAATGTAAAATAATAATAATAATAATAATAATTAATAACAACAACAACAACAATAAATAATATAGGCTCTTTCTCATTTGTTGTGGTCCTTTGGCTTATAGAATAAAACGTTTGTTGTTGATTTTCACAGTTTCCAAAATATACAAAATATAATATGTCCATTCTTTACAATCTCTTTGTCATGATCTTCCATTGTCTCACCAAAATAATGTTTGCTGCCATCAAGGTTCATCATCAGTTCACCAAGAGAAGAAACACTGAAACAAAATGTCAGACAAAGATAAATCCATAAGCTACAACATTCTGACATGATCTTAAGGCTGCAGTCCTATGCACACTTTGATGAGAGGCAAGCACCATTGAACACAGCTTTACTTTCAAGCAAATATGCATAGAAGAAACTGCTTTCAAGATAACATTTATATGTTTTTAATTCTATGGATGCCAACATTTATTTTCCAAAATTCTGATACCTGGGTGGGCCAAGGGAACAGAGCCTGGAGGCTTTTCAGACAGCAGGCTTCACCATGGGTTTACTGTGAGATTTTACTGTGAGTTTGGGGCATAATGGATACTCCGACACAAAAATAGGATTTTTTTTTAGCCTGGACATAAATTGGGCTTGCTTCCAGTACGGAGGAAAAAACCCAAGTCATGTATGAAGTGCTCCCTGAAATATTGCACGTAAATCTGGCCAATATGTGAACCCACCCTCCCAAAGTAAAGTTGCAGCAAGTCGCTGTCTGAAGTGGCTCCTGGAGGCTTTACACACAGGGCTTCTACCCAGAATCTCCTTTGGGAGAGAGTATGTGTGTTCACACACCAGCCAAACTTACCCCGAAGTCCCTTCGAGATCCTCGGACGCACTCCACACACAAGTCGGGCTTTGTCTTACCAATTCTAGCTTATCTTGAGGTATTTCCGGGTTTTTAAAATGCTGGTTTTAAGCTACTTTTTCCGAAAACGCAGGAGCAAACAGAGAGAGGCACTGAAGTAGAATCATTAACATGATAAGAGGGATACTCTCTTTACAAATGCAGATGTAGCTCTTTAGTAATCTCTCCCACCCCACCATTGGCTAGAAGGCAGGGGCGTAGCAAGGTTGGAGTGGGCCCAGAGACAAGATTTTAAAATGGCCCCCCCTCACTGAAGCTCAGCTCAAATTAGGCTGCTTTGTAAATTGTGGATGATGCAAGTCCTTTAATGGTACTAGAGAAAGACATGCTGTTCTGGTAGCTCCAGGTCTTAACACTCACATCAGTTTCGGAGGATGGATACAACTGAAGGAAGCCCAGGCGGGTGTGCAGCTGGGGGAGTCAGTCATGTGATTTGCCTCTGGGGGTCCCTCAAGGCAGTGGGCGTGGGCCCCCAGACAACTGTCTCCCCTTGCCCTATTATAGGTACGCCCCTGCTAGAAGGAAAACACGATGTGAACTTGTATCAAAAGCAAACCCAAGAGCAGAGGGGAGGTGTACACTCAATGCTGCAAGTGTACTTCAAAGTGGCTTCGCTCAACATTTACCATGCAGCATGAAGCCAGGTGTGAATAACTCCCTGGTGACTACTAGTGAAGGTGAAGGAATTACACAGAGAAACAGGTAAGATCTTTGACAATCCTGATCTTTGGCAATCCCGCTTTCCTTGGCTCAACAGAGCATATGTGGAGCCTATGACAAGGCAGACATGCACATGTAGCAGCATATGAAGGGTACACTGGAGTTTGCTCACTGATTTTACACCGTGCACACACAAGCTGCACATCTCAAGCAGATGTGCACTAAGTGAAAATGCTGCTTAGCCCTCACAAAAACCAGTCACCTCTGTTCAGTCAACTTTAACAATATACACTTTATTGTGCATATCACAATCTCAGTGATGGAAGACAGCAGAGAGGCACAATTGCTTTTTCAGCTAGCTGAAAGTGACCATTCCTTAGGAAAGCACTCAGTCACCTGTGGTTTCTTGTTTTTCTGTGTCCATGTGGAAATGCCCCGTAGTCCTGGCTGTGCAATGGCTGTGCAATAAGACCATGTTTCCTGAGTGCAATTTCCTGTCTATCAGTGCTGGCACATCTTGAGGTAGGAAATGCATGTGAGTAATACAGTAATGACAGTAAGTTGAGAGAAAGGGCAGAGCTAGGCTTATACTATCTTTTGCAGTCTGAAATTCTGGCCAAGCTAAGCTAATTTCTTACCAGTACTTACTGATCACAGAATATTACAGAGTTTTACCCCTGGACATCCTCCTTCTCCCTGCACAAAAAAATTTACATTTACATTTACACACACACACACACACACACACACACACACACACACGCTACCTGATAACTGGCCCAGAGACCAAAACATGCCATTGTCAACCCTAACTGACTTGTGCAAAATTGAGAGATATCTTGTAGAAAACATTTTGAAAAGGAATATCCAACAAACAGAATCTTAGCTTTAAAGCAATTTAGTTAATAAGTGAAAAAGAGGTGAAATTGTAAACCTAAATTTAGCAAGTTCTGTGGCGTTATAAAAAGTTAATCATTTCTTATAGCAAGGTTGGTATGCAAATATTTCTCTGATATACCAAGGGCCAAACAAGATGTTACATTAAATGTGCAGCGGCCACTCAAAAATGGCAACTGGTCTCTAGTTTCCTCCTTCCCCTTCCAAATGTCTAGAACAACTAAACTCATGACATCACAGCATACTGCTTTCCTTGACATTAACCAGCGGCTCCCAGTGATATGAAGCATGGCCAGGGAAACATCAGTGTGTTATGACATCACAATGCAAAGGAAGTTGTTACAAGACATTAAAGAGGAAGAAGGGGTATTAGACACATGGATGCTGTTTTTGACAGCAGTTGAATGCTACATTTAGTATAACATCTGTGCTGGTCTTAGACTGTAACAAAGATTGATTGATTGACTGAGTATAACATCTAATTTAGCACAGCCTTCCAAAATGAATAGCTGATGACCAAGCAATTTTGAATAACACTATTTCTTTAGAATAAATAAGATATACATTCAACAAATTAAAAATGAAAAAAATAATTTTCTTTTTTTCCAGGGCCAGACAGATTTACAGATGAATATTGTAAGAGACATTCTCACGCCTGTCATGACTCAATAATATAGCAACTTATTTATCAGCAATCAGATTCTTGGGCAGGGTGAGAACAAAGCTAATATTTTCCCTAAGTAAAGGAAGAACCTGATGATGGTCAAATAGAGACTAAGTTGCTTCTTCAATATTGATTATAAATTAAGGTTCTGAACAAAATCTTATGTAAGTATATCAAAGAAAAGAAGAACAGTTTTATACCTGGAAGCTGGCAATGTTAGGAAGCTGATTATTGTAACTGCTATGATAAATAAATGCCCCCAAACAAAATCTTTCTTGATGCTCAAAAAGCGTTTGAAGGATGTGCTTAAAAAAAATCTCTGCACTTTTCTTTTTTAGCTTTGTTATAATCATGGGCTCTAGGAAGTTCATGTCTTAGTGGAAATAGGAAGGTGGGTTGTTTCTATAGCAGTTATATTCCAGGAATAATTACAGGCCAAGTCAGTACGTATCAAGGATCCTTTGTATGTGTGTGCTTCTTGCCACAAATCTTAGCCCAAGTGCTGTTAAAGCACACATCCTGCGGCGACCGTATTTGGGCTTGCCTGTCTTTGTCACACAACCCACACAGAGCAAACTTCCTCGTCCAGCTTACCTACGTGAAGCAAATCAAGTCAACAGCTCCCTAGGGGTTAGGGCCACATGCAGTGCCAGTGTGCTGTGCTGTGGCTGCCAAAAGCATTATCTGTACTCCTGGTGGGCCTTCTGCACATTTCTCCCCAGCTGAGGACGTATTTCCTTAGTAAAATTTTTAGAACGTTATTTGCAGCTTTGAAACTCTTTCTCTCTCTCTTAAGGGAAGCCCAGTCAGGCACCTCATGCAGCATATTGCTGGGAAAGATAGTCTGAAACATTTCTAAAACAAGCATAGTACAGGATATGTGCCTACCTGGTTTATTTTATTTTATTTTATTTTATTTTATTTTATTTTATTTTAATGTTAGCTAGTATTGAGAAGGAAAAACCTTTTATTGTAACTTGCTTAATCCACTGACCCTGAAGAATAGAAAATGACAAGGGCATTAAAATTCCCAATCATCTTCTGCATATAAAAAGACAGCTCTCGACATTCTACAACACTCTAGCAAGTCTACACATGTGTATCAATGTATGTGGAACTAAGTAAGAGAGGTTGGGGCAGCAGTCAGGAACAATCACACAGCAACACAGGAGGAAAGTACAGACAGAGGGAACAGCTTCTAGGAATTACTTGTCAATACTGTTGGAGGGTGTAATTTACCCATGAGGGGTTTTGTAATTAATTAGCAGGGCACTATCGGAACTATCCACTCCAGTTACAGAGTACATAAGAACAGCCCTGCTGGATCAGACCCAAGGCTCCTAAATTTCCAGGCAATCAATTTCATGGGATAAGCCCTGGTTCTAGTGTTATGTGAGAGGGAGAAGAATTTCTCTCTATCCACTTTCTCCACACCATGCATGATTTTATAGACCTCTATCATGTCTCCCCGCAGTCGTCTTTTTTCTAAACTAAAACACCCCAGGTGTTGTAGCCTTGCCTCATAAGAAAGGTGTTCTAGGCCCCTGATCTTCTTGGTTGCCCTCTTCTGCACCTTTTCCAGTTCTACAATGTCCTTTTTTAGATGTGGTAACCAGAATTGTACTCGGTATTCCATGTGTAGCCAAACCATAGTTTTGTATAAGGACATTATAATATTAGCAGTTTTATTTTCAATCCCTTTCCAAATAATCCCTAGCATGGAATTGGCCTTTTTCACAACTGCCGCACATTGAGTCAACACTTTCAACGAGCTGTCCACCAGGACCCAAAGATCCCTCTCCTGGTCTGTCACCAACAGCTCAGATCCCATCAGCGTATACTTGAAGTTGGGGTTTTTCGTCCCAAAGTGCATCATTTTACACTTGCCACATTGAACTGCATCTGCCATTTTGCCCAACCCCCCCCCCCCACACACACACCCAGTTTGGAGAGATTCTTTTGGAGCTCCTCCCTATCTGTTTTGGATTTCACTCCCTGAAAGAGTTTGGTATCATCTGCAAATTTGGCCACCTTTAATTTATTAAGGAATAAATTAAAAAGCACCGGTCCCAGAAGAGATCCCTGGGGACCCCACTTCTTACTTCCCTCCATTGTGAAAACTCTCCATTTATTCCTACCCTCTGTTTCCTGTCTTTCAACCAGTTAGCAATCCACACATGTACTTGTCCCCTTATCCCATGACTGCTAAGTTTCCTCAGGAGTCTTTGATGAGGAACTTTGTCGGAAGCTTTTTGGAAGTCCAGGTATACTATGTCAACTGGATCACCTTGATCCACACACTTGTTGAAACTCTCAAAGAACTCCAAAAGGTTGGTGAGGCAAGATTTCCCTTTGCAGAAGCCATGCTGGCTCTCTCCCAGCAGGACCTGTTCTATGTGCTTTTCAGTTTTATCCTTGAGAATGCTTTCCATCAATTTGCCTGGAATGGACATTAAGCTAACCAGCCTATAATTTCCTGGATGGCCCCTGGATCCCTTCTTGAAAATCAGTGTTACATTTGCTACTTTCCAGTCCTTCGGTACAGAGCCTGATTGCAGGGATGAGATATATATTTTAGCAAGGAGGTCAGCAGTTTCACATTTGAGTTCTTTGAGGACTCTTGGATGGATGCCATCCGTCCCTGGTGATTTGCTGGTTTTCAATTTTTCCAGACGGTTTAGAACCTCTTCTCTTGTCACTTCTGTCTGACTCAGTTCTTTAGCCTCCATCCCCAAAAAGCCTGGTTCAGGAACAGGTATATGCTCAGTATCCTCTGCTGTGAAGATGGATTTAGCTTCTCTGCATTCATTTAGCTTCTCTGCAATCTCCATATCCTCCTTAATAATCCCTTTCACTCCCTCATTGTCTAATGGTCCAACTGCCTCCCTGGCAGGTTTCCTGCTTCTGATGTATTTAAAGAAGTTTTTGTTATTTCCCTTGATGCTTTCAGCTAAATGTTCCTCAAACTCTCTTTTCGTCTTCCTTATTGTCACCTTGCATCTCTTTTGCCAGAGTTTGTGTTCCTTTCTGTCCTCTTCATTTGGACAGGACTTCCAATTTTGGAAGGAAGTCTTCTTCCCTTTTATGGCTTCCTTGATGGTACCAGTAAGCCATGCTGACATCTTCCTGGACTTAGTGGTACTCTTCCTCCTTTCGGGTATACAGTCTAGCTAGGCTTCTAGTATTGTGGTTTTGAATAAACTCCAGGCATTCTGGAGTGAAGTGACTCTCCTGATTTTCCCTTTCAGCTTTCTTTTCACCATACTCCTCATTTTGGAGAAGTTCCCGCTTCTGAAATTCAAAGTGTCTGTGTTAGACTTCCTTGGTGTTTCTCTTCACGCATGTATGCTGAATTTGATCGCACTATGGTCACTGTTCCCTAAAGGGTCAATGACACTGACATCACGCACCAGGTCATGGGTGCCACTCAGGATTAAGTCCAAGGTCGCCTTCTCTCCAAGTTGGTTCTCCAAGTTGGTTCCAAGACTAACTGTTCAAGGGCAGTCATTCAGCATATCTATAAATTTGACCTCTTTGTCATTACCTGACTGTGAATTTGCCCAGTCTATGTGTGGGTAATTGAAGTCACCCATTATTACTGCCCGGTCTCTCCTTGACACCTCCCTGATTTCCTCCTGCAACTCCCAATCACTGTCAGCATTTTGATCTGGAGGGCGATAACACATCCCCAGTAGCACATTTCCTTTCAGGCCTTGTATTGTCACCCACAGGGTTTCTGTGGAGGACTCCAGTCCACCTAGGTTTTCTAGCTTGTTAGATTCTACCCCTTCTTTAACATACAGTGCTACTCCACCTCCAAGGCACCCCTCCCTGTCCTTTCTATAGAGTTTATATCCAGGGATAACAGTGTCCCACTGGTTCTCTGTTCCACTATGTTTCTGTTAGGTGCACTATATCTTTTTCTGTGTTAGCAACCAAGCACTCCAGCTCTCCCATCTTGGCTTGGAGGCTTCTGGCATTGGCATATAAGCACCTATATGCTGAATCTCTTCCCTGGTGTATGCTATTTTTCTTTGGACTCTTTAACCAGCTGGCAGGGCCTTCTGTCTGCTCTTTATGTGGTTCTGCTCTGTCCCCTTCTGTTTTATCTGAATCCTCTGCACCTTCGCACTTTAAAGGATGGCTTTTGCCGAACCGGATACTGTCCAGCTCCTGTCGGCTATTCCCCAGGAGTCATTTTAAAAGCTGCTCTGCAACCTTTTTGATTTTAAATGCCAGCAGTCTGGTTCTATCTTGGTTCAAGTGCAGCCCATCCCTTTTGTACAGGCCTTGCTTGCCCCAAAATGTATCCCAGTGCCTAACAAATCTAAACCCATCCTCCCGGCACCAACGTCTCATCCACGCATTGAAACCCCTCAGCTCTGCCTGTCTCACTGTACCTGCGTGTGGAACAGGTAGCATTTCTGCGAATGCTACCATGGGGGTCTTAGACTTCAATACGCTACCTAAATTTGGCTTCCAGGACCTTCCGACTACAGCACTGCCTAACAGCCTATCTGGATGCTGCCAGGCAGACAAGTCACCATGCAGTCAACACGTGGGTCACAAACCTATCTCTCTATACATCTAAAGATCAAATTACCCACTACAAGGAGGCTCCTACCCGCCGCCGCCCCCCCGGAAGAGTATCTCCTATGCGAGAGGAATAGTACAGTTAGTTGTTGCAGCTATTTAGAGAAGACACATGAAGATTCTTGTAGAATCAAAATACTAAGTAGATTTATTGATGAAGTACATTTTGGATAGGAAAGACCTAATTCTATCTATAGACTACATAATGAATAGGTAGGGTTTCCAAATTACCCTCAGCCTGCAGCATACCTCACTCGCTTGACCACATTAAGTCAGAGGAGAGCATTTTCACAAGTACAATTCAATGTGTTGCCTTCTGCCATCTTAGATGGGAGATTTAAAGGAATTCCCCTAAGGAATCAGTTATGCCCATGTGGTGGGGATGATATTGAGATGGTAGCCCACATTTTACTAGACTGTGCTTTCTATAAGACCATTTGCTCCATCTGGATAGAACCATTATTTAAAAATAGGCCGGGTCACTCGGATGATTATTATGTTTCTCACTTTTCAATGGATAGTCACATGGAGGTCCCAGAGAGGTTGGCAAGATTTTGTGCAGCGGCTAGCAAATTGAGACAAGAATAACTCAGCTGTGAGTGAGTTTTTAAAGTCACTTTTATTTAAGTTATTGTTCTGAACTTTTGTGTTATGTTTTATGCTGTATTCTGTTTTATAATCTGGTCATGGAACGTAATAAACTATTCATTCATTCATGAATAGGTAGGCAGAGAGAGAGAGAGAGAGAGAGAGTGAGAGAGAGAGAGAGAGAGAGATGTTTCCATCTACTGTCTAAGAGGAAAGGAAGGGATTCTGACTCATCACTGGAGATGCCTGAGGAGTCAAGGCAGAGGTCATAGAGTAGAGGTAAAGTTTGGATAGGTAAAGAGACCCTCACTAGCTACCTCTACTCCCAATGCCCCTAGTGGTCATTAGGATAGTCGGTGCAAAAGGTCAATGCACTGGAATTCCATCACCAACAAACACAACATGGAGTAGGAGTAGGGGCGACTCAGATGGCTGTTGAAGGTGACTCCTCTAATAAAGGACTTTTGTTATATACTCCTGTTCGATCCTTGAATGAGTGCAGCACAAGTGACATTAATAATGTAACTGCAATCACACCAAGGGTATTTTCTTTTGTGAACAGCATGTGTAGGGGGTTGATCTGGGTAAAAACTGTCGCTAAGAGTGTGGGAGATGTAACACTTTGCCCCTCCTATGGTCCCATTCTGGATTGCCCCCCTCATGGGGCCTATTCTGTAAGGAAAAGGGGCAAAGTGCTGCCCATCTGAATCAGGGGCCCATGTATGTGCTGTTTATGAAAGAAGAACAGCCCCAGCATGCTTGCAGATATGTTATCAACATGGCTTCAAGAAATGCAGGTGAAAAAAACACTTACACCACACTTTGGATATTACATCTGACTTTACTTCTAAGGAACCCTGAAACACTCAGGATTATAATTTGCATGGAGGAAGTGTCGCAAGGTCCAACTATTCCTCCTCGGACAAATGCTGAGCCTGAGAAGAGCAGGGTGTGTGGCTAAGGACTATATTAACAAGAAAACAAGAGGGAATTGCTGGCATGTTTCCATTCCTTCTCTCCTTGGATACAGTGAACCTAGTTTTAGAATGAATGCATGGGACTATAGTAACCTGACTTATTTTTTAAAAGTCGAGAAGTGTTTAATAGAAGGTTTAAAATAACATGGATCTGGTTCTAGAACAGCTGCGATTTAAAATAGTCTGGCAACATTTATTAGTATAGGTCATCATGGGAGAGATGGAAGATGCACTGGCAGGTGATATTTGGAGATAGTACAATTCTGGACACTTCAAACTGCAGGTGGTGTGTGTGGGTATGCAGCATGTACATGAGAGGTATCTTTCTGAATGCTCCTCTGTAGCATCAGCATTGTTAGTATTGGGCACAAGGGGCATATGCCCCACATATTTGGCTGGTTGCCCTGAACCTCTTGCCTGCCTGCCCTCCCTCCCCCCACCACCCTTGTTTGGATGAAGCAGGAGGCAGTGGTGACGGGTCAAAAGCAATTCCAGCCCAGCAGACACTCTCTATCACTCCTTGCTCTGTTGCTGAGCCTCCGTCCTCCCCTCTCCATGAAATTGTAATGGAAAGTGGGAGGGAGGGAACTGAGAGCCTTCTTCCCATTGCCTCTTCCACTCTCTGTCCTTCCCTTTCCACTGGTGGACACACTGGAGGGGAAGGCATTTGTGCTAAGGCTGGCCCTTTCAGCTTGCAGGGCCGTTGGCCATGTGCCCAGCAGCAACACAGCTTCTAGGCTCAAGGGATGGAGTGGTGAGGCAGCCCTCATGCCCAGCAGCAGTGCAGCTTCTGGGCTCAATGAAGGAGGTGCTAGTGACTGCCCAGGAGAAGGAGGTGGGCTGGTCCCTCATATAAAGTACTGCTAACCCCACCAAACTCTGTTTCAAACAACTGTGTGGTGGCAAAGCTGCTGCTGCAAAAAGAAGAGACGAGATGAGGGGTGAGCTACTAGTGCACCGTAAACAGCCACCAGATTTCAGATGCTGGCAAAGGCTATCATAAGAATGGCATTGACCAGATGGTATTGACCTTTTGCACCAGTAACCTTAATGACCACCAGGGGCATTGGGAGTAGAGATAGTCAGCTAAGGTCTCCTTCTTGTTCTTGTCTATCTCTGACTCTGTGACCCCTCTATTGATAGAATGTACTCAGGAACTTCCTGGGAGTGACTTCCTCCTCCTCCTCCTCCTCCTCCTTCGTCCCAGAATGCTTCTAGCTCTCTCTCTGAGCTTCATGCTTCTGTAGGTCTCTTTCTGACCACCATGTAGCCAGACATTAGTTATAGATCTTTCCCTGACATCATGTACTTCTGAATAAAGTTTAGTTTAACCCTACATGATTCTCCATGCTTATCATTTACAAGCTTATCATTTACAAGCATTACATCAGCATCACCAGTATGCTGATGACACCCAGATCTACTTCTCCATGTCAACTTCTTCAGGACTTGGAATATCCTCCCTAAATGCCTGCCTGGAAGCAGTAATGGGCTGGATGAGGGAGAATAAACTGAAGCTGAATCCAGATAAGATGGAGGTACTTATTGTGCGGAGTCAGAACTATAGAGACGATCTTGATCTACCTGTTCTAGATGGGGGCACACTTCCCCAAAAGGAACAGGTTCGCAGTCTGGGAGTACTTCTGGATCAATGTCTCTCTTTGGTTTCTCAGGTTGAGGCGATGGCCAGGGGTGCTTTCTATCAGCTCCAGCTGATACGCCAGCTGCGCCCGTTTCTCGAGATCAATGACCTCAAAACCGTGGTACATTTGTTGGTAACCTCCAGACTGGACTTCTGTAATGCGCTCTATGTGGGGCTGCCTTTGTACGTAGTCCGGAAACTTCAGTTGGTTCAGAATGCGGCAGCCAGGTTGGTCTCTGGGTCATCTCGGAGAGACCACATTACTCCCTTGTTGATGGAGTTACACTGGCTGCCAATAGGTTTCCAGGCAAAATACAAAGTGCTAGTCATAACTTATAAAGCCCTAAACGGCTTAGGCCCTGGATATTTAAGAGAGTGTCTTCTTCGCTATGAGCCCCACCAGCCGCTGAGGTCACTTGAGGAGGTCCGTCTCCAGTTGCCACCAACTCGTTTGGTGGCTACACAGAGACAGGCCTTCTCGGCGGCTGCCCCGAGATTGTGGAATGCGCTTCCTACTGAGATACGATCCTCCCCATCTCTGGCAATTTTCAGAAAACACCTGAAAACACATCTCTTCAACCAGGCTTTCTCAGCTTTTAAAAACTTGTTTTTAAATTGTTTTGATTATTTAATTGTTGTTTTATGATGTTTTTAATTGTTAATCATTGTTTTATGTTTTATAATTTTTGTTTAATTATTAATTGATTTTAATGGTGTTTTAATGTAAACCGCCCTGAGCCTTTGGAAGGGCGGTATAAAAGTTTTAATAATAAATAATAAATAAATAAATAAGCTGCTCCTGAGACCGTGTTAACATCTGCTGTAATGGGAGTGAGTTATCTCCTGAAATACTCTGCTATATAAGTAGTTACTCCCCAACAAAGAAGTGATTGCAAATGGGAGGAAAAAATGAAAGTAAAGCAAGTACTGTGGGGCCAGGGACCCAATCTTAATAAGACCCCAGGAACGCCCCTGGCCAAAGCATGCCAGATGTAACAAGAATGTGCTAGTGAATATTGGCTTCAAAAATTGGAAGAGACTTGGATTCCTTTAGAGAGCTTGAAAGGGTTTGATGATCAAAAAGTGAGGCGGTGGTGGGCCTGGGCCCTGGATCTTTTTAAGTACCTAGCAATGCTCCTGCTGCATGTAAAAAAGAAAAAAGACCACCCCCCTCCACCAAACTCCACCTTATTTGATTACATTTATTTCACCCTGTCCGATATATTAAAATATATGCTGTTGCATCAGTTTTATAGGCAAAGGTCTATAAATAAATGCCCAAATAATTTGTCTGCAGTTGGAGTTAGTCAACTAGCTCTGCTTCTGAAGTCTGTGCTGCATCTTCTGGCAGGAGGTTAGAGATTCCTCCCACCCGACTCAGCTGTTGCCTCTTACTATAGATCCTCTGCAACACAGAAGATATTTATTTATTTATTTATTTGACATTTATATCCCGCTCTTCCTCCAAGGAGCCCAGAGCAGTGTACTTCATACTTAGGTTTCTCCTCACAACAACCCTGTGAAGTAGGTTAGGCTGAGAGAGAAGTGACTGGCCCAGAGTCACCCAGCTAGTATCATGGCTGAATGGGGATTTGAACTCGGGTCTCCCCGGTCCTAGTCCAGCACTCTAGCCACTATTATGTAAACTAGGGCAAGTCTTAGGAGTTAAAAATCAACATTTTATCTGTTTCTTTAATTGACTGCATTTCTGTAAGTTGCGTTTTGTTAATAAACTCACTTTTTGGTAAATTATAACTGATCTGATTTGGGTGAATTCTAACCTACTTTGCATCACCCATCATAACTGCTTGGGATTCTTAGCCTAATTACTGTAGTTTGCAGGGATGTAGCTATAATTGAGTGGATGGGTTCAAGGAACCTGCCCCTCTCCTGCTCCATCCCTCTGTGTTTTCTTCATTATCTCCCTCACTCAGAGGACCCACGGAGAAGAGGGGTGAACACGGTCCCCATCTCCCCTATCTACGCCCCTGGTAGTGTGTGTGCTAACCTTTAGGAGCTTTCCCAAGTGAGTGGCTTTACTGAGGCAGGAAGTGCCTACGGTTAAGCTGTTTTGAGCACTACACCAAAGAGCTACTTTTAAAGGACGCATATAGTCAGGAAAAAAGCTGGATGGCTTTTTGGCCATATGGACAACAGCTTTTGCCGCTGTCCTGATGTTGCTTTAAATGGTTCCCTTGTATTAACTCCCCCCTAGGCTAAGTGTTTTAAGTCCTAAGTATATTTTCAATTAGGTGGGAAAAGCTCTAGAAGAGTTGGGTGGGTTGAGTTGGGATACTTGTGCAGTTGTAATTCAGTTTAGATCTCTGCCCTCATAGAGAATCTATTGATTCTGTGACTATTTTAGGGTGGATCTTGTCCAGGTAGTCAAGCTGAAGTAATTAGGCACCCATCTAATAAAGAAAATTCATGACTCCCCGCCCACCTCTCCCTCCCTCCCTCCCTCCCCCTCTCTCTCTCACACACACACACACACCTTTTCCCTGACAATAAGCAACCAAGGAGATTGATAATAATAATAACTGAATATACAAGAATCAAAACAAAACTGTGAATGATTAAAGGCTCTAGGGCAGGGGTGCCCAACCTGTGATACTCCAGATGTTGCTGAACTAGGTAAAGGTAAAGTGTGCCGTCAAGTCGGTGTCGACTCCTGGCGCCCACAGAGCCCTGTGGTTTTCTTTGGTAGAATACAGGAGGGGTTTACCATTGCCACTTCCCGCGCAGTATGAGATGGTGCCTTTCATCATCTTCTTATATCACTGCTGCCCAATATAGTACCAGTGGGGATTCGAACCGACAACCTTCTGTTTGTTAGTCAAGCATTTCCCCACTGCGCCACTTAAGGTGACTGTGGCTGAACTACAACGGCCATCGTCTCGAGCTATGATTCATTTTGGCTGGGGATGATGGGTGTAGTAGTTCAGTGGCATCTGGAATACTTCAGGTTGGGAACCCCTGCTCTAGGGGAATGAAGATGGAAAATGTCCACAACTCAGGCCTCAGATTCAAAAATATTTTTCAAAGGATGGCAGGAACTTCACAACTGTGTTCAGATAAACCTGCGACCTTTTGTTGAGGAAAAAGATCACCCCCTGCAAATGCTCATCCTCCTAGGAGCATCAACAAGGGCGGGAAAACAACCGTTCTTGAAACAGAGTAAGGGACCATTGTGACATCAGCAGCCTGCATAGAATAATCTTTGCCTTTGCCTCTGTGTGCATGGGGTTTTTGTTGTTATTTTTGTTGTAATTCAAATAGGGTGTGCAGAATAATAAATATGTTCACATGCAACCCCTTAAACACTGTATATTCAAAAGTGCTTGTATCAAATTATGATATTCTGCTGCTGAATTTGTAATTGAATCTGTAATTCAGTGCTTCAAATATGTAATTAAGTTCTAGTCTCAAGGCAGCACTAAACCCCACTCCCAAAAAACCTCTGTCCCTATTTGCATGTTTGGAAAATCCAAGTTGTAACTGGCCCATGCTGCTCATGGCCTTTTGGTGGACATTATTCCATAACCACACAAGTGGGATTTCAACAATAATGTGCAATACTCAGGGGCGTAACTATAATAGGGCAAGGGGAGACAGTTGTCTGGGGGCCCACTGCCTTGGGGGGGGGCCCCAGAGGCAAGTCACATGACTGACTCCTCCAGCCACACATCCGCCCGGGCTTCCTTCAGTTGCATTCATCCTCCGAAATTGATGTGAGTGTTAAGACCTGGAGCTACCAGAACAGCATGTCTTTCTCTAGTACCATTACATGACTTGCATCCTCCACAATTTACAAAACCTTTTAAAAAATAATTAAGGATTATGTTCTATTGTGGCACATTGTGTGTGTGTGTGTGTGTGTGTGTGTGTGTGTGTGTGTGTAAATTTTACTATGCTTTTTGTTACCACTATTCAGCCTCATTTAAGATTTCTTCACTTCATGAGCTGAGTGTCAGTAAGGGGGGGGGCATTTTAAGATCTTGTCTCTGGGCCCACTCCAACCTTGCTACGCCCCTGGCAATACTGTTGCAGGGGAATAATCTGTGTTTAAAAAAAGATCTCATGAGATGTTAACTCCCCTGGCAAGTGAGCAAATGCTGAGAATTCTCTGTCAGAAATTCCTAGATCTAGACCTAGATCTAGACTCTCTCCATTTTCTCCACACCATGCATGACCTTATAGACCTCTATCATGTCTCCCCGCAGTTGTCTTTTTTCTAAACTAAAAAGCCCCAGGTGTTGTAGTCTTGCCTCATAAGAAAGGTGCTCTAGGCCCCTGATCATCTTGGTTGCCCTCTTCTGTACCTTCTCATCCGACTGGAGTCTGGTACATTGGGGGGCAGGGTGGACTGTCATCCTTCTCGTGAAGGTCCGCCATGGCAGCCAACCCAATACAGAGAGAGGGAGCAGCTTCCTACCCTCAACTCCAGTTAGAAACAGCAGCAGCCTTTGGACGACATGCTGCCACTTTCTAACTGAAGTTATCGCCCGTGAAACCAAAGAGCAACTGAGGCTGACAATTCAGGTTTGTGACCTGAAACCTCGGGTCACTTTTCAGACGGAACCAAGGGCTCCCAAATTTGAACAACCGGAAACCCCAACCTCTGGCATGATTGCCTGAGGTTTGGCCTGATGTCCAAAGGCAGCCTGCGTGTTTCTAAACCAGTTTTAAGATTTTAGTGTAGATGGTCTTTGATCCATTAGCACATTCTATATCCTCAACATGTGATCTCTTACTTTGTGAGAAAACATGTGCACTGATTCTGAGTGAAAACCTAAAGTGACTAGCTAGTATTGATGCAGTGTATCCCCCAACAGCAGTTTCAGTCTGAACCAGGATCTTTGTGTTGAGATAACTATTGTAAAGTAGGCAGTAGCAACACACAGACTGATTGATGAGTTTCAATAGAACTTTGGCTGAAAGGTTGCTTGGAAGCCTGTCCAGGTTTGCCATCCAGTTGGCAGCGGTTTGCTGAAAATGTTCACAGACCTTTCTGTAAACCTTGGCCCACTTTCAGGATTGTCATGAAGCCCATTCCTGGAATTTAAGCTGGTGAAACTATAAGCAGCGATAGCAGTTGTGCAACTGCTGCTGCTTCCTTCTATTCTTCATCACATTAATAATAATATTGTAAGATCTTGAGGCTCTTCACACGATTTGTGTGAAGACCCTCTAGTGGATTTGCGGGGAGAGCTGGCTTGGCCTGCTCTCCCCGCACATGAGCAGCAGTCTGCTCTAGTCGGCCGCAGCAACTGTCCACACGACTGCTGGCTCCATCATGGAGCCAGCCAGGGCTGGGGAGTTTGAGGGCTGCATAGCCCCCGGAAGCTCCAGTTCACCCTGCGCAATGTGCAGGGCATACTGGAGAGACCCCTGAGCCAGGAGGCTGCTTTTCAGCCTCCCGGCCGGGGGTCTACTCATGAGTAACCGTGGCACGGAGCCGCGCCGTGGCTACTCACGATTTTTAAAACCGGGTTCGCAGAGCACTCGCTCCGCAAAGCTGATTTAAGGGGTGGGCTACTGAAGCGGGTGACCCGCTTGTAAGCCACTAGGCTTGCCTGCGAGCCCGGTGGTTTACATGAGCAGCAAAAATCGGGCTAGGCTCTCCTAGCCTGATTTTTGCTGCTCGTGGGAATAGCCCCCTTGTGTAGTATTTGCACAGAATAATTCCAGGCAGAGCTCTTAACAAAGCATTTTCATTGAGCAGCAAACAGCTAAGTAAAGATAGCAGATGCAACAGCTTGGCAGATTCAACATACTTCAGTAAGAGTGAGACCTAACTGCAGATTCACTAAACAATTCAAACGTATCTAACATTTACGACAGCAAGGTAGATGGACAGCATTCAAACTGGTTAGTCAGGATTAAGAACCATTGAAATCAGTGAGGAAAGTTAAAAATGATTAGCTTAAATTCCATTAATCAGGGACAATCAGCGTGGATCGGGGTTTCTTAACCCTTGGACTACAACTCCCATCATCCCCAGATATGGCCTTTGCTGCTGAGGATGATGGGAGTTGTAGTCCAAAAACATCTGGGGGCCCAAGGTTAAGAAACCCTGGTGTGGATAACTGCCTATGGTGTTTCAAAGGGCAACAATAACAAAAAAGACGGGTGAACCAAGTGACCAATGAACTTACCATATAAACTTCAGCAGCAGGACAGACAAGAGAAGGACAGAGAAGAGAGACATACTAACATGGTAGCTTACCCTGCCAGTCACCCTGAGACTGAGGGGAAGGACATTCTGAGCCAGGGGCATAGCAAGGTTGGAGTGGGCCCAGAGACAAGATTTTAAAATGGGCCCCCCTGCAAAGTCCAGGGCCTCCGCACACCCCAGGCCCCCAAGGATTTAAGTCTGATATTCCAAAATAAGTATGCTGCCTGCAAATACATTTCACTGAATACACACACGCACATGTCACAATATATAGTGATATACATTGAGTACTATACATTTGTATTACTTTTAATGCCTAGAACACACTAGAAAGATGAATTATTAAAATGGGCCCCTCGCTGCAGATTAGCAAAGGAGACTTTCAACCATGCAGGGTGAACCTATGTTTGTTTTCTCAGAATTCTGAACAAATTCAGTCAAGTTTGATTGCAGGAGGTTTTTCACAGGAGGCTTTTAAAGCCCTTTAAGACACATCTCCTCTGGAATGGAGGTGCTGCATTCACATGTTGGCCAGATTTACCCTGAAGTCCCTGCAAGTTATTGGGGAGCAGTTCACACACAAGAAAAATAAAATAAAAGCACCACACATGCTTCACGGTTCTCACTCAGACCTTCTGGGTTGCAAAACAACTTGAACATAAGTGCATTTATAAATGAATGAATGAATAAATAAAATTAATAAAATACTGTTCCAGAAGTTTTTGCAATTTTCTGCCATGAAACAAGCCACTTATAGGACTTTTTAGATAGTTTTTTTAAAGTCAGCAAATTTTCCAAGCTGTTTCAAAATAAATATTCAGAGACTTCTCGGTCCCTCCCCCCCCCATCCAAGCCCTATGGCAAGCAGATCCCTATATATGGGGGGGGGGGGCGGGCGGGAAAGGTAACCACAAAAAGGAGTTCACACTCTACCTGGCAAATGCTGGTCTGGGTTAAGCAGGGCAGCAAGGGGTCTTCTGCTGCAGAGAACACTCTGGCTGCCTCCTCCTTCCTGGCTGGCTTGGGCCCTACTCGAGTTCAGGCTTCACTGCGGCCTACACGGAGGCCTCCGTGGAAGCCCCGCCCACCCGCCGATCAGCTGAGAGGCGGGAGAAAAGGAGCTCTTTGCCGCTTGCCTGCTGCTTCGATTGCGGGCCAGCAGAACAAGCAGGAGAGACGGCGAAGAGGGCAAGTGGCTGAGAGGCTATGGGGCTGGGCAGGGGGCAATGGGGAGTCACATGAGGTGCCTCTGGGGTGCCCCTCCAGGCAGTGGGGCCCCCAGACAACTGTCTCCCCTTGCCCTATCATTGTTACGTGCCTGTTCTGAGCCCTTTCTCGTGACCAGTTTGCAGTTTGTGCTTGTGTTTAACTCAGGAATTTCTCCCTCCCCCTCCCCTCCTGGACTCCCTCCACAGAATTTCACCAATCTGTTAAAACCCTGGAGGCCCCAGGGTTGCAAATACTCAAAGCAGACCATACCAAACACAACTGTCAAACTCCCCTTTACTGAGTTTTGAAAAGACTCCGAATTGCTGCCAATGGCCACTACATACATCACGGGAGAAGCGGCGGGGCATAACAGAAGTCTTGGGTTGTGGGTTGTTGTTTTTTAGCTGTTGGAAATAGAGGATTTTTAAAAAGCTGGACAAAATCTGGCCTAAGCTAGAATGTGCAGACTTGATTTGGGGAACAACAGAGTCATATCGCTCGCTACTGGTCCCTGATAGTCTGCAGCGACTTCGGGGTAAATGCAGCTAATATGTGGACTGACACATTCCATTCCGGAGGAGATTAGAAGTAGAAGCCATGCGTGTAAAGCCTCCTGGAGTTGCAGAAGCAAGGATATTCTCCACACTCAAGCCCAATTCAGACATTAAGATATCCAGATATCTGTAAATCAATACATGTGTTTGTGTGAATGACTGTAACTGTGTTCATTTTAAAAGTGAACCTGGATAGAGGCCCTTCAAATGCATAGTACAGATAGGAAGTGTACTTCTGTACCTGTGTTCAGAATAGCATGTGAATGACCTGCACAGATCTGTACCTGTGCAACACTCATTGTTTGTTTGTTTGTTTGTTTGACTAAGTGCTGTCAAGTCGGTGTCGACTCTTCGCAACCACATAGTTGTCTCCAGGGTGATCTGTCTTCAGCTTGGCCTTTAAGGTCTCTCAGTGGTGCATTCATTGCTGTCATGATCGAGTCCATCTACCTTGCTTCTGGTCGTCCTCTTCTTCTCTTCTTCATCTTTGTAGGAGTGTCAAATGTGTGGGACTTCAGTGCAATACAGATTAGAAGCGAGACCTAGAGCACAACCAGTAGCAAGGGAATACCTGGATTCACACAGGTTATTACTGCTACTGGTTATGCCATAGGTCTTGCTTGTGGCCTGTATTGCACTGGGAGCGGAGAATACAATTTCCCCTGGCACTGCAACAGTCTTTCAGTAAATTAAAATTCTCTAGGGCTACCAGCCTGCCTGTATTTACCTGAATGCAAGGCAATGCTGAATTTAAGATGAGCCCCTTTAAAAAACAGAGGTTAAATACAGGTTAAACCTATTTACCCCAAAGGAAGAAGACTCTGAATTTAAGATGAGCCTCTAAGTACTTGCGGGGGCGGGGGACGACGACACCTAGATGGAATGGAAAGCTGATGGGTGGGTGACAGTGAGGGGGCTTGGGCTCATGGTTTGGCTCAGAAATAAATGGATCTGTTTCTTGATTTGCAGGGAAAGGGTTTGGCTTATTTCCAAGCCAATCTAAGGGACTTGCCCATCTCTAGTTGAGAGCCAAATGTTTAAGCAATTGGGGTAATTGGTCCATGGACACTCCCCCTCGGCTCTGGACTCTCAGGTGTCGCTGTGCAGGAAGGCTGGCTCCTCCCAGACATTTCTACTGGGTGACTATACCCAGTTTTAGACCTGGTCCTTTCTGTATACTGAGCCTGCATTGTCCTACAGAGCTAAGGCTGCACATGCAATCTTCCTGCCTTCCTGTTATGTATGGCTGGCTGGGTCTGTGGGCTCAGTGGCTGGGGGACTGCAGTGGCTTGATGATTCATGTGGCTATGTGGTCAGAGGGAAGAGAAGTGGGAGAGAAGTTGTAAGTACTAGTCCTGCCAGTTCTTGTTTTTTTCTGTCTGACATGATTCATGCTGGCAAGGTACCAAAAAAGGTGAATTACTCCATTACCTTTCTTTCACATTACTTTATTCCTCATTACTCCATGTGTGGAATCCCTCAATCTTTCTTTCCCTTTCTTCACTTATTTAAAGTCCTGCCAGGGAGTTGTGATTCTGTGAATCCTATTAATAAACCAGTTAAGTTACCAACTCCTGTGTGGAACCTATACTCCGTAGTCAAGGTTCTACAGACAGCACAGAGGGGTTCTAGGCTAGTCTTCTCCCTAACCTGGGCAGCACAAGGATGAACCTCCTTTAATCCCCAGCCACAGTGGCCAATACTCAGGGATGGTGGAAGATGTAGTTCAGCATCTGCAGGATGGCCAATCCCCCCTCCCTCCCAGCCTGAAATGGTGCTGTCCAGGAAATGTTTTGCCTTTTGATTCTGATGATAGGATAAATTGGCCCTGAGACTTGGGCAGTCCTGTTGATCTTGAGGTTTGGATTAGATGAGCCATATACATACTACAGATTTTTTCAAAACAATCTCTCTCTTACAATGCTCACTTCAAAACTGTCTCTCCAGTTTTCCCTTTTCCTCATTTCACTTTCCGTTTTTCTTGTACCTTGATTCACCAGCCTTTCTGCCGTTCAGCTAGGACTAGGAAGCAGAAACTCCAAACTGTCCTCATTTACAAAAGACAGATTCTGTTTTCCCCCTATTTTTACTGTAGTGTGTACTGCTAGTTACTGTCATTCCTTAGGATTCAGCTCCCTCCCGAGGGTCTCCGGAAGCTAAATCTCTGAGTGGATATATCTTGTTTCAAGGTGCACATGTATGCAAAAGAGCAGCCACAAACACTAAACACCACGCAGTGTGCAGCTTCCAACTTTGCACACTGCAGCAAAGGAGGCATCTTTTGAACTGTGGATAAAATGATATGGCAAACATCTGCTTGGCCTTTGAAACAATGCCAGACAGGTGAGTGCAAAATAAATGAATGCAGCAGATAGTAGAGCTTTCAGCAATATGTAAAGGGTAAGTGGGATGCTTGAGCGGTGATCCTTTGTATGAGAACAAGAGTGTTACAAGCACATCCCTATTGTAATCTCTGAAATGTTGGAGGTTGTGAGGAGAGGACTTTTTTAAAAGGCTGACATCACAGCATAACATCGGCACAGACTAGTGGCAGGGTCAAGTACAGCAAGGCGAATGGTCAGATAACATTGGGAGAGGAGGAGGAGAATGAAAGAGATGTAAGAAAGCATGATACACTAACCATGTGAAGTCGAATGGATCCACAGAGGAAGCGTTAATGAGGGAATCTGAAGACAGCACTCATCTTATCCATGCTACAGTGAATATTGTAGCAAAGTTACACTTTACAATAAATTGCATCCCTGTGTAGAGTTCTTCTCCTTCTTGTCGCAAATCCTACTCATGTTGTGATGTCATCTGGCTATATTCTTTGCTCCCACTCCATATCACTGGCTCCACTGTCAGGGGTGGCAAAACAGTGTCAAGACACAAATAAGTGTTTAGTGTGGGCCAGTTCAGAAGGATTTCACACAACGCATAATCCACTTGTGGAATTCTCTGCCACAAGATGTGGTGACAGCCAACAACCTGGATGGCTTTAAGAAGGCTTTGGATATCTTCATGGAGGAGAGGTCTATCAACAGCTACTAGGCAGAGGGCTATAGGCCACCTCCAGCCTCAAAGGCAGGATGCCTCTGAGTACCAGTTGCAGGGGAGTAACAGCAGGAGAGAGGGCATGTCCTCAGCTCCTGCCTGTGGGCTTCCAGTGGCATCTGGTGGGCTACTGTGTGAAGCAGGATGCTGGACTAGATGGGCCTTGGGCCTGATCCAGCAGGGCTGTTCTTATGTTCGGAACATAGGAAGCTGCCATATACTGAGTCAGACCATTGGTCTATCTAGCTCAGTATTGTCTTCACAGACTGGCAGTGGCTTCTCCAAGGTTGTTCTTATGATGTCTGCCAGCCTGCCCTAAACACATTGGGGTGGGAGGTGCCTAGGGCAAGCACTGAAATTGCGCCCCCTGTCCAAACATCCCACACCCATGTTTCAGATAACGTTACCATAATATCAGCTCAAAAATACAAGTCAAGCTCGTTAATCTTTTAATCTTTCAAAAACTATTTAGCAGTGGAAGTAGCCAGACCAAAAAATGCTGGAAAACTACAAATTTCAGTATGCTGGGGCTCATGAAATAACCAAATACTTTGTGGAGGTGTACTTGGAAAACTAAACAGAAGTGCCTGTCTAATTCTCTACTATGCATTGTAGCATCACTATTACATAAGTTTTAAAAATAAATGGAGAATTTGACTTCTCCCAGATACTCGGAAAATAATTAAAGGATATGCAGAGTAAACTATGTCACTGCTTGGAATATATTCTAGTATTTCAGAAAGACAGTTAAAATGAGAGAAAGAGAGCAAGAAACTCCCAGTGGGCCTTAATACTAAGGATTTCACACTGATTCAAAGACAAACTCACCATTAATAGCCATATTATTAAGACATCACATTTAACTCACTTATCACAAGAAGCAAAGTAGGAGCAAATGAATACAATCCTAGCTCATAAGCTTCAGCTCAGTATTCACAAGCCCTGATTCTCTGTACATAGTGCCAAATTGAATATGTGTACAGTGACTTATATTAACTTAAAAAAAAATATTACCTGCAGCCCCTTTGGGGGGATTCTTAAAGGCCATGGGGGGGGGGTCTACAAAGGGTTTCCCTCCCCTGCTGGCCTTTTAATTCAAAATTGCAGCGTGTCCCGGGCTGAGGGCCTCGCAAGGACCATTTGAGCATGTGCTGTGGCCATTTTTTAATATATATATATATTTTTAAAAATGGCCGCCAAAAATAAAATGGCCACTGCCCTTGCTGAATTGGCCTCTGCGAGGCCTGGCATGGCCTAGGGCCTCACAGAGGCCATTTGAGCATGCACGGTAGCCATTTTGTTATCAGCAGCCATTTTTAATTTTTTTTTTTTTAATTTTCATTTTAAAAAAATGGTGCCCTCCCTTCAAGTGGCACCCGGGGCATGTGCCCTACCTGCCCTACCCTAGATACGCCCCTGTGCCTATACTTAAGATTCAAAAATGACAGGTGGATTTACATTTCTACTTATGTTGATGATTTGATTATTTGCTATGAAAAGAAACAAGACAGTCAGATTGTGGAGCACCTGAACAAAGAAGCAGAAGTGAAAGAACTAGGAAGCATTTCCTATTATCTTGGCATTCAAATAGAAAAAGGATAGAGGTTACCTTTTCAACCAGAAACAGAAGATAAAGGATCTCCTAGAATGCCTGAAACTGACAGAAGCCAATGAGGTCAGTACACAAACTTCCTGAAGCAAGATCAGGACAGTGAGTCATTGCCAGACAACAGTCGATACAGAAGAGTAATTGGGAAAATAGAAACAGTCACAAGGCCAGACAGCTGCAGCAGTGGGAATTCTGAGGAGAAGAGTAAGTGCACCAACCAAGAATGACTTGGCCACAGTTAAAAAGCTGGAAAGATAACTGAAGGGTACAGCACACTTCAAACTCAGGATACCAGCAAACAGCAACCCCAGAATAGAGTGATACATGGATGCAGATTGGGCTGACGACAGAACTGATTGCAAGTCCACAAGCAGACACCTGTTTTTCTATGGAGGCGGAGCCATCAGTTGGACTAGCTGAAAGCAATTGTTGCACAATCAATTGTTGTGCGTTCATCCACAGAAGCAGAGTACATATCAGCTGGCCAAGCATGTCAAGAAGCCACATGGCTACACGAGTTACTGATTTTGGAATTGATGAGCCATAGCCAACTGAGATGTTTGAGGACAACCAAGGGTACATCCAACTCTCCCTGATGGAAAGGACAATGTCATGAACAAAGCACATAGAAGCAAAGCACCACTATGTTCGAGAGGCACAAGAGAACGGGAAGCAAAGCACCACTATGTTTGAGAGGCACAGGAGAATGGGCTGAAATACTGCCCAACTCAAGACATGATAGCAGATGGGCTGACCAAACTGCTACCAAGAGTCCAGTTCCAGATTCTTTGAGAGAAGATGGGAGTCGTGGATCAGTGCACGAGACAATGAGAAGAGGTGTTGGTGATGCAGCTTCTGATGACATCAACTCTTAGCACCAACAACCCTATTGACCACTAGGCCATTAGGGATAGAGACAGCCAGTAAGGGCACTTGCTCTCTGCATGTTTTTCCTGCTCTACTTCCCCTTTGTTAGAATGAAACCTGATTATCAGTCTATCACCTGGGGGAGAGAGAAATTTCCTTCTTCTTCCAGTTTTCCTGTATGTAGCTAGCAGCAAGGCATGTAGGCCTTATCTATCTCCCTGATGGATTTCCTAAACAAACTACTTTATTTAAAACTTTTAACCCCATGACTCCAGACAATATTAATTAGCAGTGCTCTCCTTACCTGTGCATTTCTACAGCAGCTGGGGTAGATAAAGAAATCTCCCCTCCATGCTCTCTAACAATGAGCAGAATGTGACTTGATGCTTGTTACAAACAAACTTTAATTAAATTATTTTGAAGTGTGCTTTTTTTATTGGTATGTCCATGACTTCCTGACACTGTATATCTATAACTATTCTGGGCATTTTGCTGTACGTCAGAATTTATTGGCCAGGAACAGCCCCACTTTGGTGTCTTGGCCAAAGTGTCAGGAAGTGCCTGCTGTGTTAGGAAATAGCAAGGAGTGAAAGTGATCTTATGACACTGTTGTGAAGAACAAATAGGAAGAAGATAGATCCAGGTAACATGAGAAAGCATCCTCAGAAGCCGAGTCAAATGATGTCCAATTGCTCAAAATGCATTATGGGAAGAAGGCTCAGAATGCAATTAGAAACCCACTGTAGGAAATGCATGCTACAGGTTTCCTAAGGGTATGCCAAAGGTGATTGGTGGACCCATCTCCACCTTCTGTAAAGGCCAGTTGGCTCTCCAATTTGGAGCAGGAGATGTTGAGTGTCAAAGCTGATCTTCCTTCCTCTGTTGAAATCTGATCTGAGGAATCGGATCAGCTTCATCTCTGAGGTTTCCTGAATAATGTAGGTCACTTTAATGTTATGTGTTGTCAACTGAAGAGAGATCACCATTTCTCTCTTTTTTTTTGTTTAGCTAACAGCTGAAGTTATTTCCTTAATGGTTTTCAAACTTGCCAGTGGCTAGAAGGTATTAGACATACTTACCTGCAAGGAGTGAGAGGGACTGAAACCAATGTGTTTGTGTGAGACAAAACAACAACAGCAGCAGCAGCAACAATCTGGGGTTGAAATATTGCTCAAAAAAGGAGAGAGTTTTTCTAACTGGTTGGTAGTGGGGTGGAGCGCTCTAAGTTTGTTTTTGTTTCTTTGGGGGGGGAAACGATGCTGTTTTAAAGACAAGTGCAACCTGTTTGAATGCGTGCCTGCTTTTCCCTGCTTGGTGTGTGTGTGTGTGTGACTTACAAATAAAGTTTATTTTAAAAGTTAGATAGGAACACAACTCTTGAATTAGGTTGACATAATTTAGGGGAATGATTTAGAACTGGTTCCATGCGAAAGTATTTCTTGGCATCTTCCCTGTAAAATGTCAGTCCTGGACATAAATAGTAGATTCAGGAGAATTCAGGAGTAGCTATCCCAGTGGAGCTGACTGTGTAGCTAGGCTCCCTCCTTGTGCTTGTTTGTAGGATTGTATGTTGCAGGGATGTCATTAATGGGTGGGTCAGGCCTCCAGTGAATGGCTCAAAGCCCTGAATCTCACCAGCCACCTCCTTTCTGACTGGGGGAGGGGTGGGCACTGGCAGTCACCTCTGCTGCTGCTCCAACAGCAAATATGGTTTCTTATCTCTGTCTTCTCCCTAGAAGGTGCTGTGATGGGGACAAAACAGATGCCCTAGCCCCTAGTACAGCACTTCTCTCCTCCAGCTTCCATTTGAGGAGGAGACAGATGTAATTATTCAGGGAGGGGGCATGATTGAGTTTAATTTTCAAAAGGGGGCTGTGGGCCCAGGGCCTGGATCTTTTAGGTACCTAGCAATGCCCCTGGTATGTTGCTATGTGCATACAAGAGACGTAAATACAAGGAGATCGTGTATCTGTATGTGCAGACCAAAAGAGCAGGATAGATGGGGAGAGGAGTATGAACCACTGGCCAACAGCCCGCCGCCCCCAATCTTAAAAATTAACTGCCACTGCTGCAATAGTGGCAATAGAAAGCCATGCAGATGTCTGATTTACTGAATACAGCACCTCTGGAGTAAGCACGAAACAAACTTTAATCGGGAGTTGGATTCAGAATGCTACAAGAAACATATAAAAAGGATTTATTCAGTGAATACATCAAAACTCTTGTGCACAGCACATACGTATAAAAAATAAAAGCCATTACACTTTACTGACGTGATTGAACACATACATCTGTTGCGTCCAAATGTACAATTTCCATAGTTGTCCATATTGACTCCGAATATGAGGTATATTTTGTCAGAAGGGGTTGATAGAAAGAAGGCACCATTTGATTGTCCATCATAGGCTGCTGAAACTAACAAACTGATGAGGTATTCAAAGTAAGTGTACACTCTGGTTTCCTGAGCTGTATAGGGCAGCTATTTTCATTAAGACCTGGAGATAGATCCAATGAGCACAAGAGAAAGATTTCAATCATCCTTAACAAGATGACAACCACAAGTTGTGCAGGCCTGCAGAGCTTGTGGTCCACCAAGATGAATGCAGCCCACCAACCACATATGGTGGCTCAACAGGTGTGGGATAGCATCTCTGTTTTTGGATTTTTTTGGTGTTGTTTCCCCCCCACCCCCCCGTCTCAGGTGGGCTTGTGTGTATGGCTTTGGCTAAAGCCAAGGCTGACTCAAATTAGACAACTTCAGGTTTTGGACTGGGAGTCTGAGGGCCAAACTACATGCTAGCTTTAAATGCATGCCACTGTCGAGCCACATTTCCTCCCAGATTTCCCTGGTAATGCTTAGTTAAAGAAGACTCTTGCCATGATGTGATCACTTGCCCTCTTACAGGTGAAACTCGGAAAATCAGAATATCGTGCAAAAGTCCATTAATTTCAGTAATGCAAATTAAAAGGTGAAACTGATATATGAGACAGACGCATTACATGCAAAGCAAGATAAGTCAAGCCTTAATTTGTTATAATTGTGATGATCATGGCGTACAGCTCATGAAAACCCCAAATCTACAATCCCAGAAAAGTAGAATATTACATGGAACCAAGAAGACAAGGATTGAAGAATAGAACAATATCGGACCTCTGAAAAGTATACAGTGTACTGTGCTTGACTGGCCAGCAAACTCACCTGACCTGACCCCATAGAGAATCTATGGGGCATTGCCAAGAGAAGGATGAGAGACATGAGACCAAACAATGCAGAAGAGCTGAAGGCCGCTAATGAAGCATCCTGGTCTTCCATAACACCTCATCAGTGCCACAGGCTGATAGCATCCATGCCACGCCGCATTGAGGCAGTAATTGCTGCAAAAGGGGCCCAAACCAAGTACTGAATACATATGCATGCTTATACTTTTCAGAGGTCTGATATTGTTCTGTTCTACAATCCTTGTCTTCTTGGTTCCATGTAATATTCTAATTTTCTGGGATTGTGGATTTGGGGTTTTCATGAGCTGTACGCCATGATCATCACAATTATAACAAATGAAGGCTTGACTTATCTCGCTTTGCATGTAATGCGTCTGTCTCATATATCAGTTTCACCTTTTAATTTGCATTACTGAAATTAATGGACTTTTGCACGATATTCTAATTTTCCGAGTTTCACCTGTATGTATGTCATTGTTGCTTTGCAGGGATGGGGAAAATGCTGAGCATGATTTCTGTAACTAAACCTTGCCAGGAAAATGTGGGAGAAGTCATGGTTTGGTGAAAGTCACATGTTCAGGCAGGGCAATATGTAGTATTGCCCTGAAGCTTAAGGCTGATTCAGTGTTGAGAGATGTGATAGAATATCCCAGTGACTGCCAGGACTTTTGATCGCCCAGACCCTTGAAAAATGATCTATTATCTCATGTTATTCTGAGGATAGAGTAGTCCACATGAGCTGTCATATGAAGGCAAGAATTTTAATATGGAGTACTACTAATGGTTCATTTTCTAAGCCAGCATTCTCTGTGCAGTTGAGCTGGATACCAAAAGGCTTCAGAAGGACTGTGAATCAAAAAGCAAATACTGTAGGGTGGATTTCTTTTCTTTCAGCAAGCAAGTACAAGTTTAGAAAAAGTGAATTTTCAAGAAGGGCTTGAGGTGAGAGAATGACAAACCAGACTACATTATTGGGGAGGGGGGAGCCCACAGACAAGGCACCCTCAGTGTGCTGCACTCGTTTCACCTGGAAGCAGCAAGACCTGTGAGCCTCTCACCCTGCCTCCCACCTTCTTGGGTGCCCTTTGCTGGTCTTCAGGTCCTAAAAATGGACAACCTCAACACCCTCCAGCGCTGGCCCTGGGTGTAGATAGAAGAGCTTTTAAAAATGTCTTTAGAAGTGAAAACTGAGATCCTCAGGATGTTGAATGCCATGTCAAATTCTGCACTTAAATGGCAATCCCACCAATGGGTGAAATAATATACACCATACTGACAATGTCCCTGTTTCATGCTGATGGCAATCATCCCACTTGGCCCTCAAGTTACAATGGCATATTGCCTTACACATTACACTGGTACTGGTTATAGCACTTGGTTCAGGAGCTGTGCAGAAGGCTCCTGTAAGGCACGTGTTTCCTTGGACATCTCACATACGTCTGAATCCTCTTCACATCCACCAAAAACAATGGTTTTATTATGTGACAATGCAACAAATGCAAGATGTGCCTGAGCTTCTGAAATGCGCCTCATAGAGATGAACAGAGTTTTGTCTGTTCTCCAGGAAGTGGGAGGGGTGAAAGATCGCAGCCTGTGGGGCTCTGCAGAGCTCAAGGGGCCAGACCAGACAACTTCACCATGAGAGACAGCTGAAAGAAGAAGCTCAACTGCAATATCTTGAACACCAGCCACAGAATCATCTGGCAAAAGGATGTCCTTTGCAAATGGCTTATTGATGCAGTGAGAATGCAACTTTGTGTATATGTGTACACATTTATGTAGATCTTTGGGCAAATTTTCAACTGGTGTTAATTAAGCAGCTGTCGTGTGAGACTGCATTCATTTATGCAATTCTGGCACCAGCTAACTTTTAGAGCCACACAAGATATCTTTGTAGGGATTCAAGGGCAGTGTGGGAGAGTTATTGTTGTCTGCAGGACACCCATTCATTAAATAGGAACATGTGTACTGCAGGCAACAGTGCCATCATATAAGGTTCAAGTCTTTGCAACAGTATTGCCTATGCACAGCTTAATATATTGAGTCATGTATCTTAGTCTAAGCTGGTGTCACAGGGTTGTTACGAGACTAAAATAAATGCCTTTCTGAATTTCTAGTAGAAAGAGTGGTATTCAAATGCAATAAATACATTTAAAAATATATCAGTATATACCTGAAAGGCTTGCAGTTGCTACATGGACATATTTAAGACTGGTGGTATTTTGGTTACACATGAGATATAGTATACCTTTCTCTTGGACATATGGTTCAGCTGCAACGGGGTCCGGAAAATGCCCATGTTCTGACATCAGACTAAATGGTATTTCAGATTTAGGAGAGCCCCTGTCCATGCAGGCATCTCAAGGCTTCTTATCATAGACATTTATAGTGTCTATTGACTTAGGGCCTCTTAAAATACTCTTTAAAGGCAGGGAGAATGTGGCATGACTGGTATTCTGGGGAAAGGTTATATAAACAGATGAGCAAAGTTGAGTGTCCTCTACATGTATTCTTGGAGAGAATCTCTGAGGCGAGAGGTTGAGGCATGGGGGTAGCATGAAAGCCTGCAACAGATTTTCAAAATAGTGTGTGGAGGTAAAGTATATTATTCAGTGACTTAAAAAAGACAATTCTACTCTGGAATTCATAAATTCCACAGTCTGTATTCAATCATCAGGTCATAAATCAAAGAGCTTCCAAAACTCTGTTCTGTGTCTATGCCAGTAGTTTTCAAACTGTGTTCTAGGGAAGGTTGGGGTCCTCAATGAGAAGATCTGTAATGGCAGACAACATTCTCTCAAAGACACTTAGCCCAAGACCTCCAATAGTCCCCCACGATATGCACCTTCAGGTGAGTGTTCTGGTCTAGTGTGTTTTAGGGGATTCTTTCAGTTCACCCATGGTGATGGTGAGGCTCAAGAGGCCTGTCCAATATACTGGGGGAACTGAGCACACCTCCTAGAATCTAGCCCAGAATCCTCTTCCCCATGGAAGTATTCGTCAGGAGAGAAAGCCATGTGGAAAGTGCTCTCTGAAAGCAGACAATTTTAAAACCACTGGTTGATGCAAATTAGTTTAATACATTTTACCTGTGAGTAAAAATGTTGATGTTCAAAGACATCTACAGAATAAGTGACAAAATATAATGTGCATATTTCTATGTGTTATAGACATATATTACAGCTGAAATCAGGTCAAGTTTGACATTCATGTGTGGAAACTGACAATCACAAATAAATATTCAAATATTGAATTTTGAACAGTGAATGTTGACAGTTACCTAAATAAAACACATTTATTTATTTATGAATTACAACATATAAGGACATACAACAGTGAATGCTGACAGGTATAGTATTTTTCTGGATGATCAACATTCACTGCATTTTGGACACCCACAGAAGGATAACACTTGCAGATACTCAATGCCTAGCTATACTGGTTAAATGTTATCCTTTTGTGAGGAAAACAGCTATGAGGAATGCAAACTAGAAATGGCTATAGGAGGTAGATTTTTCTTTTAAATAATGCAAAATGTGAATAGTGTTTGCCAAAGTTTTGGAGATTATGCTGGTATTCATCATAATTCTGTTTGCCTGTATTGGTCCAGATGCTGTGGTGCTGGATACCTTATATTTTACAAAACAATTTGAATTGTTCCTTTGAATCATAAACTCCATAACAGATGCTCCTTATTGCACAGGCATGTTCAATATTATATGGTCCTTACTCTCAAGATTTTGATTTGACAGTCCTCATTTATGTTGTCACATGCTGTAAACTTTCATGGTACCATATAATGGTAAGTTTGAACTTGGTCTAGTACTGTGATTTTCAAAATGTCCACTTTCAAAGAACACTTTCCACATTGGTTTATATTACAGAGAGTATTCCACATTGCATCGCAGACAATTCTGGAACATGTTCTAGGGTGCAGACTTCGCTCTCACAGAGCACTAGTTAGGTCCATTGGACCTCACCACTGCTATATGTGAACTGAATGTGCACCCTACAACACACTCAACAAACTTCTATACCTGCACATTACTGTGGGGAGGGGAGTGTCATCAGTATGTGAGCAAACTTTATTTCAGAGAAACTTCTCCAACATTACTTCCTGCTGAGACACTCTGCATAGACTTCCAGGAAACCTAAGGGTTCCCAGGAACACAGTTTGAAAACCATTAGTCTAATACAATTAGCTTAATTCACAAAAGCCCAGCTCAAAAGTTTTTGCTGTAACTGAAAAATGACCCATGGCACTTCTAAAAATCTCAGATATCTGTTGTTCTGCTAGGGACTCACAAAACAGCACCAAGTTCCCCTGTTCAGCTAGACAACAGCAACAGCACCCCATGCTTCATGTTTTTTTGTAAATGCAAACAATCCCAAAGTAGACAACAGAATTAGACAAAGCTGTAACTTTCTGGACATCTGGTTAAATATTTCCTATCTTGAGAGCTTTATAATGAATATAGAGAAATGGCACCTTGCATACTTAGTGTAATGGATCCCGTACAAATAATTTTATCCAAATATATATAAATATATATATCTATATTCACAGAAAAGTGAAGATAAATACTTTACCTGGGAGATTATTCACATGTGCAAAATGAATCAGAGTTGTTTAATACACTTTACTCTGGTTTTCACAATCTGGGTAAAAAGTGTGTGACCGTCTGAGCAAGAGACACTTTGCTTCCTCTTTTCATTCTCCCATGTTTGCTGAGTGCTATGTAGAAGCCTTCGTACATGAATGATTGGTAAGCATTGTAGTTATTGGGAAGCAGAGTTTCTTTGAATTTGCATTCATCTTGAAACGTTGCCTGAACAGAGGGGGAAAAAGTCACTGTCTGGTTATAACATGTACCAGCATTTGCTCAGATTCATCATCACTTGTTGCCTGTGCTTGTCCCCACCATCTGTTGCCTGACTTGATACTGTAAACCCATTAAGACCCATGTACATTGATGGCAGTGTCCAAATGAATGAATGAATGAATTCAAATTCATGTGGGAGGAACAATCCATCAAGCAAACTTGCTGTTTCCTTCATTCAATGGCCTTTCAGGTAATCAAGAAGCTGTTGGGGGCCATATCCCTGCTGCTACTCCAAGATGTCACTGGAAGTGCTGCCTTCCAGGAGTAGAAGAAATAAAATAGTGATTACTATTGCCAGGCAAAGACTGAGTCTATCAGCCGATGTTGTGCCACAACTGTTGGTGGGTACTATAGATCAGGGATCAACTGGGTGGGCTGTCTTATGGGCATGGGCCCTCAGTTGGTGCCCAACTTGGCTGACCCCTGACATACAGTAATTACGAAACCCAACAGAGCAGCAATATCTTCATTTAAAAAACCACAACAGACTAACAGGCCTAAAAATTCTAAATGGCCTAGGCAAATGAAAAGTCCACCTGGCACCAAAAGATATCCGATTCAGGGTGCCACAACCAAAAAAAGGCCTATTCACAGTCACACCAACCTCCTTTTTGAAGGCAGGGAGACAAGGAGAAGCAGGAAGACATGGAGTAGGAGACATGGAGAAGCAGGAAGATGTGTCTGAGCTGACAGTCTTTTGCTCAGCATGAAGGCCCTTTAGGTACTTGGTTCCAAGATATTTAGGGCTTAAATGGTAAGAGAATTGGATAAATAGCCAGTGCAGTTGTTTCTAGACTGGCAAGATATACCACTTTCCTCAAATAGTAACCTAGTCACTGTTTTTTGTACTATCCCACCATCCTACCTTAAGGATGGGGTTCATACATTAGGACAGAATACATGTTGTTTTTAAGTTATTTGGTTACTGCATCATAGTGAGCATTGAATTCTGCAAAGATGCCTAATGGATTCCAGAGACCCCAAACAACATTTTGGACACTGGAGATCATGAAAGGTGCTGTTGGCAAGATCAGTGAGCAATGACCTCCCACATTGTGCTGCTTATATAAATGAGCAATCTTCATTGTACAAAACAATTCAACAATGGAACAAAAGCAGGCTTAGAACTGGTTCAAACATTCATGTCTGACTACATCATCGAGTGAAAACATGCATGTGTGAATCAGACATCACAGTTCTAACACCAAAGCAGAACTTCCTTATCACCTAATAATCAAGCCCAAGTACCATGTCTGGGATCCAAAGAGCTACTTTAGGCATGCCCCAAACTTGGGTGAGCCTAGCAGGTTTTCTTTCTGTTTCTACTCCCCACCCTTAGAACAGACTCCCATTCCATATTGCAAACATCTTTTGAAACCCCTCCCACCCCCACCTCCAGTTACACAAAAGGTTTGCCATGAAGTTTTTCATATAGGGCTATTAGTTTGCACCTCCTCTGGAATGGCAGATGTGCATTCACACAGAGATGCTCTTACCCCGCCCCACCTGGACTTCGGAGCCAATGTCTGGGGCTTCCAAATCCTTCTTGGTCTGTCCTGGGTGGTGCTGGGGGGAGTGGGGAAAGAAATATGTGGCATGGGGATATGTTAGGTTGCATGTTGAAATGTTTCTGCTAATGCATATTTGCATAAATATGCCTGTTTTATATTCTTACATTCTTGTGAGTATAGGTACTGTTTGTGCTCTCTAGACGGAGGCGCTCTTACCCCTGGACTTCTGGGTTGAAGTCCAGAGCCTCCACAGCCCCTGGGGGCCCCCAAATCCTTTTTTGTCTGTCTCAGGTGGTGTGGTCACCCAGCTGTAATTTGCAGGCAGCAGTGGGGGGCCTCCAAAGGCCTTTAGGTCCAGGCTCCAAAATTACTTAGGTGCACTTCTGCATTCACATAATATCAGCCACATTTACCCCAAAGTCCCTGTGAGCTATCGGGGAGCACTTCACACAAGATTTGGGTTTTTCGTTGCGTGCTAGAGTGTAGCCTAATTTCTATCCAAGGTTAAAAAAATCCACTTTTTGCGTTGGTCTTTTGGGGCAACTTCAAACTTGCAGTAAAGCCTCACGGACAACCAGCAGTAAAGCCTGCTGTCTGGGAAAGATCCATGTGACATAGGAGACTGCTATATTATTATTATTATTATTATTATTAATTCAATTTCTATACTGCCCTTCCAAAAATGGCTCAGGGAGGTTTACACAGAGGAATAATAAATAAATAAGATGGCTCCCTGTCCCCAAAGGGCTCACATTCTAAAAAGAAACATCAGATAGACACCAGCAACAGTCACTGGAGGTACAGTGCTGGGGGTGGATAGGGCCAGTTACTCTCCCCCTGCTAAATAAAGAGAATCACCACATTAAAAGGTGCCTCTTTGCCAAGTTAGCAGGGGTTGAAAAATACATGAAAAATACATTTTCAAAGCTTCCCATTAGCCATGTGGAACTTGTCATACAGTTTTTAAAATCCTAAACCAAAACTTTTCAATGCAGTCTGTTCAGCTCCGATTCATCAAGTGCGGTATAGATTCTAATGCAACGTGATCAATTGATCTATATGCATGCGTGAACTGGCACCAAGATAACATATCCTTCAGACCCATAATTCTTTTTATAGTGTCCATATTTCATGCACAATCCAATGAGCTGATATTAACATAGCTGATATATTTCATAATCCCTAACTGCAAGTGCAACTTTTACAGAGGTTGCTTCCATTCTAGATTAGTTGGTGGAATTAAAGTGGAAGTTCCAGCATTTAATATAGCACAATATTATCCAGCAATGCCCTTTCCCAACACAAAGATCCTTTTGTAGCATTCACTCACATGCTAGTCCTGTTCAGCAAAGACCCTTTCCAACTTTAATTTAAAATGTCCTGCTTTCAGGTCCTGCCAGTTTTGTCGCTTCTGCTCTTTATGGCTGGAGGGGGTGAATGATGAATAAGCTCTTAATTGCTCCAATTGTCAGTTTCTGTTCCCAGGGGGAGATAGGATTTAATTAATTGTACCTCTGCTAAATGATTGAATTAAAGCAAAGAAGAATCTTTCAAAGTGGTGATTCTCTTATATTTAGCAGGTGGAGTGCAACCGTCCCTATCCATCCCCAGCACAGCATCCCTCCAGGGGCTGCTGTGGGTGTTTACCTTATTTTCTTTTTAGATTGTGGACAGGGAGCCCACTTATTCATTATAATTTATTTTTCTCTGTAAACTGCTTTGAGAACTTTTGTTGAACATTGGTACAGAAATAGTAGTTGCTGGTTTATTTGCATTTTCTTTTCATGTTTATAACAAAATAGCACTTAATTCATTATAAAACATGGAAAGGAAAATAACTAATCACAGATTCCTCAGCCATCATCAAAAGGAAGTGTGAAATGTTGCCAGGTGGAGCAAGGCAATGGGAGAGCACCGTCTGTCTCGGGCAGCTGACTCAACTTCCCAAGAGGCCTCACTCTACCAGAGGGGGTGTACCGTTACTTGAGGTGGTGGAGGTTTCACTCAGTAGAATAGGGAGGGGTGGACCTGGGAGGCCTGGGTTCTTTAAACCCATCCACTCAATTATAGCTACAACAGCTTCCTATGTTCAACTAGCAGGACCTGGTAACAAGACATTTTGAATTAAAGATACAGGAGCCCTGAAAAGCCTCAATAGGTATTTGTCTACACTGGGCAGGATGGTGCTGCAATTGCATTTTAAAAAAAACAAACACCAAAAAATTCACACTTCCCAATCAGATCTCAAAAACACAAGAAGGCAACTTAAAAAAGAAAAAAGCTGGATTGAAACTATTTGACAACTATGTTGTCTCAATTTTCCATAAAAAGTGAGTGAACAAAGGATGGCAATTCCAGAGCAAAATGACTAGAGTGGAAGCAAAAGCAACCAGAGACAAAAATATCTAAGAAATGTTTTATCTTTATTAGAAAGCTATTGAATATTTCTGAGCAAATATCTGTTTCATGGATCAGTGTTTCAGCAACAAAAAACCAGCCTCTATCCATACTCACTGTGCCATATAATCTCCCTTTGTCGTTCATTGCAATGAAGAGGGCACTTCTCACACCAAACAAACTAACTACACCTCGCTCTACTGTTGATATTTCCAAGAGACCTAAAGAAGCAAACAGATGCAATCATGGCATTACCTGTTTTATAGCTGCCTATGGAACATTAGTAATGTAAATATGAAAACCCTTCTAAAGAAGTTCTATAATATTTGAGTAGAAGAGATTATCTTTTATGCAGTATTGATTTCTTTTTACCTTAAACTATATTACAAAACTGAATAAAAAGCTTATTCAAAAATAGCATTGTCCCTCAATTAATGCATTATAGTTGATTTATTATCTGCCTTCTGTTTCATTAGGGGGGAGATTTAAGGTCAATCACAGAAACTCAGTATTCTAAAACTCTCAATATTTCTTTGCCTTTCTGAGGAACAAGGCAAGCAGACATGACAGGGATAGTCAATGCTTGTTGTTCATATATCTTTTCCAGTAACATATGAAGCAGGACATGAGTTCTAATTTGTACATGAAAACCTGACCCCTCCCCTCTCGCTGTCTTTCTCTCACACACCTATTCATCAGCTAAAGCATCACTTGACTAATCTACTGATTAAACAGATCTGAATGCAATCCTCTTCACACTTAACTGGGAGCAAGTCCCATGAAGTTCAGTGAGACTTAACTTCTGAAAGTAAGTAATGCTTGTGGCCCTATTTGATTGATATATATTTTGTAGGAACTGTCAGTTAATGTGAGTAATTAAGTGAGTTACTCACTTAACTGTGAGTAAAGTCTATTGGTTTTGAGAGCAATTTCTGTAAAAACCAGTGGCCAAACTACATGTGACATCAGGTGATCAGTTATCAGATCTCTCACTAGGTTAAAAAAAGCAGCTATAGAGAGGCCCAAATCTGATCAGGACCCCAGAGCTGGGTGAGAAGTTTAATCCTTTCCTAACATGGCATTTTGCTAATTAAAATCGCAATAGGACTGAGAAAAAGTTCTCATGTTGGAATTTTTACCTTGAATTGTAGTTCGGGGGATGAGATTGGAGATTAAAGGCAAGGGGAGGCTCCATCGGGGAGGTGAGGGAGGCAAACTAAGGTGAGGGCAAAACAGTTGCCATTTTTATCTAAGATTTACCTAGATTTGCCCTAGAATGGCACTGTGTGATGACATAGTATTGGTATGATCAGGACTTAGGATGCCTGTCTTAAATGTATTGCATCCTGCTCTGAGCTTGCTGAACATGCAAAGAGGTTTCCAGGAAGGGCCTGCTGACTTTTGGACCAGCAAATACAATGTTAAAACATCATGACAGCGCTGCAGACTCAGAGCCAGTATGCTGGTAGATTCATACCCTCCAACATACTAGACAACATATCTGTTCTGTGATTGGGGCCTGTATGCTTGATTTAAAAAAATATAGATAGTACACCTGTGGGGCTCAGCGGGGCCCGATCCAGACCAGAAGAACAGTTAGTGACAATGGGAGCTTTTCTCCTGGGGCAAGTAGCAGTTGCAGGGAGGGGATCCAGATTGGGACCGTGTCGGGGACAAATGTTTGAAGCTCTGTCTCTCACAGCGGTCCTGATGAGGATCGCTCCCCTCTGCACATGCTATTTACATTACAAAAATCAAGTATGTCGGCTGCAATCATGCGATAGGTGTATTGTCTAATCAGGTCCTTAGTCTCATGTTTCTTTCTTGCTGGATATTGCATGCATGTACTTTGCAACAGCCTGTCCTATCCTGAATTCTTAAGCAGGATGTGCAGCTTTATTTTGGAACAAAAGAATGCTCCATAGAATCTTTAATTTCACAAGAGATCTGATTATTGTTATAGAACAGCTTCAGCCAAGACACCACCAGCAACATCTGGATGGGTGGTTTTGGGAAGGGTGGGAAGGAAATGGTTCACTGGCATTCTGCATGCATGCATGCATGCATGCATGCATGCATATTTATGTGCATGTGCATTAGAAGTAAGATGTGCAAACACTGTCGTCCTAATTAGCTGTTATGTAATGTGTACAGTGTACATGGTTACAAATGCTACTAGAAATCCCCACCCCTGCAGTGACTTGATTTGATGCACTCCCACGGTGGCTATCCAAAAGGATACTAATCCCTATTGTCCTCAAGAGGGGACAATCTTCCTATTCTGACTTGTGATCTTCCTGGCTTGTGATCCAAAAGGATATTAATCTCTATTGTCCCGCAAGAGGATACTAATCTTCCTATTGTCGGAAGAGACAAATGCTTGATTTGGGAATAGTACGTCCTCAGATGCAGCAGAGCCCAGAATCTCTCCCTGAGTTTTGTCTTCCAACAAACACTGTCCTCATGGAGAGTGGGGGTGGGATCTCCATTCAAGTCAGCATTTGTAAGCATTACACACAGCTGAATTAGGGCTACACAGAGAGAGAGAGGGGGAGAGAGAGCTGAATTAGGCTACAGAGAGAGAGAGAGAGATATTTGACATCTAGAGCTGTGGGGAATCTGTCATAATATGGTAACGTAGTCTGTGCTGGTACAGAAGCCAGCAGGCCCCTCCTAGCTACTTCTCTGCATGCTCAGCAAGCTCAGAGCAGGTTGTATTTAAGACAAACCATAAATAAAACTCCAGAATAAGCCCACAAATCCCAACACATTTACAATGACCTCTTTACATTCTCCCCACTCCGGTGTGTATGACAAATCACTAATGGCATTTTAGTTCCCTATAATGCATTAACTACATGCAACCAATTAGTGACACTGTTTGTAAAAGCCAGCTTTCTAATCTTGTTGATCATAAATCAATGAAATCAATACAAATCAATATGTTTTTGTTCTTTTTTTTTTTTAAACGTGCTTCATGATTTCTCATAAAATATTCTCAAGCTTTTGCCAAACAATGATTCAAAATTATGTACATATAGGCTGCAAGTTCATGTGAGCCTTAGCAAAATGAATCCACTTGCAAAAACTGATGGAAGGAAGGGAAGAACATTGGAAAGAAAGATTGAAACCACTTTGCCTTTTCAAAGCCACAGAGTCAAACTGAGTAAAAATGAAGTGGTATCAGGTCATGTTTCAGCACGGAGGTTTTGGGTGCTGATTGAGCCTGCATAGTGTTAAAAGGCAGCAGATGTACCTTAGACTAATAATATAAAACAGTAGCCTTTGGCTTCCTGGAAGAATAATGATTAGAGATAAGAGTTATTACATGACATCAGTTCTATCATTTCACATTATGATGCAACTCACTGTATTGGTTTTCATCATGCACACCACTTATCCGTCCATCTGGAAATATCTGGAGGTGAAACCCAATGCCCACGTTGCAGTAAAGCCTCCGCTGTCGCTTGATTCCTTGTAAATATTCGGTCTCCCAGTTGACTTCAGATTTCTCCCCTGACATTCCAACGAGGGACCTGGACAAGAGAGACTCCCATTCTTTCTCCAGCAGGGTGCCATTTGTTTTGCTCACCACTGGATACGATGAAACAAATTCAGCCAGAAAACCCAGGAGAACAAAAGCCGGGAACGTCAAGTGAACGCTGGCTTCACAGGACATAGTGATGAGAAGTCTTTGTGTGATGGCCATCCGGTTCACCTCCTGGGCACGTGGTCAGAATTAATGGCCCTAAAAATACCGCCCTTCTTGTTTTTCTCCCTTCAGCATGGCGGCAGTGGCTTATTTTTGGAAAGCAGAGGAAGATTTTGGACATGAAACTAAAGCCTGAGAGCAGTTGGATCAGGAAGGGAGGCAGAGAGGCACTGCTTGAACTGTTGAGGACCATGTTTTGAATGCCTCTTGCTCTCCAGTGGGTAGCCTGCTATATTTGATTGGTCTATCTTTATATTTCAAAGGCTGGCCCAACCTTCAGCATCACTCTGACATCAACGTTTTGCTCAAGGTAAATGCGCTGCAGCTGTAACCCTAATCCACGCCCCTCCCCGGCCCTCTGAAATTTGACACATGCTGTGATCCAAGATATGAGGTAGGAATGAAACTCTATTGGATGAATAGCAGCAATCATTTAATGCAAAGGGGCCAAGGCAGTTGGGCAGTCAGATGTCTGTTTTATTTAGAGAAGAAGGTGTAAAAAATGTGTGTGAACCTCACTAGCAAGCAATGGAAACTTTGTCAACCACTTCACATGGGTTTTGTAGATCCCTGGTCAGCAACTGATTTTTAACATGGGCCATATTTTGAACTGAGACAGAATGAAAGGGCCAACAACACTGGTTCAGTTCACTGACTCACTGGTTTGTGATGTAAGACACAGGCAAAGCTCACTAAGTAACATAACAATACAGCAGCAGGTGGACGCTGCATCAAAGCAGTCATATATTTGTGAAGTGTTAGTAATAATCATTGGCTAAATACTATTATTGGAACAGTTATCTGATGATACAGGCATCCCCTGAGTACCATATGTCGATGAACTGGAGGTGCCTGAGGAACATCTCCTATTAATGAAACACGTTTAATGGCTGAAGAACTGGTGGCATTTATTCAAAGACAGGAAGGATATGGCAATTCCCACTGAGAATTCTGCTGAAATCACAATGACCATGCCTTCAAGGATGAAGAAGATAGAAGTTACATGCAGATCAACAAAGAATTCAGCTTTGCAAGACTGTTAAGACAGTGTCAAGTGTGGACTTCCAATTGTTCGAGCAGTTGTTGATAACCGCCCCCACCCACCCACACACACACACTCCAAGCACATAGGGTCAAAGAATTCTTTAAATGATCAATTCTTTAGTTTGCCTTGACAACAGTGGAGATGTAATTGTAGTAGAAATCCAGAAGGCTGAAGGAACTGCCAGCCTTCAAGTTAATTTCTAGACCTTTGTTCTAAAGAGTATTACTACCGGACATTGCCAAAGCCTCCAAAGTCTGGATCATCGAAACAGCGCAAAAGAAATGAATGCCTTGGAGACCAACTAGTTTATGCCTTAATTGTTCAGATGAAGAATGAGATGTTTCAAATATCTGATATTTGAATATTAGGGAGTATTAGTTAATACTCCCATACTAAACCATTCGTATGATGTGGTTATTCTTTCTTTCAAACTCCATATGCATAATTTGTGTATGGCAGATTCCCCCCTTCCCCAATATTATGATATATTAGAACATATATTAGATAGAATCTGTACTAATGTTCTCAACTTTAAAAATAAAGGTTATTGCAAAACAGAACATGTATACTAGATGCATGTTCCTTCTCCATAAATGATCTTCTACACAGAAAGAAAAACTACCAAAAAGGATTTGACTAGGAACAAAACTGGTCATTCTGGTGGCCATCATGTATTTTTCAGCCATATTGCAGTTTTATTTTGTTAAAAAGGTTTGATGATGCCAAAATTTATTTTCTTGGTCTTGAAAGTCCCCAAGTACATATTATATGCTGCTTTGTGTAACTAGTACTAGGTGTAAGCCATTTTTGGAGCATTTTGGCAGCCACCTTTGATTTAGCCTCAAACTGGGAAATGCCCACATTTCTGGAAATGTTTTTTGATTGATTGATTGATTGAGTACCATCAAGTCAGTGTCGACTCTTAGTGACCACATAGATAGATTCTCTCCCAGATGATCTATCTTCAACTTGGCCTTTAAGGTCTCTCAGTGATGCATTCATTGCTGTTGTAATCGAGTCCATCCACCTTGCTGCTGGTTGTCTTCTTCTTCTCTTTCCTTCAACTTTTCCCAGCATTATGGACTTTATCTTCGCATAATGTTTCTGAAATATGATAGTTTTAGCCTGGTCATTTGTGCCTTAAGTGAGAATTCTGGATTGATTTGTTCTATGATCCATTTGTTTGTTTTCCTGGCTGTCCATGGTATCCTCAAAAGTCTTCTCCAGCACCAAAGTCCAAAAGCGTCAATACATTTTGGTATTTTGGAAGGTTACACCAGCCCATTTCTTTTGGCACACTTTTCACATATAGAGAATGCCTTTACAGTATCTGCTGTGAAGGCCACACTGCTGTGTATTGGTGGAATTTTATCAAAATACCAGACAAATCTGGGTTCAGAAAATGGGTTCAGATCTTCATAAGCAATTTTTTGAGTGAGGGATACCGTTTTTCATGGGAGGAACTAAGAACTACTAGTCTGAGTTTCATTGTGGCCTTTTTTTCTCTGGTGAGTGCGTGATGGAGAAGGCAGTAGATAGCCATGTCCCTTTCATGTATTGGTTGCTGACATCTTCAGTTAAGCCATTGTGGAGATGCCCTTCAGTGATGCTGCAGTGGCCTAGTTCACACAATCATTTGAATCTAGGTTTAATGTGGGCTACTGTCATTTGCGTGATTGTAAACTAAACAGCATGAAATTAGCGTGATTCTAAGCTAAACAGCTTAGGCCCAGGGTATTTAAGAGAACATCTTCTTCACTATGAGCCCCATCACCCTTTGAGAACATCCTGAGAGGTCTTTCTGCAGTTGCCACCTGTATGTCTGGTGGCTACTCAGGGATAGGCCTTCTCTATCACTGCCCCGAGACTTTGGAATGTATTCCCTGTTGAAATAAGAGCCTCCCCATCTCTGAAAGCTTTTAAAAAGTCCTTAAAAGCTTGGCATTTATTCACCAAGCTATTTAAATTAAAATAGTGGTTTTAAATTGTTTAGATGTTTTTGTTTGTTTTATGTTGTTGTAAACTGCTCAGAGACATACATTTGGGGTGGAATGCAAGTATAAATAAATAAATAAATTTAAAAAAAAATGTATTGGCCCACACTATGATGTGTTATGGCCCAAGATGAATCTGAGGTTCCCACTTTGTGTGAGTTCACAAAATCATGCTAGTAACCCACATTAAACCTAGATTTGAATGATTGTATCCACCAGGCCAATGCCTCTTGTATAGAGTATCTGTCCGAACCTGGGTCAAGCAAGGCAGCACAAGCTCTGAATGGGAGCTGTTGAGTCAGCAGAAGCCTGATGTCAAATGAGGGCTTACGTAGCTGAGGAGTGCCCCAACCATTCCTGGATCCTTGGTTCAGAGGAAGCACCTGAACTGGATTCCCCTTCCTCCTGATAACCTCCTCCCCCCCACAAAAGGTAGTAACAGAACCCAATTGATTACATGTAAACCATTCTTGTGGGAAGCTGTGGCTTCTTTTGAAGCTAGTTTTTGTAAGAAACTATCAGCAAATACGTCAGTATATTCTGTTCTCTGAAGAGCATAGCTAATGTGCTGGGACTGTTATTAGCTCCTTTTTAAATTGGACTCTTCCATCTGTTGAATTGTGTGGCTGCTTTTCTTTTTTTTAAAACAGCATTTGGTTATGTGTCTTAACCCCAGACATATTACCCAAAGATCTGCCTTGTTTCTTCAGCTTATTCTGTTGCTCTTGAAGAGACAATACACAACAATCTGCTTTGTGGCTAGTGTCTCTGCAATTCATACACAACAGGATGGCGGGCTCGGTGGGCCTTGGGCCTGATCCAGCAGGACTGTGCTTATTGCTTCTGGAGTTGGGGGTTGACATACCACACACACTGTGAGGGGATTTGAACTTGCGCTGTCCCCGGTCCTAGCCCAACCACAAAGTCATGCTGGCTCTCAGTGTTATACCATGATCTAGAAGAAAAGCTAAGTGAATACCCCTTTTGTGGCAGCACTGAATACAATGGCTGACATACCACACAGTGTGCTTCCCATCAAAGAGGGACATGCACAAGGCTTGTGAGCCAGTCAAGAGCCCATCTTCACTGGCAGTAGAGGTGGAGGAAGCTCAGGGCACCTGCACAACTGCATAACTACTGCTCTGCTGCTACTGCTATTATTCCCAATGGCAGTATCTGCTAAGCAGTGGTGAAGAACATAAGAACCTCAGAACACCCCTGCTGGATCAGGCCCAACACCCATCTAGTCCAGCATTCTGTTTCACACAGTGGCCCACCAGATGCTGCTGGAAGCCTACAGGCAGGAGGTGAGGGCATGCCCTCTCTCTTGCAGTTGCTCCCCTGCAACTGGTACTCAGAGGCATCCTGCCTTTGAGGCAGGTTATGCACTGCTGTGTGTGCCCTGAGCCGCTATTGCTATTGCTATTGCTATTGCTATTGCTATTGCTATTTCTTCTTCTTCTTCTTCTTCTTCTTCTTCTTCTTCTTCTTCTTCTTCTTCTTCTTCTTCTTCTTCTTCTTCTTCTTCTTCTTCTGTAGTTGCTTAAAGGAAAGACATCTCCCAAGCCAGAGGCTATGATTTCTGAGTAGACTTGAGTCTTTGCCCCTCTCAGTTAAGAATTTTCTAGGAAACAGGCTGTGTAGGGGAAGGGAGAGAAGGAGAGAGACGCAAATTATACTGGCAAAAGCAGGATTTCTCCTTTCACTGGCATAATTGGACCTCTGTTCTCCCTCTATCCTTCCTGACTGATTCTTAGAAAATCTGGGGGCTCCTACATGTCACAGTCATTCACTCACTCCTGTTCTGTGGTCAATCAAACTTGTCTGGATTGTTTGGAGGAAGGCCTGGCAGTTAAAACTGGTATAAAACTGACACATGTCCATTGCTTAGATAGGCCCACAATATTGTAGTACTCTGTATGTGTCATGTAATTTCCCCTCTCTCTATTGGTTTCTTTATTCCAGAATCCCTGGAACCAGCATACCACCTTAAATGTAGGGACATAGGAAGTTCCCTTATGCCGAGTCAGAACCATTGGTCTATCTAGTTCAGTATTGTCTACACAGACTAGCAGTGGGTTCTCCAAGGTTTCAGATGGGAATCTCTCTCAGCCCTATCTGGAGATGCCAGGGAGGGAACTTGGAGCCTTCTGCATGCAAGCAGGCAGGTGCTCTTCCCAGAGTAACCCCATCCCCTAAGGGAAATATCTTACTGCACTCACATGTAGTCTCCTATTCATTTGCAACCAAGGCAGACCCTGCTTAGCAAAGGGGACAATTAGTGCTTGCTACAGTAAGTGGTGCAGTGGGGAAATGCTTGACTAACAAGCAGAAGGTTGCTGGTTCGAATCCCTGCTGGTATGTTTCCCAGACTATGGAAGACACCTATATTGGGCAGCAGCGGTATAGGAAGATGCTGAAAGGCATCATCTCATACTGCACGGGAGGAGGCAATGGTAAACCCCTCTTGTATTCTACCAAAAGAAAACCACAGGGCTCTATGGGCACCAGGAGTCGACACTGACTTGAACGCACAACTATACCTTTACCAGTTTTGTTGGCTGACATCCCTTTTGCTGTAACCAAAGCAGCATTTCTCCTTGGAGTCACAGTCCCGCCCCCGAACCCCCCCTCAAATGACACGATGTAATGTTACAGCGCTTAGGGAAATTTCCCACAATCCCCCCCTCTAAGCATCACTTCAACATTACATTGTGTCATTCCAAGGAAAATGGCAGCTGCCAATCGATTGGAGGAGCACTGCTGCCCTCAGTGAGCTTTGTGTTTCCCCCCCAATTTTGCAGCCATTGGTGGGGAGGAATAGCAAAATTGCCAGCAAATGGGGCAGCAAGAATGGGTGCGTGTGTGACATTTTGACTCAGACTCTAATTTTGGAAGCCATGCTGAAAATTGCCATTGTGTTGAATTGAAACAAATATGTCCAATGCTTATTCTGACTCAAGAATTAAAAAATTAAACCTCGCATTGCAGGAGAGAGGGACTGTGCTATATGCAACAGCAAACTTGTGGCTCCCTTTTTTTCCAAGCCATACAGCAAAGGCATCTGTTTGTGACGGCTCTTAACATATGCAAGATCAAGATCAGATGTCAAAAGTATTCTGAAAACCAGTAATAGCCCCAACACTGACAGTGGTTAAATATAAAACATAAGCAATTTGTTCTATTAAAAAGACAGAATCTTATTCCGTCAAGTGATGTTATGAGAGCATGTTCTAAATCAGCGGAAGCCTCTTAGAGTCGTCGGAGCTCCACTTCTGTCATTTTTGAAAACAAATTATAAAGGAATATAAATGAAAGGAATATCAATGAATTATGAATGTAACTGATCATCATCATCAGTTACAACTTCGGCTTTCAGTGGATATAGAGATTCATAACTGATTCATCATCCAGCTTTTAATTTAAAAAAGCAATAGCAAAACGGTGCACAAAGGACTGGTGCAGGAGTCAGAGAAGTCTTGTACTGAAAAGGTTGCTGCCCAGGACCCGGGGGTGGGTGGGAGCTGGATGGGTATATGGGAGGGGGTGCATGGACTTCACCTAATAAGTCATAGCCTGTGCACTCTCCGTCTGAATATGCGTAGAAAATGTGCTTGTAGCTGAGGGCCGACTGGGAAGGAGAAAGGATGGAAGAACCCTGAACCTGTCCCTTCCCGCACTCCACCTGGGTCTAGGCTGGGATGGAATGTGCCCTTAACCCAGCTCCTGGGATCGTGTGTCAGTGCGAGCTGCTTGCAGTTCACGCTGACACAGAGATGGGCGCCTAGAACGCCTGTCCCCTGGGGGAAGCCCCCAATGGGACATAGGGACATAGGAAGCTGCCATATACCAAGTCAGACCATTGGTCCATCTAGCCCAGTATTGTCTTCACAGACTGGCAGCAGCTTCTCCAAGGTTGCAGGCAGGAATCTCTCTCAGCCCTATCTTGGAGAAGCCAGGGAGGGAACTTGAAATTGAAACCTTCTGCTCTTCCCAAAGCAGCTCCACCCCGCTAAGGGGAATATCTTACAGTGCTCACATGTGATCTCCCATTCAGATGCAACCAGGGTGGACTCTGCTTAGCTAAGGGGACAAATCATGCTTGCTACCACAAGACCAGCTCTCCTCTGCACGCAGTGCACTGTGAGACTTGTGAGATTCACAGAGAGACTCGTCTCAGCCTCTGTTGACCAGCACTTCTGGGAGCAGCGCGGAGAGTCATCTGCGCGCTCCCGGCAGCGCTGGTCGTGTGGGTGCATAGCTTGCATGCCGCAGGGGCTGCAAAGGATCATCTGGGGAAAGATTGGTTGAACCCTGCCTTCTCCGCCCCACCCCCCACCCCCCACCCGAATAGCTCCCATAAATGCATATGCATACAAGTACAGGTTGCCAAAAATGGAATGTCGTTTTGACACAAATGACAAACACAAAATTGAGGGTTGTTTTTTTTTTGTTTTTGTTTCTTGTTTTAAACTTAACCCTAATTTTTAAAGGCAGTTGAATTCTGCACATTTGGAAGAAGACAGCAAATGTTGGGACCTCTTCACTGTGCCACGATTCTGACTTTGATCACAGACCTGCTGATTCATAGAGGCCCTGGCACATAGGATATGGCTGAGGCTAAAGACCTCTAAATAGTTGAGGCTCATTCGTAGTTGCTGTACTAATGATGATATGCAGGTATTCCAGGCATCTCCTGTACAGAATGCCTATTCCGCGTGGGATTAGAGAATAGCTTCTGTCTGATGCACATTAGACGAGTGGTATGGAGTGGGGTCAAGGCAAGCATGCAAGGGAGGGCCAAACATTCCTCTCTGGAATAGATGAGCAGCAGCCATATGCTCACAGCTGGAATGTGCATGGAACTTTCTTCTGCAAAGTCTCGAGGCTGACCTTTTGCTGCATTCTCACAGCAGCTGTAAAATGGTTGCTCTGAAGCAAACTGACATCTTCAGATGCAACCCTCAGCTGTCCCCTTCAGCCTAGCCCTTTCCTTGATCTTTTGCAAAATGCAGGGAGAAAAAACATTCTCCACTATAAAACAATCGGGGAGGGGGGGGGAATTAACACTACAACTCAGGCTCACCCAGTTAAGTTAACTTGCCATTGTCTAGGAAGCACTTCACACAACAAATAATTGACGTATAGAATTCACTGCCACAATACGTGATGCAGCTGGGACAAAAGATTGGGCAAGTTCATAGAGGACGGATAGGTCTATGGACCAACCTAGATCCTTTCTACTATGAGCAGATGTTCATTCATGGAAAGGGATTTTCCTTCTTCACGCTTCCTGCTGCAGTCTCTCATTTCCCTCCAAAGTGGTTACTAAGTGGTTACTATAGGGTGACCATCCAGAACAGTGTGGGAAGTGGCATGGCAGGCTGCAGAGGAACGGGAGAATCATCACAGATGAAGGACCCTTCCTCAAGCTCTCAAAAGTGCCTTCTGTTCATACCTTTGGATCCAAGTCTGAATGCTGGACAAGATGGACTTTGGTCTAATCCAATAAGGCAAGTGTCATATGTTATTAATTATAGAGGGACCATTGCTAAAAACTATGATGTGATGTCAGCTCAGCAGTGAAATGAGGCCATCCCAAAATAAATTAGTGGCTGTTGTATGCTGGGGGGACTCCCCAGGTATGCTTTAGTATACAGTATTTGTTTTTTAAACGCTTGAGAAGGACCTGCTCTCAGTGGCTTCTAGCATCTATTGAGGGGGTTTATTGGAGGGGGAAAGGAAACTGTGGAAGGAATTTGGCTGGAATTTGGCTCCTAACTACTTATAATATGGTAATTCAGGTCAGTTGGATGTGTACCATGAAGTTGTTTTTTTAATAAAAGCCCCCTCAGTGTACTGTATGGGGAAGTTTCAAGAGGGATGAATGGGGAAAGGATATATTGTTCCTTTCCTGCTCTCCAGACACCCTGCTGCTGTATAGCACCAAATATATATATATATGTCCGGTTCAAAGCATAAACAATAAAGGCGAGGCTGTGGAAATGCTGGATTGGTGTTTGGAGTCAGGGGTGGAGAGAATGAGGGTCAATAAATTGAAGTTCGGTCCAGACAAGATGGGAGTATGGTTGGTGGGTAGCTTATCTGACTTAGGAGATAGTGTTTGGTCTTTTCTGGATGGGGTTGCACTCCCCCCTCCCCCCAAATCAGGCTTATTACTTGAGAGTGCTCTTAGCTTCCCTGGATGTCATCTGGCATTAAGACTGATGTCCTTTTTGCTCCATGTGAAGACCTTTTTATTTGCCCAAGCCTTTTATATCTCCTGTTTAGACCTTGGATTTTATTGTTTCATACAGCGTTTGGTGCCTTTGCGCTTTAAATTAATTCTTATTCATTTTGTTGTTATATTTTAATTATGTAAATAACACTGAAAGTCTTTCAGGCAACAAAGCAGGTAGTGAAATTCTTCTAATAAAGTACTCAGATTGGAGACTGTCACCCCCCCCCCTTGAAATCTCAGGCTCCTGTTCTAGACTGGCTGGACTTCTGAACTGGACTGGGTCTGGAGCGCTCCTGTAAGGGGTTGGGGAATGGGATGCATTCCAATCAGAGTGCATCTAGATAATTTTGGAGTGTGGACCTAAGGCCTTTGGAGGCCACCCCACTGCAAGTTAAGCATCATTTTTTAACACGTAGGTTCTTGAGGGCACAAACCACACCACCAAGGACAGACTAATGATGATTTGGGGAGTTGGACTAGAGTTGCTATGCCCCCTGGAATTTCAGGTTTCACCTGGATTTTAAGCATCTCACTCAGATTGCTTAGGCCACCCAGATTCACCTGGATTTCAGCTTTCAAAAAACAAACAAAAACAAAACAAAACAAAACAAAACAACCCAAAAACTAAGCTTGTAGAAGTGGTGTTATGGAGCAAAATGTGCAGTCACTAATCTGCTCAAAAATTATTTTCAAGCCAATTTACATAATATGCAAATTAGGCACCCGGATCGGAAAACCAGAATATGACAACCCTACTCTGGACTTTGGCCCCGAAGTCCAGGGGTAAGAGCTCCTCTGATTACAACCTTTTGTTATGGGTCCCTATTTGTTCCTTCTAATACTGGCTGACACACTGTGCCAAAGTTATACCCATTATTTTCAATGGGCCTTCCTTTGTGTAATCTAGTTTGTGCAAACACAATGTTACTAGAGTGACACACTCTTGTGCAGTATGTCAGCCACTAAACTTAGTGATCCCATGCCTGGCAGTGAAATGGGGTCACCTACAAACAAGATAGTGGTCCCCAGGTGTGCAGAAACATATGAATTAGAAGAAGGTGGGGGGCGGGAGGCAGATGAAGGCCCATTCACGTGTCACGTTAAGCACTCGTACAATGAGTGTACAGTATACACAGGTACAGATCTGTACAGAGATATAGTTATTCACATGTTATCATTAACACAGGTACAGAAGTACACTTCCTATCTGTACCAAGCATTTGAAGAGCCTGTATCCAGGTTCAATTTTTAAATAAACACAGGTAATTCACACAAACATGTGTATGAGTGTACAGACATCTGTACATTCATACAGCATAATGTCTGAATGGGGCTTAAGTGTACTCAGTAGCCTACAGGAATCACAAAATGTTGAAAGTGTCAGTCGGGGACCAGCTCATAGTATCATGGAGGTGGGCTTTAAAGTTTAGGAAACACACACCATGATGTTAAAAACAGCCCTCCCTGTACTATATGGAGAGGTCTCATGAGGGAGGAAAGGAAAAAGGTGTCCTTTTCCATTTCCCACTCTCTAGAATGCGACCCCAGGGCTGCACAACTTTGGACTCCCTGCAGATGTTGGACTACAACTCCCATCATCCCTCACTGCTGGCCACTGCTGCAAGGTGTGTTGTAGTCCAGAACCAGATGGAGGCCAGAGCTGTGCAGCCCTGCCCTACCCCCTGCTAAATACCAATACAGGTTTGATGCTGACAGCTTGTGAGTGAAGATTCCAGCAAATGCAAAAGCAAAAAATATCCTTCTCCTCACCTCCTGAAGTCATCTCTCATGAGACATGAAGAGCTCTACAAGGCTTCTGTTTCAGTCTAGCTGCTAGCAGGAGCCCTGCGCAAGAGCATTCCTGTTAGAGAGAGGGACATACTGCAGTATTTGTTGCTGGTCCAGAATTGTTCCTCCTCATAATACATTTCATTGCAGGTATTTAGTTTGTAAGCAAACCTCTGTATGAATTCAGGAGTGGGCAGACTTAAAGTTCCTGGAAACTACTTTTCTTTGTCCTGGGAACTATCTGCATGAAATAGCAGTTTGAGGAGGCCAAGGTAATAACACAGTGGCAACTTGTTAAAAAAACAGCAACTGCTACAGTATAGATTTTATTCTTTCTTTCTTTAATTTATATACCGCCGGACTCCAAAGGCTCTAGGTGGTTCACAAAAATAAACACAATGAACTGTTAAAACAAAACAATTTAAAACATGCCAAGATTACTAAAAGCCTAGCGGGGGGAAAGTGTCTTAAAGACTCTTTTAAAGGCTAGTAAAGATGTTAAACTAAGAACATCTATAGGGATTTCATAGGACAGGAGTGACTAGTGAGAAAGCCCATTCCTGAATCACTGCCAGGTGAGCTGGTGGCATCTGAAGATGGACCTCTCTCAATGACCTTAATGTGCGCTGCGGAGCATGCAGAAGAAGGCACTTTCCCAGGAAACCCGGTCCTAAGCTGTTTAGGGCTTTAAAGGTAATTATCAGCACTTTGTATTTTGACTGGAAACCTACTGGCAGCTAAGGGTGTGCGCGGAACCTGTGCAGGTCATGCCAGGCCATGCAAAGGTGCATTGCACAGGTGCGGCGGCCTCCAAAATGGTCAATGCGCCAGGGGGAAAGGCCAAAAATTTGCCGAAAAATGGCAGAATGGCCGATTTCTGGACTAAGGGAGGCTGGTGGTGGGAGGGGGTACCTTCATGGAACCCCTACCACTGCCTTGGACAACTCCCCGGTAGTGGGGGTAAGTTAGAAAAGAAAAGAAAAGAATTTTTTGGGGGGAGGGAACCTTGCAAAACCCAGGGCAGGGGGTTTCGGTCTGGGGTTGGACTGAACAGGGAGTGGTTCGGTTCAACCCCCAAAAGTAAAACCAAACCAGTTCGACGTTGAACACGTTGGGCATTGAACCTGTTTGCACATCCCTACTGGCAGCCAATGCAATTGTTTTAAAACAGGCATAATATGGTATCTCCTACAAACCCTGGCCGGAGACCAAGCTAGCCACTGCATTTTGGACCAACTGAAGTTTTTGAATTACATACAAAGACAGCCCCGTGTAGAGCCATAAAAATCCCAGACAATTATGCTGCAGGATAGGAGGGTAGCAAGATACTCTGCATTGTGAGGGAAGAAAATTGGGAGAAATGAATGGGAGAGAAAGTAAAGCAACCCCAAGTGCCCAAAGAGAAATTAAAAATGGCATGGCCGCGCCCCTATTCGGCCAGCCAATCAGATCTGCAGTACTGACTGAAAGAGAAGGGAGGGAAAAGCAAGCCCAAACACCCGGAGAATCACTTCAAAGAAGCCCAGGAGCTGCCAAATGCCTGCCTCCGCCATAGTTCATGGATTCTAGAAGTGGGAATCCCATCCTGTTAGGGTGCCAATGTTATTCCGGAATCTAGCACCATTGCTTGTTTACTGTCCGGAGAACAGAAGCCCCCAAGAACACTGCAGTTGGTCATTTCTGCTTTAAGTCATCTTAATAGACACCCAAAACATTTTGACTTTAATATAGCAAGGGAGATTAGCACATGGAAACAGCTTCAGTGTGTGGATTTCCATATTAGGTTAGAAATCCCTCTACAGGTGAAACAAATATTTCCAGATATTTGGAAACAAATCTGATTTTTTCTCAAAATACACATCTGAACATTTTGAGGTCCTTTGGCAGCTCAAATGTTTGTCAAATTAAATAGACACTCAATATTTGCTTTCTTGGTTTGAAAACTGATGGCATCCCCCCACCCCCAAATATTTTGTATTTGACTTCAGTATTTGATTTCAACATTCACCCTTCATTTTCTGAATTCGATAGCTGATATTTAAATAGTATTTCAGATTTGACTGTTGGTGTGTAATTGGTATTTACTACATGATGGTCAGCAGATTATAAGGTTTCCTCTTTGATGCTTGTCAGCACAATGATGAGACGACAAATTTAAATAAGTTCAATTTGATTTGTGAGGTCAAAAGGTCAAGATGTGTGTCCACATTTTCTCATTCGAAACTCAAGTGATTAAATTGGAAACAATGGCACACTTTGAATGTTTGTATTTGTTTCAACCCTGAACTCTACACCACAAGCTGGATGCTGATGTGTATTGGGCTGTAAGCTCACATTGAACTGCACGGTGAGATGTGATGTATCTGATGCAATGATGGAGACAGAGAGGTGCTTTTCATCTCCATGGCAATGAGTATGGGAAAGTGCACATAATTATAACTTAACTGGGGTCTGCTTGGCACAAATACCAGGTTAATACACTGCTTTTTTACAAGGATAGCAGTCGTAGCCATGAAACATTGAAATCTGTCTGCGATAAACAACCCTATTTTAAAAAAGCTCTAGCCCCTTCTGAGGATATATTTTTATCTGCAGCTCAAATCACTTACAGGAAGGATTCATAAATAGAGCTCAGCAAATCTTAGTTCTCAGCTGGTGGGTGTGTGCTGCTGCTGTTTTGCTTGTAGTAAGATGGGTTTGAATGTTGTGGCCCTGATTTATGGGCTCTTTGAAAGAATGGACCGCTTCCATAGGTAGGTAGAGCTGTGCAAAAGGAGAAAAACACACAGACAAGTTGGAAGCCCAGCTTGCGGTTCAACCACAAGTGGTCAGCTCTAGCAATCCACATCCTTTTGTACAGCTAGTCAAAGCTCAAGGAAAAACATGTGTCACTGATCCTCTGTAATTTTACTCTTCTGTTTCCATGGCAAAGGCTGCAACAGCTGCTTCTCAAAGGAGAGAGAGAGAAAATAATGATTCCGCTTGGGCTAGGAGGAGTTCCGTTACAGCCTGTGATATCATTCACTGATCATCTGAGCCTTCCTGGCTTCCTGAATGTTAATATCATTATTAACATCATGATATGTTAAGTATCATGCATACAGAAACGAGGGAAGACCTGACTCAGCCAGACCATTCCTGTTTAGCCAGAGTCCAGAGAAAGGTCTGAGGTTACATATAGTGCTGTCACACTAAGAGCAATTACTTTACATCTCTTAATAGTTAACCTTCTGCAGTTGGGGTAGGGAAGTAGTGGCGTTTATCATTTACATGAGGATGATGCACTCTGCTTAAAAAAATAAATAAATCTGGTGTCTGTTACTTAAATAAAAAATATTAAAAGGCCTATATTCGACAATCCCTCATACAAATGTAGCTTCCAACACCCAAATTTTGCAGTGCCACATTCAGCTTGTGATGGCCACGAGTTTTATTTATGACACCGATGTCCTGCTTTAGTTTGCAGAGCCACTTGACAGCTTCTATAAGGGCTGTCAAGCAGCCTTCCAGCCAGAGCCTGACAAGGCCACGGTTGCTTAGCTGTCTAACCACAGAAGCTTCCCTATTAAGAGATGTGAAATAAGTGTTATCCATTCAACATATTGTGGGAAAGATGACGTAACTGATTTGTATGGTGATTGTGCAAGCTGCTAAAAAGTTTGCAATTCTTTTTATTCACTAGAAGGGACATCAGCACTAAGTGGGCAATGACGGAGGGAGGCCAGCAGCGGCCTGGGTCCAGTCTGCTGCCATGGACCCCCCTAGCCCCATCCCTGCATCTGACGTCAGACGCAGGGGGCGTAGTTTAGCTTGCAAATGGCCCCATTTGCGAGCAAAATGCGCCAGTGCCGGTGCTCCCGGCCACACTGCGAACACTGCTCTGGCCGCTTTTGCTCACAAATGGGGCCATGCGGCCCCGTTTGCCAGCCTAAACCATGGCCCCAGCGTCTGGCATCAGATGCAGGGGGCGTGGCTGGGGCATGAGGCGGTTTGCGCAATGGTGACTCTGTCCCTGTATCTGGGGTATTTGGAGCCTAGGCTCATCAAATGATCCTAAATAAATGATCCAAAATAACCCCCCAAGCAGTCCATCCTGCCTCAAAGTTGCTTAGTCATTGAAGTTACAGGGAATTACCTAAGCTACTTGGGTTCCTCTTCATCTACTTCTTTGTCTCTCATCAGTTCCCATATATCACAATCTTCCCTAGGACATAAATTCTTCAGATGTTGAGCTTGAGGAAGTTGCTTCCAAATTCACTCCAAAATTTTGCTTTAGATAAAATCCAGCGATATCTTAGGAATGGCTTCCATACTAGGCAGAGAAGCAGGCATCTGAGACGCATGTGCTGCTTGTGAGCCCCAGTAAAGCATGCCCATGCTGGCTGTGAAGGCAGGGCTGCTCCATGCCTACTAGTTGCAATGCTGTTCCCCATTGGGAACGATGAGAGTAGCATTGCATTTGTGCAATGCTACTCTCGTCATTCCCAATGGGGAATAGCATTGCAACTGCATTTATGTAATGCTTAGCAGGCATAGAGCAACCCTGCCTTTACAAGCAACATGAGTGTGCTTTACAATGGCTTGTAAGTAGCATGCACACCTCCCTCTTAGATGTATGGTTCTCTGAGCTATGCAACTTACTATATCTGGACCCTACATTCTCACCTAGAAATGTCTACATAAGTGGTTCTGCTAGCCTGACGAAAGTTTCTTTTGGCTTCCCTCAGATTTCCTCAGATGTTTTTCCTGATGAGGTGTCCTCACATATCAGTTAGATTGACATTTCAGTGTCAACTCCAGAGACTATCAGGGTGACAGCAGGTGTTAAGAGTTAAGCAAGCTACACTTCTGGGATCTAACAGGAAAGGGGTGTAACTATAATAGGGCAAAGGGAGGCAGTTGTCTGGGGGCCCACTGCCTTGGTGGGCCCCCAGAGGCAACTCACATGACTGACTCCCCCAGCGACACACCCGCCTGGGCTTCCTTCAGTTGTATTCATCTTCCAAAATTGATGTGAGTGTTAAGACCTGGAGCTACCAGAACAGCATGTCTTTCTCTAGCACCATTAAATGACTTGCAACGCCCACAATTTACAAAACCTTAAAAAAAAAAATTGAGGATGATGTTCTATTGTGGCACATAGGTTATACACACACACACACACACACACACAGAGAGAGAGAGAGAGAGAGAGAGAGAGAGAGAGAGAGAGAAATTTTACTATGCTTTTTGTTACCACTATTCAGCCTCATTTAAGATTTCTTAACTTCATAAGCTTTCTTTACTTCAGTGAGGAGGGGCCCTATTTTAAAATCTTGTCTCTGGGCCCACTCCAACCTTGCTACGGCCCTGCAGGAAATAAAAGCTGTCAGTCTTTTGTATTACCTTCAGCTGATCTGGAGGGTAGGTTCAGAAGGATTCCTAAAGAACAGAGAGTCTGTGTGATTCTGGAGATCGTGAATCGATTTTTCACATTTCACTTTACTGTTCCCTTTACAGGGACTTTCATCAACCTTTTATTGCTCCGCTATTGGTCGATTATCCAGGGCATATTTTATGTTAACTACTTGCTTTCTGATCAGAAGAAGGAGACAACGACTAATGTCGCAAAGTTCTGTGTGCTGGCTAGGAAAGTTAGGCATCTGATAGTAGACCAGCTCGTGTAACTTGGAGTTTATTTGTTATGCTGAGATATTATACCAAACTACTGTAAGCACTGTTGCTTCTTCTTTGTACATATGCTTTGAATTCTGGTCTTTGACCGTAAATAAACTTGACTTGACTTATCAGTCTTTTGTAGACAAAGACCAAAGTAAGAGCAGTAATGAGCGCAAAGAAAATATATGAGTGAAATGATGCTAAAGACAGTAGTAACTGTGGGAGCTGGAGATACTAGAGACTGATACATGCATGAACTGTTCTCCTGACTTCTTCTCACCCTCTATCCCTTATGTCAGGTGATAATTTTATGTCCTATTAGAATTCCGTTGTCCTCCCAAGGAATGTGGTCTTGCACATACAAATAGAAACACCCCGTGCCTACCAAGTCATTTTCCTCTTCATCTCAGACAACTTTTTATGATCCAGACAGGAGCCTCTCCAATGGCTTTTCCCTGTAAATTGCAGGTTGCTGTTTTGTCTGCATGAGCTAGCTCCATTGCAATTATAACTCCTAGCCAGGCAAGGAGAGAGAATGACCCAAATGGGTGTGTGTAGCTCTGTGCTATCTATACACATCCACACCCACCACCACTCAGCTAAAGCAATATTAATCCAGTTCACTTAAGGATCTTGCCACTATCACTCACATAGGGCTAACCAGTGTAGTGGTTAGGGTGTTGGACTAAGACCAGGGAGACCTGAGTTCAAATCTCTATTCAGTCATGAAACTCACTGGGTGACTCTGGGCCAGTCACTTCTCTCCCAACCTAACCTACCTCGTTGGATTGTTGTGAGGAGAAACATAACCATGTACACTGATCTCAGCTCCACGGAGGAAGAGTGGGATATAAATGTAAATAAATAATCTCCACATTTGAACACACTGTGGTTCTTGAAACAGGTTCAGAAACTTTGGACAGAACTCTGTGTGGGTTATTAACAAGACCACTTGTAGAACATTTGCAATGACTTCCAATTTGCTTTTGAGCCCAACACAAGATATCTTTAAATCCTTAAATGCCTGGGCCTTAAATTGAGTACTATAGAAACTCCTTCTCCTGTATATTCCCTCCTGCCCCCACCAGTAATAAAGTAAATCTTTGCATAAGAAGATTCCCACTGGATCAGATCAAAAGACGCATCCAGTCCAAGCATCCTGATTCCCACAATGCCAAACCAGATGACTCTGGAAAGCCCATAAGCTGGGTTTGAAGGCAATGGGGCTATTCCCACAATCAGGCCAAATCGGGCTATGGGAGCCTAGCCCGATTTTGCCTGATTGTGGGAGCCACCGGGCTCGCAGGCAGTTAACCCGCCTAAGTACCCCTTCCCTAAAACCGGGTTTGTGGAGCGAGCACTCCCAAACCTGTTTTTTTTTTATCGTGAGTAGCCACAACATGGCTCCACGCTGCGGTTACTCACAAGGAGACCTCTGAAGGGGAGGCAAAAACCCACCTGGCGCAGGGCATGCTGGAGCTTCCTGGGACCAATTGGCCCCCGCTTCCCCCAGCCGGCTCCGTCACAGAGCTGGCAATCATGTGGGCAGCCGATCCGGTCGCCCAGGGCTCCCGCCCTGCTCGTGTGCGGGGAGAGCGGGCTTAGCCCGCTCTCTCCGCAAACCGGGTCTCACTGATCACGAGACCCGGCTCAATCACTTTCTCCTACTGTAACTACTAGAGATGAGTGAATCCCTCAGTGCTCACCTCAGACTAGTCTGGAAATGATCTGAGTTTTTCACTGCATGTCAGGAAGAACCCTGATCATTTGATGAAGGCGGGAAAGTGATCCACCCCCTCCCTGCCAGCTCATCTTTACTGGCTGATATAAATAATGAGAAAAGCTGCAGCATCAGTGTCACGCAGGACAGAGGGGCCCTTTCTTACCCACCTTCTGTTACCCTGGTGTGCTCCAGATCAGCACACCATGTGAAAAGCAGTGATGGTGCTTCTGCATAGGGCCCGAGAGGCTCCCCCACCCCCACCCAAGCTTTCAGTCCACCAAGCAAAGGCATGGTGGCCCTTGAGATTTAGTCTTCCCAACTACTATAGTAGCCCCTAGGAGGACTCCCAGTCCCAAGGGCTACCTCAACCTTGTTTGGCACACCGCTCTTCAGGATGTCAGAGCAAAAACAGAGGGGGGGGGAGGTTTCCCAAGCCCCGTTGTAGCATCAACTCCAGCATCATGTGGAGCCACAGTTGCGAAGACCTCTAAAGGGTAGGGGATTGAGGGGAGAGGAGGCAACCTTTAAAGCTTAGAACTTTGGGGGCTCTGGAAGCCTGCCTTCCCTTGCAGCAGAGTAGATTTTCCATGACCCCCAAATTTTTCTGAGCCCAAATTATCCTTCACAGATTTGCCTAATCTCCCTTTAAAGCCATCTAAGTTAGCAGCCAACACTCCATCCTGTGACAGTAAATACTGCAAAGTAATTATAGGTTATGTGAAGTAGTTTTTTCTCTTGTCTGTCCCAAATCTAATGCCAGTAACTTTCATAGAGTGAATCCCAAGTTCGAGTGTTATGATCAAGGTTAATAATATTATGCTTATATACTACTGCCAAGCCAGATGTTTTCCCTATCCTGTGCATTTGAATTCCACCCCCCGCCTCGCTTTGTGCAGAATTTAGCATTTGTCTTTGATAAATTTCATTTTGTTAGTTTCAGCCTAATTTCCTATTCTGTCAATTTTGAATTTTAATCCTGTCCCCTGAAGTGTTAGGTATCTCTCTTAGTTTTGTGTAATCTGATAAGGATCCCCTCTCACTGCTACATCTAAGTCATTCATAAAAATGTTAGAAGATTACTAGAGCCATAGCAAACAAGTGGTTGGCCAATTCATTCAACAAAACTGGACCAGACTGTGTTCTGGATACATCTACAGATTGTACTTCCACATTTGGTTTGGTTTTAAGGCCTGTTTATTGGAAAAGCTACACTTTTATGCAAGAATTGCTTACTTCCAGGAAAAAGGTTGACTGGGATATGTAACAGGACTTATTGCTACCCACTGTACCAGGGAATCTACCAATCTAGATTCTAGATGGTTGTTCCAAACTATTTTAAACTAGATTATAGTATTAAATTAAATACTAATGTAATATTTAAAGATCCAAATGGGCTGCGTGGAAGTCTTCTGATATCCCAAAATACCAACATACTGTACAAGTGAAAGGGAAATTCTGCTCTGGAGTGAAAAGTACAAGAATGAAACAATATAACCTGGGTCACAAAACTTGTTTTACTGAATAATTTGTACAACACAGCAAGTTAATTAGAGACACAAATCCAGGATAGTGACAGTTGGATTTTTCATTTGGTAACTGCAGGGACAAGAGCCTCTTATTCTTTGATGGTTTTTCACTGTCTGTCTTATATATTTCCTAATTCACAGAAGTTTGCTTATCATATTTCAATTTTCTGTAAACATTGCAGAGCAAGTCCAATAAGCCAGGAATACCAAAGTATCTCACTATTATGTTGGCACTTCAATCTTATTTACTTGGACATAAGGTGCATTGTTCTCAATAGAACCAGAACCAGATGTTGTCACAGGCACACAGCTGCAAACAAAGAACACTAGTGGCACGCTAAGTAGTCTCCTTCTCCCTAAAGTTTAGCACAACATCTCCATGTTCTGATGGCAGGACATTATGCATCTCCCCCAGTCCCCACTAGTGGGAGCCAATGTGGAATGGGAGCAGAGTGCATGTATTTCGCATGCCACCAAACATTGTGTGTCACAAGGTACAAAATGCCATTAGAATTTGTGTGTGTGTCAACAGATTCATCTATCTATAAATAACTGGTTTTTCTTATTGACAATGATACTTCTGAACATTATTTTGGGCTACATCATGGTATTCCATGCAAGCACTGGGCTTTTCAGCCCCCATGTTTTTCTGCCACAATCCCTTGTGTCACCATGTCAAAATCTGCTTCTGAGGCTTGAGGAATCCTCCAGAACAGCATTCAATGAGGCAGGAAGGCCTGCAGCCAGAAAGGGGAGGAGCTAATCAACCACCCGCTCCCTCTCATGAAAAGTGCTTTGCACATTGCAAAAATGTCTTGAGATCCTAGCCTTTGCTAGAAACCTGCCTGATAATCACACTCAGATTATCATTAATGAAGAGGTGTTCTGTTTATTAAAACAAATCCTGTTGTTTTCCTATAGTTTCTCTTCAGAATACTGGGGAGCGCTCAATGCTTGGATGTCAGAGTCAATGTAGAGGAGACCCGGAAAATCTGTGGCAGCATACTACTCAGCTGGTAAAACATTTCTTCAGAAATACTCTGTAAAAATGAAGACAAACAAAGTAAAAATTGTTTCTTGCTTTCCATAGTTTAGCCAGATCAAGGTTTTGAGTTTTTCCTCACAAATCTGTGAGACCACAGCATGTCCATCCACCAGACGTGCTTTACAGATCATCATCAAGATAGATCAGGCGGAGAGAGAACATTTTCTATTAAAGGCTCCTCTCCGCAATATGGACTTCCTAAGATCTTTTTAGGAATATTGTCTCCTGGAGAACAAGCTTAACTTTGGTTTAAATTATCTCCTTCCAGTAGAGGTATTTTCTGTTAAGTTGAGTTGAAAACTATGTGGTTACTTATGGATCTTCCTTTTGACTTGAAAAGCTTGACTGCATCTCTCTAGGGAGAAAGGGCTTGATTGGGGATCTACTATAACTGCTGCTGGCTGTTAAACACTACCCAGGAGAGTGAGCTATTTCCCCCAACCCCGCCCCTTCTTCAAATTAACTTACCTGGGGTACTAGGAACTGTACAGTCCGAGAAATCCCTCCATCCCAAGAAGCCATTTCCATCATGAATCCTAGAAGATAAAGCTCATTTCATTCAATAATGCCATGGCATCAGTTTAAAATTGGTCAGGTAGCTCCCATTTGCAATTTCTGTAAAGGCAACAATGCAAAGAGGAACACAGGAAATGCAGCCTCTTTTCAAAATCATAACAACACAGTAAGTATAAACAAGGTACGAAAGGGTTCTTGCTGAGATAAGAAACTATTGCAGCCCTATGGGGAAGAAAACACTTTATTTTACGTCCTACAACTTATCTAGGAGGCAAGGATAAAGGGGACATGGTTGTATTAACTAAACTGTGTTGCAGCATCAGTGAAAAAATATGGAGAACTGGTGGAGACATCTCTCTTAAAGGGATGGTTGCAGTGAATTTGGAAAGAAGATTCAATGTGGAAGAATGGTTTTCTTAAAATATTTATATGCTGCCTTTTCTTTCACAGAATGCTATTTACAAAGAGGACTGCTTTTTACTCCAGTCTCTACCAAAGATACTGGAGTAAAAAAAGGCAGCCCTCTTTTCCCTCTTTTAAAATAGAGATCTCTCATAAGTTTATTGGATAAATGCCCCTGAAGAAAGCTTATAGCTGAAACACATTGGGCACATTAATGCATGTCAATAAAGAAGCTGGTCTTCAATTTCCAGCATCTTAAGACATGGTCTTTCTCATTGCTTTTGCACTGGATGCTTCCTGTTTCTTTGCTGTTTACATTCACAGAATGCACAATGTGGCTAGCACCACAACTTTAAATACATCAGTACCATTTATAACCATGTTATTGGACGGCAGAGGAAGGATTTGGGAACATAAAACTTCTGGGAAAATGTTGTCTTACTTCAAGACCTTTATTAATTACATCTTCTTACTCTCCCCACCCCCACCAAGGAGTTCAGGGTAGCAATCACCTTGGTAACTGGCCCATGGTCCCGCAGTGTGTTTCATGGCTGAATTGAAGTTTGAATCCAGGTCTTCCTCCTAAACTCAACACTCTGAACACTATACCACCCTGGTTCTCAAACAGTATAGAAATGAAGAAAATTACCATGGAGGATGGACATATGAAGCTGCCTTAAACTGAACCAGACTGCTGGGTGGTCTGAACCATGCCTGGGTAGTCTGAACCATCTCAGGGGGGTGGTCTACTCTGACAGCAGCCTCCTAGAATCTCAGATGGGGGACGTTCCAGTCCCTATGCAACATCCTTCTAAGAGCGGATATGTCAGGGATTGTACCTGGGACCTGCTGCAGAGGAGCATGTGCGCAGCCACTGAGTTATGGCCCCTAGAATGAAGCGGTCAATTCCAGCTATTAATGCAGAATGTGGATGTACTAACCTTTGACACACTTAAAAACAAGCTCTGCCCTTTTCAAACACCAAGATATAGTCATTTCCTTAAAAGGAAAGGGGGGAAAAGGAAACCAATTAGACATCAAAAAGTAAGGAAGGTGAATGAATGAGAGATGCAGCAAGTAACAAATCAATGAGCTGCTATGAGAAATAAAACTTTCTCACCAGCTTACAATTTTTTATTCATCTTACATGAACATCTTATTATCCCTACATTTCTTGTAATACACAGTGATCCTGCTAATTCATATATTTTCTTCTTCTTCAAATGTTCTTGACCTGTACATCTCTCTTTTCTCTTATCAGGTCACAGAAAATTATACCAACTACGTTTAACCTTCATCCAGAGTCTTTTTACTCATGAGTAGGACTTCCTAGTCACATTCATTACACTGAATGCCCCCAACTTTCCCAGACCACAGAATCTACAATATAATTTAATATTTCATTTCAGAGGAGTACAGTGGTAACCCTAACATCCCAAGCATGGCACTCTGTGTGACAGCACAGCTCACTGAGAATGAGTGTTGTTAGCTAAGAAAAACCCTACATCTATGAGAATCCATGCTTCAACATCTCAGTTCCCAACATTTCAGCTAAAAGGACACACTGTGATTGACCTAAAGGCAATCCACAGCTCTAGTAGCTGGTCAAGTGCATTCCATAGGCCAATCTTCCACAATCATCACCTCTCTGGTTGGTTTGTCAGCTCTCCTTGGGCACACACTTCTTGTATACAAACAAAACCTACATTTTCTGTCCACACAAGCCAAATACAGATGACAATTGTTCCCTTTGTAAATGTGGTTGCATCTCTGGGGGTATGTCTGATTGTTGCGTCTCATAGAGCCTACATAGGTCAACTCCTTGTTCTGGAGAGCCTCTGACAGCTGTCCACTGGGAAAATAGTTACACACACACACACACACCCCACAATCCTCTGAGGGCAGATTCAGATGAACATAGCCCTGTATATGTGATAAAATGGCTGCCGTAGCCCTGATGTTTTCTCCCAGTAGGAGAAATGGAAAAAGATAAGAGAGGTACTGTGGATGGCTGATCCATTAATATCAGGCTTACTGAGGCAGCTGGTTGTTGCTGTTGTGATCCTTTTGGCTTTGTTCTGGTGGCTAAAATCCCTGCTTCTGTGAGGGTCAGATGCTTCTGAATGATTTACATGTTCCAAACACTAGGTCTGACATTGTGGGAGGGGAAAAGTATACAGTGTACTGTGCTTGACTGGCCAGCAAACTCGCCTGACCTGACCCCATAGAGAATCTATGGGGCATTGCCAAGAGAAGGATGAGAGACATGAGACCAAACAATGCAGAAGAGCGGAAGGCCGCTAATGAAGCATCCTGGTCTTCCATAATACCTCATCAGTGCCACAGGCTGATAGCATCCATGCCACGCCGCATTGAGGCAGTAATTGCTGCAAAAGGGGCCCAAACCAAGTACTGAATACATATGCATGCTTATACTTTTCAGAGGTCCGATATTGTTCTATTCTTCAATCTTTGTCTTCTTGGTTCCATGTAATATTCTAATTTTCTGGGATTGTGGATTTGGGGTTTTCATGAGCTGTACGCCATGATCATCACAATTATAACAAATGAAGGCTTGACTTATCTCACTTTGCATGTAATGCGTCTGTCTCATATATCAGTTTCACCTTTTAATTTGCATTACTGAAATTAATGGACTTTTGCACGATATTCTAATTTTCCGAGTTTCACCTGTATTTTTCAGACACTATAACCTTTCAAGGCCAATTAAGCTTGCAAAACAAAACAGAAATTTCCAAAGAGAAACTGGGTGTTCTCTCCTAGCTCATATGGCCTAACATGGGAATTGGATAGAAACCACCCCACCACAGGAATTCCATTAATGTTGGGGTGGTTTTCTACCTGGTGTCATTTTTTTTAAGCCTACTTTCCAGGAGGCTTTTGAGATCACCTGGCATTGTGTGTGTGTGTGTGTGTGTGTGTGTCCATATGTCCCCTACTATCGACTTTGCAACGCCTGGACCAATATGAACCAAATCGGGTACAGCTGTAGGGACACCTCAACGGCGTAGTTTGTGGTGATGTCATCCATCCCGATTCAAGATGGCGGACGTGTAAACCTTTGAGGCACAAGTGGGCTAACCTAACTGATTTGAACCAAATTTTCTACAGATGTAGGGAAACATAGGGATGCCAAAATGCTGTGGTGTGTGATGATGTAATCCACTCCAAATTAAGATGGCAGCCACGTGAACATCTGAGGCACAAGCGAGCTAATTTGTGGACTATCTAATCAATTTAAATCCAATTAGGTACAGTTGCAGTGAGTGACATACATGGACACCTCAATGGCATAGCTTGTGATGATGTCATCCAAGGTGATTCAAGACGGCAGACATGCAAATTTTTGAGGTACAAGTGGGCTAACCTTTGAACCGCTTAACCGATTTGAACCACATTTGCTGCAGCTGTAGGGACACATAGGTACACCTCAATGACAAAGATTGTGACGATGTCATCCACCTCAATTCAAGATGGTAGCCACAAACCTTGGAGGCACAAGTGCACTAACTTGTGGACAGTCTAACCAATTTGAACCAAATTTGCTACAGCTGAATGGACACATAGGGATGCCCCAATGGTGTAGTTTGTGATGATGTCACCCACCGCAATCCAAGATGGTGGATGCATAAACTTTTGAGGCACAAGCACACTAACCTGAGGACTGTCTAACCGATTTGAAACAAATTTGGAACAGCTGTAGTGAGTGACACACAGGGACACCTCAATGATGACATCCACCCCAATCCAAATAGCGGACACATGAACACTTGAGGAACAAGAGATCTTAACTTGTGGACCTCAATTTGCACCAAATTTAATCCAGATGTCGAGACAGTGAAGGAAAGTAGGCCAATTAGTTCTTACTAGAACTTGTTATTAACATATAGATCATAACTAGTGAGGGGCCATTACTATGGATATATTGTGTACTAAAGTGCAGGTAAGAGTATGACAACAAAGGCATAGCTAAGAATGCAGTAGTTTGCTTGTTTACGCACACTGAGGCAGCCGGGGGGAGAAATCTACCACAAAATCTGGATAAGGGTTAAATATTCTATTTCCCCCCATGTTCCTATATGTCAAGAAGTTCAACATTTCAGTTATTTCAGAAGTTTGCTGATAACCTCTGAAAATCCAGTCTTGAGTTTTCAAAGTAAGTCCATCTATACCTGCTCAAGTACTACTCCAGAATGGACAACTGTGAAATGTAGGTAGCCTGAACGTGTCCATCTCATACTAATTTTCAGACTCACTGGTCAACATCCAACTAGTATTGCACATGCAGTGGGAAAGGGGTAATTTTCATTGATACTTCCCCTCCGTGGCCATATGTGTCTCCCAAATATGTCCCAAGCCTCAGGAATTGCTGCAGAGGTAAGGGCAAGGAGGATGGCAAAAATTGCCCTTCCCACATTGCACAAACAAAATATTATACTGCACATGCAACAGTTTGGATGTCTGCTATCATCTGGTGACATACAACCTTATCCTATGCTATGGTCCTACAAGGTTAGCAAAAATAAAAATCCCTAACTCTGATACATGCAGTGTATAAAATATAGACTAAAAGCTAAATCATGGAACATCTAATAAGCTGGAAACACTTAAAATCAAATTTTCTTATGATGCAAATCCTTAGTGCCTGTTTACTTTGCCTTCAGGCTTATATAATATATGAAAGCGAAAGAACAGTGTTGGATAACAGAATATAGGTTTTTTTCCAGACTTAGCGGAAGAAATACTGGATCTCCATTGTAATTTATCTGCCTACACACCCTCTTGCTCACATGTAAGGTGGGCGTTTGCCGGTGGTTTTGATCCATGCCTTGGCAAAGATAAAAACCAGACTCTAAAAAGGAAGGTCCTGTTGCTCTGAAGGCAAATTAGCAGCACATCTGGCAGCCAGTGAGGTCAACAGCTGATGCCATAAAAGGACCTTTTGGAAGAAACAGGATGCGACACCTGGATGATGACAGTTTTGGATGAGAATAGGCTTTCTTGTCCTTTGGGGTCTGCTAGGAATAAAAATAACCCCCAGGAAAAAGCACAGAATTTAAACCCACAGAGTTCATCTGCTCAAAAGCAACATAATGGCCCTGAACTTTTACACTTTAAGTGGATTTCTGAGTTAGCACTACAGGATGTGAATTACTCCCTTGGACGTGGTTCGCATGTGCATGTTCACATGGAGCATCAAGTGATGATGAAAGGCTTGTATCCTGCCAGACCACGTTTCAGTTCACTCAATTCACATACCTGACTCATCACCAAGTGTTGAGAAATCCAGTTTTTATATGGATCAGCTCTAAGTGTGTGTTTTCACATATCACTCTCCTCAACAGTATTGACCTGATTAGCACAGCAACATAATTCAGAGCACTTCCCAGCCTGCATAGAGACAGCAAGTCCAAATGCAGTCAGTCACATTTTAAGTGGTGACCCTTCAAATTGACCAGTGCTATTTCCAACCCACATTATTTACTTGAATGGGGGTGGTATGCTGAAGAGATCTGTGCAAATATTGCCCTATATTAGGTTAGCTAGACCCAGTTTGGAGGGGGTGAGTAGAAAATGCTTTCACAAAGCATGCTATATCTCTCCAAAATACAAATTCACAAGATCATTCACTATGAATAGTGACAGACATAATGAGGAAAATTACTTAATGTAGTCCAATTGAAATTAAAACAGGCTGGCAATGCCTAACTTGCCCTTTTAATTTCAATGGGCTTACTATGAGTAATTTTTCTCATCATGTCAGACAGTGAGAAGTTTGGAAAAAGAACACCACTGTCTGCCTATTTGCATCTGGAAAAACAGCCAAAAGCCAAAGTCCAGAAGCGTCTGGTCCTACTGATTTCAAGATAAATGTTTTCACACACACCAGTTTCGTTTCTAAGAACATAAGAACAGCCCTGCTGGATCAGGCCCAAGGCCCATCTAGTCCAGCATCCTGTTTCACACAGTGGCCCACCAGATGCCGCTGAAAGCCTACAGACAAGAGTTGAGGGCATGCCTTCTTTCCTGCAGTTACTCCCCTGCAACTGGTACTCAGAGGCATCCTGCTTTTGAGGCTGGAGATAGCCTATAGCCTTCCGACTAGTAGCCGTTGATAGCCCTCGCCTTCTAATGGGACTTAAAGGTGCTGAACTTGGCCTGGCTACACACAGCCTTTTATAACACTGGGAAGGGGGAGGGGGGCACTGTAGAACCAGTCTCGGTCCCATGTAAGTAATCCTGAAGATATGCTATGGTTAACCACTCCACAAAAGTATGCATACACAAATGGTAAAGATATGGCGGGGGGGGGGAGGTTTGCCATATTTCGTTTCAGAAATTTTACTTTATGATTATTATTATTAATTCAATTTCTATACAACCCTTCCAAAAATGGCTCAGGGTGGTTTACACAGAGAAATCCTATATAATAAGATCCTTGGTGTCTGCATCCATGTCTCTGACGATGGTTGGTGTCTGCGTCCGTGTCTCTGATGGGTGTTCTGGGCATGCGTGGTGCGCGTACGCAGAACACACCGAGAGAGACACGGATGCAGACGCTGGTTGCCATGTTGGTGCCGGCGGCGGCATGGAGGCTGGCGGCGAAGGGCCCGGCCGGGCCGCGGAGGCCGGCAGCGGCATGGAGGCTGACGGTGAAATGCGCGGCCTGGCTGCGGAGGCTGGCGGCGAAGAGCCCGGCCCGGCCGCAGAGGCCGGTGGCGGGGAAGGGCCCGGCCGGGCTGCAGAGGCCAGCGGAGGCCAGGGACGAAGGGCCCGGCCGGGTCGCAGAGGCCGGCGGCAAAGTGGAGGCCGGCAGAAAAGGGCCTGGGCGCGGAGGCCGGCGGCGGCCCGGCCGGAGACTGGGGCGAAGGGGACAGAGGCGGCGGCGGGCCCGGCCCGGCCGTGGGGGCCACAGGCGGCGGCGGCGGGCCCGGCCCAGAAAGGGGAGGCCAGCGGTGGTGGGGGCCCTGGCCCGGCCGGGGAGGTCGGCGGCGGCACGGAGACTGGCGGTGGTGGGAGGGGGAATGGCGGCGGTGGGGCCTGGAGCGCACGACTCTTCTGGGCAGGGGGGAGTGGGAAGGGCAAGAGGGAGTGGGGCAGGGGGAGGGGGAGGGGGAAGGGAAGGGCAAGAGGGAGTGGGCCAGTGGGAGGGCAGGAGGGACTGGGGCAGGAGGCTGACAGGGAGGGGAGGGTGAGAGAGAGGGGTGGGAGGGGGAGGGAGGGCAAAAGGGAGTGGGGTCGGAGGGAGGGGAAGAGAGGCAAGAGTGTGGGGCAGAAGGGAGGGAGGGAGAGTCGGGCAGTACTCTCAGAAAAGGGCCCCCACTCTCGGCCAGAGGAGGCAGTGGGCCTGGCCGGGTGGAGGAGGATGCGGTGCGGCCGAGGTGGCGGCGGAGCCGCGGCCTCGGCCAGAGGAGGCGGAGTTAGCTGGCCCCAAAGGTCTACTAGCGCCCGTTAATTTAACGGGCTTAAAGTTACTAGTAATAAATAAATAAGATGGATCCCTGTGCCCAAAGGGCCCACAATCTAAAAGAAACATAAGACAGAAACCAGCAACTGTCACTGGAGGTACTGTGCTGGGGGTGGATAGGGCCAGTTACTCTCCCCTTGCAAAAATAAAGAGAATCACCACATTAAAATGGTGCCTCTTTGCCCAGTTAGCAAAGTTTTTGACCCCTTTCTATTATGTGTCACAGAACATGGGATTATTTTAAATTAGATCAAGCTACACTTGAACACATCTTACAAGCAAATCCAATTTTTAAAAATAATGGGTGCTGCAAGATGTGACTTTGTTCACTCCAATTATTTTACAAGTGTTGAAAAAAGGGAGCACTGGCCGATATCGAGACCAATGCTGCACTAGTACAATGAACAAAGATGCACACAATGCAAGAAGGCTGTGTAGGCAAAGGATGCTTAAAACTGCTCAGTCTCTTGCGCAAGTGTTGTGCTGCGAAAAGGCTTCATAGCAGCAAAGCAAGTGCCCCCTGTTGCACCATTGCAATGCAAGCTCCTGACTTAGTGGAACTAGCTAGTGCAACATCCTTGCACTAAAACATATTTGCACTAGTGCAGCCACTATTTTTTAATAATTTATCTTTGTTGCGTGATTACATCCCCCTACCCACCACTTTGGAATGGGCACCATATTTGAAAAGCTGATTACATGAACTGTTGAAATTCTATTCCACGCTATGAAACTGGGAGGCTCACAGTTCATGCAGAATTCTATCCAGGACTATTGGGACTATCAGTGTTGAGTAGGAACTGCCCATCCCCCCTAGAATAGGGGTGCCAAGCTGCAGCCCTCCAGGTATTTTTGGTCTACAATTCCCATCATCCCTGGCTACTGGCCACTGTGGATGATGGGAGTTGTAAGCCAACAAGAGCTGGTGGGGCGGGCGGGGTGCATTTTGACACCCGCCATAGAACACGTTCTGCTTTGCATGCACATTGCAGGAGATGATCAGTAGCGGTAGGCAAGCTGTCTTTCAAGGATGCTCATATGCCATTATTGACAGTATCAGTAAAGAACCTCTGATAACTCCACAATCTCTTAGAAGCTTATCAGAAACTAGCTGGAAGATCACTGAATGAGATGGATATTACTGGTCCTGTCAATGTTTCTGTCGGGATGCTAAGTTACCTGGTTGCCTGCGTGGCTCTATGGAGTCCGGAGGAGGCCATGGCATCCCTCCTGTGGGACTTCAGCAGACAGCAGGGGTGAGAAGTAACCAGGCTGTTTGGGTCCTGGTGGGGTTGAGAGGGCAAGACAGGGAGAGCTGCAGGGAACAGCTCCAGGGAGACATATAGGTTGCATGGGGCAGGAAACAGGAAGCAAGGTCAGGAAGGGGGCAGGGGGCTGGAAGTAGGTTTTAAGCCCTGTTAGCTCTACTACTACTTCTACGGATATTTATATACTGCTCTTCAACCAAAGTTCTCAAAGCAGTTTACACAGAAAAATACAATACAATACATAAATAAGATGGTCCCCTGTCCCCAAAGGCCTCACAATCTAAAAAGAAACACAAGGCAGATACCAGCAACAGCCACTGGGGCATTTAAAAACCATGCAGCGGATGATGAGGGGCTGCTTCTGAGTATGGCAGCTGAGAGTTCCCCAGGAGAGGGAATTGGCTGAATGCAGCAAGCCAGGAGGACGACTCAGGTGGAAACTAACCCCTTTCCGTGGCTGTTCCTGAAGCTGACCTTTTTTCTGAGCCTATCCAGTCATTCTGGAGTTCAAGAAGAGCCAGGAGCCCACCTCGACCCCTGGGAGTACGACAGTTTCAAAACAGAAACAATACATAAAATCATTGGTGACCAATTGCTTACCTCAGACATATCATGTACCAGTAGAAGAGGAATACTAACTGTAGTAATGTCATGCGTGCAACACACTTTGAGGATATTTCGGAGGCCCATGATTGCAGGATCCCGGGCAGTAATATTGCCTGACCTCACACTATCATCCACACAGAGGTGAAAAGTAACATGAATTTCAGAGAGATTTGAATGGCGAGTGATATAGAATTCTCCTGGGGAAATATATTAAGAGACAGATTAATCAACAGTCTCCAGGGACAAATTTAAAAATCAAGACGAGAAAGGAGAAAAATGCGATTTAAAACCATCTTTCAAGACAACTCAGTTCAAGTAGATATGTAAGAGGCTGTAAGGGTTTGGATGGGCCAAAACAAGCTCGGGCTTAATCCCTCCAAGACACAGTTATTCTTGTTTAGAAACCAGAACCTGACCAGATCAAGAACTAGTGTCTCCCTTGATGGGGTCACGCTCCCCTTGAAAGAGCAGGCTCGCGATTTGGGAGTCATCCTGGACTCACAGCTCCTGCTGGAACAGCAGGTAGAAGCTGTGCCCTCGTCACCTCTCGGTTGGACTACTGCAATGTGCTTTACCTGGGGTTGCCTTTGAAAATCTCAGAAGCTTCAACTGGCCCAAGATTCTGTGGCCTGGCTGCTTATGGGCAGCAGAAAACATGGTGATGTTTCACATTTGTTGCGGTCACTGCATTGGTTGCCAGTTCACTTCTGGGTCCAATTCAAAGTGCTAGTTATTACCTATAAAACCCCTAAGGGTTTGGCACCTGTGTACCTTCAGGACTGCCTCTCCCATCCAACTTTGACCCACCCTGTGAGGTTGTCTCAGGTGGGCCTTCTCAGAGTTCTGGGCCCAGGGGAGGGCCTTCTCTTTTGCAGACCTCTCCTTATGGAACACCCTGCATTACCTGGGGGACTGGTAATGTAATGTCACTTCCCTTCTGACCTTTAGCCTTTTGAAAACTTATTTATTTTGCCAGGCTTTTAGTTTTTACTGTGTTTGTGTGTCTGTTTCCCCCTTTTTTCTCTTCCTGTTGTTTTAATTTATGTAAACCACCTCAAGTCTATGGAAGTCCGGCAGTCAATATATTTGCTAAATAAATAAATATGAAATGTTTTCCATCAGATACAAATTAGCTACAGTACTTACTTTTTTTGGCAATATTACAACACAGTGCAAAAGTTACTGTGGCATAAGCACATACTGAGAAAAATGGGTGTGTATGTATGAAGCAAATGTAACAGGGAAAAAAGTGGAGTACCACCTACATTTCCTTTTACATCATCTAAACCTCATTTTCTCCTCCACCACAGAGAACTCATGTAACATGATGCAAATAGGCAGATGTAAATCTATAAATTGCTAGGAAGATTAGAAGACAAAAAGGTATGTTGTAACACTGAATACTGAACACATATTTGTAAGCATACAGATATGGAAATGGCAGACACAGAGGAGCTGAAGGAGAGGATCTAAAAAGGAAGGGAGAGTTCAGGTGTAGGAGTGACTCTTGGAAGAGGAGAAGGGGGGGCGGCGGACGGGCAAGAAGTACTATTAAAGAAAATGTATCGCAATGAATACACTTTAAATTTATTGAAAATCAATTTCTCCTGGCAATTTAACACACTAGAAACAAGACTTTGCTCAAAAACAGCAGCTGCAATAACAGCAATTAGAGTTTGACGGACTGGTGGCAGAGTCAGTTCCAATGATACGCCTGTGGCTGAGTGCAGAAAAATACCAATTCATGTGAACAGTGTAAACTCTCAAACTCATCTGAGATCAAAGCTCCTCTTTCATGAAGAGAGAAGTTGCATTTCCCCCGCTTTTCATGGAAGACGAGACAAGATCTCACGAGACTGCAACTCCGCCACTGTACTGCTCATGAGAGAGCTGGCCATTCATGCCATTGCCAGAGAATGGAAAATGACCGATTTGCAGAGCCAGGCGTCTGGAAGAGAAAAGAGCAATTTGGCAGTGCAGACTGGCAGTGGTGTCCCTAGGGTTTGAGTAAAAGCAATCCTCAAGTAGCAGGGTTCATGGGACTGCAAGAGACAATGTTTAGAATACAGGCACCACTGCACCAAGGGTCAAACTAGACATTATTTTAAGTGTGTCTGCTCTCTTTACATATCTGTTTTAGTTTTGTAAATGGCATGCGTGTGCGAACCAGATCAAAACCATGAGTAGGGAGCCTTGAATACTTTGCTCCTGCTGTAGTTCTGATTATGGATTATGCCCCTCAATTTACATTAAGAAAAAAAAAGCTGCCATTGGCATCACCTGAACCTTTTATTCCTAATGGAAATATTGTGGATGCAGTGAGGAGATGCGTGTGATTTGGATTAGAACCACAGTGGGCACAAAATGTTAAAGCTTCCCAACCCCACCCCACCCCCACATTGTGATTCTGATCTGGGTTGTGCACCCCCACACATGCTGTTTATGAAATAACAGAGACATGCAGGGTCAGGTGCATTTAAGGCAATGTGTGTTTTGACCCGTAATGGTGCACAAGCTCCACTAGACTGTTTTGTAACCAGTTGTATCTTTCCAATCATTCCTGGAAAACGTGGGGAAAGCCTGTGTTTTTTCCAAGAGCTCTCTTCTAGCTAAAAATATGAATTTCGGGAGCACCAGCCTTCCTTACTCATTTCCCTCTTCTTTCCCATAACTTGCCCTTGCAACGTTTTGTGTGTGTGTGTGTGTGTGCGCGCGCGCGCGTGCGCGCACGCTCTGACACTGACGCACACACACACACGCACACACGGTGAGGGGAGATGCTGGCGGCAGCAGGGGCCATCAGAGAGGAGCAGCAACAGAGAGGATACTGCAGAGGCAGTATCTTTTAAAAATTTCATTATGTTTCTTTTCGACTCACCAGACACACATAGCAACAGGAACATGCTCTTCGCACGTAAAAATTCAGTATACAATTACAATCTGATTTCTAGCAATAGACATATCTAACAAAATAGATGGCATAAACAGAACTTACCAGGCAAAATATTTGATGGGTTTTGTTCCATATTCTTAGACTTGTCTTCACTCCCACAACTTCTGTTCGCTGCATGTGAAAGCAATATAAGTCATTAGGATATTACATACAGTTAGGTGCTTCTCAGTTACATAAGATGGCATAAAATGAAAGATCAACCACATTTTCACAAGCTTTGAGGACAACATGTATAAAGCCTTATTGCTGATAATACGGGGGGCGGGGGGAGGTGTGGCGGGGGGAAGAAGAGTTCCAGATTTGATATATATTTAAAAATCTGCATAGCATAAGCACACACAAGTTACATTTTGAATGGAATTTCAACAGATTTTTAACAATTAAATTTTGGGCACCATCCATCAAGAGCACAGTACCAAGAAAACACTGAATAGGAGGAGGAAAAGAAGAGGACATCTTTGCCCACCTACTTAAAATAATCCAATGTGGATCTTCTCAGGATCTGATCCTATGCTTCCCTGGAACTTCACACCTCTCCCTTCAGATTTCCTCTGTCCCTTCAAGGGAGGTGGTGGTGGTGGTGGGGATGACAGTCTGACACACAATTTGAAAACCAGTGGCAATAATGGCTCAGATCTATGGCCTGGGAGAAGAGACGCTCCTCTCTCCAGCGAATGACAGTGGAGTGCTCTTGACAGTCATTTTAACTAGAGGGCGGTGGGTGGGAGGGAATGCTATTTATGCTGGGCAATATCACAGGGAGTCATTACTTCGGGGTAGAGCAAGGGCATGGGCTTTGGTTAGCTTGTTCTCTCAATCCTCATGTCGTGGGTTTTTAAACTGGTTGTGTATGCTAATCCCTCATGTGGGATTAGGACATTTGATGAGGCTACTAGATGTTGGTCTCTTGGGGGCAAAAACCTTGTGAGGAGGATTTGCAAAATGTTTTTAGCAATGAGTCCTAACCAGGGGTATTAACAGCACTGTGTAAATTACAGTTTTATTAGGTCTCCTCTCTGTTGCTTGTTGGATTTTAATTCTGAGCCATTCAGAGTCAATCTTGGCTTTAAAAACCCCCAGGGTAATTACATATACAATATAATAATTATTTGCACCCATCCTGCCCCCTAGAAACACAAAGAATACCTTAGTGGTAACCCTATTTTCAACATGACAAGCTCTGCAAAACATTTTATTTCAAATGTAGCTAGTGAACCATGGCTACAAAACTGGATTATGGGTAGTCTGTGCTTCCAACGTTCAGGAGAATAAATGGGGTTTCAGTGATGAGAAAAAGTACACTTTATCTTGGACAACATTTCTAAATGCTTATTGGCTTTGTGTTCTAAAGAGCAAACAGTAACCATATTGTACTTCCAAGGCAACTGCAAAGATGACACCCCCACCCACCCCATTTGTTTCAAGGAGAGCGACTCCAACTATTACTGACCATGCATCCTCTTGGACTTACTGCTCTGCTGCGCTCTGGCATAAAGTACAACCTGCTGAACAACTTCAAGCTGCTCTTGAATCCCAGGGAAGTGGAAGTCTGTGCACTCCTGGCAAACTGTTGCAAAGTCTGAAATGAAGAAAAGACTTTATTCTCACTAAGGTGATAAATCTGTGTCTGGGCTGTACTTCAGACTGGTGGTGGTGATGGTGGCAGCTCACAAGATGAATTGCTCTTCCTTATACAAACACTCTCTCCAAAGAGAAAAGGGAGAAACAGTCTAGCCTAGCTTTCTTCCGAACATACTACCATCTCCCTTATCTGCAGTCTGATGTGATGAAAGCCAAGCATAGGTTTACCAATTCAGTGAGAACCAGGCCAAAGAGTTAAGGGTTGAAAGAGAAGACCAGAATGTTTTGCACTGCAGGACACTACTGCTATAGTTCAATCACTTAGCCTCCCCACCACCCCGGAAAAGCCAAACACCTTCATCTCTCAGAAAAAACATTTTTTGTGTAACTGGATTTACAGAGTCTAACAATGTTCTCAGATATGAACACCTTGACAAACAGCTTTTGGAGCATGCTGTAGCATCTTAGCCCATTAAGATTCTGAAGGGAGATAATTTGCAATACAAAAATGATAAAAATAATTTGTGTTAGATAGTCTCAGTCCTTCAGGCTATCAGTTTCTCAAACTACAAGAATCTTTGCATGAAAAATTTGATTTAAGATTATAACGAAACACACAACTAAGAAGTTTGGACAGTACAAGCACTTTAACATTTATTTATTTTTTAAAGAGTTTGATTACTAAAAAAGATTTTTTTAAAAATTACTAGGAAGGTTAAGAAACAAGCACATCAGCACTCCTTTCAGAAGTAACAACATGTCTGTGTGTCACGTATATGCAAGTAAATAAATCCAGCGAGTACTTATGGACAGAAGCAGTAAAACATCACAAGCATTAATAACTGCAGGTTGCATGTAAAGCATGCATAGCTATTTTAAAACACACGGGCACATCATATAGGCCTTACTAATGTTACATCCAACATACATATGTGGATTTTCCAGAAAAGTTTGAATTGGAAACTTTCCCCATGCAATGTTTTTCTCATTTATATAAGTTTTCCTCTCAGAACATTTTACTATGCAAGTTTCTCTGACATCCTAATAGATTGTGAGCTGATTTGGCATGCCATTTGACCTATATATTTAGCAAAAGAAACCCCACCATATGCCTGCTTACAATCAATGCAACATTTGTACTCTCTCACTTACTTCCTAGGAATAACGCATGCGCCCGTTCTGGGGCACGTGCGCACTCGCTGCCGCCATGCACGCGCTCCGTACACTTGTGACGCGTACGGAGCGCGCGTGTGGTGGCGGCGGCGAGTGCAAATGCACGCCAGAACGGGCTCATGCGTGTAGCGTATTTGAGCTCTAGCAGGCTAACGACAGGGCTAGGGGCGGCAGGGAGGAACGCTGCCGCCCCAGAAACTTTTGCAAAAACCACAGCGCCGGAGGGGTAAGAGCGGCGGGGTGTGTGTGTGTGTAAGTACTACCCCCCCGCCCTTAAAGCTACAACCCTCCCCCCCCGTGCCCATCCAGACCGGTTCGGCAGCATGCACATCCCTATAATCTATTATATTAATTCTCCTGGGTGTGCCTTGGAATGTGCATCCCAGAGCCCAGCTGATTGGCTGGGCGGCAGATAGGCCTGATTGGTTGAGGCGCATCCAGGAGGATTGGTCGCCGTGGCAGCAGCAGGCCTGGCCGCAGAGGCCAGAGGCAGCGGAGGGCCCAGCCCAGCCACAGAGGCAAGGCCCAGGAAGGGCAGGGGAGAACCGGGGGGGGGGGAGTGGCAGTGCGGAGGAGAAGCGGCTGGGCCTGGAAGTGGAGACTGGGGCAGAACGTGGGGGGAAGAGGTAACCGCCGGCCCCAAAGAGCGCACAGATGCTCTGTGCTGGGTCGACTAGTCCCTTGAAAAACATTAAAAATTTTGAAAATGCCAATCTTGCTAATATTGCATTGGCATCCATCCATTGATATTAATGTATTTTATGAAACAATGAATTTTTAGAAATTATTTTTTTGTGGAAAAGTTACAAAGTATGGGGAAATGTTCAACCCTTCTCTAGCTACATCTATATTACATAATACCTAGCACACAGTCTCTGCTATTCAGCACATATAGCTGTATGGGATGGATGTAAATCTGAATTTACGAAATTCAGCTGTAAGATATGAGTATTTTTCTACATTCGGACACTGCTTGTCTCCTCCTCCAATATTAGAGGCACCTAAAATGGTGCTTGAAAGATTGCAGAGTATTAATACAACAGAAAGTTCTTTTATCAAATACCATAAAAGACGAAGGTCCAGATTCAACGCTCTATGTACTCATGAAGCTAAATGGGGAAGCAGTTCTCTGATTCAGTTTAACATTGGGGTGGGGGAAGGGGGAGCTCTGTGCATGTAGTATATTTTCTGCTCAGACTGAGCCCTAGCTCAGGAATGAATGGAGAAGTTCTTGCATGTGCATGAGCAGTAAAGAGTCATCAGATAACATGTGAGTGCAGAGCTCATGCTGATAGCTTTTAATGGTGGTACTGAAAGCCAAGTGTTATTGTGACAGGGGTTTGCAATTTCGACTGGTCCATTGAAATGCTGGATAATGCCGATAAATCCCAGCAAGCTCACCTATACACTAAAACTTCGCCCATGAAGGGAGCCTAGCAGGTTGCTGTCCAATACATTTTTGTAGATTCTAATTACTGCAAAAAACTTAGTTATTGCAAAAACAGCTTGTTCTATTTTTTTTTTAAAAGCTACGTTTTTGCAATAACTTTGGAAATCAATTCAGCAACAAGAAAACCATTTCAGTGAGGAAGACTGACCTCTTTTGATCCCACTGTATGAGCTGATACGATTATCCACTAACAAGACAAGGCCACAAAGAGAAGTTGAATAAAGTGACAGCGCAGTTTGAAGCCTGTGGAGTTTGACTCCGCTGCGATGACTGCGTTTGTGTTTGCAGAAGTCCAGCATATCTGCCCTTAGTAATCTCAGGTTATGCATGGTTTTCAGTTGTGCTCCTGGGTAGGAATGAACAGGGAAGGAAAAAAGAATAATCAAAAAAGGAGCTGACAGAATCCCAGGAACAGTTGGCAAAATGAATTATATGGACATCTAGATCTAATTACTCTGGCTTTACTGCAGGGACTACCCTAAAACATACTATGAGTCAGTAACTGTGATAACGTATTGGAGAAATAGAAGTGTTTCTGTTTGGAGATCTGCCTGGGCTACCCATTCATCACTTTTCCAGCTTCAAATCTCAAAGCATGTCTGCTCACTGCAACGGGTTAACAAACCCTTAGTAACTTGGCCAAGGGCATCAGCACAGAGTGAGAGAAGTCTATGGGAATTCCCCCAAATCCAAAACATAGATTACTGAACCAAGAGGTTGTTTATTATTTAACATGCACATCAATCATAAAAAGCAAGATGTTGTTTCTAACATCATAGTGACCCTCATTGACTAGCTTACTTAGTTACACAGCAAGGAGCCGTGAGAAATCCAAGTCCTCTCTTGCCTCCTTGACAGAAAGCCCAATGTGGGAATCAAGGAGCATACTTTTTGCTAACTGAAAACAACAGACTTGGCTCTATGCTTACAGAAATACATGGCTGCTGTGAACTAGTTTTGAGGGTACAATGTGATATGAAGTTGTAGAACAATTAGCCAAGGGGACTGAGATGATTGTCCCACTGAAAGCTCTTCCACATGCATTACACTAACAAAACTAGCGTAAAGTTGAACAGTTCTAAGTCTGCTGATCACAGAAACAACAGCGATCATGCTAAGGGCATTTACCTCTTCAGTCAAACACCTTAAGTGTGAACAGCCTGGGCAGGATGGTGACTGGACTCCTGACTCACTTTGTCTGAGGTAAGCATATACAGCAGGCTATGTATCTGAAATGTCTGATTAGAGCTCATGGTCAATATTAACCTCTTCCATCTGGAACCAGGGATGTTGAACATACCTCAAGTTCAGAGGGGAAACCTGGCTAGCATTAGCCATTGTAAACACTGATGCAGACCTAAAGCTACACAATGGCTAAAGCAAAGCAAAGAAAGGAGCAGGGAATTCATACCGGAGAGGGGAGGAGGAAGAGCACGAGCATGCTAATCTCTTAAGTAAATACACACACAAATATAAATGAGGGACATTACTTCTGCCCCAGAGTTTAGTTGGATAAGGAAAAAATAATAATAATAATAAAGCAGAGGCTCTAAAGTTATTTTCCAGAGTATCTTACAATTCAAGAAGAAAAAAAAATGGTAAAAGTTTTACTCTCAGGAGAGAGGCCTGGCCATCGGTAACCGATTGGCCCCTCTGTTGGCTATCAGTTACATGCATAATGTGTAAAGTAAGTGTATCACTCAGGATGTAATCTTATATAAGACATTGATGACAAGCAGATAAGGTATTTGATAGCATGAACAGGGGAGAGAGTATAAATTTGACAAGAGAAGCACCAGATAGCCAAGGATGGTTACCCTTTCTGGTAACAGAAATTGAAGGATAACCTACATACTAAAAAGTATAGAAAACCAGCTAAAAAGAATTTAATTATAAACAACAATTCAGCACAGCTCTTAACAATCAAAGACCAAATGGTTAAAAATATAGTTAAAAGTGTAGCTGAAGTTTCATCACAGGAACATAAGGGACAGACTATAGAAAAAGATAGGAATCTAGCAGGAACAAATGGGTATAAATTCCTCTTAAGAAGAACAGAGGGATCAAAATATGTGGCAGGTTTACCTGTGCTTAAGATCCCCTTTATTTCTAACAACTTTATTAGGTAGTGTCAGAAAAGTTTAAGAACACATGGGATCAAGGTTAATGTAGTATGGACAACCACCAAGACTTTGAAACAGCAGTTAGTAAGATCTAGACTATACAATTAAAAAAAGATGTGAAATAAAAGCCTGCCCAGTCAGTGAAAATGGGGGAAAGGATCTGAAAGCAAAAAGGAACTATTTACAAAATTACCAGTACAGAATGTGTTGAAAATTATATAGGAGAAACAGGAAGACATTTGGTTACTAGATTCAAAGAACACCTTGCAGATGCCAGGCAACCCAAATCATTTAAAAAAAAAAAAAAAAAAGCAAAATACTAGGAAAACAGATTTCAGGGGAGAATCCTACAGGGAATCAGGAACTATTTGAAATAAATCTAATGCTTATTTCTATTTGAAAATTCAGTTGGGCTCCATGAGAATAGTACATAATAATGCTTGCACACCTCCTTAAAATTACCACCCTTGGAATTGTTTCCAAGGGAACTACATTTCCTGATGCCTGAGATTTGCCTTCCACTGAGGAAACTTACTGAGGGCCAATTTGTACTTTATACCCATTGCACTAAAGAACTCAGTCTTCTGAATATCTCGACATGGGTCCAGATCCTAACCATATATTTTCTAAAACGCGATACTTTCTTGTGCGCATGTGGCATTCAATATGCTACATATGAATGTGGCATTCAATATGCCACAAGAACAGTAAATACACGAAAGTCCTCTGAAAAAGCCAAATCCACTGTTTTTAACTACAATAAAACATTGGGAGAATAGGCACTCATGTAAGATATTCAACTTTCCATTTACCCAAGTGAATAGTGAAACTTTCTTCCAATTGTCTTTGATCTTCAAAAAGTCTTCCATTTCCTTCTACAGATTCCCTCCATTGATTAGGTTGCACTTTTATTTCATCACTGAAATCAAAAGAAAACAATTTAAGAGGCAAGTTTAGTTTTTCTTCATTTTTATTAACTGACAGGAAGAGGGTTTTTTCCAAGCCAGCCAGGAAATCTGAGCAACTTAGAGTATACAGACCTGCCTCATATTGCTCTGCCTCTGGTCCTCTGTTTGACTGGCTCCCTGATTATTCAAGCCCAAGTCTGGCTCCAACTACACCTTCTGCCTCTGGTCCTCTGCTCAACTGACTCAACCAGAACTCAAACTGTGGCCTGTCCTCTGCCTGACTCTGACCAACTGTAGTCTGGCCTTAGCCAAAGTGTGACACTACAGTCTGTCCTAACTTTACCCAAGGCATGACCATCCCATTTCAGCCTCTCCTGGCCTTAGCCAAGGCATGACACTTTAAACAAAAAGGTTTCCTCATAACCATGGTTTGGAAGTTGGAAGAAAGAGTGCACGTCTTATGAATGCAGAAGGTTCAATTGGCAGGGGAGCCGAAAAGTCAATGGCCCTGTTTGGCCTAGTCTTGGCATTTGCTCTTCAGGCATTTGTCCTTTGCCAGAAAGAGCGTTTCTGGGAGAGCTGGAAAGATCTTTTGCCATCTCTGTGGTCAGAATGGCCATATAGGTATCTGGGTTTGTGAGAGTAGGCTTGTAGAGTTGAAGACAACATAAATGTCTTGGCTATAAACTTTGATTTCTTCATACAATCCATAGCTTCATCTGTTCAGGAGGTGAATAGCCCCTCCTCATCAAAAGGGAGGTCCTTGATCTTATCTCATGTCAGGCAGAAGAGATGAGGAGCTCAATCAAGAACGGTGTCTCAAGGAGATAGAGCTAGCCAACGTGCGTGATTCTGTCTCCATTAAATATTTGGTTGTGCTCATAGTCTGGTGCATGATATCTGCTGATTTTGACAGCTCCTTGAACTTGGCTTGGATAGGGTCAGATGCATTTTGTAGATCATCCTTGAACCCTTCCCAAATGAAGCAGTGGAATTTAGACATGCATGTCAATTAATTGGTTATTTTCATCGATGAAGATGAGGAATAGACCTTTCTCCCTACAGGGTCCAGTTTCCAGACTTCTTTATCTGTGGGAGCAGAGTGTTAACGGCCAGATTTGCTTCCCACAGCATAATCCACAATGAATTTGGTGGTGCATGCTTGAAAAGGAATGTGCAATTGTCTTCCTGCACTCTGAAGAAATTTTCCAACCTTTTGGAGGTTGAAGTTGATGAGGATGGGGCATCTCATGCTGAATTTATGAGCAATGGGAGCATGGGAAGTGCAGCTGGTTGAGACATGGAAGTGGAGGTCACAAAATCATAGACCGGAACCTTAACTACATGGACTGGGGATTTAAGTTGAAGGACTTTAGCCATTATGGCTACCTGAATGTGATACGAATTGGTCTCTTCCATCTGGGAGTTGGAAGGGTGGTTAGGTACACTGTTGTCCGGCAAAGCATTGGGCGGGTTTTCAGTGTATGTAGATTCGTTATCTGAGACCAAAGAGGAGGTGTAGGCATCAGCAGAGACAGGTCTTTGTGGTACACTGGAATAGGGCCTTCAGGTTCTGCAGGAGTAGGCAACCTGGCAGGGGCAACCGGGGCACTGGTTCAGCAAGATTAGCATGGCCGGTTGTGGGGGCAGCGATGTGGGCCCAACAGGTTCTTAAATGAAGGCTGGGGCACAGGATTTGAAAGCGTAGTGGTCAACTTGAGTTGGGATAGATTTCAAAGTCTGAATTCATGGTGGTCATATGGTAGGGATGGTGAGGGCATGAAGGCAAGATCCTTGAACCTCCTCATCCTTCTTACACAGCCTGGGTCTAAAGCTCCAGTAATCTAACCAACTCTGATAAGGTGAATATGTAGTAGCAAAAAGTGGAGCCTTGTCTTTCATGGTTGGGCAGGAAGATGAGACAGGAAGCAATGAGGGATTGCCTCCAGTTGGGGAGGCTGATGGATCTTTGGGATCTCCATCGCACCCAAACTGTTGTCCTCATTGACGTTGAGGCCATGGAATGAGAAACCCTTGAAGGTAGACCTCGGTGGCATTGTTACTTGAGAGGCTACAACAGAGTCAATGTCATGGAATAGAGGGTATTCTCTCGACACTGGTGGTGTCAATGGGCAGGTGTCTCTGAAAACTGGTGTTGAAAGAGTGGCTGTAGGAGTGGGGGCGCTCTTGGGCTGAGACACATTGGACGAGAGTGATAAATATGTCAACGTTAACAAAGGACTGACTGTAGCAGAGACCAACAGCATTGGAGGCACTATTGTCGGTGGGCACCAGCTGGGAAGGTGGAGCTGTCAAAGCCTCTTTGAAGATCTTGGGTGAAAAGGATAACAAATGTGAAGCAACTGGTTGGACAACTGGAGACTGTGTCCAGAAAGCGGACAATGTCAACATCAGCAGTCGATTACAAGGCGACAAGTGGATCGACATCAAATTTGATATCGAGGCCAACAATCATGTCACAGTCAGTGTAGGACCTTGGGAGGTAGACCTTGATGAAGGTTTTTTGCATCAACGGGCCAATCTTGCGAATGAGGAGGATGATTTTGGATGAGAGGAGGATTCCTCTTCCCAATGCCACCGTTATTTATGATGTTTATAATCAGTCTTTGACACATCACAAGGCTTTTTGAAAGTAGCCCGTGTGTTCATAGTAGATGACGTCAATGGAGCCAAGCCCAGCTTCGACAGGACTGATGTCGATGGAGTCAGCGACATCGGTGAACATGGCATAGACGTCAATGGTCATACGGCCTGTCAGGGATGGGTGGAACTGTGCTTTCTGGAAACGATGAAGCTTTTGGGCTTTTCCTGTGCCTGTCAGCTCTAGTGTGGGCTGCATCAGGTAATGCCAGAATGCCAGCACATAGGGAGATCAGGGCTACTGCTAGGCCTGGAGTGGTGGATGCATCTAAAGTAGTGGCTTCATTTTTCAAGGTACACTTCAGCCCCTTTCATGGTATTTTGGGAATAACTAACCTAGACACACAAAAAGGCAAATTGATCCAACTCCCAAATGCAGCTACTTTAGTTCACAACAGCTATGGCAACATCGTACCTGCATCTCCTCACCTCCCATATGCCTTCAAACAGACAGGGATTTTCTACTTCACTAGCTGTACTAAAACACAAACACACAACTGCATAAGTTAATCTTGTCAATAACAGAGAGGGTACCTAATAGTGCTGTTGGGATTTTTTAGGTCTTCATGAAGTTTTATCACCCATTCCTGATACTCTTGCTTCTGGATTGCTGTAGTTTGTTTCAGTTCACTGTTCCACTTGTTCTCCAACACCTAAAAAAAGATACCAGTCAATTCATGTTTTTAATAACTAATTATCTACACAATTTAGTCCAATCAAGTAATTGCATTCACCTGCTGAGATTCAAAGTGTCGAGCTGCCAGCATGTTTACATCTTGATCTGTTAATGACATTCCCAATTTTTGCATCACTGTATCCATTTCAACACCTTGCCTATAAACAAGAACCATATTCAGAAATAAGTAAGCTTTCCAGTCATAACTGCCATTTATTTCAATATAACTCCAAGAGCAAATATTCTTCCCTAAAACAAATTCATATTTAGAAAAACAAGTTTTTCTATGAATACTTTTAGCAGCAAAATACTCATTTTGCAGAGCCTACCTACTTTTACAAATTTAACATAGCTCTTCTGCCTGTTGTACAGTGTGTTCCCCTTATGAAGGATTTGCAAAAATTTTAAAGAGAGTACTGCATTATATAACTAATAGCCAGAACCCATAGAGATGTGAAATTAGAACTAATTCCACGAATCAACAGAGGTTTAGACTTATTTTTACTGAACAGCAATTTCACACTCACATAACCAAAGGAAAGCATCAAAAACTATTTTTTAATATGGCAGACATGAAGGACAACTGATCAAAACAATTTTAAAATGTTCCACTAGCCTAGCACAAACCCATTACAAAACAACGTATAAGCTACTCTGGTTCCTGGCAGCCTAAATCTCATATGCTATTTAAAAACAAAACAAAACACTTATGAGAATATTTTCTCCTTCTCTTTGAAATAATGTTAAGATTAAACAAAAAATATTTAAATTTATAAACACACACACACACACACACACACACCTCTCTCGTAATTTTTTCAGTTCCACATCTCTTTCACTTATTAATTCTGAAATGCTAACAAAATAATTGTGCTCCAGATTTAAGAGGGTTTCAGAAGCAGGAGAATGGATTAGGTCATGATAGACATCTGCAAAGTCTTCATCCCAGCTGGGGTCTTCAGGTCTTGCATGCTCCAATGTTGCCTAGAAAATAAGGAAATTATTAGGATGTGTCATACACATAATGGGATAGAGATACAGGTCTATCCCATTTTTTAAAAAAGAAAGTTCAAAGATGAGGTACCTGGGCATTCAATATAATTTAATCTGAATACCTTCTGAGTTTTTGAAATAAAGTAAACGTGGATCTTCTTATATTGTTTTAAAATTTTACAGGAAAGTAAAATGAGAAAATAAGTTTCAAGTTTAACTTGTCATTACCAGACCTCAAAATATAATTTACAATCTAAAAAGCTACTAAGAACATAGCCATTTTTTCCTACAAGAGAAGGATTAATGCACCTCCACTCCCCCGAAATTTATTTTCCTCTTTGTTCATAATTAGAACTTATTCAATACATTTAAAATACTAAGGCAAATAAGAGTTTAGTTCACTTTCAACTTTTAGACAACAACAAAGAGAAACTCAAGGATGTAGTACACTGCTCTGGGCTCCTTGAAGGAAGAGCGGGATATAAATGTAAAAATAAATATAAATAAATAAAAGCAAAGGCATTCCCCACCCAACTTCCATAACTAAGATTTGAAGTCAAGCAGACAACGTCAGGAGAATATTGGGTGGGAAATGCAAGAACTGGACTTGGATAGGTTTGAATGTCACACTCACCAGGAGCACTTGTGCTCAGTGCCCAACATCCCCCCAGCATTTTCCCCACTTACAGACCAGTCAGTGATCATGTAAAGCCACCTTTAATCAATCTAGTTAACTGTGCTATTTGCCACACTCTACCAATCAATTCCTTTATAGCAGAAGATTTTACATTCTTCCAGTTTGTGGCAATAAACTATGTTGCCAGCTGTTAGCAAACTCAATATTCAAGATTCCTTCTGTACTGCTAATAGGTTAGTATATTCTGATAACGCTATCTTGGGCTCAGGAGCCACCACAACATGAATAATTCTTCCTAAAAAATACTATCCTATTCCTTTTCAGAAATATCTATCTTGAGCATCTTTTCCCAACTTTTTAAAAACTCTCCCCCTTTCCCATTTTCATCAATTTTCTACATGATTTTATATATCTTTGTTAATACATTCAGCTATTTGGATCTCAATTTTATGCTTTATACCATTCCCACAATTCTAATCTTCCAGTTCTTCTTTATTTTTTCCATGCCATCCAATTCATCTCCAGAGGAGTAAGTGGATAATACTAGAAAATGTTATCTACCTGCAACCCGAGGACTGTTTTACTGGTTACCTGGCACTGAAGGCTGAACCCTAGTAGCACTATGGACATTTCATACTTACCTCAGTATAGGTTTTGGACCAAGCATTTGCCAGCTGGTTCAAATCCACTTTGCCAGACTTTACAGCTTCTAGAGCTGCTTCCGCTTCTCTATCATAATATTTTATCGATTCCTCTTCAATGAATTTATTGAGTGAATCCTTCAGATCTGTCACATTGAAAGAAAAAATAACCCATCAAATAAAGTTTGTATCATAGCTGTCTTTTATAGTGAGTGTATATTCATTTTGTAAACTTCCAGTCCAATGTCCTATACGTGTTCACTTGGAAGCACACCCCACTTTAAGGGGACTGACTTCTAAGTCAGTATGCAAAGAACTGCGGCCCTAGTTTGCTCAAACCCCATCAATCTATTAGATTCAACACTTCAGAATAGCAAAGCATTAAACACTCTTTGCAACTATATTCAGTTACAGCACATTAATAAAAGGATGAGCAACATATGGCACATGGGATTTCATTATCAATCCTATAATATCAAATTCTAATATATGTTTCTAGTCCCTATGGTTACAGAAAAACCTTTAACATATGGCACGTATGTCCAAAAGATTAAAGGACTGAGTTTTGGTGTAGTGGTTAGAGTGCTGGACTAGACCCGAGTTCAAATCCTCATTCAACCATGATACTTGCTGGGTGACTCTAGGCCAGTCACTTCTCTCAGCCTAACCTACTTCACAGGGTTGTTGTGAGGAGAAACTAAGTATGTAGTACACTGCTCTGGGCTCCTTGGAGTAAGAGCGGGATATAAATGTAATAAAATAAATAAATATTCCTCCACAAAGATGGCAGATTGGCCTTCTTTTTCTGACGACAGATTAACTTGGTGATGAACAATTGCCCAAATAATAATAAACTCATACATGACCATTTCTTAATACACAAATCCTTACCATTTTCTACGAAGCATGGCAAGCTGTGAAGGAGCATGAGACGCCCATGCAAATGGCTTGCATTTTCTTGCACTGGGAATTTCAGTGGGACCGTAAGCACAAAATGTTGATTTCCAGCACTGAATTCAAATAAAAATTCTCTCTCCTTACTGCAGATATTTCCTTGCTCACTCTTCATTTTAAAGGCTTTCTGCATTCTAGTCAAATGAAAGGTTTATAATCATTGTACACACATTTAATCATTGTACACACATCATTGTACACACATTTAATCATTGTACACACATGAGCACACTGAAAAAATACCTATGACAGGATGTGAACAAGAGAAATAAAAGGCACAAGTTATAGAAATTCACTTGAACACTATGCTGCTCTCATTAGGAGAGTCATTCAGTATTAAGTTCTGCTTTTCCTTAAAAAGGAGTCCTGTCTTATTTCATTGGCTTTTTATATCCTATGCTGAAAATTATTGTTGGCAGATGTCCCCCTGTTCTAAAACAAGACATCATCAGGATCACAATGGTCAATTTATTTTTGGTGTCCTCTTTATTTTTTAAGATCCAAGATGGCAACCCTAATTTCCAGTTGAAAAACCTGATTTACAAAGAGTACCTTGAACATATTCCCACACCTGATGCAGACACTTGTCTAAGGATTGCTTCATTTGTCTAGGGCTCTTCTTCTTCCAAACCATGGTCATCTAGGGCCAATGGTTCGCAAAGTAAAAGGTCACAACTCAGCAGCAGCGGGTCATGAGATATTTAGACATTGGGACTCTTCTTAATCAAATTGTTTATGATTTCTTATCCACATTTAAAAAAGTCATTCAGATACAGACTAATAGTATGTTTCTGAGAAGACTGCTAAACTGAAGACTGCTAAACTGTAGCCATTTTGAATGTAGCCAATCAACTAATGCAGGGTGTAGAGTTATTTAATAAAATATTTATTTGCCCTAGGCAGCTTTGTTTCTGTTCTAAGCATGTTACTTGTAAAGGGGATAAAGTCCATTTACCCCCTACCACAATGTCCGTTGCTAAATTTGGTTATTTTGCAAAGTGTCCATTGTCTGGCCCTACATTTCTGAGCTGGCACCTAAAGCCAAAGAAAAGGTGTCAAGGTCTGAACCAACATGAATGCTTTTCACCTTGCTGCTGTGGACACAGACACTGTGAAAAACGATCAATAAGGCTTTTTTTTTTTTTAAGTACTTCATACTGATTTTATCAAGTACCGTATGAAAATAAGTTATTCTTTTGGTCATGGGGATAAGCAATTGCATCCAACTGGGCAGTAAGAAAAGAAGTTTGAAAACCCACTGAGCTAAAAAGTGGATGAGCATCAGTAACAGGTTCCCAAACTGGCTCTATTCACACAGTGGTACAGTTTATATAATCTGGAGCCTCCTCATATTTTGAGCAGAGTTCCAGTGAAGGCAATGCAGGAGCCACAACAGCAGAGTATGCTAATAAGAAATCACAAGGGTTTGGCACACATAAGAGAGATTTAAAATCCTGTCAGACGGAAAGTTAAATCAAAAATAACACATGGTGGGAGGCCAAAGTGTAATATATGCTTAAAAAAGGAATGTATGCTGGCTATAACTTTAGTCCACCACGGTATTATTTTGTGCCTTCAATAAGACGTAATAATAAAACTCTAAAACAGGTTTAAAGTGCTAGAAGTTTAATGAAAATCACACTGTGTGACTGACTGTAGATTTAGCTCTTTAAAATTAGACTTATGAAGGATTAAAAACATTTAGAAAGTCTTAAATTCTGAAAGGCTGCAGATTTTGCAAGGAAGAGTGGAAAATTATTTTCTTCCAACCCCAGCGGCTGATTTACAAATGCATATTTATCTCAGCTGAATATGTGAACATCCTGAAAGGTCTCATTCTTTATGTTGATGCTCCTTATGTTGTGATTTAAGAGCTAACGACGAGAGGTCTGTGGCTTGCCTATGGCAACCAGATGCAAAGGATGACACTTTCTCACCTTGCATGAAAAGCTGTATTGAAATTCCCTATGCTTCAAAACTGTGAAGTAGTACAGGAGCCCTTTCCTCTTTGCACCTGCTTTCCCTATTCCAACCGGATGGACCTGGCTCTATTAGGTTTTTACCCTGCCCTTTGGCACCAACAGAGCACAGTGGCTTACATGTTATATCAATAATAAAAACCAGATAAAACCAGGTGAAAACATACTGACATCACAATGCAACTGATTAAAATAACATTTATTTAAATCTTTCAAATGGCTTCTGAAATAAATACACATTTTAACCAACTATTTACAAACAAAAGAGCATGCTTGGCATGTTTGTGCAGGGAGTTCTAGTATGGCATGTGAGTGCTACCTACAAAAAGGGCCTGCTTCTTCTAGCTATCTTTCAAGCTTCACTAGGTCATAGTGTAGTACCAGAAGCAAGGCAGTTGATGGTCACAGCATAATGGGGAAAGGAACTCACACTTGAGATTACTTCAGTCTAATACAGCCCATTTTTTTCTTTACTAGAATCCCTGTGGTCAGACACTCTACCAGTGTTCCCCAGATGCTGACTACAACTCCCAGCACCCCCAGCAGCAATAGCCTTTGTTTGGGGATTATGGGACTTGTAGTTAACAGCATCTGGGAATCCCTGTTAGAGGGAACATTTGAAAAGCAAACTTAACATAAGACCTCAATAGTATGAAGCACACTCAAGTATGCCCTCTTGCTTAAGACTACCAAATCCAGCGTTCTTTGCAAAAATCCCTGCAACTATTAGGTGCTGCATTGAACACTCTCTAATGACCTATTGGGCTACCTTTTAACCACCCCGGCTGTACAGGACATCTCTGCAAATCCTGTTCCTCGTCCAGAGCAAAGGTTATTAGACAGACAAAGCTGGGCGTGGACTGAGACCACCACAAAATAATTTAGTGTTATTGGGGCGTGTTGAAGTATGTCGAATGTCTAGCCAGACAGAACTCTTCGTATACAGTTCACATAATTCTCTAACAAAAACACTTCCTCTGCTTGAACCCTGGGTAGACTGACATAAATACACACACACACACACACATATATATATCTATAAACGCTGCTTGTCTCATGTGTGTGAGTATCTACATATACATACACGCACGACCCAAATATCAGAAACACGTCTGCTAGTCAAAATGATATGAATGACAACGAGTACCCCCACATCCTTCTTTCCTTGCCTTCTCTTCCTCCTCCCACCAGAGCTTCGTTCCCGGGGCTATTCCACAACCACTTCCGGCAGCAGAAACGCCTAAAAACGCCCCACCCGATCCACAACTAGCCAGAGAAATGCGCATGCGACTGAAACCCGGTAGCGGGTTCGGGGCGCTAAGACGGCCTCCATATCCGGTTGAATAATACGCCAGCAGCAGTGTTTCCTGCTCCTCCTCAATAACAAACACACACACACGCTTTTGCGCTCACCCTTCGTCCTTCTGAATGCGCTTTATTACTCTGCCTTTTCTCTTGAGCAAAACCTAGCTTTAAGCCTGGCTGCGCGCAGGCGCAATACTAACTATTCGGGAGGTCGGGTCTGTTGACAAGCGGTATGCGCATGCGTCTTACTAACTGGGCTGACCGCGTATCTTCGTCTGACGTCAGTATTCCCGCTGTTCAACCTTCTGCGCGCGAATTGCAAACTGACAGCGGAGCGGCGGCTGAGGATGGCTCGGGCAGCGCGCAGGTGGGTGTGTGGTCTTCTTTCGTTTATCCAGTGCGATAGAAGGAGCAGAGGAGAAAAGTTCACGCCATTCGTAGACAAGGCAGCGGGCCCTGAGCATGTGCAGAGCTTCTTCCCTCGATATCTTTAAAAAGGGAACCCAAGAGAACTTCTGAAGATGCCCAGTTTATTTCGGGGGGGGGGGGGGAACTAGGCAAGGAAAAGGCTCATTGAACATAGGAAGCTGCCATATACCGAGTTATAGCATAGGTCCATCTAGCTCACTATTGCCTTCACAGACTGGCAGCGGCTTCTCCAAGGTTGCAGGCAGGAATCTCTCTCAGCCCTATCTTGGTTCTATCTTGGAGAAGTCAGGGAGGGAACTTGAAACCTTCTGCTCTTCCCAGAGCAGCTCCATCCTGAGGGGAAGATCTTGCAGTGCTCACACATCAAGTCTCCCATTCATATGCAACCAGGGCAGACCCTGCTTAGCTAAGGGGACAAGTCATGCTTGCTACCACAAGACCAGCTTTCCTGTTCCAGCAAAGTTCTCCTGCACATGTACAAAGTTCTTTGCTGAAGCAAAATGCGGGGGACGGACCTCAAGGACAAGTGCCTCATAAATGTGCAAAGCCTCTTTTGCCTGAAGGGTAAAGACACCTTTTTCAGTCTTTTTAAAAAAAATGCCCTAAAGGGATAATGGCCCTGAGGATGTAGGCAATGCCTGTTCCTTTGTGAAGGAAACGCTCATTCTCCTGTATAAAGACCACTGGTTCTGGTGTCTTTCCCTTCACCCTGCTTAGTGAAGTAGAGACCCCACAGGATTTAGAAGTAGAAGCAGCCATTGACCAAAAAGAACAGGCCTTACTGAAGGAGAATCAGCATGGCTTCTGCAAGGGCAAATCTTGCCTCACTAACCTTTGGGAGTTGTGTGAGAGTGTCATTAGGCATGTGGATAAAGGTGATCTGGTTGACGCAGTATACAGTACTTGGACTTCCAAAAAGTGGCTTTGTGCATGTCTGGTTCCAGGACTGCTACTTGTTTAAAGTACAATTAAATAGGTTAATGCTTTGATTTCAGGGGCATAGCTATAATTAAGCGAAAGGAATCAAAGAACACGGGGCCCCAGCTCCTGAGGGCCCTCCAAGTCCATCCCTCCTTATTTTCTTCATTGTCCTCCCTCATGCTGGGGGGCTGCCAGAGAGAGGGATGAACATGAGCCCCCTCTCCCCTAACGCCCCTGTTTGATTTCTAATGGGTGCTGCAACTTGTAGCCTGGACCCTTGCCCCTCCTGGCTTCTTATAGTAACCCGCGGGAATGTAAGATCTTGGCTTTGGGAGTTAGTGAATTCTTCTCTTTGTGTGGGGTCTGTGCTGACAGCCTTAAAAGAGGCTGTGGTGTGCTCTCTTTTGAAGAAGACTTCTTTTGATCCTGAGGTCCTTGATAATTATTGACCAATCTCCAACCTCCCTTCCTTGCTAAGGTTTTTGAGAAGGTTGTATGTGCCCAGCTTGAGAGTTCTGGATGAAGTTGATTTTCTGCTTCACTGGTTACCTATTTGCTTCTGGGTCCAATTCAAAGTGCTGGTTCTCACCTTTAAACGCTGAGAACGATGATGACGGTTCTCACCTTCAGGGTTCAGCATCTGTTTACCTTCAGGACCGCCTCTGCTGGCCAGTCCTGTCCCGTCCTGTGAGATCTTCTCAGTTTGCCCTCCTTTCGGTCCCTGTTCTCAGAGAGAGTACTAGGATCCAGAGAGTACTAGGGCCCGTGGAAGGGCTTTGTTGCTGCCCCTTCACTTTCGAATTCTCCTCCCCCACGCCCACGCCCACCCACCCCCACGCCATTCGGTCTGCCTCCTTTCTTTCAGCCTTTAAAGCCTTATTGAAGACATTTTTTTTCCACCAGGCGTTTGCCCTTTAATTTTTTTAAAAAAATTGGAGATGCTGTTCTTATTTTGTACACCACCCTGAGTCTGTGGATTGGGCGGTATATTAAATATTTAAGTAAAAAATAAATATAAACCATTATGTTCTGTGATCTTGTTCTCTCAGGAATAAGAAAGTGGTTGATTATTCTCAGTTTGGTGATGCAGATGATGACGGTATGTGATTATCCATAGTTCCTCTATGCCAGAAGGGTTTGGGTGTTCATTTTCAGGAAATATATTTGAATAATTGTGCAAATTAGTGGCTTATTAAAATGGAAGCTAGTTAATGGGAGACAGTTGGTAGGGAAGGAGGCAAAATGTCCTTGCACCTTGCAATGGGTGCTTCTGGGTAGGGGGAGGCAATTGCAAAGTAGAGATGTGCACAGAACTGGGTGGGGGTGGTTTGACAGCGGGGGGGTTTACATCTTTAAGGGGGTGTGTGCACTTATATCTCCTGCCACATTTCCCCCGCCTGTGCGCTTGGAATGGGTGCACACACGTTGCATGCATAAGCACGTGCCCGGTGCACGCAGGCGCGTCTGATACTTCCAGATACTTCTGGGAGACGCGGCAACGGGGCGGCAGGGAGGTACCCGAGGGGCTTTAGCAAAATGGAGCGCCAGTGGGGGAAATGCGGCGGGAGGGGTAAGTGCACCCTACCCCGCCCTTAAAGATGTACCCCCTGGTGGAACCAGCCACCATTTGAACCGGTTTGGAGGCCCATAAAGGGCTTCCAAACCGATTCTGTGCACATCCCTATTGCAATGTAGGGCGTTCCCCTTTTCCTCTCAGTTATTGCTCTACAGTGTACATCCTTTCTAGATATATCATTCTATGCATATCTTTCCTGTATATGTATAGATATGTCTTCCGTGCATATCCTTTCTAGATAGGTATTCTATTTTTAACATGTTAGGATTATGTTAGAATTAAAGCTCTCGAACATTTAATTACATACAGGTGGCCCTCATTATCTGTGGGAGTTCTGTTCTCAGCTTCAACTGCGGATGACTGAATTGTAGATAACAAGACCTTGAGGCAATGGGAATTGAGGGGGTAGGTTCCTGGAGGCTGAAAAACTGCTAAAAGCAGAAGAAATAAGAGAAATAACATGACGTACCATGCTGTGCAGGTCTCCAGCAATCCCCCCCCCTCCAATTTTGGTGATTTCCCATGAAAAACCATGGGAATTTATTTATTTATATTTTTAACAGAAGAGCCACAAAATTGCTCCTTTCAGCAAAATGGTGGCCGGAAATGACCTCAGCAGTAATTTCTGGCCACCTAGGAACTGTGGATAGGGTAATTTTAAGCCTTCTTAAAACCGTGTACACTGAGGTGAAATCTCCATTGCTTGACCGTGGATACATGAAACCTCAGGTGTCGGGATCGTAGATCACGAGGGCGACCTGTATTATGAATTAAGTGTGTTGTGAAATGGTGGGATTCTTGATGATTGAAGGAATTCACATTAGTAGCTGCTCACTTCAATTTAACGTGCCTTTGTTAAACAGATGAAGATTTTGCAAGTATAGCTGTACCATCAAGCAAAAAATCAAAGAGGGTGCACCCTGACTCAAAGGAGAAAAAGAGGGCCCCCAAAGAGGAGATTCTGTTACAGAAAAGATCACCAATCAAAAGGTAAGGTAAAGCAAGATCATGTGGAAGATATTAATATGTAAGCTGCTCCAAGTTTACTGGATAGAGCAGGATGTATCACTATTAAATTTATCATTGCTCCTCCTAATAATAATTGTTGTGAGTATGAATGTGGTCTGGCATGAGTTTATTTTAGATTTGTTAATGTGCCTGACAACGATACTAAGCTAGTACAGATATTTATTATTATTTATTTAAAATATTTATACCCTGCCCCTCTAGTGCACTACTGCTCATGGCGGCTCACAACAATAAGATAGATACAAGATACAATAAAAGTAATAAAATTAACTAAATTAAACAAAGAAGTTGTCAATTAAAAACCACAATCATTATTAGGTTAAAATTAAAGGTTATTTTAAAAGCTAAAAACTGAAAATTATAAAAAGCTAAAGAACTATCTATCTATCTATCTATCTATCTATCTATCTATAAAAGCATTAAAAAGCCTCCTTAAAAAGATGTAACACTGATGCCCTTGTAGCTGCTGTTAAGAAATTGGGAATCAGCTTTAGAGATATGAGCTCCCTCCTATTCCTGGAGGAAATTCACCTCACTTGCCTTAACTGCTGTTAAGTGATTCATTGGCACTACTAATAGACATAATATTTTATGTCTCTTTATTATTATTATTATTATTATTATTATTATTATTATTATTATTCAGACAAAGCTATTAAATAAACTGTACACAAAAGGTTAGTCTTTTTGCCTGAATAAAGGCAAACAAAATAATAATAATGAGGAAGAAGAAGATGAAAACAAGAGCCAGACCCTCCATGGCCAAGCTAATGCTGCTGTTTTGTTTGCTGTTTTATGGCTAAGGTTAGCCAAGGGTTCCTTAGCCAGCATATAAAACCAGAGTTTCAGATTCTGTGTCAGCATCTTGTTTTCTTAGTGATGAGAAATTTAGCAAACAGCTGTATTGGAAATGTTTCTAAGATTTACTGTATTGTCTTTGGAATTGTTTCAGGGTCACCTTGGATGACAAAGTTTACCAGAGACACTTGGAAGTTGCCTTAGCATTGTCAGTGGATGAACCATCTTTAGACAACTGTAAAATAGAAGACTTGAAGGAACAAGGTAACGTTTTGCAATAGAAATTTTTTCTTGTGCTTCTCCCTGTTGAAAGGTCCTAGAAGTGCTTGTTTTATTTCTTACATAGGTTAAGCTGCACTTAGGACGAAACTACACATTTCCCTCAATATGTTGCTGCTACTGTTTCTTCCATCTCTACCTCATCACATCTGGTTTAAAGAAGATGCAGACTATAATGACATCTTCAGCAAAACATCACTAACAAGCAGTGATGGACAAAAATTTACAATGGTGTTTTCCTTGGGGAAAAATAGTGTCTTGCTTAGGGAAAAATTGGATTTTATAAAATCAGTCTTTTTAAAAACAAAGTTTATATATTTGAGAAATAGATTGCTTTTTGTGCAACATATTAATACATTGTATTATATCTATTAGTGCATTTGCATGTATTAAGTGCCGGGCTTGACAAATCTAGCCATGGCTCCTAGAAATTTAACTCTGGCACCTTGAGTAGGATTTTCAGAGATGGAGTTGTTTAAATATCTTTGCCACAAGCAGCCCTGTTTCTCTTCTAAGTACGGTACTTGTAAGGAGGATAAAGAGAACCCATTTACCCTCCCCCTCCTCAGTATCCTTCACTAAGTCTGGTAATTTTGTCAAGTGTCCACTGTCTGGTTCCTAAATCCAAAGAATATTGGTCAAGCCTGCATTAGTGTATTGTTAATCAATTAGGAGTTTTGTTGTGTAGCAACTTTGGCCAGAGTAAATCTATTTTTCTTCTGAGCTATGTTCATATCTATCTATCTAATTCTCTAAGGCATACCTCTGGCTAATCCTGTGTGTGACAGCTCTTGTGAGAGTTCGCGAGCAGAGGCATCTGATTGGGCAGTGGGGATTCCATATACAGATAGGGAGGAGGAACCTGTGATGCTTAAGGACAGTTGGAATGTGCCTGTTACTGGTCGGAAGATGTTCTTGATTGTAGAGGAGAGGAATCTATACATATAAAAGAATAGAGAGCAGGGATCAACAAAGAGAGGGGTCATGAGGGAGGAAAGAGCCCCTTCAAGAGAAGGAGGCTGCCTTTGTGTGAATTAGATGAGGAAACAAGATGAACAAGATCTATTAACTGAGGAAGGGAAAGAAAAAAAGAAGGGAAGGGAAGAAAGGTGTAGAGTGAGTGGAAAAGAGAGATGGGGAGGGGAAGAGAGAAAGAAGGAAGGGCAAGGGATGCCTGTCAGCGGCCTGAGGGGAATGAGTGGCCATGGCAGTGGCAGCAAGGAAGGGCCCAGTCAACCACTGCTGCTGTTTGGGGCTACCGAAGCCATTGGCGGAGGGAGGCAGGCAGGCAAGGAACGGGCCCAGGCCTGTCTGCGGCCTGAGGGGAACGAGTGTCCATGGTAGTGGTGGCAGTGAGGAAGGGCCCGGTCATCTGCTGCTGCTGCTCCTGTGGGGAGGAGCAGGAGCGGGACTCAGGTGAGGATGGGGAGGTCTCTGTAGTAGGGGGCTGCAGCTTGGCCAATAGGCACCAGCAACATTGCAGCTGTGACCAAGAGGGATGAGGGGGATGGAAGCAACGGGATGGAAGAGGAGGATCAGGAGTGCGGTACAGGTGAGGGTGGAGTGATCTCTCAGTTGAGAGGCTGTGGTAGGGGGTGAGGGGAGCAATCAAGTACTAGTGCACAGATGCTCTGCGTTGGTTAGGCTAGTGTGTGTGTGTGTGTGTGTGTGTGTGTGTGTGTATATATATATATATATATATGCATGTGTGTGCACATGCGCAGATGGCCCTTGTTACCCACACTCCCGGCACCCGCAGTTCTGTGTATCCTCAGTTGGGTCGTAGGGACCCAGTTTCTTTATTCGCGGGGCAATTTTGCCTATCCATGGTTCTTGAGTGGCCAGAAATAACTTCTGATGTCATTTCCATTTTGTAGCACTGAGCCATTTTGTGGCTCTTTTCTGCTAACACCCCCAACACCCCCCGAAATCTGAGGATTTGGAAGTTTGGGGAGTATTTTTGGAGAGCAAGGTACTGTGCTTATTTCTTCCGCCTCCTGCTTTTTCTTGCGATTTTCAGCACTCTTCATTGTGCTTAGGAACTTAACCCTCCAATCTCCATAGGGTTAAGATTTCATTATCTGCAGAAATTGGCAGGAAAGGAACCTCCACAAATAACGAGGGCCACCTGTATATATGAATCATAGTTTTCTAGGAGTTTTTACCAGCTTTCATTCTAGTTGATATCAGTTTTCTGGGGTTTGGGGCCAGGCTGCCAGACCAAGATGAAGTTCAGATTGTAATTAGATTAGATTTATTTGTTATGGTCCAAGACCAGAGACCTAGACAAGGTAGAGTCAGTTGTTAAAAAGGGGAAAAAAACCTTGCATGAGTGGAAAGGCACTTGGGCTCATGAGGCGGTGGCGGCAGCCGCAGTGGGCCTAGCCCAGCTGCAGCTGCAGCAGCGGCCTGGGCTAAGAGGAGGCAGCGGGATGGACTGGTCCTGGCTCGGGTGACCCTGGCGGGGGTGAGTGGGGAATAGGCAGTGGGGGTGAAGCCCCAACACTTGTTGCAGCCTGGGATGGGAGGGAAATGGGCGGCGGGGCACAGCTCCAGTGCCTATTGGAGGCTGGGGCGGGAGGGAAACGGGCAGTGGGGCTTCTCTGTTTGCCGCCCGGGAGGAGGAACGGCGGTGGTGGGGCCCTTCTTGGCCACCTGCCGCCCCGTGAGGAGCAGCTGCAGCGCTGGTTGGAGATGCTCTGTGCGGGTGGTGGTGGGGAGGGAGGGGAGGAACAGAACAGGGGGAGGGCAAGAGAGCGTGGGGTTGGAGGGGGCGAGGGCAAGAGAGACCGATGCAGGAGGTGGGGGGGGAGGGAGGAACAGCCGGCCCCAAAGAGTGCACAGATGCTGTGTGCGGGGTCGGCTAGTATTGTTTTAAGGTTTTAAATTGTTGTAATGGTTTAACTTTTTGCTGTCATTTATTTTAACCAGTGTTTTAATTTTTTTTTGGGGGGGGGAGTCATTTATCTGTTTTAACTAATGTTTTAACTTTTCTGTTTTTGTTGTAAACCACTCAGAGACGTACGTTTTGGGTGGTATAAAAATATGTTAAATAAAATAAATAAAATCAATATTAAACTACTTTACAGATTTAACTCACTTGGAATCCTCATTTCCTCTTTCAACTGCCCTGGAATTTTTGCAACCTGCCTTGGAAGATCAGCTTTTCTCAAATTCCCTCTCCTACATTGATTTCCAGGGAAGCTAATTGATTAAATGGGTTACATAAATAGAAAAACTAGGGATGTGCAAACAGGTCCGACGCATTCGATGTCGAACCTGTTCAGTTCGACAGTTCGGGGTCGAACTGAACCATCCTGTTTTGTCTGACCCCGGACTGCCCGACTGTTCAGGGGTTCGCGGACCTTTTTTTTTAAAAAAAATTTTTTAACCTTACCCCCTTCGGGGGAGTTGTTGGAGGCAGCCAAGGGTTGGTCCACATAGGTTCCCCCTCCCCCTGCCGACCTCCCTTGCAGTCCAAACTGGCCCGTTTGGCCGGCTCTTTGGGCCACTCGGGCCTTCATCCTCCTCTGTGGCAGCCATTTTGCAGGCTGCCGCACCTATGCAATTGGCCTCTGCGTGTCCTGGGTCACACAGTACTTGAATGGTCCCCCTGCCACCTCCAACAACTCCCCCAAAGGGGTAAGGTTTTTTTTAAAAAGTGCTGCATACCCCCCTGGACCGAACCGGGCGGCGGGGGGATGTCAAAGGGGTGCCGGACCGAACTGGCTCAGTCTGGTTTGAATCCAGTTCGGACTCAAACCGGGCCAGCCGGTTCCGTGCACACCCCTAACAAAAATGGGGCAATTGACATCCTGTCTTAATACTGTCATAATATAACTGCAATGATAGAAAATGTCTAGTGACGTAGAGCTGTGACAATGTTCATAAAATGAGCAACAGACACTCTTTTATGTTCCTGTAAAATAATTGACATGGGCAATTATTAAATGTGCTTGCAATATGCTGATGATATTAAAATAATATCTGTGAACTGGCATTCTGCTCATTTTTTTAACAGATGATGAAACATGTAAATACGTTGCAATGGAAAGCAGAGATAGTGGTGTACTATCAAGCTGCGGTGAAGTCTCAGGTAAATTTTTTATATTGGTACCTCTATATTTATGAACAAATATCAGAAGTTTTTTAAAACTAGTACATGAAAATTAACAGTGGGTTGCGTCCAGACTAGACTTGCACTAGTATTGCTAGTTACTGCTGCAGCACTTGCATAAGGATGTAGTGCAAGGTTATTTCACAAAGAAAGTAACCTCTGTTCCCAACTAGTTGTTGCTAGCAGAAGATCTTGCACTAGTGGTACTGCAATAACATAATTAGGTAATGGTTAAAGCAACACATCATGCTACTACACAAGCTCCTCTCAATTTCTGAAAAAGTGGCTCATATGGTGCCCTAGCATACCTGTGGAGCGTATTTGAGTAAGTGTAATTATTTTTACTAGCATAACCCTCACAGAGCATCTGCGTGCTAGTACTTGATTGCTCCCCTCACCCCCTGCCACAACCTCCCTCACCTTAGAGATCTCTCCACCCTCAACTGAGCCGCACGCCTGCTCCTCCTCTTCCAACCCGTTGTTTCCATTCCCTTCACACCACTTGGTCACTCCTCCATCCCTTTACTCCATCCTCCCACCCCTCTTGGTCGCAGCTGCAGCATTGCTGGTGCCTATTGGCCAAGCTGCAGCCCACTAACTCCAGAGACCTCCTTACCAGAGCCCCGCTCCTGCTCCTCCCCACAGGAGCAGCAGTGGTTGACTGGGCCCTGCCTCGCTGCCGCCACCGCCATGGGTACTTGTTGCCCTCAGGCCGCCTACAGGCCCGGGCCTATCCTTTGCCTGCCTCCCTCCCTCCCTCCGCCAATGGCTTCAGTAGCCCCAAACAGCAGCAGTGGTTGACTGGGCGCTTCCTTGCTGCCGCCACAGCTATGGCCACTCGTTCTCCTCAGGCTGCTGTCAGGCTCGGGCCCATTCCTCGCCATTCCTTCTTTCTCTCTTCCCCTCCCTTCTTTTTCTCTTTTTCTCTCCTACACTCACTCTTCCCCTCTGCCTTTCTTCCCCTCCCTTCTCTCTCTTCCTCCCGGAGTTAACAGATCTTCTTCATCTTGTTTCCTCATCTAATTCACACAAACGCAGCCTCCTTCTCCTGAAGGGGCTCCTCCCTCCCTCACGATCCCTCTCTTCGCAGACCCCTGGCCACTATCCTTTTATATCTAGATTCCTCTCTTCTACAATTAAGAACATCTTCCAAACAGTAACAGTTGCATTCCAGTTGACCTTAACCATCACAGGCTCCTCCCCCCATCTGCATATGGAATCCCCACTGCCCAATCACCATGGTACCACAGGCTCCTCCTCCCTATCTGCATATGGAATCCTCACTGCCCAATCAGGTGCTTCTGCTCACAAACTCTCATGAGAGTTGCTGCACATGGGATTAGCCACGGGTACACTTTAGAGAATTATATATATAGATAATCAATGTTTGCTTTTTGTTGCACGTGTGTTGACTTTACCATGTAAACTATTTGCACACATGCACATATACATAGTTAAATATCACTACATCAGAAATTGTAATTGTAGTATGATATAGTAGTATTGCTTACTGGAACCACAAAAATTTCCACATTTTAAATTTACACGTTGTTGCAACTTGCATGGACTAATAATGCACAAGTGTACAAGGTTTCCTGGAGATATACATGATGCCCATATCTGCAAAATATTTTATTTATTTATTTTTACAGTTATATCCTGCTCTTCCTCTGAGGAGCTCAGAGTGGTGTACGTGCTTATATTCATCCTCACAAGAACCCTGTGACATAGGTTAGGCTGAGAGATACATGACTGGCCCAGAGTCACCCAGTGAGTTTCATGGTTGAATGGAAATTCAAACTCGGGTCTTCCTGGTCCTAGTCCAACACTAACCACTACAGTATGCTGGCTCTCAGAAGAGTATCAAAACACACTCACTGCATTTTTTAATATAAAAAAGACTCCAATGATTCATTGAATTAGAATGGCATTTCATTCTAACTATTTGCTTATTATACATGGCAACTTCTTTGCCAGCTGTTTAAAATAATATAACCATTTTCAACTTCTAGAAGCAAATGCTACCTCAATAGTATGTTAAGTAAAGTTAAGTAAGTATCTGTCGTAAATCTGTTAGCTCAGCTAATCCAACAGGATTTACAACCCCCTTCAGCACTCCCCTTGTGAGTTAACAGAAAGTAGCACCGAAGCTGCACGAAGAAAAACAAAAGGCTCACAAAGAAAATAGTAAATGAATCAAGTCCCCTGAACTAGGTACACACCTCTAACAATAACTGAGTAATAACTGAAAAGAACACAAGAGAGCAAGGAATGAAAAAGAACAAAGGACACCAGAGCAAGGAATTAACGGAACAAGAACACAGAGCAGGAAAGAACAGAACAAGGGCAAACTGGAACTTGGAAAAGTTGAGAATTGAAAATAGAACACGGTCCGCGGTCAGGGAAAGTTGCTAACAGCATTGGTAGAAATCACAGACTGCTTGATATATGGCTCAAGAGAACCAGCAGCCAATCAGGCTTCCCTGAGTCAACACTTCTGCTTCCTCTCTTGTGATCTCCTGCGCCTGCGTGTCTCCCACTGAGCTTTCCTTTTGAGACGTCTTCTCAAGACAGGTGAAATCCCAGCCTGCTCCTGATCAGGATTCATGTCTGGCAGCTGTTCCGATTCCTCAGCTCCAGAGTCTGGTCTCCCTGCCAAATCCTGTTGCTGTGCCTCTGAGCCCTCACTAGCAGGCAAGTCCTCCCGTTCCTCCTCTGACTCTTCTGAGTAGAAGTCTGCATCATGACAGTATCCTCCATCACACGGAACTGGAGAGGTGCTTTGTGTCAAATCTATATGTGCTCCTACTAACACAGTGTAAGGATGTCCATGAACCTGTTTGGAGGACCTTTTACGGGGCAGGTTTGAAGTTTGAAGGCCCCGAGTGTTGGCACTTTAAGGGCGGGGGAGTGTGCACTCACCCCTCCCACCGCTTCTCCCCTGCTGGCGCAATTTGTTCCTAAAAACCTTCAGAGCGGCAGCATACCTCCCTGCTGCCCCATTGCCCTCATCAGCCGGAAGTGGCCGGAATTACTGGGTGCGCCTGCGCCCATCTGACGTGCGCACGCATGCAATGGGCACACACACGCCTGGTACTTGCAGCTGATGAGGGCAACGGGGCGGCAGGGAGGTATGCTGCCGCCCTGAAGGTTTTTAGGAACAAATAGCACTGTCAGTGGGGGGTAGCAGCGGGAGGGGTGAGTGGACCCTCCCTCGCTGCCTTCGAACTGCAGAGGCGCAGTTCAGTGCAAATCCCTTTCACAGTATACTGCAAAGGTGAATAGCTTGCATGTACTCTGTCCACTGGAGGAATTATAGACACATATAAGCCTTTCATCATTAGAAAACCCTGGTATCTCATTAAATTCCCATTTCTATGCTTCCTTTCCTCCCCTTCGGTGAGGAGAGTGTTTAACTCATTTATATGTGCCACCATCCTTTTAAGGAACTTAATAGAACACCTGTTCACCAAGGACTGTGGACGCTGCATGCCATTTCCAGTAAGTTCCTGAAAAGGAGCCAGTACTTGTAGTCCAATGTGCATTATTTGAACTCCAGGAATGTTTCTCCTAGTCTTAACTGAAGCCTCAGAAGTTCATGGAATTGATCAATGCTTCTCCTGTCCATATGATAATGGCTACAGCATTCCTTGTTATCTCTGGGAATACTGTATATCCCCGTCAGCTGATACAGTCCTGCAATTTTGCCTTCAAATCCATAGGAACACATGGGAAACGGCCTTATCCTAAGTCAGACCGTTGGTCCATCTAACGCAGTATCATCTACACACTGACTGGCAGTGGCTCTCCAGAGTTTCCCAGCAATACCTGGTGATGCCAGGGGTTGAATGTGGGGCCTTCTGCATGCAAAGCAGATGCTCTGTCACTGAGCTATGGCCCCACCCCTCACAGCTTTGTCAATGCCATAACAATATTGCGCAATATGGCTATAATTCTAAGCCTCAGTACTCCATGCATGGCAGCTGTTCAGTAAAGGGCTGGAGGGTTGTGGCTCAGCAGCTCAAATTACTCAGCAAGTGAGTTTTACAAAGCTTATACAAGCTCAAGCAGCATGCACCTGGGCAACACTACCAAGCCACACTGTTCTGTGAATGTATGTGCAGTGCCTCTGCAGAGTACTGCTGTTGCTGTTTTATTTGTTCAGCCACACACACACCAGTTCCATTGGCCACCTTCCAGAGAGCAGAACAATAAATGCATCCAGTTTTGGCATTGGCTTTACTTCAGTTACAAGGTTTTCTTGTGTCTGGTGCATTTTTGTCTTTCACTGTTTGCTTGATCTGGCTTCCCTCTTGAATCCTGGCTTGCTTCTTGATCTGCTTTGATCCCCGAGTTCTGCCCTCTGGTTTCCCTCCTGGCTTGCTTCTCATTTCTGACTGCCTTTGACACCGCTGTGCTGACTTCCCTTTTCACTATGTCCATCCATTTAGATCAGCGTTTCCCAGCTGGTATGCCAAACTAACTCACTGTCTCCAAGTCTCAAACTCCCCACTATTAGAGCTGACTCAGAGAGGCAAGTCTCACGATTGGTGATACCCACCTTCAGAGGGTTTGCGGGGAGAGTGGACTTAGCCCGCTCTCCCCGCAGATGATCCCCAGACAGCCCCATCATGGAGCTGGCGGGGATTTGGGGCCATGCAGCACCCAGAAGTTCCAAGATGCCCTGCGTGAGCGTGTGGGGCATCCTGGAGAGACCCCCAGGGTTGGGAGGCTTGTTTCAGCCTCCTGCCAAGGGTCTCCTTGTGTGTTGCCACGGCGCACAGCCGCACCGTGGCAATACACGATCAAAATGATGGGGTTAGCAGAGTGCTTGCTCCGCTAACTTTGGCTAAGGGGAGGGGGAATTAGGAGGGTTTGCTGCCGGGAGCTGCACAACTCCTGTGGCAGCAGATGATCAGCAAAAAGCAAGCTAGGCTCCCTTACCCAGCTTTTTGCTGATCATGAGAATCTCCTCAGAGTGAGACAAGAGTGACAAGAGGAGGAGAGGAGAGCTGGACTTGTGGTAGCAAGCATGACTTGTCCCCTTAGCTAAGCAGGGTCTGCCCTGGTTGCATATGAATGGGAGACCACATGTGAGCACTGTAAGATATTCCCCTCGGGATTGACCCACTCTGGGAAGAGCAGAAGGTTTCAAGTTCCCTCTCTTAGTTCTCCAAGATAGGGCTGATAGGCCTGCAGCCGTGGAGAAGCCGCTGTCAGTCTGTGAAGACAATACTGAGCTAGATAGACCAATGGTCTGACTCAGTATATGGCAGCTTCCTGTGTTCCTATATTCCTAAGAGTGGTACACACTGAATTGTTGTGATGGTTTGTGGGAGCTGAGCTATTTGTGTCCTGCAACAATGCATGCTGCTAGGCTGGAGAAAATAAATAAATATGGTGTGACATGTATGTTGGGGTGTAGTGTACCCCAGTTCCTTATGCAAGTGTGCCTTGGTTTGAAAAAGGTTGAGAAATGTTGATTTATATCCTCTTCAATCTGTCTTCAGACCTGGTTATGGGGCAAAAACTGCCCTGGTTGTCCTGGTGGATGACCTACGGCAGGAGATACAGAGAGTGTGGCCTTGTTACTCTTGGACGTGGCTGCAGTTGCCATTGACCGTGGTATCCTTGTGGGCTGGTTAGCTGGAGTTGGATTTGAGGGACTGTTTACAGTGGCTCCAATCCCTCCTAGTGGGCCAGACCCATAAGATTATGCTGGGGCACTTTAGCTCTGCCTCATGGCATTGGGATATGGGGTTCCACAGGGCTTTTACTTTATCTCCCATGCTGTTCAGCATCTACATGAAGCTGCTACATGAGGTTATCCAATGGTTTGGGCTGTGGTGTCATCAATAGGCAGATGATACCCAGCTCATTTCCACCAACTAGTTCTAGAGAAGCACTGGAAACCCAGAACCAGGGTCTGGATGCAGTATCAATGATGGCAGCAAACCAGACAAGATGGAGGTGCCATTAACCTGGATAGATAGAGGATTACATCTAACGTCGGATGGGGTTGCATTCCTTCCTGAAGATGCAAGTTTGCAGCTTGAGGATGATCTTGGATCCTGAACTGACCCTGGATGCCAAGTGACGGCAGTGGCTGTGAATGCCGTTGATTGGCTTCAGCTGATTTGCCAACTGCAGCCCTATTAGAGAAATCAGATCCACCTTTGGTAATCCCTGCATTGGTAATGCCTAGATTTGACTACTGCAATGTCCTTTATTTGATGCTGCCCTTGAAAACAGTCCAGAAACTTCAGGTGGTATAGAATATGGTTGTGAGACTGCTGAGAGGTGTGAATCATAATGATTTTTTCCCCCTTTCTTGAGCCAATTACATTGGTTAGAGGTGCATTTTGGGGCACAGTTCAAGGTGCTGATTGTCATCTTTAAAGCCATGTATGGTCTGGTGCCAAGTTACTTTCAAGACTGCTTTTGCCTATATGTACCTTCTCTGTCCATAAGATCTTCATCTCAGGCTCTGCTCTTTGGTCTGTTACAGACACAGATCGAAATTGCAGAGACTAAGTATTTTCAATAGTGGCTGCATCCATTGAACTCCTTACTCCCCACACTTGGGAGTTTTAAGCAAGCCTTAAACTCTCTTGTTCAGGCTGACTTTTAATTGAAAATTTTTAATGTTGGTCTTGTATTTTACTCTACTGCCTTTGTCCTCTTAGTTCTTTTTGGTGGGTTGTTTGCTATTTTCAAACTGCTTAACCGCTTTGGATAAATATTTATAGAAAAGCGTTGTGTGTGGGGGGGGGGGGAAGCGGGGAAGAAATTTATGTATTATTATGGGTGATGTCTCCTCAGATGAGGAATGGGACTGGGCAAGGGCAACAAAAGATGAAACAGATTCTTCCACTACTACTGACATGGTTGAAATACCAGTTGGTCTGCAGTTAGAAGTGTGTGTATACAAACTGGCTCAAAGAGGAGGAGTGCTCTTGTTGATCTCTACTTGGAGTTTGCTCAGTACTCAGTGAGTTGTAGCTGCATAAGAGCTGCTGTTTCAGCAAGAAAAGAATGCTGGAAGTATGGAAGCTGGAAGTGGGTGCACTTGGACATTGCATACAGACTACAGAACACTGTTCAAAGAAATTGAATGACATTTCCATAAGAGCAATGTGCATTGTATGGTGTCTGCTGCAGTAATGTACATGGCACAGAACTCCCTCTTCGTGAACTTGGACTTGCATGTCGTGATCTTTCCGTGGCCTGACTATTGGATATGCAGGGTGTACTTGGCCTTCCGGAACTGGAGAGAACGGTAGGTATGCCATATATTGTGCATGTTTGCCACTTATATCTTAAATAACTCAGTTGTACTAAGTGACATTTCTGAGTAGTACTATAATGCTCTGTGTTGTCTGACCATAGGTATGGAAGCTGACCAACCCAGAGCACAATCTCAGTCCAGCACTCATGATGAGCAATCCCAGGATGGTGAGTGTGTATCAGCCACTATGACACTTTATTGAGCTACCACTATTTATATGGGTATATGAAAGGGCCCATAGATATCATCTTGACTGGCTACCCAAGTATTGCTCTGTCCCCAAACATCCCCTCTCCAATCACTTGCTCCCAAATGCCGTCCCACAGTGAAAACTCCAACCTTGCTTATGTGCCAAATACACCTCCACTGGCTCCTGAACAAACGTGCTCCATCCACTCACCAAACATTTCCAACACAATGAATACCGTAGGGATAAATAACTGTGCAACCAAATGCAACTATGATACTGCAGCCATTTTGTAGATATTTTTAGACCACATCTCTTTTTTCAGTTTGAGTGATAAGTTTGTGTAAACTCAGGCATTGTCAATGGTAATGTACACATTGCTGTTTCTCTTCTTCAAAAATGATCACGCTTCTAGACTAAAATGTTTGCAGCTATTCTCTTTCCCACTTGTGAATATATCAGACATTTTTTACTAGGAGCTTGGTTATAACAACACACACTGATAATATCTGTGCACAATGCGAGATGTGTGTTTCTTACATATGTCAATTCTCTGTTGGAGAGATGTTTTTACACTTGATGGTTTGACAGGCCACTATTTCTTAAAGTAAGATTAATGTGATGGCTTAAAGCCTGATGCCATGCTTGTGGCATGAGTGAATGTAGTCTACCAGAAGCAGTTTCTCAAACAAAGATCAGTGGCTGTCTGTGCTAGGAAGGTATGGATAAGCAATAATCTGGGGGTAAATATTCAAATGTTGTACAGAAACCAGATTTATTGCACCTGAGATCCTTCAATGGATCTCTGATTTTGTGCAAAAGTTATTTGTCCATTTTGGAACAAAGGAACGCAGGAAGCTGCCTTCTACTGAGTCAGATCATTGGTCCATCTCGCTCAAGCTCAGCATTGTCTACACAGACTGGCAGTGGCTTCTCCAAGATTGTTGGCAGGAGTCTCTCTCAGCACTCTCTTGGAGATGCTAGAGAGGTGACTTGGAGCCTTCTGCATGCAGATGCTGTTCTCAGAGCGGCCCAATCCCCTAAGGGGAATATCTTACAGTACTCACATATGTAATCTCCCATTCAAATGCAAACCAGGGTGGACCCTGCTTAGCAAAGGGGACAATTTATGCTTGCTACCACAAGACTAACTCTCCTCCCATAGACCATCTCTCCTCCCATTTTGACTACAGGTCTCTGTTTAAGAGGGACTTGGGAAAGCTTATGTATTTCAAATATAGTAACAGTTCCTTGGTTTTAGCTGTTCTCTACCATAGACACTGACTCCTGATGATATTCATCAGAGGTGGCAATTCTATGTGTGCATACCTGGGAGTATGCTCCTTAAAAATTGCTGAGACTTGCTTTCAAGTACACATGTACGGGCTGTCTATAAAATACACTAAATGAGGCTCTTCTGGCAGCTCTACTACAATTGTTGGCATTTAAAGGAAAAACTCATTGCACAGAGAACCTCCATGTATTTCTAAATATTTGATCTACTGTTCTAAACAGTAGTTTGCATCTAGGGACTCCATTGATGAGAGAGGAATATCCACTTGTCTTGCTGTCCATCCTTACCTTCTCCCTCCATTTCCCCTTCCTTCACATCTCTCTGCCTCAGAACTGCAAGCTTTTTAGAGTGTGTGCTCTCTCCCTCTATTTTGCCTGGCAGCTCTGATCCCTGGCAGCTCTCATTAGGACACAAATGATCACTGATCTCATGTCCAAAACACCATCAGAGTGAGTTTGGATGTTTTCTGCATCTTACATTGGTGCTACATATCCTGGGAAATTATTTTAAAGCTGACCTGTTGGGCCTCCCCATTACTCATTCAATGACAGTGAGCAAGGGGAGTGATATTGCCATTTGTGCAATATTCCAAGACTCACACAGGCCATTAAGTAGTAATGGTCCCTTTGCAGAAGGAAGGGGGCATAGATCTGTCAAAGGGGGGACTCCTTGGCATACAAGAACTTGCAGAATGGTGATGAGTTATGACCAGCAATATGCTGTCTGTCATCATACTCACCTTGTAAGTAGGATGCATTCTTGTCCCGACTCTGATTAATCCTACTCAAGATACTGCACCTGCCCTTCCAGCCATTACTGTTCATCTAAATATCTCTAGTCAAGTGGACCCCAGCTCTGTTCTTCCTTATGTCCATCTGATGAATATGCTCCCATCCCCAAATGGTTAGATGCCTGCCTTACGTGAGCAGCTACAGCTATAGATTTTGGAGTGGGGTGTGTGTGTACACATAGCATTCTGTCCTCTGAACTGACGTGGGTTATTATATTCCACAGCAGCGGAGGCTGTAAGTGAATGACTTGAAGGAATGAAGCGCAGTAGCAGATGGGTCTGGACGCCAAGGTTCACAGAAAGATGCTTGCGGCATCTGCAAGAGAGGCAGCAGCAGGATGAGTTACTGCACAAGTCAAGAAATCTGTAGAGGAATAGGTTAGATTATCTGCACCCCATCAGTGAGGACCTTGCTGTGATTTGGACCACCATTGCTCAAAGGCAAGGAGGGACGACACGCGAGAGAACTGTTTCTCCAGCTTCGATAAGCATAGAACAGAGGAATGGAGACAATAACGACAGGATGACTTCTGCAGTAGACTTCAGTAATGCCAACACAGGCATCAGTCAGGCTGCAGAAATAGCAGCAGCAGACTGCATTATCTCAGGTCCCATTGTCTCAGCTAAGGAGCAGAGGGCATTGGTGAAGAAGAGGCAGCAGTACTGCCAGTGTTAGCTTGGGCACCACTGTGTCTCCAACCATGCAGCTATAAGAATACAAGAAAAACCCTATTGTATCAGGCCCAAGGGCCATCCAGTCCAGCATCCTGTTTCACACAGTGGCCCACCAGATGCCCCCGAGAAGCCCACAGGCAAGAGGTGAGGGCAGGCCCTGTCTGTTGCTGTTGCTTCCCTTTGTTGTGAGCCACCCAGAGAACAATTTGTTATGGAGCGGCTAACAAATAAAGTTTATATTATTATTATTCCCTGCAAGTGGTATTTAGAGGCATCTTGGCTCTGAGGCAGCAGCAGATGCAATGTGTGTACACCTTTGACCAGTATCACCTATCCCCACTAATGGGGCATTTTTAAAGGTGGTGGTTCACTTACATTTAGCAGGAGGAGAACAGTTGTCCCTATTCAGCCTAGCATAGCTTATCTCCAGTGGTTGTTGATGTCTTCTCTGTTGGTGGGCAGAGGGGTGGAATTAGATTGTGTGCCCTTTTGGGACAGGGAGCCATTGCCTCATACCTTTTGCTATGTAAGCTGCTTTGGGGATTTTTGAAAAGCGGTATGTAAATATTTTAAATAATAATAATCTTGAATACCCCAGTGTACAGTGTTGTCCCGGGGCAGTACAGGTAAAGGCAAATAACTACTGATATGAGAAAATGCTTATGGGAGATGCTTTTGTCCAATTTCGATAGATTTCCCAATCTCTTGGCAGTCCCTGTAGCCTCTTGTCTTCCTGCTCCCAAAGGTCTCATGACCCAGAAGTGACTTGTCAGGGGACACAGGGCTGCAGTGTGGAGGAAGGGACAGACAAATCGCCTTTTGTAAACTTTCTTCTGTTCACAGTTCTTAAGAGACAAATCACTTTCCTAAAATATTAACAATGAATTGTTTTTTGCTGCTGTATAAGGTTTGTGGGGGAAATGAATCCACAGGAAATAAAGAATCTTTGGTTTACTTTTGTTTCAGCTTTATTTCTAAACCTGTCTTTGCTTCTGATGCAAGCCGATTTGAATTTAGTTAGGGATAACAAACAAGAGTTTCCTTACACTTGTATAGATTTATTCCCTTTTGCAAAATTTCACTTGGAGCTGAACATTTAGAAATCAAAGTTAGCATTTTACTATGAATCCATTAGGAAGTGCAACAATTGTGGCTGGAACACTTAACAGCACTTATAGTAAAGAAAAATTTACAGTTCTTTACTGCCAACTTGAATTGCTTTGGACTACGTTCCACAATCTGTATTTTCTTGCATAATAGGAAATTACATGGCAATAGTAGATCAGTTTCTGAGTAAAGGGATGCCTGTCTCTTCACCAGTGATATAAGTAGAAATGATCTCTAGCAAGTATTGTTGGGTGTGGTTAAAGGAAGAAAAGTGTGTTTCTAAGCTTGTTTTAGATCCTCTCCCATCTGTGGTTGTGCCCCTTCAGAAACGAGAGGTGTGTGTGCGTGGTGTATGCACGTGCATATCTTTTTAAACATGTACGGAGTGTCATCCCCTCTTCACTGAGGAACTGCACATATCTGAAAGAAAGAGCTGGGCATTTTTCCTGGGTAATTATCAGGGCTCTCACACAGTCTTGAACTCCAGACTTTTCTCTTCTAAAAGGTCAGCACTGCCCTTGACAGCATTCTTAGACCAGTTTGCTCACTTGTTAAAAAAAACTTCCAAATCTTGCTACCTTTAACATTTATGCCACTTGACTGTACCCTCTCACATTGCCCATTGATTTTCATATGCATCTTTAGTTTCAGCTGAAGAACTGGAGGTGGATTCCAGCTTTAGTGAAGAAGAAGAAGATGATGACGATACATTTGTGGTGAAGAAGAAAATTAAAGAAAATAGGAAGGATGGAAGGAAGTTAAATGTTGAAGCCAGAAAGAGAGCACAGAAGCCACCCAAACTGAAAATGAATGATGTGGGTAAGTAAATTTGTTTAGTCCTTTCCTGAACCCTGTTAGAGTACATTGTACTAACTAGTACTTCAATTTATAGTACTGCACCTGGTTTTCAAGGAGTTCCATAACAGTGCTGTGTTCAAAGTGTTTGTTCCATGATTTTAAAAATACTCTGGTTTAAGGTTCAAGATCAGTACAATAGCTTTCAGTTTGAAATAAGTTCCTTTGGAGAGAAGATGTGATTGGATTTGATTGTGGAGTTTTGTTTCACTGCTGTGCATCTGATGTCAGTTTTGTTGAACTGTAATACTGGGGAAGTTGCATCCATATCTTCCACTGAAAACTATCGCATTAAAGTGCACAGTTCTTACATTTCATTGTTTCTAATGGCGGTGCAATATGGAATTTGAATTCCAACTGAAATATAAATGTGGAAACTCACTGGAATAAAACTGCTATCTTGGTTGGTTTCCATTAAAGGGAATGTGAGAGGAATGTTTGTCATCTGTAATGTTTAAACATGACTTCTGAGTTACTTTAATATAGTAATTCTGTGCCATCTTTTTAGAAGTGTCCTTTCTTTCTTTCTTTCTTTCTTATGACTAGTTCAAGTAAAATCTCAGCCAGCTTTGCAGAAAGCATCTAGTTTTCCAGAACCAATTGGAAAGCCTTTGAAAACATCAAGCCCTTCAGCAGTCAAGAAGCCCCATTGGACACCACCAGGTATATTTAAAATTTTCTCAGAGACAGAAGTACTCATACCTGTGTGTACTAGAAATTGTACACTGTGTTGTAATGCTAAAGTCCAATGGATCTGATACAACCTTTTTTGTGAGTTTCTCGCATCTTAGATTTAGTTTGTTGAGAAGACAGGTTATCCCCAAAACTGGTTTTGCCTGCATCTCATTAAGCTGCGATTTAGGCTACAAAGTGTGTGTGTGTGTGTGTGTGCATGTATGTATGTGTGTATGTATATAATTTTAAGAAAACTTGCCTGTTAAGCATAGACTTGGGTTAAGGTTACTGGAGCCTGATTGTATTTGGTGAGTCTAGTTGACATGCCAAGAGCCTGCTTTTTAAAGCCTGTAACCAGCTTATATTTAAGTGAATGAAATGTACTCTTATGAAACCTCCTCTGGAAATGTGCATTGAGTTTAAAGTTTGTGATGGACGCTTGTGTCATGTGATGCAGTATGCAGAACCCTAGCTAAAAGTAAAATACTGCTGGTCATATTATCTCTCTCCCTCCCCCTTTTCTGGAGAAAAAATGATGTGTGAATAATAGAGATTCTAGCCTGCTTATCATTCTAAATGCACCTTTTCCAACATCTTTTCAGCTGCAACTGGAAGCAGTGCCAACCAACTGGGAAAGGTCCCTGTGACATCGCCCACACAAGGTCTCCGGCTTGGCCTCTCCAAATTGGCAAGGGTGAAGCCCCTGCACCCAAATTTTGCCAGCAGCTGAGTGTGTCGGTGATGGTTTCAGGGGATTGCAAATTGAAATTAAAGTACCTGAAAGGTGTTGGCAGCAGTGGAGGGGGACACACCTCTTCTTGTTTTTAAAAAGTGGAGAACCTTTTGTAGGCAATTTATCCAAATTGTGTTTTTAAAGACGTGAGCTACGAGGCTTAGAACATGCTCCAATAATATTATTGATATGCGGACCCCTCCCACAGTAACCGAAATGTTTTGATCATTGGCAGATTCATACCAGCTTTGTAGATGTGTGATAACTTAACACTTGTTATGTGGTACTGGCCTCGGGGAAGTCATTAAGTGTAGCCATTCATAGCAGTCCAGTCCAGTTGCCTTTGGTCCTGCAATTGCATTTTTTAAAAAGCCTTCAACAATGTAATCTGCATGGAAGTACTTGGTTGTGCAACTTATATATTTAGCTAAAAGCAACTTTCAGATTATGACTTGGAGAGATGTGCCCGAATCACAGTTGAAAGCGTGGTTCAAGCACTTTTAGGGAAATTAAAAAGAGGATTTGAAGAAAAAGGAGAGCAGGTACTTACTTACCTGCTCTCCGCCACCCCTTCCAGTTTCCTGCTGGGGTGGCGCTGGTCCCCAAAAGCTCCCCTTCTTTGTGCGCCGTCAGCATGCACATGGTGTCTGCACATGCGTGGGTGCCATTTGTGTGGTCAGCATGGTTTGGAATGTTCTTTCTTCTGATAGATCATATAAACAGTGTTGTTTTCAAGAGCTCATGCTGTTTTTTTAATGACCTAAACCATTTAATATAGTTCAGATCTTTGTAATAACTGATACTTGCACTGAGGTGTGGATTTGATAACTGTATATTATGTATAACTGTGATTTTTTAAAGAAAGTGAAATAAAATATTTTTAGAAATGGCAAAAATCTGTTAGCCATTTCTCTCTTTTAAAATACGTTACATTAAAGAGTTGCTGTTTGTTTTAAGTCTTTCTTAGTTCACATTATTGACTCCTTGAGCATGAAAAGCAATTGGTTCAGTTACAACTTTGCTGCTAAGAAAAGTGGTTGCTCTTATAGAGTATTGTTGTGTCCCTGTGGGGCTAGATATTTACAACATAGCAGTTCACAGACATGAGTAAAATGAGCTGTGGCTCAGCATTCATACATAACCTTTCCCTCTTTGTGCTGGGGGAGAAGCCAAAGAAGTTGCATTGTAGTTGAATCAAGGAGTTCGGCTGAAGCTAGCAAAACTTATAATGAACGTACTTCAAAATGCCCTTGTGCTGAAATACAACTTTTACCAGCAGGTTGAGAGTAGGTGCAGTGTGTTTGGATGCCTTGTCTTTTCTTCATCTGAAGCAGCTCATTTAAATTTAAAATCTGCTTTTCACTAATCTGCCACTTTGCATGTATTTCCCTGTCTTTCCTGTATATTGGCGCTTATGTATGATGTTTGTTCTTGCCTTGGATGCTTGTCTGAAAAACACAGCTCCTCACCACTCCCAACCCCACTTATTCCCATCTTTTACTTGTTTCTCATCTATTTGGGGGTTATCTGGATGTCTCTCTGCCATGCTTGTAAGTTTGTTTAGCATTAATTTTAGACTGCAGTTAAGCTGTCTTTATGTCCATTTTAATATCCTTTTAAAATGAGTCCTTTTGATGCTATTTGTATGCAGTTTGGCAGATATGATCCATTGGAGGAATCCTCCAATACCTGAAATTTTCATGTGTATTGGCTGGAAAATCAATCAACCAATTTATTACAGCCACAGGCCATACAGAGAACATACAAAGGTTAAAACAAGATTAAAAGTAAAATATGCCAACAGTAATATAATATGTGATAATCAGGACAAAACAATAGCTCCTAAGAATTAGACCTTAAACAAAATCTTTGTCCTTAGTAACCTCATTATCTTGATCCTCAAGACAGAAATTCAAACAAAAGGAGTCAGCTCTTCCTGCGAATTGCTCTAACAGAGGGAATATGAGTTCTTTCCTAGTATCAGAATAAAGGGAGCAATATAACAGCACATGAGAAACTGTTTCAGGGAGGCCTTGGCAGGAAAATGGCAACATTGCAGGCAGAAGTGGAGGTGGTTCCCCTACTGAAAGCAATAGGAACAAAAGCAGATGAATCAAGAAATAAAAGTGATGATTTTTGTGACAGCACAAATACTGTTCCCACAGACAGACAAATATATGGACAAGATCTTTAGACACAAAAACTAATGAAGAATGAAATTTGATTTTTTTTAAAATAACTCCCATAAGCAAAATCTTTCTTCCTCCTGTCTCGAGAGTGAGGAGTTAGCCCCTAAGGACACATTTTATGAAAGCATTTGGTTGTAAATGATTCAGCAACCTACTTGTATTTTAACTATAATTTGTTGTAAGAGAGTAACTTGTCCTTAAAAATAATGAAGTGGACTGGATCTGCAATTTAGGTAGTGAGAGATGTGTATAAATCAGTGATTTATGCTTTTAGACTACTGATTAATTTTGCATGTTAAACAAATTGATTTGCTATATTGTCATTTGGTAAATTGATGCTTTACAGAATAATACAAGCAAATGATGGGTCTCTGCCCTGCAGAGTTTACAGTCTAACTTTAGACAGAGAGGGGGTGGCAAAGCAGCAAAGAAAATGGGTAACAGGAGAGGCAAGAGTAACAAAAGGCAAATGCCAGCAAGAAACATTGTCATACATTTAAGAAAATGGAAAGCATTCCTTTATTCCTGGACAATATTAGAAGGAATGTCTGCAGCTGGAATAAATAGAGCAAATTTTCTTCTGATTGTAAAAAGGTGGAAGTTTTTCTAGAATTGGGGTTCATGAAAAGTAGGTGAGAGGGAAGACGATATATTGACAACCCTTGGTATGCAGTGGCAGAGAGTAACAGAATTAAAGAACATTGGAGCTATGTGTTTATAAGTGCCGATTATTCCATTAATTAACTCACACAAATATAAAAAGTATTCTCATAGTGTTTGAGAGCTGCTATGTCAAGGATTTAATTGAAGCTGTTTTCCTTAGTTGTATCCACACATAGTCCCAAATGTGGCTGTTGATCTTTGATCACAGCCCAGTATGTACAAGCTACACAAGCTGGATCACAGCAACTAGTCTAGAGAAACCTGATTGATTACAGCAGATAGTCCAGTTAAAGAAAGAGGAAGCCACTGCAAGCAGCCAATAGGAGGCGACTAAGCAAGGCTACTGCTACTTCACATTTCATGTTGCTGACACCTCAGCACTTTTCCCTGGAGCTTAATCATAATGTTCTCAAGAATTCCAACCTTTCATACATGACACTGTTACATCACAGACATCATCTGCTGTAAAATTCCACTGGCCCCTCATGTACCCACTATGTCCCATCATTGTCTCGGGATGCTCTAAATACGGAAATAAAATATTAAAACCGGCAAAATTGAAAGGTTACAATAGGATGCCACTGCTTTGATTTGGGGCTGCATTCAGTGTGCTTCTGTGGAGTTTTCTGTTCTCGTGATGAACTCTTGAGCGTAGAGGAAATGCCACTGAAAAAGAAGCTATCACTTGTTGAGCAAAATAAGCAGAAACCTGCTGCTGAGTTGGAGACAGGCGATCATCAGGATAGAATTGGGTGTGCAGATGCTTCAAGAACCATTGCTTGCCCTACGCCATGCAATCCAGGTTTCTCTGGAGCTCCAACAGTAGAAACAGGTGATTCGATAGAAATCTCATGGAAGACATTTCTGTCTGTGTTAAGGTCAATGGAGGAATGTTCAGACAGCAAGATGAATGCCTTGGTTCCACAGCTAATAACATCTCAATCAGTTTTGACAAGGTAGGGAAACAAAACCATTCATTACTTACCGATTTCACCAAAATAGCATTAATATTAGAGAGAATGCCTTCTCCCATATTACCTCCCCTAAAATTAAGGTTGGTGGCCGTATTAGAGGCCCTGTTGCAAGTTCCACTCTCTCGGGGCAAGGGTATCTACTTTTAAAAGCAAGATTTTTTTTTGGTGATGCCTTTTGGTTTGTAGAATATCCTCCCAGGGGACACCAGATGTGTGCCATTGTTCCCTTGATAAGGGTAGTTAAGATCTGTTTCACCAGATGTTTGTGTTTTTTTATATTGTTTGACATGATTATTACTACACTAGCTGATCCGGCACAGATCATCTGTGCCCCTAGTTCTCCCTGTCATTCCCCCCCCCCACTTCAGCCCCAGTCTGTTCTGTGCTTGGCTTTCCTTTCCCTCCCCGCCTACCAGTGGTGGTATCCCTCACTGGCTGGCGTGGCCAGTGCTTTCCCTCCCTGCTGGGCTGCGGGAGCTTTCCCTCCTCGCAAGCTGGGCTGGGCTACGGAGCTTTCTCTCCCCGCCAGCTGGCCGCTCCTGCCATTTTCTCCCCGTCACTGCCCCCCAGGCAGATTCTCGCAAACTCTCGCGAGAGCTGCCACACATGGAATTAGCAACGGGGACTATGTGTGTGTGTGTGTGTGTGTATATATATATATATATATATATATATATATATATATATATATATACTTTAAATGTTACAGTTCTATTAAACTAATGTTAGCTGGTTGAGAAATGGGTTAATATATTCTGTGGTCTAAGGTCTTGCAGCACATGGAGAATGGGAGCCACATGCAGCATGAATGAGAGTTTGCCAGGCAATAACAAGTTTATGTTTCAAATAAGAAAAAAAAAGTTTTAAATGTATGGAACTAGTTAGTGCAAATGTAGAATTCTTTGAGCCTAAATTTTATCCAGCTTGCAACTGAAGTGTGAGGTAAAACCCAGACCATTGGAATTACCTTTCAGTTGCTTTCATTGGGTCTGCTGATTTTTAATGAGGATAAAATCAGGTGTTCCTCTCATTTCTCCCTCCCCCTTGAGTAGAAAACATTTTGTATCTGCATAATTATTAATGATTCTCATTATGTAATACAATGATAGAAAAATACAACAAACCATCAAAGAATTTAAAATAGTAAAAATGTCAAAATTTATATTCTGATTATTATTCTTTCCCCCAAAGATATCTACGAAGAGCAACTCTGTCCCAATTCCCTCTCTTCTATCAGTCCTTGAACCATAACAAATGAGTTGATTGCTTTAAATAACAAGGAATTACAGACTCAACCAATCTTCAAGTGGAAGGTTATTTAGAATGTTTCTATTAGCAGACCACTTTAGCTGTACCAATTTATTAATTATTAATCTACTCTACATGTTTCTTTCCTACAATATCTTGTCTAAATCCTAACAAGAATAAGAACAGAACTGGCCTTTTTATTAGTTGGCTTGCTTTAGATGGCAGGTTTAGAGGTGCCATTGAAGGGCAGATAACTATCAATAATTTAGCTTACACTTATATTTTTACTGCCATGTGACAGGGTACCCTTGGGTTTTCCTATCTTAGCCATCAAAATGTCTTGGATTTCTCACTTCACAACAACAATAATTTAATAAAATCAGAGGGTCTAAAGACACAATATAGATGGAAATGTTAGTACCTACATAACTTTAGACATGTTCTGGAATGCTCGGTGACGTATTGGAACCTTATAGTGTAGTCTGATGTCACACTCCTCACAGAACTTCCATTGTCTTCAGTGGGAGAGTTGCTACTAAATAATCTGGTGGGGGAAAATAACCCCAGAATACAATACCTTGGTGCTAAATGTGAGCTCCTTTATAGGTGGGAAGGGTGTTTTAGGTTTCTGGGAGCTGCTGCCAAGGCTTGGAGTGCAGTCAGAAGAAGTAACATAGATTTCTCTCTCTTCATAAGATGCGTGTTTTATTGAGGTATTTAACAGTGTTCAGACTCAAAGTGTTGTGTTTTCATTATCTGTTCCATTGCAGACCTTAAAAAAACCTGAATATTAAAGTAGCTTAAAATACAAATTTCAAGCAGTATATTATTCCCAGCCCTAAAGCTCCAGTCTAGAACTGGAGCATTAACTACTTCCGTGCTATAGAGTCTACCTGCAAAGTTCCATTGTGGTGGTGTTATTATGTGTATGTGAGTGTGAGGGGGGAATCTGTTTTCCATATTATGTAGGGCAAACCTGGGTCTGCCATCAAGAGTGGAACTACAGTACATGTTTGGTGGTAACTGGGATTCTCAAAACATTTAGATTCTCAACTTTTAGAAAGCAAAAGTATCTGTGATTTTCTTTTTACCAAAACAAAGGGCAGACCAAAAAACACATCTTGGTTGATGGCTGCATGACATTAACAGGCTTCCAAGTTATGTGCTTCCATGGAAGATGTTGCTCCCATTTGGTGAATGCCCTTGTACACATTCAATTTTTCCATCAGCATATGAAGACCAAATCCCATCTTCTAAATGACCCAGAGGTGGGCCTTCTCTGTAGCTGCTCCTAGATTGTGGAATGTGCTCCCTGCAGAAATCCGTAATTTGAATTCTTTATTGGCATTTAGGAGAGCCCTAAAGACCTACCTGCTCAGCCTGGCCTTCCAGGGTTTTTAAATTGTTTTAAAGGGTTTTTAATGTATCGGGTTTTTATAAGGTTTTGAATTGTTTTATTTATTTTTAATTATTTAGCTGCTTTATTGTATTTTTAAATCTTTATTCCTGATCGCTGATTGGTTTTAACTGTTTTGTGACATTTGTGAGCTATTCTGTAAGGTCTAAAAATCGGTCTAGAAATCGAATGAATGAATGAAATAATGTCATTTCATGATGTATTTTGCAAATCTTTTTTTTTCTGCATTAGAATTATTCCTCTATGTTAAATTGTAAAACTGAGCTTATATTCCTAAATGTTTAGGAATAATATGTACCTACAAATTTCATGGTGTCATTGTTCCATGTAATTCTCTAGAAAGAAGATCGCCACCAAGACTGAAAAAATAAGAAAAGGCAGATCAAGTGTTTTCCCTGTTATACGGAAATCTGGGGAAAAGTCAAATGTAGTACTCCAAAAGGTGGGCACATTTGCTTTTAAAGTGGTTGTATGCCGATGATTTTTCCTTAATACCACAGGATATGATAGTGAGGCTATAGCTCCTCAGAATCCTTAATTTCCAGTGGGCATAGTGTCATGCAACTGCTTTTGTGCAACGTTACAACTGAGCAAAACTGCCCTGTTATACAACAACATTGACCATGATTACATAGATACAGCAGCGCAGGTGATGCTCCAACCTCCTGTGTTACCTTGTATGTGAGCCGGTGGTGGTGGTAGTAAGTATCACTAGACATGAACAGAGATACTTCCCTAAAACACACCCGCCACTCCACTGTGGCTGTACATTGTAGCGGAGAACACTGGCAATGATAGGCAACCTGTTTGTTCAGGAAAACATGTCTTCCATTATTGATCTTTTAGGTGAGGATCTTATGGTAAGCTTCTGAGGAACCCCTGGACTGGCCCAAACAAATTGAAAACCATATTTCTGGAAACTGAGCAAAGTTTTATTCAGCTACATTTAAGTATTTTATTTAGTAATACTAGTTCTTATAGCTTCCTTACACATTGTGCATCCCTATACCATATAGGAAAGGGAGCGGAGTGCTGTTCACAGCTCAAAGCAAGATGGAGAGAAAATTAGAATCGGATCAGGTCACCCTGATTCCTGTGGTAAGCAAATGTTTTGTTCTAAGTCTCTTCTGTTGAAAGTAAAGCTGCCCTCCACTGAGGCTTTTGTTTAAATAGCTCAGCTAAGCATGAAAATATCACATAGGTTTGGGGGTGTCTGCTCACTGCACCCCACACTTACTAAAGCTCCTATTTGACATAGCATCTAGGCCCCTGGGGAAACTAGGAACTGCCTCCTATCCGGAGAGAGGCCAGTGAAATCTATTTTGCAGGGAAATACCAAGGGTTACACCTTGTGGGAATGTGTGACCTGTGGGGCTAGAAGAAAGTGGTCCCAGAGTGAGATGAGGAGGCTGGCAGAGCCAAGTATGAATCTGATTTCTGTGGCCATAGAGGGCCAGAATGGGTGAGGTGTCCTATCTAGAAGGAGGATGGTCTGGTCAGGAGACAGGCAAGAAATCCATCAGGTTTCCCTCCATTAAAGACCATTGTCGTACTGCAGATACACCCTTAACCTATGTTTTTCCAAACAGGAAAGATTCCTAAAGGAGACGCATGTCGTACAGCAAGCAAAACCAAGCTCGAACAATCATTGACTGAGACAGGTTACATCCCGTTGCCTTTGGTAAGCAATTGAATTATACTTCATCGTAATTGCTCCATTATGTGCTTGAGCAATTAGAAGTGCTTTTTCAGTTGCTTAGTTGTGCGTTGTGCATACCTTGATCGGTACAAAATCATGCCAGTTTCAATTGTTTAATGTCTTGCACAGGGAGATACAGATTGAAAGTTATGTAGGCAGAGATGTAGGACTCAACGTGTCTTGGTTTGCTGTTACAGTCTCTACCTGACCCCAAAGCTACAGTGCAAAGACAGAGGGAAGTACCGCCGTTAATTTCTCAGGAAAATACTTCTCTGACACACAAGCTCAAGAAAGGACTGACAAATCATAAGGACCGACATCAGCAGGTGAGAGAAGCAACACTTAAGTGTTTAATTTCTTTTCCTTGGTGTATTTGTGTCTGTATGAAGGGGCCCCAGTTCAATACATCTGGGGTTAGCTTGTCTCTACACAGACAAATGATCTCAACACAGCTCAGGAGCTGGCTCAATGATCCCCACTCCCATCAGACAGTGGCAACTCCTTCAGAGTTGCATGCTAAAGCTGTTCATTGAGAACAGCAATGCAATCTGTGTCATTCTTCCTTGGTAGAAAGTGAGTTTTAAAGGCCAGGAGACACCAGAGTGTGCTTGGAGTGCAATTTTAACTGGCAGAGAGCAAATTTTGCTTTGCGCTGTGGCAGCTAACACACAGTCATAAGATGAGGATCTCACACCCTTCATGCCTCTGACGGCTCTTTCCCAGTGAATAGGCTCCCTGAAACATCCTAGTAGAACTTTTAAAAAGGAGACCCACAAAAGGAAGTGAGAACTGCCCAGAAACCTTTTCTGTCCAGGGTTTTGAGGAAAACTTCAAGGATGCTTACGCCTTCTATTTTATCACTGTTGTAAGTGTGTGTGTGTGCGTGTGTGTATGTGTGTTTTGCATGACTGTAGTAGAAGAGTGGAATAAAACTGACCAACTGCATTTTGCTTGCAAGTATAGGCCACAAACAACAAAATAAGAGGAGGCTAAAATAATGGATTGTTTTGAGCAATTTATTGAAGGGGGAATACTGAAAGGGATCAGTGGATGATTCCATGGCTAAGCTTTAGCCATCAATCTGTGCAGGAAGTATGAGTGTGATACTTTTTCATGACAAACTGATGTTGGGTGCAGTAGCCAATGAAATGCGTTTCCTAAACTTTTGATAGCTGAAGCATTTTTTTTTCTGAATTAAAATTGATAGAACACTTCATTCTCTAAGAGCAAGAGGAGCAAAGAGGCTCCTCAGAGGAGCCCGTATTCCTGTGTGAGTCGCTGTTCTTTGTATGCCCTCTTTGAGGATGAGGAATTCCTCTGCCTTCTCTGCACTGGGAATGATGAAATGATCAAACTAGGAGTTTTCTCTCACAGCGGCTTTACCCCAAATCTCCTCCAGGAGGTTGTGTATTCTCACTGTGTGTTCTTACTGTGTGTCCAGTGTGTTCTCACTGAAGCCAGATTCCCGCAGAGGTCAGTTCAATGTGTGTGGGCTACTTCAAAAGACAAATCGGGCTTTTTCTTCAAGGTCAGTTTGATGTCTTGGAAGCATTCCACACACAAATCAGGCTTTTCCTTCCAGATTTCACTTCATCCCAATTTATGTGTGAATTTTCAAAATCTTGTTTTACTCTAAGTTTTTGGAGATAAATCAAAGCAGGAGCTAAGTCTTTGCATTAAGATGATAAGAGCAAGTCACAGCTTATGAAATGCAAATACTGTAGAAATCTGCCCAGAGGCAAAGAGTGGATTCCTCTCTTTTCTGCTCCTCAAAAGTTTTTGGAGGGGGGAGATCTGGGAAGAAGAGAGAATTTACAGTCTGCAGAGGGCTTTCCTTGCAGAAAAGGAGCATTTCCTTGCTATCATAGAATCTTCTTAGTGAGACTGCAAGCTATAAAAGGGAAGAAGATTTCCTTCTGAAAGCAGAAGTCCTGCCCCAATGAAGAGAATAGAAAGGAACATAAACTCTGCCAAAAGAAATGCAAGGAGACAATAAGGAATGCAAAGTGAGAGTTTGAGGAGCATAGAGCTAGAAGAGGGCTGCCAAAGCAGAGGTGATGCTGCAGGAAGACTCACGTGCTGGGGACGTGCATGTGTGTGTGGCTCGTTGCGAGTGGGGAAGGAATAAAAAGCCAAGTCTTATGGCTAATTAAGCCTCTGTGTGTGTGTGTGTGTGTGTGTTGACATCAACAGAGCCAGATCACAGAGGGTGTTTTTAATTACTGTACTAAACCTTTGGGAAAAAGGGAGGTGTGGCCACAAGGAAAACATGGAAGCGAGCTGCATGTTTTCCTTGTGGTCAATGGCTTCCTAGAGAAGGTGGGACACCATGCTTCCTTTTCCTCCAAGGGTTTAGTAATTAAAGCACCCTCTGTGATCTGGCTCTGTTCAAGTCGACATGCACACACACTTCTGCTTAATTGATTTGTGGATCAGACTGCCTGTTAGCCATCAGCTTTGGCTTTCTATCCTACCTCCCCCAGCCACGACCGCAACACACACACAACACACACATCCCCAGCACGTCTCAGCCCTCTGCTTTTTCAGCTCCATCCCAGCTTGGATGGCATGCAAAGAAATGCTCATTTCTGCAAATCCTCCTCCCAAATCTCCCCTCTCCAAAAACTTTCAAAGAACAAAAAGCCTGAAAACTGGGTTTTCAACTCTTTGTCTCAGGGCAAAGGCAAGGCAGCTTTGTTTCTGCATTCCATAGGCATGACTTCCTCTTACCATGTAAATGTAAAGAGTACTGATGTCAGCGCTTTGCATCGGATTTTCCAGGAAACTGCTGAAAACCAGCATTTTAAAAACTCTGATATAAACCGGGATGAGGTGAAATCCAAATCAGGTGAAAAGCTTGGTTTGTATGTGTGGTGATTCCAAAGATACTGAACTGAACTTGACGGGAATCCGGCTGTAGTGAGAACACACAGCTTGCCTCGCGGAGGAGATTCAGGGTAAAGCAAGCCCCTGTGTGAGAGTGCTCCTGGAGTAAAGATATGACCCCATAATCTGTCCCTCTCTGTGGAGTCTGGAAGGAAAGAAGGCCAGAGCAGTGAATCACGTAGAGATGCAGTGGGCAGCATCTTTTGTTTGTGTGTGGGTACCTTGAGCTCAGAAGATCATTTAATTATGTAATGTACTTCTATTTATCACAGAGTATGGGCAATTTTTTCACAGCTTCCTGTTTGGGAAGTACTTGACAAGACAGCAGCCTGTTAAGAAGTTGTGTATGATTTTAAGGACTGCTAAAATAATTTGTGTGGTTCTGAATCTGATCACAACAGAAGCCAAAAGTTCATTCAGGTTTCTCTGGTGGCATTTGAAAGACATTTAAATCAAAGTACTATGGAAAAGCTGAAAGTGTTGGTGGGGGGTGAGGGGAAAGAGGAAGTGCTGCCTGTCCATCCTGAGTGGGTCTTGGTGACACTAAAAATGGCCTCCCCAGAATACCTCCAGGTCTCTCTCTCTTCCGTGAAATCCTTAAAATCCACCTCTTGTTGCCTTTGGGTTAACTGCTGCTCTCAACCAAAACACAATCTCTCTTTTTCTCTCTTCAAACTCATTTACCATATTCTTCCTCATCCACAATGAAGCCTGATTATATGTAATTGCATTTGCTCATTCATCCATTGATCCTTTTATCTTTCCTTCTCCTTGTTTCTATGTTTACCATCCCTGTCCCCATTCCCCAATCCTCTCTAGATCAGTGGTTCCCAACCAGGGTTTCTCCAGATGTTGCTGGACTACAACTCCCATCATTCCCAGCTACAATTTACTGTGGCTGGGGGTGATGGGAGTTGTAGTTCAGCAACATCTGGAGGAACTCTTGTTGGGAACCACTGCTGCATTTACGCATGCATGTGCACACACATGCACACATACACACACACACAATTATAAGCTCCTCAGGACAGGGACCCATTGTTTGTCTATGCTACTCTGTAAAGTGCCTTGTATTCTGACGGCTCTTTAGAAACAGAAATACACTGTTCCACACAGAAAACCTATTGTAAGCACAGTAGGCTGTTGTTTACTATTTACGTAGTGCCATCAGCCTTCACAGTGCTTTACTGCAAAAGAAAAAAAAAAGGTAGGTCACTACCTCACGAAGCTCACAATCTAAAATGTACAGGTTAGACCTGTGGCTCTTTGAAACCAACACCTTGCTTATGATACTGATTAGTATCTACATTTTTACAGATTCCTCTCAGGATAGTAGATATTCAGTCACCCTGTTTGTTGACTTTAGCTAGATCCAGAATATCATGATGGGTAGGGTTGAGTTTCTGAATTGTTCTTGCTAACAGCCATTGATGGCCCCGACCTGCGTGAGTTTGATCTTTTTCTAAATCCTGCTTAGCCGTTGACCTGCACAACACAACTCATCCCAGCAAAGAGTTTCATAGGACAATTGTGTCTTAAATGTGTGTTTAATTGCTAATTCTATGCATGCAAGCCGTGCATCCTCTGGTCCTTGTATTGTTTTATTTGATTATTAGTGGCCGAAGTTCTGTGCAGCAGAATGTCAGTGTGAGGGGGCCCACCAGGTCTGCTGTGCAACATGAAAGGCAGGCCTGATGGTACAGCGTGACTGGACAGCTGCAGAATGGCTTAGAGCCGCTTTGGGGCAGTTGTGCAGTGCTACTTGCATTGGAAACGAAGGAAGTTGTGCTGTGCAACCGTTCAGAAGCGGCTTGAAGTCATTCAGCAGCTGCCCTGTCGCACTGCACTATTCAGCCCTGGCTGGGTCCCTAGCATGGGATGTTGGCCACTATTATTACACTTCTTATTCGCTTTTCGTCGAAGGATACAGGACAGCAGACAAGGTTCTCACCTGCCTTAGTTTATCCTCACAGCGACCCTGTGAGAGAGATTATTTATTTTATTCGAAATTTCTCGTATACCGCCTCCTCCAAAGTCTCCAGGCGGTGAGAGATTAGACTGAGAGATGGCAACTTGTCCATTTCTTTGCCAGTTATGTTCTCATTCTTTATGTTATAGGCCCATAGCAACTTCCAGATTATGCATTGATCCTGTGATGACTTTGCTTGGATTCACACTGGAGGGTGTGGATGAGATGGAGGGTGTGGATATGGTGAGAAGCCTCCACATGACTGTAGCTGCTAGCTGTTCTGCCAGCTACTACAGCCACCTCCTAAGAAGGGCTCCTTCCCACCCACTCTGTGTTGCAGTCACTGCCAAGTTGCTTGTTTCCCGCACCCACCTGCTCACTCATCCTCTCTCTCTCCAATAGTGCTGCTTCTTGGACTTCCTTGTTCCTTTCCGCTGCTCCAAATCCAAGAATAAGACAAGCAGCATTGCCAGAGGGAGGGTGAGTGTGCGGGTGTTGACACCAGCATTAAGCAAGGGCTAGAAGGGCAATCTCTGCAGACAACTTCAGCAAGTTTCAGAACTGCTAGCTAGTAGCTGCTACTGTCACCCAGGAGTTTCTCACCATGTTCAGCCTATTTCACAGGTTCCTGTGTAGCAACCTAGTAGTAGTTAAAAATAATAGATTTTATTTTTTAGCTGCCCTATAACAAATTGTTCTCTAGGTGGCTCACAACTAGAGACTCTGGTACTGGGTGGTATGCAAATTTATTAAATGAACAAATAACCTGTAATGATCACTTGTAATGACAAGTGATCGCTTGTGACAGAAAGTCCATCCCATCCATTGACACTTCAATTAGAACTCTTATCAGTGGAGTCAGGCCACACATTCAGGGCCGATTGATTGAGTAATCAAGTGATTGGAAGTAGTGTACCTTCCTGTGTGAAGAGAACCACCCTTTAAACGTCTGTTTTCTAAATTAAGCAGGCATAACTAGCTTAGCCTTCGCTTGCCTGTGGAAGTACTTCATATCCCCTAGCCATCTTGCTTTGCTTCTCTGCACCCTTTTTGTTTCTACAATATCCCTCCCATAATGATTGGGGTGGTAAGAATACTTGTATTCAAAGATGAGGAGAGAAGTGGAATGTACTCTAGGTTTACATAACAGAGTTATGATTATTTGTTTTATGTTCTGTCTCTTGAAATATATATTTGCTTACTTCTGTATCCCTGTCTGGATTGCAGGATTAAAGAATATGGTATTCTGATACTCATCCATGGTTTGGGGTCCCATAAATCCATTTAGGATTTCTGCCTGCTTCCCCAGAAGCAGATGTAACAACACAAAATCAAGAACACTCACCTGTCCCTTTTCTATGTTCTGCATGAATTTTCAAAGGCTAGTTGTAGAAGTCCAATTTTAATGAGTTTTTCTCACTTTAAGGGATGACAGCTCCTAGTAGGAAGGAAGGTCCCTTCCTTTGGGGCCAGCAAGGCAGTTTCCAAAGTTGAACTGAGGAGGAGGGGGCTCTCCCCTTACTGCAATATGAATTCCTGCCTTTGTTGTGGGAGACAGCTCAGAAAGGCTCAACCTTTCTTTATTACAAGCCTATCTTTAAAAAAAATACCCCAAAGGAGACAGCAGAGCTGAAGACCGACCTGGGCAACTCCTGGCCTACTATTCCTTACCCTGCACCTCCCACCCCTCCCCATGGTCACTGGCCGATCTCCTCTCCATACAGACCACTAGAATGGCTAAAAGTGAGCACGTGCTTGTTGCAGTTCAGAGCTTTCTCCCACAATAAATGCATGCACTGCCACTGAAGCATTGGTACCAAGGTCAACCTGCACAGGGATGACTCCTGCTCCTTCCTGGATGAGCCAAGAGAGAACTGTTCCAGCACCACCTCAACACAAAGGTTATGGACACAGAGATGGTCTCGGGGATCAACAGTGGGCCCTTCTGAAGACCTTGGGCCCTTGGCAATTGCCCCACAATGCCAATCCCTGATGCCATCTCTGACCCTATGGTGTGGTTTCTTATTGGCTGCAATCCACTCCCCTCAGAAGAGGTGAGGCCCCACCTCTTTCTCAAACTTTTGGAGACTGTCTTCCCAGCCCCCCAAGGAGGGATCTACCCCCCCATGCTAGCTGCCCTCCTTCCATAAAGAAAAAGAGAAATTCTCAGGTAAGTCTAAAATCACCCTTTTTGTATACTATTATTTGATCTTTTTAATTGCATTTTTTAAATTTATCCTTGGAATTTTTGGATTTTTTTAAAAAAATAAAAAAAATATATAAATAAGCATGTGCTTCAATGATCCATTCAAAGGGATCACAAAATTAAAGAACTTTCACAACAGCTTATGGGGAAGAAAAACCTTTAAATTTGCTGCACATGTAATCTATCATACCCTGATTAGTCTAATTATTTGAGATGTCTGGGATGGGCATTTTTTGCTTTTCTCACTTGAAACTTGAGACAAGAAGTCTGCTGCCTTACAGGACCAGCACAGAGCAAGCTATAACAAGCTCTGACTGAATGTTAGGTAACTTAATGCAGCTTCAGATTAAGGGAGGAGTGCTTTGCAGTGATGAAGCAGCTTGTAATTCTGAAGGTGGAACAAATCCCACTCACCCACATTAGCCCATCAATCTAGGCAGACCTTTCCATAACTTTAAGAAATATACTGTGAAGCACAGAAAATAACTTACTGTAGTCTGTATTTTGCAGATGCTGAGATTTTAAAGTTTTGAAACTAACTTAGGACCAAACTGTACATGATGCTGAGATTTTAAAGTTTTGAAACTAACTTAGGACCAAACTGTACATGATGCAGAATGTCATCGTGCTTCTATCTTTTGGGGATTTTCATGGCGGTTTACCTCCTGGGGTAAATGACTTCAAGTAGGTGATTTTCATCTGGATCATGGTGCTGGGGGAAATGGTTAATCCCCCTCCCCACTATACACACGGTGGTCTTAATCAAAATCAGCACACACACATGCACATGCCCACGCACACACCGCTACCATTGCAAAAGAAGCAGCAAAAAGATGGAAGCACAGTAACACTTTTTTTGCATTGTGCATACTTTGGCCCTGCTCATACAGTGAGCAGACAGTAATGTTAAGCATGTGTGTTAAGTTTTTGGGGATTTCAGCCTCTCCTGCTGTTTCTTATCCGTGCAAATATCATTTTAGAACTGTCTTTTAGATCTTTTCTTAAAATATGTCTTTGGTCACCAAATGATCTGAAGCCTAAAATGTGAATGCAAATTGAAGATTCCAAATAAGCTTGAAAAAATTCTGACCATCCATCTCACAGTTCAAATATCAGATTAGAAATTTGGTTGGGGGCTGCTTGTGTCTTGTATTTGTGAATTTCCATTTTGATTGTGTGGCACATCTGAATTTGGTCACTAGAATGTGCAAGGATCTCTTAAAACAAATGTCAAATATTTGGAAATAAAATCCTAAATTTTATAAAATATTTTAAAATAGTTGTACTTATTTAAGAAATGTGTGCCCTCAAGGTAATGGCACACTTGTTCAAAAGGATGTCTACAAAGCATTTAAGTTTCAAAAGAGTCACTGTGTAATTTTGTTGATATTTTCATGCTAAGAGAGTATACTAGAACAAATTGAAATTCAATTCACTTTTGTGCTTCAAACATCTTCGAGATTTCTCCCTCTACCATTTTGGAAGTTTCTTGCCTTTTCTGCCTTTCTCATTTCCCCCCTGCCTTTTGCTTTCTTCTCAATTTTCCCATTCTGCAGGTATTTAGCCTATGAAATTTTCCTTTTTCTAAAGACATAATCATTTAAAAAAGAAGAGTGAGGGTCCCAACCCACCACCACCACACACACACACATTCACCAAAGTTCAGACAGGCAGACTTTTTTAAAAAGGCAAAATGCAAAGGTTTTAAGGAAATATTCAACTAGTTTTAACATTTTCAAAGCAGCAAAAATATACAACAAAGACACAATGATAGATGTTTATATTCTAATCCTATCATCTAAATGCTCGTTTTCAAGTGGTGCCGGTTACACTCTATGTTGCTTCTGAGTTTTGAAAGAGAAGAATGTTTTTCTTCCCTTAAAAAAAAAAATATCAGAAGAAGAAACAGCATACACTGGTTCTCAGGAGACAGCTTTGCAGAAATGAATCTCACTGACAAATATGTTGTGCAACTTGTAACTCCTCAAAGATTTCCTTGGTGCCTCAGTGTGCTCATTCTCACAGTCTGCTTTGTTGCTGTTGTGCTCAACACAATCCAAGAGAGAAGTAGAGCAAGATTAAAGTATGAATCTACCAAAAATAACTGGACCGCATGCTAGTGTTGTTTGTAGGGGCAATCCTCCTTTGACGCTTTTGTGTTAGACAAAAGAGTGGTGTTGGATTTAACTTTTCAGAGTGAACATTTTAATGGAGACAGGTCTAAAACATGGAGCTCTGTCATTATGGGGGGTGAAAGACGTGCCCCAAACGGTGGTGATCTCAATTTCTTCAACATCTGTTGTTTACCAGTGAGAAGGAACCGAAGAATTCAGCCGAAGGTAACTCTTGTGGGACTTTGTTTAGTGTTTTTCCCTGCAGTGTATACATGTTCATTAGTAATAAGGCCATTGCACTTCCTACGCACAGTCCATATAATAATGGAGCAGGAGCATGTTTGAGCTAATATATTCTGCATTAAGTAGGTTCTCTGTTAAATTTTTGCTAGATTAACCTATGCAATCTGAGGAAGAAGAGGAGCACTTTTAAAAAACAAATAAAGGGAAAGCATTTAAGGAAATGTTTGTTAAAGCAATCCAGAGGGATCCATTTAAGTAGTAAAGAAAAATAATCATGCATATGTCAACATGCTAGCTTGTGTGTCTCTCGCCCCCCCCCCCCCCAATCTTCTGGCTGATGATAAAAAAATGATATCAAACAGCTTTTAAATATGCGACTCACCGACTCTGGAGTTGATGAGTTGGAGACTTTGTTTAAAAAGGAAGTTTCAGTGAATTTCCCACCAGCATTTTTATTGCAGACCAAAATACAGCCTACAAGCATCAGGATAAGTAGAAGAATAGCAGTTTTCTGGTTGTTGTTTTTTAAAGTCTAATCATCTTAAATGTAATGTTTTAAAGATTAGGCATTAGGGAAGGTCAGAAAGACTCATGCTGCTTATGCCTCTAAAGCCCAGTGCAAATTCAGAGGCAAGACCACTCACTTCCCCCAAGTTCTCTGTGCATTTTGGAGTGGAATGGTGCCTTAACTTCAGCCAGTAAATAAAAAGCATCTCTATTTATACATTCCAAAAGGTTTTGCTATGACACGATCTATGGGCGGAGAGCTGGTCTATGGGAGGAGAGCTGGTCTTGTGTTAGCAAGCATGAATTGTCTCCTGTTCTAAGTGGGGGTCCACCCTGCTTTGCATTTGAATAGGAGCCTAACAGTGAGTGCTGTAAGACATTCCCCTTAGGGGATGGGGCCACTCTGGAAAGAGCACTTGCATGCAGAAGGTTCCAAGTTTCCTTTCGGGCATTTCCAAGATAGGGCTGAGAAAGACTCCTGCCTGCAACCTTGGAGAAGCTGCTGCCAGTCTGTATACTATAGACAATACTGAGCTGGATGGACCAATGGTCTGACTTGGTAGAAGGTAGCTTTGTATGCATCAGGGGCGTAGCTATAATTGAGCAAAAGGGTTCAAAGAACACGGCCCCCAGCTCTTGAGGGCCCTCCCTATTTTCTTCATTATCTCCCTCACTCTGGGAAAGGGATGAACACGGGCCCTCTCTCCCCTAGCTATACCCCTGGTATGCATATACTGTAACCCTTTCACTAGTACCAATGATTATTCCACACCTCCTGCATGAGAAGTCTTCTCTTTGAGGGAGCGTTGTCTTGAGACATTTTCTCAAGGAGAACACTTCTCATGCAGGAAGCATGGAATGACTATTGGCTTTGATTAAGCATTGCAAAATACTTTAAACATGGTAGGTATAAATTTCTTATCTGGCGCTTTCAGGGGAGAGAGGATAAGCAGACATAAGACCTCTGCTTTTGGTAATATATAGGATTGTTAGCACATTTTGAGGTTCACCTCACATTACTAGAGTTCAGCATGACCAACTTTCTCTCAGTTATGGCCAATGTGAGTGCTTACTTGTCTACTTGCAGTCCGCTGGATGAGATTTCATTGGTATCCTAAAAGCTGCAAGGAGCTTGCTTCTGTAGCAGTTTGAGTTAATCTTTATTTTCTCTTGATAGCAATTATATATTTAAAATAGGTCAGTTTTATTTGTGGACTGGTTGGTATGTGCTTTTTGTTGGTCAGAGAGACCAAGTTTCCAGGAAAAAAGAAAACCCAAGAGAATCTTTGTAGGTCTGGTAGAATACATGATTTCTAGGGCAAGTACATGAAGTGACTGTTTGCTGTGAGACAAACCTGACCCATGTGTTTTTTCAAGAAGGTGATGACTGGGGAAAATGGAAGGTGCTGTGGGATAGTGATGATAGTTTGGGAAAGTAGCTCCTATGGATTTAAGTTTCAAATAAGGTGGCAAAAGGCAATAACCTATTAAAGAATGCATATTTTCGGAGATTCGTAGAATTAGATAGTTTGGAGCTAAAGAATTAATGATTCCTCAGTATAAAGCAGGAGTTCCCAACCTTTGGCCATTGTGGCTGAGGAAGATGGGAAGCTAGTCCAACAACATCTGGGCCCCAAGGCTGGGAACCTCTGACATAATACAGGGTGGGCAAAACATATGCCTCTGGATAATCACCCCTTTCGTGTGATTAAAGGGCAACAGTGTGTTGGGATGTCCTGTAATGATATCAGGGCTGGCACATTCTTGGCACATCCCTGCCCTGAACAGTAAGCTGCCAGATTGTTTTATAGCTGCTTCCCTCACAAAAATCTTACACAAATTTAACTAAGAGTATTCAGAAACAACTCCATTTTCTCCTTCTCTTTCTCTTTTCCCTCCCTTTCCCTTTCTGACTCTACTCACAACACTGTTTAGAAGTTTGTCCCAGTGGGGATCCTGTAAACAAAATAAAAGATCCTGGACAGAATACAACACAGAGGCCACATTCACATATCATGAGGAACTGCAGATCCAGTGGACCTGTGGTTCCGCTGCCCCGCCACCTCCAACTCTCTTTGATGACAGGGAGAGTGTCCTCTCTGCAGTCAGCGAGACTGCAGAGAGGAGGTGGGACTGGCTGTATGGGCTTCCTTCTTGCTTGAAGGACAGCCCACACAGCCAATCACAGAAGGAAAGAGGGAGGAGCTTTCTCCCCCAACTCCAGTCCAGCAGAATGCAACCTTCAGTGCTGCATTTAGATGCAACGGAGGCTTTGTGGACCCTTGGTTTTGAGCAGCAAAACCGACTACAAACTGAGGGTTCAAACTGGAGTCTCTGGAGCGAAACTTCGGGCCGCACAACGTACAGGACTGGAGTTGCATGCGTTCAGACATAATGGTTAGGAAACCTCAGGTCCCTGCAGCTCTGGTTCCCCATTACGTGCACATGCGGCCAGATTTTCGCCCGAACCAGCTCTGAAACAGGAAACCATTCTCATTTATTTTGTCACATAAGCCACTTGTTTGTTGAAGGGCACATACATATACATATATTTACACACGCACACATTCTACATATTTATTAATATTTATTTTCATTAATTAACTGATTGCTGTCTGTTAACTGGCTGCCTTACATGACATGTACATGTCAGATGCCAGCAATGCCAATGCTCATATTTATCACTTCTCATCTAAATGTACACACAGGATCAGCAAGTGTGAGGTAAGATGACAACAGCAACTGCTGTGTGGAACTAATGAGGGTAGCTGCAAACGCCTGTTATAACCACAAACGATAACGTGAAATGGTTTTCAGTGCCATTAAAGGCTGCTGTGTAGAAGAGAGAGAGATGATCAGACCCATGGGGAAGAATACTATGCTTTTGTGCGGCTCCCATTAATTTCAGTTGGGTTTGTGCAGGAAAACTTTGCACTGGATCTTGCACTGTATACATTTGTGGGTTAATGAGGGGGTGGAGTGTTTCAGATTTTTGCCTTGGGCATCAAAAATATGCTTATCCTATCCTGCCATGGTCTCACATCATTGAGCATTTACCACTAGTCCAGGGGTGGCTATAATTCCCATCACCCCCAGCAACAACTTATTGCAGGGGGAATGATGGGAGTTATAGTCCAACAACAGATGAAGAGCCTCAGGCTGGCATCCCCTGCACTAGCCAAAGCCAGTTAATCTACCAATACAAATAGTTAATGACACTAAGATTATTTAGATGCAACTTTTAAATAATCCCTCCCTTACCTTTCTTCTTCTCCCCCTTTCCTTTATGTGTCCAGACTCCTAGACTGTAAGCCCCATGGATATAGCCAGTGTTCCTATTTTAGGTACAGTGCCTACTTATTATAGTTGTTGTAGTAGCAGTAGTAGTAGTTCTCATAATAGAACTTAATATGAAACTGTGTTTTCCAGTCATCACAAGCAGAGGCACTTTCTCAGTCTCAGCTGCCATCTCAGGAGAGCAGCCACCTGGGATCGAACAAAGTTTTCCGTCAGGTATCTGAACTGTGAATGTTCTTTAATTTTTAAAAAAATCCACCACATTGAAGTAATGAAAAATAGGTCCAATGAGAGCAGGGTGGCCATTAGGCAGGGCAAGGAGGCCTCAAGTAGAAGATCTTAGGCTATTGTTAAGGACAGCAAATGTATTTATAATTATTATTATTATTACTATCGTGAGAGTGTCATTTGGTTTTTCTTCTTCAGGTACCAAACCTCTGGCCATCTTTGGGCCCAGGTTGCTACTGTTAAATTATGAAAGTTTTCCCTTTGCACAGAGGAATTCTAATCTGATACAGCATACAGAGTCTTTTTCAAAACTCAGAATCCTCTGGTTAGCAGTTTGGCATGCTTTCTGAAAGAGCTATGGAGGAATTTTGGCATTTAAAAAAGGGCTTTGTGCATTCAGCTCCAGTTGTTGGATTGGCAACCAACTCATTTGCATATGTAGTGCCTCATCCATCTAGGGATATACATTCAGAAGCCTGTTTCTGTACTTGTATAATTCTTAGCTGAACTGAGGCTTCAACAACACAGAAGTTGTTGAAGATATTGGCCAGGTCATGCAACCAGTTCCATGCGCCCAAGTGGGCCTTAGACCACAGTTTCTTGAACAGCAATTTCTGTTCCATGTCACAATGGCCACATTCACATGTAATATGAAACCGGAGGTGAAGAGACCTCCAGTTTCGATAACTGTACATATGAATGCAGGCAACTGCAGTTTTACCAAAAAATGGACCTGTGGTTTCCACTCCCAGACACAGATCTGTACATTCAGTCTGTGGTGAGGTCTGCTGCCTGGACCTCTGGTTCTGCAGTGCCAGCATTACATCCGAACACTGGCAGCGCAGTTTGGTTGCTTTGCAACTGGAGTTGAGGGAAGGAGCTCCTCCTTTTCTCTGGCTGCTATTGGCAGCCAGGGCTGTCCTCCAGTAAAAAAGGAAGCCCGGCCAGCCAGTTCCCCCTCCTCTCTGCAGTCAGCAATACCGCAGAGAGGGAGCTCTCCTGAACGTCCAAATTCGGACTAGAGAGCAGGGGGAGAGGGGAGTGGAACCCTGGGTCCATTGGACCCACGGTTCCATATTACATTTGAAGGCCACCAATCTGTTTTTGAAGCTGACTGGAGTTTCAAAAGTAATTTGTGGTATAGTGTGCTTGGAGAGGGTGCTCTGCTGATTGAAAGGGGGAAAATCAAAAATCCCTCCAGGCACATGCCAGTCCTTGAGACACTTAAAATAGATGTTTAAATCCTAGAAATCATTTCCTTTTCCCTTCTCTTAGACTGACAGGCAACCTCACCATAAAACATGTAATAAAGATGAATAGCTCCCAAGACAATATACTGTAACTTTTAACATTTTTATTTAAGCTTTTGAATTTTTATTTGAAATATATGCAGAACTTTAAAGAACTAATCTTCTTTTCCCCTTTCAAATTTTCCAGGTCTGTAAATTTTATTTTATTTTATTTTGAAATTTGAACCTCAAGGGGATTTGAGGGAAGGATTAAACTCACACTCCAGACTTTGCAAATTCTGAGAAATAGCATGAATCCTTCATGCTGTATCCAGATGTCTGCAAAATCTTATTTTGAGAAGATGCTTAAAACACATCTGTTCACCCAAGCTTTTAACTAGATCTTAACGTGATTTGTTTTAAGCTGTTTTAAGCTGTTTTAATGTTTTTATTATGTTTGTTGTAAATCATCCAGAGACACAAGTTTGGGGCAGTATACAAATATACTAAATAAATGTCTGGCATGAAATGCGAGCTGATCTCTCTCATACCCCAGGTCCTCTGCTCATGCCAGAAGGGATCAATGTTGGGGACTACTTAATCAGCAGATGAAAAATACCCTACTTGCTAATGATTCCATTGATGCATGTCTTTTTTGGGTGTTGGGGGGAGTTCTGCATATTTAAATATTTTAAAAAGCCAAGCTGTTGGTTTTTGTATTAACTTGTTTTAGAAATTAAATAGCAGCGTTAGCGTGCTCCCTCACTTGGAATGCCACTCTAGGACCAATGTGGTTTCAAATGCTGTAAAAGCTCAATTACAAGATGCTACCCTTCCACAAATAGCCACCAAGAACTTGCAGAATGTAAATTCATCACATCAGGTAAGCTGAAAAAAAGTTTAAGTGCTGTATTTTTGCATGCCATTGTTGTGACTAGAGGATCTAAAGAAGCTAGGAAGTGCTGTCTACAGTGCTGAGCAGAAGTTTGTGAACCCTCTAGGATGGTCTGTATGTTAGCAAAATTCTGATTCAAAATATGGCTAGATCTTAAGCTAAATCCTGATAAGAGAGATAGGCAATCCTATTGAATAACTCAGGCAAGAAGGATATATATTGAATATTCACTCAACAGAAAGATTCAACAACAAACATCCTTGTGTGAAAAAGTATGTGAGCCCTGCATTCAGTAACTGGTGGCACCTCCTTGAGCAGCAATAATTGTAATTCAGTGTTTCCTATAACTGGTGACCAGTCTCTCTCATCCGCTTGGAGGAATCTTGGCCCATTCTTCCATACAAAACTGTTTCAGCTCTGTAATATTTGAGGGCTTCTTTGCATGAACAGTCTTGCCACAACAGTTCAATAGGGTTTAGGTCAGGACTTTGACTTGGCCACTCCTAAACATGATATCTTTTCTTCTTTAGCCATTCTGTGGTAGACCTATTTGAACATTTAGTGTCGTTGGCTTGCTGCATAACCCACTTTTGATTCAGCTTCAGCTCTCAAACAGATGGCCTGACATTGGCCCCTAGAATTTTCTGATATGCAGTTGAATTCATGGGTTCTATGAATGCTGGCAAGCCATCCAGGACCTGATGTAGCAAAGCAGTCCCAAACCATGATGTCTCCACCATCATGCTTGACTGTCGGGATGAGGTTCTTAACTTGGAAGGCAGTGTTTGGTTCTCACCAAACAAAATGTTTGTGATTGTATCTTAAAAATTCAATTTTTGATAATCTGTCTAGAGAACATTATTCCAGAAGCTTTGTGGGTCATCCAGATCCACCTTGGTGAACCTGAGCCAGGCAGCAATGTTCTTTTTGGAGACCAGTAATTTCTTCCTAGCTATCCTCCCATGAACACCATTCCTATTCATTTTTTTCCTGATGGGTGACACATCCCTCACATCAGCTGCAGCGAGAGAGGCCTGCAGATCTTTATATATTAGTCTGGGATTCTTTTTGACTTTGTAGATGATTTTCTGAGTTGCTCTTGGGGTGATCTTGGCAGAATGACTGCTCCTGGGTAGAATCACTGGAGTCTTCAACTTTTTCCATGTGTAGACTATCTGTCAGCAGGCATTTCGATGGCAGATATCTGTAAGGCGGCGACTTGGTCGTCGGATCAGCCATTTATTAAACACTATGCTATTGACTTGAGACAGACAAGGGAAGGGGAGTTCGGACTTGGAGTCCTGAAGCACATCCTACCTCGATTTAAAGAAGATGTGGGCCCACCACCTGTGTTAATACTCAGCTGGCTAATCACCCATTCCTTATGAATGCAACGGATTACACTCCAGATAAACAGGTTGCTTACCTGTAACAGATGATCTGGAAGTAATCTGTTGTATTCATAAAACCCGCCCAACCTCCCCGCAAGTATGGAAAGGCTGGATAATGGTATATATTTATTCTTGTCATGGAAGGCAACTGCTGGTCCGCCAGAAACTGATTGAAGCGTGCCCAAACTGCCTAGGATAAACGGATGCACGGTCACGTGCTTGGCAGTTTGGGTCAGCGCGAGGAGCTAGCTAATCGATCCGTGAGGTCTCTGCACAGGCGCAGAACCCATTCCTTATGAATACAACGGATTACCTCCAGATCATCTGTTAGAGGTAAGCAACCTGTTTTTCTAGTGGTGTGAGAGAGGGAGAAAATCTCTCTGTCCACCTTCTCCACTCTATGCATAATTTTATACACCTTGACCATGTCTCCCTTTAGTCACCTCTTTTCCAAAAAAGAGCCCCAGATGCTGAAGCCTAGCCTCATAAGGAAGGTGCTCCAGGCCCCTGATCATTTTGGTTGCCCTCTTCTGCACCTTGTCTACTACTCCAATATCCTTCTTAAGATATGGTGACCAAAGTTGTGCACAGGACACCAGAAGTGGCCACACCATAGATTTGTATTAGCATTTTTATTTTCAATTCCCTTCCTAATGGTTCCTAGTATTAGCCTTTTTCACAGATGCTGTGCATTGAGTTGACGTTTTCAATGAGCTGTCCACCACGACCGCAAGATCTCTCTCCTGGTCATTCACCAACAGCTCAGATCCTATCAGCGTATATGTGAAGTTGGGTTTTTTTGTCCCAATGTGCATCACCTAACCCAGGACCTTTATATAGGGCAGGTAGCCCAAACTCAGTCATGCAGCTTTCCTCTGCAGGGTGGCTTACTTTGTTACCCAGTTGGTTAGGAACCTGATTGTGATTAGCCCATCAATTGTGCTAAGGATACTGGGAACTCACTTACTGTCTCACACACTGGTCCTGAATTAGTCTCATTGTTCCTACTTTGTACATTATTGTGCCTCAAACACAGCATTGTTTAATTCATGCCCTTTTATTCCATTAGGAAAGACTAGTTTCAATTACGCAAGGGTATCTTAGTAAGACCTTGCAGTGGGATTCTCATTATTTTACTTGGGGTTCACAAACATTTTCTTAGCACTGTATATCAGTCTGTGACTGTGTGTATGTCATGGTGTCAGAAATTTAGTGAATGTTGACACATTGCAATAATGCTTAAGATTTAGGAGTTCTAGAGAGCAGTCTCAAACAGTTCTAAGTTTCCAGTAAATGTCAAATGTGTGTCTTCAATAAATGCACAAATGTCCTCCCTCGTTTCCATAGTTTTCTGTGTTATGGGATATACAAGCCAAAACAAGCATTACAACAGAAATATTTCTGAGATTTCTATGCTAGGCCCTCAGATGTTAAGATCTATTGAATCTTTAATGTGATCTATAGGGTATTCATAATCCTGGGTTCTGCGCCTGCATAGGACCTCATGGGTGGAATGTTCAAGCTCCACATGGTGTTTGAGTGCCGACCCTCGTGTTCAGCGTGACTGTTTATTTTGGTGGTCTGAGCCCTCCTCCTTCAGTTCCTTTCTGACTGCCTAAGCGTTTACTTTATTGGACTCTGCTCTTGAGTTGGATTTGGTTCTGTGAGATTAGAAAAACATTGACGAGATCTTTTAGATTTTTAACTTGGACTGGTTTCTGACTATGCTTTCTAGTTTTTGGACATTTGCTTTGCTTAATTGGATTTAGATTTATTATCATCTTGACGTGTCTTGGCTTTCAGTTTCCGTTATCTCCACTGACATTAAAAAAAGAAGAAGTTAAAGGCATGTGGGGGGAAGTTACCTTCAAATGATCACCATGACTCCTGTTTACTATGTCAGGGTGAGGATCATAATTCTAGAACCTGCAAGATTTGCATGTTGTCCTCCTGCCAGATGCTTAAAAATCGGGTGCTTCGACTCAAGACAGTGTTATACAAACAGACACTTTGCCCCCTGACACCAATGCCAAGGTCCCCACAACCTGCAATGTCAGTGTTAATGTTGATATCAGAGTTGCAGCCTACATCGGTACAGCCTAAGCCCTTGGTATCAAGTGGAACTTTGACATCTGGAGAACATGTGTTTAAGCATCCTGTGGGGGTATTGAAGGACTCTGTGATACAACATAAAAAGCATAAAAAGAAAAAAGAGAGCTTCAAATGAGGATATGCCTTCTGCTTTACCTTCAAAACAATGGAAACTTGCAGGAGTTGACGGATGTCTTGAAGAAGGATCTTTGAACACCATCCTCAGCAGGGATTCAGCTTACTAAATCATTTGCAACTCCACTATTTACCTCAAAGCGGACGTCCATATTGACATTGGCTTTGATACCGAGAGAGTTGACGACTGTAGCAATGTTGGTTTTGGTGTCGGAGGCAATATCAAAGGACATTGAGTCAATGCCATCAGTACCATTGACATGGGTGGGGGAGAAACCTCAGTCTCAAGGGCCCCCTTTTCCTATGATTTCGATCGTCAGCATCGATGAGCAAACTCCATAGATGGAAATGGAGGCTGGTCTTGACCATGTTATAACCCATTCCTTACTATCTCTACTTGACTCCATGGAAAGCACTTCGTTGGCATCTACATTGTGAGGGTTTCTACGTCAGGAGCTAGATGTTGATGATGACATGGAGGAAGACATCATTCCTGTCCCTAAAATTCCATTGATGTCTCCAATGAAGTATTACTCGCCCAGACACTTTCAGCATTTAAGACAGAGTTCTGATACTCACAGGGCTACTGCACATTGCTCTCACCACTGCAGCTGCTCTGGGTACTGGAGTTCACCTGTAGCGCTGGAATGTGCCCATCACCAAAGATGTAATAGAGAGCCAACTAGCATCAGAAAATACCACTGCACCATGTCTCCAAGTCTTCCATATGATTATGATGAGTATTGTTTATAGAAGGCACAGAGATCTGCTTCTCTGAAACACATGAGAGGGGATAGAGGTAGCCAGTTGCAGCTGACATCTCAAAAAGCTGATCCTACCACTACTAGGGAAAGGTTTTGGGGTTCTATGTTGCAGATCCCTGTTACAACATTTTAGTGCCATCTTCAACTTTGAGTTCGATTCAAATTATAGAGCAGCCATCTACCACCACTACTGCTTCACAAGCACATTCTACACATGCAAAGGGGGTTGAAAGGGATGTATCGGTTGTGACTCTGGCAGTAGAGAACGGAACCTAGAATAGAACCCGCTCAGTAAGTTTCTGTTTAGAGTCCACCATGACAGGGATATTAAGACTGATGCAGGAATATGCAGGCTCACCTGCATACTGTGACCCTCCCATCTTCCCCTCAGCAGTAAGTATAAAAATGGATACGCACCTAAGGTTTCTGGAAAACTTTGCTGGATGGTCATTGTGTTTAGGTGGTCATCCAGGAACCAAAAGAGGCAGCACTTCAACCACCAAAAACCATACATGCTGATTATGAGGGGCAGTTGAGCATCCCACCCACGAGGTCCTGCACAGGTGCAGAACCCAGGATTATGAATGTTTACGGCTCACTTAAATATTATGTTACAGGTAAGCAACCTGTTTTAAATGTTTGCATGCACATGAAAGAGATCTCCATTGAGATCTATAATGCCCAAAGAGACTCTGGGCTTGTACTTTTTGAACAGCACCCCTCTTCCCCACCCCCCGCAACCCACACATACACCAATGCCATCTGGCAAAATAAAACTTTCAAATGCAGATTATGATATGACATGAGTGCCTGTTATCCAAAGAATAAAGCATCAGTAATCACACTGGGCTGCCCAAGCCTTAGGCATACACAAGGAGGGCCAGTGTCAGGAACTAGTATTATCGGGCATATGCCAAGGCCTATACCTCAAAAGGGAGCCTACTGCCAATCTCCAGGGTCTACTGCCAGTTCTTAGAACCTCCTGGCTGTGATGCTTCTCGTCACATATCTCTTGCCCTTTCTGACAAGAGCCAGTTCCATTTCCCTTATCCTCTCCTTCTCCTTCTGTGTGTTGGTGCAGATTAATCCCCAAGTGAGAGGGCAATCAATAAGCAGCTGCGACTGTAGCAAGAGAGAGGAGGCCCACTGACACTATTGTCCCCAAAGCTCCCCCACCCCCACCCCTGGAGCCAGCACTTGCTTAATGTCGCTTTTTGTATCCTGGACATCTACACTCTATTTTTATATCAGCTTTGGAGATGGCTGATTTGGCATCCAACTGGTCAAATGAACAAACTTCCCTGTGGGATGGAGCTCAAGAAAAACTGGTTCTGCTAATTTCCAGAAGAAGCAAGCGTACCTGCCAACATGTCACTATTTTCCCATTCAGGTGAATGGGGGAATAGGAACATGTTGGCAGGTACGCTAGCTTCTTCTGGCAGGTATGAGCTGGGTGTTCACAACTGTGATTTGGCTTCTTCTTGTGCCATCATTAAGCCATCTTCTCTATCTGTAGCATGTTTTTAAAATTTAAAGATTGATTGTGGGATCTCTTTTTTTCTTTTTTGAATCAGATAAACTTGCAGGGTCCTTGAAAAATTATGTTTTCAAAAGCCTAAAGTTTGGGGCAGGGGATGTGAGAAGAACAAAGAGGAAGTGCAAATCAACCTTGGATTCAGAGACAAATTTGTGTGCCATGGGGCAGAGGAGCTGAACTCACCCCATAGCAGACAAAACAAACAAACAAATCTCATGCTAATTCCTGATGGTTCCTTCTGTCTGTTTGGACTAGCCACTAGAGAAGATGTCACAAGACTCTTTGCTGCCAGTGCTTTATCAGCCTAATATGTGACTGCTCGTCTGCATTCAAACACAAACAACAAACAGAAAAGGATTTCTTATGGGGTAGAGGTGGGGCTGGAAAAGGGATCTGAGGTGGATGGCTGCGGCAATTTTTTTTTTTAAAAATCATAATCATTCAAGCAGGAAAACAGAACTCATAGTCAGCAGTTTCCTCCAACTGTGCCTGAAAACAGTACCAGAGTGCTGTCCAGCAAGACAGAGCTAGAAAAAGCCCACAATTTAAAGCTGCCTCTGACTGCAGCAGGTAAGTACAACCCATGTGTTAAGTAACAGAAATAATTTGATGGGGGGGGGGGGATAATAGTGCAGCAATGCTCAATACCTTTTTAAGTGGGATCTGTGTGGTATCTTGGTTAAGTATGTAAGCTGTGAAACAGGAGGCCCCTGTGTTGAGAGCCAGGCCTGATTTGTATACTAAATATGCTTATGAGCTAGCATACAAAATTAGGCCTGTTTCATCAGTGTCACAAAGTGACCAGTTCTTTTATACGGTGACCATGTAGGAACTGGGCGCAAGGGAGAAAGGAGATCAAAGCAATCCTAAATGATTCAGTGGACTTTATTGAGTATAAAAGAATAACAACATCAATCTAACTGAGCAGAAAACAGAACATCCTATCAGTATTACTAACAATATTTCAACCCTAGCCAGCAACAACATTCACCCAGTGTTCCTAACTAACATATGTGTGTGTATTAAACCTTCCTAGATCCTAATATAATTCATATAGGCGGAAAAGTGGGGGGGGGGGTTTAAGGAAGGTTGAAGACTGGCATGGGTTGGGGAGATCAGGAATTAATAGAGGGAAGAGGGGAAAGGAGAAGGAGGGGAAATGATGGACGGATTCAAGGCTTGTGGAGCAGCATATTACCAGGGTCAGAGGCTTGAGAGCGGTGGGGCTTTCAGCTGAAGGAGAGAGGCTGTAGCTGGAAACAGGAGCTTGAGAGCGATGCAATCTTCTAGCAGTCAAGCAGGCAGTTTGCTCAGAGCAACGCTGAGAGTGAGAGCACCATGGCTGGGGAAGTCTTGACTTCTCACTGCACAGCAGAAGTCACAGACAGTTCCTGTCCATGGGCAGAGTTCCTGCTTGTTGCCCCGCGGCTTAGCAGCAAACTCTGGTATGGCTCTTGAGCAAGTATGATTGTTAGGCAAGATTGCTTGGGAGTATCATGGCTGGGGAATCTTGACTTCTCACTGCGTAGCAGAAGTCACAAACAGTCCCTTCTCCCTGGAAAGAGTTCCTGCCTCTAGCCCTGTGGCTTGGGCAGCAAACCCTTGGATTGCTCATGAGCAAGTCTTGCTTGTAGGCAAAAGATTGCTAGCTCTCTGTTTGGCTTGCTCCATTTTTGTAGTTGCTTCTCCCTTTTGATCTCCATACAGTCTATTCAGAATATCCTCACCCTTCCTGGGTCCCCAGAAAGGTGCTGTTTCCTTCTGGATATTATCTTTTAATTATTCAGGATATTAGCTCAGTCCAGGGAGATCTTAATCCCATCTTCTGTTAGCTGCTATCTTGGGGAGGGGACCAAAGCAAATCTGCATATCTGAGCTGCAAATGGGCATCTTCCCTTGTCCCCAGATTTCCCGGCCTGGTCCCAGAAGGTGTTAAAAGGTGTTAGTACAAGGACTAAATCTACAGGTGTTTTCCTAGAGGGGAATTTCTATAGACAGCAACTGAGTATCCCCTTTGGGCAGAGCAGAGCAATCATTGACAAGGATTAACACAGACTACTTGCAACAGAAAAGGGGAGCTCAGCAGCTGGCCTCTTCCACAGACATTATCTGATAGTGAGTTACATTTTAGCATAATGATAGCTCTGGCCTAGCCCTTGTGTTTCTGTGAGTGCCCATTTCACAATACAATGTTGGATTGCCTCCACTTTCACAGAGCAGTTAGCAGAGGTAGTCATGAGACCTGGGTGTCAGTTCACCTTGAGTTCAGGCATTTAATTGAACTCTTAATAAAATGTAATCAGACACAGACCTGAATCCTACACAATTCTGGGTTGGTATTCTGGGTTTAATGTTGTGTGTGGGGGGGTCCCCAACACCTGGCTGAAATCCCACCTCATGCATGAATTCATTGGTTGGGCGTAGGCTAGCCATTGTTTCTCAGCCCGAGGCAACCCCTCCCCAAATCTGCTAGGTGGGGATAATAATGCTTATCTTCCTGACACATTGAGGTAGGAGCAGAACTAATAATGCTCATCTGCCTGATAGGGATGTGCAAGGTACCAGTTTGGAGGCCCTTTATGGACCTCTGAACTGGTTCGAAAGTCCGGCGGTTTGGCTGGTTCAAAGGTGGGAGGGATAACTTTAAGGATGGGGGAGGGTGCTCTTACCCCTCCTGCTGCATTCTCCTCACCAGCGCTATCTTTTAAAATGGTCCGGTGGGGCGGCAGTGTACCTCCTTGCTGCCCTGGTGCCTTCTTGGACTGGAAGTGCCTGGTGCGCATGCACCAGGCGCTTCCAGTTACCTCTGGTCCGAGGCAGCACTGGGGCAGCAAGGAGGTACACTGCCACCCCACCGGACCATTTGAAAAAATAGCACCGGCAGCGGGAACATGGCGGGAGGGGTAAGAGCACCTTTCCCCATCCATAAAGTTATCCGCCCCCCACCTTCAAACCAGCAGGCACTGGTTTTGTGCACACCACTACTGTCTGACACATTGAGGCAGGAGTAGAACTTAATTTTTTAACTTTTGAGGGGTGAGAGGAGAGAGGGGAAATGAGTTTCTGCATTAAGATTGATTGTTGTGGCCACTGTATTCAGTAGTTTCAATATTCAATAACTGGTTTTTCTCTCCAAATCAGAAGCTTTGAAACATTTTAAAAACCAGTTAACGCCACATGAACAACGAGAAATTAAGGATTATAAAGAGCTGTGGTTTCTTGGACTTGGAGCTAAAAAGATTGATGGACATATTGATGGAGATAATAATACATTTGATGATGATCATGGCTGCTACAAAAAGGTGAGAGTCTGCAACTGAGGTACTGCTTGGGCATCCAAGAACATGGGGAAACACCCACAATGCAAACTTATGCTGTTAATAGTATATTGGAAATCACCAAAGAGAGACGGTGAGGACTAGTGATGATACCGAGTTTTGTAATTCTTGCTTCAGAAATCCAAACGTTGGGAACTTGTAATGCTTCATTCAGTTTCAAGACTCTTCAGTTTCAAGTTCTTCATAATGTGAACTTGTATATGGTGTCCCCCAGGGCTTCATACTGTCTCAATGCTTTTTAACATCTACATGAAACTGCTGGTTAAGATCATCAGGAGATTTGGTGCAGGGTGTTATCAGTATGCTGATGACACCAAATCTATTTCTCCATGACAGCGTCATCAGGAGAAAGCATAACCTCCCTAAATGCCTGCCTGGAGGTAGTGATGGCCTGGATGAGGGATAACAAACTGAGACTGAATCCAAATATGACAGAGGCACTTATTGTGTGGGGTAAGACCCCAGGAGACAATTTTGATCTGCCAGCTCTGGATAGGGTCACACTCCCCCAGGAGGAACAGGTATGCAGTCTGTGAGTGTTTCTGGATCCAAACCTCTCTCTGGTGTCACAGGTTGAGGCAGTGGCCAGAGGTGCTTTCTATCAGTTTTGCTGGCTATGCCAGCTGCGTCCATTGCTTGAGATAAATGACCTCGGTACATATGCTGGTAGACTCCAGACTTGACTACTGCAATGTGCTCTAAATGGAGCTGCCTGTGTTTGTAGTCCTGAAACTGCAGTTGGTACAGAATATGGCAGCTAGGTTGGTCTCCAGGGCATCTTGGAGAGATCATATTACTCCTATATTAAAAGAACTACATTGGCTACCAATGTTTCCAGGCAAAATACAGGTTGGTGGTTATAACCTATAAAGTCCTAAACAGCTTAGGCCCTGGGTATTTAAGATAACGTCTTCTTCACTATGAACCTCATCGCCCCTTCAGATCATCCAGAGAGGTTTGTCTACAGTTGCCACCAGCCCATCTGGTGGCTACACAGGGACAGTCCTTCTCTGTTGCCACCCTGAGACTCTGGAATGTGCTCCCTTCTGGAATAAGAGCCTTCCTATCTCTGACAACTTTTTAAAAGTCTCTAAAGACACATTTATTCACCCAAGCTTTTTAACTAGACTTATGGTTTTAAATTGTGCTACAGTTTTAATTTCTGTTGTTTTTTGTCGCTATACACCTCCCAGAGACATAAGTTTGGGGCAGTGTATGCATACAATAAATACATAACTATGAGGTGAGCACTGCAGCCCCAAAAGTTCATCTCTGGCTTGGATTTTGATCCAGTGAATTTCAGTGTTGGCTCATCAGGGGAGATGTTGGGGGAACTTGTATATGTCATCATGCTCCTGATGACATCACTGGGGAAACACTGATAAATTTTCAGTATTCTCATGTCCTTTGCTGCTTGTATGGGCACCCATTGGGAAGGAACTTGTTTCCTGCTGCATGATTCTTATTGGATTGGGTGAAGGGAGCAGGTCTAGCTTACATGTGGTTACTCATTAAGACCCTGTGAACCAGTCCTAAGAACAGCCCAGTTGGATCAGGCCTAAGGCCTATCTAGTCTAGCATCTTGTTTCACACAGTGGCCCACCAGGTGCCTGTGGGAAGCCCACAGGCAAGAAGGCTTCCTATGCTTCCTCCTCTGTAGAGGTCCACACAGAGCATATTGGACAAAGGTTACTGCAGCATAGATGCTTAATCCATTTCCCCCACCAGGACCCCTGAGTGAAGGCACACAATCTTTGCTACACTGCGATGGGCCTGCTGTGTCATGCCAGCTCAAATGTCTGGCCCATCTTTTTCAACGCACTAGGTACTCCCTACCAAAATATTGCTGGTGATGAGATTTGTAGCCCTAGAATTGCTGCTGCTGAAACGACTGCTCTCTCAAGGACAGCTAGATAAAGAGAATGGTCTGTCTACGGACCCTCTGACTATGAGTATATAACAGTCCTGCCTTACTTGTGATGCACCAAGTTGAACATAGCCTACCAGCCATTATGGTAGGATGCCATGGACTCAGTTAACCTGATTTTGCTGCCTTCCTGGAATTGGGGTGTGTGTGTGAGTAGGGCATGGGAAGGATGTCTTTCAAGTGGGAGGCTGCAGTGGGCTGCATGGCAGATAGGTTGTGCAGGTCTGGTATATAGAGTTGGGGAGGTGGGAATGGCAATAGCTATGAAAACCTCTAATCGGTGTTTACTAGGTGAGAAAGTTAGGCTTGACAGGGCAAATAAGCCAAGGAATTGGGACAACAGAGACCCAAGAGAAAGGGGCAGGGTCTGTGTACCCTCTAACAGGGATTCCCAGATGTTGTTGACTACAACTCCTAGAATCCCCAAGCAAAAGCCATTGCAGCTGGGGACTCTGGGAGTTGTAGTCAGCAACATCTGGGAATTCCTGTTAGAGGGAACCCTGGGCAGGAGGTAGACAAGCAGGGGATGAATTCAGAGGACTGAGACTGGTGTGTTGTGTTTCGTTCATATAGATGCATTCAACATGAGCCAGAGATGGGCATGTGTCACCTCTACTTTCCATGTTTTTGTCTCCCTGATAGGTTGTAAGTGACCATCTTTCATACAGATATGAAATGCTATCTGTTATTGGGAAAGGATCATTTGGGCATGTTCTCAAGTGTTTGGACCACAAGACAGGTGAAAAAGTAGCAGTGAAAATAATAAGGAACAAAAAGAGGTATTGTGCTTCCAACCTTTTATGCATTTTATCAATAAACTAAAATGTGGGAGGATAGCTGAATAGAAAGAAGTGGCCACTATAACTTGTTATGCATTTTATAATGTTTAGGAGTTTGTTTGTTTTTTAAGTGATGGGAACTCATTTAGCCAGAAGGTCAGATCAATAATGTTTTACAACAAAACCAAAGTGCAGACATTTGTTATCACCTTGTGCCTCCAATGTAAAGCATGTGGAGATGGGGGTGAGAAAGGACAAGAACCAACACAGAGTTTGGGTTTTGAAAGGGACCGTTGTTTTATTATCTCTCCCATGGATGTACAACCCAAAGGGCAGGAGCAGGAAAAGGATTTCATGGCCCATCTGCTGACAGAACAGCCCTGGCTCATCTGCTGGGAAGACAGACACCCTCTACAGTCACTCCACTGGAGGGAAAGGGGTATTATCATCACAACAGCCACTGCAAGTGAGTTGGCCCATGGGCCTGGCTCCTTCAAGGCCTCTTAAGGGGATCCTCCCATGGTGGCATGTGAGATCTAATCCCATCGGTTAGTGCCTATTACCCAAGTGCCTTGGGAGAAAGGCTGCTCAGCTAGCCTGCCAAATCCATGCAACGCAGCTGCTCCAGCAGCCAAACATGCATGTCTCAGTCCAATGTTGTTGCCCTTACTTGAGAGGTGAACACCATCCAGCTTGTAGAGGTCAGGAGGTCTGGTAGGAATGTCTGAGTATTGAATCACCCCATACCTGTGGGCGGTCATAAAGGGGTGCAATGTTCTCTTAACTTTCTTCCTTGCACCATTGCCAGCGGCGGGGGTGGACAATGGCCCCGTGCTTTTCCAGGCTCTCCAAAAATGCAGACGCCAGCAAACTGCTGAAAGAATGAGCTCACATTTCCTTGGCTGGGAGATTTGAGTGCCCACCCCCAAGTACTACACTGCAATGGATTAATACCTGGTCAGGGAAACCCATTCTGGTGAAGAAGGAAGGGGCATGTACATATTGGGTGCAGTGAGACAGCCCATAGCGGCCCCTGACTGTGTAGAATGGGCATGGACCAGAGATGGGCAGACTCACTGATACAGTACCAATGCAGCACATTTCTGGTCTCCTAATACATAGTGAGGCTGCCCTGTGTGCCACAAATGTTCCCAAAAGACTAGACCCAGCCGGATTTGTCCCACCTAGATGAGCCAACTAATTCCCTTTTCCTTGAGGCATGGAAAAAGAGCAGCATGACTTTGTAGAGCAAAGCATGACACCCTGAGCAGCATGACTTTGTAGGAAGCAGGATCCACAGATTTTAAGCAGTGCTAACTTATGGGGCTTGGCTTAGCACCAGCCTTTTGCTACCTTGCATGCCTAGAAGGATGTGCGTTGAGTCATAAAGAAGATTATGGCCAGAAGTATAGACCCGTATACTTAGGAGTGCAACTGTGCTTCTTAAGGAGGGAGACCATGCTTCCTGGTGTCAGACTAGACTGTAAGTCTGCCTCAAAAAAAAATAAAAATGGTTTGCATTTGTTAGAATATAGCAGCTGCTCGAGCAGACACCTCAGCAAGCAGATCTTATTCTCAGGAAGATGGGAGGAACCTGATACCAAATCAATTAATCAATACTTAACAATTACAGTCACCGACCAGTACAATAATAATAATATGGAACTTGATACAGAATCCAATCCAATCCCTAGGTAGCAGAGCCATGTTATGGGACCTTTGGGCTCTCCTGGCACGTAGATTGTGTACCCAGAGATTTACCATGCAAAATTCCTGTTGGCAACCTGTCATTTTACCCACCCTTTACCCATCCTTTCACTTCCTTAGTCTCACCCTTCTTAGCCTTATCTCTGTTATTGACCAAGGGTCCCAGCGAGGAGATCACTCTTAGTGTGTGCAGCAATGTCAATGTAGCCTTGGTCTGACATCCAGTGAGTCCTGAGCCCAATCCTCAATAGGAGTGGAACAAGGTTCCCTTCCCGTGAGGCCTTGGTAGACTAAGAAATGTCATGTTGTGCTCTGTAAGCATGTATTGCAACCAGTGACATGTAAATGCTTTGTATTGTATGTAATGACCCTGCACTGAGCCATTAGTGTTAGGATTCTTTCAACGACAATAATCTGCACAGGAATGACCTGGCTTCTTGTGTCAGCTGTTGTCACCCCTCCCCATCTTGTCTTTAGATTTCATAATCAGGCCTTGGTAGAAGTCAGCATCCTCAATGCTCTCCGGCAAAAGGATCAAGACAACATGTTCAATGTTGTCCACATGAAGGAGTACTTTTACTTCCGTAATCATTTCTGCATTTCCTTTGAATTGTTAGGGTAAGGCACCTTTCTCTCACCTACACAAAGTGCTTGTATAGTAACTGAGCATGTTCTGTCTTCTCCTATCTTTTCTCAGCAACCTTTCTAAAACAGGGCTGCACAACTTCGGTCCTCCAGCTGTTTTTGGACTACATCTCACGTAATCCCCAGCCACAGTAACCGACCCTCAGGGATTATGGGAATTAGTTGTAGTGCAGATGTTGATCTGCAGGAGGGCCAATGTTGTGCTCCCCTGTTCTAAAAGCTCGGAAGGTAAGACAGTAGTGTTCCCTATATTTCCTGCTTGGAGGCAGCAGTGTCCAGATTTGAAGTATTCTTGTGCATCCAGTAACTGGGGTTTTTTTGCATTTCTGATGCTGGCACTTGAAGACATGAAGCTCATTTTTACTGAATCAAGCCATTAGTCTGTCCTGTCCACTTGGTCTGGCAATGGCTATTCAAAGGTTTTAGGCAGAGGAGTTTTCCCAGCCTTGCTATCTAGGACAGGGTTTCTTAACCTTGGGCCCCCCAGATGTTGTTGGACTACAACTCCCAGAATCCCCAAGCAAAAGCCATTGCAGCTGAGGATTCTGGGAGTTGTAGTCCAACAACACCTGGGGGCCCAAGGTGAAGAAACCCTGATCTAGGATGCTTTTGACTTGAGATGACAAGGATTGAACCTGGGACCTTTTGCATGCAAAGCATGTGCTCTGCCACGGAGACATGGGCCCTCCGCACTTCCAGCCTGGCACCTGTTGGGCCCCTTATTTGCAAGAGCAAATATGGGAGCAGCCGGAGCAGAAAATTCCGAAAATGGGTACCATTTGGATGGTACCTACTTCAAATGGATACCTACCTCATTTTCCAGCATGCTCTGGGTGGTGCTAGGAAGTGGGGGAAGCCATAAAATGGTGCAGTAAAAGCTCTCCTCCCTCTATATAGCACTGCTATTGTATATAATGGTAATGCTGTTCTGGCTAGCATATTTTATTGTATCAGTTTTGTTGTTGGAAATGTGAGTGTTCAAGGATCACAGAGGTCTATTTAAAGTACAAATGATCAAATCAAAACAGAACGTACGGAACTGTTTTATTCTACAAATTTCACTCTAGCAAATGTGTTCTGTTCTCGTCTCTGCATGTTTGCAGCTTCTAAGCAAAGGAAAACAAACCACGAGCTGCACGCATGGGACATTGATCGAAAATGCTTCTGTGATCATACAATTCCCTCTGGTAATCACTAGCTGCTGAGGACAGAACAGGACAAAATGCTTATTGAAATCTCTGTGGAATTAAGTTTTTACATCCTATTCATTTCATGCCCTACACACTTTCCTAGTATTCTGATGACTCAACAGATTTTTAGTGCTTGTGCTTAGCTGTATTCAGCCTCAAACCAGTTCATTCTGGTCCATTGTTGAACAAGCCATTTGTCACATCACATGGCCCAACTGTGATCTAAGCCAAGGCCTCTTGGGCCTAGTTAAAGGCAAAAGCCTTGGGATCTGAGATGCACATTTTGTCAGGGGTTGCTGGGAAGCAGCAAATGACTGATCAGCATGTCTGTATATCTACACTACCATTTTATATCGTTTTAACTATCTTGCCCACTTTGAGATTATCTTTCACATCACCGTGGTTTCCAGGGTTAGGGAGAGAACCATATGCAATTCCATGACTGGGTATCTTGCTGTGTGCACTTTAACGCCTATAGGAAATCTCTGAAAGATATTTTGGCAGGAGGTTTTAAAACTATTTAGGTAATATCTGGATTCTTGGCCATTCAGCAAATAATGACCTCACTGGTGGTCACTATATGATCAAGAATCTATAGATATTGACCCAAGCTTCTTCTCCCTGTTCTTCAATGTTATATGAAAATCTGCAGCTGAACCTTTCTTCATCTCACTTACATGGCTGAAGCATATGGGTAAATGTGGCAGCATCCAACTTTCAAAACCCACACCTTATCACAGACAGTTGCAATTTTATTCTAACCAGTAGAGTAATCATGTGTCAGTATCTATAGTAGATAACATGTAAATCAAATTGTCTTAGGCCAAACTGGAAGAGACATGGGAGATCCAAAAGCAGCTGTTAGGGGCAAATCAGGGCCACAGCACTGAGGGATGGGGCTTCACTCTTTCAACTGGGCTGTTTTCTTGGTCAAAATGTTTCCCCTCTGTTATTAGCCTTGCTGGGGAGAAAAGCCATGTTGTGCCTGTCCTTTGTCTCCTCACAAAGCTATTAGCAGCTTCAGGATGAGATTTCAATCAAAATAAGGAAAGGGTTAACCCCCCCACACACACACACACACAGTGCCACAGCCCCAATCCAGTTCTGCCCTCTCCCCATGTCTGCTTTTCAGCTTTGTAAAGAACATTGTGAATCTGATCACTGATCTGTGATCATATCTATTTTGACCCAAATGTGGCGAGAAGGAAGTGAAAAGCTGGTTGCTATAAACCAAATGGTAGACATGCCAGAAAAGCCTTGAAATGCAAACTTGTTCATATCTGCCAATGCTTACTGACCCATAATCATTGGGTAGTATCCAAACTGACATGGCCCTTGTGTAAGAACATTCTGCTGGTGAAACAGGGAGACACAATTTTCATCTATTCCCTCCTTCTTTCTGCTGTCACTGAAAATGTTCCTGAGGGCTGGAGAACCCTTAGGTACTTATTTGGGGGGGGGGCAGTGTTCCCTGTAACAGGGATTCCCAGATGTTTTTGACTACAACTCCCATAATCCCCAGTTGCAATGGCCATTGGCTGGGGATTGTGGGAGCTGTAGTCACCAACATCTGGAACTCTCTGTTACAAGGAACTCTGGTGGGGGTGGGGTTCATTAAGGGCAACAGAGGGAAAGGAGGATCTTTGGAAATCGCCCTCCCTGTTCCTGCCCATCAAGACTAATTGAGATAAAAAGGGAGAGGGAAGATTCCTTATTTTCTTGGCAAACTAATTAAGTGATTAATTTGATTGGCGTCTAACATTTACATGCATTTGTTCTTTCTCATCCCAGTATAAATTTGTATGAGTTAATCAAGAAAAATAATTTTCAAGGTTTTACTTCAAATTTGATTCGTCGATTCACCCAGTGTATATTAAGATGTTTACAGTTGCTCTACGCAGAGAAAATTATCCACTGTGATCTAAAGCCTGTAAGTACCACTTCTTGCAATACTGGCAAAGCATAAACTGTTTATGATGTGGTTAGAATTTAAATGTTGTTGTTGGAGGAAGAAACTTTTCAAATATGCAAGGAAGTCTGGCTTCTTTAGAAGGCAGTGATAAGAATTTAAGTGTAAAATGATACTCTAGGACCAGTACAATGAAGCTTAGTTAAAGCCTTCGGGCAAGACTGGAGTGAGAAAATGTCCCCATTCTGGTTATCATCCTTCATATATTCCTCATTTCTGTAACAACATAGAGCACACATGTTTTGTGCCATTCTTATCTGGAATGCTCTCCCAGTGGCCATTCGTTCCTCGGACTCCATCACGGCTTTTAGAAAGCTTGTAAAGACTTGGCTTTTTACCCAGGCTTTTACGTAATCGTTTTTACTGCAGCTTCTGGGTGATTTTATCTGTTGTATTGTTTAATGCCTGTTTTTATATGTTTTTATACTTTTAGCATAATGTTTTTATTGTGTTTTTATTGTATGTTTTTAACTTTTGTAAACCGCCTTGGGGCTATCTTTTTAAGGAAAGGCGGTATAAAAATGCAAAAATAAATAAAAATAAATAAATCTCTCCTTTCCACAGCTTTATAAGATAGTCTAGGCCTTTTGTCAGCAGCTAATTTTAAGCATTGCTACACACTTGGGATCATTATTGACCCCAGTAAGTTTAGATGGATAAAAATAGTTCTTCTCTTAACCTGTGCTGCTTCCTGCTCCATATATTCTACTTCATTAAGGGGGTGGGGGTGGGGGTCAGGTGTTCTCTGGTGTTTTAAAACCAGCAAAGAAAAGGTTGGACCAAAAACAGCTGTAAAAAGCCACAGAAAGAACAGCTACAATATTTGGTGGTCCCAATACTTTTCAATGGTCTTTTTGTCAAGGAAAGTTCATTCTGAGGGCCCTTGGCAGGTGACCAATGATGCCAATTTGGATTCAGTTCCATCATCAGTGAGGGGGAAAATAATTTTTAACTCTTAGGTTCTGGCTCAGACACTAACTAAAAAGTGGTTCTATAACCAGTTCAAATACTTTGGGCATTTCATGTAGAATAATGTAGAACTCTTTTGCTTGCAATGCAACATGATAAAATGAACACAATGATAACTGTCTTGAGAAAAAAAATATTATTCTTGAAACTATTTTTAAATATTTAAAAAGTTTTTGTAAATAAACAAAATACATATAACAGAATAAAAACTAAGGAAATAGCTTGTTAGGGATGAATGGTAGAATGGCAGCGAGGGGGAACTATATTGCCAAAGGAAAACAAGAAGCTTCCAGCGTCAATTCAAGCAACTTCTACACTGAGGCCTTGTTGCTAGACAACAGCCTGTGAGTAGACCAGCCTCCACTTGGGCACCAGGAGGACCAGGGGCGTAGCTAGGGGAGAGGGGGCCCGTGTTCATCCCTCCCTCTGGCAGCCCCCCAGAGTGAGGGAGATAATGAAGAAAATAGGGAGGTGTGGATCTGGAGGGCCTCCAGGAGCTGGTGGCCCGTGTTCTTTGAACCCTTTTGCTCAATTATAGCTATGCCCCTGAGGAGGACTACTAGTTCTAGCCTATGCCTACCAATCTCTTCTGCTCCTCCTCCTCCTCTTCCAGGTGACTCATTGGGCAATATAAAGGTCATTCACAGACTGGCGGTGTACCTGGCAGTGAGGAGGGAGGCAGGGGCAGGGAGGCAGGCTCCTACCTGCCTCCCCACACATGATCTTTGCTGGTCCTAAAGTTCTGCCGCTTGCATGGCACATGAGTGGCACTTGGGCAAGCTGCAGAGCTAGAAGCCAGAGGAGGAGGTCCTCTGGCATCCCACGATGCACTGCACCAGGACTGCGGTGTGTTGGGAAATTTCCCCACTGCCAGGCACTCTTGCTGCCTGGCTTTGTGAGAGCTCGGGCTGCAGGCAGCCTGAGTGTTCACACGATGGGGGTGGGGGGTGGAGTAGAAGGGTATGCTTGTGCCCTTCTACCCCACTATTAGCCCAGGTAAAAAACCTGGGCTATCCAGTCGCAGAGTACTGGGATTGGAACTTATCCTGGTGCTTCTCACGACTGGCTCTACCCAGGTAGGGCTGCCCTAGCCTGGGTAGAGTCGGTTTTGAGAATGATCTTATAGTTTCTATAAACATAGCAAAGAACAGTCCTTGCCACCTCTCAACAGAATCTCCTGGGTGTTGTATTACTGAACCACTTACCATTTTGTGTGTGTGTGTTGAGGGGTTTAGTTCAAGTTGAAGGCAACCAAGATTTTTTATTCAGGTGGTAGCAAGCATGAATTGTCTCCTTTGTTAAGCAGGGTCCGCCCTGGTTGCATTTGAATGGGAGACTACATGTGTGAGCACACTGTAAGATATTCCCCTCAAGGGATGAGGCCGCTCTAAGAAGAACATCTGCAAGCTTACATGCAGAAGGTTCCAAGTTCCTCCCTGGCATCTCCAAGACAGGGCTGAGAGAGACTCCTGCCTGAAACCTTGGAGAAGCTGCTGCCAGTCTGTGTAGATAATAATGAGCTAGATAGACCAATGGTCTGACTTGGTATAAGGCAGTTTCCTACGTTCCAACAGTGTGCGGCGGGGGGGACTTCTCGAAACTAACTTTTGGGTTCATAGTAAGGTCTATTTTTATTCCCTGGTGACACATATGGTGAATATATGAAATTCAAAGAGGGTTTTCACAAGGCAAACATTTGCCTTGGACTAGGGTCCTATAGATTGTAGTTATACAGCCAGGTGTCTCCAACCACAGATCTACCTCGTGCTTAGTTGCTGAAGTGGCATGAAGAGGGCAAAGCATGCTTTTAAGATTCTTGCTGAATCAGTGATGGCTAGTCAGTAAGGGCAGTGCCCCCCTAACAAAAACAAACAAGCTAATAAAGAGGTTCAGACTTACCAGGGATCAGCAGCCAGGAAAACCTTCAGAGCAGGGAGCTTCCTCCACCCCCTTCTTCACTGCCTGTAACTTTTTATTTGGGTCTTACTGGCTGGAACAGCTGCTACTCAAGCTGCTCCAGCCAATCTGATTCCTAGGGGGCTCCTCCTAGCACTGCCCCCAGTAAGAACTATGGGCTAAAATGCACTTCCTGGTTGCTTCAGGGAGTATATTTTTAATGCATTTCTCCCTTCTTCCTGGGGACAGTGCCAGGAGGAGCCCCCTAGGAATTAGATTGGCTGGAGTAGCTTGAGTAGCAGCTATTCCACTCAGTAAGACCAAAAGAGGACGTTGCAGGCAGGATAGGAGGGGCTGGAGGATTCCCTGGCTGCTAGTAAGTCTGATTTTTTACTAGCTTGTTTGTTTAAAGGGAGGGGAGATGCAATCCCTAGTTTCTCCCTTCCATCTCTTTCTGCCCTTTGCCCTTGCTTTCTGCCTTTCTCCATGCTTTCTGCCTTCTTCCCACCCCACAAAACATTTCTCTTTTCTATTTTTGCCCCGGCTTTTCTTCTTCTTTCTGTTTTCCTCAGTGCTGGCAGGCTTGGGTAAATAGCCCGCTGGTGGGGAGGGGGTGGTGGTAGGCTTCTGCCTCTGTGACCAGGTTCTCCTCTGCCCACCCACCCCCCACTCCAAAGCCCACCAGCCGCTACTGTGCTGAACTACCAGCAGATGGTCAATCCTCTTGTTCATATATGGAGAAAATACTGCACAAAATAAGTTGCACATAACAGAGCATGTTAAATTCAAAGCTCTGAGATTCCCTGTCTCATGTACAAATTCTGTCCCCACCCCTGCTTTGCAACCTGTTCATTTTTCCTGGTAAAAGTCCATTCATTATTAGCATACTTACCTGGTGTATTGATATTTATTGCCTTATTCCTTTCTTCCCATTTAGGAGAACATATTAATAAACCAACCCCAACCGGGGCAACTTTCTTTTAAAGTTATAGACTTTGGATCAAGCTGCTACGAACACCAAAGAGGTTTGCAGAAAAGTCAAGTAGATGTAATTTTCTTCATTAGATTTCTTAAACATTTAAATGTGTTATTATTTCTATATACAGTATGCGCAAGTGCGTATACACTATGTATGGCACATTCCACAGACCATATTATAAATAGCACCCAACCTTCTTCAAATAATAGATGGATCTCTGGTAGGCTTAGGGACTTCTGCTAGTGTGTACTAGTCCAGGATAACATGCTGACAATGCCCCGTGTGGCCCTGACATACTACATGTGATTTATTATGTGGGCCAGGCCCAGAAGGAGCCAATCCACTCATTGCCATGGGGACCCACTTTCATGAAATCAGCAAACCAGATCACACAACCAAAACCCACCTGACACAAGGATGCCACAGCTCTATTGACTGCATGAAATATGGTGGAGCAGGCAATTAGAAGTTGGAAAATGACAGGACCTTAGCACAGGGGAATTTGTATCCACTTATATCTCCCACACACTGCTAACCACCTCTTTGAGTAGTAAATGTAACTATCTCTTTGAACACAAGGGGCAGAAGGACAGCCCCCTTTCACAAGAGAAAGGCATGTAGAGAGCAAACACTCATGCCCTCCAGGATAAGGGTTCAAGTCCTCCTAGAGAAGTGATACCCATCAGTAAAAAAGCACCTTTTCCTTTTTTGGCCAGGGGATAAACTGGGAGACACCCCAAGGGGAGCCCTAACTGCAGTCAGGCCAGTGAAAATGCTAGTAACTCACTGCACAGAGACTCAGGATGGGAACTAAGCATTCCAACTTCAAGCCCAGCCAAGGAAACAAGCAAGCCAATGCCAGATTTTTGCAAGACTGACAAGAAACACTCATGTCAGAAGCAAAAGAAGAGAAATGAGCAGGTCTTGGACATATGCTGTCCAGTCTGTAGAGCAGTCCTCTAGCCACTCAGCCACAGCAACACACAGGTGTCAGGCACATCATGGGGCATTCATCACCCTCCAGCACCCTCCCAACCCTCTGGTAACACAGAGGCTGTAAACAGAGGCCCTATCCCTGTGAAGCAGCACAGGACTTATGGACAAGAGATCACAGGTTTGAGCCATAGAACTGATGGGCTGGGGAGGGACCCCACAAACAAGCGCTTACATTGCCGAGTATGTTTCCCAGACTATGGGAAACAGCTATATGAGGCAGCAGTGATATAGGAAGATGCTGAAAGGCATCATCATACTGTGCGGGAGATGGCAACGGTAAACCTCTCCTATATTCTATCAAAGACAACCACAGGGCTCTTTGGTCGCCAGGAGTCGACACCGACTCGACGACACACTTTAACTTACATTGCCAAGACCCCTGAGGAGTTGCAGTGGAACTCTGTGTGCAATGGCCATTTGTTCTGCTCCTCATGGCCAGACTTCAGTCCTGAAAACTAAAAGGACTTGTAACTGGAGCGGACTGTGTGGCATGCACCAAGAGAGCACTGTGTCTTCGGGGTGAGAGGTACTGATGATAGCTGTTGAGGGGAGAGGAATGGTTAGCCGGCACAGTTTAGTCAGGACCCCTGCTAACTTGGCAAAGAGGCAACTTTGAACGTGGTGATTCTCTTTATTTAGCAGGGGGAGAGTAACTGGCCCTATCTACCCCCAGCACAGTTCCTCCAGTGACTGTTGCTGGTGTCTATCTTATGTTTCTTTTTAGATTGTGAGCCCTTTGGGGACAGGGATCCATCTTATTTATTTGTTATTTCTCTGTGTGAACTGCCCTGAGCCATTTTCGGAAGGGCGGTATAGAAATCGAATGAATGAATATGAATGACAGCTCAGAATACTGATGCAGAGGGTGGGGGAATGGGGTAGACCAATAGAGAGAGAGAGAAGAGAGACATTTGCAACATCCCTACTTCATGCCCCCCTTGCATAACAGTGTGGGGTTCATTAGGGACATAGGAAGCTGCCTTCTACCGAGTCAGACCATTGGTACGTCTAGCTCAGTATTGTCCACACAGACTGACATCGGTTTGTCCAAAGATGCAGGTAGGAATTTCTCTCAGCCCTATCTTGGAGTGCCAGGGAGGGAACTTGGAACCTTCTGCTCTTCCCAGAGTGGCTCCATCCCCTGAGGGGAATATCTTGCAGTGCTCACACATGTAGTCTCCCTTTCAAATGCAACCAGGGTGGACCCTGCTTAGCAAAAAGGATAAGTCATGCTTGCTACCACAAGACCAGCTCTCCCATGAGAATTATCCTTGCAACCTCTGGGTTGGTGCACTAGAAGATCCTGCTGGGTGTTGGTGTCTGCAGTCCTCATGCAAAGAGTGTGCCTGTAGTCAGAGTTCTGAGAAGACAAGTCAAAGTTAAGTGTTCTTCCCATACATGTTCTGGGGGCAGTAGGCAGTCTGTGGCAAGCACTCCTTTCTTGTGCCAAGTGTCCTTTCTAGGTAGTTCCCATCACCAGAGTGCCACATGGTGAGCTGTAGGTGTGCCTGCCATGTTGCTAGAGAAAAGGTGCTGCCATGAACCCTTTCTTTGGTATCATCATCCTCATTCAGATGTACTCTATATTACTGGTGGTGTGCTATGATTGCTGGGTAGTTAGTCTGAGTCTTCTGTGGTGGTGGAGTGGACATAAGGGGAAGTATTGGGGTACATTGATTTAAATGGGTGCTTTTTGTCACAGCACCTCTAGGGCTGGCATTATTTCATTTCATTTCATTTCATTTCTATACCACTCTTCCAAAAAATGGCTCAGGGTGGTTTATATAACATTTAATGTTATGTGATTGTTGGGGCATGGCCCACGTGTGGGCAGGGTTGGGGTGGAGAATTTAGCTTAAGTCAGCTCCTCCACATCCCAACCGCAGCATTCCCATATCCCCATTCTGTCTGGATCCTTCATTGGAAGAGTTGAGCTTGCAGTGCGTTGTAGACATGCCAGCCTAGCATTTTGGCTGCATAGTGGTGTCGTTCCACTGGCATAGCAGCAATGATGAAAACATATCTCACATTCAGCAAGTGGAAGTGGGCTTCTGCCAAATCAAATGGGTTTTTTCCTAAAAGCATAGGATTGCACCCCAAGTGAGTTTATGCCAGTTGCAAAAGGTCTCAGGTCTCATCAAAATATATGGAGATAGAAAAGCATTGGCTCATCTCTCTTTGAAGATATGAAAGACACCAGATATACATCTCTCTTTCTAGTGCTATTTGGAACTCGGTCTCTTATAAAGCACAAGTAAAGAGAAATTTGGTAGTTCTTCTATTAGCAAAGCTGGAGATGAGTTTTAGATGATCCCTGAATGAAGTCATGTTAATTGCATTTCAATTGTAATGTTGTATTCCATTGATTGCCGTCTGGATTACTATTGTCTCTTTGTATTTTTCTGTCTTTTTATTCTAGTGTACACATATGTCCAGAGTCGATTTTATCGGTCCCCAGAAGTAATTCTTGGTCACCCCTACACAACCCCTATTGACATGTGGAGTCTAGGATGCATCATGGCTGAACTCTACACAGGGTACCCGCTTTTTCCTGGAGAGAATGAAGTGGAACAGCTTGCGTGTATCATGGAGGTAACTTCTGTTTGAATTAACGGGGCAGAAAAGGAATGGCTGGGATCCAAAGAGCAACTTAAGCTGCATACAAAAGATTTGGTGTCCCAGGTAAGATTTTGGACATTTCCACTTCGAACAGCAGGCCGCTGTACCACATTTGCGAATGGAGTTTGAAACTCCTCTCAGTTTAAAAAGACGTTTGCCCCATGGCATAACAGAACCTGCTGTTCCATGAACACACAAGCCTTTGGGAATGCGGAACAAGTTATGCAGTGCTTTAGACTACAGCTGTGCTCTGGTTATGGCTGTATAAGAGAAATAAATGTTTTCTAAAATATAACATGTACCTAAAGCATCCTTGTGAGCAATTAATGGCTGGTGGGGAAGATAGCATCTTGTTTTTTTGTAGCTGATCTTTGGATCCTTTGAGTTGAGAAAAGGAGGAGCTATTGAAAGGGGGCTGGTTATGAGGGAAAGCCCACAGGGCCTGTATCTCTCAGCCTAATCTACCTCACAGGGTTTTTGTGAGGATAAAAATAGGCATGCACACTGCTCTGAGCTCCTCGGAGGAAGTGTGGGATATAAACTGAATGAATGAATGAATGAATGAATGAGAGTACATAGTGTTGGTGGGAGAGCTGAGTTGGCAGGGAGGCTGGTTGAGGGTCCAGGTGGCTAGAGGAATGAAGGTAGAGGGGCCAGGGCCATGAAAGACATTTTGCTGCCTGAGACAATCTCTTCTCCCTTGCTCCCCGCCCCCCATCTGTGGGTGGATTCTCAGTTCTGCTGCTGAGGCAGTAGTGATGGCACGTGAGCAATCTCAGACTATGCCACCTAAGGACAGCAGGGGCATTCCTAGCTTCCTTCTGGGGTGGCGGGTAGAGAAAAGGTTTGGCCCAGCAGGGTGAGGAGGGCAAAATGAACAGCATGGGCCAGTGAGGTGTGGACGGGTGTGGCAGGAAGGCCCTTGGTTGTGGGAAGCTGGCCTTTGCCAGTTCCTGCACCTTTAATTGTGCTGGTGCCTGAGGCTGCCTCACCCTGCCTCAATGAAGTGCTTGCCCTGAGAGGGGCAGTACACACTGAAAAACAGAAGTTTGCGCAGTAAAGGCTGGGACACCATCTCACAAGAAGAAGAGCTGTGAGCTGGTGACAGAAAAGGAAGGACATGAACAAGAAGCCCCTCCACCATCAGGGCTTCTTTGCCTGATTGATGACCACAATTGTGGCCTTAGGAGGCTCGTTGTTATTAATTGCACAAATGTCTTCAGATGTTCTCTGGAAATAGAGCAGAAGTGTGTATAATTTCAAAGTTTTAAATCTGAAATGATTACATTAGTAACGCAGCAGGAGAAGGGTAAAAGTGGAAATCACAACTATACATTATTAATTCATATAGTCCAGAAGTTCACCAGCTAGATTAGCAGTTGTTTTTACTGTCTGTTGTAGCTTCTTTTCACTCTTTGAGTGGACACTGCACCCAAATAGAAGTTAGTTCAGCTGTAATGTCAGCAAAGCCTGGCATTAAAGACTATATTAGTCTGTTTGAGGCTTAACATCTTTATTAGCCTTTAAAAGAGCCCTTAAGACATACTCTTTTTTTGGCTTGGCTTTTAGTAATCTTTGAATGTTTTAAATGGTTTTAATTCATTATTGTTTTAATAGTTTGTTGTGTTTTTATTGTATTTACTGTTGTGAACCTAGAGCTTTGAAGTCAGGCGGCATGTAAATAAAATTAATTAACTAACTAACTAACTTCAGGGGCATGCACCATTACTTAATTACATCCTTGACTCACAAAGAGGCTCTTCAAGATGTTCATTATGTGTTTGTGTTTAAAGGTATTGGGTCTTCCACCAGCTGATTTCCTTCAGACTGCATCGAGAAGGCGAACGTTCTTTGGTAAGCCTCTGTCATTGTTGATTGATGGATTGATTGACATAGTGGTCCTGCTAACTTTTCATCAAGGTAAGGTAAGAAGTCTGCCCAAAGCTTTACTCCCCAGGCAAAGAAACATAAACATGTTCTGCACTCTGTTACATCTCTCTCGTATTTTCTCTATAGCATTTCTGTCATGTGTAAATAGAAATATTTGCATACAATACTGACTGCACATGCTCCATAAGCAGGAATATCTTATTGTGCAATGGCACCTGTTTATTATGGATCTCCAGTGTGATGAGAGGGGGTCTGTTTTCAAGGCAAATGCATCTTCAGTTTCAGGACCATTCTCTGATCAAACTGGTGGCCCCGGAGAGTACAGCATGTGCCATTAAATGAACACTAAATACTGTTTGTAGACTTAACTCTTCTGTGAGCTTGCCCTTCCAGCATTGCAACTTTAGAGAACATGCAAATCTCTATGTATTCTTAAACATTTACTTTTCTGTCTTGAAGATTCTAGCGGTTCGCCAAAGAGTGTAACAAATAGTAGGGGGAGAATAAGGAACCCTAACTCCAGGGATCTGACCTCCGTATTGAGAGTCTATGATGGTTCTTTCCTGGATTTTCTGAAAAGATGTCTTGTGTAAGATTGTCTTTATATCTTTTGCTAAGCATGCATAGGTTCTTAAATTCTGGTTTTCTACCCTTATGAATTTGTAAACAGATAGATCTTGGTTGTGGTAGCAATATTTGTTTTAAACTATCAAGTTTTTCATAAAAATATTTCCTATGAGATGTCAGGCCAGCTAGGGTGGTAGTTCTCAATCTGCATTCCTGGAGTTCTTTGGAATTGATTGGTGGATCAAATTTATTACAGTCCAGGACCAGAAAACAAAAACAAAAATACAAAACTATAGGAGAATTAATCCAATTTACTATAATTTACATGACATCAATTTACAATTGGACAGTTACATTAAAACTACCACTTTCCCAGGGAATTAAATTACAGAAGTTCTCCAGAAGAGTACTAGGGCCACCTCAATGAGAAAATCAGTCATGGTGGGGAAACTTCCATGAAAGGCAGCTTGCCCACGGCTGCCATTTTCCCCGTGGAATACGTAGCTTGCAGTTGAGCCTTGGGTGTCTTCTGTAGAATCCAAGGGTAAGAGTTGTGGTGTGCAAGGGCAAGGCAGTGGAGTGGAACATTAACAGTTTCATGCAGTAGATATTATGTACAGAGAGGAAGGTGCAGACTGCTTTTTAGTGCTCTTGCTGCTGTCTGTTTGTTAGCCACCCGTGGTACTATTCCAGGACTGGAATAAAAGTAACTAAAGCTCCATTCAAAAGATGGCCAGGATCAAGGAATGGATTACCCCAAACCACCACACTGTCTTGTGTGTACTCTCTGTTCCTACAGGGGATTGTGTGGCACAAGAGACTCAACTAGTTCTCTGCTTGAACAGGGGGCTGATTCGGAAAATACTTTATCCACCAGCCTGGCCACGTGACATGTGATAAGGATATGTGAGCACACAAGTCCTTCCTCCCCACCCCCCACTTCCTGCCACACCAGGGTGCCATTTGTTAATCGCATGAGGGGGTTGGATGAACCACCCCTCCCTACTAGTTTAAATTAGTATGCGGGGAAGTGTGCAGGGAGTGGGGAAGGAGATACAGACTTGTGGCGCTCATATGTCCCTATTGCATGTGGTCGGGCCGGCATACAAAAAGCCATCCAAACTGGCCTACAGTTTGTGACCTAGAACACACTCCATGTCAGTTAGGTTAGGATGAAAGATTAAAACCACTGAGCTATAGTGACACTAGTGGGGGGCAAGGTCGATGGCTGTGAACTGAGATCACAGAATTTAGGCTAAACCATAATGAAAAATATAAAACATAAAGGAAGTACATGATTTAGCAAGCCCACTTGCTGCTCTATCATCAGTTGGTAGATTTTATTTTAGCTATTTTTTTTTAATGTGTTGCTTTTTGCTATTAGCCATTAGAGTGACTTGCAACATACACAAAAACACCACAAATCAACAACAAAATCAATTAAACCAAACAAATGAGCTACAACATAAAATGGACCACAAGAGAACCAAACAGAAACAATCTAAATCAAGACAAAAGGAAGGCCTGTCTTAAAAGAAAAAAGTCTTCTCAACTTGTGGCTTATGGAAACGGCCTGATGAACCTCTTGGGGGAGGGAATTCCAAAGTCTGGGTAGTACCAAAAAGGCCCTGTTCCCTTTAATCACCAGCTTCACCTCTGATGGAAAAGGAATGCTGAAGAGAACTTCTCTATAGTGATATTTATAAAATGTGTTTGATCATTGAAGACATTCCCTTATAAGACTAACACTTTCTTAGAAAAAGGTAATTTATGGATGGACAGGTCCTAAAGTCACATGGGTCTTCCAGCTAAATAGAAGGGTTTGACCTAGTTTGTATTATTGCTACACACTGTTTAGACTTGTTACAAATAAAGTTTCTATGGCAGACTTGATCTCATTCCATAGTTTGCATGTATGGACCCAAGATCATTACATTCCCCAGGAAATCTCAATGGGGTGAGAATTATTGGGGGCGGGGGGAGCATGTACACAGGTGGCTAAAGTGTGATTCCTCACCATTGAAACTCTTTATTGCCCAAGAGTCATCTTGTTTTCTTTAATGTTCATTGAAAATCACTTCTTGACTCTGCCCAGCTGATCTCCTCTGCTTCCTTTGGGGTTCCAGTTTCTTTGTTCATAAGCTGAGAGCAAGACCTGTGTCTGTCTATTTTATTCCAAGTACAGTGTCTCGTTTTTAGAGTCATTTAGCATTACATAACAGAGGGACAAAATAATGCATTAGTCTTGCAGACATTTCTGCTGGTAATTTACATAATGTACAGTAATGAAAATACTGCAAATGTATATTTACCATTTAGCAAGGTAACCTCTTTAAATGTTGGTTTACGCAACCTATTACTCCCTTCCCTCCGTTTCCCCTCAGGTGTACCTCCAAGCACATATAGTGATAAATTCTATATGCATATCAGTCTGTGTACACTTTCTGCTCATCTTGGTTTTTGTGCAGATGGGTCATTCCTATGGGGCTGGACACATGTTAAACCTCTTCACATGAGCATCTAAACCTGAGTTATCTGTGTCTAACCCAGGGCTGCATGCTTATGTGAACCAGGGCAAAAGAACCCAAGTTCTGGTAGTCCAAATCTGGGTAACTCGGCTTCTAACCCTCACTCTTAACCAAGGTTAGTGCCAAGCCTGCGTTTGTGGCTCGTGTATCCTCTTTCCACTTCACTTGGAGGCCCCAGCAGCTAGCCACCATGTTTTTTGGAGAGCACTGTGGCTGGAGGGGCTGTGAATGTGCCACTCTGCAGAGCCCTCTCTCTGATCTCTTGCTTAAAATGGCTTGAATGGGGTTTGCCCACCTCCTTTCCCGTCATGGCCAGTCAGAGGGCAGTTGTGATATACAGAGGTTTTTCCTTCTTCTGGCTTTGTGGTGCATTGTGGGAATGTTCTCCCAATTCTCAAAGACCTTCCTGACTCTGAGCTTTTTGGTGTGGCACTCATTTGGGAGGGGGGGTTGCAGGGCTCAATGGAGGCTCTGTTTGTCTGTCCAGCATGGGGTAAGGACAAGCCCCAAGTGCTGATTCTGTTCTACACAAGGACAGGCAAAACCAAAGTTCCTCACTATGCCCCATCATGTCAAGTCTAGCTGCCAGAGAAACTGTGCAACAAGCCCTTGGCTTCCTTCCTCACTTATAATGTAAACTCTAACAAGTTAACTGTTCCATAATAATGTCCTTATCTGTTTTATGTCAAGATGGAAACCTGCCATGCGCATGACTCCAGATGAAGCAATGCACCACACCTGGTTGCAGGATACTCTGCATGTGCATAAGCCAAAACAAAAACCCAAGACTGCTCCAAAGCTGAGTGATGGATCCTTCATCCCCCCAGAGAAGAAAAAGGAGAATGTTCATAAAAATGCACAGTTAGAAAAAGGTGGCTTAGATTCCACCTCCCTTTATCTATCTATTTATTTATTTCATTGTCCTTTCTTACCCTGCTGCCCCGCAAAGAGATTTCTTTAAACAGGCCTATCTGCATGTTGTTGAAACCAGAAAAGCCACAGGCTATAATATGGGTGGCAGAATCCAGTTTTTCCAAGAATTTCAGCTTTCTGTTTCTTTCCTTTCATTTTCCTTTTTTCCTTTTCCTTTTCCATTCCTTTCCTTTTTCTTTTCTTAAGAAGCATGTTTCTCTCCATTGTGGTGGCAAGGATATGCTTGAAAGTGGATTGGCTGTAGGGATGTGCGAACGTGTTTGACGTTGAACAGGTTCATGTTCTATATCAAACTGAACTATCCCCTGTTCGGTCCAACCCCTTCAGTGAGTTTTTGTTTTTTAATTTGATTTGATTTTTTTAAACTTACCCCCTCCCGGGGTGTTGTCTGAGGTGACGTGGGGTGGTGGTCTGCGGAGGTTCCCCCTCCCACCACTGGCCTCCCTTTTGCCATAAATCGGCCGCTCTTCGGCCTTTCCCGCTTGGCATGGTGGCCATTTTGGAGGACGCCGCGCCTGCACAATAGGCCTCTGCATGGCCTGGGTCACTCTTCTTCCATCCTACAGTAAGCACACCTCCCTGCCTGCCCCCTTGGTCGTTACTCAAGGGAGCAACAAGCAGCACATTCCTCCTCACTTGCACATTACCCCTGTAGCCACTGCTATGTGAACCTTGCCATCTCTGGTGCAGTCTTGCATTTGAATGGGTGACTAGGATGGAGCCGCTCTGGGAAGAGCACCTGCATGCTTGTCTGCAGAAAGTTCCAAGTTCCTTCCCTGGCATCTCCAAGATGGGGTTGAGAGAGACCCTGCCTGTAGCTTTGGAGAAGCTGCTGCCAGCCAGTTTAGACAATGCTGAGCTAGATGGACCAATGGTCTGACTCAGTATATGGAAGCTCCCTATTTTCAGGGGAAGGAGAGCTGGTCTTGTGGTAAAGTGTGCCATTGAGTCAGTGTCGACTCCTGGCAACCACAGAGCCCTGTGGTTGTCTTTGGTAGGAGGGGTTTACCATTGCCATCTCTCACGCAATATAAGATTATGCCTTTCAGCACCTTCCTATATTGCTACTGCCCAATATAGGCATTTCCCATAGTCTGGGGAAAATACCAGCGGGGGGGTTGAACGAGGAACCTCTGGCTTGCTAGTCAAGTCATTTCCCCGCTGTGCCAATAGGTAGCTGGTCTTGTGGTAGCAAGCATGAACTGTCCCCTTTGCTAAGCAGGGTCTGCCCTGGTTGCATTTGAATAGGAGACCACATGTGCGCACTATAAGATATTCCCCTTAGGGGATGGGGCTGCTCTGGGAAGAGCAGGAGAAGGTTCCAAGTTCCTTCCCTGGAATCCCCTAGATAGGGCTGAGAGAGACTCCTGCTTGCAACCTTGGAGAAGCTGCTGCTTCACTGTCTGTGTCTCAATACTGAGCTAGGACCAATGGTCTGACTCGGCAGCTTCCTATGTTACTATGAGGATCTGAACTCTTGGATGGTAATGGATTAATCTGTTTGTCTGAGAGGTCTTAGAACAATTCTGGAGTGCCTCATTCTATGGCTTTATACTTTAGCTTTAACTCTTTTTTTTCTGCAGAGGATGTCAACTGGCATCACCCTACTGCAGAAGTAAAATGTGAACCTGCTGAAAAATTGCCTGTTGCAAATCAAAAGCTCTCTCCCATTGTGTCAGAAGAAGTGAATGAGGATGAAAATCCAGACCCCAGCAAGCAGGGTACTCCAGAAAAAGAACAGGAAACCCCAATTGACAAACCGGTTAAAAGAGAACAGAGGGACCATAGGACTGAGAAGGTTATGCACAAAAATACAAACATCTTGCCACCCATTAAGCACAAGCAGTGACTGGTCCTCTTTCCATACCTTTGTGGTGTGTTTTCTAGGTAACTATTTTCTGTACTATGTTCAAAAACAGAAATTTAATGTATAAATGTCTGCATATGGTCTGTGCATGTTTCTTGATCTTGTTACAAGGGCATGGAGTAAAACTGAATGGGTGAAAACATGTATTTTGTATAGTTTGGATGGGATATCCTGCTGCTCTGAGTTTGTGGGACATGGCTTAAAATTTTGTCTGGAAAGTGGGATCACTTTGTACCCCAAAATGCAAAGGTGGGCCTGTGTTTGCCCTCAAAGACATTTCTTACGTAGCTCCTGGGTGGTTGTTACAATCAATTTGATTTTTTAAAAAGTTTTGTAGTAATCATGGTTCTACAGATCCTAAAAGCTTATAAGGAAATTACAAGAGAGCCAAAATCAGTATGCCTTTCAAATCCTATGATTTCTTCAGTCTGGAATATCATGTGAATTTAAAATTACATTGGCTGGAATGCACATTTGCAATACAAGTGCCTCTATTCTGTATTCCTGCCTTCTGCCACATTATTAACAATCTGATGTTCACCTAAATAGTGCAAAAGAGACTCATTATTTAAGCCTCATGTCTAAAAACACTATAATCCGCTCTAGCTGTTTCTCCCAGAATATGGCCAGGAATTTGCCAATGCAGTTGTCAGTTCATCCTGGAGGTCACTAGAGTTCATTTCTGTCTCTGTTTTTATTTTTCTCAGAAAAATATTGAATATTCCTCAAGATGGAACAATACAGATGAAGGTCGTGCACATGACCTTTTTCTGCGGGTGGGGAGGGTGCTTACCTTCTCCCCAGACGATTCCAGGCAATGTGTGGGACGTGCTGCTCATGCACCCACATGCTCCATGCTGCTCACTGGAGGCCGGGAAAATGAGTCCTGGCCTCCAGCAATCCCTAAATGCACCATGTGAGCAATATGGTGCGTTTAGGGGTTCCCCTATGAGTCAGGTGCTCTAGGAGCCAGGGGCGTAACGATAGGGGCGGCAGGCAGGGCACGTGCCCTGGGTGCCACTTGAGGAGGGGGCACCAAAAAGTGCCACAAACCCCCCACCGATCCCCTCCCTTACCGAAAAAAATCATTTTTAAAATAAAAATTTATTTAAGAGAGAGCGCAGGTGCGCCTTGCAGTTCAGAGCACGACGCCGGGCCGAACGGCAGGCCTCGGCGTCGCGCTCTATGTTACATCTGTTGCGCCGGCAGCAGCCACCATCGCAAGTCAAGGACCTTGCTTCTTGCCGCTTGCTCACCCCCGCTCCTGCCCCATCTCAGTTGATTAGCGACGCCGGGCCACACGGCAGGCCTTGGCGTTGCTCTGGTGGCGGCTGCCGCTATGGACTCCGGACTCCGCTTGCTCCCCCGCCGCTCACAGCCATCCCCTCAGAGGACACACACGGCAGCAGGCACCTGCCTCCTGCAGGGCCAGGCTCTCTCTTGCTAGGAGAGAAAAATAAATAAATAAATAAAAACGTGGTAAGTTGTATTTATTATTATTTTTATTACAACTACCGCCCTATCCATCCAAAGGCTCTGGGCGCTTGGGGGCGCGGCGCAATTTCAGTGTTTGCCCTGGGCGCCGTTTTCCCTAGTTACGCCTCTGCTAGGAGCCCAGCTCTGTGTTTGCTCAGGCTGCACACAGAAATACTTCAATTTTTTAAAAAAGTTCTTTCTGCTTTTTCACTGGGCATCAAAAGTTGTTGCACAATTTAGCAGTGCCGTCTGCTGGCCACTTGCTGCCAATCCATGATAAGGTTTTTCAGACTAGTAGTGGGGTGAAAATGTAAAGTGTGTTGTCAAGTCTGTGTTGACTCCTGGCGATCACAGAGCCTTGTGGTTGTCTTTGGAAGAATAAAAGAGGGATTTACCATTGCCATCTCCCACACAGTATGAGATGGTGCCTTTCAGCATCTTTCCTATATTGCTAAGCCACCTAATGGCAAAGTGGGGAAATGACTTGACTAGCAAGCCAGAGGTTGCTGGTTCAAATCCCCGCTGGTAAGTTTCCCAGACTACAGGAAACAACAGTATTGGGCAGCAGTGATATAGGAAGATGCTGAAAGGCATCATCACATCCTGTATGGGAGATGGCAATTGTAACCCCCTCCTGTATTCTACCAAAGACAACCACAGGGCTCTGTGTCACCAGGAGTCAACAGTGACTTGATGGCACACTTTACCTTTACTGGGCTGAGCTCTGTAAAACCAGTTGTGCAGCAGTGGAGTCTGAACTGGAAAAAAACCTATGGAGGCTGTCTTTTTTCGAATGCCAGTGATCTCAACATTTCTAGAGCCATTTTACAATTAAAAATTTTTTTTTTAAATTTGGTTTTATGAAATGAGGGATGAACATATCAATGTATGTATGGTGTCTTAAATACTGAGGAAGGGTAAGAGGCAGATTTGTCTGAAGTATGAACATTGGGGCAAGAGTGACCACTGAACTGGTATTCAACTTGCTTATATATATGCAGATAAGGCAAGTTGAAAAGCTGGGACTACACTGAAGAAGATGCTGCTATGACCACTATTAAAATGTTACCTCCGTCTTCATCCTTTAGAAGGACAGGTACTGGTACAGATGTCTTTAAATATCCCGAAAGGAGGAAGTAACATTTGTTCCTTGGGATTATGCAGACTTCTGAAAATTTCAAAGTCTAAATCTGGTTCTGGAGTGCAATAATAAAGCTACCTTGCCTTTCACAAAATTGCCTGAATGTTTGCAGTGGGTCAGTAATTGCTTGCTATGGAAACCCAGAAAAGTGCTATGGCTGGCTAGATGTCAGGGAGGGATAGAATCCAATAAAACATACAACTTAAAGGAATACACTCTTCTGAAGAATCCCTGTGGGTGGAAATACCAGGGCCCTCCCAACCAATTTAGTAGTGGGAACGTAACATCATCCTACCCACAACCCAAACTCCAGGGGTGTTCTTAAGATGGAGAAAGAAACCAGACCAACAAGAAGAAAGCAATAACAGTTCACTTCAACTATCTTTGCATTGATTGGATAAAAGGATGTTCAGGTTGCAACAAAGGGACACTGAAGTCCTATTCAGAAGTTACGAATACTGTGGACACTGTATCAAGGTAGAGCATGCCAACAAGCCCCACTTCCACTGCTTTTAAGCCATGCCCAAGAGGGGCCAGTGATTCTCCACACAGGCAATATCTGTAGAGACAAACAGTGTACTGGGGACCAGATTCTCCCCATGATTAAGAAAGCTGGGTGCCCAGTGTTTCTGATCACAGGGAAAATACATTTGTTTCTGCAGAATCCAATCGGGTGTGTGGTTTAAGGACATGCTGGCACTCTCCCGTGGGTGCTGTATCTCCCTGGGTACAGCACTCACAATTTTCACGAACCTCTGGACTGCACTAATGCCTATATATGATAAATGACTGTACCTTGGAAAATGTATTTGTGGGAATGACTAAAGGGGGGCTGATCTTTGACTTAATTCAGAGTGGTGCTGAGGACTTGCTGCAGTGGCAGCCCAAAGTAAATGGACTCCTGAGGTGAGGTGCAAAGGGCTGCCCCGGGACTGGAACCTGCGACTACTGCCCCTCTCTTGTCATCTTTCCCCTTGCCTCCCCATCCCAGGGCACACTCTGCCTGCCTGACCTCCCACCTGCTCACTGTTGTTGCTGCTGTTCCTGCACTAGTGTCCAGTTTCACTTGGCCACCTCCTTGCCCTTGTGGTCCTCCAATGCAGCAGAAACCAGGATAGCACCCAGTCTCAATGTCCTGGACAGAAGAGAGAACAATGGGAGCTGGAGGCAAGGCTAAGGTGGGCCAAAAAATAAAAAGCCAATTCGAGAGAGCAGGTAGCCTGGGATGCTGCTCCATCGCTGCCCCAAAGTTACTGAAGACTGCCATACTGCTGCGGGGTAGTACAGTATTTATGCTTTGCCTTCTTGGAAGAGTTCTTGTTCTAGATAAAAGGGTAGCTTTCTGTTTTGGGGATGTGTACTGCAGCAATGTAAATAAATTTCCTGACTTATTTGCCATCTCTGGCACTGGCAGAGGCAAAACACTGGGACCTTTAAATGGTTTCTGGGGAGGAATAATTTTTTGAGAATCTTGGCAGGAAGACACTTTCAAGGAGATCTTATGGAAGAACTGGTGACTCTTACAATACAGTGCAGTACACTGTCCATGGAAGAGTGGTGGACTTACCCTGGCTCCAGATGGATCAAAATGTCTTCTTTGCATTTTCCTGAGCTCAGAGAGGCTTAGGCGCTACTACCAATTGTATCATTGCTGCAGCAATGATGATCCCCCATTGGGAATAATGGAAGGCTCACTCTTGCAATGATGACCAATCATCAGTAGCAATGGAGCCTCTTTGAGATTGGGAGAAGAGACTCTATGCTTTGACTCACGTGGGGCCAGCATACTCCCTCTCCTCTTCCATAGGCGGTATGCTGTGCTGTATGTCAGCCCCTGTCCCTGGGAGTTCCTTCATCGCAAAAAACCCCCTACATCATGGCAAGGTTTGTGAGTGAGAAATCTATAAGGGTGGTTTCGTTTGATTTGAAATCCTCTCTAGCTGACGAATTATCATGGTGTCACTCCTGCATGTGTGGTGCTTGGCTGTGATGACATCATCAAGATGGCCACTATCACACAGACATTAAACCTCATTATCTCAGTAATTATTTGGCCAATTTTGTGGTGTATCATTGGAAAGGTTTTTTCACAAGCTACAGAACATGACCATATGATTTCTGGTGAACCTTCTCCCCCACAACTTTTACATACCCCCAAAGAGGAGAGAAAGTGATTAACACCAATGTTGAACTAATTGGCTGGGATCCTGGTTTAGTCTTAATCAGAGTAGACCCACTGAAATAATGGGAATTCATTTGCTCAGGACCAAGTCAGGATCCTGGCCATTGGTTATAGCTAGGCTGCAAGTCTATACATTTCCTGGTAGTAAGCCCCATTAAATTCAACAAGACTTACCTTTGAGTAGAAATGCATGGGATTGTACAGTATGTAATAATAGGACAGTTGGTAAAACTGGGTTTTCTTCCTCAGAATTCATTGCTAGAATCTATAAAACGCTTCACAATAAAGTACTATATATTAGGCCTGTGCACACACAAAAAAACTCAGATCTGACATGATATCCAACATAAAGATGGTCAGAATTGGAATTAGGATATGGTTTTTTTAGATATATAGTTGAATCATGTCAGATTTTCAGTTGGAAATTCTGACAAATCATATTTTTCCCCATAGGGATCAATGGGAAACAAAATTTAGTAACAGCTCTGGCAGAAAGCATTAAAATTTCACATGGTGGTAGTACATGATGAGAGGACTATGTGTATCAAATGTGAAGGTAATTGGTCAATCTCTTGATTTTTAATTAATTTTTGGAAAAGTTTTTAAAAGTGCAGAAAGCCCCAGTTCTGACCATTGTTCATGCTCTGTTTGGAGAAAATTGTGCCTGGCCGTCATATAAAAGGAGCACCCCCCCACACACACACCTGCTTTTGTACCTCATGTTCTAACACTAAAATGGCTGAGTAGAAACCTTAAACAGGCACAATTTCCTCTAAGCAGGGCATGAAAAATGGTCAGAGTCAACAACAGGCCTCACCTACTAATAGGAGAATATGAGAGACACTAGTATCTTTAAGCCCGTTAAATTAACGGGCGCTAGTAGAGCTTTGGGGTCACACTCCTCCTCCTCCATAACTTCACTGCCGCCTCCACCCGGCTGGGCCCGCCGCCTCCTCTGGCCTGGCTGGCCCCACACTCTTGCATCTCTTCCCCTCCCTCCCACCCCAATCTCCCCAATCCCTTTTTTTTTCTTACCGGGCCACCGCTCCTCCTCCCGGATGGCAAACAGTTAAGTTTGGAAGCGGCGGTGAAGCAGCAGCAGGAGGTGGCGGCGATTGGGTCCAATGCCGGCCACAGTGGGCCCGCCACGCCATGCGGCCTGCCGTGGCCGCTGCCGCCGCTTGTCCGTCATTGTGGCCGGCTGCCGGACTGCCACCGCTCCCCCCATTCCCAACTTCTGCCCCTGGTATTGGGGCCCACTGCGGGCTGCCCGTCCGCTGCTGGGCCGGCCCCGCAACCACCAACCATCGGCCCGCCATGGCCGCCACCGCCATGGGCCCCACTTGCCACCACCATCGCTTCCCCGTCGCCCCGTCGCGGCTGCAGCCATCGGGCCCTGTCGCTCCACCGCGGCCGGCATCGGCCCCAGTCGCCTCTGCCTCCTGCTGCTGCTTCACCGCCGCTTCCAACGCTTCCAGGTATGGAGGTCCGGACCGGGACCCAACATGGCCGCTGTGTCTCTGCGGCCGTATCTTTCTCGGACATTCTGGGCATGCGCTCTGCGCATGCCCAGAACGGCCGAGAAAGACATGGGTGCAGAGACACGGGCGCACACCCAGGGCTTTTATTATAGAGGATTACTACAAATACATTGGCTTCTGCCTCTGTGTCAAGGCCTGGCAGAACCACAAGGAGCAAGACACCTGGGTCCTGCTACTAGCTCCACTGATTCAAGCCCACTAGCATCTTACTCAGGCCTTGGTCATACATAATGCCAAGCTGTGGGTCCAGTGGACTCACAGTTCCACACCTCCCCTCCACCTGCTCTCCAGATGTATCACAGAACTGTCTCTCTGTAACCAGTGAGACTTCAGAGGTAGGGGAGCTGGCTGTGCAAGCTTCTTTGTTTCCTGACCTCTGTCACTGCCAAAATATAGTTTACGGCAGTGAAACTTACTACAAACCGAAGGTGAAAAATGGCAATTAGAGTTCAACAAAATAATTGAACAGTGGGTCCATTATTTTGTTGAACTCTAATTGCCCAGATTAGTATGTTTCCAGTCTGGGAACCGGAAGTGAAGGGACCTCCAGTTTCCCGTTGCATATGAACTGGGCCACACTGAAGGTGAGTAGAGTTATTCTGTTGCTCCTTGGGTTCTGATCAATTGAATAGACTGTTTTTGGGGACTGCTTGCATTCTTCCTATTTAAAACTTAATTTAAAGAATGACATGCAGCCACCTAATGGCACAGTTGGGAAATGACTTGACTAGCAGGTCAGAGGTTGCCGGTTCAAATCCCCACTGATATGATTTCCAGACTATGGGAAACACCTATATCAGGCAGCAGCAATATAGGAAGATGCTGAAAGGCATCATCTCATACTGCGCGGGAGATGGCAATGGTAAACCCCTCCTGTGTTCTACCAAAGACAACTACAAGGGCTCTGTGATCGCCAGGAGTCAACACCAACTTGACGGCAGTAACTGAACGACAGTAACTGAAAAGGTCAGTTATATCATACAGAGCAAGTTGCAGTGGGCTTTAAGCTGATAGGAGGTGGCAACATTTACAAAAATCTGGTTTCTCAGTTTTAATGCAGATCTTTTTTGCCTCCTAATCCATTCATATCAGAGCAGAGGTTGGCTGCTTTCACCTCACTCTTATTGCCTTTCTTCAATTATTCTTTCCTTTTCTTTCTTTTTTTACACCTTCCCAATGTTTCTATTACAAAGCAGTGATTTCTTTCATTTACAGCCATGTGGAAATGACTGCTTTGGAATGGAAACATTTCAGAAGGGCATGCAGCTTATGTTACGGGGTCCAGAAATTGGACTCTCTGCACACACCCTTGGCACCCCTGCAAAAGGGCCTGGCCTGGCCTGTGTTTGAGGAAAGAAAGTCTAGGACAGTGTTTAGCACTGGAGCTAAGAGCAGCCCAGGGAATCATTTGAATCTGCAAATGACTCCCCAGCTTCCTAAGATGATGGTATTTTAGCTGACCTGGTATGTATTACAAAGACCTGGATGGGGGAGGCTAGTGGTCTAGTTTGGGCCCAGCTTCTCCTGGCAGGATACTCTGTTGTAGAGCAGTTGAGAGGACATTGGTGGGGAGGAGTGGCGGCTTTGGTCTATAAGAATATCTCCCTTTCCAGGGTTCCTGTCAGAGAATTGACCTATATTGAATGTATGTTATGTCTGGAGACCAAGGATAGATTGGGATTTCTGTTGGTGTACTGTTCACCACGCTGCCCAACAGAGTCCCTAACTGAGCTGGCTGACTTGGTTGCAGAGTTGGTATTGGAGACTCCCAGACTAGTCGTTCTTGGGGACTTTAATGTTCACTTTGGTGCCAATTTATCAGGATCAGCTCAGGTGTTCATAGCAGCCATGACAACTATGGGCCTCTCCCAAGTGGTTTCAAGACCAACATACATTGTTGGTCACACTTTCAATTTGGTTTTTTGCTCTAATTAGGAAGGTGTTCCTTGGGTTGAGACTCCTATGATTTCTCCATTGTCATGGACAGACCATGGTTAAGGTTGGACTCACAGCCTTAACCCTTCTCTGCAGGGGTGAAGGACCTGGTCCACCTGAAAAGGCTATTGGATCGCATAAGGTTGGTTCTTCCAGCAATCCTGTTGATGCCCTGGTTCAGACTTGGATAATGAACTTACCAGGACAGTAGAGATTATTGCTCCTAAGTGCCCTCTCTGACCTAAATTAGCCCCTTGTTATATGGAAGAACTATGGGGGCTAAAGTGGCAAGGTAGAAAGCTCGATCACAAGTGAAGAAAGACTCAGCTCGAATCTGACACATTACGACACAGAGCACATTTTAAGATCTATCCTTTGGCAATGCGTGCAGCAAAGAAGTTCTTTTCTATCTACATTGCTTCTGCAAGCTCACATCCAGTGTTGTCTAGGGTTATGAGAGGACCAGTACATGCTGCTGCTCCTCTGAATATTTGGATCCATCACTTAACTGTTGTGACATTTTCAATGAGTTTTTCACAGATAAAATCTCAAGCTGAACTTTACTCTACAGTTCCTGCAGAGTCTACTGTGAAGGTGTCCAGCAGCTCCTCTTGCATGGTTAAATTGCATGAAATTCAGTTTATGTCTCCCAAGGATGTGAACAAGCTACTTGGGACACTGTGCCTTACCACCTGTCTTCTTGAGCCTTGCCCAACATGGCTTATACCATTAGCAGTGAGGTTATTTGAGAAGGTCTTGTTAAGATCATTAATGCTTCTCTGAGGGATGGCAGAATGCCTCGTCTTAAGGAGGCAATTATTAGACAACTCTTGAAGAGGCCTGCATTAGATTCCTCAGAATTAGGCAATTATAGGCCTATGAGAGAGTGGTGGCGTCTCAACTCCAGGCTGTCTTGGATTATCTGGACTCACTTCAAACTGGCTTTTGGGCAGGCTATGGGGTTGAGATGGCCTTAGTCAGCCTGTTAGATTATCTCCAATTAAGAACTGATGGGGAAGTGTGACTCTGTTGATCCTTTTGAATCTCTTATCAACTTTTGATACCATTGACCATGGTATCTCTCTAGGATGCCTGAAGGGTTGGGAATGGGAGGCACTGCTCTGCAGTGGTTCCCCTCCTTCCTCTCAGGTAGTTTCCAGATGGTGTTGCTTGGAGACTGCTGCTCTTCAAAACAAGAGCTACAGCGTAGAGTCCTATAAGGCTCCATACTGTCTCCAGTGCTTTTTAACATCTATATGAAACCGCTGAGAGAGATCATCAGGGGATTTGGTGCAGGGTGTAATCAGTATGCTGATGACACTCAAATCTATTCCTCCATGTCAACTTCATCAGGAAATGGCCTAACGTCCCTAAATGTCTGCCAGGGGGCAGTAATGGGCTGGATATGGGAGAACTGAAGCTGAATCCAAGCAAGTCAGAGGTACTCATTGTGGGAGGTCGAGACTTAGGAAGTAGTTTAGATCTGACTGTTCTGGATGGGGTTGTCATCCCCCGGAAAGAGCAGTTATATAGACTAGGAGTACTTCTGGACCCAAACTTCTCCCAGACTTCTCAGGTTGAGGCAGTGGCCAGGAGTGATAGGAAGTGTACAGATTATTATTATTTACATTTTCTATCCCGCTCTTCCTCCAAGGAGCCCAGAGCAGTGTACTACATACTCAAGTTTCTCCTCACAACAACCCTGTGAAGTAGGTTAGGCTGAGAGAGAAGTGACTGGCCCAGAGTCACCCAGCTAGTATCATGGCTGAATGGGGATTTGAACTCTGCTCTCCCCGGTCCTAGTCCAGCACTCTAACCACTCCACCACTAACCTCTAACCACCTCTAACCACTAACCACTACACCACTCTAACCACTACACCACCACCACTACACCACGCAGCACTAGACAGAGGCATTGCAACATCAATATTAAAACATAATATAAAATATACAATCAAAATTCCTAAAAACAGATAAAAATCACAAGAAATAAAAACACATTAAAATTTAAAATTTAAATTTCAGCCTGGGAAAACAGGTACGTCTTCAGGGTCCTCCTAAAAGCAAACAGAGAAGGGGATGCTCTTATTTCAGCAGGGAGCATGTTCCAAAGCCCTGGGGGCAGCCACAGAGAAGGCCCAGTCCCAACTTGCCACCAAACGAGTTGGTGGCAACAGTAACCACACCTCTCCAGATGATCTTAATAGGCGACAGGGTTCATGACAGAGAAAGCACTCTTTTAAGTACCCTGGACCTAAGCTGTTAAGGGCTTTGTAGGTAACAAGTAGCACTTTATATTTCATTCAGAAACATATCGTGAAACAGGGCCTTTTCTAGAGTTGCCCTGGGACTCTGGAACTAGCTTCCTATTGAAATTAGAGTTTTGCCTTCTCTGAAAGTTTTTAAGAAGGAACTAAAAACATACCTGTTTAGTCAGGCTTTTAGTTTATAGTTTTAAAGTTTTGGTTTTTAGGGTTTTTATTGTATTTTAAATTGTTTTAATTATGTTAATGTTTTAATGGTTTTTATACTGTGAACTGCCCAGGGACTTTTTGTATAGGGTGGTATATAAATGCACTGAATGAATGAATGGATAAAATGAATGAATGATTAAATGAACTTCCCATGTGGCCATTCATAAGCATTCCTGAGACCTTCTCCTTTCCCAGCATGTATTCACATCCCTTGCCTAGGGGTTAAAACCATTCAGTCATCCTCTCTGGATCCTTCTAAGCCTAAGAGCTAACAAAGCAAATTCCTAAAACCAACATTTAGTTATCAAGATAAGCATGTCCCATCTGGCCCCTTGGAATCCATTGTTCTATTGTCACTCTGAAAGGCACTGATTTAGTACCCTTTTACCCAATAAAATGAGTCAGCAGCCCCCACACTTCCACAATTGGTCAGTCTTTGGGATCCCTTCTGAAGGCTGTTAGCCCCTCTGTGTCTCTATCATAACAGCACTTCAGTTTTTCCTTCCCAAATCCTCCTTCCCATCGTGTGTGAGACAGAGATAGGAGCTTGTATCAGGGGCGTAACTATAATAGGGCAAGAGGAGACAGTTGTCTAGGGGCCCACTGCCGGGGGGGGCAGAGGCAAGTCACATGACTGACTCCCACAGCTGCACACCTGCCCGGGCTTCCTTCAGTTGTATTCATCCTCCAAAATTGATGTGAATGTTAAGACCTGGAGCTACCAGAACAGCATGTCTTTTCCTAGTACCATTAAATGACTTGCATCATCCACAATTTACAAAACCTTTAAAAAAATAATTTAAGATGATGTTCTATTGTGGCACATAGGATGGATGGAGATCTATCTATCTATCTATCTATCTACAGTGGTCCCTCGACTTACGAACTACTCGACATAAGTATTTTCCGAGTTACAAACAGCAGTTTTAGATCCGGTTTTAGATGCGGTTTTTTCGACTTACAAATTTTTAGATGGGGTTTCCTCGACTTACAAATTTTACATGCGGTTTCCTTGACTTGCCTGCCTGTTTACTGCCTGTTTATTCTTGAAAAGAAATGTTCCTGTGCAGTTTGCAAGCCTTACTGGGGGTCTGGGTCTTTTTTCTAGGCTCCGGAACGCATTAATCCGTTCCCAATGCATTCCTATGGGAAACCGCTTTTCGACTTACGAACTTTTCGACTTACAAATGTGCATTCGGAACGGATTAATTTCGTAAGTAGAGGGACCACTGTATCTATCTATCTATCTATATCTCCCCAATATAACACCTAACTATGCTTTTTGTTACCACTATTCAGCCTCATTTAAGATTTCTTTACTACTTCATGAGCTGAGCTTCAGTGAGGGGGAGCATTTTAAAATCTTGTCTCTGGGCCCACTCCAACCTTGCTATGCCTCTGGCTTGTATCTATTAGAATTCTTTAAAATATCCAATATTCTCACACCTTCTCCCACTATCTCTGATGCTTCTTTCTATTGTTCTAATCAATTTTTAATAGATATGTTCACCTGACATAATCTCTGGCTTCTTTCTTACTTTACCTTACCTTGTTTGAGGGGAGGTGGCTTTAGCCTCTTCCCTCACTATAGTCCTATCTGAATCACTGCTGCCCCCCACCCCGGTAGCTAGAATTTGCCCCAGGGTGGAAGGTCCCACTGATGCTAACAGAGGTTTCCTTTGTGGGGTAAATAGTAGCTGCAGGTGACCTGATCTGGGCTACGTCTGTGGCAAGAGCAGAGAATTAAAGTTCTCCTCACTCCATGTCTGGCCCCAGTCTAACAGGGGTCTGAGTTGACTGCTTTTTACCTAGGACAAATAAAGCATGTCAGCCCTAATAACAGGCTTAGAGTAATGTGTACTCTGCCGCTACAATATCAGATTGAAGTAGGAAGAGAAGGTTGGGTTTTTTGCCGATTACTGCAATGGGGATTGGGTAGGAGAACTTCCCAATGGATTGTGCCAGTGTGGTGCAGTGGTTCGACTAGGACCAGGATGACCTGAGTTCAAATTCCCATTCAGCCATGAAACTCACCAGGTGACTCTGGGCCAGTCACCTATTGCTCAGCCTAACCTACCTCACAGGGTTGTTGTGAGGACAAACAGCCATGTACCAGGTTTCCTCTAAGGAAGAGGAACCTCTGGGTTCCTTAGAGGAAGAGCAAGATATAAATGTAATAAATACATAAATAAAATAATTAGTTTCTACCATTTAGCTGAGGTAAACCATTACCTGAATATTCCAGAAACAGCACTGTTGAAGCAATTGCAGTATTTAAAACATTCGCAATGGAATAACAAGTTGCAGAAAAGACACACCTAAAAACCATTGAGTTGAAAGGCCTAGAAAGGACTATTCTGACCAACCAATATGTAAGTATCTCCTTCTTTTATTCATTTGACTGCTCAGCAGGGGGGCGGGGTCAGTAAAACTCACAATATCATCTCTGACAAATGAGTGCTGTAGTAATTAAGGCTGACAGGGCTGTGCTGTGAAGGAAGAGAAGCCCTGCCATTAGAGAGGACAGGAGGGGCTGTTGCGTTCACAGGTTGTGAAGCAGCCAGTCTAGTACTGGCAACCGCACAAAGTTGCCCAGTGCTTCTCCCAGCTGCCTTTCCTTCTCGTACTTCAGCACTGCCTGCATCACTTCCCCGACGCTGTAGCCCCTTTCCACTGCCACGCTGGAGAGCTGTTGAAGCTGTAGGGAAGAAAAGAACAGCAGGAACAGCGTGATGATTTCACTGAAGAGTGGACTAACTTTTTTTTTTAAAGCTTTTTTTTAAAAAAAGCTTGGCATGTTCTAACAATCCATATTTACCAGCTAAGACTTGCATTCTCACTGCTCATGAGAAACTCATAGAAACAGGTTGACCTGTTGTGTTTTTTTTAGGGTTTTTTTTTTTTTTTTAGAGCAGCTTATGATTCACAGTACTACAAGATACCATAAAATATAATAGGACACTGGTATACATACTGCGCAAGGGAATGCAGGTGCCCTGAGCACCACTCATGCCCCTGTGTGATAAAGCAGAGTTTCAGCTGTATCCCTGGACAGTCTGCAAGAAAACTGGATGCTACCAGCAAACTGATTTATCTTCGTGGAAATTCCAGGCACATGCCGCTTTTACATTATTTGCCCATCACGGTTCCCCAGCAAGACACCTACCTAAGAAGTTATGCAATTCATGCAAGAAGCCCATGTACCACACTTTCTTCCAACATGCAGGCACTCCCTGTAAAGTCCTAACCCTATGCAAACAATCCCTCAAACACAGGGAGTTGCAGAGAGCACAAATTGGAGCAATCATGCATACAGGCCTCTTTGTGGAGCAACTACTTCATGGTTCAGGGAAGGCGAGTTTGATTACAGCTCTATCTTGTGAGTTGCTTCGTGGACCCGGCAAGCATATGAACGGGGTCACAGTTTCATTTAAAATCTTAAATAGTCTGGGATCAGATTATATTGCCTATGCACATATTGACAAATGTCAGCCCTAAAATGGGCTTCACGGGCTCTGTTCTCTGGCTGACCATGAACTCAGATCCAGTTGGTGAGTACCATAGTCAGAACCTTTTGGGTGGTGGTTCTGCCGCTGCGGAATTTTTCTCCCTCTCTTCCTATTTTAAAATAGGCTGACTAATTTCACTATAATTGGTTCTTAAATTAGAAATTTAGATTAAGCTGGATTTTTATGTTAATCCGTTTCAGTTGTGAATGTTTTAAAGGCAGAGCATAGACTAGTTAAATAGATTTGGAGCTAGGGTGCTGATTCAAAAAGGCAAGCAGAAACCAAGGAAGAATCAGACTATTTGGTAAAAGAGAAGGTTTTCACCAGCATCCATAGACATATTCAGTTTTGCATTAACATTTGTTAAGTAAAGCTGAGGCAGAGTTATACAGCAGCAGTGGGGATGGACTGAGTGCCATAAAATGAATTTCCAAAATTGCAAAATTTTTATCCTTATTGCATAACAAGACTTTTACACACAATGAACCATAATGGCTAACATACTGCACAGTGCCCCGTGGATCCAAGAGGATCCATCCATGCCTTCTAATGAGTGTGCAGTCACTGTTGTGCCCACATACGTCTTAGGAGGTACAGAACAGCCCAGAATTTGCAAGGAGCGAACCCAGAGTGTCTGGTGGCTTCGAAGCTGTGTGTGTGTGTGCCCTGCTCTTGCATCCCTGGGGCACTGCACTCTATGTCAGCCACTTAACATTAGCTGTCCTTAACAAGAGGAACTATAACAATATGAAGGAGAATGCCAGAAGTCTGTATAGTTTTGAGCAGTTTCATGCGAGAGGCTTAAATTCCCAAACCATGGACTCTCTCCCTAGATATGTTCACTTGACATAATATTTATTTTATTTTAAGGTTCCTCCTATTCTCTTATATTTGAGTTCCTTTTAATTGGTTTCAGTGCCTGTTCTTTTCTGCTGGCTTGGCTAATTTTGTCATTGTTGTTTTGCATTGTTTTTTATTAGCTCCTTTGAGGGTGTTTGTGGCAAAAGGTATGAATTCCAAAAGCAAAATAAAACATGTTACCATTGAGTTCTTGTTACTGTAATGCAAATGAGCATTCTGGCCAGTATTAAATCAACTGAAGTGCAAATTGCTTTATTCGCTTTATGTATGAAGACATGCTTTGAGAGATGTACTTTCTTCCTCAACTGTACAACTCTGATCATTTGGTTATACTACTGCATTTGACATCAACAACTGATTCTCTGTTCATTTATTCCAATGAATTTCTGGCCTTGCTAAGATGATCATTGTTTTCTTCATTCATTTTCCCTTCAAAGATTCTGTGGGACCTGACTGAAACTGGAAGCTTTATTGCTGGCTGCTATATTCCCAAAATAACAATTCCCCCATTGACTGCTTTGGCTCTGGATGATCTTTGTCAGTCAAATTCTCTAAACAAGATCTTACTAATAGCCTTTAAACCAGGAGTTCCTAACCTGGGGTCAGTGGTGTAGGGAGGGAGGCCAGTGGCGGCCCTAGTTTAGCCCACTGCCAGCAGCCCCCAGAGAAGAAGAAGGGGTTGAAGATTGAAAGGAGGAAGGGAACTGAGCAAAAGGGAGGGTAATTTAAGGAGGGGGATAAACTCTACCCTGCCCATGAAATTTCATCAGCAGTTACATAGTCTAATATCAAAGAAATGCATAAGAGCATAAGTAAAGCTCTGATGGATCAGGCCCATGGCCTATAGTCCAGCATCCTGTTTCACATAGTGGCCCACCAGATGTAGAAATGGAATGCTTCTTAAGACACATGTAGGATTATGCAATCTTATGACAATATCTGCCACTAAATTCTCCAGATTTTTCATATCTTACCTTATTCAGGGTCTCTTCATCATCATCCATGAAATACAGCACAGGGACATTTAACTGAGAGGCTGCCACCCACTGAAGGATGGCTTGGAGCTGTTTGTTGTGAATGTTCTCAGGAGCATTCTGGTTGGTCACAACCACTTTGCGGCCAGATGCAGTGTCTTCACCTGACCCTATTCGACTTTCCGCCGTCTCTGTGCCCTTTGAGTACATAGGCACACAAGTATCTTCCCCATCTCCCATATCGCCAAGGCCTGACTCAGGATTGCTGTATTTGGCTATCATGAGGCACAGCTTGGTCACCGTATCCACCAAATTGTCAATGAATGGCCCGCTGCCTCCTTCTTTCCTGTTGACATCAAACTGATCCAGAATCATTTTGGTCAATCCAGATATTGCATCTTCATATGAATGATCCGTTTCTGAAGTGCCTGAAGGCCCTGGTCCCTCAGGGCATTTGTAAGCATTTCTGATGGCTTCATCTGTCATTGAAGCCCCAGCATTTCCTCCCAATTTGTTGACTGTCTCATTGATAAGCTTTTGGATAAGCATTACTACAACGCTTGACATGTCATTGTCAGCATTCATCTCACACTGTTCATCGTCACTTTTCAATGAATCGAACTGCTTGCCACATTTGTCTTGAGACATAAACCCAAAAGTGCCAGCTTTGCTGGATCTACCACCTTCAGCTCCATCCTTCACTGCATTTTCTTGCTGGACTAGATGATACTGAATCAGCAACAGTGCTGTCACAATCAGATCCCTTGCCCAAGAATCTGTTGAGAGGTTAGAAAGGTCTTGATTGTCTGGACTGCAAAGGGCATTTCCCATAAGCTTCTGTATGTCACTGACCTTTGGTGGACAATTTGATCCTGGGTTCTCATTCTGTTGTTTCTGATGCCACATGTTAAGGCCCTCCTTTATGATATGATTGCCAACTGTTTCTGCACAAGTAACTTCCTTCTCCTTGACTGGTTCCGTTTTTGTGGCAGAAAACCTCATGTTCTGAGTCTTGCAATCAGCCCCCTGCCCTGTCTTGACACTTGTAAAGGCCATGCTCTGGGACTTGACCTTCTCACTCACCTGCTTTTGCACAATCAAAGCATTGTGCAAACGGTTCAGCATGGCTTGGACAATTTCGGAAGCCTTTTGGCTTCCTTGAGTGAAGAGGCTGCGCTTCACTGCTGAAACAAAGTCAGAGTCGGTCATAAGCGTTCCAGTGACATCATGTAAATTCTTCATGCAGGAGTCGATCAGGTCAGACACAACCTCCTTTGAATGCTTTAGCAGTACCTTTTTCAGAACTGCACATGCAATGTTTGAGTCATTCACTTTAACTTTCATTGTCTTCATAACAGAGATCATCATGTCTGAAACCACATTATTGGCATAAACCAATATGCCCTTGCTCAAGGAGTTGGTATACTCATCTGTACCAAAGCGTTTCTTTTGTTTGTAGCCTTTGCAACCCTCCCTGAAAGGCTCACTTTTAATAGGTGTTTCTGTACTTTCTTCTTTGTAATAAAAAGTTTTCTTCTTAGAAGTGGGGCTCTCGTCATATTTGCATTCACCCATCTTGGATGGACTGTGCTTCATGTCTTCTGTGCCCACCCCAATAGACCTGTGGCTGTGGTCTCCAGCAGCATAAACTGACTTATGTATGCATGTGTTGGTGCTCTCTGATCGGTGATCATTCATTTCTTTGCGTGCCATTGCTATGGCAAGGTTAGAAAGCCTATTGCAATAGTAAGAGACTTCATCTGGATCAGGATTTGTGGTTGGCGAGAGAGAGCCATCACTTTCTTCATCCTTTGATTCCTTTTGACAAGCAGCTTTCATTGATAAGTGAAAGTTGGGAGAGCCCCTGTTGGAGCTGACATTCACACTGAATTCCTCATCGCAGACACTGAAGCCGCCAGGCGAACGAACGTTCCGCGGCTGCCTCACTGCGGATGGCTCCCTGGTACTTGCACCGCCAGCATTGTTACTGTTGTTCAGCACATTCTGGACTCCAATTGCACACTTCTCCAGATCTTTTCGGAGCCAGCTCAAGACTTTGAGTGGATCAGACGAAGCTTGCTGGAAAAGTTTGGCTGAGTCAGTCTAAGATTTGGGGGGGAAAGACAGTTTGGCAAGAGATTAATCCCTGTGATTGTCATATTCAGTTGCTACCCCCTCCCTTCTGCAAAAAAATAAAAATAAAAAATTGCTTCTTTCCTTTCTGGAGAAGATATTCACTGAACTGTCTGGTTGCCATTCTACAGGTGTTACTTTGTCTAGACTTGTGGTAGCAAGCATGAATTGTCCCCTATGTTAAGCAAGGTCCACCCTGGTTTGAATTTGAATGGGAGACTACATGTGAGCACTGTAAAATACTCTTCTTAGGGAATGGGGCCACTCTGGGAAGACCATGTGAGGTCCTAGATTCCCCACTGGCATCTCCAAGATAGAGCTGAGAGAGACCTGCCTGCAACCTTGGAGAAGCCACTGCCAGTCTGTGTAAACAATATTGAGCTACTGTAGATGGGTCAATATTCTGACTCAGTATATGGCAGCTTCCTATGCAGCAGCTATCTTAAGTGGGAAGGCTAAGTACACTTAGCAGAATCTTATGGGCCAACTCTTGCTGGACCTTACCACTTCAGACTGTAGGCTGGGAATCATATGTCTGAATATTCTCCCCTAGAACATTCCCCTTGCACATTAAAAAATAGCATGTCAGGGAGGCTAGAATTTCTCCCTGGCATGCTGGTTTTCTGTGTGTAGGGAAGATTTTTGTTTAATATGGGAATGGATACAGTCGTGAGATCACCCCATTGTACTGAAAACCTTCTGCATGCAAAACATCCACTGTGCCATGGAGCTATGGCCCCCTTTTAAAGGGATAGCATCCTTTCACCTGAGGTTTGTATGGGCAGCCTTCTCTTTTCTCTACAGCTTTCTCACATCAGAACAAATCTCAGCTTGCCAACAGTGGCAACTCTGCTATGGTATTTTGCTAGCAAGGATATATATAATCTGATGGCAACCCAGACCCACCGGTATGGTATAATAGTGGAACCTCTCCAAAGAACCATTCCTGTGTCTATGTTAATTAGCTTCTGAATGCAGAGAGCAAAAGAGGGGACACTGGATCTAAATGCTTTCCAACAGAATAGGTGTGTGCCTATGAGAACACAATGCGTACACTTCCTGCTGCACTTTTAAAAAGTTATCTCCATGTCCGCGAAGGCTAGAAAATTGCCTTCACAGAACTATTTTGTGAGAAGAAAACTGGAATTTCCCTGACTTTGATGCACTAGAAACCACTCGGGAATCAAATTTACCAGTTCATTCCCATACAGCTGCTTAGCATTCCTGCCCACGTGTTGTCAAGCTCAGGGTCAGGCACTACAATGAGCCAGAGGTCAGGAAGAGTGGTTGGAAGTGACATACCTACTTGGACGTGGGCCTTTTGGCCACCGTGGGAATTAATCTGACTAAATATACACAGGATTGAGCTGCATGTCCCAAAACCAAACTTTTCACTTGCCAAGATATATAAACTTTGTTCAGGAGCATAGCCACCATTGGGCGACCAGGTTCAAAGAACCCGGGCGGCTGCCCCTCGGGGGCCACACCCCGCAGCTCCAACATGGGGGGTGCTGGTTTAGCTCCCCACTGTACGGCCCTGTTCGGGAGCTAAATGGCCGGCGCTGCATTCACAGCATGGCCAGGAGCAACTCTTCCTTACTTTAAATCAGGGAGAGCCACTTCTGGCCATGCTGTGAATGCAACGCTGGCCCCGATCTAGCTCCCGAATGGGGCTGCGCGGCCCCATTCGGGAGCCAGACCATGCCTCCTGCATCTGACATCAGATGTAGGGGGTGGGGCAAGTGGGGCTCTGGCTCCACTAGTGACTTTTTTGCAGCTCAGCCTTGGTTCAGTCATGTGATATACAAATACCAACACTATTTGGTTTTGGAACTGTGGCAGCAAATCTAATACCAATGTAGGTGGTATTCCATCTAGTAATATCTTCATTGGGGAAGGCTCACCTTTATTCATATGTATCCAGTCATTCAGAGGAATCTCCAACTGTATACACTTATTATTACACTAGGTGGGTGTGGGTGTGTTTGTGTGGATGTATTCTTCTAACAGTAATCACAATGGAACAACAGGTAACTACTTCTTACCGTCCAGCTCTGCTCTTCTTCATCACTTGGGGTATAGCGATCGACTTTACACAGTGCATTTTGGCTTTGTAACCAGTCGATGCTCTCTGTCATCTGGAATGCAAAGAAATGACAACAACCAGAGTGAAATTCACAGATGGCCATTTTCACCTTGATGGTACTGTTCCAAACAACTTCCATGCTGAATAGCTTCTCAAAACCAAAGAGACATCCCGAAGAAGAGTTTCAAGCCTTGCCATTTACCAGTTGTATACGAACAGTTGTGTGTGTTCTGCCCTTCTGCAGAAGATACTGGACACAGAGCCCCAGGCTTCATTTTTTAAAACTGCATTTCTAACCTTTATGGCTGTGGAAGTGACTTGGAAGTGCATGGGGAATGCCTGCTGAAATCTTGGAAGCCAGAGGGTGACTGAATAGGTTTTTCAGTGGTTGAGGCTTCAGTGCCCTGCATCTTCCCCATAACTAGATAAGCCAACATAAGTTATGCAAAACAGCAAAATCATGACACAAATAATGCAAAAATAAGAGAAATCATGCACAATTGTGTAATCTGAAATACTTTTTACAGGCTGCAAAATTCAGTTTTTTGGGGTACCAATTTTTTTCTTTATTGCTAAATACAGACAGCTCTGACAATCAGCAATACCAGTTGCAGGGAAGCAACAGCAGGAGAGAGGGCATACCCTCTGCTCTTGCCTTTGGGCTTCCCAGAGGCATCTGGTGCGCCACTGTGTGAAGCAGAATGCTGGACTAAATGGGCCTTGGGCCTGATCCAGCAGGGCTTTTCTTATGTTCTTAATTCATTTGATCCATTTAGGCACAGTCTAGCCGAAAATGTTCCTGTGTGCAAAGCCCCACTTAAATAAATGGAAGCTGAGCAAGCCCTGTCCTCCTCCCAGGCTTTGTATTCGGCTTCTGTTTGAATTCTGATACTTTAAAGCATTGTATGAGCACAGACATCCATAGAATGAGAGCATCCATTGAGTGCTCAGGACTGGTCTCATGCTATATGAGAACCTAGCCACAAGTTGTAGTCCTCATATGGCAAGCACAAAGGTACAGCAAGGATTGAAGGCACCCTTCCACAAACTGTCCTTGCAGGCTATGAAGGCCAGAAAGGGTTAAAGCACTACCTTGTTTCCCTGCCCTCCCAGGAGGTTTTACAGACAGGGCTTTCCCCCCAAATCCACTCCTGATTGGACTGTGCCAGTCCACATATTTGCTGGATTTAACCCGACCACCCTACAGGCTATCAGGGACCAGGGCAGACAGGGCTATGTTTTCCCCCAAAGGGAGGCTGTGAATTCTGGCTTAGCCCGAGGTATGCCCGACTTAAAATAATCCTCTATTTCCAGTGGCTTTTGAAAAAAACCCCTCGATGTTTCTGCTAAGCTCCGACACTTGCCTTTGATGTGCGTAGGGGAGCAGCCGAGGGCTATGTGAATGCTCCACCTAATTCCCCGGATTAAATTGTCTCAAATCCACCGCAAAGTTGATTCCCTCCTCAGATATCCCATAGCATAAAGCCCTGTCTGTAAAACCTCCAGGCAAGAGAGAGCCCCAGACTGTCAAACTCACCGGAAGAGTTTCTTGGCGACCAGCTGGAGTTGTCTCGTCACTGTTAACAGGCTGTAAAAAGAGAGCAAGAAAAATCTCCTGGCGCTTTCCCAGACAGCAGGCTTTACTGCAAGTTCAATGTTGCCCCAAAAAACTGACGCAAAAAGTGAGTTGTTTTGCCCTGGATATAAATTGGGCTACATTCTAATGTGAGAAGAAAAACCCAAATCATGTGTGAAAGGCTCCCTGAGAGCTTGCAGAGACTTCAGGATAAATTTGGCTGATATGTGAATACATACCCTCCATTCTGGAGGAGAGGTGAATTAAAAGCAAGGGGCTTTTACACACATGGCGTTTCGCTCACATCCCCTCCAGAACAGAGGGGATGAGTCCACATATCAGCTGGATTAACCCCGTAGTCCCTGCAAGCTATCAGGGACCAGTACACAACCGACTCTGCTTCTCTCCAAATTACTGTTAAAAATTACTGCACTTGGCTCAAAGTATGCCTGGGGTAAAAAAAAATCCTCTATTTGCGGCAGCTTAGGAAAAAAATCAAGCTTTCTGGAATGCTGCAGGACTTCTCCTTTGATGTGTTGATTGGCCGTTGGCAGTAATTTGGCGGTATGATCTGCTCTGTGATTTGCAATTGCAGGCACTGGGGGTGGGGGGAGGCACTGTGGCAGACTGGTGAAATTCTGTTCTTCCATTTTATTATTTATTTATTATTTAATTTATTTTTACGTTTTATATCCCGCTCTTCCTCCAAGGAGCCCAGAGCAGTGTACTACATACTTGAGTTTCTCCTCACAACAACCCTCCCCGGTCCTAGTCCAGCACTCTAGCCACTACACCACGCTGGCTTCCATAACAGCTGTCAAGCTCTCTCACCTCCTCCTCTGTCTCTCATGGGATTGGAGTATCTGCTGATACTCCTCACAGCCTCCCCTGCCTCGGAAGGTCAGCAAGTTGCCTGCCTGCATCTCTGGTCTGCTGTGGGGATTGTCTCCTCACTCCCGGTGCCGAGCAAGAAGCGCAGGGATGCAGCCACAGCAGCAGCAGGGGGGTGCCAAGCAGAGAAGCTTCTGGAGCTGTTCTCCTGCACTGCTGGGGGGTCCTGGGCATGCCCTCCCTGCCAGTCAACCCCTCCCCATCCATGCCATCACACCCCCCCCAACACCCCCATCTTGCCTGCCTGGCCAGAGAGACACCAGGAGCACTGCCGGCCTCTGATTGTGGGGTGGGGGACTTCGAGCAGAGCTGCTCCTCCCAGCTTCTCCAAACATCACTCACCTCCAGCCCAGCCCAGCGCCTTCTGCAAAGCGCCAGCAGCAGCATGGGAAATCGCCAGGTTTCTAATCTGAACCTCTCAAACTTCCCTGCCTCTTAAATGATCGGGGCGGGGGGGAGGGGAGGTGCTGAAGGCAGTGACTCACAAAGGCAAAGATTCGGTCAGATTCAGGTGAAGGCATGGAGAAAAAACCCAGAGCAATCAGTGAGAACGCACAAAAGAGTAAGATCGCAGGGAGTGCAACAGGGAAGCCATGGCTATGTGACCTATCTATCTAACCCCCCAAATTAAACGGTCTCGAAGCAGCTGCGAAGTAGATTCACTCCTCAGATACCCCGGGGCATAAAGCCAGGTGTGAATAACCTCCACGTGTGAAAAACTTCCCTCTGTTTGTCTCATTCTTCCCTGTCCACCCCCCTCTGGCCCCCAAATAAAGAAAAGAAGATTTTAAAAAACAGTCCAGCTGGAAGATGGCAAGAAGCTAGTCATGAAAGTTTAACACACTGGGACTACTTCTTTCCTTAGAGACATGTGTGGGTGAACCTCCACTTTAAAGCTCTTCTCTGCCCATAGGGACAGCTTGTGGAAAGGAGCAGTTGGGGCCCAAGTAGACATGATGGTGACCGTTGTAGAAGTGGAGCTCTGAGGTACCAAGTAGGTGATAAACCCTCCCGCTGCATGCAGCTTCTCTTCCTACAATCTGTCTCCCATGTCATTTCCCCCCAAAGCTGAGCTCCAAGTCCACAGTGAACCCCTACTGGAGAAAACTGCCTGCAGGGAGGTGGGGGAAGGAGGGGGAGTCACACTTCTCACCTATATTAACCTTCATTAACCTCCAGAATCAGACCTCACCCTCAGACCCATCTTTTAAAGAGAGAGATCTGCTGCTGTCACATCTCGTTTGGTCCTCTGGGTTCTATGCAAGCAGAGCTCTTCTGCCTGCCACACAAGCAATGTGATGTGTCATCAGGCTGTCAGTCACTATGAACTAATATGTGCTTTGGATGGCCTGCAACAACTCCGGATGCCAGAGCAAACTCACACTGTATAGTAGCAATTGTGCCAGTGTATGGTCTTGCTGAGAATGTCACCAAAGCACAGCCAGCAGCTGAAGAAGGGTAGGGGTGTGCGTTTCGTTTCGGATGCAAAACGTTTTGTGCCCCAAACAGGCCATTTCGGCTGTTTTGTAGCCGAAACAAAACACCCAATGCTCAAGACAGAAAATTTTGTAGCCGAAACAAAACGCCCCTGTTTTGGATACAAAACGTTTTGTTGTTTCGGCTGTTTTGGAACTTCATTTTGTAGTCACGAAAAGTCTTTCTCCTTCAGTCTCCATGTTGAGTTTTGACATCTGTTTTAATTTCTGGCCCTTCCAGCCTGCAGACTGGCCAGCGAAAGCATGGGCTGATCTGCTGGCAATTGCCTCCTTATTCCCTTAAAGGAAATTTAAGGGTAAAATTTACCCTCATTGGCCAGTGGGGCAGTGTGCATTTCATTGTTGTTATTTCACACTGTTGTGTGTAGATCAATTGCATTTCTTTGTGGGGGGTGGGATGTGCAATGTGCATGACCGTTGGAAATCTGCCTGGTTCTTTGCAAAGTTCTGCTGTTGTTGATGTGTGATGTTGATGCTATTTGGGGTGGATTTGGGGCAGAAAGGGGCTTTTGGGGGCAGTAGAGTGGGTCAGGTGGTAGTGCCCCAATGGGTGCCTGCTGCCACCCAGATTCCAAAGGAAATTGGGAAGGGCTGATTTTTAAAGAATTCCTGAAGTTGAAATGTCTTTGAGGCAGATTTGGGGCAGAAAGGGGGCCTGAGGGGCAAAACAGTGGGTTGGGTGGCAGTGCCCCAAGGGGTGCCTGCCACAAACCAGATTCCAAAGGAATAGGGCAAAGGGCTGATTTCTTAGGAATTGTTGAAGTTTACATGTCTAAGGTCCGCCCCCAGGGAATAATGGAGGTTTCAGCAGACCCATAACTGCACTTGGGGGGCACTGGGGTGGCTGGGAGTGAGTGGTGGTGTAGTGCACATAGGGTGCCAACCACCCCCATGGCTGCTAATGTTGCTATGTTGTTTCTGAGGTGTTCTGAGTGTAGATTCTCTGGTAGCATAGGAGATTTTCAATGACAAACCATGAAACCATTCTCATATGCTACTAAAGAATCTACATTCAAAACATCGCAGAAACAACAGAACCCAGTACCCCATTGCTTAGCAACCCATGGGGGTGGTTGGCACCCTATGTGCTCTACAACACCACTCACTCTGGGCCACCCCAGTGCCCCCCAAGTGCACTTATGGGGCTGCTGAAACTTCCATCATTCCCTCTGGGGAAGAACTTCAAAGATGTGTAAACTCCATTAAATCTTTAAAAATGAGCCTTCTGCCCAATTCCTTTGAAATAATTCTGGCAGTTTCCTTGCCCCACTGGCCACTACCACCCATACTACTCTGCTCTGGGTCACCCCTTTCCCCCAACGTGAAGCTATATTTTTGCTGAAACCTCCATTATTCCCTATGGGGAAAATCTTAAACTTCAAAAATTCACCAAAAATCACCCCTTTGCCCAATTCGTCTGAAATTTGGGTGGTAGCTTCCAACCAACCACCCCCACCCACTAGTTTTGCCCCGGGGTCAATTTTTAAAATCCAAAACATTTAGGATTCGGATTTTGCAATTTCAAACAAAGAACAAAATGGGGGTGTTTTGGATTCAGGCCAAAAACAAAACAGAAAAAAACCAAAATGCACAACCCTAAAGAAGGGTGGTGAGATGGCTGTCTCAGGTGACGGATTGCTAGAGGGGAAAGTGCTGACCTTCGTTGGCCTCTCTGCTCCCTCCATTATATGCTGAAGTGGTGGTAGTGTTCCCACTGCCCTACCCCTCTTTCTTCTCCTTCCACTGGTGGGGAATAAAGTGGAACAAGGAAGTGTGGAAGACTGTTGCCCACACCGCTTTTTCAAAAGGCAAGGGGTAGGATGAGCGGAAGGTGAAGAAGAGGTCGGGGTGTGGAGACACTGGCATGCAACATGCTCTATGCACCATGGGGGTGGCAGTTTATCATGCTGCCTCTGGTATCAAGGGGTTCTAAGTCAGACCCTCACAACAGCACAAACACTATCCAAAACAAATTCTCTTGGATATATTCAAGAAACACCTTCATAGTTCCCAGTAACATGGTTTTGTTTTTAGTGCCTTGTAATTTTGTAATGCACTGAAAACAAAACCATGTTACTGGGAATTATTTATTTATTCGATTTTTAGACCGCCCTTACAAAATAGTAGAGATGTGCACGGTCCGGACCAGTACCGAAGGGGGGCCCTTTCTTTTAGGGCGGGAGGGCTTTCTTACCCCTCCCGCCTCTTCACCCCCTCCAGCGCCCATATTTAACTGAATAACAGGGCGCTGGAAACCAGCCGCCCCCGCCGCCGCTACCCCCCCCGAACAGATTGACATGCAAAGGTACCCATACCCCTGCTGCCGCCGTCGCCCGCCAGCCAGCCAGCCCTCCCTCCCTCCCTCCCAGCTGCCCGCCCGCCCGAGTCCTTACCCAGTGCTTTAGGAGAAAACGAGAGGAGCTACCGAACAGAGCTCCTCTCGTTAGGAAGGCCTCCAGCAGACTGAAGGCGCTTTGCGCGCGCGCATGCACGCACCACAAAGGACGCCGATCGCCGGAGGCCCGGTCTACCTGCTGGGAAAGGGCCGGGTAGACCGGGCCTCCGGCGATCGGTGGCCCGGTCTACCCGGCCTTTTCCCGGCGGGTAGACCGGGCCTCCGGCGATTGGCGTCCTTTGTGGCGCGCGCATGCGCGCGCGCGCAAACCGCCTTCAGTCTGCTGGAGGCCTTCCTAACGAGAGGAGCTCTGTTCGGTAGCTCCTCTCGTTTTCTCCTAAAGCACTGGGTAAGGACTCGGGCGGGCGGGCAGCTGGGAGGGAGGGAGGGAGGGAGGGCTGGCTGGCTGGCGACGGCGGCGGCGGTATGGGTACCTTTGCATGTCAATCTGTTCGGGGGGGCGGGGGCGGCTGGTTTCCAGCGCCCCGTTATTCAGTTAAATACGGGCGCTGGAGGGGGCGAAGAGGCGGGAGGGGTAAGAAATCCCTCCTGCCCTTAAAGTTATACCCCCCACCCGGACCCGAACCAGCAAGGGCCGAACCGGTCCGGCAGTTCGGCCATTCCTTAGAATGGCCTCCGGACCGGTTCGGACTCACCCCTACAAAATAGCTCAGGGCGGTTCACAAACATCAAAGACCCTTTAAAACAATTTAAGAGCACTTGAAGGCCAGGCCGAACAGGTAGGTCTTTAGGGCTCTCTTAAATTCCAATAAAGAATTCAAATTACGGATGTCTGCAGGGAGCGCATTCCACAGTTTTTTAGTGCCTTGTTATTTTGTAATCCCTCCTCCTGCCCCACCAAATCCTCTTATGCTGCCTCATCGTGGTGGTGGGGTGTGTGTTCCTGGGAGGGATGAGCGAAGTACGCCGGGAGGTATACTCCCAGTAAGGTCACCCAAAGCATGAAGGTCATCCCAGCTGCCCAGCTAAAGCAAGCAGGCACCTATATTGGGCAGCAGCAATATAGGAAGGTGCTGGAGGCGGACGATCACTTTAGTGACAACGACAAAGGCATCATTTTATACTGTGAGGGAGAAGGCAATGGTAAACCACTCCTGTATTTTAACAAGAAAAACACATGGATAGACAAAAAAATCTATCTATGTGGTTGCTAAGAGTCGACACCAACTTGACAGCACTTAATCAATTTTGTAAAGTCTGAAAAAATCTCACCATTCTTTAGCATATGTTTGGTAGGCACAAGGCACGTCTCTGAAAAGTTGTAATCGACGCTCACAGCTTCCAGGAAAAGCTTCCATAGGCTGCCATATAGGATCAGAATCTGTAAGAGAGGAACAAAAGAACTTCAGTTGACACATTGTCCCCAAGATGCAGCACCTTCTTTGCAAGTCACTTTGACAGCCTCAAAACAAGAATGGTTTGGGCCCCAACCACTGAAAATGCCTTCTGCATCCACCTCATTTGAAATGAAATTTATGGAGCACTAGGACGTTCTTAAGTAACTTTCAGTCACTTCAAAAGGTTTATTCAGGGCTAGTCCATCTGTTTAGGGGACCTATGCATTTGCCTAGGTTACCACATAGAGCACATCTGAAGATCTATGCTCTGACAATATATGTGGCAAAGAAGCAATTCTTTTCTGCCGGCATTGCATCTGCAAGTTCACATCTAGCAGAGTTGTCTAGGGTTGTGAGAGGGCTAATACAAGCCCCTCCCCCCTTGAATCCAAATTTGGAACCACTGGTTACCCACTGTGACTCTTTTAATGGTTTTTTCATGGACAAAATATCTTGTATTCAGGCTGAACTGGATTCTAAATTAGGGCAGTCTGTTATGAAGGTATCCAGCAACCCCTCTTTATGAGCTCAGACTGAATCACTTTCAATTTGTGACTCCTGAGGATGTGGACAAGCTGTTTTGGACTGTGTCATACCACCTGCTCTCTTGACTTATTTCATCTAACAATCAGATTGTTGAAGTGGGTCTGGTAAACATCATACATTCTTCCCTGAGGGAGGGTAGGATGCCTCCTTGTCTTAAGGAATCTATCATTAGACTATACTTGAAAAAACCTACACTGGACCCCTCAGCATTAGGCAACTCAAGACTCATCGCTAATCTCCCACTGTTGGGAAAGGTGATTTGAGATGGTGGTGGCCTCTCAGCTCCAGATAGTACTGTAGGAAACGGATTATCTAGACCCATTTCAAACTGGCTTTCAAGCAGGCTATGGGATTGAGAATGCCTTGGTCGGCCTGATGGATGATCTCCAATTAGGAATTGAAAGAGGGAGTGTGACTCTGCTGATCCTTTTGGATCTCTCAGTGGCTTTAGATACCATCGACCATGGTATCCTTCTGGGTCACCTAAAGGAGGTGGGATTAAGTGGCACTGTTCGACAGTGGTTCTGTCCCTACCTCTTCAATAGATTCCAGATGGTGTCACTTGGAGACTGTTGCTCTGCAAAGCAAGAGTTATTTGATGGAGTTCCACAAGGCTCCATACTGTCTCCAATGCATTTTAACATCTACATGAAACTGCTGGGAGAGATCATCAGGAGATTTGGTGCAGGGTGTTATCAATATGCTGATGACACCCAAATCTATTTCTCCCTATCAACTTCATCAAGAAATGAACATAACTTCTCGTAATGCCTGCCTGGAGGCGGTAATGGGTTGGATGAGGGAGAACAAACTTGAATCCAAATAAGACAGAGGTACTGATTTTTTATTTTTTTTGGCGGCGGCGGGGGGGGGGGGGTTAAGACCCAAGAGATGGTTTAGATCTGCCTGTTCTGGATGGGGTTACAGTCCATCTGAGAGATCAGGTGCATAGCTTGGGAGTGCTTTTGGCTTCAAAACTCCCTCTGGTTGAGGCAGTGACCAAGAGCGCTTTTTATCAGCTTTGGCCAATACATCAGCTACGCCCATTTCTGGAGGTAAATGACCTAAAAAGAGTAGTACATATGCTGGTAACTTCCAGGCTTGATTCATGGGGCTGCCTTTGTACATAGTCTAGAAACAACAACTGGAACAGAATGTGACAGCCAGGTTGGTCTCTGAGACAACTCAAAGGGACCATAACACACCAATTTTTAAAGAATTGCACTGGCTGCCAATAGGTTTCTGAGCACTGAACAGCTTAGGCCCAAAGGACTTAAGAGACCACCTTCTTTGTCATGAGCCCTGCCTCCTATTAAGATCATCTGGGGAGGTCCAGTTATGGGTGTTGCTGGCTTATCTGATGGCAACTCAGGGCTGTTTTTATTTTTATATTGTACACCAGCTAGAGATGTATATATCAGGCGGTATATAAATATGATAGATAAATAAATAATTTCTTGGTGGGCGTGGGTACTGTGCCAAATATCCAGCAAGTGCCAAATATCCAGCAAGTTTTGGGGGGCATGGACACTATGCCACTGCCCCTAAGTACAGGATAGTAGCTAAGTTTTGAGTCACCACCCACCTGCCACACTGAAGCCCTGCTCTGTAGAGTTGCTCATGAAGCATTTTGCGCACATCTGGGTTGGGTGGGTGGGTGGAGAGTGGACGCTTTAAAAGGAAGAAGGCAAGTCTTATCTGCACCTGTCGCTCCTCCACTGTGGCACTGAGGGCATTAAACACCGTACCGTGTGGCTGCAGAGCTGCTCCCAGCAGCCCTTGGGCAGCATTGGCACATAAATGGTGCCTGTGCATGTGCCATTTACGTGTCAATACTGCCCACAGGCTGCTGGGAGCAGCCTTGCTGCCATGCAGCATGGCGCTGAATACCGACAGGGCTGCGGTGGGGCAGCAGGGGCAGGTAAGAGCTGCCTTCCTCCTTTTAAAGCGCCCGCTCGCCTCCCACTGAAATGATTCAGCTGGGGTAGCTTGAATTAGAGGCGCCGAAATGCACATCCTGCTCTGCCTCCTGCTCATAAAGCAAGACCTCAGCAAAGCACGCCTGGAGTCCTGGAGAGCGAGTCACTCACTTTTCTGCACGCATGCCTGGCACGCTGCCCAAGAAGATCCTCCTCTTGCTCAGGCGCACGTTCTTCTCATACGCAGCTAACTGCCTGCAGCAAGAGAGGGAAGCAAGAGACGAGGAGGCATGGAACTGGTATGGTACAAAGACTAGGGTCAAAAGCAGGAAAGGGAAAATGATAAGATCTTTCCTAGGAGCGAAAGTATGATCTAAAAGCACAAGATACAGCAATCTTGTTGAAGCTAAGCAGTCCGAGTCTGATCAGCACTTGGATGGGAGACCGCCTGTATTGAGGAATGATTGCATATAAATAGGATGAATACATGTGTGCCGCATACATAAGGCAGCTTGGTATTTTTAACTACCTATTTCAGAGGGTGACAGAATATCAGCTTGCCTAAGACCATCCAGTGAGTTCATTTTTGAAATGATATTCGAAGCAACGTTTTCCTGGCTCAGAGCCCACACTCTTCCTAGCAGCCAAACCATGCATTCTTATTCAGCTATTATCTTGGGCATTTTTAGAATGCAGAGGCTGGAAGCCTATACTGATCTATGGGCCCAGTAGGAACCAATGAAGAACCTGAAACACATACTGAATAGGAGAGGGGTGACCTTGCCTTTCTCCAGGATACTCTATAGACACCACTTTGTACTCTAGAGCAGGGTTTCTTAACCTTGGGCCTCCAGATATTATTGGACTACAACTCCCAGAATCCCTAGACATGGCCTTTGTGGCTGGGGATTCTGCGAGTTGTAGTCCAACAACATCTGGGGGACCAAGGTTAAGAAACCCTGCTCTAGAGAGCCTGGAGAGGGTTACCTGCTCTCTGACTATGCACTAAGTAGTTTAAAAAAACAACTTTATTTACCTGAATCCTAGTCCCCCCACCCTGTAAGGTAATCTGAGGCCAAAACTGATCATCACAACATGGGGCTCCCTATGCAATGTTAAAGCAGGAGCTCAGGGGACATTTGCTGGGAAGAATCATCAGGTGGGTGGATAATCCCCCTTTCCCCAGTAATTTTTACTGCATTTTGCCCCATGGCCAGAAGTAAAAAAGAGCTGGGAGGAAAATGGGGGAAGGAGCATTTGTAGGGGAAATTGGTGATAGTAATAGTTGTAGAAGATTTATTGTGGTCAATAGACCAGAGCAGAATATAAACAGTGAGCCATAAATACAACACAAGAATGTATAAACATACATATAACACAAACAATAAAATGACATATATGAGAAATATCAGTAGCCCGTGGTATCTCTGCTACAGACCTTGAACTATCCATTAACATGTTACCAATTGCTTCCTAATTCTTATTGCAACCAACAAAAATTTAGCCACTGCTATGGTCACCTTGGGAATTGGATCTATTAATAGATATTTAACATAAAATTGGGCAGGTGTACCAAGTAATGTGGCCAAAATAGGAGTGACCAATTGCTGGTGAACTCCATTATAAAGGTTGCAAAATAGAAGAACATGCTCCACAGAGTCCACTTCCTGTCCACTGCATGGGCAAACCTTCAAGGGCAAGGGAACCCCAGCATATCTTCCCTGCAATACTTGTGAGGGCAATACGTTTAGTCTTGCCCAAGTGAAGGCATTTCAATACTTGATGACATGGAGATTGCCGAGGTAAACAGCAGGCTAATTTCGTCCAGAATTCCTAGGTGTCGTGGTGAGAAGGATCTGCAGGAATGAGCAGAGAGATCCTGGAAGGAAATATCCTAGAGTCTTTGCTTAATTAGAGTTGTACCCCATTTGGAGAAGCAAAATAGGGTATACAATACAGGGAGTTCTTTGGGCTAACTGTTGGGCTAACAGTTTAGCCCAGTTGCTAGTATGGCTATCAACAAGGAGACAGGAGAGTACCACCACGGCCATCTTAAAGACATATGGGCAATTCACATGACTGGGTGAGTGGGGAGGGGGCAGGCAGGCGGTGAGAAGGCTGTTCAACCGCACCTCCCACCAATGAACACAAAAATGCTGCTGGGAGGGCAGACTGCTCTCCTGTCTCAGACAATTTGTGTTGCGCCGTGCAGCACAGAGCTCTGAAGGCCGATGGATATCCCACAATGTACTGTGCCATGAGCGTGGTGCATTGACAGGATCCCCCATCAGACGGGTGCTCTAGGTGTCTGTCTCTGTGTCTCCTTGGGCTGTGTGCAGGTCGAGGAGACATACGATCCCAGCACACGCTCCTAGTACAATCCTGATCCCGGCTTGCTCCCTTAACCTCAGCTAAGTGCCAGGCTTGGGAGTGGGGTTAGGCTGGGCGGGAGCGCCGGGATCTGCTTGGATCCCAGCCTTCCACACAAACTGATCTAACTTGGGCTGGGTGGCTCATAGACCTTATGCCAAGATTCATAGACCTTATGCCAAGATTTCAAGAACAGACTCATAGACCTTATGCCAAGATTTCAAGGCAGATAGCCAAGCTCTGGCATCCAAGGGGCACTGTCCTGTTTCCAGCATAACAACTGCTTTAGGAAAATTGGTGGACATAGAAAGGGATAAGAACCCCACTCTTCCTCTCCAATTTTCTTCAACAATGCGCCCATCCCACTGCATTACCTCAGTACATTTCTGTGTGGAAGCATGCGTTGTCAAGATAATGTGTAATTCTGCCTTATTTCTTGATGATTTTAGTGGGAAAGACTTTCGTTTGTTGCCTTTGCATTTACCTTGTGGGAATCATTTTATCACTTCTTCCACTTCAGATCTCAGTTGTGGGTAGGGGTAGAAGATTCAGCAAGGTCTAAAGACTCCTCCTGAATGCATTCAACTTAAAAGTACACAGCTTTTTCCATTGAGCATATGCTGTAACTACTTTCTTTGTTTATAGACAACGAGGGCTAAACCACACATTACATTAAGCATATCATTGGCCATTTTCTTAGCTAAATAGCACCTGGGCCAGACAGTCTAGACTGGGACACCAGTATTTGTGTGGGGATTAACTATGTGCCCGCCCCACTCACCTGCTATTAGTCTTGTGATGCAAACTTCCTGGGAAGGAAGCTTTCCCTGGCATCAAAAAGGCTTCCCTTCTGGAACAAGCCGTCATACAGGGCCTTGATCTGGTTAGGGACCATGGCAGGTCAAAGGGTTAAAGTCCCTTCTTTCCATGTTGCGGTCCCCATCTGGATCCCCCCCCCCTACACACACTTCTTTAGCAAAGGAAAACTAAGTACGTCAGGAGCCAATGACACATTTAACGTAATGTGTAGCTTAGCCCTCAGCGTGCAGAACCAGGAAGGTGGCTAAGTGCTCCTGAGAAATGATCGCCCCTGATCTGAAACTAAGGAAAGAGTGGTCCATTTGGACTGCCACCATGTCCTCCATCAATTAAGTCCCTGGGAGAAATGCAGAGCACCTTTTGCCATCGTCCATTTCTATTACTTCACATTCATAAGGCTGATGGATAATTTAAGAGTCATCCTGATGAGGAAGCCATTGCCTGCTCCTCACTTCCTTTTATACCAAAAACATGAGAGAATTAAACCACCTGAGGAGAAAGAGATATTAAAAGCGCAAGCCAGCTAATACAATTCATAAATTCATTCTTTTCTCTTCCATCTCCATGAGGAGGCTTTAGTTGTAATGCATCAATCACAGAACCAAGTGAACTTGCTTACTTCTACACCATCAAAATGAGGATCCACAAAGATTCCCAGTCAAAAGGAAATTTGTAAACAAAAACTGCCAGGATGTTCTTTGAAGGCTCCCCACACTGTGGCCTCCTCTCCAGAAGGGATCCACCTGCCAGAATGTAGGCCGACATCACAATGCACATGAACACACTGGCATTTCCATGGCAACAGTTAACACCACAAGGAGCAAGGCCTAGTAGGCCAAAGGTTTGGTATGAAATCTGCTGAAGTTATTAAGCGACTTCTTGAGTCATTCCAATGTGGATTTTTGACGTGGCTGCAAACTGAACAGAGCACTGATAGGCACATTTATATACTATGGATTTGGTATTTATATATCCTCTTGCCTCAAGGGGGGAAAAACATGAACACTTTCATTTTCATAAACATGAAGTAGCATAAAACCCTCCACAATAACTACATACATACTGTACCTTTCTTTAAAGCTGGACTGCAGAATTTGTGCTTGGCAACCCCTTTTCTCCGTTTTTACAGACCAACATAAGCTTTACGTCAGGGGTTTATCAAAGCCCTGGTGGTTTGTCATGAGTGGCTGGCTAGTAGGCTGCACTCAAGCTGATGGCCCAAACGGCTGTTCCAGCCTGTTTCAAAATGTATGCTGCTGCTAAGAGGGCTGTTTGAAATGACATTAGCAAGCGGACCCATTCATACTTTTGATGGTTTTATTGCCTATCAGGAGATCAGCCCATGATAAAGGAAAAGGGTGTATAAATGGAAGTTGTCCATATCCTTTGTCAAATCCCAATGGATAACAGTGAAGTCACATGAATGAATGAATGAATGAATATATATGTTCTCTACTGATACTATCAGTAGTCTTTATCACCAAAAAGTCTCATTCTGCTTTCATTACATGTTGTCTGACAAAGAAATTTCCCTCAATTTCTAATAATGAAAATAAACATATATATCAAGCTGTCTTATATGAATCAGCATTAGGAAAGAGGGCTTCATTCACAGTAGAATGAAGAAAAGGCAAAACCAGTAGTTACCAGACAGCTTTACTGCCATGAATGTCCAGATGCCTACTAATGTTCTACATTAGGGGAAACTACTCAGTATAAAAATAAAACCAGAAGCTATAGTTCTACAAAAAGTGACGATACCTAACATTTTAGAGCAGTCGTTTCCTCTTAACTTTTTGAGCTCTTCCAGCACAAAATGTAAGTGGCTAAATACAGATTAAAAAACAACAGCCTCTTCCACTCTCATTTTCTTTTCCCATGTCATCCCAAACAATAAAAATATATTGTTATGATGGGGAGGTAATGGCTAGCGTGTAGGACTCTGTCCTTCAATCTGACCTACCTCACAGGTTTCAAAACAGGATAACCCCTATTATGCAACCTCCAACTCCGATTCTCCAAACACAACATAAGTTCCAGCACAATTCTGGCTTTTGTTTCTCGTGGAGGAAAGGTCTGAGACTTATTATGTCTTTGTAGTATTTGGTTTATTTATGTTGGATAGAGTTGGAAATTAGCAGAACACTCCCATAAGTCAGAAACAGGCAATATCAGTTCCCAGAGAGCTAGCCCTTTTATCCCAAGATGCCTTAGCTTTCTGCCCTGACTGCTCAATTCCAGGCCCTTGTCTGTCTCTTTCACATCTAACTTGTCTGTTCTTTCTTTCCACTGACCAAAGAGGGACAGGATAACAAAGACAGGATATGCGAGTCTTACAAGGTTCCTAATGGAGAAGGTAGAACTCTTAACTGAGCATTCAGGAACATCCTGTGGACCATCAGCTGGTGATCAACTTACAAATCAATTTGCTGGCCTAGGCCCACTAGTGACCCCAGAGATTTACAGCAGCCAGCCCCCATGTATAAGAACAGTCCTGCTGGATCAGGCTCAAGGCCTGATGCTATCTGAGATACTTTTGAGCTTGTTGAGGCTGATGACGTGGGCAGGATTCTTGCCAACATGGATACAGCGACCTCTAACCTGGACCCTTATCCCTCCTGGCTAATTAGGGCTGCGAGGGGGGATGTTCTTTCCTGGCTTCGGGAGATGGTTAATTCTTCTCTTTGGGAGGGGTTTGTTCCATCAGCCCTGAAAGAAGCGGTGGTCTACCCTCTCCTGAAGAAGCCTTCCCTTGACCCTGACAATCTGGATAACTTTCATCTGATCTCCAATCTTCCTTTTCTTGGTAAGATTTTGGAGAAGATGGTTTGTGTTCAGTTGATGAGAGTCCTGGAGGAAACTGATTTTCTGGATCCTTGCCAGTAGGGTTCCAGGCTGCAGCACAGCACTGAAATGGCACTGGTCACCCTGCTGGATGACCTTTATTGTAACCTTGATGTGGGAAGCACACCTGTCTTGGTTCTTCTTGATCTCTCAGGTGCTTTTGATACCATTGATGTGTTTAGAAAACCAAAGAAACTCCATGTTTGCCCAGAATACCTCATTCTAACTTAAAGTAACCCCAGCCCAGCTCAGGGACATCACTGCCTCTCATGATCAATGTCATTATCTCTCTCCACTAAATTGTATCTATGAAACTTGGTTCTCACAAGGTTCTCACTGTTTTTCGCTGACAATTAAGAAAACAGGATTTAACCAAATAAGGAGTAATCACCAGATGAACAATGAATCATTCACATGTGTACTAGATACTTAGACCACCATTTTATTGTCACGTATACTATGTCTAGGGTGTCAGCACCATTCAGATTGTTAGTATAAATGTAAGATGCACCTGTAACCAAACTGTAATAGGTTTGAGAGCATAAGCCTATTGATTACCTATTGCTAAACTGCAGTAGCAATAAAGCCTCTAAATGATTCCCACTGAGTCTGTTTGATTGACTAAGAGGCGGACCCAGGGATGAACCATGTTCACATCACCATCGACCATGCTATCCTTCTGGAACACCTAGGTGGGCTGCTGCTTGGGGGCACTGTTCTTCAGTGGTTCCGGTCCTATCTCACTGGACAATTCCAGTCAGTGTCGATGGGGGTGAGTGCTCTGCGCCCTGGCCCCTTCCTTGTGGGGTTCTACAGGGCTTGGTCCTTGCTCCCATTTTCTTTAACATCTACATGAAGCTGCTGGGCCTGGTTTGGGGTAGGTCTTCATCAATATTCTGATGATACTCAGCTTTATATATCCACCCCTGGCCAAACATGTGATGCCATTCATGCGCTGGCTCAGTGCCTATTGGCTGTCAGGACCTGGATGGGCCAAAACAAGCTCAGGCTTAATCCCCCAAGAAAAAGAGTTGCTCTTGTTCAGTTTGTGATCGGGCCAATTGCCAAGTGTGAGTTTATTACTTGATGGGGTTGCACTTCCCTTGAGAGAGACGGTTCATGATCTGGTGGTCTTTCCGGACTCGCAGCTCCTGCTGGAACATTAGGTGGAGACCATGGCCAGGGGTGCCTTTGCCAAGCTTTGGCTGGTTCGCCAATTACAACCTTGACCGGCAGAACCTGGCAACAGTAACTCATGCCTTTGTTACCTCTCACTTGGATTACTGTAACATGCTCTACCTAGGGTTGCCTTGAAAATGATCTGGAAGCTTCAACTAGTCCAAAATGCAACGGCTCATCTCCTCATGGGTGGCCGTAGATTTGATAGTGTTACACCTCTTTTACAGTTGCTGTACTGGTTGCCTGTTCGCTTCCGCGTCCAATTTAAAGTGCTGGTTCTCACCTACAAAACCCTTATGGGCTTAGTACCTGTATATCTCCGGGATTGCCTCTCTCAGCCAGTTGTATCCTGTCCTGTGAGATCTTCTCATTTGGCCCCCCTTAGTGTCCTGGTGTAGTATGTGGTGCCTGGGCCCATAGGAGGACCTTCACTGTGGCCACCTCTCTTCTTTGGATCACCCTTCCAGTCCAGATTCATTCAGCTCCCTCCTTAGTGGCTTTCAAGGCTCTTCTCAAGACCTACCTTTTCCACCAGGCTTTTGCCCTTTGATTTTTAAAAAATATATATATATTGCTATTGTTACTGTTATTGTTCACTGCCTAGAGTCTTTGGAGGAGAATACAAGAAAATTTTAATTTCTATAATTTTTTTAAAAATAAATAAATAAATGATATCCAATCCAGGATCTTGTTTCACACAGTGGCCCACCAGTTGCCTCTGAGAAGCCCAAAGGCAAAGGGTTAGAGCATGCCCACTCTCTTGCTGTTGCTCCCCTGCAACTGGTACAGTGGTCCCTCTGCTTACGAAATTAATCCGTTCCGAATGCACATTTGTAAGTCGAAAAGCGGTTTCCCATAGGAATGCATTGGGAACGGATTAATGCGTTCCGAGCCTAGAAAAAAGACCCAGACCCCCAGTAAGTCTTGCAAACTGCACAGGAACATTTCTTTTCAAGAATAAACAGGCAGTAAACAGGCAGGCAAGTCAAGGAAACCGCATGTAAAATTCATAAGTCGAGGAAACCCCATCTAAAAATTTGTAAGTCGAAAAAACCGCATCTAAAACCGGATCTAAAACTGCCGTTTGTAACTCGAAAAATACTTATGTCGAGTAGTTCATAAGTCGAGGGACCACTGTATTTAGAGGCATCTTGCCTCTGAAGCTGGAGGTGGCCTATAGCCACCAGACTAGTAGTCATTGATAGATCTGTCCTCTACGAATCTGCCCAAGCCCCTTTTAAAGCCATCCAAGCTAGTGGCCATCCCCACATCCTGTGGCAGAGGATTCCATATATTAATTATGTGCTGTGTGAAAAAATACTTCCTTTTGTTGGTCCTAAATTTCCTGGCCTTCAGTTTCATGGGATGACCCCTGGATCTAGTGCTGTGAGAGAGGGATAACATTTTCTCTCTGTCCACTTTCTCTCTATACCTCTTTTGTGTCACCCCATAATCACCTCTTTTCCATACTAAAAAGCCTCAGATGCTGTAGCCTTGTCTCATAAGAAAGGTGCTCCAGGCCCCTGATCATCTTGGTTGTCCTCTTCTACACGTTTTCCAGTTCTACAATATCCTTCTTAGGTTACGGTGACCAGAACTGCACGCAGTATTTTAAGTATCTGTGATACTCCAACTGTATCTGAGATTCTAAAAACTCAGAATATCTAAGGAAGATCAGTTTTAAGTAAAATAATAAAAAGGAACAATGATATAGCAACTTTTTACAGTATGCAATTAATTTTATAAATATTAATTATGATTAATATTTATAAATATTATTTGCTCTTATTAATGACCATCATTATAACGGTTATTAATTGTATGCTAACTGCCAGAGGACCTTGAAGAGCCTGCATCACCCACGAAGAGGAGGATTGCTTGGGGACTGACATTCCTTATGTGAGCATCTCTTCCTGTGCCCCCTGACGTTTTTCACACAGGGCTTTCAAAGCCCTTTAGCTCTCATCTCCTCTGGATGGAAGGCGTGCATTCACATATTGGGCAGATTTACCCCAAAGTCCCTGTGAGCTATCGGGAAGCACTTTACACACAATTCAGGGTTTTCGTTGCATGTTAAGAGTGCAGTCCGATTTACATCTGGGGTTAAAAAACCCACTTTTTGTGTTGGGCTTTTGGGATAACGTTGAGTTCGTAGTAAAGCCTCCCAGAAAACACATAGTAAAGCCTGCTGTATGGAGAACTCCCCTGTGTTGAGAACTCCTGGGAGCTTTACACACAGGATTTCTACCCCGAATCTCCTTCAGAAGAGAGTGTGTGCATTCACACACAAGCCAAACTTACCCCAAAGTCCCTTTGAGATCCTTGGACCCACTCCACACACAAATTGGGCTTTGTGATGTGAATTCTAGCTTATCTCGATGTATTTCCGGATTTTTAAAATGCTGATTTTAAGCTACTTTTTCTGAAAGCAAATAGGGAGCAAATAGGGATTGGCACTGACACAGAATCATTAGCATGATAAGAAGGATGTTCTCTTTGGAAATGCAGATATCACTCTTTAGGAAGCTCCCCCCCCCCATTGGCTAGAAGGAAAACACGGAACATGCCATGTGAACTTGTTTCAAAACAAAACCCGAAAGCAGATGGGAGGGGGATGCTTTACCCTGAAGCATGAAGCCATGTGTGAATTAACTCCCAGGTTAGGTTTACCACAGACACAGTCCTCTGTCCTCTTCCCCCACAGGTCACTCAGCCTGCTCTCCCCAGCCAGGCCAGCAACTTCACCTCTTGGCTCAAGGCAGGGCAGCCAGCAAGCTATCAAGCCAGACTCTTTGCATGCTGGAACAGTGGTGCATGCATGGTCTCTCACTCGCTTGCTGTTCTCTACTACAAACAGTTATATATGGCTTTTCAACAGAAAGTTTCACAGCGGTTTTCATAGAAAAATAAACAATAAGATGCTCCCCTGTTCCCAAAGGGTTCACAATTTAAAAAGAAATGCAAGGTAACAACAGCATCAACCACTGAAGGAATGTTGTGAATAGGGTTGGATCGGGCCAGTTGCTCTAGCCATGATAAATAGAAGAGATTCACCACTTTGAAAGGTGCCTTTTTATTCAGTCAGCAGGAATAGCCGCTAATTGAGTAAAGTTAGTTAGCTGAGTAGTAAGCTAGATAGCTAACTTCTCACTGCAGCTAGCACCACATGAAGGAAGCAAGCTGCACCTGCCAGGCCCACCTATCTGTGCCCCTGCATCCTGCCACTGAGGCAGAACCTCCCCTCTGGCTTCCCCCGTGGATGGATGGTCAGTAGGAAGGGGAAGGAGACTCTTCAGGAACCAAAGCTGCTCATGAGAGCAAAGTGTTCTGAGCAAACAAAATGTCCCAGCTGTTCCCCAGAACTCCAGACACCACAACACATGCCAAAAATGTCATTTGGTCCCCGAAATAGTTGCATGTTCTCTATAAAAGTCCTTAGTTGGCAACCCTATACATAATTGCATAAGTCTCCATCATATCGTCCCTTAATAACCTTTGTTGAATACTAAAAAATCCCCCAAACTGTAGTCTTTTCTCACCATAGAGTTATATAAGGGCATTGTAATATTAGAATTCCCCACCCTCACTCCAAATCCTTTTCCTAACAATCTCTAGGATGGATTTTGCTTTTTTCACAGCAACCATATCCTGGGTTGACATTTCATTGCACATGATACTACGATCTCCAACATGATGCTCAGTCACCAACAGCTCAGACCCCATCAGTGTATTTAGGCAGTTGTGAAATTTTGTCCCAGTATGTGTCATTACACTTACACTGAACTGCATTTGTGCATTCATCCAGTTTGGAGAGATTATTTTGGAACTCTTTGTGATCCATTTTGGTTTACATCACCTTTGTTAGTTTGGTATCATTTGCAAACTTGGCTACCACATTGCTTACCCCTAATTCCAGATAAATGTATGAACAAGTTAAAAATCAAACAGAAGTATCTTTGAGGGTTACTACTTATTCCCTCCATTGTGAAAATTTTCATTTTATTCCTACTGCTTCTTGTTCATCCATCAGTTACCCATTCATAAAAGGACCTGTTATTTTGTTCGATGACCGCTCAATTTCTAAAAATATTTTGGTTTTTGAGCTTTTTGCTTTTTGAAAGTCTAAGTGTACAGTGCCAATGGGATCCCCTCCATCCACGTCTGTTGACACTCTCAAAGAACTACTGGCATTCTCTAAGCTAAAAGGTTATGATAGATCTTATTTTTGTAGAAGGCAGAAGCCATGCTTATTCTTTCTTCAGGAAGGCTTGTTCTTTTATAGACTAACTAATCTTATAATAGGCCACCTAATGGCACAACGGGGAAGTAACCTGCCTAGAGAGCAGGAGGCTGCTGGTCCGAATCCCCGCTGGTGTGTTTCCCAGAAAATGGGAAACTCCTATATCGGGCAGCAGTGAAATAGGCGGATGCTGAAAGGCATCACCTCATACTGTGTGGGAGATGGCAATGGTAAACCTCTCCTGTATTCCACCAAAGACAAACACAGGGCTCTGTGGTCGCCAGGAGTCTGACACCGACTCGATGGCACAACCAACCAACCAACAACAATCTTCTAGTTATGATTATGATTTCTACTTAATCTCTTAATTTCCTGGATGCCAATTGGCCTCACATTGGCTACTTTCCAGTCCTCTGTCATTAACTAACATTAATTTTCTCTGAAATCCTCATATCCTCTTTAAGCATTATGACACATTTACAGTCTCATTCCTTAGACGCGATTTTTCTCCACACAAAATGTTGCCTAGCTCCTATCAGCTTTTTCCTAGGACTCAGTTTAAAAGCTGTTCTGCAACTTTATGCAAACTGATGTTACCCTCCAACTTGCATTGTGGAGATAATAGGCTCTCTTGCTTTGGAATTTGCATTGCGATGGTTGTTTACACGCTTAATTTTGAAACAAACCATCCCACTCCAAACTCAATAACTCTACACTCTTCACACAAAACAAGAAGACCCGAGTGAGAATAAGCAGTACTGTTCTGTTCTTTCCGCTTCAAGAAGGGGAAGGAACACGCGGCTGCTCAGTCACACCTACGCTTAAAACCAGGAATTTCTCCACGCATGGTACTATATGGGACCCACCACGGCGGTGATTTAAAAGTGGCTTCTTAATGAAAAACCGGAAGTTCTGTACAGAACCATTGACTCTGGTCTTTTGATATATCTCCTGAGGAGAAGAGAGAGGGGAAAAAAAAAAAAGACAACGGCAAAGCAACGCGCCCCCGTTCCTTCTGCCTATTGCTTTCTGACGCATGCGTACTGAGGAGTTTACTTTTCGGCTCGGCAGTGTCTCCTTTTCCTGGAGCCTTTTTGCCCTCTTAAGGTTCCCGTAGCTGCCTGGTAGGCGGTGCTGGTGGCTGTTGTCATCAGGGGGAAATGGCGGCCTCGGCTCGGTATTACCGTGTTCCCTGCAGGCTCCTTCTGTCGCCAAGGGCAAGTAAGTGTCAGTGGTGGGACGCTGACCTTTCCTGGAGGTCAGCTTCTCCCTTTCGCCTCCTGCTGCCAAGGTCCTTGCGAAAGAGGCTGCAAGCAGGGAAGCCCCTCTTCTCCAAACCTCAGCAAGCCAGCCTGATTGCAGAGGAGGGCTTGAGATGAAGGCTGTTGTGCCTTCCGTCTTGGTGGAGAAGGGGGCAATCGTGGCAGGGGCAGCTTGTCATAGCCGGAGAGGAAAGCTGCATTTGCTGTAGTTTCCACTTCTGCACAGCTGTGCAAGATACAGGAGCCCTTCAGTGCTTTGCATCTAGGAGTGCTCACGCTTAGCCGACCATCCGCAATATTGCAGAGCACACTAACCCTCTTACAGAGAGTTAACTCAGTTTGGCTGAGACGAACATGCACCGTATATGCAACTTGACCCTTGGAGTTTGAAGAATTAATCTGTCCAGTGTCTTAATTCCATTTACGACACACACACCCCATGGATCAGACCAGAGTTCCAGTTAGCCCCATTCTCTGTTTATGGAAGTGACATGCTGGTTACTCAGGGGAGCTAACAAGGGGTGTGTGTGTGTGTGTGATAGAAATAGGTGTTTTGACCCCAGCGTTTATTGTTAAGAGGTGGAACTAAACTAATAGGTTTAGATAAACATTGATATTTCTTCCCATTTCTGGTAATTATGACAAATAATAATTGATTATCCCTGTGCTATGAATTGGTCTGGTTTTTTTATAACCATCTAAACTAGTGACCATCATTGCATCCGCTGCTAATGAATTCCGTAATTTACTGATTGCCTGATTTAATTGGCTCAGTAATTTTTATTATGGCGATTGTGTGTCTTAATGGGGGAAAGCCAATGTGGTGTTTTTGTAGATTGGGGAAATCGGGGCTCAAATTCTTCAGTCTAAAGTCTTTTCCTCTAGAGATGTGCACGGTCCGGACCAGTCCGGACCGGCACCGAAGGGGGGCCCTTTCTTTTAGGGCAGGAGGGCTTTCTTACCCCTCCCGCCTCTTCACCCCCTCCAGCGCCCGTATTTAACTGAATAGCGGGGCGCTGGAAACCAGCCGCCCCCGCCCCCCGCCGCCGCCCCCCCTGAGCAGATTCACATACAAAAGTGCCCATGCCCCTGCCGCCGTCGCCAGCCAGCCCTCCCTCCCTCCCTCCCAGCTGCCCGCCCGCCCGCCCGCCCGAGTCCTTACCCAAAGCTGCAGGAGAAAACGAGAGGAGCTCCCGGACAGAGCTCCTCTCGTTAGAAAGGCCTGCTGCAGAATGAAGGCGCTTTGCACGCGCGCGCATGCGCGCACCGCAAAGGACGCCGTAGGCCCGGTCTACCCGCCGGGAAAAGGCCGGGTAGACCGGGCCTCCGATCGCCGTAGGCCCGGTCTATCCGGCCTTTTCCCGGCGGGTAGACCGGGTCTCTGGTGTCCTTTGCGGCGCGCGCATGCGCGCGCAAAGCACCTTCATTCTGCAGCAGGCCTTTCTAACGAGAGGAGCTCTGCCCGGGAGCTCCTCTCGTTTTCTCCTGCAGCTTTGGGTAAGGACTTGGGCGGGTGGGCGGGCAGCTGGGAGGGAGGGAGGGAGGGCTGGCTGGCTGGCGACGGCGGCAGGGGCATGGGCACTTTTGTATGTGAATCTGCTCAGGGGGGGCGGTGGCGGCGGGGGGGGGCTGGTTTCCAGCGCCCCGTTATTCAGTTAAATACGGGCGCTGGAGGGAGTGAAGAGGCGGGAGGGGTAAGAAAGCCCTCCCGCCCTTAAAGTTATACCCCCCACCCGGACCCGAACCAGCAAGGGCCGAACCGGTCCGGCAGTTCGGCCATTCCTTAGAATGGCCGCCGGACCGGTTCGGACTCACCCCTATTTTCCTCTGGCTTTTCTTCTCTCTGCCTTACTAGCGGGGGATTAAAGTAATATCAGTCCTATTATGACCTTTTATTAACCTTTAAGGGAAGACTTATGCAATTGGGAAATCAAAATTTCCTTGTTAAGAGAGTTGCTCTTCTATATCAAGTCCTCAGAAATGTGCATGTTTATGTAAGAAGGCTGCTTCTCTTTTGGAAAAGAAAAATGTGTTTTCAAAAGCAATTGAATATCATATCTTTAAGAAAAGTTCAAGGAATCTTGTTTCATCCACCAGTCTTGGCTGGGTACATCTCAGTTAAAATGAACTATACAAATGTACAAACAGTGCATTGTTTGTGGATTGTATAGTTTGAACAGAATGCTGGTATAGAAATAGAATAGCTAAAATGTACTTTGGTTAAATATGTCATAACACTTCATTTACATGTATTCACAATTTTCTTGTGTTTTAGGTTATGGGGTTTGTGCATTAGCATCGCCTGTTCTCCAGCAACATCGTCAAGTTCATTACTCTGTGATTCCTCATGGAAGAAGCGGGCGCTCTTCTGTCAGTGGTATTGTGGCCACTGTCTTTGGGGCCTCAGGATTCCTGGGTCGATATGTTGTCAATCATCTGGGTAATGTTCACCAAAAATAAGATTTTGATGTCTGGATATTTAACAAGATAATAACTCGGAACATTTGTGCTTTTTAAAAAGATGTAAAACAATTTTAAATGACTTTACAAAGCTTTCTCCTCCCTTTCCTTAATACCTGGAATCCGTGATTCAGATTCTTGTTGAGGGGACCATACAAAACCAAACCCCAAATTTCCCTGGTAATGTAGTATCTGGAGTGTGGCCTTTGTGAGTGCCACTTTGAAAGCCTCGTTTGAATAATTGATTATTGTATTGTTACATCAGATTGATATGACCAGATGTTTGGTGTGTGTTGGTTGCTCTTGTGAGATCCAAAAAGATAACCTCTATGTCTTGATCCTGTGCAGTGTTCTCCTTAAAAAAACAAAAAACCCTTTATGGTTTTTAAAATATATTCAGTATTCACAAATAAACAGCATAGTACAGAAGGAAATACAAAAGCAAGGTGGTATTCTCAGAGATTTGACAGAATTTGAAATATTAATAACTAAAAATGCCAAGCACTTATTGGGTCTTACATACAAGCTGTTAGTAAAGGATGATTCAGAATCAGAACAAGTTAAAGACTGTATGATTAAATGGATGCAGAATATGAATAAAACAATTGAAATGCAACAATGGGAATATCAATGGAAAATGAAAATTAAATTTATAGCGAACAGCTCTTTAAGAGAAAATTGGTAATAAATGTATTTTCGCCAATGATGATTTCAAGGATGGACAATAACTATCCCAGAAATTGCTGGAAGTGTCATGTACTAAAGCTCAGAAACTTTGGAAATTAATTCACCGTGAGATGCAACAAGTGTTAAAAATAGATTTTCCTTTTTTACCAGAGATTTTAATGTTAAAAATCAAGTACCAAGCCTCATATACCTGCAGAATATATGGAGCTGTCTTGATATATGATAACTGCTGTTAGAATGCTTTATGCTTCTTATTGGAAAACTCACTCATTACCAATGCTAGAGGAGTGGCATCTTAAACTTTGGGAATACGCCTCAATGGCTAGAATTACTTCATATATTCAAAATAAAGCAGAAGATTAATTTAGCTTTACTTGGGAACCTTTTATACATTACAGTTTGTCACATAGTCGGATACCTCATCCAAGATTTGGATTTTCTCTGCTATTGAATCCATTAGTGACTCCTTTATAATTTCAGCATTGCTTAACTTTGATATTTAATTATTCAGTTGGGTGTTTCGTTTAGACATTTTAAATTGGTGGTTGTGTTGGAAATTCTCTGTGGTGAGAGAATCCCTTTCTCATTATAGCAGAGTGCACAGAGGCACAACACAGCAGATTTAGTTAGGCATGCGTGTATGCTGAGAGTATAGTAACTTGGAGCCAATTCATAGTTTCAAATCAATATATAAGGCATTTATTAAGGAACTCCATTCTAGATAGGAAAGTGAGGAGTTAGGATCTCTGCATCTTCTCTGCACACATGGTGCAGGGAGAGAGGCTTGCCATGTTGCAAGGTAGAAGGGCAGGTAGGGAAGAGAGAGAGGAAGGAAGTTAATCCCTGAGATTAGCAATCTACATATCCAAAGGGATAGTGTCAGAGCAGTAGAAAAGGGATGACCAATGTCTTGACCCTCTAGCCCTCTGACTTACTAGTCTGTCCTCCACTGTCTGAGACAAGAGACAGCGCAAAGTCCTTTAACTTCCAACAGGTTGAAAGTTCTAACTGAACGGTGATTGGTTAGGATAAGATGTTGATACGATAGAGAGTTGACTCCTGGATTGAAACATGTATGAGATGTTATGTACTACATTTGTGTACACTTCTTTTTTCTTTATTCTTTTTTCTTGATATATTAATTACAAATTTATTTATTTTTTAAAAACCCTTTATGGACATTTTAGGGCGTATTGGCTCTCAGGTCATCATCCCATATCGCTGTGAGCAGTATGACATAATGTACCTTCGGCCCATGGGTGACCTAGGACAGCTCATTTTTATGGTAGGCTTTCTGAATCTACCCAGTGATGTTCCAATTTGATTTATAATAGGAGGAGATCACTAATAATATTCTAAGTATCAAAATTGACAATGACCATAAATAACATTTGAAGGGAAAGTTTTTGGACATTATTTCATGTATTTTATCATTTGTGCCATGATTACCAGGAATGGGACTCACGTGACAAAGATTCTACCCGAAGAGCTCTTGAACATAGCAATGTAGTCATCAATCTTGTTGGGAAGGAATGGGAAACAAGGTAACTTCTGTTATCTGTCCTTTGGATAGATTGAGAACCATATTGTCATCTTAATATTCTCATTTAGAAAGGGAAAAAAATTGAAATGAAGTTCTTTGTTGCTGGGATTAAATGTGGTCTCGAGCACTTTGATAGACTAGTTATTTCAAGGATAAGTACAGTTTATACACTCTGTAGAATTTTGTAACTTACTCCTAAGGAATGTTGTGGAGGGGGAAATTGGGAAATAGATTTTCTCCTCAAAGCTCGCCACCACCCCCCACCCCCAGGTAAGAGTTTTTGAAAAAATTGAAAACAACTCGCTTTGAAATATTTTTTCCCTTTTTAGAATGATGAGTGAAATGCTGTTAAAATGATTTGGATGGGTTTCATGTGGCAAACTTTGTCCAGTTATTGTGCCACTTACTGAGGTGAGTCTCATGATCAGTGAGACTCGCCGAAATGAGGTCTGCGGGGAGAGTGGGGTTAGCCCACTCTCCCCGCAGACAATCGCCTATGGAGCCCTGGGCGGCCGGATCGGCTGCCTACACAACTGCTGGCACCATCATGGACCCGGAGGGGGCTGTGGGGATCGGGGGCTGCATGGCCTCTGGAAGTTCCAGGATGCCCTGAGCAAGTGCGTGGGGCATCCTGGAAAGACCCCTGAGCCCGGGAGGCTGCTTGCAGCCTCCTGGCCAGGGGTATCCTCATGTGTTGCCACTGCATGGAGCTGTGGCGCGGCAATACATGATCAAGAAAAAGGAGTTAGTGGAGCGCTCGCTCCGCTAACCCCATTTAAGGGGAGGGTTATTTGAGCGGGTTACCCGCTTTGGGGATTCCCAAATGGTATCGTGATTCCCACGATCCGTGTAAAGCGGGCTAAGGTCCCTGAGCCTGCTTTCTACTGATCGTGAGAATACCTTCTCTGTGTGTGTGATGGTGGGAAACTCTGATACCATTGAATTACTGGGGGTCTGCACGAAACACATCTTGCGATCCGACCCATTCCAGTTTGGATTCCAAAATGGTGCTTGGGTTGGAATGTTCTGCCTCAGAATGGGTCGTTCCATTTCATAGCTTGAAACGGGTGCCTTTTTAAAAGGGTGTTCTGTTTCGAGCTCGAAATGGGCCATTTTGAGACGGAACGTTCTGACTGCAGAATATTCTGCACATCTCTACGTGGTGTATCCAGATTCACTGACAGCACTTAATCCTGCAGTCCTTTAGGCTAGAGAGTTGGAAGCAGTCTGTAGGTGAATGTATATTCATTGTACTGTCACCTCTGGTAAACAGGTGCTGTTGATCTTTGTATTGTTTCTAGATAATGCTGTCTGTAATAAAATGAATTATATGCACCTACTTCTGCCTGGTAAGGGAAAGTCTAGACAGGCTGAGTAACTGAAAGGTTACTAGATTTCAGTAGGAGGCTTTTCTTATTCCTAGTCCTTTTCCCTCACTACCTAAATGAAGAATGGCAGTTTCACTGCCACCAGGAGAAGAAACCAAACAAAGATATTCTAACTAAATGCTTCTGTTCATATAAACTGCAGTACCTGCTTATGGTGTCCAGTGTTGCTGGGTGGTGCCTCTGATATTTTCTTCTCTAATTTAACTGTTAGCAAAGGTCCAGCTCCTAGTAAACCTGCAGTGCTAAAAAACAGTTACCACCAAGAAAAGATTTCCTTCCTCCTATTGGCAGTGTTGTGTGACAGGCACGTTTGGGTTGCAGAAATCAAAATCTGCACAAGTTGGATTATCCTTTTGAAAAGATAAAATTGTACCGAGTACAAGATTATATCAAAAGTATATGTGTGTGTGTGTGTGTGTGTGTGTGTGTGTGTGTGTGTATATATATATATATATATATGAATATGAATGAAGAGCCCTGCTGGATCAGGGCCAAGGCCCATCTAGTCCAATATCCTGTTTCGCACAGTGGCCCACCAGATGCCGCTGGAAGACACAGACAGGAGTTGAGGGCATGCCCTCTCTCCTGCCATTACTCCCCTGCAACTGGTACTCAGAGGCACCCTGCCCTTGAGGCTAGAGGTGGCCCACAGCCCTCCAACTAGTAGCCATTGATAGACCTCTCCTCCATGAAGTCATCCAAACCCCTCTTAAAGCCATCCAGGTTGTTGGCTGTCACCACATCCTGTGGCAGAGAGTTCCACAAGTGGATCATGCGTTGTGTGAAAAAGTACTTCCATTTGTTGGTCCTAGCAACCTCCTGGCAATCAATTTCATGGAGTGACCCCTGGTTCTAGTGCTGTGTGAGTGGGAAAAGAATTTCTCTCCACTTTCTCCACACCATGCATGATTTTATAGACCTCTATCATGTCTCCCCTCAGTCGTCTTTTTTCTAAACTAAAAAGCCCCAGGTGTTGTAGTCTTGCCTCATAAGAAAGGTGCTCTAGGCCCCTGATCATCTTGGTTGCCCTCTTCTGTGCCTTCTCCAGTTCAACAATGTCCTTTTTAAGATGTGGTGACCAGAATTGTACGCAGTACTCCAAGTGTGGTCGCACCATAGTTTTGTATAAGGGCATTATAATGTTAGCCATTTTATTTTCATTCCCCTTTCTAATGATCCCTAGCATGGAATTTGCCTTTTTCACAGCTGCCGCACATTGAATAGACACTTTCAACGAGCTGTCCACCACAACCCCAAGATCCCTCTCCTGGTCCGTCACTGACAGCTCGGATCCCATCAGCATATACTTGAAGTTGGGGTTTTTCATCCCAATGTGCATCACTTTACACTTGCTAACATTGAACCACATTTGCCATTTTGTCGCCCACTCCCCCAGTATGGAGAGATCCTTTTGGAGCTGCTCACAATCCGTTTTGGATTTCACTACCCGAAAGAGTTTGGTATCATCTGCAAATTTGGCCACATCGCTGCTTACCCCTGCTTCTAGATCACTTATGAATAAATTAAAAAGCACCGGTCCCAGTACAGATCCCTGAGGGACCCCACTTCTTACTTCCCTTCATTGTGAAAACTCTCCATTTATACCTACCCTCTGTTTCCTGTCTTTCAACCAGTTAGCAATCCAAACATGAAAATTAAAGCTATTTAAAAGCATCACTTATTCTAAGCTTTCATGCTCTCTAGACAGTAAAAATAGAATACCTTGTGCTACAAAAACAAAAAACAACCTTGGGCCTTTCCAGGCAGCTCTAAAGTGCAGGTTTTTAAAAACTTCTGCACTAGTTTCTCATGCAACCTTGCTCTCAGTCCAAATGTTTCTGTAGGCACCTGTTCTCTGTCACACTGTGATCTGACTCTCTGGCCAGATGCTTACTACAAACTTTGTGATGCTTGGCAAGTGGCACTGTGAAAATCCTGCAAGGTCCATGGTCAGTGGCTGTCCAGAGAGTGGGATCACAGTACAACAGATCATGGGAGCCTGTGCAAGCCTACAGAAGTGTTTGGACTGTGAATGAGATGGCATGGAAAACTAGTGTGGAAGCATTTAAAAAAAAAAAAAAAAGTCCGCCCTTTGCTGCTCTCATGAAAGACCTCTTGTTTGAGGCATGTCCATGGGTTGTGGTTGGTAGTGTTTAAAGGCTCATTTTCTAGGCACAGATCTTAGACAGCCGTTAGCATTTCTCTTGCACAAACTCATCTCAAGTGCCTTGAGTGTCTATAAATGTCTTAGTATGGCCCTTCGCAGATCTCTAACAGGATTTCTCCTCACCATTCAGTGCTTATTTTGCCCTTCTTCTTGCTCCCACCCCTCCTTGTACTCTTTTTGGTAGTATAGTGTGAAAAGCACATGCAGATTGCAGAAAATGAAACCCATATGGTGTAAGCCTATTTTATGGAAACATGTCCTGTAACAGAGTGCTTCTGGAGTGCGGGGAAAGCACATAAAATAGTTACACTCTTGTACAAGAGTGCCTGCACTTCAGAAGCATGGGGGCAAGCTCTGTGTTCGTACTGTTGTGAGAAGCATGCGCACAGTGTTAGGATATCGGCCATTGTTTTGGGGTTTTTTTCCACTGTTGTCCACTGCCGGGGGTGGCCTATAAATCAGTACAGGGTTTCTTAACCTTGGGCCCCTGGATGTTGTTGGACTACAACTCTCATAATCCCCAGACATATGATTTGTGGCTGAGGATGATGGGAGTTGTAGTCCAACAACCTCTGGGGGCCCAAGGTTAAGAAGCCCTGGATCAGTCCATAAAATACTGGATAGACCTCCAGGCTCACACTCTAAGCCACTATGATGTTAGTTATTTAGGAGTGATTTAAAGCACATGGATATTATTAATATTTGTCTCTTGTTTCAGTAACTTCAAGTATGAAGACACCTTTGTTAATATTCCCAGGGAGATAGCCAAGCTCTCAAAGGAAGCTGGAGTAGAAAAATTAATCCACATTTCTCACTTGAATGCAGATATGAAAAGTCCTTCAAAATACCTTAGGAATAAAGTAAGTATTTGATTACTGTGTTACTACATTGGTTTTTGAATGTTTCTACTTTGCAATTAAAGCTTCAGGGAATAGGGACAGCATTATAACCCTCTGTCCTTTTATCTTTCATTTTCTTTGAGTCTGTATGAACAGAAAATACTTGGCTTATTTTAATGGGCTGTAGATCCCTCAGTATCCCAAGGAATACCAAACAAGCTTCTCCTTTCCTAAGGGAAACCTCACATAATAGAGTTAGGGATGTGCACGGAACCACACCAGGTGGCTCGATGGTGGTGGTGGGGGTTGCACTTTAAGGGTGGGGGAGGGTGCACTTGCCCCTTCCTCCACTTTCCCCCCACCGGTGCCCGGTTTTCCTCAAGTCATATGGGGCGGCAGCGTACTTCCCTGCCGCCCCGTTCGCTCTTCAGCTGGAAGTGGCCGGAAGTAGCGTATTTCACTTCAGCTGGAAATGGCCGGAAGAGACTATTTCCTCATTATGAAGGAATATTATCCTGATTTCTTGTAACCTTGAATTCAGTTAGGGACTGATTCTCGTGGTTCTCACAAATCTTTTATTATAAACTAGTTGAAGTTAAAAGTGTCTTCACTGGGAAGGAATGCTACTTACCCACTGACTTGAGTATGCAACATTCCTACACATGGAGTGTGTGTGTGTGTGTGTGTGTGTGTGTGTTCATGTATTGGTGATCAATGCAAGAGAATCCTCCGAGCAGTGCTGGCTTTATGGAGCTGTCCTGAGCGTGCTCAGCCTTCCCTTAAGGATTTCCCTGGGTGTGTGCACCTCACGGGCTGATTCTTGCTGTTGGCTCTGCCGTCGTCTTTGCTTTTGTCTCCACTCCCAGCTCATGTCCTCATCCTGAGTTCTGATCATCTGTGTACCAGAGGAAAATCTTTAATAGGAGCTTAATTACACTTATTGTTCAGGCACATATGCAAGTCTGTCTGTCTTAACAGGAAGCCCAAATTCTACAACTGAAATAATTTTTACAGTTAGGTATATTTAAGCAAGCTACAGTGAGGGAAATAAATATTTGATCCCCTGCTGATTTTGTCCGTTTGCCCTCTGACACAGAAATGACCAGGCTATAATTGGAATGGTAGGTTTATTGTAGCTGTGAGAGACAGAACAACAACAAACAAACCCTCAAAAGCCCAGTGCCCAAAAGTCAGCGATGGATTTGTGTTGTAGTGAGGGAAATAAGTATTCGATCCCTTCACAAAAGATGTCTTAGTACTTGGTGGCAAAACCCTTGTTGGCAATCACAGAGGTCAGACGGTTCTTGTAGTTGGCCACCAGGTTTGCACACAACCCAGGAGGGATGTTGTCCCACTCCTCTTTGCAGATCCTCTCCAAGTCAGAAAGGTTTCGAGGCTGATGTTTGGCAACCCGAACCTTTAGCTCCCTCCACAGATTTTCTATGGGATTAAGGTCTGGAGACTGGCTGGGTCACTCCAGGACCTTCATGTGCTTCTTCTTGAGCCACTCCTTTGTTGCCTTGGCTGTGTGTTTGGGGTCATTGTCATGCTGGAATACCCATCCACGACCCATTCTCAATGCCCTGGCTGAGGGAAGGAGGTGCTCACCCAAGATCTGACGGTACATGGTCCCGTCCATCGTCCCTTCGATGCGGTGAAGGTGTCCTGTCCCCTTAGCAGAAAAACACCCCCAAAGCATAATGTGTCCATCTCCATGTCTGACGGTGGGGATGGTGTTCTTGGGCTCATAGGCAGCATTCCTCCTCCTCCACATACAGCGAGTTGAGTTGATGCCAAAGAGCTCGATTTTGGTCTCATCTGACCACAACACTTTCGCCCAGTTCTCCTCTGGATCATTCAGATGTGCATTGGCAAACTGCAGACGGGCCTGTACATGTGCTGCCTTGAGCAGGGGGACCTTGCGCGCACTGCAAGATTTCAGTCCTTCACGACGTAGTGTGTTACCAATTGTTTTCTTGGTGACTATGGTTCCAGCTGCCCTGAGATCATTGACAAGTTCCCCCCGTGTAGTTCTGGGCTGCTTTGTCACCGTTCTCATGATCATTGCAACTCCACGAGGTGAGATCTTGCATGGAGCCCCAGACCGAGGGAGATTGACAGTTATTTTGTGTTTCTTCCATTTGCGAGTTATCGTGCCAACTGTAGTCACCTTCTTACCAAGCTGCTTGGCGATAGTCTTGTAGCCCAGTCCAGCCTTGTGCAGGTCTACAACCTTGTCCCTGACATCCTTCGACAGCTCTTTGGTCTTGGGCATGGTGGTGAGTTTGGAAGCTGAGTGATTGCTTGCTTCTATGGACAGGTGTCTTTTATACAGGTACTGTAACAAGCTGGGATTAGGAGCACTCCCTTACAGAGGGTGTTCCTCATCTCATCTCGTTACCTGCATATAGTGAAAAGACACCTGGGAGCCTGAAATCTTGCTGGTTGATAGGGGATTGAATACTTATTTCCCTCACTACAATACAAATCCATGGCTGACTTTTGGGCACTGGGCTTTTGAGGGTTTGTTTGTTATTCTGTCTCTCACAGCTACAATAAACCTACCATTCAAATTATAGCCTGGTCATTTCTGTGTCAGAGGGCAAACGGACAAAATCAGCAGGGGATCAAATACTTATTTCCCTCACTGTATGTTTATGTACCAAAGCTTGCTGCTATGATTCAGGTTTTCAAATGTGGGGTTGGGTTTTGTTTTTGTTTTGTTTTTGGTCCAGGAAGGGAGTGAAAGGGAGTGATGGAGAACAAAAGGAAGGGAGGGCATGATCACTTCCAGTTTCTTAGGCAGCAGAGCATATGGTGAATATTTTGTTCTTCCTTAAAGTGCCTATAACTTTCATATAGACTTGCTGTATGTATGAACATTGCTTTTTGAAAATGTTAATTAAAATTCAACTTAAAACAAAAAACAAACCTACATGACTCAGATTAAACTGGTGTAGACTTACTGATTGCAAGAGAGGCTTTAGAAAAATACAGTGACGGCATAGCATTGATGGCCTTCATGTTCTCTAGATTCAGTGCTTAAATACATTGTAGTGACCTTGTTATGTGTTGCCTTTGCTTTGTTGGCATCTTCTTATCTTTAATTATAGTGGCTCACAAGTTCCACAGCATAACGTGGGTGCTTTTGAGCCACCCTGCACTACTGTGGATTCCTAAGGAACCACTGGTGTTTTGCACAAGAGTGCAGACGCTTAAAGTAGCATGCCTGCAATCTGCAATTCCGTAGAAACCTGCGACAGTGCGGACGGCATGGAACTGCCTGTGTTACGTTGTGGAACACATCATCCCATGTTTCCTAGCTAACACATTTCATGGTGCTACACATGTGTTCCGTCCTGTGGGAGGAAACACTGTTATAATTTAATTTCAGTAATTAAAAAGCCAGGGTGTAAGCAACTTCTTTGTGTTTTCAAAGGGTAACACTCAAATTTCATCAATTTATTAAATACTGTGTAATCCTACATTGGTATATCAGTCTCCTTCTGATGACTTGCTAACAGGCCATTGGAGAGAAGGCTGTGAGAGAGGAATTTCCAGATGCCATCATAATGAAGCCTTCTGAAATTTTTGGAAGAGAAGACAGATTTTTCAACCATTATGCAAGTATGCACCCTCATTGAAACATGAAATCTGTTTATTAAGGTGAAGATAGTAGAGAAACATCTTTTCATTTGGCATATGTCTAGAAATTATCCTCTATTTCATGTTATAGAATTGCCACAGAAACCTGTTTTCAGTCTTTTGTTTAAAGCTTTCTATAGCAATAATCTTTCTGAGATCTTCTTACATATCTGAAAATGGTTCTTGGCAGGTGCTAGGAGAGAATTGTTATTGAATGATAGTCCATTTCAGTTTGAGGGATTTTATATTTAAGATACACTGCATCATGGCTAACAAACCAGTTTTCCTAATAGCAAACTCTGTGGTACACACATTGTTTTTTGCATTTTGGGACTCCCAAAACTGTGCATAATAAACATTCAGGATTCTACAGTGTCAAACTCTGTCACCAGATTTGGCTTTCGGCCCATTTGACTCACGAGTATACCCCTGAGGTTCTGGCCACCCTGTCAATAGCAAACAATAGCAGAATTCCATTTTTTCTCACCTTGCTTTTCATTTATTTATTCTATTGATAATAAATAAATAAATCTTATATAAAATTCCAAGGCATCTCAAAAAAATTAAAATACAGGCCCACATACTGTGTAGTGAGCCAGTAAGCAAGAGGTGTGCTTCCAAGCCACTCTCCAGCCACCCACACTTTCCAAAAGCCGGGCTGCTCCATGGCTACTAAGAACTGTGTCATCATACTTGGGGTGCTAGGAACATAGGAAGCTGCCATATACTGAGTGAGACCATTGGTTTATCTAGATCATTATTATCTACACAGACTGGCAGCGGCTTCTCCAAGGTTGCAAGCAGGAATCTTTCTCAGCCCTATTTTGGAGGTGCCAGGGAGGGAACTTGGAACCTTCTGCTCTTCTCAGAGCAGCTCCATCCCCTGAGGGGAATATCTTAGGTGTTCACATGTAGTGTCTCATGCAAATGCAACCAGGGTGGACCCTGCTTAATTAAGGGGACAAGTCATGCTTGCTACCACAAGACCAGCTCTCCTCTCCACTGTGAGATGCTATTCTCACAGCGCAAGTGCTTAGTAGCTATGGAGTAGCTCCACCTCAGAAGCAGCACAGGAGGGCTGGAGAATATCTCGGAAGCAGCAAGCATGCCTCTCACATGGATTGGCAGTTTGCATTGCGGTATGGGAGCCACTGTGTACAAAATACAGTGTCATGGCTGCAGGAGTCAAAAACACGCAGCTGCACAGCTGCACAAGAAGGCGGTATGGGGATTGCTGCTGCTTGGGCAATCGCATATGGTGTGGGACTTCCATTGGGAATAATGGAAGTTCCACGCAACCTGCAGTTATGCCAGTTGGTCATTTTAACTTTTTATTTAAATGCTTCTTCCCTTTACTAGTCTGGCTCAATAGCTGGGTAAGCTATTAGGCATGAAGAAGAACCCAGTCAAGGGGTCTTAAGAACTTAAAGAGCCTTCCCCCCACCCCCCAAAAAGTTTTCTTTTAGTTCCAAAATTAACATATAGTTATTTATATGTCTAGTCTAAATAACTTACTGTTCTCTTTTCAGTGGCTATAACTCTGAATTTAATTAATTCCCTCACCAAAACCATCCCCCCACCCCTACTGATAATGTAGGCATGGACTCCTAACATTTCAAGTAACTTGAAATAGTTAATTTGTATTGTATATTATTATGTATCTTTGATGCAGGCTCAGGCACTCTTACGTGGCTGTCTCTCACGGCAAACTACTTGGTAGCATTTAAGAGACTTCCTCTGTTTTCTTCTTCCTTTTTGCTTCCTACCTGACAACAGTTCTCTTTCATTTACTTTCCTAGTTTCTTTTCCTTTAGCCTGTCCTCTTAGCTAGCACCTTTCCCTGTCAACTCATAATTAGCTGCTTTTCAGCTGTAATTCCCAACTGCCCAAACCTAACTACTATTTCTCTCCAAGCAACCTGTCCAGTGTGTAGCCTTGTCCCCTTAGCAACTGAATCTTTAGCAGCCGTAATCCACACATTAACCTCTCTTCCCCAAGACCCACATATTACACATGTGTGTACTGAGGCTAAGAGAGTGGCTTGTCTAAGGCCATCAAGCAGTTCATAGCGGAAGCAAGATTTGAATTGGGGACTTCATAGTTTGGTCTCTGTTAGTCTTTGGAAAGATGCAGCTGATCAATGCTATGTGCAGCTGAGGTGGAGATGGGGATGCAGTTTATGTTTGTTTTTTATGTGGTTTGAGGATCAGCTTCATTAAAGTGCATTTTACCATCTTTGCTTTGAATTAACAATGATGGTATTTGTGGATCTGTGATATCTGCACATATTCTGCAGTAATTTATCTTTCTTGATCCAGACACACGTTGGTTTGTTGGGATTCCACTGATTGCCTTTGGCAAGAAAACTGTGAAGCAGCCTATCTATGTAGGTATTGTTTAAAAATATAGCGCACACGGAAAAAACCCCGAAAAACCCCACCCAAAAAACACTCACTCTCTTTATTCTTAAATATTATCTCATAGGTAGTTGATGTTGCCAAGGCAATAATTAATGCTATTAAGGACCCTGATTCTAAAGGAAAAACATATGCACTGACAGGGTAAGTTTTGGGTTTTTTTAAAAATTGCTTTCATCTTAAATAACTATAGTGTGCATGTATCTCCTTTCTGTCTGATGTATTTCTAAAAAGCAAAAGTTCAGTTCATCGTAATCTCATGTGCTTGCTACAAATATCTGTCTATATTGGGCATAGACTGCAATTTCCTAAGGCAATTAAAATATGGTCAGATAAATGATTTTCTCACAGTTTATAGACCCCCTACCCAAAATAGAATTCTGCCCCCAGCTGGCATTAGTAAATGTATTTGCTGGGGTCAGAACAGATGTGACATCCAAAAAATTAATTGTGTTTATGGTAACTTCTACCAGGTTAGCTATAGCCAAACATTGGCAAAATCAAACCTGGTCAACAAATATCTGGTACAAGAATTTATGGCATGTTGCGATCTCTGAAAAGCTAACCCATATTATTCGGTCCCGTGCAAAGAAGACTACAAATAATTCTGTTATGTAATTTGGGCAGATTAATCAGGAAAATTATGGTTGTTTTCATGGCACAGGCAATATTAGAATGTGGATGGATTGCTGAAATGTGGTTTGTTGAGTCATGCTTTGCTGTTTGTGTTTGGATCAATATTGTTTAGCGTTGTTGTTTTGTTTTAATAAAGTTAAAAAAAAAAAAAAAGAATTATACCCACTGGGACTACCTGCATTGTGTTAGTTTGCTTGGGTAGATGGGAAGAAAATGTGTGTTACAGTTTTGTTGGGTAAAGGTCCTCAAACTATTTTTTTTTAAATCCCAAGCAGACCTGTCAACCATTATGCATAACTTTAGTAAGTTGACTGTGGTCTAGTTGACTTGAGGATTGAATTGCAAAACATTCCTAATCTCTTTGATATAGTCCTGGTTTATTTGGAAAGTCTGGCTAGCACAAGTCAGGATTCCCAGTTTTGGATCTCACAATAGATCCTGACTTATTCTAAGCTTTTCTCCACTCCTGTGACTTTTTAAAGACATTGATCACATTAAGTAATGTTAGGATAATAACAGTGCTAGTATTGTAAGTTTAAATTAGTGAAAGCTTAAGCAACCTGAAACAATCTAGCACCGTTGAAAATACAATCTAGCACTGTTGAGAGCCAAATTTTGAAGGGCAGATCAATAGGAAGGAAATTACAACTTTAGCATGTAGGAAAAACAAAACAGAATTTCACTAATGATAATCTACAACTCTCAACTAGACATTTTAAGGTACTTGTATCCCACTACTTAAAGTGATCCATGTCTTACAGAAACATTAGGAAAGATACTGTTATATAGACAACCATGAAACCTGAAACTCCTGCTTGCAAATGACATCTCTTTCTCATCTTATTTACAATGAGCCACAAGAGCATGTAACCAGTCTAGAGCTATGCCCTTTAATGAGTGAAAGAAACAATATTTGTGGACCCAATGATACTATACATGGCACCTATACCTGAGCATCTACCAGTGTGGTGCACTGCATATCATACACCAAATGTCCCTTGGCCATTTATATAGGACAAACAAGATTGTCATTAAGACAATGACTAAATGGCACAGATCTGATATTAAAGAGCAGTAACACAAAGAAGCCAGTCAGTTATCATTTTAGTCTACAGGGACATATCATTACAGACCTCAGAGTAACTGCTCTTAAAAAGACCAATCCTGGTGGATGCATGAAATGGGAAATAGCTGATTCATTTTTTTAAGTGATACTGTTGATCAAGGACCTAGTAGGGATTATGGCTTCTTTTCAGAGATTCCACTTAGTATACTACTACTGTTAAGAACTTTAGAACACTTTTAATTGGCCTTTCTGCTGTGCCTTAGCCAGATCCTGCTTTGTGTCTGATGATGGACTGCTGTCCATGAAAGCTCATGCCCTAATATATCATTAAAACATTGTGACAATCAGTCTACATAGTGCTACCAGTTTCTCATGGTTTTTAACCACAGGAGATGAACATGGTTATCCAAAACAAAAATTCGTTAGAACAGCTACTCTTAGTTAACTGACACTGTCTCTGGAGATTAAAATATACACTGACTGGTTTACCTTTTAGCTGGTTATTAGGATATTTCTTCCTCTTATCAAATTGTTTCCTACTCCTTTTTAACACTACTACTACATTTAATTCATTTTTAAAAAAACTTAAGAGTTCTATTTTCCATCTATATGTTTGTCCAGGTCTCCTGGAACTTTGCTTGTATTTGAAATATAGATCTTAAATATAGGAAGAAGACAAGATGAATAGGGGCTGAAACATATAACAATATGTTTTTGGTCTGTGAAAACATCCTAGGATGAGCTGTCAAACTGTTGTAGCCAAGCCACTTAAGCATTCTGTTGTATCCAAGGAACGTTTGTCTTTGTAAACAAATCTCAGAGCTGGTTGCTTTTTTTTTTTTTTTGCTTTCATGTCACTCTTGCTGTTTTCAACAGCAATGATTTTTATTTCTTTAATTGCTGCCATGAAGTTGTTGCTAAATAGTACAGATGTTGCTCCTCCCTCTACTTAGTCTAATGAATGAGAGAGAGAAAAGTTGAAATGTAGTTAGATCCCCCCCCCCCAATTAAATCACACGTGGGCCAAAATCTCTCTCCCTCTTCTTGACAGATGCCTCAGTTTTCAGCTTGCTCTGCAACTTTGATTCCTTTCTAACTCACTTGAACTTTCATATATTTTCTTGGAGGTGAAGGGAAGTCATCACAACAATTTATCTGGAGCGGGTTCCTCATGAAGACACTGGCTGCTAGCTCAAAGCTCTGAATTCAAAACCTTATATTTTTGTTCTGAATCCCAATTCAGACATGCAGTACACACGCAGCCTGTGCTTCTGGTATTTCCGGCCAAAAACGGGGGCAGGGGAGGCAGGGAGGAATGCTGCCATCCTGAAAACCTTTTTAAAAAACGAAGCACCGGCGGGGGGAAAGCGGCAGGAGGGGTAAGTGCATCCCCCCCCCCTGCCAGCATTGAACTGCAAACCGGCACCAGCACAAACCGGTTTGCATACCTCTTCCATGGCCTACGAACCAGTTCTTGCACATCCCTATTCCCTTCTGTGCTGTCCAAGCTAAAGTGATCTAATAGTTCTGTTTGCTAGGGAGATATGAAGTATTAGAAGCTATTCGTATGCACATGTGTTGGAGGATTCCCAGCCCCTTTTCTCAGTGTTCCAGGTAATACTGTGAGTGTGTTTATGTGTAAACTTTTTTCTTCCTTACAGCCCTCACAGATATTTTCTGTATGACATGGTAAAATACCTTTATGCCGTGCTCCACAGAGCTTTTCTTCCATATCCAATGCCCCGTCCTTTGTACCAGTAAGTCTAATATTTTTTTGGTTGAGGTTACCTCTTAGACTCGAACTATACATCATGTTAATTACAGGTGGTTTCCCTCCCCAGTGTTGGTTTGCTTTCTCTCTTGTCCCCCTAAAGCAGCCATGTAGATTGTGATCTCCAGCTAGAGATCTAGCACTGGTGTTGGGGAGACACCTGTTTCCTCCCACGGGCTAAAAGCCAGCTGAGGTTAGAGTGAAGATGGCTCTCCTCCTCCTCTGGCCACATCTGATCAATTTCACATTAGAGATTGCAGCCAGTGTAGCTGTTTTAGGTGGTAGTGGGGAAATTACCCACTACAATGGGGCTGGGAGAAGCTATACATAATTTATATAATGTGTTATTTTCACCTTAAGCAGCAGTGGGAAAACTGAGTTTAAACTGTAATAACGGTAGCTATGGATTTGGTGCTTTTAAGTTCCATTGCGATCAGGGAGAATGATGAGCTTGCAATTAACTAAATAAAAATGACATTTGATGTCATTTAAACTGCGAGAGTATTTTTTCCTAGTATTTTTATTACATTTCTTTCCTGTAAATAATGTAAAGTTGCACCGTTGAATCAGTGTCGAATCCTGGCGCCCACAGAGCCTTGTGGTTTTCTTTGGTAGAATATAGGAGGGGTTTACCATTGCCATCTCCTGTGCAGTATGAGATGATACTTTTGAGCATCTTCCTATATCACTACTGCCTGATATAGGTGTTTCCCAGAGTATGGGAAACATACCAGCGGGGATTTGAACCGGCAACCTCTTGCTCACTAGGCAAGTTATTTCTCCTTTGCGCTTTTCCTGTACAATGGTCCAGAAATTAACTCTCCATGTTAATGAAGAAGTGAGCCACATGCTATGTTTCTTGTGAAGAAAACTCACAGGGCCTAGTTGAGATGATTATTTGCACTTGCACTTCACTCCTTCCCCCAGACATAGAACTGAAATACTGAACAGAGATACTTGCTGAGCAGCAGTCTGAGGATGCAAAAGAGCTGCATCCCTACGCAGAGAGGCTGCTCCTAACTCAGCTGGCGTCTTCCCAAACCGTAGTATTCTCATGGGAGAGGGGAGAAATTTTTTTGCTGTTCTCCCCTGCCCCTGTTTTTTTTGTTTTTTGTTTTGCTTTCCAAAAATATGTCCCCAAGGGCTATATGGACCTCGGGGGTATATTTTTGGAAGGCAAAGAGCACTTACAGAGGCAGGGAGAACATCGAAAATCGCTCCCCCACACCAGCCTCACAAGTGTGCTCAGCTGCTTGGGAAGACTCTGGTTGAGTTAGAAGCAGCCTCTCTGCACCACTGTATTTATTTGAACATGAGGTCATGAAGATGGGATGTGTGTTTTTGGTCTAACTCTCAAGATGATGATGGTTATGGATGAGAGGATATATTTACTAAACCACGTTAGCTAAACCCCTAGAAATGGCAGCAATATGCTTGGGAGAAATGTTCTTGAGACAGAAAGAGAAAAGATTCCCCTCCCCCAATTTAAAAGTGGGGTTTTAGAGAATGAAAATTATCAAGGGAATTGACAAATGCTGCTCACCCTAACCCCTCCTTTCTCCCATATCCATCTTGTTGCTTGATGCATTTCAGTTGAGTTTCGAGGTTGAGGGGGTGAAATACAAAGCAGTCTGTTCTGCCCAGTCAGAAGAGGAATTTGAGAGAAACTCAAAAACTTCATGAGCCAATTTAGGAAACCGGAGCAGACTCTAATTTGAACAGTCAATTGTTCACATAACCCCCAGACTAATTTTTGTACCATTCTTGGTTACAGTTTAGCTGCAAGATTCTTTGAGATAAATCCATTTGAGCCATGGACAACAAGAGATAAAGTGGACCGGGTAGGTACAAAATTTGTAGCCACCTGTGTTGATATGATTTTTGATTGTTCACATGATTTATGTGAAGTAAGATTCCCATGGAACAGACATTATCAAAATTTCTAGTGTTTGCATTTAACCACATCACAATTGGCTAGAGGAAATGTCCTTCCATAACCGTTCAGTCCTCTGTATGTTCACTCAGGAGTAAGTTCATAGAGTTCACCTGTTTTACTCTCCTAAGTGTGCTTAATATTAAGGGACTTGTGAAGCCACATAGCCAATAATGCTTGTATATCAGTGTCTCTCCCCCCACCCCCTCCATTCTCAGAGTTACTAAGATGCTATTTGGTCTTCTAAAATCAGCCTGTATCTACAGTACAACAATTGTTAATGACACTAATTTTCTAGTTTGGGAATACATCTGAAAGAGACACAAAATTCCTGTCTTATAGTCTAATATGAAAGATATTCTGAGGGCTGCTTCCTGTGAAACTCGGACCTCTTCGACAAAATCCAGAGACCTACATAACTAATTCCTTGTGCCCAAGGGAATTCAGACACCAGCCTTTCAGACCTAATGGCAAACTACTCTAGAAACTGAGGGGATTTTGAAAAGCAGACTATGGTATGCCATAGGAAGGGATTTGTGCGTGTGCACACGCACATACTGCCCAGGGCCTTGAGCATGACTAAAATAGTTCTTTGCATTCTGGACTTTCATGTTTAATCTTTTTTTGGTAGAAATGATTGTCCTCTTGGCTGAATTGTTGTGAGTTGTAAAGGTGTGTGTGTGTGTTTAGAGAGGGAGGGAGGGAGATTGTATATGATACCATAATCTGTTGTTCACTTTTCTTCTCTTTGTTTAAAGTTCCACATTACAGACATGAAGTTCCCCGATCTTCCTGGCTTAGAGGATTTGGGTATCACCCCAACTACTGTAGAACAGAAAGCAATTGAAGTCCTGCGCCGCCACCGCAATTTCCGCTGGTTGGAAGCTGAGCTTGAGGATGCACAACCAGCCAAACCTGTTACCAACATGTAACGATTAATTTCTGGGGCTTTTCACACTGAAGTTGTATTGATCTCATTTGTTTGAAAATAATCTGTACATGCTCAGTTAAATCCTCCTATAAATCATGTAACCTTTATTTTATTGGTGTCATTTGTCTCATTCAGAAGTATGGTTGTGAATGAAATCCTTCTGCATCATCCAGAGTTGTGTCTTTATCGCAGGTTGTTAAATGTGTTAAACTGTGCTCTGCTTGTGAATCTGAGTCCATGTCATGAGTCCATTGTTTTCTGAAATCTTTAAAGCACTGAGCTATGTTCTCCAGATCAGTGGAGGACTACTTCTTCAGAAATCAGATTGCCTTTACTTCCAGGTGTGCTCTTGAGTTGATTTCAACTCCTGGTGCCCACAAAGCCCTGTGGATTCTATTTGGTAGAATACAGGAGGGGTTTACCATTGCCTTTTCCTGCACAGTATGAGATGATGCCTTTCAGCATCTGCCTACTACTACTACAATATTTATATATCGCTTGTCAACCAAAGTTCTCAAAGCGGTTTACATAGAAAAATAAATAATACATCAAGAAGATGGTCCCCTGTCCCCAAAGGGCTCACAATCTAAAAATTGCTGCTGCCCGATATAGTACCAGCAGGGATTCGAACAGGCAACCTTCTGCTTGTTAGACAAGCATTTCCCCACTGCACTATTTAAGGTGGTTTTACTTCCAAGTATCTAGCAGTAATTTTGTGCGGATTTTGATATAGTTCTGTTCAATAATGATGCTTCATTATGTAGACTGTAATCAATGGAATTGTGAAACCATGTTAATATTTGCAGTGCTGTCTACCCCCATATTTGATCAGTATATTTAGTTGCAACCCAATAGAAGAAATCTTTACCATTGTAAGATCTTCAAAGCAGTTCAGAACCACCATACTGCTCTGAAACTACCTGGTTTAATTATATACACGTTTCATAGGCATTACCTACCACCACTACCACTACTACTGAGCAGCCACTGTTTACTCTCCCTTTCACTCTACCCCTTTCTCCTCATCAACATTCTATATTGTTGGCAGACAGCTACCGGGAATGTGCAGATGACATTAGAACCTAACGAGCCATTTTCTGAAACTGTAGAAATTCAAAACATATGTATTGTGACAAACCCATGAAAAGCCCTCATAGAAATCGAATAAGTAAATAAAATAAATATGGAAAACAGACTATTGAAAGACCTTTCTCAAAGAAACAGAGTCAGTGTGGGGTGCATTACTAGTTAGCAAAACTGTTGTGAATAAAAGAGTGGGGAAGCCCTGACCATGTTGTTGCAGTATTCCTTGCTAACTGAGCAAAGAAGCAACTGGCCTTATCCAGCCTCAGCAAAGCATCCCTCCAGTGGCTGTTGCTGGTGCCTATCTTATGTTTCTTTTTAGACTGTGATCCCTTTAGAGACAGGGAGCCATCTTTATTTATTTTTATATCTCTGGGTAAACTGCTTTGGGGACTTGTGTTGAAAAGCTGTATATACATATTTGTAGCAGCAGCAGCTTCATGTGTGCTGTTCAACTTCTGCTTCTCATAATGTAGCCATTTCCCCATGGATTTATTAAAAAGCTGACACATTTGTTCAGCAGGTGATTCTGAGCTTTAGAATGCCTATTCTAGCACAAATACTACAAAGGGAAAACTTTGAGAAACCATGGAAGGTCTGGGGATCAAGTAGAATAGCATGATCGAATGCTGTTTTACCCCTTCACCCATAACACACAGGAACCCTTGTGCCTGTGTAGTACATATATGTAACTCTCCCCCCCTCCCCACACTTTGCAGTGGCCTTCAGCTAAAGCAAAGGATGAGGAGGAAGAAATACATGTTTCAAATATATAAATATCTAGATGTAACTGTTACCAGCTTTGCATCTGTATTCTGGAGCAGTTTTCAAACACAGCCCCCTATAAAGTGCATTACAGTAATCTAAATTAGATGTTACCGGAGCATGGAAAACTGACCATGTCACATCCCCCCCCCCCAAGAAGGGCCACAAGTGGCATAGCAGCTAAAGTTGATGAAAGGCATTATATGCTACAATGAACACTTGCCTAGCTATCCACAGAGCCAGATGCAATACCACCTCCAAGCTGATGATCTGCTACTTCAGGAGGAGTGCAGTCCAATGTAGAACAGGAGAAACTGCCATTTTCTAGATAACCTGACCACCAACAAACAGTACCTTTTTAGCCAACCATCTAGTCGGAATGCAGGTCCTTCATTTCCTGGGACACACTGCTGCAGTTGTATAAATTTCTACCACATAGTTTATCCTAACAGCATACAAGCCCAAGCTTTCCAAGGTACTGTAAACTGCTGCCACATGTTTTCCCCCCATGTGAGCACTTTGTTCTCAGAAGGTAAAAGTGGAAAGCAACTTTGTGCAGCTGTGAAACCTACCACGTTTAGATCACTGAAAATATAGCTTGATGATGTCATGCAGGAAACAACCTGGTTTATTTCATATATTGCTGCTTCTGCTACCTGTGATGAATATTTTGTTTGTGGCATATGTGAAAGATGAAACCTAGAACTTAAGGAAAGAGATCAACAGGCACTTAGAACATAATTCCCAGGATTCTACAAAAGAAAGTATTCTTACAGAATGCCTAGAACAAATAGAGATGGTTTTTGCAACACATCTAAATATAGAAGAAATGCATTCAAATTTTAATGGAATTGTTTTAAGCAAGAAGTAGGATCTGTATGTTCATCTGCCCTCTGAGGGCTTTATAGTATCCAAGGTGAGATGGATTTTAACACAATTAATGGGATTTGTCTGCAACACTCCAGTTTAGTGAGGGTAAGAAAATTTGAAGATGTTTAACATTGGCCTTTTCTTTTTAATACAGAGTTTTATATACTGGAAACTGCTTTTGTAATACTGTTTTCAAAAAGCAGTCCAGAAATATTTTTAAATAAATAAATAATTGTCTTTCAATGTTGTCTGTCTTTACCAATCTCTAGACTTTTCAAAGGAAGTTTCATTGCATTCCTTTTAAGCAGAACAGATTGGTAAGAAAGAATTTTGTCCAAAATACAAGATAAGCAGTTAGCAAGCTCCTGGCTCCTCTCCAGAGTACTTTCTTAAGGCATGGATATGCACACCTTATGTACTATTCATTCATTCATTCACATTCATTCATTCTATATACTGCCCTTCCAAAAATGGCTCAGGGCAGTTTGCATAAAAACAAAAACAACTAAAATCAATTAATTAAAATCAAAACTAATTTAAAACCAACATTAAAAATAAAACCATAAATCATAATTAAAAGCCTGGGTGAATAAATGTGTTTTCAATGCCATATCAACTGTTTGACACTTTGAGAAGACCGTTTGACTCATTTAGAAATTTAGCATGTGTAGTTTTCCCCACTACTGTAACTTCATGCCAGGCAAAAGTTTCACCTGCTGTTAGTATTGTTAAAAGCATAGAAGCAGGAGAAAAAATGGTCTGGTCACCTTCTTAGGGAATGTATTGTTGACAGTTCACTCCACTTTCTGATACAGTCTTTCTGTGCAAGCACATTTGGGCCCGCAAACCATTACTGCTTATGTAAAATTAGAAGATGCTCTTATCCAAAAGTTTTCATGTCTAAGCAAGTTACTAATAATTGGTTTGACTCACGCTGCAGGACACTATGCAAATAATTGAAGAGTATTTACAGAGAGTATAGATCGGGCTCAGAGCAAACTCTCCCACTAATCTATTTTCAGATAAAGCATACAAAAGCAGTCTCAAATTTGCTAAACATCAAGCCTCATGAAATGCCCGGAATAAGTTTATAATGGCTACTAATAATAAAGATAGCCACACTTTTGGGAGAATAGTTTCTGTAACAAGCCGAGTTAATATGCCTTGTAGGATTTCGGCTAGATTGTGGGAAACCCACTTTTTTTACAGTTTATAATGATGCACAGCCCAGCCAGGTTTTTGTACCACCTCTGATCGATGTGTTACCCCCGTTACTCGTGCAGAAATAACAAATTTAATAGGATGTTTAAAAACTGGAAAAGCCTCTGGTCCAGACCTTATTCTTCCTGAACTATTAAAAGCTAATATAGAATGGTGGGCCTTAGTTTTAGCCAATTTATTTACATCTATTAACAGCACAGGAATTATACCAGAGCAATGGAAAAGCGCAATAGTTGTTCCTATATTTAAAAATGGTTCTCATTTGGATCCATCTAATTATAGGCCCATAAGCTTGCTGTCCGTGGTTAGTAAGTTATATGCTCTTTATCTATTGGATAAGCTTGAGGCATGGATCTCAGAGAACCAGATTCTTGGGATAGAGCAAGCAGGTTTTAGAGCAGGCCGCTCTACTCTAGATCATTGTATGATCTTGTATCATCTAGCGAAGAAATATTCTAGTGGCCCTAAAGGCAAACTTTTTGTTGCTTTTATAGATTTAAAATCTGTGTTTGATTCAATTTCCAGACACTTATTATGGTCCAAACTTGAAAAAACTACAATAGACAAGACCCTGTTATTCCTGATGATGTAGCTCTATTCCACATCTTCATTACGGGTTAGGTATGCCACTAATGAGGCTTTAACTGATTCAATTCCTTCTACTCGTGGGGTCAGACAGGTTGTGTCTTGGCCCCTACATTGTTTAATCTTTTTATTAACGATTTGGCCCAATGTCTGGAAAAGGTGGATTCACATGCACCAAAGCTGTCTGATAAACGAGTGTGGGTGTTGTTATACGCAGATGACGCGGCTGTATTATCTCAGACTAGACTGGGTTTGCAAAGATTGCTGTATGCTTTTGCCTGCTACTGCAACGATAACAAGTTAGTTATCAATTATAAAAAATCAAAGGTCCTGATTTTCTCTAAATCCAGGAAAGTATACAAATGGGTAGTAAACCAGAACTGTATTGAGCAGGTTTACAAATACAAATATTTAGGCATTTCCCCCCAATATAATCTTAACTGAAATATCCACAGGCTGTCCTCCATCCATATAGCCCGTAAAACTCTTAGTGCCTTTTTGCGCTTCTACTATTTTAAAGGAGGCCAGTATATACCTATGGTACTCCAGGTATTTCGGGCTAAGATTGTGGCTCAATTACTTTTTGGAGCCTCATTATGGATACAGGGGGTAACAATTGAATTGGAGAGAGTACAGTCTATATTCCTAAGAGCAATCTTTGCAGCGCCTAGGTGCATGCCATATTCTGTTCTTTGCCTGGAATCTGGGTCTTTTTCTATAGTCTGTAAAGCTTGGGAATCTACTTTTGCTAGATGGATTAAACTCTGTTTAGAGATTTTGGAATTTTCTTTTTTCCGTTACTTATGGTTGGACTCTTATCCAAACCCCTGGCTATCTTATGTAAACAACAAAATAATGCAATTGGGACTCTCTCCTTCTGAACTACTTACTCTGGAGAATAATAAGGTGAAGGAAACACTGTTTCTACGGTTGCATGGCATTGAATGTCAGGAACTTATGTCTTCGGCTAACAGGACCTGCTCTCCCCTACACTTTGGGATTTCCCCCGCTACAGGAAATAGAGGTGCAAATTATTTAACAACGCTTCACTTCTCCAAATTTCGGGTGGCATTTGCTCAGGCTTGCTTAAATGTGCTGCCCTCTCTTTTGGAAAGGAGGTTCGCTAAGGATTCTCAGCTACGGTTTTCTGCCCTTGTGGCTCTGGCCTCCTGGAAACTGTTACCCATGTTTTGTTACATTGCTCTTTGTATCAAGGTGTTACAGAAGAACTTATTTCCCCCCCGTTAGTTAAATTTCCTGGAAGGTGTGAGCATTTTTATACACAATATTGCCTTGCGGATACTAGCTGTGAGATCACAAAAGTGGTGGCCAAATTTTTTTGTACTGCTATTTGATTAAGGTCTCAATTTTCGGAGTTGTTTTACTGTTTTTAAAGTAATCTATCCTGGATGTTTGTATACTGCTTTATTGTGTGTAATTTTCAGTCACTATTTGTGTATATTAGTTTTATTTGTTATTCTGATTTTTATGTCTTGGCTGGCCAATGACTGTAATAAAAACCAATTGATTGATACAGTCTTTCAACAGGCAAACAAATCAGAAAGGGAGTTTAGGGGATGTTATTTTAATATAAATGATCAAGGTTGTGACTTGTTACTGGCCCTGCTTTTGCCTTAAAAGCAGCCTGACAGACTGAAATTAAGGATGTGAAGTTTTTCCTCTCCCTTTTATCTCCATGCAAAGCTTCGCTTTCTAAATTTCTGTGGAACTTTGTATAACAATCCTAATGTTCTCTTCACCAAAAATTGGGAATGTTTGTGGGTCACAAGACTTGCAAAGAAGCTTCGAAAATATGGATGAAAGTGTGCTCTATATGAGATGTATATCTATTACAAAATACAGAAGAGCTTTCTCCTTGGCCAGATTTAATGCATTGACCTCTGGGCTTCTTGAAAGTTGCTTCAAAGCCATTGCAAAGGAGAAAGATTATGCCGTGTAATTTTGGTGAGAATAAATCCCTTTTTCATATATTTCTTTAATGCAGGTTTTGCAAGGGTTCGAGGGAGAGTTTGTTGTTATCACTGTTTAGACATATTATTTTGAATAGCTTAATAACACTGAAAATGTAGCTACATTTTAAAATCATGCTATCAATACTAGATCCTTAATGTTGGACAATTAATCTGGTGTTTTGATTATTATTATTTGCCCTACTGTCCTTTTTTTCCTTTTTCTCTTTTTCTGCTCTTATGTTTAATGCACTAATGAAATCTAATGATGCATTATAGCTAAAGGAAAAGCATATTTCTGAATATAATTTTTGGTGGTGCAGGGGGAAAAATCCAGGCCTTGCCATAAAAACTCCAAATTAAACAATAACATTTTTCAGATGATAATTCTAGGATGACTGAACACATGGGGATTATAGCAGCAGATTGTGTAAATGGAGCCTATGCACATAATTTAGAGACTCTGCACATGCAAGCAGGAATCCTCCAAAAAGGCGCTCTGTTCATGCAGACAAATTGTTGGTTTACTCAGTATACTGAATGCATGTAGTTTGAGGGTGCAGCTTCATAATTCCCCCTCACTCATGCAAGTTGAATCACCCTAGAGTTGCCTTAGAACTAGAGTTGGTTTAAAAGTTGGAGGAAGAAACATCAATAACCTGTGCTATGCTGATGACACCACTCTGATAGCTGAGAATGTGGATGATCTGCAAGCTCTAGTAATGAAAGTAAGGGAGCACAGTGAAAAAATGGGACTACAACTAAACGTAAAGAAGACTAAACTAATGACAACGGGTACAGAAAACAGCTTCAGAATTGATAATGAAGACATTGAAGTGGTAGATAGCTTCTGCCTTTCAGGATTGACCACCAACAGTAAAGGATCCAGCAGTCAAGAAATACGCTGCAGACTAGCACTTGGTAGGGTAGCAATGAAGGCCTTGGAAAGGATATTTAGATACCGTGACATGTCTATACCGACAAAGATTTGAATAGTTTGGACAATGTTTTTCCCTGTGACACTCTATGGATGCAAAAGCCGGACTTTGAAGAAGCAAGATAGAAAAAGCATTGATGCTTTTTGAACTTTGGTGCTGGAGAAGACTTTTGAGGATACCGTGGGCAGCCAGGAAAACAAACAAATGGATCATAGAATACATCAATCAGAATGTTCACTCGAGGCACAAATGACCAGGCTCAAACTATCATACTTCAGACACATTATGCGAAGATCTAGCTCCCTTGAGAAGTCCATAATGCTGGGGAAAGTTGAAGGAAAAAGAAGAGGAAAACCAGCAGCAAGGTGGATGGACTTGATTATGACAGCAATGAATGCACCACTGAGAGACCTTAAAGGCCAAGCTGAAGACAGATTATCCTAGAGAGAATCTATGTGGTTGCAAAGAGTTGACACCGACTTGATAGCACTTAATCATCAATCAGAGTTGCCTGAAAAATGCATGACGTGGAACAAGCATTCTTTTTTTAAAATCACCACTCTGTATTATATATTTTTCCTAATTAGCTGAGTGAAGGGCGATTTCTGTTTAAGGAAACTGTCTAGATGCAAGCCCTCCCATCTTCCCTCTACCATCTTTCCCCTTTATTAGGAATAAATGAAGCTGAGTCTACACTGCTTGCAATATTCATGAACATTTTTACAAACAACAAAACAAAAACAAAACACCATTGCCCTCACATGACCTCTCTCTCTCTATCCTCACTTGCTCTCAGTGACTTCATAATATAGCCAGATCCATGTACCACTGTAATATATTTATCTTCATTGAATGGATTTGTGGGTTAATCTATGAAAAGAAAGAAGCAGTCACTGGGGAAAACAGTAGCTGTCAACCAGACTGAGGAAAAAGTAAATATTCACACACAAGAAGTATTTTTCAGGAAAAGACTTCCATGCTATTAAAACAGCTAGTTTCCACCTGCAAATTGAAACTGGAAAGTGCTGTATTCCATGCAGCTCTAAGAGCCTTATGGCACTGATATAGGAATATAGGAAACTGCCTTATACTGAGTCAGACCATTAGTCCATTTAGCTCAGTATTGTCAACACAGACTGGCAGCACCTTCTCCAAAGTTGCAGGCAGGAGTCTCTCTCAGCTCTATCTTGGAGATGCCAGGGAGGGAACTTGGAACATTTTTTGCTCTTCCCAGAGTGGCCCCACTCCCTAAGGGGAATTTCTTAAAGTGCTCACATGTGGTCTCCCATTCAAATGCAAACCAGGGTGGATCCTGCTTAGCAATGGGAACAATGCATGTTTACTACCACAAGACCAGCTCTCCTCCATAAGTCTTTAGTTTTTAGAGGTATCTGAGTAGGTGTCGTGAGTATTGAAAGCAACCCAATCCCTATGCCACAGAGTAGCAGCAATTGAAATTTCACTTCATAAAGTTCTAGGACAAAGAACATGCAAATTGCTGAAGGAACGGAGTGCTACATTGCATTTCAGATGAATCATTTCCCAAGAGCTAGCTGCAGGGAGGGACACATTACTATTTGCATTTGGCCAGTGTCTCTTCAGCATTATGATTTACACCGTCTTCATAGAAATGGGAGTGAAAACAGGAGACTGCTTTGGCCACAGTCCAGTGAGTGCTGTGGTCTGGCTTTATAAAACCCCACAAGGAGCAGAAGCTCTGAGCACTGTGGAGAGAGCAGGAAGGAGAAAAGAGCCAAGGTCTTGGAGATCACAGTATGTGGCTTTATATCCAATGAAGACCCGAAGGAGTAGGAGGCGGAGCAGTGGCATAGTGATGCTGCTGGTGGCCTGTGTCTAATTTTGTGTGTGGCCTGCTGCTGCTTATATTGGCCTTAGCAGCCCACTGCCAGCTTTAGCAGCCCCCTTGCTGCTGGCATCTGTGACCCTCACTCACTGCCACTGTCATGGCCAGCTTGCCTCCCTTTGCTGGCTGCAGTGCAGTTTAATGACATCACTGCCCATGACACAGTCAGCAAAGGGAAGCAAGCTGGCCATGATAGTGGCTGTGAGTGGGAGCCCAAGGTGCATCTAGGTAATTTTGGAGTCTGGTCCTAAATTCTTATGAGGCTCCCCCAGATTGGAGGCCCCACTGCACACGCACACGCACCCACACCCACACACCATGACGCACACAGTATTTTAACATATGGGTTCTTGAGGGCACAAACAGCTAAATTGTAATTTTTAAAACTTACCCTCACTGGGGGAGATGTCCGAGGAGGTGTGTGGCGGGGGTGTCCGTGGAGGTTCCACCTTCACCCGCCATCCTTCCTTATTTCAGAAATTGGCTGTTCGGCCACTCTTCGACCATTTCTGGCTCCCCCGCCCTCAGTCCAGTGGCCATTTTGGAGGCCAGCACAATAGGCCTCTGCATGGCCTGGGTAATGCAGGCCACGCAGACCACCCCACCACCACCTCAGACAACTCCCCCAGAGGTGGTGAGTTTAAACAAAAGAAAAAACAAAAACAAAAACTCTTGCAAACCCCTGGGGGAGGGCAGTTCAGTCCTGGGCCAGACCGGACAGGGGGTGGTTCAGTTCAACCCCGAACAGTAGAACTGAACCGGTTCGACATCGAACATGTTCAACGTCAAACCTGTTTGCACATCCCTACAAACAGCAAGTAAACTCACAAGAATGTAAGAATATAGAACAGGTATAATATTTATGCAAATATGTACTGGCAGAAACATTTCAACACACAACTTAACATATTCCCATCCCCCCTCTGTCTCTAAAGCAGAGGTCATGCTTGGTCACCCAGCACAGGGCCGGGCCACCGCCACCCAGGACAGACTATGGTGGCTTTGGAGGCCCCCAGGGTGTGTGGAGCCCAGACATCCAGGGTAAGAGTACCTCTGGTGGGAGCCACAGGCTAGCAGGGGAAGGGACTGCTAAAGCTGGCAACAGGGGGTGCTAAGTCCAGAGGGGGTGGGTTGCTAAGACCAGTGGCCAGTGGGGCAGAGGAGATGAATGGTGGGTGGGTGCAACAGCTCCCTGTTGTCGCAACCTCTAATTTGCCTGTGGCAGCAGTATGTTTGAATGTGGCACTGCTGTTATTGTTATTTTCCTTCAGGAAAGAAGGACTCCCACACAGCCAGCTCCTCATCCTCTCTGCAGTCTCACTGACAGTCTCTGCAGTCTTACTGACTGCAGAGAGGCCCCTCTCCCCAATGTCCAAATGTGGATGGGAGAGCAGGAAGGGGTATGGAACCGTGGGTCTGTTGGACCCAAAGTTCTGTATTACGTCTGAACTGGGCCATTGTGTGAATGACCTCCATGGTTTATTCTAATGTGCAGCTAGGCACATTTTGTGTAATGTAAACAGATTGTGCTATGTGAAATACATTTTTGTGCAGCTGGTGAAAATGTGAAAATGTGAATTTTTGTGCAGCTGGTGAAAATGTGAAATACATTTTTGTGCAGCTGTTCCTAGGGTGTTCAGTAGGAACTAGGTGGTTTCTTAAGAAATAGATGAGAAAAATCAGAAAAAATTAAAATGAAATAGAAAATCAAGATGAATACTGTTTCCTTTCAATCCTTTATATTACCCTATGGGACTAATTACTGTACTAGTCATGGGCAATTTATAATCCCTGATTTGAACCCAGCTCTTGGAAACATGCCTTTCTTTTCATTATAAAACATGAAGTCAAAAGAACCAAAAAAAATTCCTGACAAGGGTTGCTCACATGTTAATTTGAGGTACATTAGGTATTGCAGGTAAGAACAGCTGAGCCTAATGTGCATCCAGTCCCAAACTCTCTAAATAGAGCATAGGCTATGTCAGATTGGAGCTTGTCAGTTGGGGAGATTGTCAGTCAGGTTGGTTGAGCACTCCACCATAGTATTACACAGCTTTAGCAGTCAAGTTCAGAACTGATAAGGCAGTTTGTGGAAGGGGGATATCTAAGCATCCCTCCTCTTATTGGATCATTCAGGTTGAGGGTCAACCTGCCACTATTTTCTCCTCCAATGATTAGTTTAGGGAGAGAAGGGAGGCTGAACTCACCCAGAAGTCTTCATGGGCTCCAACTGGGGGGTGGGATCTGAAACTGAAACAAATTCATACACTATTATCTTGGATATCTTTAATGTCATGCACAAGAAACTAGAATAACTTCAAACTGAAAAAATCTTCCTTCATGTTTCATATCTTCTTCTGGCTTCCTTCAACATCCTGTGATCTCATCATTGAGAGATGCACAATACAAACCAAATGTCTCATTCCGTTTGGGCTTTCTTGACCATGAAACCATTGTCAGGAGAATTAATGTTTCCTACAAAGAGAAAACTAAGGTTTCTGCTTTCTGTCATTAGGCTGATAAGACCAAGTGCTTATCAAAAGCAAGAATATCCTCAAGATCAGTGGTTTTAGCAGCAGGCTAAGGGGCATTGTGTGTTCTTCTGCTCCTTTTATTCCACAGGATTCTCTCTTATTCCATAACATCAAAGCTTTTGGGGACAAGATTATCCAACTCTGGCAAAGACATTTTATGCAAAAGACAAACAGAACAAAAACTGTTTGAGCCTACAGGAATGTCTATTCAACTAAACCAGCTTAACTGTCATGAATTCCCTCTGGGAACCCTAAGAATTAAACTAAATTGGAAGGCCACTTCAGACACACAAAGGTTTGTTTACTCTAGAATTTTTAGTATACAAGACCTCAAACCAAGTCCTTGGGGAACCCCGGCCAGTCAGAGCAGGCTGGCCAAGGCTATATAGGTTAGTGGCTTGACTCATTACAAATCTTGTTTGTGTAGTCTTATCTGGCTGATTATTTGTGTATTTGTGTATTTGTTGTATTTCTATACTGCCTGATATAGAAATCTCCAGATGATGTACAAGTTAAAACATAATATATAAACAATATAAAACAATTAAAAATCTATAAAACAGATAAAAACAATCTCAGTAAGTAAAAACATATTAAATGTTTTAATTAAATATTTAATATTTAATTTTATTATATTAAATATTAATATGTTATATTATCGTATTAAATATTATCATATTAAATATTTAACATATTTTAATTTCAGTTAAAAGCCTGGGAAAGCAGGTACGTCTTGAGGTTCTTCCTAAAAGCAAACGGAGAAGGAGGTGCTCTTATTTCAGCAGAGAGCATATTCCAGAGCCCCGGGGCAGCCACAGAAAAGGCCCAGTCCTAAGTCACCACCAAATTCATTCATTCAGTTTCTATACTGACCTTCCAAAAATGGCTCAGGGTGGTTTACACAGAGAAATAATAAATAAATAAGATGGCTCCCTGTCCCCAAAGGGCTCACAATCTAAAAAGAAACATGATAGACACCAGTAACAGTCACTGGAGGTACTATGCTGGGGATGAATAGGGCCAGTTACTCTCCCCCTGCTAAATAAAGAGAATCACCATGTTAAAAGGTGCCTTTTTGCCCAGTTAGCACATGAGCTGTGGGAACCATAACTGGACCTCTCCAGATGATCTCAATAGGGGACAGGGTTCATGACAGAGAAGGCACTTTCTTAAGTAACCTGGACCCAAATGGTTAAGGGCTTTATAAGTAATAACCAGCTCTTTGTATTTCAATGGGAAACATTTCAGCAGCCAGTGCAATTCTTTCAAAATCAGTGTTATATGGTCCCTTCAAGTTGACGCAAAGACCAAGCTGGTTGTCTCATTCTGTACCAAGTCTAGTTTCTGAACTACATCCAAAGACAGCCCCACGTAGAGTGCATCACAATATTCAAGCCTAGAGGTTACCAGCATATGTTCCACTGTTTTAAGGTCATTTAAGGTCATGTGGAGCTGTGGCCTGCTGCCTCTGTGTAACATGTGTGGGGATGAGAGTGCATGCAGGACCGAGACCAGCTCCTGAGTGACTCAGCAGTTCCTGGGGTCACCTGCCCAGCTTTGGGCCTTTATAGGAACACTGCCTGTGGCAGCAGGCCCACCACCAGCAGGATTGCCACTTTAGGAGCAATGAGGGCAAGGGCCAGCCTGTTTGGCCCAAGGTCCCTTGTAGGTGTGTAAAGGTGGGTGGGTATTTTAACTCAGCTTCTTTTTGAAATCCTGAATTAGTTGAATTAATGTTTCTGGGTCTGTCTGGAGATGGGGAGACAGGGGGTGTATCCACTGATTATGGGGCAGTTATTCCAGTAGTGCTTAGGCCCTGTCTATTTAAGGAAATGCCTTTTTTGTGATGAGCCTCACCACATGTTAAGATAATCTGGAGAGGTTCATCTGTGGTTGCTGCCAACTCGTTTGGCGGCTACTCGGGAACGGGCCTCCTCCGTTGCTGCCCCTGGACTTTGGAATGTGCTCCCTATTGAAATAAGAGCCTCCCCATCTCTGGCAACTTTTAAAAAGGCACTGAAGGCTTTTAATTAGATTTATAGTTTTAAATTTTTTAATACTGGGTTTTAAATGTTTTTAATTGTTAGTTGATTTGATGTTTTAAATGATTTTAATTGTAAACCTCCCAGACACATGTTTTGGGTGGTATAGAAACATTTTAAATAAATACATAATAAAATAAATAAATATTTCAAAACTGGAGCAACTGTTCAGAGTTCCTCCTTCTCTATTTTCTGGGAAACTGGTGTAGCATAGTGTCTAAGAGCCAAATTTCACATGGCGTTGAATCTGACAGTGTGTACTTACAGATGCACTCACAGATATAAGTTGTATCTATTTTTTACTGGCTCTTTATTATGGGATGTATTGGAGGTCTAATTGTCAGAGGGGAAAGCCAGGACCTATCATTTAAAGTATGAATGCTTGGTTGTGAGATATTCTGAAGAAGCAGTAAAACCACAGTGAGTAAAACTTCTGTGTCTATTTCTTCCAGGAAGAAGTCTGAACAGTTGCCCCCTTTTTGAAATAGGGGGACATTTCATGTTTCACTGGCTGCATTCACACATACACTATAACTCCAGTTAGCCCTGACCAGAGTTAAGATATACAGCAAACTGCCATTAGCCTAACTGGAGTTGAAGGAGAGGGGAGACCCTCCCTGCCATTCGGCCTCCCAGCCAGCTCTGTGGCCAGACTGTGGGCAAGGTGCCACAGCGTCCACTGCTTGACGGCGGTGTTACGGTTCAGGCCTGATTTATATACGAAATATGCTCATTAGCTAGCACACAAAATTAGGCCTGGCTCATAGTGTCACCAAGTGACCAAGTTCTTTTATATGGTGACCATGTAGGATCTGGGCACATGGAAGAAAGGAGATCAAACCAATCCTCAAAGATTCAATGGGCTTTATTGAGTATAAAAGAACAACAACATCAATCAAACTGAGCAGAAAGCAGGACACTCTATCAATATATTACTAACAGCATTTAAACAGAATATCCTAGCCAGCACCAATATTCAAAGTGTTCCTAACTGACATATGTGTGTGTATTAAATCTTCCTAGAGCCTAATACAATTCAGATATAGATGGAAAAAGGGGGGTGTAAGGAAAGCTGAGGGCTGGCATGGGTTTTTTTTTTGGGGGGGGGAGATCAGGAATTAGTAGAGGAAAAGGGGAGGGAAGGAGAAGGAGGGGAAAAGATGGAGGGGCCCAAGGCTTGTAAGGAGCAGCATATTACCAGGACCAGAGACTTGAGAGCGGTGGATCTCTTCAGCTGAAGGAGCGAGGCTTCTTGGCTGGATACAGGAGTGTTTGCAGTTGCTCAGATCACGGCTGAGAGCCAGAGCACCATGGCTGGGGAAGTCTTGACTTCTCACTGCGCAGTAGAAGTCACAGACAGCTCCTGTCCATGGACAGAGTTTCTGCTTGTTGCCCCACGGCTTAGCAGCAAACTCTGGGATCCTTGTGAGCAGCTCTTGCTGTAGGCAAAAGATTGCTAACTCTCTGTCTAGTAGCCCCATTCTTTATAGTGTATTTTCCTTTGATCTCTCTCTCATAGAGTCTATTCAAACCTCATCTTTTCCTGGGTCCCAAAAAGTGACAACTTGCTGCTACCTTCTGGATAGTGTCTTTTAATTATTCAGGATATTGGCCAGTCCAGTAAGATCTCAATCTCATCGTCTGTAAACTGTGCGCTTAGAAAGGGGGGGGGGACATTGCCCAAAGCAAATCTGCATCTCTGAGCTACAAATGGCATCTTCCCAAAAGGTGTTAAAAGTCAGGAGTTAGTGAGAGAATTAGTTCTATTTGTGTGAGACAGCAATTACATTATTTCTTGTGTACCTCTATCTAGTGTGTAATTATAACAAGATAATATTTAAAGTAACATAAAAAGGGGTATATGTGTGAGACGAGCTAATCAATATATTTGACTAAGGCAGCCTGTCAGTGAGGTAAGAATTAAAGTCTAGAGGTGTTTTCTTAGGGTGGAATTTCTATAGACAGCAACTGAATAATCCCCTTTGGGCATAGCAGAGCCATCATTGAAAAAGATTAACATAAACTTCTTGCAACAGGAAAGAGGTCAGCCTCTTTCCTCTTCCACAGACATTATCTGGTAGTGAGTGTCAAAGTCTGGCCAGCTGCTAGGGAAGTTCATGAAGCAAGCGGAGCTGCTGAAATCGGATATGGCTTGGCTGAACACTGTCCACAAGGAATGTTGACAAACGTTGATTCTCAGCAATGAGTAGGAGGCTGGAGATGTGATTTATAGAGCAAGCCGAGAGCTCCAAGCTGGTAGGAATTCAAGGCTTGTCAGCCCTCAGCAACAGGCGTTTGCTCCTCCTAACAGCCTCTAATTGTGTCCTATGTCTCATGATCCTGCGCTGTTGTGGAGTCAGTGGTGTTTCATTGCATAGCTCTCCTTTGGATTGGTCCCTCATGCTTTCTGCTGACTCAGGTTGTTGTGCCTGCTCTAAATCATTAGTTGGATCTACCACAGCCATTTCCTGAACGCTGACAGCCGGGCTCTGCCCCTCAGACACTCCTGAATCGGCAGGAAAGTTGACAGCTTCCCCTTCCTCCTCGCTGTCGGAGATCGAGGGCGTGACAGTGAGTTGCATTTTAGCATTTGGATATAGCATTCAGCATTCAGGCCTGGCTTTTGTACTCCCTTGAGTAGCCATTTCACAATACAATGCTGGATTGCTTCCTCCTTCACAGAGCAGTTGAGATCTGGTATGTCAGTTCACCCTGAGTTCAGGTATTATTTCATTTCTTAATATAAAATGAAATCAGACACAGGCCTATATTCCATATACTTCTGGGCGGGTACCTCTGGTTCGAATATGTTGGGGTGGGCCGTCCTCAACAGCGGTTGGCATTTTCATGCATTTTTTGAGCACTCCGCCAACCCTCAGCAGGGGAGTCCTTTAAATGCCAGCACCAATTCTGCCTGCCATGGCACTGCCACTGCCCCCCAAGTGGCCCCATACCCCCAAAGCACCACACAAACTCCAATTCAAACTCCGTTCAAGTGGCTGGGGAAGGGGATCCTGCTTCCAGTGACAGACAGGAGGGGAAACCTCACATCCGCTAGAACAGAATAAGTAGATGGGGAGGGTAATGGATGCTGGGTGGTGGTGTCTGCCCACCATGATCAGGGAAGATATCACGAGGGGTGACCCTGACAGAGCACTCCAGGCAGAGCCATCACAAAGCCGCTTCAAACAGCTTGTTGCCCAGTAGGCTATCACTCTCATGAGAGGGCTAATCTACTGGGGATATGGGGCCAATCTATCTACGGAAATGCAGGTGGGGATAATATTCAGGCGTTATCCCCACCTGCAGACTGTGAGCTCATGATCTGAGCCTTCCACTTAACAATCAATCAATCATCTTTATTATGGTCACAGGCCAGCATAAGATACAGGAGATGATTACAATGCAGAGTGATACATTAAAAGACATATGGAAACATTAAGATGTATTTTCAAAGAAAGGAAAGGTTATATTTAAAGCAAGGAACCTGTTCAATCTTAAAGCTATTTAACTGCCATGAGTGAGTTTTGGGCCTTTTAGCGCAGACCATAACTTTGGTTTTTTGATGGTGAATTTCCAAGAGGTCTTCCTTGCATTACTGTGTTATGGTCCTCAGTGCTCTTCTAAGGCCCACTTAACCACCAGGGAATTCGAAGAGGGCCTGCTCTAGTGGGCCCCCTAACTATCTTTGTTGAAAAATTGGAGGGAAAAGTTAGTTCCTTCTCCTCAGGTCCCTCTACAGCCTTGTACATACCCCAGAGGGCATCTTCACACCCCATGTGCCATAGCTGTGGCTGTGGGCTGAGCCAACAGGACAGTATATTCACTCAAGTTTTAAAGATCCTGGGTCCAGTCAATCTGTGTGTCATATGCAGATAAGCAGGCATGGGGAATCATGGGAGAGGGCACTTTCCTCTGCTCCTACAAACCAGGGGAAGATGGGTCAACTGCATGGGCCACTGGCAATGGCGCACCTGTGCATAGGTGTGAATGGCCAGGCAGGGAGCTGGTTTCCGAGGCAACTCAGATGCCGCCCCCAGGAGCAGAAAAGCATTCTTGGGGATGCATCCGCCTACCACTCCTGACACTCTCTTGAGCAGGCCTAGTCCGTGTGGCCATTTTGTGGTCACACCTATCATCATGTTTTGATGAGGAGTAGCCAGGGGTTGTAAACCTCCCACCCCAGGGAAGTGGCTGTGCTCCACTTTCCCACCCTTTCTTTCTAAAAAATAGAGCAGGTCCCCCCAAAACCCCCCTGCACTCTTCCCCTGTGAGGACCTGTAAGCACCCAGAGGGCATCTAGACACCCCTTTTCCCCTTGCCCTGGTGCATGTATGATGTTGGTGGAGGGCTGGACACCGGCACAGACCTTTCTACCCATTCTAAACTCCTGGTTCCTGGTCTGTCTTCCCACCATATGCAGTATCCTTACTGTATCAAAGCACCCATGGGCTGATGCTCTCATGAGGGAGGTGTCAGGTGGAGAAGGGGATGTTTTGCCATCTGGAATCATAGCAGATTTGTCCTGGCAATTTACTACTACTATTGTATTATTATTGTTAAACAGAGACAAAGGCGCAGAAAAACTCAGGAAAAAAGTCAGATAAAATCCTCCATAAAAACACCGTAGAAGCCCTGGGGAAGTAATAAGTCCTTTACCTGGTACAGAAAATACATGAAACTCAGCACTAGTTGCGTCTCAGAGAATGTTAGGGTTGAAACTGACCTTGGAGATCTTCTAGCTCGGGGTAGGCAACTTGCAGCTCTCCAGATGATGCTGAACTAAACAATAAATTGTGTAATAAATTGTGGCTGGGAGAAATGGGAGTTGCAGTTCAGCAGCATCTGGAGAGCTGCACGTTGCCTACCCCTAGTCCAACCCCTTTATCTGGGCAGGGCAGCATCCTTGACGTATGGTCATCCACCCAGCCTCTGTTTGAAAACCTCTAGCAATGAAGACCACAACACTATGTGAGGCTGTTGAACAGCTTTTACAGTTAGGAAATCACTCCTAATGTAATTCTGGCTAGTAATTTCAACCCATTGATTCTAGTCCTGCCTTCAGGAGAAACATTAAACAAATCTGCTCCATCTTCTATGTGAGAGCCCTTCAGATATTTGAAGACAGCTCTCTTCCTGGAGAAAGAATTCTATACCACAATGGAGAGTGTCCTATCAGGAATCACCACGTGCTTCACCTCAAATGGGAGTTATTCACACATGGCTTCATGCTGCGGGGTAAATGTTAAGCAAAGCCACTTTGAATCACACTCATGGCATCAGGGAAGCAGCCCCTCCCCTCTGCTCTCGAGTTTTCTTTTGGTACAGGTTCACTTTGCATGCCTCCGTATTTTCCTTCTAGCCAATGGGCAGTGGGGGTGGGGGCGGAGAGAGAAAACACTCCTTGGGGAGGAACACAAAGTTGCCCTCAAAATCTCATGTCCTAGGCTGGGAGCATTTGTATACACTAACAGTTTTCTTCCCATTTTTCCAACCAATGCATGGTATTTTAACCAGCGAAATCCTTAAACAAACTAATATTGTTCAAAAAAAGTTAGCTTGAGCAAACACAAAGGTTTCACTTTTGTAACTAGAACTTAAAGAGTTTGCTTTCTGCAGCTAGGCAAGCCAGCTCGATTTGCATTTCTAAACAGCTATATCTGCATTCCTAAAGAGTGTATCCCTCTGATCATGTTAATGATTCTATGTCAGGGCCTCTCCCTATTTGCTCTGGTGTTTTCAGAAAAACTTGCTTAAAACCAGCATTTTGAAAACCCAGAATACATGGAGATAAGCTAGAATTCAGAAGACAAAGCCCGATTTGTGTGTGGAGTGCTTCCAAGGATCTCAGATGGACTTCGGGGTAAGTTTGGCTGGTGTGTGAATGCACACACTCTCTTCCGGAGGAGATTCGGGGTAACAGCCCTGTCTGTAAAAACTCATGGTGGAGAGAACTGCAGATGGGCCTCCAAGCTGGATCTTAGCAATAGGTCACTTTCATGTAAGAGAATTCCCACTTCATTTAAGGTTTTAAAGGGTTAGGACCATCACCTTGGACTGACCTCAGAATCGATCAGGAGCTGGTACAGTTGGTTGAAGACACAAATACAAGTATGACAAATATGTATATACTGCTTTTCAACAAAAGTTCCCAAAGAGGTTTGTATAGATATGGATGAATGAATAAACTGGCTCCCTGTCCCCAAAGGGCTCACAATCTAAAAAGAAACATAGGATAGACACCAGCAACAGTCACGGAAAGTACTGTGTTGGGGATGGATAGGGCCAGTTGCTCTCCTCCTGCTAAGAAAGAGAATCACCACTTGGGTCTAGCAGGACCCCAAACCTGATACTAAGGGGAAGAACAACCCTATTCAGCACACTTCATGTTACTCGGAGTAAAAATCCACCATGGTGTTCCAAAAGGATGACCTTCCTCCACTTCCGTTTTGGTAGATCTTGCATATGTTGATGCAGCATACTTTTTTGAGTCTGAAAAACCACATATTATCTTTGTTGCAATTTTCTTTGAAGTATAACTATATAATGATTGTCCTGTTATAAAACAAGCAAGATTTATAGGTATATCCTGAAGAGAGGAAAGAAATGTGAATGATGTAACGTAATTGTTCCTTCTCGTGTTCTAGCATCACAGATGATATTAATATTTCAAGAGATAAAAATGTGCTATATTCTTTTTAGAAGAGCTAAAAGGACCTTTGGATGAGCATATCAGAAACTTTAATATAAAACATCGTGGGCTACTGAAAATGGTAAGATATCAAAAAGGGAAGGTCTCACAGAAGCTCAGATTTCTGGCTGGAAAGCACCCAGTGCTGATGCCATAGCTATCCCAGATGCTCTATCTTATATGGTAAGGCAAGAAGAGATTGGGAGTAGAGCACTCCCCAAACATAAATAATGCCCTCCTTAAAGTAATTTCATCTAGAGCAATTTTCATGATGCTTATTTGTCTTATCTTGCACATGCCTTGGTTCATGTGACATGCTGCACATTTGATTTTGTCCTTTCTATCCCAGGAAGCATATCTAAGGCATGTTTGCCTTCCCTCTGTGCTCACAGGAGAGTTGAGTTATGCCTCAGAATACATGGGGAGCACTTGTTTCTCTGCTATTTTTATCCTTCTCTGTCTCCAGGGTTCAGGCAGTGTTGCAAAAATGTAAAATTATTTCTTTAATTAATTGATTATTGCACTGAATGTCCAAAATATTATTGATGTTCACCTGTGAATCCCAGCTGAATTTTGTACATGCCTGACATTATATCTATCTATATCACGTGTGTGTAGATATATCTCCCTGCCCCATGTTTTGTACTCACAGAGGGGAATGCTAACAATCAAATTTCAGTGACTATTAACATTCACTGGTTAATCTCTGCATTCTCCAGTGTTCACATTTTTCTAGGTTTGTCAGAATTCATCCATGAATGTGTACAATCAAAATGTTCAGACATTCACTATAATGTATGTACAGTATATGTGTGTGAAAGCTAATTGGTGTGCGCTGTAAACCCCACTTAATTCCTGCATTGGTGAAGAGTATTGATAGCTTGAGCATAGCCACTGTCACTTGGAACCCAATGGCTGAGGGAAGAGCTGGAGTCAGAAGGCTGCCCTGAAAATTTTAACCTGAAGGGTGGGGTATAAATTGAATAAAATAAATAAGAATGAATCACAGGCCCACTGACTATGGAGGCTGATAGGGAGGACTCCCCAGACCCTCAGCTGGGATAAAAAGTAGGAAGGTCCCAAAGGACAGAAGCAAGAAATGGTGAGGCGCTTCACACTAGCAATATGAAGTGTTGAAAGGAGGTCTGCAGTTTTGCCCAACCCTCCCCGCAGACAATCACTTACCCAGACGAATGGTGGCATGCCCAGCAACTCCAGAGGTTGGGTGCAGGGAAGTGCCGTTGTGCAGTGCCCGCTCCCTAAAGCCCCAATAATCCACTGCGCAAATGCGCAGTGGATTACTGGGAGCCCCCTCCCCCTCAAGTGTGCTGCTGTGAGCAGTCGCAGCAGACACAGAATCAATTAATAGCAATAGCACTTACATTTATATACCGCTCTATAGCTGGAAGCTCTCTAATGATTTAGCATATTGCCCCCAACATTCTGGGTACTCATTTTACCGACCTTGGAAGGATGGAAGGCTGAGTCAACCTTGAGCTCCTGGTCAGGATCGAACTTGCAACCTTCTGGTTACAGGGCGGCAGTTTTACCACTGCGCCACCAGGGGCTCCCTTAATCTCATTTAACTAGACGGCTACTTTGACAGCTTTGCTGCTGTGTAGCCACCAGGATGGGGTGCGGTCCCTGTGGTTCACACAAGCGAGCAAAACCAGTTTTGCTCACTCATATGGATAGCCTCAACGTGTAGAAGCTCCTCCTCTCTATGTTACAGCGAAGCATGGCATGTTCCTTTGTTATGGAGCAGTAACCAGCCTATTACACAACAAGGGAAGGCTCTGCCTCTTTCCCATCTGAGCATCCAGTAGCCTCTGCTTATTTTGCCCTCAGCCTACTTTTCCTGGAAACTGAGTAAGCAAAGATCACATTATTCCAGTTGTCTCAACAGCTGGGCTGTGGCGGGGTGGAGAGAGAGGACAGGATGGATGGGCTATACCATGAGGGTGGGGGATCTATTCAAAGAGAGGAGGGTTGAAACCCTTCCTGCAGTGATCTTCACTATTATTCAAGAGAAGTCACTTGGGCTAAACATTTTTGCCAGAAGAGCCATTCCCCACTGCACAGATTTCTGGGAGTGCTGTGCTTTCCCCAGCACCAGGTGAGGCAGGGGGACATTAAGAGAAATAAAGCCCTGGGAAGTGTAGTCCTTCCAGGGGTCACTCCCACATAGGGAAAGTGCTGGGAAGGACTATACTTCCCAGGGATCCATGCACATTTTCCAAGATGGTGTTGGGGCTCATGAGAGCTCTGCTTCTCTGAAAGGAGTCCTACCAGCGCTGGGAAAAACACTGCACTGTGTGGTGGATACAGTTACCTCTGCATGGTTGCTCAGGGAATTGCAGAGAGGGAGCTCTTCTGAATGTCCGAATTCATATGGGAGAGTGGAGGGAGAGGGGCGTGGAGCTGCTGTTCCATTGGACCTGCAGTTCCACATTATGTCTGAAGGTGGCCTTTGCCTGTGTGCAGATACTCAGGTCATCTCCACAAGGAAAACAGAAACCAGCCTCAGAATTGATAATGAAGACATTTAAGTGGTGGATAGCTTCTGCCTTTTAGGATTGACCATCAACAGTAAAGGATCCAGCAGTCAATAAATACGCTGCAGACTAGCACTTGGTAGGGTTATGAAGGCCTTGGAAAGCATATTTAGATGCTGTGACAGAGATTAGAATCGTTCAGACAATGGTTTTTCCCATGACTCTCTATAGATGCGAAAGCTGGACTTTGAAGAAGCACGATAGAAAAAGCATTGACACTTTTGAACTTTGGTGCTGGAGAAGGCTTTTGAGGATACCAGCCAGGAAAACAAATGGTTCATGGATCAAATCAAACCAGAATTTTCACTCGAGGCACAAATGTCCAGGCTCATACTATCATACTTCACACACTTTATGTGAAGATCCAGCTCTCTTGAGAAGTCCATAAGGCTGGGAAAAGTTGAAGGAAAGAGAAGAAGAGAACGACCAGCAGCAAGGTAGATGGACTCGATTATGACAGCAATGAATGCACCACTGAGAGACTTTAAAGGCCAAGTTGAAGACAGATAATCCTGGAGAGAATCTATCTATGTGGTCACTAAGAGTTGACACCAACTTGACGGCACTTAATCAATCAATCAAGGGGCATTGTGTGTTCTTCTGCTCCTACACATTCAGATGTGTTTTATTTCACAGGATTCCCCCTTGATCCATAACATCAAAGCTTTTGGGGATGGGATTATACAACTCTGGCGAAGAAATTTTATGCATAAGACAAACATAACAAAAATTGTTTGAGCCTACAGACATGTCTGTTCAACACAACTAAACCAGCTTAACTGTCATGAGTTCCCTCAAGGAACCCTTAGAATAAAACTAAATCAGAAGGCCACTTCAGACACACAAAGGTTTGTTTACTCTTCAATTTTTGTATACAAGACTTCAAGCCAAGACCTTAGAGAACCCCTGCCGGTCAGAACATGCCGGGCAAGGCTATAAATTGTTAAGGCTATACATTGTTTATAGCCTTAAGCTATAAGGCTATAAACAATTTAAGGCTATATATAAATAAGGCTTATATAAAGGGCAAGGGTGTAAATTGTTTTTTTAATTCTTTTTAAATTGTGTTAAAATTGTTTTAATATCATTTTAAGTAGTGTGTTTTAAATGTTTGTTTTTATGTTTTTTAAAACTAGTTGTACACCACCCAGAGCCTCTGGATAGGGTGATTTATAAATGCAACAAACAAATGAACAAACAAATAAAGTAGGTTAGTGGCCTGACTCATTACAAATCATATAATGTTTGTATAGTTTTATATGGCTGATTAGTTTTATATGGCTGATGTGGTGGAGGAGACATTTCACTGTCCACTATGCCCCTTAGATATTGTGTGAATCTGTTCGTATGGGACACTCATGTAAAATTACGATATGTGTTACTGAAGAGTGAACATCACCACCCAGAATTTGCCTCCACTGCGACATGTGATGAATGTAATTTTACTTGTATTAAAATCACCCCAGGCCAGTTTTGAGAGTGAGAAGCATGAGAGACACCTAGAGCAGCTTCTAAATCTGTGACAGCTCCTAAAGTGAGTCTATTTGTCATTAAAACTCCCCGACCCAAGGGATAATGGGGTTTGATAGGACAAAGGTCTTGTTTTAGGAACCAGAGAAACGTTGAACAAAAAAGGGCAATTCTCATCCAATATTACTCTGACCCTGCAGCATTTACGTTGTGCTCCTGCAGGTGGCATCAGAGCCAGCAAGAAAAGATCAAAGAGTTTTGTGGCATGGACTAATCCTAACAGATTTACTCTGGCACAAAAATAATAATGAATATCTAGAAGTTATTGCTTCCCACCTTCAGAACAAAGCAGGGATATGGCTAAATCACCTGAGAAAAATCCATGATGTTTCTCTTTGGGAGGAACCCTGAAATTATCTTCAAAATTCAATTTCTCCCTGGAGGAACCTGAAAATCTTTTTTGAGTTTCTCTTAGGAGAAATTTCAGTTCCAACCCTACAACAAAGCTAGATTATTTTCTCAACAGATGCTTAGTTCTCCCCTTTGGCTGGATCCAGCAGGGATCCTCTTACAGAGTCTTACATGACTGGCAAGAGCATGCTTATCACATAATGTGAGAAAAGGCCTTAAGTAAAAACAGGATCTGCATCAAAAATAGACAATAACATTGACTTTTTGCTTGATTATGTTGGTTTATTTTGATATTTATCTTTGGTGGAGAGGTTCCCAATGCAAATGAAGGACATATTCCTATTATTTCTTATTCAATCTTTGAATGAAATACAATCATAGGGACAGAGAGAAGGGCTGAGGTGTACTGAAGAGATCTATTCATCTGGTAGCCTGGAGGGGAGACCAGTAGTATGGTCTAAGAAGGAAGTCATTATCTATTGCATAAGTCATATCCACAGCAAACAGCCCGCACGCTTGATCCTCCCATTGCTGATATGACATCGCACTCGTACTGCGTGCCACACCGCTTGGCAAACCTTGGTGGATTAAAGCCTGAAATGAAACACAGAAGGGGTTCTTGCTGTTGAAAAGAAATCAAGACTAATGGCTCAGGCTCAGTTGTAAGTGAGCACAACATAGGAGACTGAAGAATGTCTTTACAGCTTACATGGCACAGACATTGAGGATGATACCATAATGGCTCTGAACATTTACATACACCCCCTCTCTGTGTGTATCCTCTGCGTGTCTGTATATGTGTGAGTGAGTGAGTGTGTATGTGTATATACACACACACACACACACACACGTATGGTGGGGGGTAAGCCACCTAATAGCACAACGGGGAAGCAACCTTCCTAGAGAGCAGAAGCCTGTTGGTTTGAATCCCCACTGGTGTGTTTCCCAGAATATGGGAAACTCCTATATCGAGCAGCAATGAAATAGGAAGGTGCCGAAAGGAAGGTGCACATACTGCGTGGGAGAAGGCAATGGTAAACCCCTCCTGTATTCTACCAAAGAAAACCACATGGCTCTGTGGTCGCCAGGAGCCAACACCGACTTGATGGCTCAACCTTTCCTTTTCCTATGGTAGGGATGGGGGAAGCATCTGGCAAACAATGGGGCCAAATGCCTGGGAAATGCAAGAGGTACAATCTGTGACAATTTCTATTAAAAAGTTGTATGCAAGATAAGAACAGTAACATCCACAACAGCAACAGTTCTGACCTGAGACAATGGTTTCCGCTCCGGCTACAGATGTTAATTAAAATAGCAAAGCTGGGATGATTGTGTCATCACCAAGAACTACTATTGTGAATGGTCATTGTTCTTGTCTTGTACACATTTGATGGAGGCTTCTCTGTGAGGTCTTCATTCACTGGCATCTTAAATGCTTCAGTGGCAGCATCCCAGGTTCCAGGAGACCCTGGAAGATGCCATTTCAGGTGTTCTGGAAATGTGCATATAGGATGCTGCATCCGAGGCACAAGAAACCATGGTGGGACATGTAATATATAGGGTACCTGATGTCTTTATTGATGACAAGCACTCTGAGGTATTTAGAAAGATTCTATATCTGCTTGTTGGAACATTTTCATTCTTCATCTCAGTTTTTGAAACCCTTTTGAGATTTCTCTGTGTGCTAGCTGAAGTAAACACTGTATCTTAACTTTCATTCTGTTCTGCTTACCGACTCCACTGAAAAATAAGGTAATGCATCGGTCCTGATTAGATTCACAAGTGGCGGTGCTGAAACAACGCCCTCCATTGGGGCAATCATAACACTCCAGAGCCTCCACAGCTGAAAAAGAAGGGAAGCAAAATGTAGACTCAGAGAGCTAAAGAGGAGTCAAGCCAATGCAAACACAGACAGCTATTTACACTGAGAACATGGAAATGTCTGGTCCCTGCACTTGTATTATCCAGTTCAGCTAACTTTAGCCTGAAATTCAGTCTTTGGACCTAGAAATGTTAAAAAACACATTCTTAAAAAGGAGTTACAATCTAAAAACATGAAGGGAACACGGTTGCAGCGGGAATCTTGAAAGTATACACTCATAGACTGCCAACGAAGTGGTTGGTGTTGTCACTTTAAGGAGGGGATGGCCAACATGATTCCCCTTCAACCAAAAATCAGGGCTGCTCATGGCACAAGAGCAGCTTTATTCTTATAACCCATTGCTGTGGTTGTGCCAAACAATCTCTGGATCAGAGTTTGGGTTGTTTCAGCAAATCTACATATCCCTCACTATCCATAACTTAGCACCAACTAAACTGAAGGCTAAAGATATTGTTCGGAGATGTGGAGTCAGGATGGCCCCAGGTGGCCCAATCTTGCTAGGAAGGACACCAGTGATGGATAAATTATGCCAGTGTTCACATTTCAACGGCCAGGAGATGTTCAATGGCCCAGAATAGTTAATGGTTGAGAGTTCTGCAGAGACCTCTCTGACTGGGGGAAGATCAGAGATGACTCATTCCCACGCAGCCAAGGATGTGTTGTGTGGACAGTAAAGCAGCAGTAGCAGGTGGGCAATTTTGGAGAGGAATGGACACGGCCAGCCCAGAGGCAGCTGCCTCAAGCTGAAGACTTGACAGCAAATTAGCTGCCTCAGCATAAGGCTGCTATATGGACAAGAGGACAGGTCTCCTGTACCTTTAAGAGAGGCACAGAATTTCAGCAGGTGCAGCTTATTATGCAGAGGAAAGAAAAGTGCACCTGCTGAAATTCCCTCTTCTGTGCCTCTCTTAAAGGTACAGGAGACATACTCTTTTCTTCTTTGGACCATTACCTCCGGTGCCTGCCTCACCAGCTGCCCCAGAGGCTATAAGCCTCCAGTGATTGATCCTCTTACTGTCCAAATTTAGATAGGAAACTCAGCACCGACCTGCCTTTGTTGTTGCTGCTGCTTGCACTGTAATGTGCCATGAAGCTTCTTTCAAAAATCATAACTTGGCATAATTTAAAGAATATTGAATGAGATTATACATTTCAGTTTTTGCAAAGAAGTTTGAGTTCACTTGAGAATTCGTTGTCCAAATTAGTCTTGGCTCTAGCAGGAACACATGCAGGACATGCCATAGGGGAGGCAAGGGGCATAGCTAGGGGAGGGGGCTGTGTTTGCCCCTCTCCCTGGAGGCCCCTCGGAGTGAGGGAGATAATGAAGAAAACAGGGAGGGGTGGAGCTGGAGGGGCCCCTCAGGAGCTGGGGAGCTTCATCCGCTCAATTATAGCTACATCCCTGAGGGGAGGTCAAAACTGACCATCCGGGTGAATGTCACTCACCTTGTAACAGAGCCACCATGGCAAAAATGCACAGAATGAGTTTTCTCATTTTCCCTCCTTCTGGAATGTTCTTAGCCAGCAGACAAGAAGAAGTTGTAAGTCAGGGTAAATGGAGAGGATGGTTTTCCTTAAACAGAAGCAATGCTATGTAATACCAGAAGTCCAAAAGCAAACTATAAAATGCATAATTTTATATAAGTTTATTATTTTAATACATTTATTATTGCCGTAAAGCAACAGAGATCAAACAAATGGCTAGAGCTGTAAGGGCCTGTGGCCCTTGGAAGGCCAGTGTACGTGGCTCCATTCAGCTCATTGGGTCACCAGTTGCAAAGGCCTGCTTTAAAGATTCCTTGGGATTGCCTCGGCCCATCAGACAGAACAAAGCTGGGAGCACAGTGAAAATACTCACATCCCTCCCCTCTAGTGCAATACTGCTCTGGGTAGCTCACTTAATGCCACTGCTGCCACGTGTGCTTGTGTTTGATTTGAAAGGGTACTATTTTCACAGAATGTGAAATTTGCTCAGAGAAGGAGTGTGTTTCTGGAACTACAAAACACGCCCCACACCTCCAGTTTATAAATTCTTTGCTCTGTGTTTTATACAGAAATAGTCTTCTCCCATCTCGCTACAGTTAGTCAAACTAAGCCCCACTGAAACCAAGAGTAGCTTCCATAACTTTCAATGGGCTTGGTCATGACTATATAGCCAGACTGAGTCCACAGAGAACTGTAAAGAGATATGCACATTGTTCTGGTAGAAGTGGTCGGCTGTAAGCTATGGACAGTTACTTCGAAGTAAGTACCATTATGGATGTTCACTTTTTGGCTTATCTGGAAACTTCCACCCTGCCTCACCCCTTCATGAGGTGCCTGGCATGGAGGACTGGGAGAGATGTGTGTACACACTGGCAAGATTGAGATTAGAAAAGTCATGTGTGCAAGGAAACTGGCCACCAGACTAGCACCTTTAAGGGGTCAGGCTGAGAGAATCTTGACCAGTAGTGCTCTTACCCCTGGACCTCAGGGTTGAATTCCAGGGCCTCTACACCCCCTGGGGGCCCCCAAATCTGTCCTAGGTGGTATGATTATCACTGGTCCACACTGCATCCAACAGCCAAGTGTGCTTATGACCTGCTCCAGGTGCTTTAGTGACAGGTGGGGGAGAGTGGGGAAAGAAATATGTGGGATGGGACTATGTTAAGTTGCATGTTGAAATGTTTCTGCTAATGCATATTTGCATAAATATACCTGTTTTATATTCTCACATTCTTATAAGTCCAGTTTCATCCATCACCTTTCATCCACCACCTTTTGTCCTGCTGAGGCAGACTCAGTTTTATGGTCAAGAAATGGTTAAGAAGGGTCTGCATGAACCCAGCTGCTCTAATTACAACTTGCTGACAGCACAATAATTCTTGTCCACTTGTTGGTATGAGGACAGGGCCCCTTGCTATCTGTAGATAACAACTTGCTGGCCAGCACTCGCTCAAGGCCACATTTGGGAGTGAAGATGCTGAAGAAGTATGCAGAGAGGGAGGGCGAAATGCTTAATTATAGCTTAGTATGGGAAATTGTCTGATTGGTAGTAATTGTTAAGATGACGATGCTTACTAATGAGAATTGTATCCACTATATGTAAATTGTTATGTGTATAGAAGGCGAAGCCACAGTGTAATCGGGGCTCAGCCTTTGGAAACTATTCCGCTGAGTCTAATTGCCGGCAATAAATCTGCTTTCTCTCAACTTGGTGTCAAGTCTCTGTCACAGAACCCGGGGAATTCTGCTACATTGCCACCAGGTGGGCAGAAATCCTTTGGAATTTTGATATCCCCTATAAAAAAGGCCACACAAGCCCTTCACCCTCTTGCTTTCCAGTCCTGCTCTTGGGTTCATGGCTTCATGCCACTTTGTCCTTTGGACAAGTACTTTAGGAGATGCACCACTCCCTTCCTTCCCACAACCCCAGGAGTTTTCTACTTTTGTTCCCCAAGAAGACCCCTCTTCACATCCTGGGTATGAGTGTGTGTGTGGTGTGTGTGTGAGAGAGAGAGTTTTAAGGTACAATTAGCTGGGTTAGGATTAGGAATTTACTCAAGTAGGCAAATTTCCCCTGCCAGCAGCCTTTGAGCAATATCTCTTTAAATCCCAGTGGACCTAAGCTTTCTCTGCCAAGCACCTTACCTGAATGTTTAATTCCCTTTAAACTGAAAATGGTTCTCCATTCACTCCTGGCACTCACCTGCTAAGCCAGGGAGCACCTCTTTCTGGACCACCTCTGCCCAGAAACTATTGCCTCCACTCCGTTTTTTTGTGGGTTTTTTGCTGTGGAGTCAGTGTTGACTACTGGAGACCACATTTTCTTGTTAGAATACAGGAGAGGTTTACCATGGTCTTCTCCAGCGTAGTATCAGATGATGCCTTTCAGCACCTTCCTATATTGCTGCTGCCCGATATAGGAGTTTCCCATATTCTGGGAAACACACCAGCAGGGATTTGAACCAACAGCCTCCTGCTGTTTAGGCAGGTTGCTTCCCTGCTGTGCCATTAGGTGGCATCTACTCTATTTACAAGCCCCCAAAGTCAAACCATAGCCAGAAAGCCAAGCCACAGTCTAAACCACAGAGGTAAGGAGCCGTTTCTACCCAGCCTTTTCTGTCTAACTTTCCCAGGGTCTCTTGGGGTGTTTGTGTCATGTGGAAATGCCCCACATATTCATACCATTAAAGCCTTACTCTGTAATCAATAAATAAATATTATTATTTGATCCCTGCTGTGTCCTTGCTTGTCTGGGGGAAAAAATTGTCTGTTTTTATAACTGTCCTTCTAAACCTGGGGGGTGCGTGGGGGACACCCCAAAAAGCCCCCTTGTAACAGTACCACTTAACTCAGTGGGGACTTATCTCCCAATAAATATGCTTAGGGTTGGAGTGCAAGAGGACAATTACAACTCACCCTCTGTGCTTCAAAAACATAGGTTATACAATCCTGCTAGGCACTTCCCCCATTGATTTTGATATGCTTAACAGAATGCTTAATTCTCTCCCATGGATGTTAATAAGAATCAAAAGTGCTCACATTCACATAGATCCTGGCTATATATATAATTCTTAATGCAGAGAAGACTAGAGATACCATAATAATACAATTAACTTTCAGGATTGGTTTCCTCTACTCTGTAAAGTTTTTGTGACTGTAAACCACCTACAGATTTATAGAGTTGGATGTCTTACTCAGAAGCCAGTCTCCTTTCCCCTCATCTTACTGCATACAACAATATAAATCTTACCTTATGCCCAGCGAAGATCTTTGTTTCTCTGCTGTTAGGCAGTCTCCGGTTTATATACACCCCTCCCCCTCCCCCCCACCCCCGGAACAAGGGGGAAATCACCTGCACACCTTCTCACCATAAACCAATGGAATTTCTCTCTCTGGTTGACATAAGCACAGAAGAAAGTTGAATGTCCTAATTGCCCTCTGGTCTGTGAGATAACAGGACATTCTGTGTTGAAACAGTCTTCCCCTCATTTCCACAGCAGGGAGGGGGAAGAAGGTTTGGGAGAAAAGTTGTAAAAGGTGGTGACTAGCAACTTACACTGAACTCACAAGGTCATTTATGGAATCAGGATGATAAGAGATTAAAGGGAACTAAACATACAAATGAAACCCCAAGGTAGGTCCAAGACACACTGCCTGTCAGGAGTAAAATGGTCTCTTTGTCTAGTGCTTCCAGGAACAACCCATTTTTCAAACAAGGGGCAACTGTTCGGTGTTTTCCCTTCTTGCTGCTTTCTGGGAAGCTGGTATAGCATAGTGACTAAGGGCCAAACTTCACATGGTGTTGAATGTGTCAGTGTGTACTTACAGATATAAGTTGTATTTACTTTTTTCTGGCTATTATGGGATGTATTGGAGGTCTAATTGGATGTGGGGCGGGAGAAGCCAGGAGCTGTCATTTAAAGTATGAATGCTTGGTTGCGAGATGTTCTGAAGAAGCAATAAAAACCAGGATGCGTAAAACCTCTCCGCCGAGTTCTTCCAGGAACTTCGAGGAGCTAGTTCTTCTCCTTTTTTGACATATGGAGACATTGAATGTGTCAGTCTGTACTTACAGATTTAAGCCTCCAAGTGAGTAAGAACTGTGTGGGGTCGTAATCTGAATCAGAACGGCAGCTTGGAAGTAGTGGGTATTATAACCCTTTATCAATGTGTTGTTTCCCCACTGAAAATAATCCCCAAAGCAGTTATTTAACCCCAGAAGTGCTGTTGCTGCAATTTGCTACAGATCCCTCTGGGAAACTCATGTAATTGGGGTATGAAGATGATGGACATACCCTTCTGTTTGTCTGTAGTCTATGGCTTTCAGGGGTATAGGTAAAGTGTACCGTTGAGTTGGTGTTGACTCCTGGCAACCACAGAGCCCTTGGGTTGTCTTTGGTAGAATACAGGAGGATTTTACCATTGCCTCTTCCTGCACATTATGAGATGATGCCTTTCATCATCTTCCTATATCGCTGCTGCCCAGTATAGGTGTTTCCCATAGTCTGGAGAAAATACCAGTGGAGATTTGAACTGGCAACCTCTGGCTTGGTAGCCAAGCCATTTCCCCGCTGCGCTTCAGGGGTATACTGCTGCTTTTTTCTGCGGAAGCTCCATTTATCCATCCTGGGTAATAGTTGTTTCTGGACTCATCCTCATTAGTTTATCTAGTTATTTTATAATGCCACCTAAGGGTCAGACTAGGAGTTTAAATATGGAGTTTGTCTACACGTGTTCAGTTTTGTTGTTGTTGTTCAGTTTTTTGTAAATAGGAACACCCCCTCCCCACACAATCCTCCATTCTAGATGTTTATGGGAGCTAGTGGTGTGCATGGACCGCGGAGGTGCGGTCCGACGCGGGGGGGTTTCTTTAAGGGCAGGGGGGTTGTACTTACCCCTCCTGCCGCTTTTCCCCCTCCAGCGCTCCAGTTTTTGGCAAAATCTTTGGGGCGGCAGCATTCTTCCCTGCCGCCCCTGCCCCCTTGTTGTTCTCCAAAACCAGAAGTAACACAAGCGCATGCGCCCGCCACCGCTGCCGCCTCGCATGCCGCCGACGTGCTCCTCTTTGCATTCCCTCCAGATCTCTTTCCTGTGTGTGTTCCCACAGCTTGCTCTGGGTTTTTCCTCGAACATCCCAGAGGAGGAGGCGAGAGACCTTCTTGTTGTTGTTAGTCTGACAGTCTATGTTCTGAAAGATTGACTATTCAAAACAACAGAACATTTAGCCCCAAGCATTATCTCAGCGAATGTATCTGCATGGATGTTAGTAGAAACCACTCCCAATTTGCAGAGGTCATTTATATCCCTACAGCACAAATAACAACTGAAGGATCCTCTAGGATAATTTATTCGTGCGAACAAAATCAATGGGCTCTACTTTTTCAGCGATTCCTTACCCACCACACACATGAATTATCCCAAAGTTTCCTTTCTCGACTTGCAAAAATGAATGAGAAGTTGGAGAGATGCTAGCCTGGGCTGACTTTTTGACAGTTCACATTTTGACAGGGCTTTATTAGTAATAGGGCCCACTTAGAATCATTCCAAACTATGTAAAGCAAAAAAAAAAAAAAAAAAGCCCTTTTGAGCATGTACGGAGAGCTGTTGTGGTCACAACCAAGTCCTGGACTTGAGTCCTGGCATCTCTCATTTTTGAAAATTGAGCTCTGAGTTTCCAACACACGGTGAAAAGCTGCCCTCTCCATTAGCCCCCCCACCAATGAACCTTGCACCAATCCTTTCTTTATAAGGGTCACCACCACCACTTGCCAACACTGTTCTCTGAGCCCAGCCTGGAATGGATTTTCTAGGTTCACCAAACTTGTTTAACACAGCCAGAAGCAAACCCAATTTCCCCCTACCCAAAGCCTACCTGCAAAGGTTGTGCTCCCTGCACCACAGAACTGCCTTCTCATCACTAACGAAAGCATGTATGGCTGGCTCTATTTTCCCATGCTCTGTCCTAGGTAAACACTGCCAGAGCTGCATGATTGACCACAGGTAGTTTCTTTCCCCTCCAGCCTTTGGTTTCCAGCTGGCTTGCTGGGAAAAGGCAGGCTATGGGGAGGGGGAAGGAAGGCAGCCTTGAAGAAGTACACAGCAAGCAGTACTTCCAGTGTCCAAAGCCCTTCGCTATATTTCTCTTATTACAGATTCCAAAGGGGCACCGGCTCCCCATTTGGCCCATTTCAATAACAGCTTGGATTCTTCCCAAGCAAAGTTAGCTACAGTCGGGAAAGCAGACAATAAGGAACACAGCTGGCAAACTCCCCTTCCTTGTGGAAGACTGGCGAGACAACTTGCCAAGCAGCCTCCTCTGCTGACTCTTGGCATTCTGCAAATCCTCCCAGCAAATATTTTTTTTAAAAGCAAAACTCGAATGTGCAAGTTTTGTAAAAAGGCAATTCATTGGCAAGGGCCTCCACACCTCATGGAGATGGGGGTGATTATATTATTCTACCCCGAATTGAATCATCCTGAAAACAAAGGGGCAGATTTGGTGTAGAATAGAATCACAGCTGATTGGTAGACCAGCTCTCCGAGGTGGGCTGACATACTAAGTCTGGAGCGGAGGGTTGGTCTACCTGCTGATCCCAATTGGTAGATCAGCTCTCCTGATTTTCCAGGGAGAACTCGTCTACCAATTGGGATCAGCAGGTACACCAACCCTCTGCTCCAAACTTTGTGTGTCAGCCCACCTCAGAGAGCTGGTTTATGAGCTGATGCCAATTGGCAGACCAGCTCTCTCCAGAAAGAAGCACCATTTTGAGGCCCATTTTTTCAACAAAATGGTCTTCAAAATGTCACCCAAATTGCCCAATCTTATTTGGGTTGAATCGGGGGTGACATGAAGTCAACAAATCAATTAGGGGATCTGCAATTTGATTCAACCTCAAATCAAATCACAGATCTTGATTCGTGCACACCCCTACTCTCAGGGTCTACTCATGGCCCCACCACTAACAGAGATCCAATTGGCAGGGACTAGAGACAGGGCCTTTTTGGTTGTGGCCCCTCAGCTTTGGAACATCCTTTCAGATGAGCTTTGCTATGCTCTCTCCCTCAGTGTTTTTAAAGAACAATTAAAGACACTTTTTAGAGAGACTTTTAAATGTTTTATCTGCTGCGTATAGCTAGTAGGTTTTTTAGTTCTTTTGTTCTTGGTTTTTAGGTTTTTACTAACAACATTTAATTTGAAACTTTTAAAATTTATAATTTAAAAGATGGTTTTAGCTTGTTCTTTCAACAGGTTTAATTTTATTATTATTATTATTTACTTTATAGTGTATCTATATCATCAGATATGAAACATTGTGCAAAGCGAATGAAACCCTGGTCATTGCATATGAGGATTAAGCATGAAGGCCAAATGGTGCCTACTAAAATATATATTTTAGGGATTGAAAGGAACCTACAAAGAAGAAAACTTCTGGAGAACTGAGGTTTTCATCTGTGCTCATATGTTTTACTTAAACTGAAGATGTATGTCACACTGACACGTCTTTAAAAAATGCTTACCAACTTTTAGTTTTCCTTTGTGTGCACAATAAAAAGCACTTTTCGTTGAGAGTATGGAGTTACTATGCGCATTGCATCATCAACGTCATCAAAGGAGTATATAAATATTTGTTGTAGTAGTAGTAAACATACGCTATATTCTAACCAGGAGTAACAATTACACCATGCTGGATAGAAATTTTGTTATAAATTGGCATATTTTGTTGATGGAAAACTCTATCTATCCATCTATCATTTATTTATTTATTTAACATATTTTAATACCACCCAAAACTCACGTCTTTTAGCATTGGCTGCACTGGACTTTCTTCCCTGGACCATGCAATGGCACTTGGACCACATAACTGGTAGGCACGATTTAGTCAATAAACCAGCATCTGGCAACTCTGAAACAATATCCTCTTCAGATTCAGAATAATCAGCTCCACAAATGTCAGATTCATTGTCACTACTGCTGGATAGGGATGTGTGAACCAACTCGAGGTTGAGCTGGTTTGCAATCAAACCCGGCCGGCTTGAGGGCTTGCCCTTGAGTTGGACCAGGCCCACTTCAGCTCTACCCCGAGTCAACCCTCCTGAGCCAGCTCAGAGCCAGTTCGAAGGTTCTAACTTAATTAAAAAAAAACCTTTTAACACTCACTGCCAGGTCCGGGTTGTCGGAGACTGTGGGGGGTGTCTGCCATCTCCGCCTCCCCCTGCCGGCCTTCTACCATTCTAAAAAATGACCAATTCAGCCCATTTCCAGGCTGTTCCATCCATTAGTCTGGAGGCAGCAAACATTTTGGAGTCTGCCGGCATGCCCAATGGGCCTCTGCATGGCCTAGGTCATGACCTGGCCATGCAGAGGCCCACTGGGCATGCACGGCGGGCACAAAACCAAACATGACCAGTACAGTTCGAGTCCAGTTCGGACTTGAACCGAACCGGGCAAACGGGTTCTGTGCACACCCCTACCACACATGCACAGAGGCCAAGTGAGTGCTGGAGCCTTGGCAGCCATTGTGCAGGATACCGGGTAGGGTGCCGCTGCTCACGGTGGTTTGTAGGTGCCGGCTGCAAGCTGGTAATCCCTTGTTAAAGGTACCGCTTGTGCCCCACCCCACCCCAGCACCACCTCACCAGCAGCCACTGAATTATATTATAACCTTGGTGTTATAAACAGCGTGTTTCACATACTCAAGGTGTAATTTTTTTAGTCATTTTTCTCAGAAGTTGAAGTTTCCTCCTTTCTCCCCACCTGCACTGGTTTGTTGTAAAAGCTTTATTAAGCCAAGTGGTGCAAGACTAAATGGGGTTTACCAAGGACTCCAGTAGGGCTTTAGTGTTCTGTTAACCACTTACTTTCCAGGACTGATGTATTGCAGTCCCTTAGGATGCAGTCCTTTGCACACTTAACAAGCAGTAGTGGCCCAGATGGGTGGAAGGGAGAGGCAGTAAATTAGGAAAGGAAAGTGGGAATGAGCCACACCAGTAGCTTTCTTACCACCCCTCGCTCTGTCTGTAGTGGCCATTACTGTTAACTAGGGATGTGCGAACCAGTTCGAATTTGAACCAGTTCAAATTCGAACTGAGGTGGTTTGAAGGTTCAAATTCGAACCGAACCAGCCATCAGGTTTGAGCTGCAGGTTTGAATTCGAACCAAACCAGGGGGTGGTTTGATTCAAACTGGTTTGAACCAGTTCAAACTGGTTTGGACCTCCAAAAGTGGGTGAGGTGGTAGCTGGCACCCATGGATACCTACCACCCAAACCCCAAAGCAATCGGACACTCATACAATTTTTTATGAATTTTTGAAAATTATTTTTATTTTTTCTCATAGGGTATAATGGGACTCAAACCAGCCCATTATTCCTTGTTGTGGAGCACCCATGGGTGCCAACAACCACCCAAACCCTGAAGCAATCGGACACTCCTACAATTTTTTTAATGAATATTTGAAATATTTTTAATTATTATTCTCATAGAGTATAATGGGACCAAAACAAGCCCATATCCCCTATTGTGGAGCACCTAGGGGCACAAAAGTGAGGTTGATGGTAGACAGACAGGGGTTCCTACCACCCACAAAACCCCAAGGCAATTGGACACTCCTCTGATTATTGGTGCATTTTAAAAATATTTTTGAATTCCTCATAGGGAATAATTAGGATTGCAGCAAATGTATAGCTTCACGTTGTGGGGTTGATCTTGGCTGGAAATTATTGGCTGGAAAGTTGATCTTGGCTGGAAAATTGGTACAAAACTTGGCCTGCTCTTTGGTCCCTCTCTGGTTGTTTCTTAAAATGTAAAATGTTGGCATGTATTTTGGCAGGGATATATTTTCTTTCTGTCTCTTAAAAGGGAATAAAGGAACTTGATTTGAAGGCAGAATCCTATTCTAAAATATTGCTTTGTGATCAGAATGCCCAGTCCCTCTTGTTTGTTTTAATCCAAACTAAATTCCTCAGCAAAAGTCCTACCTTTCTCTTTATTTATTGCTCAGGACACAACAGAGACCTGGTCCTTCTCAGGACTTCCAGAAGTTGCTGCAGTGACTACAGTACAAATGACAACTAATCATATTGCTTATGTCTGTAGTGAGACACAGATAAACACATAATGAGGGGCTACTAAAAACATCATTGAGGGGCTACTAAAATAAGTAGTCTTATTTCTTATTTCTACTTGCTGGATCAGACCATGAAGACCAACATATGGCTTTTAACAGCAGCCTGCCAGATGATGATGATGATGATGATTATTATTATTGATTTACACAGTCAGACAGGTGTTATTGACTGGTTTGTTTTATCCAGACATCGAGTCTTTCCCAAGGACCTGGGATGGCTGAATTTTATTGTCAGTTGTTATAGATATCGTAGCAGAATATAGGCTGTTCCCAGTAAAGCGGCTTTTTGTAATTGGCTGATGGTGATTTTTGTGGCCCTTATGGTGTTGAGGTGCTCTTCAAGGTCTTTTGGAACTGCACCCAGGGCGCCAATTACCACTGGGATTATTTTGGTCTTTTTCTGCCACAGCCTTTCAATTTCAATTTGTAGATCTTTGTATTTGGTGATTTTATTCCTATTTCTTTTTCTTCTATTCTGCTATCCCCTGGTATTGCTCTGTTGATTATTTTAACTTGTTTTTCTTTCTTCTCGACTACAGTTATATCTGGTGTATTGTGTGGCAGATGTTTGTCTGTTTGTAGTCGGAAGTCCCATAATATTTTTACATCTTCATTTTCTTCAACTTTTTCAATTTTATGGTCCCACCAATCTTTGGTTACAGGTAGCTTGTATTTTTTGTATTTTTTGCAGATGTTCCAGTGTATCATCCCTGCTACCTTGTCATGCCTTTGTTTGTATTCAGTCTGTGCAATCTTTTTACAACAGCTGATTAGGTGGTCCACGGTTTCATCTGCTTCTTTACAAAGGCGGCACTTGCTGGTTGTTGTGGATTTTTCTACTTTGGCTCTTATTGCATTTGTTCTTAGTGCCTGTTCTTGTGCAGCCAGTATTAAACCCTCTGTTTCTTTCTTCAAGTGGCCATTCTTAAGCCATTCTTATTTTACATTTATAACCCGCTCTTCCTCCAAGGAGCCCAGAGCGGTGTACTACATACTTTTCTCTTTCACAACAATCCTGTGAAGTAGTTTAGGCTGAGAGAGAGGTGACTGGCCCAGAGTCACCCAGATGCCTCCAGCTAACCCAGAAGCAGAGTATAAAGGCAACAATCCACCCATTGTTTCTTCCCAGTATATGGTGTTTAAATGTCTCTGTACCTGAAAGATCCTTTTAGCTCTCCTGATTTATTCAATCCTTTAAAAAAGCTATCTAAGACCTGCAACTGAATGAAACATATATATCCCTACAGTGTAAACTGAACTATGCACATGTCAAGATATCTATCTATCTATCTATCTATCTATCTATCTATCTATCTATCTATCTATTTGAAATGCACATATCCTGCCCCTCAGGGCCAATTTCTCCCATGGTCTTGGCCTGGGAGAATGCAAGATATGGTGGTGGCAAGGGTGATACAGCAGCCAGATCAAGATCTCTATTAGCATCAGCAGTTAATGCTCCTTGAAAATGGAAGTTCTTCACAACCTGCTTGAGGACAGAAAGGCTAGGGGCTTGTAAAATATCCCCAGGATAAAACTTTTAAATGGTGTGTGTGTGTGTGTGTGTGTGTGTGTGTTGCTTGTAACTAACTTTAAAACCACTAGCACTGCTAATAATGTTGCAGGATTCATAGCTTGGCTACTAAGCTACTGCCAACCCATACTTGTAATTTACAGCAAAAAGCAAATACAACATCAACAAATGATTTACAGCAAACATTCAAAGCTTCTAAAACACCTGTTTCTTTAAAAATAAATAAATCCATAGCTATAAGTATACCTTAAGGATTGCCTCCTTCCCAACGTACTTACCCTTTCACTGCATCTAGCACCCAAGGTCTGCTCAATGTCCTGCTGCCACCTGACATTTCACTGTTAAGTATGCAAGACAGGTTTCTTAGGTCATAGCACCTCAGTCGTGGAACATAGGACCATAGGAAGCTGCCTTATACCAAGTCAGACCAGGGTCTATCTTGCTCAGTATTGTTTAACCAGACGGACAGTGGCTTCTCCAAGGCTGCAGGCAGGAGTGTCTCTCAGCCCTAGGAACTTGGAATCTTCTGCATGCAGGTGCTCTTCCCAGATCGGCTCCATCCCCTAAGGGGACTATCTTAAAGTGCTCACACATGTCTCCCATCCAAATACCAACCAGGGTGGACTCTGCTTTGCAAAGGGGACAATTCATGCTTACCACCACAAGACCAGCTTTCCTCTTGTGGAATGCCCTTCAATTACAGTATTTGCCTGTTTCCCAGTGCATGGCCCAAACCTGGCTTTTTAGGAAGGCTTTTGAGGATGTTTCATATCTATTTGTGTAGTGTCATTTTATATCTATTTTCCAGCTGTTATTTTTATTGGAGGGTGTGTCCTTTCTGATCCTTTCTACTTTGTATGGGATTTTGCATTATCATTTAATATTACTTTATTTATTTACATTCTCTCTCTCTCTCTCTCTCTCTCTCTCTCTCTCTCTCTCTCTCAGCTAGGACAGTTCAAAGTGGTTCACAATTTAAATCAACAGGAAGATGCAATATATTAGGTATGCTATATTAAAAGGAGATTCTGATTGGGGTCTCTTCTAGTTCCATGCCAGCTGATGATGCAGAAAGATGTGGAAAACCCACCTGAAGTACCCCCCCACCAAGTCATGGGGGGGGGACACACCTTGAAATTGGGAGAGAATTTTCACTTAGGATGTGGAGAAATTTCTCCAAAGGTTGTCTGCGGTGGGCAGTGTTGGAGCTAGGACCCTGGCAGTATCAGCTCTCAGATGCAATGTCTCATAGTGACCACTGGGGGTTTTTTTTCAAGGGTCATGGATAAAAGTGCTGGACTCCTCCCCTCTTTGTTCTTCCAGTGTTAGTCTCCATTTTGTGTCTCCAGAGATGGCTGTTTGTTTTTAGTCTCTTTCCCCTATCAGCCTTAAGCTGAGCTTTCCTATCCTTTTGTAACTTCTACATAAATCCTTGTAGTTCTTCAGTACTAAAGAACTGTCTCAAGACCTCTTGCTTGGCTGCTTTCTGACCCAAGTGGTTTTGCCTTGCTATTTGGGGACTGAACTGCCATTCTTCCCCTACAGGCAGATGAATTCTCCCTCTAGACAGAAAGGGAGGTCATTGGGCTTAGGGATAGGCTGGTGGTACAAATACAATCCTTCTGCTGTTCTGTAGGGCCTTCTGGACCCCGGTGATTGATGATGAGGTAGAGCAAGTTTCAGGCACTTCATTCCAGAGGGAGGGAGCACAAAGGGTGGCTGGTGGCAGAGATGCAAAGCCACAACAACCTGACATAAAGAAGGTTTTAACTTATCTGTTGCTAGCCTCCTTGAATGTCACATTTTTGACAGGATATAAATTCGTTTAATAGGTAATTAATCACTACAATCAAATTACATTACAGATTTCAAGCCAAGACATAAATCTAGAAAGAACAGCAAGAAATCCTTATCTTCCTTAAAGAACAGAAGAAGAAAACTTTGGATATAAAAAGCTGGATATAAAAATGCCAGGTGAGCCCCTTTTGGCAGACATTGCCACGGTATGGGGGCACTATGATTTGTAAATGACCAGTTCTGCAACTTGGCAGATTTCAGTGGCAAACTAGTTATAATGGAGATAGCAGCCCCCCCCCCCCCGTCCTATTTTTTGGCTGTGCAACTGCTCCATTCATGTTCAAAGCAGGGATGTATGTGTGTTTGGGGAAGGTGGTGTCTGTTTTTAATTAGGGGTGTTGGCTTGGCCTGTTTGGTTTGAATTCAAACCAGAGTGGGTAGGTTCGGTTTTGGTTTTGCTCAAACCCTCCCAGTCGAGTTCGAATTTGAACTCAACTCAAACCAGTTCTAAAACGTTCTACATAGGGTATAATGGGGACTTGAACTGGCCCATTATTCCCTATGCAGAGCAACTAGGGGCAGAAAACTGGGGTGGGTGGTAGGTACCCATGGGTGCCAATAACTGCCCAAACTCCAAACAATCAGACACTCCTGTGATTTTAAATGATTTGGGGGGGGGGAGGAATATTTTTACATTTTTTGTATTATTCCCGTAGAGAATAATGGAGATTTGAGGATGCTCCATCTCCCACCTTGGGGTGGGGGAGTGCCTGGGCACCCCAAAGTGGGTTTGGGGGCAAGTCACATTTTATTTATTTATTTATTTGAATATTTATTGTATACTGCTTCCTCCAAAGTCTCTAGGCGATGAACAACAACAACACCAATAACATTTTTTAAAAAAATTGAAGGGCAAAAACCATGGAGAAACAGTTAGGTCTTAATAGGGCCTTAAAAGCAGCCAGGGAGGGGGCTGAATGGATATGGGGGGAAGGAGTGTTCCAAAGAAGAGGGGTAGCCACAGAGAAGGCCCTCCTACAGGCCCAGGCACCATGCACTACACCAGGGCCCGGGACACTAGGGAGGGCCAGCTGAGAAGACCTCACAGGATGGGATACAATCAGCCAAGAGAGGCAGTCCCAGAGATATTGATCTCATTGCCCACTGAGATCATCAGGAGAGGACCATCTGCATTTACCACCAGCTCGTCTGGTGGCTACTCAGGGACAGCCTTCTGTGTTGCTGCCCCGAGGCTTTGGAATGCGCTCCCTAGTGAAATAAGAGCCTCATCGTCTCTGATAGCTTTTTAAAAGTCTTTAAAGATGCATCTGTTCACCCAGGCTCTGAATTAATATTGTTTTAATTGTTTTAATGATGTTTTAAAATATTGTTAACATTTTTTTAAATTGTTGTGTTCTAAATTTCTTGTTTTTGTTTTTAACTAATATTTTATTTTCTGTTTTTATTTTGTTGTAAACTGCCCAGAGACATAAGTTTTGGGCAGTATAAAAATATGTTAAACTACACACACACACACACACACACACACACACACACACACACACACACACATATATATATATATATATATATATATATATATATATATATATATATATATATACAGGTGATAAGCCCATGAGGGTTTTGTACATGAGAACCAGCACTTTGAATTTATTTTATTTATTTATTGTTAAATTTATACCCTGCCTTTCGTTAAAAATATCCCAAGGCGGCTCACAATAAAATTAAAAAACAAGATTATAAAAATGACACATTAAAACATTGAGCTAAATATATATATAAACAAATCTGATTTAAAAAAATTAAAACACAAGCATAAAAACAGTACAAAATACAAGCAGCAGCAGTGGAGACAATCATATAAAAGCCTGGGTAAAAAGCCATGATTTGACATGCTTTCTAAAAACTGTGATGGAGACTGAGGAGTGGATACCCACCAGGAGAGTATTCCAGAAATCTGGGTGTAGCAACAGAGAAGGCCTTGTTCCGAGTGCACGACAACCTAGCCTCCCTCATAGTCGGCACCCGGAGCAGAGTCCCCTCAGATGACCTCATTAAGTGGGTAGCAACCCTTAGGAGCAGGCAGTCCTTCAGGTATCCTGGGCCCAAACCATTAAGGGCTTTAAAGGTCAAAACCAGCATCTTGAACTGGACCCGGAAATGAACTGGCAGCCAGTGCAACTCTTTCAGAATGGGGGTGATGTGCTCCCACCGGGCAGCTCCAGATAAAACCCTAGCTGCCGTGTTTTGCACTAGCTGCAGTTTCCGGATATTCTTCAAGGGCAGCCCCACGTAGAGTGCATTACAGTAATCCAGCTGTGATGTGACTAAGGCAGGGGTAACTGTGGCCAGATCTGCCTTCTCGAGAAAGGGACGCAGCTGGCGCACTAGCCGAAGCCGTGCAAAGGCTCCCATGGCCACCACCTCCACCTGAGCTTCTAAAAGCAGAGCCAGGTCCAGTAGTATCCCCAAGTTGCGTACTTGCTCCTTCAAGGGGAGTGCAACCCCATCCAGAACTGGTAAAATCTCCTCATCCCGATTGGCTCTCCTACTGACCAACAGTACCTCCGTCTTGTCTGGATTCAATTTCAGTTTATTAGCCCACATTCAACGCATCACGGCCTCCAACCCCCAATTCAGGACATCCACTGCCTCCCTAGGATCAGGTGACAAGGAATGATAGAGCTGAGTGTCATCTGCATATTGCTGACAACTCAGTCCAAGTCCCCGGATGACCTCTCCCAGCAGTTTTATGTAGACATTAAACAGCATGGGGGACAAGAACGAACCCCACGGGACCCCACAGGCCAACGGCCATGGAGCCAAGCATTAGTCCCCCAGCACCACCTTCTGGACCCTCCCTCCAAGAAAGGACCGGAACCACTGCAATGCAGTACCTTCCAATTCCAATACTCGAGAGGCGGCCCAGAAGGATACCATGGTTGATGGTATCGAAAGCTGCTGAGAGGTCCAGCAGAACCAACAGGGACACACTCCCCTTGTCTAGTTCCCGGCGTAGGTAATCCACTACAGCGACCAAGGCAGTCACAGTCCCATATCTGGGGTGGAAGCCAGACTGAAAAGGGTCCAGATAATCCGTATCATCCAAGACCCTCTGCAGCTGGGACGCCACCACACTCTCTATCATCTTGTCCAAAAAGGGAAGGTTAGATACAGGTCTATAGTTGTCTAGGTTGGAGGGATCAAGGGAGGGCTTTTTTAACAATAGTCTAACCACCGCCTCCTTGAGGCACGGTGGCATCCTGCCCTCCCTTAATGAGGCATTAATAATCACCTCCAACAATCTACTTGTCCCCTCCCTGGCAGCTTTTATTAGCCATGAAGGGCAAGGGTCAAGAGCACACGATGTCACTCGCACACTGCCCAGGATCTTGTCCACATCCTCAGGCTGCACCAACCGAAAATAATCCAACACAATAGGACCAGATGGTACCAGAGGCACATCTGCCAAAACTGCCAAAACTCTGGAGTCCAAATCGGCATGGATGTGAACAACTTTATCCGCAAAGTGACATGCAAACTGATCACAGCGGGCTGTAGATGATTCCTCCCCCATTACCTGGGGGGATGTGTGTAGCAATGTCTTTGTTACACGGAACAGCTCTGCTGGTCTGCACTGAGATGGAGGAGGAGAAAAAACATTTTTTCGCCACCCCCACCGCCATGGAGTAGTCCCTAAAATGGGCTCTAGCCCGTGTTCGATCGGATTTGGCATGACTCTTCCTCCAGCGTTGTTCCAGACATCGCCCGAGTTATTCATCGCCCTAAGCTCCGAGGAAAACCAAGGAGTCGAACGGGCTCCACCAAGCCGGAGAGTGCATTTAGGAGCAACCGTGTCAACAGCCCGGGCCGTCTCTCCATTCCAGAGATCAACCAGGGCCTAGACAGGGTCACCAGCTCTGGACACTGAAAACTCCCTGAGGGCTGTCTGGAATCCAAGCGGATCCATAAGCCTCTGGGGGTGGACCATCCTAATCGGTCCACCACCCCTGCAGAGGGCAGATGGAGCAGTCAAACTAAACCCCACCAGAGGATGATCTATCTGCGACAAGGGAATTGTCTCAGATTCCCCCACCTCCAGACGATTTATTCCCCGGTCGGCAAAAACCAGATCCAGAGTATGTCCTGCCATGTGGGTGGGGTCCGATACCAACTGAGATGGGCCCATGGTTGCCATGAAGACCATGAAATCCTGAGCCGCACCCACTAGGGGGGCCTCAGTGTGGACACTGAAATTCCCCAAAACAATAAACTTGGGGGAACCCAAGCCCATCTCCGAGACCACCCCCACCAGGTCAGGTAGGGAGATTGAAGTGCAGCAAGGTGGTCAGTACACCAGCAGAATCCCCTGCTAACTGGGCAAAGAGGCACCTTTTACTGTGGTGATTCTCTTTATTTAGCAGGGGGAGAGTAATTGGCCCTATCCACCCCCAGCACAGTACTTCCAGTGACTGTTGCTGGTGTGTGTCTTATGTTTCTTTATAGAATGTGAGCCCTTTGGGGACAGGGAGCCATCTTATTTGTTATTTCTCTTTGTAAACCGCCCTGAGCCATTTTTGGAAGGGTGGTATAGAAATCGAATTATTATTATTATTATTATCTTGTTTACACAGTCAGACAGGTGTTATTGACTGGTTTGTTTTATCCAGACATCGAGTCCTACCCAAGGACCTGGGATGGCTGAATTTTATCATCAATACTGTTGGTTATTATAGATATCGTCACAAAATATAGGCTGTTCCCGGTAAAGCTGCTTTTTGTAATTGGCTGATGGTGATTTCTGTGGCCCCTATGGTGTTGAGGTGCTCTTCAAGGTCTTTTGGGACTGCACCCAGGGTGCCAATTACCACTGGGATTATTTGGGTCTTCTTCTGCCACAGCCTTTCAATTTCAATTTGTAGATCTTTGTATTTTGTGATTTTTTTCTATTTCTTTTTCTTCTATTCTGCTATCCCCTGGTATTGCTATGTTGATTATTTTGACTTGTTTTTCTTTCTTCTTGACTACAGTTATATCTGGTGTATTGTGAGGCAGATGTTTGTCTGTTTGTAGTCGGAAGTCCCATAATATTTTTACATCTTCATTTTCTTCAACTTTTTCAATTTTATGGTCCCACCAATTCTTGGCTACAGGTAGCTTGTATTTTTTGCAGATGTTCCAGTGTATCATCCCTGCTACCTTGTCATGCCTTTGTTTGTAGTCAGTCTGTGCGATCTTCTTACAACAGCTGATCAGGTGGTCCACTGTTTCATCTGCTTCTTTACAAAGGCGGCACTTGCTGTTTGTTGTGGATTTTTCGACTTTTGCTCTTATTGCATTTGTTCTTAGTGCCTGTTCTTGTGCAGCCAGTATTAAACCCTCTGTTTCTTTCTTCAAGTTGCCATTCTTAAGCCATTGCCAGGTCTTGGTGATGTCTGATTTTCCACTTATATTGTGCAAATATTGACCATGCAGGGGCTTATTTCTCCATTTTTCTGCTCGGTTCCTGACTTGTTCTTTCTTGTAGGCCTGCTTTGTTTCACTGGTGTTGAATAGTTTCTCGTTCTTGACCATTTTAAGTGCATCTTCTTCACTGTCCTTTATATATTCTTCAAGGCCTCTTTTCTCCTCCTCTACTGTTTGATGGACTTGCAGCATTCCTCTTCCACCTGAGCTGCGAGGGAGGTAGAGCCTATCTACATCACTGCGGGGGTGCAGAGCATGATTGATGGTCATGATTTTCCTGGTCTTACGATCTAGCGTCTCTAGCTCTGCCTGGGTCCAGTCTATTATTCCTGCAGTGTATCTGATAACAGGTATAGCCCAGGTGTTTATGGCTTGTATAGTGTTCCCGCCATTGAGTTTGGACTTGAGGATTTTTCTAACTCTCCTGATGTATTCACTTCCAATTTTTCTTTTAACTTCAGTGTGTGCAATGTTATCAGCCTGGAGAATGCCCAAGTATTTGTAAGGTTCTTTCTCTTCCAGGTTCTGGATCTTGCTTCCATTGGGAAGTTCTATTCCTTCTGTTTTTGTTATTTACCCTCTGTTCATTATTAATGCAGCACACTTGTCTAGTCCAAACTCCATTGCTATATCGCTACTGAATATACGGACAATGTTTAGCAGTGATTCGATTTCTGACTGGGACTTTCCATACAACTTCAGATCGTCCATGTACAGCAGATGGTTGATTTTACTGGATGTTTTAGATGTTTGGTATCCGAGGCCTGTTTTGTTTAGTATTTGTGAAAGTGGGGTCATGGCGATTACAAACAACAGAGGGGATAGTGAGTCCCCTTGGAAAATGCCTCTTCTAATGCTAACCTGTCCAAGTGCCTCGCCATTGATTGTTAACTGTGTACTCCACCTGCTCATTGCTTTTTAAAATAAATATCTGAATGTTTTTTCTGACACCAGTTGTTTCTAAACATTTTAGTATCCATGTGTGAGGCAATGAATCGAAGGCTTTCTTGTAGTCAATCCATGCAACATTTAGATTTGTTTTTCTTCTCTTGCAGTTTTCTAAAATCATTTTGTCAATCAGCAGCTGGTCTTTTGTGCCTCTGGTGTTTGGGCAATTTCCTTTCTGTTCAACTGGAAGCTGTTTGTTAGTTAATAAGTGTTGCATCACTTCATCTGCTATTATTCCAGTTAATAATTTGTACATGGTTGGCAGGCAGGTTATCGGTCTATAATTACTTGGAACTGCACCTTTTGCTGGGTCTTTCATGATGAGATGAGTTTTCCCAGTTGTTAGCCATTGTTCAATATCTCCGCCTTTCATAATGTGATTGAACTGTTTTGATAGTTGTTTATGAAGGCTTGTTAGGTGTTTAAGCCAAAAGCCATGCAGTTCATCGTCGCCTGGCGCAGTCCAATTTTTAATTTTCTTTGCTCTTTCACTTATTAATTCTGGTGTTATTATCAGATCTTGCATTTGTTGGTTACATTTTTTGACCTCATTCATCCAGCCGCTTTTTTATTATAATCTATTGGATTTTCCCATAATTTCCCCCAGAATTGCACTGTTTCTTCTTTATTTGGTGTTTCTACGTTTCTTGCAGTTTCTCCTTCTATGCTTTGGTAGAAACGTCTCTGATTCGACTGGAATTGGAGATTCTGGCTGTGTTGTGTAATTCTGGCTTCGTATCTGCTAATCTTCTTTGACACTGCTGTTATTTGCTGCTTTATTATTTCCAGGACTTCTCTAATTTTCCTTGAATCTAGGTGGTATTTTTGGATCAGATACTGTTTGGTGTTTTCATTCTTCAGCTTCTTGTCTTTCATATCTTTCAATTTACTAGCATCTGATCTAAGCCTGGAGATTTTATTTTCTAATCTAATCTTCCATTTAGGTGATGTACTGCTTTCTTTTTTGACAGGTCCACTGATCTTATATCCGAGCTCTTGTGTTGTTATTGTTGCTGCACTGTACATTAGTTGGTTTGTTTCTTGCAAATTATTGGTTGTTATTTCTGCAAGTGCAGCATTGACATCTTTTAATGCCTGAGCAAGTTGTTTTTTGGCAACTGTTTTTAGAGCTGGAAGTCGAACCCTGGTGGTTGTTTGGTTCATGTGCTCAGTCATTTTTTGCTTTAGTTCTTGTTGCTTTTCTGTTAAACGGCATTTGGGTTTTTGAGGTGAAGGCAAAGGGGAGGTTGCCTGGTTTTGATTTTGAAACAGTTCAGCAACAGTGGCATCCTCGATTTCCAACACCTCCTCCACCTGCGCCTGAGCAACTTCTTCAATTGGTGATAATTCTTCTTCCATATCTTGAGCCTGTGTTGCTCTTTGCAGTTCTTCCAGCTCAACTCCTGTGAATATTTTATTTCTTATTATGAATCTTCTCTGGTCTGCTAGCCTTTGTTCTGTTATTTCTGTGTCTGGATGCTTATTTTTCCAAATTTGGTACATTCTTTTTAAATAACCTCTTCTAGTTGGACTAGACTTGTAATAGCAGATCATTATTTCCTTGTTGGCATTTTTCGTATATTTTTTTCGGTTAAGTGACGTTTCTTCCAGTAACTTTGCTGTCTCCAGCCCTGGTTGCTCAACTGAAGATCCTGAGTCCTGTTGCCCACTTGCCACCAGATGTCCAGGGACTATAGCACCTGGCACGGTCCTTGTTGACCCGGGCGACGACCGGTCCGGTATAGATTTATTAAAGTTACGTCTCACCATATTGTTGATGGGAGAGGCACTCTTTGTCTGGCTCCTCTGGTGAGACCTGTCCAGTATGGTTGGACCTCTGGCATAGCTCTCACCTTCATCAGAGCACACAAGCCCCACAACCACGCCAATGTAGTGCCTCACTGGGGGTGTAGTGCCTCACTGGGGCACTATTATTACATTATTATTATTATTATTATTATTATTATTATTATTATTATTAACATCATCATCATCATCATCATCATCATCATCATCATTATTATCTTGGAGACCCACCCTTAAGGACAAACACTCAAAATTCTGAGATTGCCTGACCGGGCACCTGGAAATAAGGAGGCTTTCTCAATAGATGACTGCAATGCTCCCTCCCCGACCCTCGAAGTGGGGCTGTTCCATGATCTGGAAACCTGGAGGACAGAGCTGACAGCAACCAACCCTGCCCAGCTCATCCAACCAGGTCTCCTTCACACATACCAGGTCAGCATGCTCATCCACAATCAAATTTCAGTGCTTGCCCTAGGCGCTATTTTCCCTAGATACGCCTCTGCGGTGGGAGTTGGGAAGGCCATTACAGGGGGAAATGGTCCAGGCAATTGAGACCTGTTCCTTTTTCCAGCTCTTCTCCCAATCCTCTGACCCCAGGGAGCTCTGAGAACACCCCCTCGATGATTAGGGTGCTGCTGCTGAATGCCAGGTCAATCAATGCTAAAACATCTCTCATCCACAATTTGATTGTGGATGAGAGATGTTTTAGCATTGATTGACCTGGCATTCAGCAGCAGCACCCTAATCATCGAGGGGGTGTTCTCAGAGCTCCCTGGGGTCAGAGGATTGGGAGAAGAGCTGGAAAAAGGAACAGGTCTCAATTGCCTGGACCATTTCCCCCTGTAATGGCCTTCCCAACTCCCACCGCAGAGGCGTATCTAGGGAAAATAGCGCCTAGGGCAAGCACTGAAATTGCACCCCTGTCTGAACATAAGACACCCAGAGGGAGTGGCCACCTCTGGATGTCTCCAGGGGGACTGTGCAGAGTATTAGTCTTTGGCCAAAGCTTCACTTGGACCCAAAAAATAATTAGTCAGGGAGCCATACTTGGGGCTGATGAGGGCTACCACTAGCCTCCAGGTCTTATATTAAAGCTTCATTTTAAAATCTGTATGAGCAGCAGTGCTAATGAGCTATCAATTGCTTCTTTCAAAACTGGGACTCTCTTGGGGCCAAGTAAGATGCAATGCCACTGAATCCCTATGAAGTTCAGTACAGTAAAGTATAAAAAGAAGCTGAACTTGCCCATTCAGCAAATCTAAAAGGGACACCATTTTTCTGCCTCTCATTTCTATCCACGATTAAAAGAAAAAGGACCTAGTCCAGAAGGAGCGGGTACATAATTTTGACTTTTTGCTTCACATTTGTATGTTCCAAGAGCCATCAGTGTTCAAATGTAATGAAAATAAGCAGATTCTCCTGAAGTGTGAATAGCCTTCCTTCAGAAAGAAAAAGACAAAACACAAAAACCAAAACCATACACACACAGCAGTTTTCTCTTGTAGTCTACTGATGATGCATTAATAGTTTTCAAAATCTAATGTCCCTGTTTAACCAGGATTTTTGCATAGACATGTAAAATAAATTGACCTGTTTGTTCAAAGCCTGAAGCATCTGGCAGTACATCACTCATTCACCATCTCAAGGCATGGGGTAAGTACAAATGCACTCTGAGAAGAGAAACCAAAACAATTTAGCAAACCTTATAAACCCTGACCCTAGAATCTAGTGGCATGAGCTATAACATAGGGAATGGCCTTCATGTTATAAAAGGAGACAAGAGCTGAACAGCTAGAATGCTATGCAGTATCTGTTCAGAACCAAATATGCTGGTCCATATCCATCCCATTGGAAAGTCCTTAAAACCCTATTAACATAAAAATTGCCTTGCTAGATCCATCTCGCCCACCACTCTAGCCAGGGTCCAGAGTTACATAAGGGATGAACAAAGGTTTGCATACTCCAAATGAGATGATTTCAGCATTTTAAAAAACGGGGTAGTCACCTACCCACCCACCTGACACAATGCCATATCACACAGCTTTTGAAAGTCTCTCTAATTTCAAAACAAGCAATTTATCATGTGATATGGGGTGGGGCTGCTGTTCAAAAAACACAACCAGCCTCCTAAATGACTCCAAAGAGCCTGCTCAGGCTCTTTGGAGCTTGAGGCCACGCCCCCTTTGACATTACATGCAAAGGGGCAGGGCCTCGAGCTCCGAAGAGCCTGAGCAAGCTCTTCGGGTGTCATTTCAAGCAGGGCTTCCTGCCTGAAAGCACCTATTCTTCCTTTCTCTCCCTCTCTGGAGGGAGAGAAAGGGGAATAGATGCTTTTAGGTGGCAAAAGCTGCCTGAAATAAGTGGCAAGTGCTCGCTGTGGGGGGATGCCTCTCTGGGTGGGGGCGGGGCATGGCAGGCACATTGCACCCCCCTGCTATGGCGCCCAGAGCACATGCCCTGCCTGCCCTACCCTCATTACGCCCCTGTCCCACCGCCATACCTCCCTCTGCCCGCTACCTGTGATATTGCTGCCCACACTCCATCTCTGTTTTTCTGCTCTACCAGACACATCCCCTCAGCCTGACCAAACACAGCTCCTCCATTTAGTAAAAACAAGGCCCAGGACTCATGCTTTCTTCAAGCTCTCATGCTGGCTTCTTGATGGCAGAATTAGGAAGGTCTTCTGGGCTCCAGGCAGCTTACCCCATGGCTGAGAGCCACAAAGATGAAAGCCCTTGTGCTCTCACCCTTCGGCTTGCACCAAGAGGCTCGTGCCAGCCTGCCCTATATAGCAGCAGCAGCAGAGGAGATCACACACACCTGGAGGAAAGGTGGGGCAGAGGCAAAAAACAGCACAGTCAATGCCCCACCCAAGCTCTTCCCTTCTTCCTTCCCGGGAAGTGAACCGGCAACCAGTGCAGCGACCATACAAGAGGTGTGACACTAGCAAATCTACAGCCACCCATAAGGAGGCGGGCCGCTGCATTCTGGACTAGTTGAAGCTTCAGCTAGTGCCATTGTGTGGCATGTTGTGCCACAATTCCGCCCTAAAGCCCCAAGCCGGTGGGGTTCATTGTTGTTGTCCTTAAATATATTTTAAAAGATGTTAGCCTGTTCAACCGAATGTCAATGCAATGAATATGAATCCCTCTCCCCATTCAGAAGAAGGACAGTGTGTGACCTTAATTGCTGTGAAAAGGAGGAGGGGGAGAGTTGTGGGCAAAGCCTGACTCAGGGTTTCTGTCTCAGCACACAAGCTGTTCATGGCATCAAAGAATGTCTTGAGTGCCAAGACCACCTTGGAAATGATGAATGCCCAGTCCCGGGTGGATAGGTTGCACACTTCCAATCCATGCCTCTTTGCCAGGGTGTGGATGGCCAGTTCTTGCTCCTGCAGGTGACGCAAGAGAAAGGTGGAGTTCCACCAGGTTGGAACATCCTGAGGGATCAGGTGTTCAGGTAGGTGAAGCTCAAGTTGCCTCTCCTTGAGCATCCGCCTACCCTTTTTGTTCCACTGGAAGAAAGCTGTTCTCTTGCAGCACCTCCTCACAAGAGCAGCCATGGCAGCGGCAGGATGGCACCCAGCACCTGTCTCTCTGGTTCTCTTGGTTAGACTGGAATAGGAGGACTGGCAGGGGAACCAACAGAACAATAAAGAGGAAATCTTCCCAGCCCTAGACATGTGTCACTCTCATTTTTTCCTGTGTCTATGATGGAAGCATCAGCCCCTCTTTCAAACTGTCTTCAGACAGGTCTGGCCCGTGCACTAGGCAGATGTAGCTGGTCACCTAGGGCACCAAATCTTGGGGTCCACAAATACAGACGCCATTATCCCCCACAGTGAATAGCCGCTGGGGTTCCCAGTGGCAGCTGGGGCGGTGATGAAGCAGATTATATATACCTTTAAAACCATTCCGTGTTCTGGCCTCCGTGCTGCTGCTCCCTCCATGTGAAGTCTGCCCTATTATGTGCCCCACCCCCCATGGCTGCTGTGCATTTGCAGCAGCTATTTGAGAGGCGAGTCCAGTTTTTTAAAAAACAACTTTGCATGGAGATGGGCAGCAGAAACTGGAGATCTTATGAACTGTTGAAGCTCTAATCTGCTTCCTTACCACCAACCCTGCCCCAGCAGTGCCAGCAACCAAGTCTGATTTGGGCACTTGTCCCCACCTTCAATTAAAATTATATTCTACACAGTACAGAATATCACATTAACAGAATGTGGGGTTGTGCCTAGCATGCCAGAAACCCTAGGGCCAGCCCCATCTTCAGCTCTCTAAGAACTGTGGGTGTCTCCAGCCATACTTTATTTTTAACTGTTTAGATTTAGGAAGTGAGACACACACTTAAACACGCAGATCAATGAAGCAGGAACAAGTGTCTGCAACCACCCTGGAACTCCACAATTCCACTCACAACAGAGAATATCCTAAATGGTTAACGAGGCAGAAGAAACCCCTCTTTGGCAATATTTCTTTATTAGCCTCCAGAATATCGAGAATGAGAGCCATTTCAAAAGCAAATCTTGCGTAGGTGGAAGTAACCTGCTTTAATACAAGAGCAGCTGCCATTTGATGTGTCTGTTGCATATAAAATGTTTGGATGCCCTTTTTGTAGTTCTTCCGTCACGCGAGAGTCTTTCCCCACTCAAACTCAACTAAGAAACCACAAGAGAAAAGGGATGCATTATATAAAGCCACATCCCAGTCATCTGACAATATCATCTATCTCCCCATTAGGCACAGGACTAAGTTTATCCCAGCAGAGAGCTGAGGCTATTCTGAGTCATCTGATAACCTCCACATCATGCACTGACCTCAACCTTGGACTAAAATAAACATAAATTAAATTGCAAACCTATCCGTAGTTATTCCCTCTCTCCCTTGTCTTTGAAAGTTTGCAGAAGTGTGGCAGCCGCATTGACTTTGCTTTCAGTGTATCCGGTTGTCACGGGCCACTGAAATGGGAGATGATTCACACAGAATTCTTGTGACTTGTCCTTGGAGAGGTCTGATGAAACACATGAATAGGTTTCTATCGATTCTTCGCTCTACAAGCTGCTCTTGGCAGAAATTGTTGTGAGTGACACCAGTTAAAATCACTTTTCCTCTTGCTGTGATTTAACATTCGTCCCTTCTCTTAGGGAAGAGGCTTAATTCACTGCAGAACCAGATGATAATGAACCCCTAAACATGAAGAATTCATACATGAGTACAGCTGAATTGCATATGTCAGTCTAGGCTGCTCTTAAGGAATCTGGGAAGGTACATGCTATTTATTCCTTAATTTAAATAAGTATACCCCCTGCTCCACTGTTCTTCCTGAGACTACCCAAGGTGACTTACAATCAGAACAAATATTACATAATAAAATCAGGGAGGAAAACATAATAAAAAGGCATGGTGGATTAGAGTGTTGGGTTAGTTCTGGGAAGAGCCTGACTAAAATCTCTGTTCACCATGAAGCTCACTACATGACCTTGGGTCTTTTGCTTATCTCTTATCTTTTCTAAGAGTATTTTGCAAGGGCATATCTTTTGTTGCAACACAGGTAACACAATTACATTGTTGTAATTGTTGTAATTGTTGTAACACATTACTTTTAATGTGTTTTAACTGTATGTTTTATTCCATTATTTATTGTTTGTGAGCTGCCAAGGGAACAATTGTTATGAGGTGGCAAATAAAGTTTATTATTATCTTTGACCTACTTTTCTTAAAGAAAGTAAGCTTACAAGATCACCCAGCTTTCTCTTTGTGTGTCCATGTGTGTGTGTGTCCCTCTATCAACTTTGCAATGCCTGAAATAATTAGAACAAAATTTGGTACAGCTGTAGGGACACATAGTGACACCTCAACAGAACAGTTGGTGATGATGTCATCCATCCCAGTTCAAGATGGTGGACATATTTGAGGCACAAGTGGGCTAGCTTGTGAACTGCCTATCCGATCTGAACCAAATTTGGTACAGTTGTAGGGACACATAGAGGCCCTCAAGGGCATAATTTGTGATGATATCATACAATTCAAGAAGGTGGATGCGTGAACATTTGAGACAGAAATAGGCTAACTTGTCAAGGCAATAATTATCAATTAAGATTATAATGAAATGAAAGTAGGCAGATTAGTTGTTAACAGAACAACTACTACTACTAGTAGTAGTAGTCATCCTCCTAACCTATCTCACAGGGTTGCTGTGAGGATAAAAAGAACCATATACACCATTATGAACTCCTTGGAGGAAGAGTGAGATATGACTAGTAGTAGTAGTAGTAGTAGTAGCAGCAGCAGCAGCAGCAGCAGCAGCAGCTACAATAAGAGCCACTGTTCAGAGTCATAACCTAACCACCAGCCAGTGCATCAGCTTCCCCAAAAAGCACATTAAAGAAGGCAGGTTTTCACAATGTACCTGAAGGACTGAAAAGTAGGGGAAGGCATTGCAGGAGGTTGGTGCCACCACCCAAAAAGCTCTGTTCCTCATAGATGCTCACTGCTTCCCAGAAGGCAACAGCACTTAGAGCAAAGTTTCAGATAGGGATTGAAGCATATGGGAAGGCACATACGGGTGAAAATGGTCCTTAAGATACACAGGTCCCAAACCACTTGGGGTTTAAAGGTAGTCACAAATAGGTAACTGATACAAGTTACAGAAAGATGGGGCAATGTGCTCCTAATACACAGCCCCTGCTATAAACTGGCCAGCTGCATCTTGTAGCACATTGCAGTGGCCCAGTCTGGGGGTGACCAGAACACGGGTAACTGTAGCTAGACCAGACCTTTCCATAAAAAGGCTGCAGCTGGCAAACCAGTTGAAGCTGGTAAAAGGCACTTCTGTTGTAAGAAATAACACTCAAAGTCAGTGATCATGAAATGGAGCACATGCAAGTGAATGAGGCCAGCTCTGCAGAATAGGAACACTCAGTGTTTGTTATGTTTTATGGGGGAAAGGCAATGGGCAGTAAAATTAAAGAGCAGAGAAAACCTGCTCTCTCACCATCACATCACCAGCTTCCAGCCCATAAGTGCCACACAGCAGACAGTAATGGAGAAAACCTGTCTCCCAGTCCGGATACTTCATGGCCTGATCCAAACCAATAGCAGTTTCACGATGGGTGGGTGTCTGTGTGTATTTGTAGTGAACTTGGAGAAGACTTTTGAGGATACCATGGACAGCCAGGAAAACAAACAAATCCAGAATTTTCACTCGAGGCACAAATGATCAGGCTCAAACTATCATACTTTGGACACATTATGCGAAAACCCAGCTCCCTTGAGAAGTCCATAATCTGGGGAAAATGGAAGGAAAGTCAAGTCAAGTCTTTATTTTGGTCTATGACCAGCATAACAGCAAATTAAACAATTAGGACAATCTACTCCTACAAAGTAAAAGGGGATCTCCATAAAATTACCTAAAACACCTAAAACATAATACAGTGAACGGAATAAGTTAAAAATTAAGACTATGGACAGAAACTATATAAAATTAATCAACACTAGGGACAGAATAGTACTGAATATAAAGGTGGCAAGATATCAAAATTGTGTGCCTGATACAGAACGGTGTTAAATCTCATACCATTTTTTGTTCTATACTATGTATGACAAAATCATATCTAACCAGTGGATGCAGCATACATACATACAGGCATTATAATGTTCAGTTCTTATTAAACTCTGAATGAATTTTGCTAGCTATTAGGCAAAACTTGGCCACATTATAGGATCTAAAGTCATTCTGATCTGTCAAAAGGAAATTAAGATATAAAGAATCAGTACAGCCTGGATATGAGCTAATGTATGGGGAGATAAGCTTATGCTAAGTGTAGTACTGACAATACAAAAGTACATGATCCATCGTTTCAATATCACATTGAAGGAAAGAGAAGAAGAGGATGACCAGCAGCAAGGTGGATGGACTTAATTACAACAGCAATGAATGCACCACTGAAAGACCTTAAAGGCAAAGTTGAAGACAGATCATCCTAGAGAGAATCTATCTATGTGTTCAGTAAGAGTCAACACTGACTTGACGGCACTCACTCACTCACTCACTCACTCAATCAATCAACCCCCCACAAATCAATTAAAAATTGAGTTAGCAATTACAAGCAACACCGTAGAATGCTAATAAAAAGAATGATTTTAAAAGAATTTTAAAGTGAAGCATAGAGTTGGTTGCATCTCATATTGCCTTGTTTTTAAACTGTCCCTCAAAACAGTATCTCATTTTTTTGTCTAATCCAACCTTGGGACACTAATTACAACTATGAAAACACTCCTAACAGTAAAAGCATCTAATTTGCATTTAACACTGAGGCTTCAGGGAGTAAACGTTTTAGCTTCACCAAAGGAAACTAATTGAGGATGATTCCCTGTGCTAGAATTATAATTAATTTATTAACAAAATGCCAATCATTATGATGAAGGGGGTGGAGAGGGGGTCTATACTATGCAGGGAGTCCAGATGGGATACGGTGAGTGGGGAAAATCTATCATAATACTTTTGTCTAATTTCCTTTCTTCATCTCTTCTTCAACTGGGCCAAGACATTAAAGCAATAATACTTGGCAGATCCATATTTTGGGGTGCCTCGTGCCCTCCTCTGTCACAAAAACTCCCTCTTCCCTTTAATCTTTAAGCCATATACTCTCTTTTACTTCATGAGGAGCAGGGAAACTTGACCCATTCAATTTCTAAGAGAAAGAGCTCAACATCTGAACACAGTAAAGTAAGGGGAGAGGTTTCACCCACAGCGTGGACAACTGACTAGCTTGCTTGCCCTTTTAAGGGCATAATAATGTTGTTCTTGTACCAAGCACTATTCAGACTAGGCCTGTGCATGACTGGAAATATCATATTGGATCTTATATAATACAATAGATATCGGTATCAGGTCTTTGGGCCCTTTTAAATATTGTTATCAGATTTCAGATAGGAAAGCCGATATGAATCAATCAATCAATCAATCAATCAATCAGTCAATTAACTATATTTATATACCACCCAAAACCTATGTCTCTGAGTGGTTTACAATAAAACAGTGCAAATTAAAACAAAATTAAAATATTAAAACAATTTAAAATGTAACACAATGTTATATTATCCTATAATTCCCATCCGATATAGGCTTCCCTATATCAAACTGGAATTATTTTCAATAGCTCCGATATTGGGCCAGTTCCAAGATCAGAAATCCAATATTGCTAATTCGAACAACCATTCTGAAACAAGATCAGACTTGTTTGCCATTTCTGAGAGTTCAGATCTATGGCTAATTGCATCTAGGGAAAGCTGTGCACATGTCACAGGGCAGCTCTTTAACCACAGGAAGAGAGAGGAAGGAAAAGGAGCATTTGCTATCCTTCAGTCCACAGAGCTCACCATGTACACGAGGACTGAGGTGTTGCAAAGGAAGACACAGCAAAGAGGAAGAACAGAGGTTCAGTGTATGTGAGATCCCAGGATTCAGTCCTTGTTGCAGCTTAATTGTAGGTCAGGCTGCATGCCATTCATACTTGAGAGTACTGACCATTAGAATGGTCTGCCCAAAGAGGTTATTGGATCCACTAAGATTCCAAGAAGCCTTGGAGGGATTTAATGCTGGCTTTGCTGGTGATCCTGTTGAAGCCCTGGTGGAGAATTGGAACAACTTGCTCACCAGGGCAGTAGACACGATTGCTCCCAAGCGTCCCCTATGACCCGCTTCAAATTTGGCCCCTTGTTATACGGAAGATCTAAGGGGGCTGAAGTGGCAAGGTAGGCGACTAGAGCGCAAGTGGAGGAAGACTCAACTCGAATCTGACAGATTACGACACAGAACACATCTAAAGATCTGTGCTCAGGCAATACGTGCGGCAAAGAGGCGGTTCTTTTCTGCCCGTATTGCCTCTGTGAGTTCACGTCCAGTGGAGTTATTCAGGGTTGTGAGGAGATTTGTATCTGCCCCCACTCCCTTGAACCAGAATTTGGAGTCATCGGTTACCCACTGTGATGTGTTTAAAGAGTTTTTCGCAGATAAAATCTCTCCGATTCGGGCTGACCTAGATGGAGATTCCACAATTAATTTGATGTATGAGCTGGAGGTGCCCAAAGACTCCTCTTATGTGATTTGACTGGATCGATTTCAGTTTGTGACTCCTGAGGATGTGGACAAGCTGCTTGGAGCGGTGAGGTTGGAGCCTACTACTTGTTCTCTTGACCCTTGTCCAACATGGCTTGTTCGATCTAGCAGGGAGGTTGTTGTAAACAGCCTGGTGGAAATCATAATTTCTTCTCTGAGGGAGGGCAAGATGCCTCCTTGTCTTAAGGAGGCAATCATTAGACCTCTTCTAAAGAAGCCTGCATTGAAGAAGCCTCAGAGTTGAGCAATTATAGGCCTGTTTCCAACCTCCCATGGCTGGGCAAGGTAATTGAGAGGGTGGTGGCCTCTCAGCTCTGGGCAGTCTTGGAGGAAATTGATTATCTAGACCCATTTCAAACTGGTTTTCGGATGGACTATGGGGTGGAGACTGCTTTGGTCAGCCTGATGGATGATCTCCAATTGGCAATTGACAGTGTGACTCTGTTGGTCCTTTTGGATCTCTCTGCGACTTTTGATACTATCGACCATAGTATCCTTATAGAACGTCTGAGGGGGTTGGGAGTGGGAGGCACTGTTCTACAGTGGTTTTGCTCCTACCTCTCGGATAGATTCCAGATGGTGTCAATTGGAGACTGTTGCTCTTCAAAATCTGAGCTTAAGTATGGTGTCCCTCAAGGCTCCGTACTTTCTCCAATGCTTTTTAACATCTACATGAAACCGCTGGGAGAGGTCATCAGGGGATCTGGAGCTGGGTGTTACCAGTATGCTGATGACATCCAGATCTACTTCTCCATGTCAACTTCTTCAGGAGCTGGCATATCCTCCCTAAATGCTTGCCTGTAAGCAGTAATGGGCTGGATGAGGGAGAATAAACTGAAGCTGAATCCAGATAATACGGAGGTACTTATTGTGCGGTGTCAGAACTCTAGAGACGATTTTGATCTGCCTGTTCTAGATGGGGTCACACTTCCCCAAAAGGAACAGGTTCGCAGTCTGGGAGTACTTCTGGATTCACACTTCTCCCTGGTTTCTCAGGTTGAGGCGGTGGCCAGGGGTGCTTTCTATCAGCTCCGGCTGATATGCCAGCTGCGCCCATTTCTCGAGATCAATGACCTCCAAACTGCGGTACATCTGTTGGTAACCTCCAGATTTGACTTTTGTAATGCGCTCTACATGGGACTACCTTTGTATGTAGTCCGGAAACTTCAGTTTGTTCAGAACGTGGCAGCCAGGTTGGTCTCTGGGTCATCTCGGAGAGACCATGTTACTCCTTTACTGATGGAGTTACACTGGCTGCCAATAAGTTTCTGGACCAAAAATACAAAGTGCTAGTTTGTATTTTGGCCCCGTTTAGGGCCAAAGCCCTAAATGGCTTAGGCCCTGGGTATCTGAGAGAGCGTCTCCTTCATTATGAGCCCCACCGCCCATTGAGGTCGCTGCCCCGAGATTGTGGAATGCTCTCCCTGCTGAGATACGATCCTCCCCATCTCTGGCAATTTTCAAAAAACAGCTGGGAACCCATCTTTTCACCCAAGCTATCTCAGCTTCCTAAATGTGGGGTTTTTAAATATTTGGTCTATTTTAAAATTCAAAACCCGATTTTGGGGTTTTTAATCACTGTAATGGTTTAATTGTTGTTTTAAAATGTTTTTAAATTGTTAATTGTTATGTTGTTTTTAAATTTGTTTTAGCTCTTTACTGTTTTAGTGGTTTGTTTTAATTGGAAACTGCCCTGAGCCATATTGGAAGGGCGATATACAAATCAAATCAAATCAAATCAAATCAAATCAAATCAAATCAATCAATCAATAAAAATACTGTACAGAGCCAATTGAAGGGTATAGGGCATAGCATGGTCCAAGGAGGCTACTTACATCATTGCCAGCTTCTCCCATAACTCAGGATGCCTTTTGTTCCATCTCCTATGCTCATCTGCTTGATTGCCTATACCTGCTGTTTATTGCCAAACAGATCTTACCTTTGTTTGAGCTTAAGGAGACAGAGGGTGCAGAAAATGCCCATGCCAGGCCCTTGTAGTGTGCCCTCTTCAGTCAGAGTCCTGTCCTGAAGGAAGTCAAAATGAACAAGGAGGAGTAGGAGGGTGAAGGATTCCTATCCACATACAAAGGCTGCAAGAGAACAAGAAGGCTGGCAAGCCCTCAGAGAAACACTGGATGGATACTTGGCACTGCTGCTGCTGACCTTCTGTAGGCCATGCATGTGGCCTACATATCTTTGCAAGTGAGAACATAGTGTGGTTGTGAGAGATGCCTGAAAAGAATACACAAGGTTTGTGATGAATATTTAGCAGCTGCAAAACAGTCCTCTGAACAGATGCTCAGTTTTTGGTAGTGAGCAAGTACATGAGAAAGTGGAGACACCTCTGTTCCCATGCCTTACTTACTCTTCCTCCCATAATGGGGCATCCATGCTGTCCATATTTGGAGATTCACCTGGGGGAAAGACTGTGATCACCAAGATACCTGGACACCCAAGTCCATGTCAGGAGCTGCGGTGGAACTCTAACTCAAGGTAGAGTGCAGTGGAACTCTAACTGGTTTGTTTTTGCTCCATGTGCCCAGGCTGGCATCCTCTAAGGCATGGGTGTAGCATCCATTGGACAAGCAGGGACAAATGTCTCTGGGCCCAGAGGGTCAGTCCCCCCCGCAGACTGCCCTGCCACCTCTGCCCCGTCACTGCTTATGTTGGCCTCCAGAGGTGGGGGGTGAGCTGAACAGGGCAGGCCACCCCCTGTGGGTGGGGGTGGCGGTGCTGTGGCTGTCGGGCCTCTCCGGCCAGCCTGCACAGTTCAACCATGGACGCTGCATGCCCGTGACATCACAGGCATGCAACGTCCATAGTCGAACAGCACAGGGAGGCATGCAGGCCAGCTGGAGAGGCCCAACAACCACAGCGTGGGACCAAGATGAGAAGCGGAGAGGCAGGGGCAGCGGTAGCAGGGTTGTGGGCAGCCAACATGAGGTAGGAGCAGTGATGGGGAGATGTTGGTTGCCCCGGCCCTTGCATCTGACATCAGACACAGGGGGTGGGGCTTGGGGTGCTGGGGCACATGCACACTTTGCACGTGTGGTGAGGGGGCACTGCCAAGATTTTGTCCCCTGTCCCTCGGGGGTCTCGCTACGTGTGTGCTCTAAGGCAAAAAAGAGATTGCGAGTGTTTCACCATCAGTAACCATGGGTAGAGTGGAATCCCTGGCATCCATCAACAGAGAGCTTATCTGCATGTAGGGGCTTATGGCCATCAGGCCTCCTTTTCTCTACAGTGCATACATATCCTCTTTTCCCCCATAATGACGTCATTGCTATTACCTTTTGAGAGAGGAAGGACTAATCAGGCAATGCAGTTAAGCCAATATTCTTGCAAGGGGATTTTTAGGAGTCCTTACCAGGTCGACAGCACAACTTTACCTTTACCAGCTGTCCATTTCTGGTAGATGTCAGCATCGTGGGGTCTTATACTCCAGAAACACAGAAGTAGCAGAGTTCTGGGAGGCCTGTATGCTTGTTATGTGCATCTCCAATCCCTTCGTGTTGTGCTGCTAAAAAAAAATGGTTTCCTGCAGACTGTGTGAGTGGCCAAAGGAGATTCATACTCCTTTGGGCAGAAGCTCCTGAAATTTCTAAACTGCTGGATTTTTTCTGCCTGTGCCACATTGCTGCTATAGTGTCTCCCTATCTCATGTTGTGTGGTGTGTGTGTGCATGTATGTGTGTTGGTGTGTGTGTGATGTTATGGAGAGATTTTCCCATCATGAATGTATTGGATCCTTCTAAGAATAGGGGCATCTTTGGCATACCATTCTATGATTGGTATATGCTTGACACTGTTGCCAATATCTCTGAGGAACGGGGATGATTGGTAGGTTCACTGTTCTGTTTTTCCCCCCTGCTCATTTTTTTCCTCAGCCTTTGTGTTCGCAGTGTACTAAATTATGTTGATATAAATGGACCACTGTGCGCTCTCTCTCTCTCTCTCTCTCTCTCTCTCTCTCTCTCTCTCTCTCTCTCATGTGTATACACACTAACGCATACTTATTCTATCAAATATCATTTTAAAAAGGAAAATCACTCATTACCATTTAAGTGCCAATTATCTTTTACAGATTGCCAGCTAGTGGGGGGTGCAGATAGGACTGGCTGCTGGTTAGGAAAAAGAAAAGAGATTTCCATTCATTTTGACTCTTGTGCATTGGCAAATCTGAAAGTGATGTTCCTTTTGTCTGCTTTAATTACATAATGGCATCTCTTTGATTAAGCACAGTCATTGGTATGCTCTTGTCCTGGCAACTTGCTATTTCACTCATTGAAGTCACTTAAAGGAATAAATATTTTATTACTTTAGATGAAAAATGCATATTGCCCTCACTATTTTAAGCTTTCTTCAGGCTGGCTTTAATCTCTTGCTATGTTCTAGCTACAGATCACATTTCCTTTTCTAACCTGGCTCCCATGAATTGAATGGAAATTCCACCACAGATTTCAACAGCAACACAAGCTGCTTTCAGTCATGTTTATAATGGAAAATGTCTTTCATCATTCAAATGAAGAAAATATACCATCCCCAAATAACTGGGACACATAATTGTATGTGTGGGGAGGTGACAGAAGGAACTATAGGTCAGTTCTAGCTAGAAATAAACAATTCTAAGAGATGTGCAATGAAGATACACATTTTTAGGACAGTGAGAGATCGGCCACCCACACGATTGCCGGCTCCGAGCCAGAGCTGGAGGGGAGTGGGGGCCACGTGGCCCCCAGAAGCCCCAGTATACCCTGTGCGAGCGTGCAGGGGGTCTATTCGCGAATAGCCGCGGCACGGAGCTGCACTCATGAGCAGATAGCCTGGGTTTGCAGAGCACTCGCTCTCCTAGCCCGATTTTTGTTAATCATGAGACTAGCCCCTGTGTCTTAAGGAGGTATTATTACACCACTTCTTAAGAAGCCTGCTTTAGACCTCTTAGTGATGAACAATTTTAGGCTGGACACTACGGTGATCAAGAGGGGTGGCTTCTCAGCTCCAAGCAGTCTTGGGGGAAACAGACTATCTGGACCCATTTTAAATTGGCTCTTGGGTGACTTCCTTGGTTGGCCTGGTGAGTGATCTTTCTTTGGGAATTGACAAAAGACATGTGACTCTGCTAGTTGTTTTGGATCTCTCAGCAGCTTTTGATACCATTGTCCATGGTGTCCTTCTGGATCACCTCAAGGAGTTGCTGGACTGGGAGAAACTGTTTTGACGTGGTTCAGTTCCTGTCTCTCAGGCAGATTATGGATGGTGTCATTTGGAGACTGTTGTTTTGGAAATGAGAGCTTTTGCATGGAGTCCTGTAAAGGCTCCATTACATTTAATTTATTTGTTTGTTTGTTTGTTTGTTTGTTTATCATATCTACACAGACAGACAGACATATATAGTCCATGTACATAATCCAAGATTACAATATAAAACAAAACAATTAAAACACTTTCATAGAATAAAAACAATTCACAGAACAAAACAAAACAATCTTAAAGAGTTTTTTAAAAGTTTAAAATTAATTTTAATTAAAAACCTGAAAAAACAGGTGTGCCTTAAGGGTCTTTTTAAAAGCAATCAGAGATGGATTTTGTCTCCAATGCTTTTTAATATCTACATAGAACTGTTGAGGAAGATCTTCAGTAGATATTTAGGGTGTTATCAGTATGCTGATGACTCCTAAATCTATTTCTCTATGACAACATTATCAGGAAATGGCATAGCTTCCCTAATGCCTGGTGATATGCAGTAATGAGTTGAATGAGGGATCATAAATTGAAGCTGAATCTGGTTTACTGTAGGGGGCCAAAACCTAGGAGATGTCATAGATCCTCTTATTCTGGATGGGGTTACCTCAGGGGAGTAACTATAATAAGGCAAGGGGAAACAGTTGTCTGGGGGCCCACTGCCTTGGGGGGGGTGCCCAGAGGCAAGTCACATGATTGACTCCCCCAGCCACGCACCCACCTGGGCTTCCTTCAGTTGTATGCATCCTCCAAAATTGTTGTGAGTGTTAGGACCTGGAGCTACCAGAACAGCATGTCTTTCTCTAGTACCATTAAATGACTTGCATTGTCCACAATTTACAAAACCTTTTTGAAAGTAATTTAAGATGATGTTCTATTGTGGCACATAGGTAGGTGTGTGTGTGTGTGTGTGTGTGTGTGTGTGTGTGTGTGTATGCTTTTTGTTACCACTATTCAGCCTCATTTAGGATTTCTTTCCTTCATGAGCTGAGCTTCAGTGAGGGGGTGCATTTTAAAATCTTGTCTCTGGGCCCACTCCAACCTTGCTACGCCCCTGGGTTACCTCACAAGGATCAGATATCCTTCCCTCACAAGGAGCAGGTATGCGGTTTAGAAGTACATTTGAATCCAAGTCTCTTTCTGGTTTCTTGGACTGAGGCAAAGACCAGGAGTGGTTTGGTTTTTGTTTTTTTGGGTTTTTTTAAAATCAGCTTAGGCTGATAAGTCAACTGTGTCCATTTCTGGAAGAGAGTGACCTCAAAACAGTAATGCCTGTACTGCTGGACTATTGCAATGCGCTTTATGTAGGGCTGCCTCTACATCCAAAAACTTCTAAATTAGTACTAAATTCAGCAACCAGGCTGGTCTGTGGGTCAACAAAAAGAAACCATATCAATCCTATTATAAGAACTTTGTACTGGCTGCTGATATGTTTCTGGATGAAATACAAATTGCTAATAAATACCTATAAAGCCTTAAATGACTGAGGCAAGAGAGCACCTTCTGCATAAACCCCACCATTCATTAAGATCATTTGAGGAGGACCACCTGTAGTTGCCACCAGCTCATCTGCAGGGGACTGGGGCTAGGCCTTCCTGGTTTTATCTATCTATCTATCTATCTATCTATCTATCTATCTATCTATCTATCTAATTTATACCCAGACCCTCCAGTACACTACTGCTCACAACATTAATAAAACAGATACAATGTAAAATAAGACTGATAAAGGTAAAGAAGTTATATTAAAAACACCAGGCTAAAACCACATTTAAAATAACTTTTTTTAAAAAAAGTTTCAAATTAAAAGTTATTTTAAAAGCTAAAAACTGAGAACTATAAAAACTAAAGAACCTACCATATATGTCGCAGATAAAACATTAAACAGCATATTTAAAAAGATGTGTTCTTAATTGTTTTTAAAAACCACTGAGGTAGGGAGCATGGTGGAGCTATTCGGAGAGGGTGTTCCAAAGCCAAAGGGCCACAACTGAAAAGGTCCTATTTTTGGTCCTCACCAACCAGATCTGTTAGTGGTGGGGCTATGCAGTATATGAATGGGACAGAAAAGACCCCACAGCTTTTGGTTAGCTGTGGTGCAACCTGGGAGGACTACATATGCTAAGGGTCTATGAAGAAAGGCATTGCCTTTTAAAAGAATATGATACAGGCTTGAACACAAAGTTAATCTTGTTTATATCCCATTCTTTCAATGGCTTGGAATAGGATTGCCATAGAAGTACTACAAATACTACTATATAGTACTATATAGTACTACTATATAGAAGTACTACAAATCTTTCAAAAAGTACCATGGTAAGGTCAGAGAAATATATTGGAGGAGCTTCCAGTCTCAGAAGTGTGTCTGTAATATCTGGAAATATGTTTCATGTGCTTCAAGCTGACTTCTTGTCATTCAAGGAATTAGGTTACATCACACACTCACTGAATGCATGAAACATACAGTAGGTAATGGTTTTGCTTTTCTTGGTTTAGCTTTTCTTGCTTTAGCTTGATGTTTAGCTTGCTTTTATAGGCGAACAGTGTAAAAATGGAAACAGATTAATTTCAAAACAGAAGTAGATACGAGGGTGGCTCCACAATCAGATCACAAGTTTTAGGCATTATTACTGCACATCCATGGCAAATTGGCTGCAATCCAAAAAGCACAATTTGGTCAAAAATCCTGGCTTAACAATACCTTTATAGATCAAAATGTCAAGAATATTTCAGGGGTCTCTCTTTCACTTGTCGGGTGAAAATCTATTCTTAAAGTGATGAGGTATCAAAGTTCTGAATTTAAAACTACCAGAACAAATAACATACCGCAAAGTTAGGTGACTGGGGGGTGATCGGTGATTAAGTGACAATACAGGTTACTTGCTGTCAATCATCTGCTGATCTGTTGCCTTATCACAGGCCCACAGGACCTGTCAATGGGACGCAAGTTGGGATGTGATATGTTTATCACTTGGTATTTATGAGTTTTCCTGCTTGTGTAAACTGATGTCAGTCTGAATACATCAATTTAAATCAAAACCCTTCCTTGTAATTTGATTAAGGATTGGGCAGTAAATATGTCAACCTCTTGTTGCTGTTGTCAACCAAATGTTCCAACTGTTTTTTTAAAAAAGAAGTCTCCATTGTATTGTAAGATCAATTACAAAGGAGCAGGCAGCTGTAACAAATTCCTTTTTGCAAAGTGTGAAGACAATTTTTCAAATATATACAACTTGATTGGGCTGTTAAACAACCAGCCAAGGGAAGAAACTGTGACTGGATAAGGGCTGAATTTTCATAGGATTCTGTTTTTGTACCAGAGGTTGTGAGCCTCAGTCTGAGTAGGATCAAGTTTATGGCTGTGCCTACCTCAAAATAGGATAACTGGTGGCTGTAGTGTCAATCACCCATATATTCACTTAGCTTATCTTTGGTTTCTTAGGCAAGCTACTAAGTTCTTCTCTCCCATCTGCAATAGGAGGATAATAAATCATGTGCTGTGTCTTTCCCTGGTGCATTCCAGCAAGGAGAATGGTACCAGCAGGAAGACAGGCAGCACATCTATCACTGCTTCCCTGCTTCCCCAGAGAGTTCTTTAACAGTAAAAAAAGTGAGAAGGCCAGCATTACCACTTATGGTGAGGGACGCCCGCCCCCTCAGATTTCTGCTGGAATTTCAAGGGGCTCCCTGCCTGCTGAAATTGCCCACCCATTTATGTTGCTGGTGGAAATAGTAGCAGAAATGGGTGTTGGGGGGTTGGGTGCATCCCTAATATTGATCTACTTTGAAACAGTATTACACTACAATGTATGAAATTACCACCACTACTATGATTGCCAACTTCTTACTGATTCCGCTTTGTTGGCTTTAAATGCAGTCTAACATGCAGAAAGAAGGCAAAGCTTTTCTTATCACCAACTCCATGCTAAGAAAAGCTACATATGAAAAGCCCTATATGAAACGTATTCATAGAGGGCTGCTTTGCTCTGCTAACTGGGCAAATAGGAATCTTTTAAAAGTGTGGATTCTCTTTATTTAGCAGGGTGAAAGCAACTGGCCCTATCCAACCCCAGCATAGTAACCCTCCAGTGACTGTTGCTGGTGTCTGTCTTATGTTTCTTTTTAGATTGTGAGCCCTTTGGGGACAGGGATCAATCTTACTGAATGACTGACTGGTTTCTCTCTCTATGTAAACTGCTTTGGAATTTTTTGTTGAAAAGCAGTATATAAACATTTGTTGTAATAGTAGTATAAAGACATGGCAGGAAGGCCTGTAGAAAAGGGTTGGCAACCTTTACAACTGCTACTAATTTGTCATTTTCAAGAAAACTTCTAAAGGTATAGCTACCATGAGGATTTAAATTGCTGTAGCAGCCATTCCCAGAAAATCCTGAAACCTGTAATTCTATTAACAAAGGTAGCTAGGGATACCTAATAGAGAATTCTGAGTGCTTCACTAAGCTGCAGTTCCCAGCATGCTTTGGAGGAAGCCATAACAGTTAAGTAATATAAAAATCAATGACTAACATCCAGATTAATAAAGCAATGGAGCAGTGAATGCACAGTATGCACTACAGCGGAGGCCAATTTTCATTGATCTCTCCTTTTCACTGTAGTTTGCCTGTGATTATCAAAAAAACCCATGTCCCTGAGGGCTGTATACCTTCTGGAACATATTTTTGGGAGTCACAGTCAGCTATAGAGGGAAGAGGGTGTGTGACTAAAATCACACTTCTCATAGCGCACATGCATTTTGCTAGTCTGGATACTGGCCAAAATGTAAGTTTGTGGTATAGACAGGACAAGAGAGAAACTATATGCATAAAAATAACATTTCTTACCCTCATTATCTCTGCCACTGCCATAAGCTTTTTAATTGGAAATAAGGTCTTTTGTTTTGGCAGAAAATATTTCTTTTTAAAGAAACATTAAACCACACAAATTGAATGCTTATATGATCATAATGATTGGAATAAGCATGCAAATGAATAATTCAACATGTTTGAAACATGAATCATAGCAGACAGCAATTTAGCCTCAGAAAGATAAATATTGATGCTCAAAAAAACCCAAATTCATTCCTCAGCAAGCAGGTAGAGTCCTTGTGTGAAGCCCAATTTTTAGGATAATTAAGGTAGAATTAAATGCACACACCTTGCTTGTTCTGAGACTCAGAGTGATGATTCTTTTTTTAAAGTTACAAATGAAACAATGTAAACAGGAAGTCTTGTTTTCTTTCTTGGGAGAATAGCTAGTTAAGCAGAATAATTGCTCAGAATTTTTTCAAACTTCCTAGTAACGAAGGTTAATTAGCAATTGAAAATAGAAGAAATAGCAGTGTAGTCATGCTACACAGAATTGAGCTATCTACATAAAAGCCAGTTCCCAGCAGTATCCTGCCATATTCTGGTGTGACAGAATGTAGGGTTGGGCTATTAAGACAAGCTTAATTTTTTCAATCGCTGGGCTCATCAGTCATAAAGGACTGAGTCAGTGTGCCTTCCTTCCTGAGTCAGTGTGCAACTACAACACCACCTGCAACAGACTAAAAAGGTTTTGGGAGCCCCCAGGAGGAAGGAAAGGATAGGAACAGGAAGTGGGGGCAGGGGGAGGAATAAGGCGGTTGGAGGGAATTGTAGTCGAGAAAGAGCTGGGCAGAGAGAAGGACAACAGTGAACAAAACCCCCTCTGACCTCTGCAACTCTGAGGTTAAGCAGTGTGGTTTATTGGGTAGAGTGTTCGACTAGGACTGGGGAGACCTGAGTTCAAATCCCCATTCAGCCATGAAACTCAGTGGGTGACTCTGGGCTAGTCACATCTCTCCCAGCCTAACCTACCTCACAGGGTTGTTGTGAGTATATACATAACCAAGTACTTCCTCTGGGCTCCGTGGAGGAAGAGCAGGTTATAAATGTAGGAGCTTAGTAACAACCTACAATATACTCTAGAAGAGGCATGCTTGTGACTGGAAGTGCCTCTCTTTTGTTGCTGTCCAAAGCAGCTGTGCAGACAGAGAACACAGGGGACACAGTCTGGACCTGGGTGGGCAGGAAGGTCACTTTTTCTCCTTACCCCCTGAAGCAGTGATTTGTCCCTAAGAGAAATAACTGCTTTGGGGGCAAATTACTAATCCAGGGGGATGATTTTTGGCAGGAAAAAGGGGTCTCAGAAAGAGTGATGTCCTCCTCCCCACTAGCCCAGTCCTGACCAGGTTTGCCCCCAGCTCTGGCATGACAGCAAAAGAAAGAGAAAGACAATTCTGGTTGCAAGCATCCCGTGCCATGTGTTTGAGTGCTCATGTAGTTTGGCTCACAGGCATCTAATCTGAGTTCACCAGAGCATGGATAACTTGGGGTCAAGCGATTCATTCTTATTGGTGGATTTGCAGCTAGTCATCGACTGAAGCTGGTGGGAAAGTGCTGCTTGCCATGGAGAGCATCCAATAGAGAAAGATTTCCCTCTCTTCTTCACACATTTGTAATTGTGATTTATGATCAGTTGATCAGTACTGACGAGAAACACTTTGGTATTCCAGTCCTGAGCAGAAACATTCAGATTAGGTTCCAGATTTGCCTCAGATTAAGCACTGATGTTATTATTTAGAAGAAATACTGTAATAGTTACTGCATGGATCACAAAAAGCAGCCCTGAAGTCTATAGGCTGAGGAAGCATTAGAGAGATTTGTAGAGAAGTCCATCAACACCTATTAGGCAGGCCAAAATGGAACCCCCATGTTTAGAGGCCACATATCTATGATGCTGAGAACAAACAGGAGAAGACAGTTACGTATATCCCCTGCTTGGGACTTGCCAGAAGGATCTGTCTAGCCAGTGTGTGAAACAGAATGCTGGATGAGATGGATTAAGGGCTGATTCATCAATGGAAGGACTTTGAAGCTTCAGAGGAGTACTTTTCCTGCAGGGCTTGCAGAGATGCTTGCAGAGATACACCCAACACCACCCTTAATTTTAGATACTAAACATTGATCATGGCAAGCAAAATTAAAGCTTCAGCCTTCTGCCCTTATCTGGGAATTAGGATCAGTTGTAGAAGAAAACAGCAGTCAGCATTTATTATTTATTACACATTTATACACTGTCTTTCCACCATTCTGTGCCCAAAGTGGCTTACATAAAATAAGAAAAACTTTAATAAACTCCAGAGCCATCAACACAGCCAAACACATGAAAACCCAAAATTGATATGAGTTGACATGCCACTTGACTTGTTCACAGACACCTACTGGCTGTTTTCAGATACACCGTTGAGTACACATGGGTCCTTTTCAGACAAGCATCCCTGACTGGGCTCCGTTGTCACATCTTGCAGATGGTGAGGGCAGGCATGTGGGGGAGCAGGTTGTGGCTATTGCTTCTTCTTGTAGCTGCCTCCAACTTGAGCTTGCTGGCTCTCTATCAGTGGAATAGCTGTAAGGGAGAGGGCCTGGGCCAGCAGGTGACCCGAGCTGGGAGCAGCCCCCTCTGCCCCTCAGATGACTGAGAGAGTGGCACCAGCGCGATCAGGAGCTGCTGCCACTTCCACTTGCTGGCCCACTTGTTTGGGGCAGGCCCAGGGCGTAGCAAGGTTGGAGTGGGCCCAGAGACAAGACTGTAAAATGCCCCCCCCCACTGAAGCTCAGCTTATGAAGTAAAGAAATCTTAAATGAGGCTGAATAGTGGTAACAAAAAGCCTATGTGCCACAATAGAACATCATCCTAAATTTTTTTTTAAAGGAATTGTAAATTGTGGATGATGCAAGTCAGGTACTAGAGAAAGACATGCTGTCCTGGTAGCTCCAGGTCTTAACACTCACATCAATTTTGGAGGATGAATACAACCGAAGGAAGCCCGGGCGGATGCACAGCTGGGGGAGTCAGTCATGTGACTTGCCTCTGGGCAGTGGGCCCCCAGACAACTGTCTCCCCTTGCCCTACTATAGTTACGCACCTGGCCAGGTCCCGCCACTGTGCCATAGGCAGCCTCAGCAACAAGACCTTCTGGGGAATGTGCTCCCTACCTCCCCTCCTTGCCTTCCTGTCCAGAGTCAGAGGGCAGGTGGCACAGTTGTCCCTTGATGCTGGCCCAGGCAAGCAAGTGTTCAGGGAGAAGCCACGGCTGCCTGCCCCCTTCATCTGGACAGCAGTGAGAGGCAAAGGGGGAGAGGAGAGAAGGTGGCAATGCAAGCAGGGCTGCTCTCCGACGGGCTCCTGTGTCGTCTGGATCGGATCGGATGGCCTTGTGTGTTGTCAGGGACTCGGACAAGCTGCCCGTCGCTGCTTTCCACGCTCCCCGCCCGTTCATTTCTTGCGCAGATGTGTGTGTGAAGGACAGGCAAGGCGGAAGAAGCAGCTGGGTGGTGGCAGAGATAAAAGCCTGTGCGACGGTTGCTGCCTACTGAACGGAAGCAAGGAGGAAATTGGGGAGGGGGCCGCTCCTTCGGAGACGCGGCCCGAGGAGGAGAAGAGCGGGGAGGGGGAGGAGGAGGAGCAGCAGGCGCAAGGCAACAGCGAGGCTGGCAGGCAGCGCCAGAGCGAGGCACGTACCGCCAGTGAATGAGCCCGAGCCGAAGAGAAGCAACAGGAGGAGGCGGACAGCTGCTGGGCAAGGGAGCTGCCAGGCGCTGCGAAGGACTCGCGGCCACCAGGGCGCCCGCTGCTTGGGCGAGGCAGCGCTGGGAAGGGAGAGAGACGCCGGCCGGGCAAGGCAGAGCCAGGGGCTGGAGAAGAGCGCGCGGGAAGAAGCAGGAGCCACAGGCGACAGGGCGGAGCGCGGCGGCGGCGGCAGCGGGCAAGAGTCGGGAAAGCGGACCCGCCGGGGGGAAGCGCAGGAGACACGCAGGAGGGCAGGCATGGCTTTCTGAAGGAGAAAGAAGGACGGAGCGGGGAGAAGGAAGGGCGGCCGAGGAGGATGCGCGGAAGACCTCGGCAAAGCTAGACGGCCCGGCCGGCTGCCTTTCTCCCCAGCGGGCGGGCGAGGGTCTGGCTCCAGCAGGGGAGCGCTCAGCGTGGAGCACGGGCGGGCGGCGGGGATGCGAGGGGCGGAGGAGCCGCTGCCTATGGCCGCACCGCGCGCTGCTGCTGGTGCTGGTGGCTGCCGAGAGGCGCCGGAGGATGAGCGGGCGGCACCTGCAGCTGCCGCCCAGGAGGAGAGGAGCAGCAGCGGCAGTTGCTGTTGCAGCAGCGAGCGCCTGGTGATCAACATCTCCGGGCTGCGCTTCGAGACGCAGCTGCGCACCTTGGCCGTCTTCCCCGACACGCTGCTCGGGGATCCCAGCCGCCGCGTGCGCTACTTCGACCCGCTCCGCAACGAGTACTTCTTTGACCGCAACCGGCCCAGCTTCGATGCCATCCTGTACTACTACCAGTCTGGCGGGAGGCTCCGCAGGCCGGTCCATGTGCCCCTGGACATCTTCATGGAGGAGATCCGCTTCTATCAGCTGGGCCAGGAGGCCATCGAGACCTTCCGCGAGGACGAGGGCTTCATCCAGGAGGAGGAGAAGCCTCTGCCCCAGCAGCACTTCCAGCGCCAGGTGTGGCTTCTTTTCGAGTACCCGGAGAGCTCCGGGCCGGCTCGAGGCATCGCCATTGTCTCGGTGCTGGTCATCCTGATCTCGATTGTCATCTTCTGCCTGGAGACTTTGCCCGAGTTCCGTCAGGAAAGCAAAGGGCCATCTGTGAATTATGGAGACAGCACTCAGATAGGTTTCCAGAAGGACCTCCAGGATGAGGACTCTGTGTTCTCATTGCCACAGCAGCCTGATGGAGGGACCCCACTACCCCTTAGGCCCCAGTCGAGTGCTAGTCCATTCTTCACTGACCCCTTCTTCCTAATAGAGACACTTTGTATCATCTGGTTCTCTTTTGAGTTGCTGGTGCGCTTCTTCGCCTGCCCCAGCAAGCCCGAGTTCTCCAGGAACATCATGAACATCATTGACATTGTAGCCATCATTCCTTACTTCATCACGCTGGGCACAGAGTTGGCCCAGGAGCAGCAGAAGAAGGAGCAGCCGGGCAGCACCAGCAATGGGGGCCAGCAGCAGGCCATGTCCTTGGCCATCCTCAGAGTCATCCGCCTGGTCAGGGTCTTCAGGATCTTCAAGCTATCCAGGCACTCCAAGGGGCTGCAGATCCTGGGAAAGACTCTACAAGCCAGCATGAGGGAACTGGGACTCCTCATCTTCTTCCTTTTCATTGGAGTGATTCTCTTCTCCAGTGCTGTGTATTTTGCAGAGACTGATGATCCAGAATCTTTGTTTACTAGCATCCCGGATGCTTTCTGGTGGGCAGTGGTGTCCATGACCACAGTGGGCTATGGAGACATGTATCCTATGACCATTGGGGGCAAGATTGTTGGGTCGTTGTGTGCCATTGCTGGTGTGCTCACCATTGCTCTGCCAGTACCTGTCATTGTATCCAACTTCAATTACTTTTACCATCGAGAAACTGACCAAGAGGAGCAGTCCCAATATACCCATGTCAGCTGCGGCCAGCAGCAGTCTCCTTTCTCTGAGCCCAAGAAAGGTGACAGCAACCAGTCACTTAGCAAGTCTGACTTTCTGGAAGCAGACGATTTAGAATCCATGAAGTACTCCAACTTTATTCCAACTAGCAATCAAGCCTATAAAGAGAACAAACTGTTGACAGAAGTGTGATTGGTTCATGGGATGTGAAGGTCACAGAGGAACTCTCTGGCTCCATCACCCTCAGCCCAGCCTGCTGGCTCGAAGCTGTATAGCCTCAAACTGCATTTTAGAAGCAGAGGAATGACAAAAACACCTGTGGGTGTCAATGGAAATGATTTGTGCTCCTCGGAACAAAAGGCTGCTGTGATTTGGATACTGATGTCCTCATTTGCTTTGCCTCTTTAGCGTCTGCAATCAGTTGTTTTATTCTCTCTTCCAATCATGGGGTGCCACCTGTTGTGTATCCATTGTTTCCCCCCCCCTTCCTGGAGGAGGGGAACATTTATCCAGTAACTGCCCTATGGATTAATATTATTGCCTTGTCTACAAACAGCAACAAAAGCAAAATGCCAAGCCAAGTTTGCAATTAGACGAAATATTAGCGACCTGGGTTGCATCCACAACTGGCTGATCCTGTGCCAAGGAGTTTCTCTGCCAGCATTATATCCTTGGCTGCCAGATCAGTCCCAGCTACTGGGCTGTTGCCTTTGAGTGATGGGAACTCTGTATCCAGAATTGCAGTATGCTCTCCAGTAGTGGTAGTGGGGGATCAGCAATATTTTCTTTGGTTAAGATTCTGGGTTATATGGTGCTGCTTGTTTGAGAATGCTCAGCTCTGAAGAGCATAGTTATTTGTGATGAAATTCTATCATCTCCTGCAGCTGGTTGAAAAACAGGGCAGGCTCAACCTATTTTGCTGGCCCCTCTGAAGATTCATTTTGCCAGCTTCCCTTCCCTCTGCATCTTGTTGAGAGTGGGAAATATTGTTTCCTATTTAGGATTTTCTTGATTGTAGTAGCCCCTGTTCCATTCAGCTGAATGAAAGGAAATGTAGGTGGGAGTACTGTGGGGCAGGACACCCCTTCTCTTTACCCCAGACATTTGTAGGACAACAAGATCTGGAATGGAAGAGAAATTGCATTCCCTTGTCAAGGGCTTTCCCAATTGCACCTCCTTTCCTCGTGTTCCTCCTGGACAGTACAGGTTATTGGAGTGAGAGGGGGGATCATTTCCTCCTGTAAGGGGTTTCCAAGTTAGTTTGGAATCAATGGAATTCTGTCTCCCAGGCACCACCTGTACTGTCCCTTGAGCTAGGCTGGTCCTTTCAAAATGAGTGCACAAATCTAAGCACAGCAATTCCTTATTCTCTCCCACTCTGTGATACAAGTTTGAGCTGGATTCATTTTGACTTCTAAGAGTATCTTGGTTTCATGTGGGCATTATTTTCTTTTTTGTGCCTTTTTGTTTTGTTTTGCAGGAAACAGGGTTGCGGCCCAGATGGTTATTTTCTAGCTGCAGACTGGAGGACTGTGTAATTGAAATGAAATATACTTGATGTTCCATGAGTCCATTTCTGCAGTTAGAGAAATGGACTAATTGCTTATGTCAGAGCAGGGCTGAATATGGATAATAGAAAAAGACAGCTGACAGTGAATTTCTGTAGCACTTGTTTGGGTGATATATTACGTACAATGAACACATGTAGTAGGAGTGACCTATGACCACCCTCTGACCTATGCATGTTTATTCTCAAATTAAAAAGACTCCCGTGCATTAGGCTGTATGTGTGGAGGTTCTCTGAATATGTTCCAGAGCTCTGTTTCTGCATGATTTTTGAATGTGTGAAGAGAGCCCTCTGTGCATTCAGTTGTATGCCTGGGTTCCCCCTCACCCCCAATCTTACAATGAACTTGCAAAGATTGGGAGTGGAGCTTGCCCCTACAATACAATTGCCCCTACACTGTGTGTTCATTATACTATCCAAGTAGGACTTTATGCATGGGACTTTGCAACAGAAAGGACAGACAGGCATACTCTGCATGCACATTTATCCATTACCTTGTTCATTTTAAAAAGAAACGTTTAAAAAAACCAAGTTCAGCACTGCTCAAAGGATTGGAGATCTCTTGGTGACGTTATGGACACCAGTCAATCATTGCTTTCTTCAGCCAGATTCTGCTGTAACATGCAGAACTTGTTTTTCCAGAAGTCTGACTCTGAAGAGGAATGGTATGTTTAGAAGGAATGGTGCTTCAAATTTGCCCAATGTTCTAAAGAAGTCACATCCATCTTCACTCTGGATCTTAAGGAACCCTAGCCTAGTGTGGTTAAGACAGACACTTCTGTGGTCTGATGAGAGGACCCATAATTCAGTGATAAAGCACATACTTTGCATTCAGAAGCTCCCTGATCTGTCCCTTGGCATCTCCAGCTAAGAGCATCTGGAGTGAAATCTCCCTGCAATTTGGAGAACTGCTGCCAGATAGGGTAGAAAATCCTGGGCTAGAGGAAACAATGGTCTGTTTCCGTATAGGGTAACTTCATACATTCAAAGCAGTAGGGCTATAGGAAGCAACCCAGTGGCCCTGAATAGATGGTTCAGATGGCCAGGCCTATTCAATTTGTCCCCAATTTGAAGAGTCACTTCAATTTGGGGCCAAAGCTTTGGCCACCTGAAGGCCATTCCTGACTCCTGTATTTACTGGACATGCATCTCTTTAATCTCCCCCCCCCCCCCGAGGACCACAGAACAGCAGCTCTCCCCACCCTGCCTTTGTTTTCTGCAGTCCTGGAAACAGCATGGCCTTCCTAGGAACTGTAATCTTTTCAAGGATTGTAGCCATTGCAGTAGTCCTTGAAAAGACTGTGATTTCCAGGAGCATCTGTGGCATTCTGAGGATTGCAGAGGACTTTGACAGTCCTTTTGAAATAGAAGCTGTACCACACATCCACTGTTACCTGATTACTGGAAATGAAAAAGATTAAGGAGATGTCCACATGATACGTACAGGGGTTGGGGTGGAGGCAGGGGTAGAGGCTTATTTAGCCTTGGAATTATTTGATGCAATCTGGCTTTGATTCAGTCCTGGACAGTGCTTCATAGGAACATAGGAAGCTGCCATATACTGAGTCAGAATATAGGTCTATCTAGCTCAGTATTGTCTTCACAGACTAGCAGCGGCTTCTCCAAGGTTGCAGGCAGGAATCTCTCTCAGCCCTATCTTGGAGAAGCCGGGGAGGGAACTTGGAGCCTTCTGCTCTTCCCAGAGCAGCTCCATCCCCTGAGGGGAATCTCTTACAGTGCTCACACTTCTAGTCTCCCTTTCATATGCAACCATATCCTGCTTAGCTAAAGGGGACAAGTCATGCTTGCGACCACAAGACCAGCTCTCCTTCACTTTGGGTTGGTTGAATTGGGTCCAGTTGTGTCTCCAAATGTTCACGCAGAGTGTCTGAAAACTGACCCAAATGCCCAAAGACTTTGATGAGGAAGTTTGTGTCTAATAGGGCTGCTTCACACATTGCACTTTTTAGATATACACCTAATATTTTTGAAATGTATGTATATCTAAACATGTTAAGAATGACTGCTATAAACAAGTGTTTTGAAACACATGTACCATATAGATGCATTCATCAAAAACCAGGGTTGACTACAGTGTGTATTATTGAGTGAATACTCAGTGGAAAACCTGGGTTTGCTGTGTAATGTGCGGAATGGCCCTAATAAGGTGACAGCAGGTTTAAAAGAGACAACAGGAGAAACACCATCATTAATGCATCATGTTATAATGCGTTGAGATTTGTAATATGTAAAATGGTTTACATAATTTAACACATAGAGAGAGATTTTTCAGATACTCTGCTTTTCATGGAGACAGATACTAGTTTTTAGCACACTGAAGAATATATACTTTTTTAAAAATTAAGTTGTTACCATCATTTTTTTGATAAAATTACCCAGAACTGGCAGAGGACGAACAAAGGCAATCATTTACAAAATGAAAATGTACCAAGCTATGCATGCAGCCACTTGGCTGCTTGAGCTTAAACAGATGATAATATTAGTACACATCTGTATCTAGTTAAATTCTTCTTACCTTCTGGTTCTCAGCAGGGTGTTATAGATGATCAGCAAATGAAGTGATTACATAATGGAAAGTTACACTTTGACAAATGCTTGTCTGTATTCACCCTCAGTCCTAAGAAGAGATCAGTGTGTACCCAAGTCCAGACTCCCTCACCTTTTCTGTGACTGTTCTTGAATGGTTTTATGGGGAGCTGGTCTCAGTGCCTGCTTATTCCCACATGCCAATCAAGCTGAAGCAGAGAAAACGTCACAGCTTTCAAACAAGCCGCCCAGAGAAGTTGAGCAATTTGTTGATATCTGGGGAAGTTTCAAGAAAGAGTCTTGTAGATTTTGTCAGGGTTGCTTGAGATAGAAGGCACTTTTGCATAAGACAAGGTATTTGACAAATAGGCATCTATACCATTCCAGCCTTAATTATTCTTCTGTATGGATTTAAGCCAGTTGAAGTCTTTTGACCCTGAGATAAATATGCTAGTGTAAATCAAAGCTTTCTGGTTCAAATGAATTGTGGCTAACACAATTTATTCCTGTTGTGTTCACTGAGAATTCACATTCACATGAGCATAACCCTACACCAGCGTGGAGCCTTGGAGCTTGTTTGGATATATTTTCCCCTGCACTTGTTCCTAGGGAGTAGGCTTCGGGTGCATGCATTTTCTGCCTTATCCTCACCCCTCACTGCTGGGAAAAGGGAATGACCGAACAGGAGACCTGCAGCCTGCTCAGGCCTCCTATGACAAGACCATTTTTAGCTACAGGCCTGGAGTTTGTGCAACTGTGACGCTCGTGATGCATATCTGAGCACTGCCAGGAGCAGTTTAGGGAAAAGCAGCCATTGCTAATGGGCAGTTTGCCAGCAGCACAGCAAACCTGACATTGTCCTAATGTTTATTAAAACAAACTCTAGGAGCCCTCAATTCCCATCAAATGCCAGTGGGAGGAGCTGGAGTCACTGAGAGACTTTCTTTATATATTTTAAAAAAGCTTCCCAGGCTGCCTCTCTCTTTAGCTGCCCTGAAGTCAGAGTACAGCCTTGTGAAACATGTGTGGAAAGAAAACATCTTCAGGGACTGGTTTCCATAACAACCTCCCAGACTGGTATTGCATACCTGCTAACTCTGGCTTCCCAGCAGAAAAACGGCTGGCTAAATACATCTGCTTCCTGGAATAAACACCCTTTGCTAAGATACCAGAGAAAAGCTGCGGAGGATGAGAAGAATTCCTTGCCTTCATTTCCTTACCCCAGCAGACTAATCCCGACACACTTACGTGGAAGCAAGGCTAATAGATTTCATTGGGACTTACTATATTATGGGAGAATAGGTAGGAGGCTCCTTAATGAGATGCACAAACCCCATCACCTGAGTCCCCCCAGTTTAGTTATATTATGTCTCCCTCTGTAGCTAAGGGATCTAGAACAAAAGGTAAACTGGCCTGGCCTCCCTGTAATTCAAGCAGTGTTGAACACTGCCGTGTAGGAGCACAATCCATCACAAAGCTTTCCTATGCAAGCCCTTATTGAAATAAATGGCTGGCATCCAGACTAAGTTACACATGAGTAGTCCTACTGAAATTAATGGGATGAGTTAAATTGTGCCCGATAGGATTGTTTCCGTTTTCCTGCAGTCTGGAGCCTGCCCTGTTCAGGTGCTCAGAGAGAATGTTGTTGAACATGTTGACAGGAAGTGGGTTGGACATCCCACCCCCAGCCTGTCACTCACTCTCCCGACCTGCTCTTCTTTCATCTTAGTGCAATGGGCACCCCCAATCACAGAAACGGGGGCAATCAAGCTAACAGCTAAGGTGAAGATCTGATTAGGACAGTGAGTGATGGATGGGCAGGGGCAGCAGAACTTCTGACCTGCTTCCAGCCCTTGTAAGCATGTTCGGTGGTATTCTCTCTGAACACCTGAACAAGGCATGGGATTAAATAGCATTAGGAATATTTTGAAGGCAGAATGTTGAAGCATATCACGAAAGGAGGTGGAAAAGAGCTTATATTTTTTCATCTGTCACAGAGCTTTGGTTAATGACCATGTGAGTGGTGATATATATACACACAAGAGACCACAGGCATAAAGCTATTAGCACCCTAAGAGTTAAGTGTAATAGTAAAAATCAACCAACATTCTAATTTTCAGAGCTTGTATAGTGTAGTGGTAAAGGACATCAAGCTATTGATCAAGGAATGCCCAGTTTGAATCTTATTCCTTCCATAAACACATTAAGGATAAGTGGCTTTAGGAAAGCCACTTTTTCCCAACTCGTGATCTGCAAATGTTTGCATCTGTGAGACTTTTTGTAAGGATTATAACAAGTTCATGTATGTAAAGCACTCTGAAGTTTGGAAAGAGAAATACAAATACTATTATTAGATTCTGCTGGGATATTATGTAGAAAAGTAGAGCATTGTAGGGCTTTCCCTGTTGTCAGGAGGCGGAAAAGATAAGGATAATGGGGAATAAAACAAATTGATTAATTTTGGAACTGCATGAAGATTGGGTTTGCAATGTCTGCAATCCATTTGTACTCTTGGAATCTTTTGCACAGACCTTTCTGGTTGAGATTTTAATTACTTACCAGTCAAAAGAATTTACAACTTGGGATTTGTGGAGCATTTCCCTCTGCTCAGCTCCTAACATTATACAGCCTACGGCTCAAGAGAAGACTCTTGTCTTGTACCCCTCTAGGGCTGTTGAAAGTGAATTGACTGGAAACCCTTCCAGAGACGTTGTTGACTTAATGCAGCAACTAATTTCCCAAGGAGATGAAGAAGAGCAGCTGCAAAGAGAATTTGGCACAGCAGAACGCAAAGCAGAGAAAGAAGCACAATACCTTTGCTCAACACACTACAGCTATTCTCAGAAGGAAAGGACAGCGACAGCATCAGTGGCACACATCTGCCACTGCAACAGAAATAGGTACTCCCCCCCCCCTTTTCATCTGTGAATTAACCACTGACATCTTTACAATTATAACAAGAGAGTTTGTAATTAAAATTTGCAGCCTGGGGAAAAAAGGAGGTTTCAGGTAACCAGAGAGAGATAGAAAGAGAATTATATATTACAGTATGAAGCTATTAAAGGTTATATCCTTAGCTGGCAAGCTGGCATAAACTGGTATAACGCTATTTAAATTCAGTGAGGCTACTCTGGGATAGATCAGATTCTTTGGAGGGAGCAATGAAAGTTAAACTAATGTAAAGCCAATATAACAGAACTGTTATACTAATAATACTCAATTATACAGTGGCACAAGTGTACATAGTGCAGCACAGGAAGTTACATAGGCAAAATAGGTTGTATCTAGTGTAATATAGTATACTAACTGACCTGGCACAGAGCATCTGTGCCCCTAGTTCTCCCTGTCTCTTCCCCTGCATCCCTTCAGCCATTCTCCCCTCTCCCTTCAGCCCCAGTTTGTCCCCCACCCCTCTTCAGCCCCAGTTGGTTGTTGCCCGGTGGCCAGGCCGGCCACCGCTTCCTCTCCCCACCCGGAGGCCAAGCCAGCTACGGCTTCCTCTCGCTGGCCGCTCACCTTCCTCTCCCCCTCCCCTCCTCCCCTCGCTGCCACACATGGGATTAGCCAAGGGTACATCTTAGCGAATTATATATATAGAAGATTATAGATATCTAGTGTATATCTAGTGTAGATATATGGTTTACAGCAGTACAGTATATCTGTGAGTGGAACATTGCTGCCGAAAACATTGTTCCCATATAAATTCTCTACCACTATAACATGGAGCTTGATGGCCTGTTGACTTTAAATTGCGTGTTTTCCGGCCAATGCTTTGCATTTTATCTTTTTAAAAAAATCTCACCCTACTTTTCTCAAAAGTTATACTAGTTCACCTAGTTCAATATTGCCCATTCTGACTGGCAGTGGCTCTCCAAGGTTTCAGGCAAGGCTTTATCCCAGCCCTACCAGGCGATTTCAGGGATTGAACCTGGGACTTTCTGCAGTAGTAGTAGAGCATTACTGAGTGATGGCCCCCCAAAAACTCAAGGTGACTTACCGCAATATACTAAAACAGTACCAGATACCAATAAAAATACAGCGTAAACAGTGACACAGTATAAAGATTTATTTATTTATTTATTTATTACATTATTTATCCCTGCCTGAAAGGCAAAGAGATGTTCACCCTAATGACACAGGGAAACGAGATCAGATGAATCCCAATTTACAGAGAGGAAGGAGAAAATGGGGCTTTTATCTGATCTACCTGTGCACAGGTAGATCAGATAAAAGCCCCATTTTCTCCTTCCTCTCTGTAAATTGGGATTCATCTGATCTTGTATCCCAGTAATGGCACAGTGGGGAAATGACTTGACTAGCAAGCCAGAAGTTGCTGGTTCGAATCCCGGCTGGTATGAGAAACACCTATATTGGGCAGCAGCAATATAGGAAGATGCTGAAAGACATCATCTCATACTGCACGAGAGATGGCAATGGTAAACCCCTCCTGTATTCTACCAAAGAAAACCACAGGGCTCTGTGGGCGCCAGGAGTCAACACTGACTCGACAGCACACTTTACTTTACTTTACCTGTGCACAGAAGCAGAGAAGGATAAATATTCCAGATTAATCTGTTACAAATGTCTGTCAAGATGTATATTTGATACTAATTGAGTTGGGGTTGACATGCACATTTATGTTAACCATTTGATGGCTGTGCACATATTAGGACAGGCTTATCCTCATTTTTATACTATAGTGTCAAGTCATTTAGGTCTCTGCTGGCAGCCAGGCATTAATTTCTATGAAAAATCAGGCCTGAATTGAAGCCTGTCTGGAAACTTTGTCTTCTAACTTGGAAAACTGCTTCCTAATTCTTGATATATGGATTATCTGCAGATAATAAGTACTGAAACAAATGTATGCTGCACATACGGAGGGTTGCATATTTGCCTTAATATGTTCTGGGCTTTGCTTCTGAATTAAAACATGGGTCCACAACTGAGCCTAAGGTTATTTCCACACTAGCCCTTTTCTCTGGAATTGCTATCCTTTATTAGTCCTGTTCAGACATTTGGTGGGGGGAGAGGGGGAGAAAGCTATACTTGCATAAAGTAACCCCCAAATTTAGAATTTATTGAGGTCATTCACACAATCAAAAACTGTGTTCTACCCAGGTTTGGAAGCTGTGTGCGCTCCCAATTTTTGATTGTGTGGAAGCAAGGTAAGAGGAAAACCTGGATGGAAGTGATTGTGTGGAAGGAAAGGTGGAGGAAAACCTGAGTCGCTTTTCCTCCTACCTTGTTTCCACACAATCACTTCTACCCAGGTTTCCCTCCTACCTTGCTTCTTTCATAGATAGGGGTAATAATGATAGATGTTACATCCAGGATTTTCATCAAAGACCCTTAAGAAAACTTAGGAAGGATAAGAGGGGACAACCTCTTATGGATGAGTAACTGATTTAAAAACAGGAACTGGAGGATAAGACTAAAGGGCCGTGTTTTGTAGGAAAGTAGTATGTTTCCATCTGCAACCTGGTGTATGCATTGGCTGACATCCATCTTAGCATTGTACTGGTGCATCAGTGGCTGACATCCTGACTAACGCTGCACCATTGCATGAGGGGTTTGTGCACAATTTTCAACAATCTCCTATTTCCTCTGGAGCCCACTGTGGCTCCTGAAAATGTCCCTGAGAGCGGCGCAATCCAGGGAGGACATGTTTTCAGGAGGCACTGTGAGCCCAGAGGGAAGAGGAGATCGTTGAAAATTGCAAACCCCACCCCCATGCAACAGTGCAGCATTAGTCTGGATGTCAGGCAATATATTTACTTTATTTCCACCTGCCTCACTTTCTTCCCTGTATAACACAGAGACAAGGAACCTCACACAGTTGGGTGAAACATAGATTGCAAAAGAATAGGGTCTGGTTCTTATGTTCTTTACACTTGAGTATTTACATACACCTAACAATAACCAAGTATATTCTGGGAAGTGCATGGAACTGTTCTGGGTGGTTTGGTTCAAATTTGAACTGCCAGTCCACAAACCAGTTCATTAGACCTGGCAGGGCGATTCTGTTTGTGCACTCAAAGTGGGTCAAACCAGGTTGAACCAGTTCAGAATGCCTGTAAAGAGGAATCCAGTAAGGATTCCTCTTTACAAGCAAAGGGGGATCCCTAGCAACTAAAGGGGTTTCAAGAGTGGTGGTGGGTGGGTGGGTGGGAGGTCACCTTACACACACGGACACTCCTCCATGCGACGCTGATAGGTCTAGCCTCCCTGTGCTGGCTCGGGGTTCTAAAAGTAGGGGAAATTTTTTTGTTTTAACTTTGGGGGGTGCTACCGTGGGCGTGGTAGGGGATGGTCTTCAGAGCTCCCCCCACCCCACTGGCCTCCCCCTGTTCTTCTATGAACCGGTTCATCCCATTTTCGGGCCATTTCGGCCCTCTCCCTGGTCGTGACGACCATTTTGGAAGCCACCGCTCACGCGCCCTGGCCATTTGAATGGAGCAGGGACTCACCAGGGCATTTCTCACAGAGGACTTTTAGCTCGCATCTCCTCCGGAATGGAGGATGTGCGTTCACAAATCGGCTAGATTTACCCCAAAAGTCCCTGCGAGGTATTTGGAAGCACTTCACACATGATTTGGGTTTTTCATTGCACGTTAGAGTGTAACCCAATTTATATCCAGGGTTTAAAAAATCCACTTTTTGTGTCAGGTTTTTTTTGAGCAACTTCAGACTTACAGTATAGCCTCACAGTAAACATGTGGTAAAGCTTGCTGTATGAAAAACACCCAGGAGCAGTGTGAAGCAGGATTCAAGGTCCACGCAGCATCTGCAGCAGTGGTTTGAGTGTTCCACAGGTCAGGGCTTTAACCAGACTTCTGGTCTGGGTTTCACAGGTTCTGTGGTAAACTTATTGGAGAGCAAGAATAGGGACCCCACAGAATGCAGGGCAAGGCTGGCATGGACTGCAGCAGGTCTATAGCCAGGCTTGGATCAAGTTGTTGTCTCCAGCAAGGCTCCACTGCCAGGAAGTGGCCTAGATACGCTTGTGCAGAGCTGCGCCCTATCCTAGCTGCAAACACGAGTCTTACTCTCAAGTAGCCCTCCTGTGCTGTTTTACTTCTCTTGAGGGGACCCTACTGAAGGCAGGTGTCTGGCAGCAAGGTGAGCACTGAGGTAGCAATCCTGTAGGGTTTCTCTAATGCAGCAGTGCCTGCAGGATTGGGATTTGGCCCATGGGAGGCTTCATCCTCTGGAGGCTCAAAGGAATTTATGGAAGAAGCCGGGTACTTAGGGGTGAGGCTTATGATGGGTTCTGAAGGCCCGGGGACCTCTGGTGGTGGGTCTAGACTAGAAATTGATACGTCCTCCAGGGAGTCTTCGGGGGAGGGGGGTCCTCTGGAGATTCTGGCAGCAGCATCGAGAGGAGGTCTTCATTGGGTTCTTCTGTCTCCAGGGGTACTGGGGTGGTTACTTCATAATTTAGTGCAGGGACTCCTTATCAGAGGATGTCTCCTTGTCTCTCGACTGGATATCCTGGGAATCTGGCCTGACCCCAGGGTGGACCTTGACACATGATGTGCTTTTGGGGAAAATGAGGATCAGTGGAAATCGCCCCGCCTCCCCGCTCATGTGAGCACCTGCACTTTGGAAACATGAATGCTAACACTGTACATGTGCTTTCCTTGCTTGCATGGGCACAGTATTAGTCAGGATGTTGTCCTTGGTTTTGCAAGAACCCCAGAGGAGGCCCACTGTGCTTCTGACTACTCTGCATAGATCACATTACATGCTTGTCAGTGAGGACTAGACTACCGTCAGGGCTGGGTTTGACCATCTTTTAACCGTGTTAACTGTGCTTAGGGCCAGGGTCATCCCATGGTGGCAGCAGGACCCAGAGCAAATGTAAGCATGAGCAGGACCCCAGCCATGCTTCTGATGTTGAGGGGCATCACCAGTCTGCCCCCTTTGCTGTGCCTTTCATCAGGCTCTCTGAGCCCAGCTTGCAACCAGTTCACTAGGTGGAAGGCTTGTAAGAGAGAAAGCAAGCTCTCCATCTAGAGAGCATTGGGTGCAATTTGAGCCAGGAGAGTTTGACAGGAGTCTGACTGGGCTAGCCTCACCTCCCTCAGCCCCATGTGCACCTCACACTGCCCCCTTTGCCCCGACTTCCTCACCAGTTGCACAGTGCTGCCTTTCTAGGCAGGCTGCACTGTGGAATTTAAAGTATAGATCCACCGCAGATGGCAAGGGAGGGCGCCCTTAGCAGCTGCTGCTTCTCTCCATTTTAGCACCCCATTGCAGCCTCCCTAGAATGGAAGGCAGAGCTGTGCAAAGGCAAAGAGATGGGGAAGCAGCAACCTCAGGGGAGGGGCCAAGTGTGGGGCTCCACATGGCGCAGGGCTGGGACAGCCTCCCTAATTCACCCAATTAAAGGACGGCACTGCTTAGGGCTTTCATTTTCCACACAGGAGTGCATGAAAACCACCCACTTATATGACAGAAACATAAAGTGTGAACTAAGGGCCACCACTGGAGTGGGGACTAAACTTGGTTCTATCTACTAAAAATCAAATCTGCTTCTGTCTACATAGTCTCATCACTTTATCTGCATAGGCCCATCCTAACTTATGTTTCTTGGTCATGCATGAGGGCAACAGATTGCTGGGAACTGGCTTCAATCTTTTTCATCATAATAATTCCCTCTACTACCAGAACTTGGGTGGCCAAGAGTCTAGACATCTGAAACAGGGCTGCCCCAAAATAAGGTAGTGCTTTCTCCATACTTGGGAGATTCCCTAGGTACAGAAATATATCTGTTGGTAAATAAAAATAAAAATACATGTTTAACCCCTGCCTGAAATGGCCTTGAGAACTCCTAGGACTTGCAGCATGTTGAAGCTATAGAGAAGAGAAAAGATTAAAGTAACTCATCTCATTGCTTGGAGAAAATACTAAAATAACTCATCTCATTGCCTGGACATAATGAATGTCAGTTTTTAATTTCTCTGAAGGCAGAAGTGAGAGCTGTCCATAGAATGGAGAAATTCAGCTGTGATTTGTCATCAGTGCTGTGTGCTTCAACACTGCAGCTAAATGATGATCCCAAGGAAGCTGGGGGCAGTGGCATCTACGTGCATGGACACTGCTGCATTTTACACTGGATGGTCTACTTCTGACTTAGGAGCAGAGGAACTGTGTGCAGTTGTCTTGCAATGGGGCATTCCCTTTAAATTTAACCCTATGAGATCTACATAGATTATATGAAGTCTCTGCAGAGATGGGACAATTGTGCAGAGTGTTGGAAGAGCCTTGGGGAAAGTTGTAATACTACTACCTTAGGATGGGTAGGATGAAGTTGCGTGACATTCAGTTTATATCACTTAATGTAAAAGGTTTAAGTTCTGTAACAAAAATAATTTCTTAGTAATTGAAGCAGGATAAAGCAGATATGTGTTTTCCTTCAGAAAGCTCCTATGAGAAGGGAAGGAAGGTTATCCTGAAAGTTTAACGTGAGGGGAAGGCTTTGAATCTTTAGCCTTTCTAAGAAGAGGAGAATGGCAATAATAAAAAGCAATCTTCCAGATGTAATAAAAAACAATGAAAGCAGATATATTCTTGCGTTAGGGATAAGGTGACAAAAGATCAAGAGATTTTAGCTAATATTTATGCCCTTACACGTGTATTTTATGTAGATAAAAAATTTTCTTTCATTCCTGAATTGATGTGTTGGAAAATGTTTCTGAAGGGCAAATAGTAGTTGGAGAAGAATTCAGAATAAAGAAAGAGACAGCAGATGGTGACTGTGCCAATGGGTTTGTTTCCAAAGACCCCTTTTATAGGGGTAGAGTAAAACAATCTAATTGATATTTGGAAGTTTTGTAATCTCGCATTTCGAGATTGTACATTTTATTTCAAACCTCACAAAATGTATGGATATGTTTCTTTTTTGTGTCACTTAGTATATCTTAAGTGTCTGTGAGTAGAATATGTGCAGTAGCTTGCAGATTATGCATCCATATTATTAAATTCGTTTGTATTCAGTAGTTTAGGTCAGGGACAGTGGAGGAGGGTAGATATTCCTTTACTAACATGATTTGATCAAGGGAGAACTGAGGCAATATTTTAAATTTTATGTGACATCAGAAGCTTATTGGTCTATCTGGGAGATATCTCCTAAATTGTTTTATTGTTCAATTCTTACTGGAAAGCAGAACCAGGACAGGTACTTCTGTACCCTAGGCAAAGTTTGAAAATTACGCCCTCAATTAAACTATGAAGTAGATAGTACTGAGCTAGATGGACCAATGGTCTGACTTGGTATAAGCAGCTTCCTATGTTCCCATGTTCCTAATCTCTGGTGCCCGTCTGTCTTACTTTCAGGTTCACATGTCTACCTGAAAGTAAAGCAGAAGGGAACCAGGACATCTTAACATAAATATAGCTTTCTGATTTTTAATGTGGGGCAGGGGTACCTCAAGGGCCAAAGTGTGTTTAATGCAGTTTGGCTCTTAGGTCTCAAACAGCAGATACAGGAAAGAAAGAAAGAAAGAAAGAAAGAAAGAAAGAAAGAAAGAAAGAAAGAAAGAAAGAAAGAAAGAGGCTCCTTGTCCCCAAAGGGCTTACAATCTAAAAAAGAAACATCAGCAGCAGCAGCCACTGGAGGAATGCTGTGCTGGGGATGGATAGGGCCAATTGCTCTCCCCCTGCTAAATAGAGAATCACCACTTTTAATAGGTGCCTGTTTGTTCAGTTAGCAGTTGTGTAGGCACTCTAGCTTGTTCAAAGGTTTTCCACCTTATTGAATTTGGTTGGTTAATACTTGCAATATAAAAAAAATTATATATTTGAAGCTTCCATTTAAAAAAAAGTATAAAATTATCTCTTTGAATAGGCCTCCATTAAAAAAAACAAAAACCTTTCACATAGAAAACTGGATGTCAGCATAGACTTCTCCTTGACATGCTAGTTTTCTGTGTGCAGAGAATTTATTGTATCAAGGAGCAGCCAGACCTGTGAGCCCCCACCTGCAGTATGAAATGGCACAGCTTGTGAAAACTAGGTCTTAGCCCATATTGAATCTGGCTAATCTAGGTGCTGGCTTTGATCATGTATTAAAAGTCTTAGGCCCATATCTAGTAGGGAGAAAGATCACAGATGAATGATTGGTGGGCAAAATTTAGAACCAGCAGAACATGCCACGAGAAGATATAGAAAGGCACTATGAATAACTGATCATGGCCATCCAGGAAACGTCAAAATCTAAACAAGTTTGTTCCTTTTCTCCTGTCTGAAAGTGTCATATAAGATGGAAAACATTAAAAACTCGGCCAAAATGAAGCTGGTAACTGCAGCAGAGTTTATCTGTTATTTCTATCACATAGAACTGTCTCAGTCCCTCAAAAGCGAATGCATTTCAGAAGATGGCATGATGCTGGCAATACTGAGCACTTTCAAGCTGCCAAAAAGGCTTTTCTCATGCATTTTTAAAAGAAATCAGTAAAAACACAACTTCTGATCCTCCTAAAGTGTTCTACAACCGTTTCTCTCCCCCCACCCCCCCACCATGTCCTTAGCTTCTTTCAAGAAATACAAGTGTGCATAATATAACAGTTTTGGTTCCTTGTGCACATCATATTAGTATTTCAGCAACAAAGCCAATACAAGGAAGTAGTTCAGGCAGAAGAAAGATCCCTTGCTCTGACTGGAAAATAACAACTGTGGACCTTCAGATGCAATCTTTGGCACACCAGTCAGTTGGCTTTGAAGGAGTTAGGATTAGAGCCTTTCCCCAATAATGACACAATTTTGCACAAGTCATAAGTTATCAAAAAGGCCTATGGTCATATCCTAGGAAGACCTTTGTAGTTAAACTAATCCACCCTCACGAGCAAATTTTTAAAAAGTGACCACACACACACACACACACACACACACACACACACATTCCTAATCTGCCTGCATACATATACCCAAATTGGTTATTTTCTGCACATTGAGGGCCTTGCCTAAAAGAACTAACATCATGTGTCCAGCTTACCAAAGCTTCTCTGCTAGGTCATCTAAATGTTGGTGGCTATTCTGACTTCTGTGCAAGTGATGATTTTCAAGCCTGAACTTTTCAGACCAACTAGGTTAAAAACTGTGACTGCAACTTCTAGAGCTCAGTGACTGAGCCGGGTCTCACGATCCGTGAGACCCGGTTTCTTCGGGTGAGTGGGGAGGGAGCCCTGGGCGGCTGGATCGGCTGCCCACACGATGGCCGGCCCCGTGACGGAGCCGGCGGGGGGTGGGGGGAGCGGGGGCTGTGCGGCCCCTGCAAGCCCCAGTATGCCCTGTGCGAGCGTGCAAGGCATACTGGGAAAACCCCCGGCCGGGGTCTACTTGTGAGTAGGCACGGCACGAAGGCACGCCATGGCTACTCACAGTCCTAAAAAGCAGGTTTGCTGGAGCGCTCACTCCGCAAACCTGCTTTTTAGCAGGGGTTCTTGAGTGGGTTACAAGCCCGGTGGTTGTGAGCCTGGTGGTTCTTACAGTCAACAAAAATCGGGCTAGCCTCTGCTAGCCCGATTTTTGTTGATCGTGAGAATCGCCCCACTGTGTGTGTGTGGGATGGTGGGGAGGGTGTAAATATGGAACTTGTTTGTTCAGTCTATAACGTTTTGCTGCCTTCTCTTTCCCCTCTATAAAAATCACAGCGCCAGCTCCTTCCTTCCTTCCTTCCTTTTTCTAGTAGGAGAGGAGAAGCAGCATGGTGCCATTTCACCTTCCTTCCTCTGCAGGCAGTCCAGTGGGGGAGGTGCCCTGTAGGCTACTGCTTATGCTTCCCCTGACCTACAGTCTGATGTACAGGCTGCTTCACCCCACTTCATAATAGGGCCAGCCCTGTGGCTGCTAAAATAGAGTGAAGACCCATGCAAGAAGGGCCCTGCTGTTCCTCAAAGGTCACTCTTGGCAACAGTGGAGGCACAGTTTGTCAGGGCTGCACTCTGCAGACACAACGCCTGGAGAGTAGTGAACAGTCCCCAGCAGGGACACAGGCCAATGAGAGCATCAGTCTGGGGACACTGCTAACCACATAGCACGACACTATGCCCACCACTACCGGATTATACCATCTGATAACAGCAGGGGTCTCCTGCTTTCTGGGTTGCCAGTCAATGGTGGTGGGGAAGTGGTGCATTCAGCCCTCACACTTGCATACAGTAGTAAGAGCGGAAACTTTAATATTTAATGGGGGAGAGACAAGACACATGGCAAAATTTGGGGGTACTTTCATGATTAAATTGCAATTCCCCTCCAAAAACCTCAGTGGCTTTCAAAATCATTTATAATGCTAGCCTTTTTACAGCTCCTAATAATTTGAAATATTGTTCTAGCAAAAAACCACAAGCGGTAACTGCCCCCCTAGGGGTGTGCAGAACCAGTTCTAATCGAACTGGATTCTATTCAGACTAGCCTGGCTGTACTGGTTAAAACTCAAACCTGACTGCCCCCCCTCCCACCAAATGTGGCTGGTCGAACTGGACTGTTCTCAGACTGGTTTGTCCTGGTTCAAGGGCTATGCATGTAAAGAGGAATCCAGTGAGGATTATCCATTACAAGCAAAGGAGAACCCTGCTTTAAAAGGGTTCTAAGGGTGGCCGGGCGGGGGTAGCAGGGCACCTTACTGGCTTTGGTGGTGCTGCCTCTAACAAACCCCCCAGCAGCACAGGAGTCCACCGATAGTCTGATTCCAGTTTCCGTATGGACGTCAGAGCTGGGCCACCTCTGGCCCGCGCAGCTGGAGGGGAGCTGCCACCACTGTTGCTGTCCCTACGCCACCAAAAGCCAATAAGGTACTCTCTCGCCGCCGCCGCCCCCCTCCCCGGATGCCCTTGGGACTCATTTAAAGGCAGGGTTCCCCTTTGCTTGTGAAGGGGAATCCTCACCAGATTCCCCTTTACAAGCATAGCCCTCCAACCAGGTCGACCTGGGTCAGATCGGTGTGACCCAGTTCGACCGAATGGACCGGACTGCTGGACGGTTTGACCAAACTGGCTCATGGACCAGCTGTTCGGTTCAAATTCAAACTGAACTGCGAAGCCCCGTTTCATGCACACCACTACGGCCCCCACCCTCCTTAAATGATATCCCTCCGTGAATATATAGCCCCTGTTTGTGCTCACATCCATGAAGGTATTTCAGATCATGAGGCAGTTTGCTGTGGGTCATGTGTGCTGTTTCCCCATATCTGCAAAAGCACAGAGAATGACCCTGGAACAGCTTATTGTGTCAAACTAGGACCTGTGGAACTTGGGTTCACTTCCCTACTGAGCCATAAAATTCAATGGGTGACTTTGGGCCTGTCATTGTCTCTCAGCCTCACCTACTTGACAGGGCTGTTTTGAAGATAAAAATGGGTGTGTGTGTGCCCCCTTTCAAACCCAACTCTTGCAAGTTTTGAAAGTGGTGCCAGGGAAGCCTCTTCTTCTCTCCTCATGCTCCTCGCAAAATGAGAAAGGGTCAGCTTGGTCTTGAGCTGCTCCAGGGCCAGTGGCAGAGGCGTAACTATAGGGGGGGGCAGGGGGGGCACGTGCCCCGGGCGCCATCTTTTCAGGTCACATGGGGGGCGCCGCCATGACCAATTTTTTTTTTAAATTAATACAAATTTCTCCTGCTCAGTGCAGCAGCGCTGCAACAGTCAAGGGAGTGCATCGGCGCCCCCTCCCCCACGAGCGGTCCCTTCCGCACCACCCGCGCGCCCCCCCCATTGCTTTGCTGGCGGCCAGTCAGTGGCCTGGCTTGGCGGCAGCGGGCGCCGCGGCGGGCGCCTTTCATGCTGCTCACTGCGCCTGCCCTTGGCTGAGGCTCGCTCGCTCCATTGCTCGCTTAGTCTGGAACAGCCAGAAAGAGGCCCTCTAGTGGCTTGCCAGCCAGAGGGTCTCTAGTCAGTGACGCACGCATGTGCAACTCCCGCCGGTGTGCTGTGTCGTGCTGAGCATGCGTGCAGTGCGTCCGTCCTCCTCTCTTCGCCTGCACGTGGTGGCGCGGTCACCGTAGCGGAGGAAAGCGTGGTTGCTGGGGCTGCACTGCAGCAGGCGCAGGCAGGACAACGAGGACACACACGGACACCCGCACGGAAGAAAGGATTCGGCGGCGGGCGGGTGGAAGCAGCAGACCAAGTGTCAGGGTGAGAAATTGAATGAGTTGCAAAAACTACAGAAGCTACATGTGGGGGGAAAAACATATTAAAGAATCAGGCTTTTATTTAGCTGCCCAACTATGGTCTCAGGTGCCTAACAGGTGTTAATGTTTGCATTATACGCTCCTCTCTCCGCCCCAAAAGAAAGAAAAACAATCATAAAGATTCTTTGGCACTCAATCTTAAATGCATGCATGTATATGGAACTGAGAGTCAATTCCCACAGCCTGGGTAGTACAGCAGTGTGAGTTGACTCAAGCAGTGTAACATAGCTGCCTGTGCATTGTTACAAGGTGTTTCAAGAGAGTTTTACCATGAGTTCTGCTTGCTGGCATGCTTGTTTTTGCACTGTGAAAGCTTGCCTTGTGATCTCAGTTTACGCTGAAGTGTTCCTATAACAGCTCCATCTCAGAAAAACCTGCAGTGTTAGCTTTAACAAGTGCCTGTGGTATCCTGCTAAAGACACAAAGTTTGGCAAGAAAAATGGGGGAGGGGGTTATATGCCAGGACCTTTGGAGATTGTCTCTTGCTTGTGAGGAAAAACCTAAGTATAATGTGGTGTGTATCATCAATCATTGCATCATAATTCTGTTGTTTGAGATTCAAGCCAACTTCACAGGGTTGTTGTGAGGAAAAAACACATGTGTGTCAGTCAGATGTATGCTGGGGGGGCGCGGCGGGGCGCAATTTCAGGGCTTGCCCCGGGTGCCGTTTTCCCTAGTTATGCCTCTGGCCAGTGGCATGATGGGGCATCTTGCAATTCTGCTCATGCCCCAATAATCTGCTGCCTGAGGCAACCGCCTCGCCTTGCGTCCTGAAAGGGTCAGCCTGGGCCATTTACTCATTTGTAACAATAGCCACACCTTGTGCAGAAGGTGGTGGGGAGGGTGTAAATATGGAACTTGTTTGTTCAGTCTATAACATTTTGCTGCCTTCTCTTTCCCCCCTATAGTTCACTAGAAAGAGAAGTACTTCTGAGGCAGAATCACAAGAGGCTGGTTCAGAAGATGCTCTGACTGGTCGCTTTCAATACATGGGGCATGAGTGTGGGCTTCCATGTCTCCCCTGCACCTAGTGCATCAGCATCGAATCACTTAGGAGGTACAGGGATGACTAAGGGGCTTGTTCACAGAATCAAGATTTAGTGGCTTGTAAATAGCCCCTCACCTACTTGGGTGGGAGTAAGAAATCTCTCCAGCTGACCAGGCTAGGGAAGGTTTTTTGTTATATGAAAAAGAATTGGTGACTTTTCTCTTTTCAGGCCATTGATACTGCACAAACAGCTTTAAAAGTATGTGTTGAGAGGAAGGCTAGAAAAGCAGTGTGCAGGTGAGTAGCTTCTGCTGATTTGGCAACAATGTCTGTTGTACCATGGCAATTCCATCCAGGGAAGCATTTTCAGGATGTTTCATCAATATTTGTAAGAACCACAATGCCACAAAAAGTATTATTCACCCCTCCTCCCCAACATGAAGACCCTCTGAGCTGCCAGGGGTTGCTGGCTTTCTTTTAACTTATTTCAACCTCTGGTTGGTTACATGTTTAGAAACACTGAAGGGATTTGAAAGAGAGTCCGTCAGCAGCCCTTGGCAAGATCAGGAGCTCTTGACTCATCTCTCTTGCATCTCATGATATGAAATTACATAAAGTGGGGAGGTTTCAAACTTTTACCTCAGGGAATTCTTTTCACATCAACTTGCCTGTTTAGGAACCCGTGCACATGGCAGAGGATTCTGGGTATGTGCCACTAGGATGCAGTCTCGGTTCATGTGGGACACTGCTCAGGTCCCTTGGACCTCACTGTTGCCCTACTTGAATTAAGAGCATTCTCTAAAGCACACCCAATACTCCCTTATAGCTGTATTTTTGGGGCAGGGCGAAGATTGGCCCCCACCTTCTGAGGTGCAGTGAGTGGTAATGAAGAGCAGGGCCTTTTCAGTGGTGGTGCCTCACCTCTGAAACTCTTGCCCTTTAGTTATTCACCAACTGCTCTTGCATTTGGCTTTTAAAATAAATATAATTTATATTTAATATAAATATTTGACTTCTAAGTAAATATATCCTTATCCTCACTGGCTTTTAATGTTATTTTCTTTTAATGCTGTTGCTGATTAGCAGTTTCCTTTTACCTGTTTTAATTTTTTCTATAGATTTTTGCTATGTTGTTAGCTGTCTCAGGAATCTTTGTGTGAAGAGGCTGGGTATAAATATTTAAAGAAAGATTACTGATGGGCAAGCTGTCTCTAGGGAAGCTTGTCTGCTTTTATAGATCTCCTCATTAGGAAATCCTGTCAAGCTTCTTAAGAACCAAGGATGCCATGGAAGAACACAGCTTGAAAACTACTGTTACTGTACCCAATAGCAGGAGGTGGCTGTTCTGTAGCCCATGGATGTTTGAAGGAACCAATCCAGGCATGATCCCTCAACTTCTCCTGCTGGGAGACCATACAAAGAAGTGGATAAAGGCATGAGTTGGTGATTGGGGGCATCTTGTTTTGACAGGAAGCCATACCTGCCTTGTCCTTTTTGCAGAGAAGAACCTATGAGGTCAAACAGGCAAGGCAAGGCAAGGCTTCAGAATTTCAGAGAGCCTGAGTGAACAACTGCCACAAGCCAGAGCTGAAATGAGATTTTAAATGCTTCCAGGTTCAGACTCCTCCTCTCAGGGTCTGTCTTGCTGCCTGGAGAGCAGAGCGATTTAAAGGGGCAGTCATTGGGCCTGGAGTCTTGGGCTCCTTATTATGTCCCTCCTAGCCCACTGCAGATGCTGGTGTGCAGGTCTGAAGAAGCACAAGGTACAATGAGTGCTGGCTCTGGGGACTCTAGGTTTGGAGTGTCTGGCTCTGGGGTTTCCAAGATGGCAGGCCGCCCAGGCTCCAGCCTGGTGTTGGGACTAGGACTGTCTCTTCCAGCCCAGCTGCTTCCCCCTGCTCAGGGTAGGGGTGATGACAATATATCTTAATTGGGGCCAGTGGTGGGTTTCTTATGTGTAAGAAAAGACTCCTCCCAATTTAAATTCTGTTCCATGCCCTTCAACAAATCTTTGTATTACATCAACCCCCCCCCACCCCCCGAAAAATGTATACAAACTCCTTTAAGGCTGAATTAACTTGTGTTTTAATGATTTGAATTTGAATTTAAGATTTGAATTAAATTAGTTAATATATTCATTCACAAAATACTTCCCTCTATGCAGCAGTTATCATTCAGTCTTAAACATGACAGGATTATCAAAACAAACAAAACAATATGAACAAAATGTTGTCATCTCTTTATGAACCATGATGGTAAACAAACACATGTACAGATTGATGTTGACATCTGCTTTTATGCTGAAGCAAAAATGAGACTGCAAACCTTTTTTTGGAAACACTGTGACAACCATGGAATCTTTTACAAGGCTTTCACAGAATGAGTCAAAAGGGAGACTGTATGTAGAATGGCACATAGCGCCATCTTGTGGATTATGTTGTTTAATTTATGGCTGGCTGTGGAGAGATATGGAAGTACTTGGTGCACAAAAATATATTCTGATCTGATCTGATTCAGGCTGATTTAAAAAGAGTATTCTATTAAAGTGTGATCCCCAACTCCTCCCTGCTGCTTTGCTACTGTTCCACAGAGTTGCTGGATGTACCTTTAATTGCTGCGTTTCAGCAAGTACAGCTTTTCTCATTCATGTGTGACGAGACACACCTGCCAAAATTCCACTCCATTAAAGACATGGAGTCCTGCTCTCCTTTGTGTCTGGTCACTCTACAACAGGGCTGCTCAACTTCAGCCCTCCTGCAGATGTTGGCCTACAATTCCCACAATCCCTGGCTATTGGCTGGGGATTATGGGAGCTGTAGTTCAAAAACAGCTGGGAGGCCCTATGTTGAGCAGGGCTGCCCTACAAGAATGCTTTTCAGAATTGTTTTTCAGCTTGTTCATACGTACTGTGTTAAAGGCCATGCTCTCAATTCACAGGAATGGAAGGGAGGCCCAACATACTCAGCCAGTTCCACATGTGAACTGAATATGCACCCTAGAACATGGCCCATGCAACGTGCAGAGGTTCTGTGGTACGCGAGGAAACTGTTTCACCCAAGCTGGTGTAGCATAGTGGTTAAGAATATGAATTGCGAGTCAGGGAGTCTTCAGTTCAAATCCCACCTTTCTAATTAGGTGTCTTTAGACAAGCCACTCTCGCATATGGTTGTTGTATTTTAACTTTTGTTAGATTTCATAAACTACCTTGGGATAAATTTTATTTAAAATGATAGAGAAATTTAGCAATAAATAAGTATGTAATCTGGGGATAATATTGACCCATTTTACAGTATCATTGCATGGATAACTGAGGTGTATGTGAGAATGGAAGTAAGAGAGGTGCTTTCAGCAATCAAATGCATTACGTGAATGTGTTATTTTATACAATGAGGTGCTTCACACGATTGCTGTGAAGTGCCTCAATGAGGTCTGAGGGGAGAGCGGGCTTAGCCCGCCCTCCCCGCAGATAACTGGTGGTGGAGCCCTGGGCATCTGGATCGGCCGCCCACATGACTGCCGACTCCATCACGGAGCCAGTGGAGGCTGAGGAGATTGAGGGGGCCACGAGCCCCCCCGGAAGTCCCAAGATGCCCCATGCAAGTGCACAAGGCATCCTGGAGAGACGCTTGCAGCCTCTTGGCTGTGGGTCTACTCGTGAGTTGCCGCACACCGCGGTGACACATGAGCAAAGAAATGAGGTTAATGGAGCGCTTGCTCCGTTGACCTCATTTAGGGGGAGAGCATTTTAGATAGGCACAAGCTCGGTGGTTCCCATAAGCACTGGAAAGCGGGCTAAGCTCTTAGCCCTCTTTCCAGTGCTTGTGGGAATAGCCACAATAAATAAGAGTTACTGAGTTTCTGTAGAGAAGTTAGAAACCTCTTGGAAAATTGACATAAAATACTTCTTCACAACAAAAGAAGATGAAGCTGGAGCTTAGTGGTAGAACATCTGCTTTGCTTGCAGAAGGTCCAAGGTTCAATCTCTGGCTGAAAGACTCCAGTCTGAAATCCTAGAGAGCCACTTCCAGACAGTGTAGCCAATACTGATCTAGATGGATAAATGATTTGACTCAATTAGGGATGTGCACAAATTGAAAATCTCAATTTGAAGCAGTGGCCAGTGGGCCACCGGGGGATGGTGGGTCAGGTTGCTGCCTCCTCCCTTGGCTCTGCAAATTGGCTCTGAAAATCAAAGGTAATTTTCTAGATTTGGATTGATTCTATTCAAATCGGGCTCATTCAATTCGACTTCGAATGGGTGATTCAATCCAAATCACTTCAATCAGTCAAATTAGAGTCAAATTGATTTGAATCTGAATCAATTCACACATTCCTAGACTCAGTATAAGCAAGGCAGCTTTCTGTGTAAATGTAAATATGCCTTGAAACAGTCTCTTTACATTTTGTTTTCTAAAAATGTCATTTTTTTCTTTCCCAGACTATAGAACGACACAACACTCTCAAGTTTAGTTTCTCAAAGTTTACAGATACTTTCCTGAGACTCCCATTACTAACTGTGAAATCTGGTGGATGTTAGCCTTTAATTCCCACTGAATAAAAATGCAGGCTGAAAAAATAAATATGATTATCTTTTAATAGGAATGAAGTGTCACTAAGTGCTGACATACATACAATGACTGAGTGATTCTCCCATGCCAAATCTTTTCACATGTAGAAAACTGGCACACCAGGGGAAGAAAACTAAGCTAGAGCTATTCTCCTTGATATGCTGATATTGTAGGTGCAGGGAGCTTTTTGTAAGTGGAGGACATTCAAACATGCACCCCTCCATGTACATCTGCATTCTAAAGTGATTTCATCCTAGGCGGGTCACACCACAGAATTCTTCTGAATGAGTAGATTGGTTCATCTAATACAGGGTTGCTCAACTTCAGCCTTCCTGCTGAAGCCTACAACTCCCATAAGCCTTGCCTATTAGCCACTGTGGCTGGGAATTATGGAAATTGTAGTCCAAAAACAGCTGGAGGGCCAAAGTTGAGCAGCCCTGATCTAATTGTTAGTAGGATGTGCCCTTGGTTTTTTAAATGGCACATAAGTTGCTCCAGAGCCTTATGGTTCAAAAGCTGTGATCCATGTGGAACTAAGTCTTTGTACTTACTGCTAAAGCTTTCCACAGGCTCACCCTAGTCTGTTTCTCAAAATAGTAACTTTCCCTTCTCTTTACAGAGGTGCTTCCAGCTAATGCAGGCTGAACTAAGAGGCACCTTTGAAAGTGGTGATTCTCTTATATTTAACCAAGAACTGGTCCTATTTGCCCCTAGCACAGCTTCCTACCAAATGCTGGTTTCTACTTCATGTTTCTTTTTTTTTTAAGATGGTTTCCCATCCACAAAGGCTCATAACCTTATTTGTAATTTAGTTTTTCTGTGTAAATCACTTTGAGAACTTTTGTTGATAAGCAGTGTAGTAGTAGTAGACTGTGCTGGACAAGATGGATCAATGGCCTGACTCTGTATCAGGCAGCTTAGTAGCTGCCTGATATAGAGTTGCTTCATATGTTCAGTTGATGACTTGCACATGCAAACCCCCTGCTAACTTGGCAAAGAGGCACCTTTTAACGTGGTGATTCTCTATATTTAGCAGGGGGAAAGTAACTGGCTCTATCCACCCCCAGCACAGTACCTCCAGTGACTGTTGCTGGTGTCTATCTTATGTTTCTTTTTAGATTGTGAGCCTTTGGGGATCCATCTTATTCATTTATTATTTCTCTGTGTAAACCGCCCTGAGCCATTTTTGGAAGGGTGGTATAGACAGCTAAAAAATGAATGAATGAATGAATGAATGAATAAATAAATAAATAAATAAATAAGCCATGACAGATCAATAATCAGAAATTGAACTTTTGCATCACCTGAAGGAAGTCCAAAATATTGTACCTTTCAGTGGAGACAGGGTACATATTCAGCTGAGAGTTGTCAAGTGATGTGCATAGAGTTCTAAGTCAACTTACTGCATCTTCTGGAATCCTCTCCTCTGAAATAGCTTCATTGACCTGACTGAGACTCTGCTTCATTGGTTTTGGAACAGCTTCCATCCAGTAGGTATTTCTTGGAGGGGGGATAATAATAATAATAATAACAAAAAAACAAACATCTGCCACATAATACACCAGATATAACTGTAGTCGAGAAGAAAGAAAAACAAGTGAAAATAATTGACATAGCAATACCAGGGGATAGCAAAATAGAAGAAAAATAAATAGAAAAAAATCACAAAATACAAAGATCTACAAATTGAAATTGAAAGGCTGTGGCAGAAAAAGACCAAAATAATCCCAGTGGTAATTGGCATCCTGGGTGCAGTTCCAAAAGACCTTGAAGAGCACCTCAACACCATAGGGGCCACAGAAATCACCATCAGCCAATTACAAAAAGCAACTTTACTGGGAACAGCCCATATTCTGTGATGATATCTATAATAACAGCAACAAAATTGACAATACAATTCAGCCATCCCAGGTCCTTGGGAAGGACTTGATGTCTGGATAAAACAAACCAGTCAATAACACCTGTCTGACTGTGTAAACAATAATAATATGTAATAATAATATGCAGCATGGGAAACCAAAGTGCTTCTATGCATCTCTACCTGACACAGAAATGCTGCGTGAGTTTGGGGCAATGCAAGAGGCATTTAAATATAATGTATACCTCCTGTGGTCATTTCATCCACAGTCTGAGGTTCTCTCCCATCACTTCCAGTATTTCCCCTCCTTTCTCTAATAGCTATTTCCTGACTATCATTTAAAGGCCTGGGAATCTTCCTTCAGTTTTCTTGATTGGCAGATGGCATGTAAACAACATTGTAATGTGGTTATTGAGAGTAGTCTGTATAAAGCTACAATATGGGGGAAAGCCCATGACTGATTAAAAGTACTAGTCTTCTTTAAATGTTTCCAGTTAATACCATCATCTGGGACTAGATCCACTTAGTGTGTCTAAATACTAATTCTTAACAGTACAGTTGATCAGTTATTTCTTCTGATAAAAAGTACTCTTTGCTGCAGTAGTTATTCATGCTATTTAATTTCTGTCCAGACATGCATGATATGAAATGCAGGGACCTATTATTTTAGTAGGGAGAGGGGCAGAAATGAGATACAAGCAATTGGGGGGGGGCATCCTACATCTCTTATTGCAAGGATTCCCAATCTTGGATCCCCAGATGTTGTTGGACTGACCCAGCCACAATGGCCTTTGTCAACATCTGAGGACCCAAAGCTAGGAACCTCTGTTTTATGGCATTGACACTCAGGGTTGAACTAGATGCAATGAGGGCAGCCATGTCTTTTTTAATCATATGTCTGCTTCATACACTCACAAAGCAGTGGTGGTGGGGAGATTTACTTTTAAACATCCAAAGGGGAACAGGTGTGCAGATGAGAGGAGCCGAACACTTCCCCTTTCCTGATTAGCCAACCCACACCTTTCAGTCTTAACTTACTTCTGATACTGAAGAAAGGTTGTGATGGAAGTGCCTACAGGGACAGAACATGAGATGATGCAGTGAGATGTGTGTATGCGGGTGGGTGGGGGGAGTTCAGGTCCTTTCCATGTTAAAACAATGTGCACACATCCCACCTGGATTCATTTATTACTCTGTGAAAATGCTGTGCCAAAATGACACCTCTCTAAATTAGTCATACTTTGCAGAAAAAGGTACTTAGTGTTAGCACTGGTAGAGGCCAGTGTTGCCCATGGTCAGGAGACATTTAATTAAGAAAGACACAAACCTTGACAATGCCCCCATATCATGCACAAAAGATGATCCCTTTACAGTTGGACAGGGGCTGGCATCCTGACAGAAATTAAAACATGTCTAGCTTGTCCTTTTAATTTCAATGGAACTTCCTCAAGTAAATTTAGTCAGGATGTCAGCCAGTGTTTGCAACCATGCTTTAAAAAAAAGAAGCAGCAGCAGCTGTTTCTTGCATGCACCTCTGTACACTAGCAGACACAAGTAGCTGCACTAACACTTTTTACATGCACAAGCCTGTGTTCTCCTTGCTTTCTCTTTTGAAAACCATCAGATGCTAAACCATAGTTGTTCATTTCATTCATATACAAATCAACACTTGCCTTGGAAATGCAGGACCCCTTACCACTTCTGCTTGCTTGACTGGAGACTGCCTCTGAAGTGCTGCAAAACTGCAGTGTCAAGATCATGCAGTAGGTTTTGTTGCAATCTCGGTGCAGAGTGGGTAGTAGTGGGGGTGAGGTTTGCTGCATTCAGAAAATGCAGCACATGAAGCTGGTTTCTATAGTCTTGTCTTACGATTCCTTTTCTCCTCCCTTTCTTGTATTTCAGGTGATAAAAGTAAAGCACAGAGCATCCAGCAAACACTTTACAAATGAGTGAGAGTGAAGGAGAAAACAAGCCTAAGAGCCTACAGATCAGAGCTGGTAGTGGTGAAATGCAGTACTGGAGACACTATGCAGACTACTCATCAAGTACACAAGCCTTGAGGCTGAAATGTTATAGGAACTTACAGCTATCCCTTCATCTCCATAAGGCTGTTGTCTAGTGCATGCACTTAAAAAAAAATGTTTAGACTTGATTGCTCTTAAGATTCAAGGCTGGTTACAAAAGTTAGATGAATAGACAATTCTGTTAAAAAAATAGAAAGTGGCACTATAATTAAAAACAAAGGAAGTTTACAAAAGTCCATAGAACAAAGTCAGCCTCAAATAACAGCAATTTATTATAAAGGTTTGGTCAATAATTTTCTGGTAAAGCTTGATGGTGCAGGAAGTCTTTTACTAAAACTCATATAAGATTCTAGGCAATGTGTAACAACATCATTGTGATTAGAGATGCTGCTGGAGTTGGCTGGGCTCTAGACCAGAAACGAGCTTTGTGTATTTGCAATGCTTGCCTACAAAATAGAGGCAGGCATTGCATGCATCCACATTCTTCTCGGACTCCAAATTAAAATCAAAACCAGAGAGGATTTTTTGGCTTATATTTCCACCGACTCCTTATCCCCATTTTCAATACCCAGTACAGTTGTTGTTGCCCTTAGGAAAACTATGTACTGGAGCTGCCCTCCCGGGACACGCACAGTGAGCCAGAGAGAGGAGATAAGATCAGACATCCCTCTGTTTGCAGCTGATACTACCCTTTTTGCTGCTACTGGCAATGTTTGCTTAAAGGGAAGGGAGATGAAGGCATTTAGAGGCTGAATTTGAAGTTTTTGGAAAGCAGCTCAGCTTATTTCCCAGGCAACTCAATGTGAGCTGGAGCTGGCTCATCCATCTCTCCTTGTCATGCTACAGCAGAGAAGACCCTGCTTTGGACAACTGCAGATTGAACTTCCCACAGTTATGAAATCCTCATCAAGACTTCCTGAGCAGATCTTAATCCTTGAAGGAGTTCATCTGAGAGCAAGCGGTCCCTGAGGTTTGGATTGGCCTTCCCCAAAACAACACAACACGAATCTCTAGGACAGTGAAGAACTGTTCGAGGAGTTTGTTCCTCTGACTCTGTTTTCTCTCCATCACTGTGCATATTTATTAACTGTGTGAGTCCAAAAAACTAATATTAATGTCAACAAAGATCCATGAATATTTATCTTCATAGCAACATAAATTCAGCCGTAGTGCATAGCTCTTATACCTATGGGATACCTAAAGTATACAGAGGTATCCCTGTAGTAGTTGTCTTCTCATTTACCTGTTAGTACAGCTAGTGTTTGTTGTATATGTGTAGTCTAAAGCCAGTTTATTAAAGGGGATTAGCTATTAAAGAGCTTCTGTGAAATTAGATAAATTCACTGAAACAATGTTGGTCAAGGCATTTGTATTTCAAAAAGCACAGTAACCAAAAAACCTTAACTGCTAATACTGTTTGGGAAATGTTCCTGTTTTCAAAATGTGTTTCCACCCCCTCCTACAGTTAAATGGTAGTGGGACACTCCCTTAACTCTTAGAAAAGCTAAGAAAAGGAGGAGAAGCCAAGCCATACATACAGCATGTAGCTGTGGGTTTCCCTAGACCAGTGGTAGCCAACCTTTGTCAGCAAAGTAGCCACCGTTCAAGTCCATAGTAGTTCTCATTACAGTATACTGGCCTGTTATCAGTATATCCAGTTCCGATGAAGCTGTAGCAACCACCCAGAGCTTTTTCCCATGGGAAAAGCACTGGGAGGAACTACATTTCTTAGCATCCCTTGCCTGTCTCTCCAGCATCCTCTGTGTGTCTCTCCTGTATCCCCTTTGCTTTCCCCCATCTCCTTGCACATCTTTCCAGCCACGCAAGGCCTCCAGTTCCAATGAAAAGCTCCCTACCCGCAATGGCAGCTATTGCATGTGGAAGCACCTTGCCCTCCCTGCAGCACTGGGTGGTTGCTACAGATTCATTGAAATCAAATGTTTTGATGTACAGGCCTAATATGCACCCCTCTACGCACCTCATTATTTTTGTGGCTTTCCTTCTGGTTATGTGATTTGGGGAACAGGCAGCACTGGAGAAGCAGGCAGGAGTGTACACCTGAATGTACGCTTGATCTGTATTGTATGTCCCAGCTTCCTATGCAACTTTCCAGGTGTGCCATAAACTCTGCCTAGGTGCGCCACTTTTTGTACCCATGTTGTATTTTGGCAACACATGTGTGAGGGCTTTGCTGCAGCTGGCCCTCAGTCATCTGCTGTCACCGAAATAAGTTATTTAGCTGCTAACGGAGCTGCTACCAAAATAAGATCTTTACCCTGCTAACTGAGCAAAGAGACACTTTTTAAAGTGGTGATTCTCTTAAATTGAGCAGTGGGAGAGCAACTGGCCCTATCAAGCCCAGCATCCCTCCTTTGGCTGTTGCTGATATCTGCCTTATGTTTCTTTTAAGATTGTGACTGTGAGCCCCCTTTGGGACAAGAAACCATCTTATTTATGTACCCCCCCCCCGTAAACCACTTTGTGGACTTGATTGAAGAGCGGTATATAAATATCTGAAGTAGTGGTAGCTTGTATGACTGGTTCCACTCCTAGTCAATGAACCCTCTGTCTTTCAAAAACAAAAACAAAACTCAGTATTCTGGTAAATAAAACAGGCAGGTAGGCATGAGGTAGCACTAAAATAATAGACAGAGCTACCAATAAAATAGTATAAGAACAAGAACAAGTTTACTAGAATAAAAGGTTGCAAAAATCCAAACACATAGAACAAATAATGAAAAGTTCAGTTGGCAAGAACACAGAGTACAAAATACAAAACAAACAAGCTTGCTAGCAGGTTCTAGTAGGGCCAGTTCCTTCATTGCTTCCTTCCCTAGCAGTTTCAGCCCTCAGACTGTTGTTTTTCCAGCCTTCTGGCTCACACAACACTCAGCAGTCTCGCTCACTCACACGCTCTCTCTCTCTCTCTCTCACACACACACATACACCCCTCTTCTGCCACAGCCCTCCTCCTCTTGGTTGTTCAACCCTCCCTTTTTTCTAGTTCCAAAGGATAACCAACTCTTCCTTCAGGCAGCCAGAACCTTCTGTCTCCACCTGGAGACAACCAATCATAACATTTTGTAACTTTCCCTCCAAAACTCTGCAGCAGACCACCTTTACTTCAGACTTGGCTGTTAGAGGTTGCTACCTTTTAACTCCCACAGAGCCTGGAGGGAGCACAGAGCAAACAGAAGAAAAAACATAAAACATAATGGGAAGGAGTGATTCCTTTACACCTCCCCCCTCTTCTTGTAAAGTGGAACACTCACTTATCCTAATAATAAGAAAATAATAATAATTAATAATATTAATAAACTTTATTTGTTAGCTGCCCCATAACAAGGGATAAGAGTGCAACATTTTACTTGAAGGTTTGGCTTTAATTTCCAGTGCTTTGTCTTGAGAGGGCATCCACAATGATGTTCTCCCTGTCAGGTACATGTTCTGCCTGCATTTGAAATTCTTGCAGTTTCCAATACCATCTCTGCAGTTTTGAATTAGAGCTCCTCATGGTATGGGATCCACTGCAGGGCATGGTGATCTGTCCACAGAGTAAGCTGCAGTCCAAAAATGTAGGGCTTGAATTTGTCCAGAGCCCATATTACTGCCTGCCCTTCTTTTTGGATAGGTTAATAGTTCTTTTCCCAAGGCAGCAACTTTCTACTTAGATAAGCCACAGGATGCTTAAGGTTAACATTGTCCTACAATAAGGCTGCTCCCAAACTGGTGCCAGAAGCATCTGTAGCTATGACACAAGCCTTTTGTAGAAGTCAGGTGCTTTCAGTACAGGAATAGTAATTAAAGAGTCTTTCAGTTTCAATACATTCTGCATTCCAAACAATTTTGTCAGGCGTACATTTTTTTTGTTAGGTCAGACAAAGGACTTGCAATTGTCCCAAGCATCAGCTGTACCCAAAATAGACCTGACCCATTTCTTGGTTTTTGGAGCTTCTCAGTTCTTAATCTCCTCCACCTTATCCCACAAGGGATTTATGTGTCCATTTCCCACCTTCTGTCCCAAATAGATAACTTCAGGCAACCTAAAATGACATTTGCTTAGTTTCACAGTAAGTCCAGCATCATGGATGGTTGATAACACAGACCTCAGATGATTTACATGGCCATCCTCACATTGGCTAAGAATTGCAGTATCATCACAATGTATGCAATGGCATAAGCCCCCAGACCATTTAACGGACTATTTATTAAATTTTGGAAAGAAGCTGAAGAATGTTTCAGACCATAGGGCAAAACATTGAACTCAAAAAGCCCATTAGGTGTTACAAATGTTGTTTTAGTTTCGGCCGCCTCATCCAGTGCCATCTGCCAGAGCCAAGTCTATAGTGAAAATTTTAGCAGCACCTAGGATATCCAGCAAAGTGTCCATCCTAGCAGGGAATGTATCAGGTTTTGTGATGGGAGTTTAACCTTCTGTAATCTACACAGAATCTTATAATCTGTGTATAATCCCAAGCTACCTGGCTTGGGCACTAGAACCACAGGAGATGCCCATGGGCTAAAAGAAGATTTAATTACATGCAGTTTTAACATATCTTCCACCTCTTTTCTATGGTCCCAACACTTTGCCATTAACTCTGTAAGGTGTTAACCTGAAAGATAAGTGATTTTCTGTTTCATTCTTGTGTACAGATAAGGTGGTCCTGCCTGGTTTGTTTTGCCAAATCCCAGGGAACTCACACAATATAGACAATATCCCCCCGCCCCCCCCCCCCGCTCCTGGACTCCCGGTTGGCTAATGCATTCAGACCACTTAATTGTTCCAGGCTACACTCATCTAAACACAGTGCTAGCATATCTAATAACTCACCTTCTTGGATCTCTTCTTTATCCAAACGTGTTCAAATTATACCCAGAACTAGCCCATCTCTGGTGTAATATGGTTTTAACATATATCTATGCACAACTTTCAGCTTTCTTTAGGATTTTCCCAAAGCATAGGCAACCACATCAGTTCTGTCTCTGATGGTATAAGGACCTTCCCAAGCGGCTTGCAGTTTAATTTTATGCAGGGGGAAGACAACCACAACCTGATCCTACACCTCAAACATGCTGGAGCATGCATTTTTATCACACTAAGCTTTCTGTAATGCTTGAGCTCCTATTAGATTTTCTTGGACCACTTTTCTCCATTCTCTGAATTTTAACATGGTCCACCACAGATGTTTTGCACTTAGAAAGTTTCCCTTCCCAGTTTGCTTTAACCATACAATACCTTAAATGGGAAGAAGAATCCTGTGGATTCTTGGGGAACTTTCCTATATGCAAACAAAAAGTGTGCCAGATGGTTATTCCAGTCACTTGGGTGACCACATGTCTTAATCATCACCTTCAGTGTAGCATTGAATCTTTCCACCAGGCCATTACTTTGGGGGTGGTATGCTGTAGCTTTTAAGTGCTTGATGCCATAGCACTTCCAGAGATACTCCATGACCTCTGAAAGGAGGTTTGTAGTGATGTGAATTCGGTTTGTCCCTGGGTCCGCCTTTAGCCATTCAAACAGACTCAGTGGGAATCTCTTTAGAGGCTTTTATTGCACTGCAGTTGCAATAGGTAATCATTAGGCTTACGCTCTTAAACTGATTACAGTTTGGTTACAGGTGCATCTTACATTTATACAAACAATCTGAATGATGCTGACACCCTAGACATAGTATACGTGGCAATAAAATGGTGGACTAAGTATCTAGTACGCATGCGAATGATTCATTGTTCATCTGGTGATTACTCCTTATTTGGTTGAATCCTATTTTCTTAACTGTCAGCAAAGAACAGTGAGAATCTTGTGAGAACCAAGTTTCTTAGATACAATTTAGTGGAGAGAGATAACGACGTTGATCATGAGAGGCCGTGATGTCCCTGAACTGGGCTGGGGTTACTTTAAGTTAGAATGAGGTATTCTGGGCAAACATGGAGTTTCTTTGGTTTTCTAAACACATCAATTCCCCCCTGAAAACTGGATCATCCTGAATCTTCAGGATATATGGGTTTGTAAAGGTACAGCTGTATGTATGGGTCTTACATTATGGCAAGGTTTAAAGATTCTCATAAACATTTGGATTAAAGCTAGAATGCATTATAAGCAGCAACATGTGATTATCAATAAAAGAAAAATACATGCTATAACTAGAATTATCTTCTTTGCCCATAAATCAATAGGCTCCCCATATTAGTTAAATGAAAGTTCTAACTGTTTGTAAATATTAATAATAGCTCTTTCTAACAAGCATTTGTGAGGCATTAAGCACAGATTTCACAGAAATGGTAGGTGCTGAGTGGGCTGTACATATGGCAATAAAACTAAATACATTGAATACAACATCCTAGAGCTACAAACATAATTAGTATAATTCTGATTTGATATAGATAAAAAGTTTTACACATAGCAGCAAGGCGTACATATAAAGATCATACAAGTTATAGCAAGCAACATTGTTTTAACCCATCTTTATCCCAAATAAAGTGTCAATAACAGTCTTGCATTGTGGAACCAGGTGCTTCTGGCGATTAATGGATTATCAGCTTGTGGAAAGCGATAGCAATGACAAGTCATGTACAATCACATTGATTAAATACAGGTGTCTATAAAATTAGCAGCCAAAGCTTGGGCTAGCTTAATGTCTTAGAGCACAAAGGGACCAGTAACTTGGGGATAGGTGCAGACTTGCAGGTAAATGCTCTGGGTGAAACAATGAGATGATTGGCACAATATGTCAGCGAAACAAGTAAGGAAATGACTGGAGCAAGCATGTGAGGTCCATGTCCTTACAGCACAGGAGATAGCAGGGTTTTTAACATAATGATAGAACATAGTCACTACAAGAAAGTAATATAAGAAAGTGGTGTAAATCATCAACTCCCACCCCCCTTAGTGTCCTCTAGAGTCTGTCATGACCAAAAAGGAAGCCATGGAGAGCTTTAGAATAAAAAAACCAAAAACTAAGAGTCCTTGGTAAGAAAAAATATTTTAGTCCTTCAACTGAGAACCAAATGCTCTTGTACAACGTTGCAGGATTTTGGCTACCCTGGATGTTCTCCGATATGTGTTGTTTTGGCTTGTTTGGCTAGTGTCCATAGACAAGCTCGAATGTTCATGTGTTTGGGAGCCTTGACTCCCACCCTTGTGGGCAACCTGAAATAGTGTCTTTGGCAGAATTTGAAATAGTGTCTTTGACAAGGTATCTTACCCAGGTAGGATGGTTCCAGGGCTTTACAGCTTGGGGAGATGCTGTTGCATGTATGACTCCAGAGAAAAGTGGCAGTCTTCAGGCATTTGTTGTCTATCCCTCTCCTATAGCACTTAGGAGCAGGAAGATGAACTTTGCATTAAGCCCTCTTCTTCGAACACAGGACAGGGTAGCAGATGGACATTCTGTCACCATTGGGTTGGATTGGAAATGCAGATAGGGACTGCCCCTCGGGTAGCTGCTGGTTCTGATGGTTAGTTTTCCTGGGTCAGTGTTGATGTCCTCTGGAGACTCCCTTGGGATCATGTTCTGGCGATGGATCCAGGTATTCCTTCGATCTGGGGAGGACCAATCCCTCTTGGAAGGACAATTCAAGGCACTATTGGTTGCAAACCTATTTACTTGAGCGAAAGACAGGCAAGTGAGTTGCCAATTTCCTCCCCCCATGTAGGGACAGTGTACTGAGACTAAGTCTCTGGGTGCCAACCATCAGCACAAAAGGAAAAGTCAAGTTTTCAAGGAAAATAATACAAAGGATGGATAAAACCTGAGGCTATTTTCAATTTGGTCTTTTGGCATCCCCCCCCCCCCAATTTATGTTTTTGTTTCCCTGCTTGCTCTGGGCCCCTCTTCTCCCGAAGACCAGAACAGGGGATGATGTCCTCATTTAGGGCTTGGTGGTTTGTATTGTAGGCTGGTTTCTGATCACGAGAACAAAATGGCAATCCTGGGCAAAAGCAAAGCAATAAAGTCAAAAAGAAAAAGGCATTCACATTTTTCACCCCCCTTGTGAGTTTGGGGTTTTGAGGAGGCATTAAAGCCTTTCAGGTCAAGAGGCTGCAACATAAAACTTCAGCGCTTGAATTGGGTGTAACGGCTAACAAAGTCCAGTTTCCATGTGGCATCTCATGTCTTCCTCCTTACAACAACCCTGTGAGGTAGGCAAAATCATTTGAGTGGCAGGCTCTGTGTCACCCAGCAAGTGTCATGGCTGAATGAGGGTTTGGACTCGGGTTTCCCCGGTCCTAGTCCAGCACTCTAACCACTGCACCATGTTGGCTGACAATCATACTTACAGGCCTTTGTCAGGGCAATCAATCTCCATCCAGTATAATTGACTTCCTTCTCCATAAAGGGGTGATTTGTCAGTAACATCTGGCTTTGGGATCTTCATCTAGGTCACATGTAGATAGTTGTGGTGTTCCAGCTCTCCATCTTTAGCCTCATAACTTTAGCAAATGACCAATGAGTAAGGGTTTGGGGTTTGACATCTTTGTAGGGTAACAATATCTTCTGGAAAAAACCTATATAAGAAAGAAACAGTCCATGCCCCCAGGCAAAATACTATACCTTGTTGAAATAGGATTGAGACTTCTGGACGAGGCCTAATGTCTCATGAAGCAAATTAAAGTGTCCCTTTTTACAGGCCTCTTTAGTAAAAGGTGTTATCAGAAAAATTGTCCATAATCTTGCAGAGGGGTGAAACCTGTGATGATAAAGTCAAGTCTCTCATCAGGAGCTGTGAAAACAGGGTATGGGTTTCACAGTAACACACAAAGCTTGATCCTTTTAAACTGGGAAGTCTTCTAGGTAAAATGCAAATCGGTACTTTAGAACTCCCTTCCACTTGCAGGAGTGGCAAAACAAAATTCCTTTCATCAAGTCGCATGTCTGGGATCTGGAATTTTAAGATTCAGCTACTGTGAAGGCAAAGCAGGGCTAGTGGATGAGTCAAATTTAAAATTTAAACCGTAGACCATTTGATTATTAGCTCTCAGTTTACATCAAATCAGTTATCAGAAATATTGCATAGATTATAAAAAAACATGACAGTAATACAATTAGACTAATTTATCTTAAAATCCATTTTTCCTTCTCACCCACAATTAACTGGCTGGAACACAAACTGCTTTACAGAGAACCTCCTTCCCCCTCCCATCTGGAAATGGGCAGAGTTATCATTGTTCACCAGAGATCAGCTTTCAGTTGTGAGAAAGAATTTGGAAGGGAAACTTCCGGTTTAGAGAAAGGTTTTGAGCTCACAGAAAATAGGTTAGATAGACCATGTCAAGGAAATCAGTAAATATAACATATAAAGGCTTATGACACTCAGTAGTGGCAGAAATATCACGATCAACTTGATATAAGAATGAATGAAATAGAGCTTGCTCTCATGCCTAATGCATTTAGCCAACCATAAGCAGCACTTTTGCAGAGGTGGGAAAATTCAGCCCTCCAGTTGGCCAGCTGGGACTGTTGCTCCCCCTGTTGCTCCCCCTGTTGCTCAGGCCATGACCGATTTTATGTTCAATTAATATAATAACTGCTAATTTTGGAATTCAATGTCAGAGCAAGTTTGGTCTGGAACAGTTTACAGAAAAAGAGACATGTCACTAGAATAAATACATTCACAAATACAACAGAAACCTCATTTTCACAGAGATGAGTTATAAGATTGATGTGGGGTTGAATTCCTACACAGAACAAAAGCTTTGGGCTCCCGCTCAGAAACCTGCACACACACACACACACACACACACACACACACACACACACACACACACAGGCTTGTCTTGTGTATTTCAAAGAACAAAGGACTAAACAAAAGAAATTTCATGAGTCACAAAGAATTTTATAACATTTTCAATATGTTAGCCATAAACTCAGTTAAGAAAGTAGCTTAAACAGAACAAACTTATCACAGTCATCCATAAAACAATCTGTAATTCCATATTACCTTTCCACATCACAACTTACAGGTGCTTTTCAATCAATTTTTTTTTTTTGGATAACAACTTCCAACCAAAATCCTTTCACGTCTCCTTCTAGTCTTTTCTCTGCAATTCCCTGCACAGAACTTCAACATATGCATTCCTTCAAACTCCATTTTCTTTCCTCTTTTCCAACTGGAAGCAGTTGAAGAGAGAGAGAAAAAGAAAAAGAGAACAAAAGCATTCTTTTGTTCGGAGAAACCTTTTGCAGCAAGAACAGTGTTATCTTTTGGCTTGGTTAAAACGGGACAGCAGCAGCAAGAATTTAGACTGTTTGCAACACAAGAGCAGCTAGCAGCTGTTTGAGCTTAGAAACAGAACACAGAGACAACATGATTTTCGCAAAAGACAATCATTCTTTCTTCTTTAATACTTTCTTCAGACCCCTGTTCTCCATAGCATGTTGGAAAGGAGAAGCTGCTTGGAGCATGATGGTAAAACATATGGTGGGGGTTTCTTTGGTGGGCCTGCGCATATTGGTGTTATTAAAATTTACCGGTATGTGTATAGAATAAAAGCAATTGCAAAAGGATGTTACTGAGCTCATGATATTGCCAAACTTCCATACAGAGGCGTTTTTAAAACTTTCATTCTGAGGGCACCTCCGCCTCCCATGAGAATCATCAAATTTTTCAACACGCATTCTAAAGGTGTACATGAAGTCTGTTCAGATTTTGTGTACTTGCTATTTCTACTTCCCATAGCCCCCCCTTTTCGTCCTTGCACGGACTTCCTAGTTTGTCCCTTCACGGACTGCCCCCACATGGGCTGTATTTCGTCCCTGCACGGACTTAAGTTTGCCCCTTCACGGGCTGCCCCTACACGGGCTGTAATTTCCCCTCGCCCCTGCGCGGACTGGGTACTCACCAAAAGAAGTCTCTGGATTTCACTCTCTCACTCACTGTTTGGCACCTAGTTCTCTCCGTTCACACTTTCATTCACTCTTGCCTTGATTCCCAGATGTGGCGTGTTTGTAATGACTGGCACGTCTCGGGCCTAAGAAAATCCTCCACAGACAAAACGCTGTGGGGCGCGCTGGATTTCGTTGTCCCGTGACGGGTCAGACTGTCCACCCAGAAGTCACATCCGACTCTAACGGCACCGAATTGATGTGAATTTGGTTAGTCCCTGGGTCTGCCTTTAGCCAGTCAAACAGACTCAGTGGGAATCTCTTTAGAGGCTTTTATTGCACTGCAGTTGCAATAGGTAATCATTAGGCTTACGCTCTTAAACTGATTACAGTTTGGTTACAGGTGCATCTTACATTTATATAAACAATCTGAATGATGCTGACACCCTAGACATAGTATACGTGGCAATAAAATGGTGGACTAAATATCTAGTACGCATGCGAATGATTCATTGTTCATCTGGTGATTACTCCTTATTTGGTTGAATCCTATTTTCTTAACTGTCAGCAAAGAACAGTGAGACTCTTGTGAGAACCAAGTTTCTTAGATACAATTTAGTGGAGAGAGATAACGACGTTGATCATGAGAGGCAGTGATGTCCCTGAGCTGGGCTGGGGTTACTTTAAGTTAGAATGACGTATTCTGGGCAAACATGGAGTTTCTTTGGTTTTCTAAACACATCAGTAGCTCCATCTGTCAATATTTCAGAAGTGAATCCCAAGCAAAAGAAAACATTAAGCAAAGCCTCTTTGCTGGTCAATGACCGAATAAACTTATAACTATTAAGCAAAGCCTCTGCTACAACAGGAACTTCCACTGAGGTTAAAGCCAGTGCTTCAAGGTACCTGGTTACAAAGTCCACCACAGTCAGTATATACTTCTCTCCTCTCTTAGTCAGTTTGCTGAAAGGACGAACTATGTCTATACCTACCCTGAAAAAGTCTTTACCAATAGCGCATAAAGACTGTAAGGGAGCTTTACTTTTATGCCCAGCCTTGCCCACCCTTTGGCACATTCCACAGGACCTGCAGAATTCAGTCACTTGTTGAGGCTATTCACACAAGCGTGCAAAAACAGGCTAAGGGAACCCACCCTGGTTTTGCATGCTCGTGCAAACTGCCAGGATTGGGTCCGATCCCAGTGGCTACACTTGCTTGAAGTGACTACACTTGCTTGAAACACTCAGTTGGTTGCACCTCCTCCAGGATTTCATTATGAACCTCTTCCCCCGACACATTTGGCAATTCCTCTTGTTCTTGTTGCACCTCAGTTTGGCACCTAGTTTGAAGCTTGCTCTCCTCTTTTACTGGCAAGTCAGAGACAATTTGGACATGACAGTTAGCATTTACACTCTCATCTGTCTCTCCTGGTTCAGCATCTTTAGGAGGAACTTGGGTTTCTTGTTGCTCCTCCACTCTCCTCCAGCTATGTGTTACCATACATATTTCAGCCTTAGGCCAGAGCTGGATTAACATAGTAGCAAATGTAGCATTTGCTAGGGGCCCTGCATTTTCTAGGGCCCCGCACACCTGGCTTGAACGTCTGCCCCTTCTTTCTGCTCTCTATTTGGTGCTCTCTGCTGACTCTCCTCATGGCCTGCTGCTGCCCATTCTGATCTCCAGCATCGCTCGCCTTGCTCTAGGGCATTTAAGCAAGGTCTTCCTGGCACCATGGTGCTGATTGGGTTATCTATTATGTTAAGCAGCACGGGAGGTAGTAGTAAGAACAACAATAGGAACAGATAGCTTGCAAAGGGGTCTCAAAGATAACTTAATCGCCAGGGAGTTGGTCCTTATTTGTTTAAACTGTAAAAGTTTTTAAAAACATACACAGAGAGAGTAAAAGAAATAAAAGCAGTTTAGATTAAAAAACAACTAACTATTAATGCCGGGCGGAAGAAAGGAAGCTAAAGAAGATGCTAGTTGAATGTTGCCAGCGTTTTCTGACTGACTGGGAGAGGGTAAAGATAAACAATGAGAATGTGTACCTTTAAGAGGAAAAAGAAAGCCGGAAGTAATTCAGATGCACGGCAAGAGGAGTCTCAAAGTTTAGTGGATCAATTGAGGGGAGCTTGGAGGGAGATTATATTATGGTCTTGTTGGGTAAGGTCACTTATATCCTCCTTTAGTTCTAGTGCTGTTGGGAGGGAATTTGTGATCATTGCTTTTCAAGGAACTGCCAAATTTAAGGTGAGCTCCTTTCCTCTCCTCTAGAACTGCAATAACTACTGCTGCGTTGCCAACTTCATTAGCTTTACATTGGGATGCCCGTTGAAATTGTCCAAAGATAAACGGAGGCTGCAAACCTAAACACGCTTACTAGAGAGTAAGGCTCATTGAGTTCAGTGGGACTTACTTCTGAGTAAACATGCTTAGGGTTGCACTGAATGATTTGTGCATTTCCTCCTTTTAATATTAAGCATGTTAGTGTAATTTAGATTGAAAGAGGCTGTGCCTCCTGCCAAAAGATTGTCTTTTGGATACTTCTGTTTTTATGGAAGTTGCTAATGCACCTCATCATAATCACATTCATTTGCAATGTAGCAACCATTTTAAATATACATCTGCTTTCCTGTCAGGCTTGCACAAGAGGTTAAACATATATTCTTAATATTGTCAAATGGGCCTTTTAATGTGATGGCTGCTGGGATCCAATATGTTCTGCACACACTGGAATCAAACATCCACTGTTGTGTGCCAAAATTGCTAATAGGTTCAGATTTCTCAAAGTACAGAATTCCTGAGAACCTTTTAATTTAAACATTCAGAATTTTGTTCCGCACCCCCTTTCTCATTGTGAAAATAACTCCAAAGGAGAACCCACGGTCAGGAGTCACAAAAGTGTGTGTGTGTGTGGGGGGGGGCGGTGTTTTGCAAAGTTTGTTGACTGGATGGCTCAGCTGAGTGGAGGCATGGGGCGGTTGGTGGGAGGGGCACTAGGCAAATGAAAAAATTGAATTACTTTACTATGGAAGTAAATAATTTATGTTTCAATATTTATGTGAATTTTTTTAATTTGGGGCCCTTCATAACATATGCTACAGGCCCCACACTAGCTTAATCTGGCCCTGCCTTAGGCCCCAAAACATCTTTTCCCACTATCACAGGAACAAACTGGATGTGTGGTTCAACTAGTCCCAGTTCATACAAGCCTCACCAGTTGCCACCCTCTTCACTCAGTTGATAGGCAAGCAAGAGGTACCTCAAAAGGTTTACTGCCCAGTCTCTGGATTTCCATATACATTCCAGGAAGTATATCATTAGGCAGGACCAAATCAGAACGTATGAGGGACACATTATTTATTTATTCGATTTCTATACTGCCCTTCCAGAAATGACTCAGGGTGGTTTACACAGAGAAATAATAAATAAGATGAACCCTTGTGCCCAAAGGGCTCACAATCTAAAAAGAAACATGAGCTACACACCAGCAAGAGTCACTGGAGGTACTATGCTGGAGGTGGATAGGGCCAGTTACTCTCCCCCTGCTAAATAAAGAGTGCTGGTATCAAGCATTGCAAGGATCATTTTATCTTTCACAAGAAAAGTTTTTCTAAATTTGACTTATTCTCTGTTAGAGATCACAAAACAACAGTAATGCGTTTCTTTTATACTTGTCACCTTCTTGATCATCCCCCCCCCCCGCCAATTTTTGGGAGGTGGTAACTTTTGTGGGTGGCCAATCCGGCCACCCAACTATGAGTGGCTGCTCATCTGTGGGGAGTGTGGGCTAAGCCTGGTCTCTCCGCAGAACCCCATCAGGTGCTTCACACATGTCGTGTGAAGCGCCTCTTTGTCTTTCAAACACAATATGGCTGGTGGCCACACGGGGATGGGCTTTCTTGGTTGCTGCCCCGAGACTGTGGAATGTGCTCCCTACTGAGATACGATCCCCATCTCTGACCATTTTCAGAAAGCATTTGAATACCCACCTCTTCACCCAAGCTTTTTCTGTTCTTTAAAATTTTAAGGTTTTAATTCATGGTTGATTTTTAAATTGTTAAATTGTTTTAAGTTTTTGTATATATTTTAACTTGTTTTATACTATTGTAAACCGCCCAGAGACTAAAGTTTGGGGCAGTGTACAAATGTAATCAATCAATCAATAAATAAATAAATATCAAAACTCAGTAGTGTGGTAAATAAGATGGGCAGGTAGGCATGAGGGGGGAATAAAATAACAGACAGAGCTACCAATAAAATAGTATAAGAACAAGTTTACTAGAATAAATGGTTGCAAAAATCCAAACACACAGAACAAATAATGAAAAGTTCAGTTGGCAAGAGTACAGAGTACAAGATACAAAACGAAAAAGCTTGCTAGCCTTCTCTCTCAAGGCCTAGCAGGTTCAAGTAGGGCCGGCTCCCTCATTGCTACCTTCCCTGGCAGTTCCAGCCCTCAGACTCTACTCTGCTGGTGTTCCAGCCTTCTGGCCCACACAGCACTCAACCACAGCCACACACACTCTCACCTAACTCTTCTGCCACACCACAGTCCTTTCTCTTGGCTGTTCAGCCCTCCCTTTTTTTCTAGTTCCAAAGGGATTCATTAAACAATCAGGGAGTTTCTTCCCTCAGGCAGCCAGAACTAGGGGTGTGCAATTCGGATTTTCAGTGATTCGGTTCGGGACCCGAACCGAATCACCCCTGTTCTGTTTTGTGCCCGAATATGGGCCACCCGAATCACCCTTGATTCGGTTCGGATTTGGATTTAATCCGAATCTGAATCAATTCGGGGGCAAAAGGGCCCAGGGGCAAAATTTTGGGGTGGGATGGTAGTGCCCAATGGGTGGAAGCTACCACCCCAATTTCAGGGGGATTGGGCAAAGGGCTGATTTTTGGGGAATTTTTGAAGTTTTCATGACTTTGGGGCAGATTGGGGCAGAAAGTGGGGCCTGGGGCAGAATAGTGGGGTGGGGTGGGGTGGTAGTGCCTAATGGTTGGAGGCTACCACCCCAATTTAAGGGGGATTGGACAAAGGGCTGATTTTTTGGGAATTTTTGAAGTTTTTGTGTCTTTGGGGCAGTTTGGGGGCAGAAAGTGTATCTGCCCCAAAAGGGTGGGGGAGTTGGTAGGAAAAGTTACAAAATGTTGTAATTGGTTGTCTCCAGGACGAGACAGAAGGTTCTGGCTAGGGATGTGCAAAAAATTTCGGGCACAGATCGATCTGTGCCCGAAATGAGCAATTTCGGGTGATTCGGGGCCAAACCGAATCACCCTTGATGTCCCCCGATATTGTTCGGGGCCGAGCCGAATCACCCGAATTTCGGGGCTGAAAAATTTGGGTGATTCGGCTCATGACCGATTTTGGGGGATTTTTTGAAGTTTTAGTGACTTTGGGGGAGTTTGGGGGCATAGAATGGGATCTGGGAAAAAAGAGTGGGGTGGGGTGGTAGTGCCTAATGGGTGCAGGCTACCACCCCAATTTCAGGAGGATAGGGCAAAGGGCTGATTTTTGGGAAATTTCTGAGGTTTTCGTGTCTTTGGGGCAGATTGGGGCAGAAAGTGGGGCCTGGGGCAGAATAGTGGGGTGGTAGTGCCTAATGGGTGGAGGCTACCACCCCAATTTAAGGGGGATTGGACAAAGGGCTGATTTTTTGGGAATTTTTGAAGTTTTTCTGTCTTTGGGGCAGTTTGGGGGCAGAAAGTGTATCTGCCCCAAAAGGGTGGGGTGGGGTGGTAGTGCCTAATGGGTGGAGGCTACCACCCATCCCCAATTTCAGAGTGATTGGGCAGAGGGCTGGATTTTGGTGAATTTCTGAGGTTTTTCTTCATAAGGTGCAGTGAGCTAGATTGATATTCATAGTAAATGAGAGTGTGAAAAAGTGAAAGTGGGGTAATGAGAGTTCTTTAATTGAAAAAAATCTCATTTGCTATCATTGAATGAGAATTCACACCTCAGAAGTTTTTCTGAAGGGATGTTTTCCCTTATTTTCTGAGCCCCGAAATTCGGGTGATTCGGCTCGGCCCCGAACAATATCGGGGGACATCAAGGGTGATTCGGTTCAGCCCCGAATCACCCGAAATTGCTCATTTCGGGCACAGATCGATCTGTGCCCGAAATTTTTTGCACATCCCTAGCCAGAACCTTCTGTCTCGTCCTGGAGACAACCAATTACAACATTTTGTAACTTTTCCTCCAAAACTCTGCCACAGAAAACGTTTACCTCCAGGGGCATAGCTGGGGTAGAGGGGGCCTGTGTTCACCCCTCTCTGTGGTGGCCCCTTGGAGTGAGGGAGATCATGAAGAAAATAGGAAGTTGTGGAACTGGGGGGGCCCTCAGGAGCTGGGGCCCTGGGTTCTTTGAACCAATCTGCTCAATTATAGCAACACCCTTGTTTATCTCAGACTAGAGGTTGCTGTCTTTAAACCCCTGCAGAACCTAGAGGGAATACAGGACAAACTGAAGAAAAACAAACCATAAAAAATAATGGGAAGGGAAGGAGTCCTCACAACGTGTCTCAGGCAGCAGGAGTATCAGCCCCTACTTTAGATTATTGTTTGGCCAATGCCTGCTTCAACTAGTTTTTTTTTTGGGGGGGGGTGAAGTCCAGCAGAGTCTACTCTAGAGAAGACACTCATGGTCGTTTCTGATGTGAGAATAAGACTAATAACCTCTTTGCTCATGCTGTTCTTCTTCATTCAAAATCAGTCTGAGTCTCCCTGAAGTAGGAGTTTGTTCACCATCTCAATGGGGGAAACTGCAAGACAGAATGTGAATGAAACAGAGAAGCACAGGGAAATAGGAAATATGCCAACTGCACCTCTTGTGCCCCTCAGACACAAACATTTGACATATTAACTCTGAATCTTTCCTCCTGTGACTTTGGCAGAAAAGTTGTCTTGGGCATTTCAAGGGGCTTAATGTAGCAACATGCTGCAAATCTACCCCCTCAAAAGAAGGTTGCTGACACATGTAGAAGACCAAACTGTATTATAAATTAAGCCTCCAACTTTCTGATAGTTTTTTTCTATATAATTTCCGAATGGTCTAGTAGAGTCTGGAGAATTTTAACGAATGTGTTCAATAATGGTTTACAATTACAAATGTTAATCACTTCATTGCATGTAATGGGTAATGATCTGGTATGTATTTTTAAAAAATGATGTTTGGATGATTTCATGTTGTGGCGGCAGGGGGATAAGAAAATTGACACATAGCATTTAAACTGAATGGTATATTTCTGCTTTTGTAGGGTTGCCACTTTTTTTTTTTTTTTGGTGCCATTACCAACAGCCTGATATTCAGAAATGAAGCTGGCAAAGCTATTCCCTGGCATTGAGAAGTGGCGGGGGGGAAATCCACTTGCTAAATTTCTACTTGGCAACCTACTGTTACAGGCACAAGAGCTGGCCCCAAGATGTTTTCGTGCCTCAGTGGGGATAATATAAAGAGAACACCTCTTACACTAATTAACATGGGACACAGCCTGCATTATTTTCAGTTCCTGTTCATTTCAGTGAGGCTTGTGCAGGAAGACTTACCAGCAGATTGTGCCCCATGGATCAAATCTATCTGACTTCTACCCTTAATTTTATCCAAAATTTGTCTTTTGACCTAAATGCTTGCCATCATGGTAGGACTGCATCTATAAAGGCCTAAAACACACACCCACACACCCCCTCACCCTCTACAAGACACGCAAACACATGCACCCTTCGGAAAGGCCTTAACACAAATACATACCACTTGCATACACCCTCTAAGAAGGGCCTTAAAACACATACAACATACACAAAAAACCTGTATAGGACCTTCACATACATACATGCCACCAATGTTGTTTTATCTTGGGATTTACCGACTTGGTGAGGGACTATAATTCTGGAGTAAAGACTGAAATGTCTACACTACAGATTAAATCAGCTTCAGACATCATTAACTGTCATGGCTCCCAACAAAGCAACCAAAAGAACTGTATTGTTGTGAAGGGATTAAGAGTCTCCCGCCAAGAAGTCTATGCAGTATGATAAAGCTACAGTTCCAAGAATTATTTGAATTATTTGTATCACACTGGTTTAAAATCTGTAGTATAGACATGCCTAGAAAGCCCTCTTAGTTTACTGTAGTAATTTGCTAAGCTATTCTCTTGTACCTTCATAAAGGTACCTGTTGTAGTCCTGTTGTAGCTGTTGTAGTTACATGGAGGCACTTTTCCATGAGCGGCTCCACATGCTTCTGGGTAGTGTTTAAATGTCCCATTTGGGCAGGGGCTTATCATGTGGGCCTTTCCCATGAAATACCATAGATACCTCCTCTCCCAAGAGCGGTGCGGTGCAGATTTCATGGATGGTCCTTGCACACAATCTATCCGTACTCACATGGGTGGGTCACTGAAATGTTACCTGAGCTGTGCAAGAACTGCTCACATGACTCCCTTGCAGTTAGGGAGCTTTTAAAGGATCTCACAGTCAACTAGCAAAGTCAGGTGGCTACATAATAAATAAATAAATAAATAAATAAATAAATAAATAAATAATAATATTGTGCTGTTTCTCTTCAGTGTTAAATAGGCTGGATATATGAATAAAGTTCTATTTTTTAAATGTGATGCCTCTTATATTTCATTAAAGGTTTTTTGTGTTTGTTTTTTACAAATTCAATTTTTATTGATTTTAACAATAGCAATATTATCATTCATTAAAAATACACACACACACACACACACAAAAAGGGGTGGACTTCCCGCTCACATTTCTTCGTGAATCAACAACCATAAAATTTACCCTTGCTATAATAATAGTTCAAAACATAAGTTCAAACCCTTACAAACATAATTAATCTAACCAACCTGCAATTTATACTAAACTTCAAACCCTGCTGTCAAGACCATAGTAGGAAAGTAATTCTTTAGGTACAATAAAAATGGCTTCCAATCTTCTTTAAAACATTCCAAGTTTTGATCTCTTAACAGCGCTGTAAGTTTTGCCATCTCCACATATTCCAAAATTATCAGCCAGTCTTCTTTTGAAGGCAGTTCACTAGACTTCCATTTCTGTGCATATATAATTCTAGCCGCCGTGGAGGCATACATTAAAAATGTTAAATTGGTTGTAGAAATTGCACCTTGTGCTATTCCCAGCAGGAAGGATTCTGGCTTCTTAGGAAATGTCATTTTAAATATTTTCTTTAATTCATTATATATCATATCCCAATAGGCTTTAGCCTTCCCACAGGTCCACCACATATGAAAAAATGTGCCTTCAAAATGTCCACACTTCCAACATTTGTTTGAAACATTTTTATACATTAATGCCAATTTTTTTGGTGTCAGATACCATCTATACATCATTTTATAATGATTTTCTTTGATAGCATAACATGCAGTAAATTTTAAATCATTTTTCCATAACTTTTCCCAGGCTGCCATTTCTATATTACGCCCCGCATCTTGAGCCCATTTTATCATAGTCGTTTTAACCACTTCCTCTCTTGTCTCCTCCAAAAGCAACAGTTTATACATTTTAGAAACTAATTTTTCATCATTTTGGCATAATTCCTTCTCAAAATTTGAAGTCTGGTCCTCAAATCCGACTTTAAGGTCCTTCTTATACATCTCATTTAACTGATGATACTGAAACCAATCTCTAACCAAATCTTGTATTTCAGTTAAGCTTTTTAACTTACAATCCTTTTCCTGAAAATGTAACAAATCCCTATAGGTACCCCAACATATTTGCATATTTACTTCTTTACGTGATAAGGCTTCAATCGGAGATACCCATAACAGAGTTTTAGGTTCAAACCAGTTTTTGTATTTTAACCACACCCTCATTAAACTCCTTCTCACATAGTGGTTCAAAAACTCTTTATGTATTTTACTTTTTTCATACCACAAATACGCATGCCATCCAAACCTTCTGTCAAATCCTTCTAAATCAAGAATTCTAGGGTTTCTTAGCGTTATCCATTCTTTTAACCATGTCAAACAAACAGCAACAAAATACAACCTTAAGTCTGGCAAGGTAAGACCACCTCTTTCCTTTGCATCTGTTAGATTCTTAAAATTAATTCGTGGTCTTTCCCCCTGCCAATTATTTCATTAAAGGTTTGATCACATGCTTACAGAGTCACTTGGATGTCTGACCTTGAGTTGAAGATCTCTTACCTTGTTACATGCACATAAGTTCCAATGAAGCTAATAGAGTGCAAAACAGAGGTGTACCTGATGATATTACTTGTTTTTACCTTAGCTCAAAAACAAAATGAAGAGGGTACATTGTCTTATGCTGCATTGCATCTATATCCTGAAAGACTTTACCCGAGGTCCAAGAAGATGTTTGCTAGTGGTGACCTTGGGAAGTATCCACAGTAATTTGGAAACGGTGGAAGGGCTTTTTGCAGTTGTGGTGCTCCACACAATTGTGCTACCACTAGCAGAAGAGAAAGCACTCAAATGCACCATGGGCAAGGAATTCCCTATTTGCACATTTAGAGGTGGAGGCAGGAGGTTGCGCTAGTGCAAGAATGAATCTGGAATGGAGATGCAGGCCCCTCCCTCCTTCTACCTCCTTCCTTCCTTCCTTTCTTGGATTCACATACCCGTCCCTATGGCCTTCCCTTCTTTGTCTGTTGGTTGCTAAGCATGTAGATAGGTTTGAGATGAAATGGCTGTTCCTGTCACAATGGTGTTGCTTTCCCTAAAGCAAAGGAAAGCAGTATTATCGCCAATGCAGTTACTAGAAGGATGGGGCATTTGAGAGGGCTCTGTCCCACGTGAGAATTATAGAGTTCACACCAAATACTGTAGATTACCTTCTCTTCTGGATCATTTCCAGACTGGTTTGAGATCAGCTTGTCTGAGATCAGTTATAATAGTCTGTACCAAGTAGATTTATAACATTGTTGTAGGTCTAATATTTGCAACTCGTAAGTGTTCATATTCTGCCACAATTAAACTGTATAGTGCTTTTCTGCAGAGATGGCCAACCTTTCATCAATTGGGTCCCTCTGCCTTTGTGGGAAATTGTCTGAGCCTGCCACCCTAATGTTGAAAGGGTTGGCCAGATACCATATCTCAATACTGGACACTCCATATGCTTGCTATTATGGGGCTTGCTTTAGAGATGTTATTAATAAATGATAAACCATGCTTGCAGAATTCTCTCAACTCATTCACTCTGAGATGGCTGTTTTTACCGATGGGTAAGGCTTTTCAGCAAGTCTATGCAGATACCGTATGTTGCCTTTGTTTAAATCAACCTTCTAGTACTGTACTCTATCAACCACTTACTCTTGAGGAGTCTTGTTCAATTCTACAGGATTAGTCTAAAGCTAGTTATTTAAGAATTGATTCCTATCATCAATTATCATTGCTTTGTAAAAGGCAGGCCAGAAAATATAATTACTGTTTAGTTAAGCTTAGTATTTATATAGCACTTCCCATACACCAGCTCAGTCATCCATAAATTAAAGATAGGGTTGCTATTTAATTTTTAAACTATTTAATTTTTTAGTAATCCCTGACCCAAAGACTAAGCACCTTTGATACCAGTTTTATCCATATTCCTTAGTGGTTTGATCCGTATTCCTTAGTTTTACACACATACCTTAGTGGAGGTATGTGTGTAAAAACAGAAACAGAATGGAACAAGCCGGAACGGCTCCTTAACAAATGAAATTGGTGCAAAATGATAGTGGGATGTGTTAGAGATGCACTAGAACAATACAGGTGGACCTTGTTATCTGCCAAGGTTCTGTTCTCGGCTGAAACCATGGACAATAAAACCGCTGATAATGAAACATTGAGTGAATGAAAAGTGGGAGGCTAGGTTCCTGGAGGGCAAAAAATGCAAGAAAAAATGTTTTTAAAAGCAGAAACAAGTGAAATAATGTACTGTGCCATGCTCTCCATGTCTCCAGTTGTCTAGCAGTGCCCCCCCCAATGCCTAATTCAGCTGATTTTCTGTAAAAAACATGGGGGGGGGAGTGTGTGTGTGTGTGTGTGTGTGTGTGTGTATGAATGAAAAAGCCACAACATGGCTCCGATTAGCAAAATGGTGCCTGGAATGGACCTCAGAGGTCATTTCTGGCCACCCTGAAACCTAATTTAACCCTCTGTTGAAACCACATAAACCAAGGTTGGGTCTCCATTTCCCGACTGGAGATACACAAAACCATGGTTGTTGAGACCACATGTAATGAGGCCCACCTATACTTTAGATCTGAAAAACTTCCAGTAGTATGCTTTTATCAACTCCTTCCCTGCCAGGACCTATGCAAAATGGAACAGAACATGATGGAATCTGTCTGGAGAAACTGGAAACTAACAAATCACCAGAGCCAGATGGCATGCTGGTGGCATCCAAGAGTCCTCAAAGAACTCAAATGTCAAATTGCCGACCTCCTTGCTAAAATATATAACTTGTCCCTGAAATTGGGCTCTGTACCAGAGATCTGGAGAGTAGCAAATGTAACACCGATTTTTAAAATGGGATCCGGGGTGATCCTGGAAATTACAGGCTGGTTAGCCTACCGTTCCAGGCAAATTGATGGAAAGCATCCTCAAGGATAAAATTGTAAAGCACATAGAAGAACAGGCCCTGCTGGGAGTGAACCAGCATGGCTTCTGCAAAGGTAAATCTTGCCTCACCCACCTTTTGGAGTTCTTTGAGAGTGTCAACAAGTGTGTGGATCAAGGTGATCCAGTTGACATAGTATAGCTGGACTTCCAAAAAGCTTTTGACAAAGTTCCTCATCAAAGACTCCTGAGGAAACGTAGCAGTCATGGGATAAGGGGACAAGTACATGTGTGGATTGCTAACTGGTTGAAGGACAGGAAACAGAGGGTAGGAATAAATGGAGAGTTCACAATGGAGGGAAGTAAGAAGTGGGGTCCCTCAGGGATCTGTACTGGGACTGCTTTTTAATTTATTCTTAAATGATCTAGAAGCAGGGGTAAGCAGTGAGGTGGCCAAATTGATGATAACAAACTCTTTCAGGTAGTGAAATCCAAAATGGATCGCGAGGAGCTCCAAAAGGATCTCTCCAAACTGGGGGAGTGGGTGACAAAATGGCAAATGCGGCTCAGTGTTGGCAAGTGTAAAGTGATGCACATTGGGACAAAAAAACAACAACCCAACTTCAAGTATATGCTGATGGGATCTGAGCTGTTGGTGACTGACCAGGAGAGAGATCTTGGGGTTGTGGTGGTCAGCTTGTTGAAAATGTCAACTCAATGTGCGGCAGCTGTAAAAAAAGGCCAATTCCATGCTAGGGATCATTAGGAAGGGGATTGAAAATAAAATGGCTAATATTATAATGCCCTTATAGAAAACTATGGTGCGGCCACACTTGGAGTACTGCGTACAATTCTGGTCACCACATCAAAAAAAGGACATTGTAGAACTGGAAAAGGTGCAGAAGAGGGCAACCAAGATGATCAGGGGCCTAGAGCACCTTTCTTATGAGGCAGGACTACAACACCTGGGGCTTTTTAGCTTAGAAAAAAGACAACTGCGGGGATACATGAAAGAGGTCTATAAAATCATGCATGGTGTGGAGAAAGTGGATAGAGAAAAATTTCTCTCCCTCTCCCATAACACTAGAACCAGGAGTCATCCCATGAAATTGATTGCCGGGAAATCTAGGACCAACAAACGTAAGTACTTTTTCACACAACACATAATCCACTTGTGGAATTCTTTGCCACAAGATTTGGTGAAAGCCAACAACCAGGATGGCTTTAAGAGGGGTTTGGATAACTTCATGGAGGAGAGGTCTATCAACAGCTACTAGCTGGAGGGCTGTGGTCCACCTCCAGCCTCAAAGGCAGGATGCTTCTGAGGACCAGTTGCAGGGGAGTAACAGCAGGAGAGAGGGCATGCCCTTAACTCCTGCCTGTGGCTTCCAGCAGCATCTGGTTGGCCACTGTGCGAAACGGGATGATTGAATATATGGGCCTTGGGCCTGATCCAGCAGGGCTATTCTTATGTTCTTATAATGTTTTATAGATGACTATTTTGCAAAAACCAGTGGGATATGTTAGCAACACATAAGGACAATATTTTGAAAATAAGATCTATACGTATTAAAATTTAAGACACACACAGAATGACTGTTTTAAAGCATCAAACCCAGAGGCAGGTACCAGAAAATATTAGATGGATATAATAATGCTGTTATAAGCCTCAAAAACCATGTTCCAGAACCTATTTCAGTCAATAATTTTTTTTTAAAGGCATGGAAGGCCAGCTTCCTAAATATTATTTTCATGTGTCCCTAATTTTTCTCACTGCTTTCCCCCCCATAATAATTATTTATAATTAGCCAAAAGCCTATCAGAAATGATGCGTGGAATGATAAGGAATAGTTATTGTTTTTATATATCAACTTCCCCCCGCTCTTAACGTATGTAGTCTCTTTTCCCTTTCTTATTCCTTATTTCTCAATGCACAAAGAAAGTCCCTTCTACCTCCTCTGTACTTTTTTCTAGTCTGCAGCTCTGCATTATTCTTTCTTTCCTTCCACCCCCACTTTCCCACCACTTCTTCCTTCCAAGCATTACCTGTGGCTGTTGGTGACAGTTATTGGTTTATGTCTCTGTGTGTGTGTGTGTGTGTGTGTTTAAAAATTATTATTTTTCTATTGTGGGCAGTTGTATTTTAACTGTGGCTTAGAGACTTTGTGATGAAGTTTCTTAGACAGCCAGAAAATGTTGCTGATCAATATGCGTATTGTTAAAAGGAACACAGGCTGCAACATGAAACACAGAAAAGCTGAATACCGCTGCCTCCTTGCCTTTCCAGAGGCCCAGCCCTCCTCCATTGAAGACAATGGCATTTATTTTAATTAAAGCTTCTGAAGTGACTGTTTTCTGTAGAGGGATGGCATGTACCTCAAGTCTGAATTTTCTCAACCCTTAAATGTCACAAATGTTTGTTTTGGTGCACAAGTGACCAACCCACAGCACACACTTGGAAATTATATATGTTAGATACGTCAGTTCTGACCCATTCTGTTCTGTTCCAGAGAGGTTCTGGCTTCAAAGAGGTTGAATAAAAGTATACTGTTGGAAGGGTTTCTGTCCAAAATATTGGCTGGCATGATGAGGAAATAATGCCTAACTTGTCCTTTTAATTTCAGTGGGACCAGTTTGAGTAATTTTCTTCATCATGTTCTCAAGTGAATCCAACACATTCTACTATTATTGTTTTACCACAGCTTTATTAAAAAGTACTTATTCTGGCCTGTTATCTTTTGTTTTACACCATCTCCTTACAGGTGACAATATTTATCTTCCATTCCATATAGGGCCAACTCACTTCAGCTTACCACATTGAAATCCATTCATTTTTTCCTAGCTTTCCCTAATATTTGAAGCACACCCTCTACTTTTGCTAGTTCCCTGTCTCCTTCCAAGCAATAAACCTTTACTTTGAGGGGGGGATGGGATAGCTGGTGGCAGGGAGGGTTTGCTAGATACAGGAGAGGCCTGCTTGCAGGCCACAGCTGGAAGCTTAAAGATCAACCTTCAGGAGTGGCTTGTAAATAGCTCTGCCAGAGATATGATTTGAACAGGAAGACTCAGGGTAAAAAGCAAGTTACTTTTAAATCTTGTTACTTTTGGAGCCAGAAGACTGCAATCCAAAAAGCACAGTTGGTATTGTTGGAGAAATCTCCAGGAGTTCGTTATAATGAACAAACCATCCATCAGGTTCAAGATGTATTATCATGACATGCTGGGTGCCTGCACACCCAGTAGACTTGTCAAAAGTGCTTTATACAGTTACAGATCTTAAGGCAAACATAGGCCCACCACTTAGGGGCTTACAGCACACTGTCTGAACCAATCATTAGAATAAAGTTTCAACATTATGCAAAGGAAGGATTCACCCCAATCAGGGGCATACAACATAACCAGTTACCCAGTTGGATTAAAGGTCAAACAAATCTTTATTGTTATGGTCATTTGACCAGCAAAACACAAAATACAAAAGCTTTACATAAAAGCGAACTTGGTCAAATAAAGTAATAAACTGTTAAAACATAAAACAGAACCATAACACCCGAGTTCATCCATTATATAAAACTGAGGGCTCCATGCATTATAATAATCTAAAATTTAATTCAATCCAACCCCATATCTCGCTTCTCAACATTTCTTATCCTAGTCTTATTATCCAGAAAACAATATTTCACCACGTTATAAGATACTACATCCCAATGGTCTGTCAAAAGTTATTCCAGATAGAACTGCTCAGAACAACTGGGGTATGCTGTTTAAAAAGGACTTATATATCTCTCCCGCAAAGTTCGATAAAACTGACAATTCAGGACAACATAGGCTGTTGACTCCACTTCCCCAGAACCACAAGGGCAGACATGCTCCTTATAGGGTATCTTACAGTATCTCCCCTCCCGGACAGCCATTTCTAAGGCATTACACCGGGCCAGCATCAGAGCCTTCCGGAAACTAGGTACTAATATTTTATTAAGGTATCTTGCTGGGCCAGACAGTGATGTTTGATTACCTATATAAGTGTCATCCCCTATCTGGCTCCTGTCCATCTGTTTCTCCATACCCATAACGTGTTGGCGCAGACATGAACTCGCTCTCCCATGGCCCAAGACAACCAGAGCATCGCTGGAGAAGCCATAGTAGTTCAACCCCTTCTCCACATAGTATTTCCAACTATACCTATATATATATTTCAGCACTAAGGGTGCTAAAATCACTCTTAATCACCCTGAAACATCAACTTCAGCCAATATTCAAATATTACCAGCCAAACACTTGCCTCCACCTGAATCCAGCCTGTTTCCTATCGTAGAAATGCATTGGAGACACCCCGGGGTAGTTGGAGCACTCTTCTCAAAAACCTTGGTAGGATTGCCTCCAGCCTGGCAAGGTTGGAATAGATACCTAGCTGCGCTGCATAAAGGAGCAACGGCCGGAGTTTGGCTGAAAAAAGTTTAAGGGCAGCCGGGACTGTGCACCTTGCCTCCTATGAAAGGAGTTAATAGCTGCTGCTGCTGCCCACGAGGCATTTAGCATTATGTATTCCTTGTGCACATCCCTCCTAGTATTGTCCTGGAAGACTATACCCAAATACTTAAACTGTGATACCTGTTCAAGTCTATGTCCATTCAACATCCAACAACGCTTCTTAGGTTTGTTGGCAAAAGCTATCACCTTGGTCTTTTCATAATTTATGGTGATCTCCTGTGAATCGCAGTAGGACATCAAAGCATTAAAGGCTCTCTTGAGGCCAATTGGGGTCCGTGATAAGATCACTGCATCATCCTTATATAGGAGTATATTCAAGTGTCTATTGGCCAGCATAGGGGGATGAAAATCCTGGTTATTCATCTGAGTAACTAAGTTATTATTATAGAAATTGAATGATATTGGTGCCAAAATACACCCCTGCCTAACCTCTCTATTCGTTCTGATTTCATTTGTAAGATGCCCTTTGTTACTGCAACGCACCCTTATTCTTGAATTTTCATGTATCAACCGCCTATCAATGGATGATCTTGCCAATTTTCCCCACAGTATTTCCCTTGAGATTAAATCAAATGCATATTTAAAATCTACAAATGCAGCATATAATGTAGAATTTGACTTTCCTGTATATTTTTCGGCTAAATGTTGAAGTACCAAGGCTGGGTCTGCTAGAGAGTGACCTGCCCTGAAACCATTTTGCTCCTCTGCTAGGATCTCTTCTGTGTCAAGCCAATCTACCAGACGGTTATACAAATGTCTAATGTACAGCTTACTCACTATGCTAAGAAGACTCACTATGAAAACACCAGACTATATGCATCAATTACCATTTGCCAGCAGTTCTTAACTCTCCAGACTATATGTTATCCCAATAGTTTCAATTCCCTCCAAACAGCACATTGATACATTACATTGCATAGCAAACCCTTACAGCAGTACTGAAATCCAAAACTCACAGGCCTTGCCTAGATACTTAACTAGGTCTGAACCAGACCCAGATAAAGTTTTTCTTCATCAGTATGAAGAAAGTTCTGTTGTACTCTGGTTCTCAGATTCTAAGGAAATTTACTTAGGGCTAGGATAAGACTGTTCACATTCATTCTTACTGAATACTTCATGAGTACCTGATGATGCCTTAGAACTCTATATACTGTTGCCTGAAGAATTGTCAAGGCTTGTGCAGGACACAGAATTCTAAGACAGACACAATATGGAGGTGATGGTTCAGGAAAAGAAGAGGGGGGAAAGGATATGTGTTCGTTTTCAGCAAATCAACAGTATTTGAAGCTCAACTCCAAATTATGTCTACTTGTTTTTATAACTTTTATTAGCAGAAAATTAGTGCATCTCCAGAGGGAACGTAATTGCTTAACTCAGAGAGTCCTCAAATTAGAAGCAAGCATGAAGGGAAGGAGGGGCTGCCTTCTCATTCTGTTTATTTGCAAAATAACTCATTTTGATCTCATTCTAACATAAACCAGAAGTCATAGAGGTAATGCACACAAATATTTTCGGTGGGTAGGGAGAGTATGGGGGAAAGGAAAGACTGAGCTTACCTTTCCCCCGGGCGATTGGTCCTCTTTTGTGTAGCATGTGGCTAGCATGCACACATGATCAGCACTGCTCCAAGCAGCAAGGATCTGTGGAGGCTGGGAAAATGAGCCCCAGCCTCCAGGAATCCCAAGCAAAGCTGTGCACTGAGGCATTCCCCCTCAAGCTGGGCAGTCTAGGCACCTGGCTCTGTGTATGGCTCAGGCTGCAAATCCCTCTTAAGTACAGGAGTGGCTGCTTAAAATATTGATAACCCTAAATGAGAACCTGTCATCTTAAGTGGCACAGCAGGGAAATGCTTGACTCACAAGCAGAAGGATGCCAGTTTGAAATCTCGCTGGTACTATATCGGGCAGCAGCGATACTGGAAGATGCTGAAAGGCATCATCTCATACTGCACGGGAGGAGGCAATGATAAACCCCTCCTGTATTCTACCAAAGACAACCACAGGGCTCTGTGGGCGCCAGGAGTCGACACCGACTTGACGGCACACTTTACCTTTACCTTTAATAAGAACCCATGGCACTCTTTGTTTCAGCTTTCTGAAGCTGACGTTTTGGTTGCTACTGTTGTGATCCTTTTGGATTTGTTCTGCTGGCTAAAATCCCTGCTTTTTAAGATCACATGCTTCCAAATGGTTTACTTGTTCCAAACACTAGATCTGGCATGGTGGGAAGTGCTGGTTTCATCTGCTCTAGCTCAGGAGCACAAAACTATGCAGTGCTTCAGACTAGTTTTGAGACAAGGGGAAAAAAACAGATGTTTCCAAATAGAAAGGGGGTATTCTCCCCCATCCTAAGTGGTTTAACATGGGCATGGGGTGGAAGCCATCCCACTACAGAAAGCCCATTCATTTCTGGGGTGATTTTTCTCCCATTTGACATATAATGGGAATGGGACCAAAATCAACCCACCATAAGAATTCCACTCATCTCTGGGGTGATTTTTATCCCAGTTGACTTATAATGGGCAGAGGATAGAAACCACCCAAACACAGAAAGCCCATTCATTTTGAGATGGTTTTCTACCCTGTGTCATATATTTATTAATAGCAGTAATATCATAACTGGTGAGGGACCATACTTGGGGGTATATTGTGAGCGGAACCTCTCAGAATATCTTTTGACCATGAGTGCATCTGCCAAGAAAGACTGTTTAGCAGCTGGGTTTGACCCAAAGGCCTTTTTGCCCCACTGTGCCCAAAGAATACTTGAAGCAACATGTCTTTCTCTCTTTTAAAAACAAACATTTTATTATTATTTTTACAATAAATGTTTGCTATGTCTTATTTCTGTTGTATTTTTCTATCCCATGTGATAGCATTATCCCTCCCCTCCCATAATCAAATACTAAATAAAAATAAACATTTCCATGAATTATTCTCATTTCCTAGCTTATCTATATTTATTAAATTTTACAACTATTTCTATAATTTACCTAACTATGCAATATATCATCTACCTATCTCTTCTCTGTTATCTTACAGCTTAACTATCTTTATCTAATCCACCTCCCTCTCCTCCTTCACCCAGTCCATCTCCCATTCAGCAGCCAAGATGCCAAGTCTCTCTTCAAGTTGGCAGAGACAGATACTGCAGCTGCCTACTCAGCATCTTCATCTTTCCCAGGCCATATTTGATGTTGCAAAGATCTCCCTGGCCTGAAAGGAAATGAACCAAAAAGGGTGAAGAGGACTGTCCACCACCAGGCCAGACCCTACACTGACTTCCTGGCTTTTTCCATACTCTGCACAGACTTCACATCCCAACCCTGACAGTCCTCCATGGCTTTGTCCATGCACAAATGCAGAACAGCATGGCCTGTTCCACTGCCCTTAACCCCTCTTGGTGACTATTGCTCCCCCAATCCCATTGCCTTCAACCACTGGACAGTGGTGGCTGATGGTTCCTGAGACTGGGGGAGAGGGTGCTAGGCAGGGCAGGTGATGGGTAGAGCCACAGGTAGTGAGAGGTGGAACCAAATGTGGGCAGCTGCAGAAGTGGAGGCAGGACTAAGCAGGTGCCTTAGCAATAACTGGCAAAGCGCAGATTTGTGAATAATAAGAGGAATCAAAATACACGCACACACGCACACACAAATCTCATTTGCTCATCAGCGGAGATACAGAGAAATATGGAAAACATCATTTACTTTATAGCATTTAACAGGACTACAGTAATGTGTAGGTGTGCATCTAACATGGCAGACTCAAACACAAGGACACATATACAGGAAAGGAACTGTACAAGCCACAAGTAAAAAACAGAGAAGAAAACAAAGTAGTAATGTATGAAGAAAATTATATATATACTAGTGTTTTTAAGCCCGTTAGAATAACGGGTGCTAGACTATTCTCCCTCTTTTCATGCATTGTGTGTGTGTATGTGTGTGTGTGGGTGGGGGTTTTTATGCTGTGCTGTTGGGGGGGGGGAGTGTGCTGGTCTCGCTTGTGGCCACTGCCTCAGTTTTTTATTTTTTAAATTAATGTAGTGTGTTGTGCTTTGTGTTACTTTTTGTGGCTGTTGTAGTGCTTAGTGTTACTTTTATGTTGTTGTGGTTCTGATCGGGGGGGGCGAGGCGGTGGGGGAAAGAGAGCAGGAGCGACAGAGACGGCACCGGGGAGACAGGGACCATACTCCGGGGGCCGAGCGGAGGCTGTTCCGTTAAAGCCTGAAAGGGTTAAAGCTGCCCCCGCCGTTGCAGCGAAACTCCCACCCTTCCTCCCAGCTTCAGTGACCACCTCACCCTGGCCCTTTTCAGCTGGCTGAAGGAAAACTGGCATAGAAGAGGGAGAGAGAAGATTGCAAGCAGTGCTTCTCTCTCTGCAATGCCTCTTTCTGAACTGGCGCTTTGGACGGAAAGGACGCCTCTTGCGTCCTTTCCGCCCAAAGCGGCAGTTCGGGCAGAGTCTGTGCAGAGAGAGGAGCTCTGCCTGCGTGCTCCTCACTTCCTCTTCAATGCCGGTATTTCATCATCCAGCTTACATGGGACAGGGTAAGGTGGTTTTGGAAGTTGGGAGGGAGGCTGGGAGTTTGGCGGCGGCGGCGGGGGCAGCATTCTCCCTGTCAGGCTTTTTCGGAACAGCCTCCACTCGGCCCCCGGAGTTTGCTTCGGGGTTTGTCTCGTTCAGGTCCTGCTGGTTGGTCCTCGTTTTCCCGGTGGCCTCGTTGGTGTTCGTTTTCCCGGTGCTCGTGTTTCTGGCTCGTTTTCCTCGTTGGTGTTTTCCTGCTTTTTCCCTGGTACCAGCAAGCGTGTCTCCCTTGCCCTGTTCTGCGCCTGCGCTTCGCGCAGGCGCAGAACAGGGCAGGGAGGCACGAACACACGCTTGGTGCCCGTCCACGGACGGACACCAAGCGTTTTATTAGAGATATATATATATTCATAACAATGTCAGAATCTGTGACCATATACTGAATTACACAATGGACCGGGTCTCACAATCAGTAAGACCTGGTTTCTTCCAGTGCACGAGCGGGGAGGGAGACCTGGGTGGCCAGATCAGCCACCCACATGATTGCCAGCTCCATGATGGAGCCGGTGGGGGCTGGGGAGCTTGGGGGCCATGCGGCCCCCGGAAGCCACAGTATGCCCTGTGCGAGTGCACAGGGCATACTGGGGAGACCCCTGGAGCCAGGAGGCAGCTTTTCGCGCCCCCACGTGAGTAGCCGTGGCACAGAGCCACACCGCGGCTACTCACGATCAGGCAGCCCAGGTTTGCAGAGCTCTCGCTCCGCAAACCCGGGCTAAGGGCAGGGGTTCTTGAGCGGGTTACCCGCTCTAGAACCACCGGGCTCGCAGCTGAGCCTGGTGGTTCTCACATTTAGCAAAAATCAGGCTAGTCTCTCATAGCCGAATTTTTGCTAATCATGAGAATAGCCCCACCATTAAATAGAGACCAAAACAAGAACCGTATTGTGGATTGTCATACAATGAGGCAGAGGCGTATCTAGGGAAAATAGCGCCTAGGGAAAGCACTGAAATTGTACCCCCTGTCCAAACATCCGACACTCATCTTTCAGATAACTTTACCATAATATCAGCTGAAAAATACAAGTCAAGCTCATTAATCTTTTAATATTTCAAAAACTATTTAGCTGTGGACATAGCCAGACCAAAAAGTGCTGGAAAACTACAAATTTCAGTATGCTGGGGCTCATGAAATACCCAAATACTATGTGGAGGTGTACTTGGAAAACTAATGTCTAATTCTCTACTATGTATTGTAGCATCACATAAGTTTTAAAAATAAATGGAGAATTGGACTTTCCCCAGATACTCTGAAAATAATTAAAGGATATGCAGAGTAAACTGTGTCACTGCTTGGAATATATTCTAGTCTTTCAGAAAGACAGTTAAAATGATAGAAAGAGAGCAAGAAACTCCCAGTGGGCCTTAATACTAAGGATTTCACACTGATTCAAAGACAAATTCACCATTAATAGCCATTTTATTAAGACATCACATTTAACTCACTTATCACAAGAAGCAAAGTAAGAGCAAATGAATACAATCCTAGCTCATAAGCTTCAGCTCATTATTCACAAGCCCTGATTCTCTGTACATAGTGCCAAACTGAATATGTGTACAGTGACTTATATTATATTAAATTTAAAAAATACCTGTAGCCCCTTCGGGGGCTTCCTAAAGGCTGTGGAGTGGGTCTGCAAAGGTTCCCCCTCCCCTCACTGGCCTCTAGGACTTTGCAGGGACCATTTGAGCATGTGCGGTGGCTAGCTATATATATATATATATGGCCGCTGAAAACAAAATGGCTGCCATGCATGCTCAAATAGCCTCTGTGAGGCCTGGCCTGGCCTAGGGCCTCATAGAGGCCATTTGAGCATGCACAGTGGCCATTTTGTTTTTGGTGGTCATTTTTTACAATTTTTTAATTTTTAAAAATGGCGCCCCCCTTCAAGTGGCGCCCGGGGCACATGCCCTGCCTGCCCTACCCTAGATATGCCCCTGCAATGAGGCTATTCCCATGACCGCACAAAACGGGGCTAAGGGAGGCCAGCCCAGTTCTGCATGGTTGTGTGCTGCAGATGGCTCCTGGAAGATGGCTCCACATGGCTCCCGGAAGCAAACCTGCAAAAATACCCCTCCCCTTAAACCAGGTTAACTGAGCGAGCACTCCATTAACCTGGTTTTCCCGATCGTGAGATGCCGCAGCTCTGTACTGTGGTGACTCATGAGGAGACCCCCTACCAGGAGGCTTCTACAAGCCTCCCAGGTTTGGGGATCTCCCCAGAATGTCCCACACACTTGTGCAGGGCATCCTGGAACTTCTTGGGGCCAGGCGGCCCCCAATTCCTGCCACCCGAACTGGCTCCATGACAGAGCTGGTAGTTGTGTGGGTGGCTGATCCAACCACCTAGGGATGGCTCCCTGCTCACCTGCAGAGCCTGATAAGGCTCTCCACACTGCTCATGTGGAGAACCTCACTGAGTCATACAATTTTAAGTTGAGGCCATAAAGTTAGAGCCACAGATAGAAACTAACATAATGCAAAGTTAAATGAAAACCAAAATAAGGACGATATTGTCATGAGCTCACTCGACGGAAGACGCTGGCCAGAGATATATGATACAGTAGCGAGTAGCTCAGGTTTAGGTTTCTAAATAGGCAGGTTTAACAGTCTCACCAGGGATACAGAAGTGAGGAGCCCAAACCCCAAGGTCCCAATCTCTGACAGAGGCTTGAGCCAATTTGGCATGTTGTTTCCAGCAGTTGTTCAAGGCGCAGGCTGCCTGATTTATAGTCAGCAGCCACATGCCCTTAATCAACACTCCACCCCCACCAGCTGTTATCGATTCATTCCGGCTCCTGCTGCCTCCTTTCAAGCAATGACTCCTTTGTATTTCCCTCACCTGTTGCTGTCATTTTCCCCATCTGCATTCTCAAGGAGATAGTGGCCGTTCAAACTATGGCTCAGATCCTGACCCTTTTCTCCCAAGGTCACCCAGGCCTGCTGGCCCTTCCTGCTCCAAAGACTCTCCCTGGCCTATATCAGTTATCTCCCCATTCACATCACCAGCCAGCTCCTCCTCAGTTCCCTCCCACTTTCTAGTAAGTTGCCTGCTTTCACTCCGCTCCAGTGTCCCCGAGTGGGGGCATGACAGATATTTAAATAGCCATGCAATGTCATACTGTGTTGAATAGAGACCATAAATGCGAAGTGCTAAACATTGTTTTCAAGTTGTTCATCAGAGTAAATGGTAATATACATCAAGCGGAAAAGCTCAGAGCAGACAAATCTCAAGGTAAATCTTAAAAACAGTCACCTTCATCCACAACTATAGATATTTCATGGAGACTGAAACAGGTCTTATGGAAGAATAGTTCTAGTAATTTCTGCCAAATTTTGTACAGATGGAGCACATCTCTAAAACTTCAGTGTTGCAAACTTGCTCACCTCTTACAGCCTAAACCTTTCTTCTCCCAATTTCTTTGGCAGAAATTACTAGAGCTATTCTTCCGTTAGGCCTGTTTCAGTCCTTATTTTGATTTTCATTTAACATTGTATTATGATGGTTTTTATATTTAATATTGTATTATTTATTATATAGTTAAGATTCTGACTTGGTTACTAATATATTTTTTATGTTCTTCATTCATTAGTACTCTGTTTTTTGCTTCCTTCTCTACTTCATTGTTTCTCCAAGCCATAAGTAAAGCACAGACCAGCTACAAAAGGCTGCTTCTATGGAGGGTAAATGCCTGCCTCCTGATTGTTTAAAAAAATGTATACAACTAACAAGAAGAAGAAGAAGAAGAAATTCTGAGCCAGAGTGGTACAGTGGTCAGTGTGCTGGACTAGACTGGGAAAATCCATGTTCAAATCCCCATTCAGCCATGTAATTCACTGAGGCGCTTGACACAATCAAAGTGAAGCGCCTCGTGTTGGTTTGTGGGGAGAGTGGGCTTAGCCCAGTCTCCCTGCAGATGAGAAGGGGGGCTGACCTGGGGTGGCCGGATCGGCTACCCACATGATTACTGGCTCCATCACGGAGCCAGTAGGGGAGGGGGAGCAGGGGCTGCCAGGCCCCCGGAAGTCCCAGGCTGCCCCACACAAATGGGGAGCCAGTGAGCTTAGAAGGAGCAGCTCATTGCGAATGTCACTGTAATGTGTGTGGTGGGCGCACACACATTGGCGGTGGGTGCATGAATGTCGGCAGTGCGTGTGCATGTCGGTGGCGTATGTGCACGTCGGCGGTGTGTGCATGCTCCGCAGTTACTTCCGTAATTTGGGCAGACAACAAGGGGGCAGGGGCGGCAGGGAGGAATGCTCCCGCCCCAAAATATGTACTCACAAATGGAGCGCTGGAGGGGGGAAAACGGCAGGAGGGGTAAGTACACCCCACCCACCCTTAAAGCAACCACCACCCCAGTGTTGAACCGCCAGACCAGCCACACACAAACTGGTTCTCAGGCCTCTCCAATGGCCTGCGGACCGGTTCGTGCAATTCCCTACCTGCGGGCTCTCCACACTGCTTGTGTGGAGAGCCTCAATATTAACTAATAAAACTAACAAGGCTAGTAATATCAATAGTACTATATTGAAATTCAAGAAGAGGTGTTTGGGCTTGAGATCCAAATTAAATCCAATCAAGGCTGGCCAGAGAAATTATCTTAGTTAACAGCTTTAGATTTTTGGAGGTAGAGAGCAGGAAAGAAGAGAGCAAGAGACTTAGAAGCAGAGATTAGTATACCTCACATCCTTTCCTGATGGTGCGTTTAGACACTTGTAGCTTGACCAATGTCGAGGGGCCTCTTTCCTCCAGGACAGGTGGGAAGGCTGAAGACCATGAGCAGGGACCAGAGTGATCAGACCAGTTTCTTGCTGTAGTCAAGCATGCTGCACAGATCAAGCCTGGAAGCAGGGCTGTTCTGGAGCCAAAAAGCAGGCTGGGTACAAGATCCAAGGCACAGGAAGTTAGTATAGCTGGTGCCAAGACACATGGATACTCAACAGGTGAATCCAGAGAAGAGATACACTGCTTCATGGTCTCAAGGGCTGAAATAGGCCACAAGATGCCCTGGGAGCAAGTGCTCACTACACCTTTCTGCTGAAAAGGATGATATTTGTGATAGACAAAATAATACATTGTGTCCCATTCAGACTTTCCTGGGTGTGCAGAGGATGGGGTGAAATGGGCACATTAGAGCTAATCTCGTGTAGTCAGAAAAGACCTTGGGAGTGCCTTGGAATGTTTTAATAAGCATGCCTCCAGGTCCTTGAGCCAGCCATTAACACTTCTGTTAGAGACAGAGAGATGAGCCTGTTACCTCTTATTTTATTCCTTCCTGCAAAGGTGATAAACTTGAGCTGATCTGATGTGCAAACATAGACGGAAGCATTTGGCTATTTCTTTAGAAGAATAGCACTTAATTAACTCGTGCCTACTTTGGCTACCTTACTTGCACTGAAGTCAGGGAGGCAAGCAAAGGCATAGTTCTCTTTCAGTTGCAAGTTACACTTGACCTGGAGTTACCTTTCCCCTTGCTATCAGCTAAGTAACACAACCTCATGAATTAGCTCATGTAAGCAAAATGGTGAGCCCACGATCCTGTGAGTTCAGAGAGACAAAATGGAAAATACAAGCTTGAAGAGCCAAATTAAGTTTAGGGGTGTTGCTGGGAGCCCCCCCCCCACAACAGGCTATCTTGGTAACAGCTTCTTGGAGGAAACACAAGCTATAGATGTAAAAGTAAATAAATCTATATAAGCCACAGATAAAGCAGAGACCAGCTACAAAAGGGGAGAACAAATGCATTCTGAAGTTACAAGGGCAGTTCTGCCTGCCTATTTAAAAATGCACACATAAATAATAGAAATATCACAGGTTTTTCAATGATGCTTGCTGCAGCTATGAACCATCTCCTATAACTTAGAGAGTACAACCTGGGAAGCAAAGATGCATGGGGATACCCTCTCTCTACTCCATGCCTGCTGAACATCTGGGTGCCACTCTCTGCCCACCTTAGGTGCCCATCATTTACCCGGGTGTTCATCCTAGCAAGCAACAATTTTTTTTTAGAGAGATCACTTTCTTAATCTTTGCCTAATGAACTATAACTGCTAGTGGACATATTAATGTTACAGATGCTGGCCACAATCCAGAGAAAAACCTGGTTATCTCTCTGCATAGCAAATGATTTTTAAAAATTATTTTTGCATACAGATCAGAGTGTAAGGGAGAGAAAGCAGAGATTACATTCCTCCCCTCCAAACAAACACAAAGAAGCCAGCAAAAGATCAGACCTACCAACAGACAGACAGCCTGCCTTCTAACCCAATGGTGATTTGACTCTTTTGAGTAGTGTTTTATAGCTGCTTCAGTCATTCATGCAAGGAAATCTGAAGTAGGTTTTGTTGAAGATGGAGTTCCAGTGCATCAACCTTTTGCACCAACTATCATAATGGCCACCAAGGGTATTGGGAGTAGAGACAGTGAGTAAGGGTCTCCCTATCTGTCCCTACTCTATGAACCCAGAACTGACTCTTCAGCACTTCCTGTGCTGAGTCACAATCCTTCCTTCCTCTTAGAGAGTAGATGGAAACATCTCTCTCCCTCTTTACCTATTCATTATGTAGTCCTTTAGATTACCACTTTCCTATCCAAATGTACTTCAACAATAAATATTTAGTATTTAGTTTTACAAGAATCTCCATGTCTTTTCTCTAAAGAGTTCCAACAACTAAACCATCCTCTGCTACTTACTCTGTAACTGGAGTGTGTGCTCCTTTCCTTTGTGCTCTGCTGTTTACCTACTGGGGATAAAATTAACAACCCCCAACGGATTTAACTAAAGGTTTATTCAGCCACAACTCCATTTTCTCCTCCCCCCTTTCACCCTCCACACTGTCTACAAGATCCCCTTTGGGACAAATGTCCAAACAAACTGCAAAAAGTCATTGAATAGAATACAAGTAGTTAAAGAAAAAGACTTCCCCATCCAGTGGGCACTCTGATTGGCTGCCTGAGGAGTCAGTGAACATTGTGCCTTCTGTTTGGTGCTATAGGTGTTTTAATCTCTGCCCACCTTCTGAAAATAAAGGCAAGCCTTGTGATTGGCTTCTGTCTCATTAATATTCAAATTTAAACAACTCTGTGTGTTCCCATTGGTGTTTACAAAATTCTGGTACTGTCACCCACCCTATGTAAACACTTCAAGCAGGGAAGAGGCACAGACAGGGAATCAGTGCCCAGACATATAAATGGCTACAGAAGACAAACAGAGGAGGTAAAATATTTTCAGGTATTTTTAGGTGGACACTGACCACTCTGCCCTCAGGTAAGAGCCACCACTGGTTTAATGTTAACCTTTTCCTCTTGATGAAACTCTCATTTATTACTGTGCACACCTCAAGTGGCAGAGTGGGGAAATGCTTGACTAACAAGCAGAAGGTTGCTGATTCAAATCCCCACTGGTACCATATTGGGCAGCAGCGATATAGGAAGATGCTGGAAGGCATCATCTCATACTAAGTATGTGCATGGATCAATTTTTTTAAATTCTATTTGAACCCAAATCGAATCACCTCCTATTTGTTTGGCGTTTGAATCTAACCCCCCGAATCACCCCAGATTCAATTTTTACCTGAATTTTCCAAATCTGAATTGATTTGGTTAAAATGGGTCCCAGGGGCAAAAGAGTGGGGTGAGTGGTAGTGCCCCATGGGTGGAAGCTACCACCCAAATTTCAAAGAAATTGGGCAAAGGGTGATTTTAAAATATTTTTTGAAGTTGGTGCATCTTTAAGCTTTTTCCCATAGGGAATAATGGGGATTTCAGCAGCCTTAGTTATACCTTTCCAGAGGGGGTGGCACCAGGGTGGCCCAGAGTGGATTTTGGTGGGTGGTAGTGACCAATGGGTGAAAGGAAGCTGCCACCCAAATTCCAAAGGGATTGGGCAAAGGGGAGATTTTTAAATAATTTTTGAAATTGGCATGTCTTTGGGGCAGATTCAGAGCAGAAAAGGGGTTTCAGGGGCAGAAGAGTGGGTCAGTTGGTAGTGCCCCAATGGCTGCCTGCTACCATCCAGATTTCAAAGAAATTGATAAAAGGGGTGATTTTTAAAGAATTTCTGAAAATTGTGCATCTTGCTTTTTCCCATAGGGAATAATAGGGATTCCAGCAGCCCCATAACTCCACTTGGGGGTCACCGGGGTGGCCTAGAGAAAGTGGTGGTGTAGTGCACATAGGGTGCCAACCACCCCCAAACCCACAAGCCCATGGGGCGCTGGGTTTTGTTGTTTCTGAGGTTTCTGGGGTAGCAAATTGAATTCATTGGCAAACATTGAATCTACTCTCATTTGCTGCCAGAGAATCTACTCTCAGAACAAAACCCAGTGCCCCATGGGCTTGTGGGTTTGGGGGTGGGTTGGAACCTAAGGGCACCTAAGATCAGCAGGGGCCTAGGTCACCTTCCTTATGAGACAAGACTACAACACCTGGGGCATTTTAGTTTAGAAAAAAGATGACTGTGGGTAGACATGATAGAGGTCTATAAAATCATGCATGGTGTGGAGAAAGTGGAGAGAGAGAAATTTTTCTCCCTCTCACATAACACTAGAACCAGGGACCATCCCATGAAATTGATTGCCAGGAAATTTAGGACCAACAAATGGAAGTACTTTTTCACACAATGCATAATCCACTTGTGGAATTCTCTGCCACAAGATGTGGCGACAGCCAACAACCTGGATGGCTTTAAGAAGGATTTGGATAACTTCATGGAGGAGAGGTCTATCAATGGCTACTAGTTGGAGGGCTGTGGGCCACCTCTAGCCTCAGAGGCAGGATGCCTCTGAGTACCAGTTGCAGGGGAGTAACAGCAGGAGAGAGGGCATGTCCTCAGCTCCTGCCTGTGGGCTTCCAGTGGCATCTGGTGAGGCACTGTGTGAAACAGGATGCTGGACTAGATGGGCCTCGGGCCTGATCCAGCAGGGCTGTTCTTATGTTTTTATTTCCAGGAGTGTGAAAAGGTCCAGTCCCTCCCTCACTTCCATGAGCCTCTAGAGACCCACTAACCTATTTGTCAGTTTACAAGCCTCTTTCCACGTGTTTACCTGATTGCTGCTGCTCCAGTGATGGGAGGGAGGACATCAATTGCACTGAGAGAAATTGCATTTCCCAGGACTACTGACACTTGGGGCACTGCCATTGAAGTAGAGGGGAAAGAGACCTTCCTTGCTTCATTCTTTGCTTCCGCCCACTTCCATCACCACAGCAACAGCAACCAGATAGGTGGGTGGGAAGAAGGGGAAATGTTTTGGAGATTTATGGGTAAGTAGGAAGGAGGGAAAGGAACTGTATCCTCCTCTGGTTCAGATTGGAATCTCAGTTTGTGAAGAAATCAGGTGTTACCCTCCTATTGAAGATGAGCACTGAAAGCCTCTAAAGTTCATAATTTGAGTCTAGAAATTATGGACTTTAGCAGCATTTTGAAGAGCCACCAAGAATGCTTAGGAACATAGGAACATAGGAAACTGCCATATACTGAGTCAGACCATAGGTCCATCTAGCTCAGTATTGTCTACACAGACTGACTGTGGCTTCTCCAAAGTTGCAGGCAGAAATCTTTCTCAGCCCTATCGTGGAGAAGCCAGAGAGGGAACTTGGAACCTTCTGCTTTTCCTAGAGCAGCTCCATCCCCTAAGGGGAATATCTTACAGTGCTCACATGTGGTTTCCCATTCAGATGCAACCAGGGTGGAACCTGCTTAGCTAAGGGGACAAAATGCCACCACAAGACCAGCTCTCCTCTCTTGGACCAGCGCTCCTCTCCTTCATTGTATATGGGCTTATGCTCTCTTAGTACATAGTACATAGATGGAGTACTTATGACAGCATTCCCAGTTTATCTTAAAGGTCGTGGAGATCTTATTGTTATGCTGGGCTGAAGCTCTTTAGGGCTTATCACCAGCACCATGTATTGAACCTGGAAGTCAATACAGATATTTGTGCACTGGTATAATACCAGAGTTAATCAGTTATTCTTCCTGGGGATCCGATATTTCTTAAAAAGGTATAGGTTTATAAGGTTTGTAAGGAAAATGTCATAGCTCATGCTTTGCAGCGCATATGCTCTACATGAGGAAGATTTCAGATTCATTTCCTGATATATCCTTTTAAAAGGATCTCAGTTAGTCAGAAGTGGAAAATCTTTTGTCTGTGGCCATGATTAGCTGCTAATAATTGGAACAGACCATATTGGTCTATCTTAGTTATTTCATTCAAAATAAGACAGTGTCTGTATTTACACGTAACATGGAACCGTGGGTCCAATGGAACTGCAGTTCCACAATCCCCTTCTGCTGTCCAAATTTGGATGTAATGGAGATCTCCCTCTCTGCAGTCAGTGAGATAGCAGAGAGGTGGGGAAAATGGCTGCCTGGGCTTCCTTCTTGATTGAATGACAGCCCTGGCAGCCAATAGCAGCCAGAGCAAGAGAGGAGCTTCAGTGCCACCTTCAGACATAATGCTGGAACCGCAGAACCGGAGGTACAGGTGGCAAATTCACTACAAATATAAGTTAGAAATCGGAGTCTGGGGAGCAAAACCTCAGGTCATTTTTGGGGCAAAACTGCAGTTGCATGTACACAAATGGAAACTGGAGTCCCCTTCAACTCTAGTTTCATGTTATGTCAGAATGCGGCCAGTGAAAACCAAATTTAGTGATTTTCAGTCACTGAACTAATGAACACCTACATCTTTGGAATGCATGCTACTTTACCCCCGCCCCCGTCCTTAACTTTTGAGATCAAGGTTTTTATAAGTACAAAGGAGGATCTAATGGTGAAAAACCCATGAAGTCCAGTCATGCCTTGTTTCTTATGTGTATCAATACATTACTACTACTACTGCTATGAATATTTATATATCACTCTTCAACTGAAGTTCTCAAAGTAGTTTACATAGAAAAATAAATAATAGATAATTAATTAAGATGTACCCCTGTCCCCAAACACTTCACACTCTAAAAAGAAACATAAGGTACCAGTAACAGCCACTGGAAGGATGCTGTGCTGGGGATGGATAGGGCCAGTTGCTCTCCTCCTGTTAAATTTAACAGAATCACCACTTTAAAATGTTGCTCAGTTAGCAGGAGTAAAGTAATAAGCAATTATTAGCATAGGAAACCAATAACTGGAGAAGGAAAAAGACAGATGGTCCTACTCTACAGCTTCCACTAAGGAAGGAGGTGTGTGAATGTTTCCTGGAGAGCCTCAGGAAGGTAGCTATGCTTTTGAGGAAATAATAACCACAGCAATAACACATTGGGATCAGACATTATTGCCTTTTTCTGCACATGGTGGTTTGTAGGCCTCGGTCTAGGGTAGCAATTTGCCCACTCCTCTGTAAAGGGACACATATGTCAACAAGATGTACATTAGTATTGCCAGGTCTCAAGGTTTGACCTTAAGTGTCAGGGTTTGTTCTCCTTCTCATAGTCTCGAGGGAAGGAGTAAAATCTTAAGGAGAGGGGGCTTGGCTTGAGAGCATTGTCACTACAAACTGGGCAAAGTGCCAGCTCTCTTATACTTAACAGGGGGATAACAGCTAGGGGTGTGCGCGGAACCGGTTTCTGCGATTCAGTTCAAATTCAAACCAAATTTGAACCAGATCACCAATTCACTAACTGGTTCAATAGAACTGCTTCAATAGAAACACCCCATTTATTCCCCATGGGTAGCACCTAGGAACACCAAAGAGGGTTGGGCAGTAGGCAATAATGGGTTCTATCTACCACCCAATCCATAAAACAATCGGGCAATTGGGCAATTTTAAAAGTATTTTTCAACTTTTTCTGAGTCAGTAGGTCAACCCTAATATAGAGTCCCTGGCCATGGAGAACACCATCTCACTCTGGACACTGGTTGGTGGTCAGAGAGAGAAACCATCTGGCAACTGTTATCAAGTCCGGCCAGACGTGGTGATGTGTTGCCCAAAACTGGATCAGCTCTGTCTCCAGGTCTGCCACCACTGGCTCCTGCAGGTACTGCAGGACAGACTGCTTCACACTGCCGCAAAGCTTAATGGAGCCCTCCTGTATGTCTGGCAAGGTGTCAAGGCACTCCCATGTGAACCACTGGGTGGAATGCCCAAGCATAACGGCCAGTTGTATTGGTGATGCCAGGGATACCATGCTGCTGGCCTGGGAAGTGATGGTGATGCTGCTTCTGCAGGTGGAGAGCACAGAAATAGGCACTCCAGCACCCTCCAAGTTCTGACCCAGCCTCCTCTCTTTGGTCTGCCTAACCTCTTGAACCAGAAGGTCCCTCTGCCTGCGCAGCTTGTCAGGGGCCTTTATCCTTGCATCACATTGGCAGGACAAAATATGCTCTGCCAATTGACCCAAGGCGTTACTGAGCTGCTCCGCCACTCCAGTGCTCAGCAGGGTTGACAGGGCATGGGCTTCCCCAATGGTCAGCGAGGTCTGGAGCTTACCTATTGTCTTCTCCAGGAGAAGAGTGGTGGGCAAAGTCTGGCCCAGCAGCAGAGCAGGGAGCAAGGCAAGGAAAGCAGCAATGCAGCAGCAGATTGGTTACATACAGTTAAATACAATTAAATAAATTGTGAAACTCACCTCCCCCCGCCCCTGCCGCCCACCAATGAGGCCTGACAGCATTTGATTTCGAATGACAATAAGCCAAGCAGAGGAAAGGAGATGGCAATCTAATTGGAAGGCAGTGGAAGAAAACCAATCATACAGGGAGAAAACTAGTAGACACACCAGACAAAATGGTGGCCACCACAGAAGTTCGAAACATCAAACCAGTTCGAATTGAGTTTTTTTGAGCTAGACGGCAAAATGTTTTGCACATCTCTACCCTACACAGCATCCCTCTCAGTGGCTGTTGTTGGTGTCTCTCCTCTGTATATTGTGAGCTTTTTGAAACATGGAAACATCTTCTCCATCCTTTTGTTATGTAAACCATTTTGTGAGCTTTTTTTGGTTGAAAAGTAGTATACACATATTGTAAATAACAACAATAGCTCTTCTCCAATGCCCATGAGGCTCCAGCCCGAGCTACAAGGCACACCTAGATTCTGTTGTGAGTTCTTCGTAAAGGCATATAATTTCAAATCTTTCCTGCATCCAAGTTATTGGCATGGTTCCATATGTAATCTTCATATTCAGGGTAGTTGTTGGCAACTGAATAATTGTTCTTGTGGAAATTAAATTAGAAAGAGTAGCTGAAATAAGCTAATGCTATAATGCTATGCTTCAGGCTTAGGTTTTTGCTAATTACTGCTAGGAAGAGAGCATTGGGATGTGCTTCCAGTCTGAAAAGAAAATAATTGTGGTTTTGACATGACCAATAATTACATTAATTAGTGACCACATTTAAATTGCATAGAAATGATATCTTCTTGGAGATTTCATTGGGTGATACAATTGCTGTGGCACGCTTCACCCATTTCATTAAGAGCAAAGAAATTGCAACCCACCAACCAGAATAGCCTGAGCCAACTCTTCTGGAGTGGTTGCCTCTCTGCAACAAGGGAAGTCGCCAGTATCTGTTTTCTGCTCATTCATAGGTCTCAATAACTTTAGCTGTATATCTGCATGCTCACAGAGAAATTATTTCTTTTTATATTTTATTGATGAAAATGCACTCAGTAGAAAGACTCCAAGCACCAATACAAAGGAAGCTGACCTGTCAAGCTGAGTAGTGTCAAAGATCTAAAGAAAGCCAGCTCCACCCTACCAGTCTTTATCCATGAAAGGAGGGGAAATCCCACACTCAGCTAGTGGCTGAGAGGCTAGAAATACTAATTACAACAATCAGTGCTGAAAGTAGTAGCTGTGCTTCTCCCCCTCTCTACCATATGGGGGAAAGAGAGGAAGGCAAAACATGTGACATGATATCATCATGTTGTAGGTTTCCTTGACCCCACTCCACCTCATTTTTCCACTTATAAGGGCAATGAAACAAGCATGTAGCAACATCATTTCATCCATTTTACACAAGTAAGCATGAGAGGGGAAACACAGAAGAGAGACCCAAGAATGTTAGTTTCCGTGTCAGCCACATACTGGCCCACAGGATGTGTAGATCTGGCTAGAGACAATGGCCTAGTTCTTCTGGAGATGATAAAACTGTGTGGGATGCACCACTTCAGATTGCACATGATGGAATGCTCCTCTATTCAGAGTTGCCCTCGAGATAGAAAATGGACATGTCAAGGACAGGATTAGGCTAGAACCTTCTTAGCTTTTGTTTGTTTGCTTGCTTGTTTGTTTAGAAGAGCATTCAGTTATGTGAGTTCCAAGTTGAACCTGCTGTCTGAATGGGTACAACTGAGACATAGGTTGTAGCGGTTAAAAGCCTTTGTGTTAGAGCCCTTTGTGGCATGCCCTCCCTCCTGCTATTACTCCCCTGCAACTGGTACTCAGAGGCATCCTGGCTTTTAGGCTGGAGGTGGCCCACAGCCCTCCAACTAGTAGCCATTGATAGACCTCTCCTCCATGAAGTTATCCAAATCCTTCTTAAAGCCATCCAGGTTGTTGGCTGTCACCACATCTTGTGGCAGAGAATTCCACAAGTGGATTATGCATTGTATGAAAAAGTACTTCCATTTGTTGGTCCTAAATTTCCCGGCAATCAATTTCATGGGATGGCCCCTGGTTCTAGTGTTATGTGAGAGGGAGAGAAATTTTTCTCTATCCACTTTCTCCATACCATGCATGATTTTATAGACCTCTATCATGTCTCCCCGCAGTTGACATTTTTCTAAACTAAAAAGCCCCAGGCGTTGTAGCCTTGCCTCATAAGAAAGGTGTCCTAGGCCCCTGATCATCTTGGTTGCCCTCTTCTGCACCTTTTCCAGTTCAACAATGTCCTTTTTTAGATGTGGTGACCAGAATTGTATCCAGTAATCCAAGTGTGGTCGCACCATAGTTTTGTATAGTTGTATAGTTTTGTATAGTTGTGCACCAGAGAAATCCTTTCTGCCCTCCCTTTTTCTTGAGTTAAAAACCAACTCTGAGCGGCTTTTAAAAAGAAAAAAAAACTGTACCAGTTTTATTTAATTACTATGGACTGCTTCCATCTGAGGCTTTTAGATTTTAAATTCACTCAAAAATACTTAGTAGGTTACAAAAATAGGTTGTCTTAGACTTTGGTTTCAGTTTGCATTTAGGCACGCTTAAAGGTTCACAGAGTCTTTTGCAACGCCTTAGGTGCGTTGAATGTAGGCTAGTTATCTTGTATTAATTACATTGCAGGTAAACAATAATAGAACAGTATCATGAATATGCAAAGAACATAAACAAAGAAATATAAATTTCTAATGCAAAATTGGACTAACAAATTGTTTCCTATGTTGAATCCCCTTTTCCTCGAAAACATACTCAACATCTGATAAGAATGCCGTTTCCCGCCGCAGCGTGCATGTGATGAGGCGGGGGGTGGGTTTGTGCCCCGTCACCAAAGCAGGTACGGCAGTCACCATTATAGGTCCCCCTCCATGTGGCCAGGACCCACCAATCGGGGGAAGGAGGCGGGCCGATTGGGCCCAGCTGCCTCCATTCTGGGCAGTCTCTCTTCAGATGGGCACTGGGAAGGGCTGCTGGATTATCGTCGGGGCCACGTGGGCTGGCTGATTGGGAACGACGAAAGGGTGATCGAGAGAGATTGGCAGCTGCTGGGACTGGTGAGGTGCAGAGCTGTGCAACAGAGGGCCTTCTAGGCCCAGGGAGATCTTGAACAGGTGCCATTCCTCCTTTTCATAAATAGGGGGCTTGAAGGTGGGAATTTTGGCTAAGGGTAAGCTGCTGGCCAGGACTGGGACCCCATGCTGTTGCTGCATGGGGTCCCAGTCCTGGCTTGCAGCTTTAATCAATAAGGAGTATTCCGGGCTATAGAGGAGGGATCCCTGGGTGGGAGGCAACTGCAGGAGTAGCGTGTCCTGAGCGCCAGGCCACAGCCAGACCCCAGGTGGCGTAGGAAATTTACTGCGTTGGCTAAGCCCTGGTGGCAGCCTTTATTAAGGGTGTTTATTAGCTCATTGGGGGAACATTGATAAATTCATTTGGAGCATTTATTAATTCATTGGGTGGCATATTAATTGGGCATTAATTCATTGGGGCATATTAATTGAGCATTACTTCTTTGGGGCATTTTTAAATTTTTCGGGTGGCATTTATTAATTGGGGCTGTTAATTCTTTGGCGGGCATTTATTAACTCAGTGGGAAGCATTTATTAATTCAGTGGGTGGCATAGTTTAATTGGGAGGATTTATTGATTCCTTGGAGTTTGGTAAGATATAGGATATATGTTTTGAATTATTATAGCAAGGGTTAATTGTATAGTTAGTGATCCGCGCTGATTGGTGAGCTGGAAGTCAATTTTTGTTTAATTGGATGGAATGAGATTTTCAAGATATTGTTAAAATCAATAAAAATTTAAAGCAAAAAAAAAAAAAAAAAGATTCCTTGGGGGCAATTATTAATTCATTGGGGGCTTTTGTTAATTCATTGGGTGGCATATTTTAGTTGGGGCATTTATTGATTCCCTGGCATTTATTAAGCCATTGGGATATCTGTTGATTTATTGGGGAGCAGTTATTAATTAAGTGGATGGCATACTTTAATTGAGGCATTTATTAACTCATTGGGGGCTTTTATTAATTTGTGGGGGGTATCCATTAATTGGGGCATTTGGTAATTCATAAGGGGCATTTTCTGATTTATTGGGGGCATCTGCTATCCTGTACTTAGGTCATTTGCTGACTCATTTTGAGGGAGTAATTCCGCAAGTAGGGATCCCTTGGTCATCTGCAAACCCATTATGGGGAGCATTTGCTAACTCATTAAAAGGGAGTAATTAATTGAGTAGGGGTCCATTGAGCATCCGCTAACCCATTACTGGGGGGCATTGATAATTCATTACAAAGAAGCAAGGCTAGGGCGTGAGAGACATGTCTTTGAGGAAGGGGCACCGTAAGGCTAAGGGCAAGGGGAAAACACCAGCCCCTAAGCGGCTGCCACCCCGGCCCAGAGATCCTGAAGCCTCCTCCACTTCAGAGGATGAAGGGCAGTTTGTGATGGTAGATCTTGTCCTGCCTAGAGGCTCTAGAATCCGATATGCAGGCCCCCCGAGATGAGGGTTCCAAACTGGAGGAAAAGGGCAAAAAGGCGGGCAACCAAGCTAACAAAAGGCTGCAACTCTTGCAGTCAATCAAGGCGAGGCTGGAGGCACTGGAAAAAGGTGCCGGGGAGGAGGCTGGGACAGCAGAATCTGCCAGGCCCTGATCCCAGCTCTCCCTTGGGATTGTCACCATCAACAGCTCTGGTTGCGGATTATGGGCCCCAACCAGTCGGTGAATAGGGAGTACTTTGACAGCGGACACTAAATGGTGAAATCTGCTGCTGCGCCTGTTAGGGACCAGGCGCCTGAGTTAGTAGGCCAGTTTCACCAGTTTTGCTGGGAATTCGCATCTTCAAGAGCGTGCTCCCACAGCCCGTGTGATTTTGGGCATGCTTCAGCCCCAGGGATATCCAAGCAGCCAGGAAAGGGGGACCCCCGTCCCCTGCTCTGGCAAAAGGGACCTAGTCCCATAAGGTTGGAATCCCTGCTGCAACTACTGCAGCACTACCCAGTGGTGCAGGACAGGGGCTACTTGGGGGGTGGGTTCCAATGGGGTTTTCGGATCCCTTATCAAGGTCCTAGGGTCAGTTTATGGGTGGAACATTTGCGATCAGTGAGGGGGATGGAGCATGTGGTTAGGGATAAAAATTGAGAAGGAAGTACGAGAGGGGAGGGTGCTGGGCCCCTTCCCTGTGCTGCCTGTGCCCAGCCTTAGGGTTTCACCTCTGGGGGTTGTTCCTAGGAAGGCCAGTGGGGAGTTTCGCCGAATACATCATCTCTCTTCCCTGCAGGTGCATCTGTAAATGACACAATACCCCACCAACTATGCTCTGTACAGTAAATTTGAAGTTGCAGAGGAGATGGTCTGAGTGGGGAGGGGAGCGTTGATGGGAGCGTTGATGAGAAAATGTGACATCAAGTCAGTGTCAGCAACCTGGCCACTCAGAAGGGAAGTCCAGGAAGATAGTCCACAATACAAACTTGGCGGCAGAAGCAAAACACAGCTCGGGAATAGTTCTCTCTATCTGGCATGGGCTGAAAGCTGAACGTTTCAGTTCTTTTCAGGAGTGGGTGGTACGGGACAGGTCCAGCCTGCCCTCAGTGGTGCATTGCTCGTTTCCTTTTTGCTGGCCCGAGCTCCTCGTCCAGTTGTTCCTACCTTATGTACACTTTCCAGGGTCTAATGCTGGAGGTAGGTGTCCCACTTGCAGCGGAAAAAGCAGAGGGGCCTACCTTGAGGCTAGCGTTCCTTGGAATTGAGATAGATGCTGAGGCACAATGCTGCTGGCTGCCAGTGGACAAGGTCCTAGCATTGGAGCTGCGACTGGGCTGCGTGCTGGAGGCCAAGAAGGTTACGCTGAGAGAGCTGCAATTCATCATGGGTCACTTGAACTTTGCATGTAGGGTTATAGTGCCCGGGCGTGCCTTCATCAGGAGCGATGCCACCAAAGGGGTTAAAGCCCCCCATCACCAGGTTAGAGTAACACAAGATGTTAGGGAGAATGCCTGGATGTGGGTTGAGATTTTAAAGGATTTCAATGGCGTTTCACTCTGACACTCAAAATTCCAGCTGGAGGCTGAGCCGCAGGTCCAATCTGATGCAGCTGGTGGACATGGTTTTGGCCTGTTGGTGGTGGTGGGGGGCAGTGGTGCTCAGCCAGATGGCCCAAGGGGTGGGATGGGATGGGAGTCACACGAGACCTGACGTTCCTTGAGTTCTTCCCGATAGTAGTAGCAGTGCACATTTGAGCTAGGGAGTTTGAGGATCAGGCTATTCAGTTCTGGTGCAACAACCTGGCGACAGAGCAGACACAACCTGGCAAAGAGCAGACACATCTTGGGGAGGTGAGCAAGCTTTTCTAAGCATCTAGCCCTTCCCCACTTCAAACCAACTAACAGGAGGAGGGGAGATTTTCAGGAGCTGGTTTCTCTTTAAGGGATAAGTCCTAGTCTCTGTGTGTGTGTGTGTGTGTGTGTTTGTTTGTAATCGCAAGGGTTAACTAACTTCAGTGTTAGCTAACTCCAGTGTTTGTCCCTGCAAGGGTTAGAATTTGCGAGGGTTAGGTAACTCCAGTGTTTGTTGATTGTTCCTGCCTCGAGGGGGTGGAGTCAGCTAGGGCTGTGGGAGGCCCCACATTCCTTTGACTCACATCCTGTGTCAGTTGGAAGACCACTCTCTACATAAGAGATTTAGGGCTGAGAGCATAGCGAACAGGAATAGCAAACAGGACATAGGAGTTTTGCAGGAGTTTAGCGGGAAGTGTGCGGGGAAGTCTGGAACAAGCCCTGGTGATTACAAGGAGACTGGTGGAGAAGAGAACATAAGTACAAATTCCTTCCTCCTATTCTTGGGAAAAGCTGCTTGGACAGTAAATACCTGACCATTACAGCTGAGACCTATCCTTCTAATAAGCTATCTCTAAATACTGTAAACAGCCAACAAAAACAGTATGAAGATAGAAGGCCAGCAGGGGAGGAGGCACTTCCCAGTGTATTGCACAGAGTGCCACATGTATGACTATTTGCCCCATGGGCAGAAGTCATGGGTGTGTGCTCGGTGCAAGGAGCTCCTGGCTCTCTGGGAACAAGTTCGTTCCCTTGAGACCAAGATGGCAGATCTGGAGAAGCTCAGAGAGACAGAGAGGCATGTGGACGAGACCTTCAGGGAAGTGATAGAGACATCCCACTCCAGGTCTGATAGCTCCTCTGCTGTCAGGGAGAATGAAGGTCTTGGGCAAGGAGGATATCAATCTGAGGAAGAGGGAAATGCTCCTTTAGAAGGGATCCCTTCCATGGATGATGAGCCCATATCCTCTCGCACAGGGGATATTCCTCTAGGGGGTAGGGGCCTCCTTGTAGTAGGTGATTCGATCATTAGAGGTATAGAGAGATGGGTTTGTGACCCGCGTGTTGACCGCACAGTGACTTGCTTGCCTGGTGCGAAGGTTGCGGACATCACGCAGCATCTAGATAGGCTCTTAGGCAGTGCTGGGGAGGTGACAGCTGTCGTGGTGCATGTCGACACCAACGATGTGGGGAAATGCAGTCGGGAGGTCCTGGAAGCCAAATTTAGGCTGATAGGTAGCGTATTGAAGTCCAGGACCCCCAAGGTAGCATTCTCAGAAATGCTACCTGTTCCACATGCAGGTACAGTGAGACAGGCAGAGCTGAGGGGTTTCAATGCATGGATGAGATGTTGGTGTCAGGAGGAAGGGTTTAGATTTGTTAGGCACTGGGATACTTTTTGGGGCAAGCAAGGCCTGTACAAAAGGGATGGGCTGCACTTGAACCAAGATGGAACCAGTCTGCTGGCACTTAAAATCAAAAAGGTTGCAGTGCAGCTTTTAAAATGACGCCTGGGGAACAGCCGATGGGAGCTGGGCAGTATCCTGTTCAGCAAAAGCCATCCTTTAAAGTGCAAGGGTGCAAAAGATTCTGATAAAACAGAAGGGGGCAGAGCAGTACCCCATAAAGAGCAGATGGGAGACTGTGCCAGCTGGTCAAAGAGTCAGAAGATAGATAGCATACATCAGGTGAGAGATTCAGCGTATAGGTGCTTATATGCCAATGCCAGAAGCCTCCGAGCCAAAATGGTTGAGCTGGAGTGCTTGGTGGCTAACGCAGAAATAGATATAGTGGGCATAACAGAAACATGGTGGAACAGTGAGAACCGGTGGGACACTGTTATCCCTGGATATAAACTCTATAGAAAGGACAGGAAGGGACGCCTTGGATGTGGAGTAGCACTGTATGTTAAAGAAGGCATATAATCAAGGCTATTCCATCAGCCTGCAGGGACAAGTTGCTGCAAGCCCATTCCATATGCCTGCAGGGACTTACCAACTAGTCCCTCTGCCTCCGGTGGAGCTTCCAGCCCAGACGGGGAGCAGCCTGCTTGTCTGCTGCCAAGTTCTAGCTGGCTGGTTGCCAGCCTCCAGACTGTTGAGGAGATCCACCTGGAGCCTGTTCTGGGAGCTGCATGTGAGAGGTGTGGCTCTCAGGGCTTGTTGGCTTAAAAGCAGGGAGGCTCGCCAAAGGCGTAGCCATCAGCGTAACCATCGAGCCACCAAGCCGGCCACCAAAGGGGGCCGGCCTTTGAGGCTGGGCCTTCGAGGGTGGGACTGAGGGCTGGGGGGTTGGGTTGTGCCAGGCCTTTATCAAATATGTGTTTGGGCTCTCTTGAGGGGGATGGTGCTGGGAGTGCGCTCAGCATTTCTGTGGCAGCTATTACTGTTGTAGTGGGGAATAGAAGAATTGGCGCAGGCAGAGCAGCTGGCCATTACAGGGGAAGGGAAATTAGTAACTTAGTGACTGTTTCCACTTCCAACTGCACTGTCAACTCTCAGGCCTCTGGGAGCAGCCCCAACGACCCGCAGAGTCTGGCCTTGCTCCTCCGTAATGCCAGGTCAGTTCAGAATAAGACCGAAATTGTCCACGATTTGATCGTGGATGAGGGAGCTGACCTGGCATGTATAACTGAGACCTGGTTGGGGGAGGTAAGTGGTCCTGTGTGGGCTCAGCTTCTCCCACCAGGTTACTCTGTCGTGGAGCAGGCTAGAGGATGTGGGCGGGGGGTGGTGGAGTGGCTGTGGTCCATAAGAATACCATTTCCCTTACCAGGGCCCCTGTGAGACAGCTGACTTATATCGAGTGCGTATTTTTGCGGCTGGGAACTAGGGATATATTGGGGATTCTGTTGGTGTATTGCCCACCCCGCTGCCCAACTGACTCCCTAACTGAGCTGATGGAGCTGGTCTCGGAGTTGGTGTTGGAGTTGGAGTCTCCTAGACTTTTAGTGCTGGGGGACTTCAATATCCACTTTGGGACTGGCTTGTCATGGCCGCTATGAACTCCTGAGCTGCACCAGACAACTTTGGGCCTATCCCAATTAGTTTCTGAACCAACTCACGTTGCCGGACACACACTCGATTTGGTCTTTTGTTCGGATCAGGGGGGTGTTCCGTGGGTGGGGGATCCAGTGGTTTCCCCACTGTCATGGACAGACCACTACCTGGTTAAGGTTGGTCTCACAGCTGCAATCCACCCCTGCAGGGGTGGTGGACCTATTAGGATGGTCCGTCTGAAAAGGCTGCTGGACCCAGTGGGATTTCAAAAGGCCTTGGAGGATTTTGACGTTGGTGCGGCTGGTGATTCTATCGATGCCCTGGTGGGAACCTGGAACAGGGAACTCATCAGGGCAGTAGACATGATTGCTCCTAAGCGGCCCTTCCGACCTGCTGCAAAAATGGCCCCTTGGTATACTGAGGAATTGTGGGGGCTGAAGCGGTTGGGTAGGCAACTAGAGCACAAGTGGAGGAGAACTCAGTTCGAATCTGATAGGATACAGCATGTCACCTATTTGAAGAGTTATGCAGTTGCGGTGCGTACGGCAAAAAAGAGCTTTTGGTCTGTGCACATTGCAGCTGCAGGTTTGCGCTCAGCAGAGCTATCACGGGTTGTGAGGAGTTTGATTTCTGCTCCTTCTACTTCAAATCAGTCCCTCGGGTCGTTCTGCTGTGATGCCTTTAATGGTTTTTTTGCAAACAAGATCTCCTGTATTTGGGCCGACTTGGACTCCACTGTTTTTGCAGGGTCTATGGAGGAGGTGTCCAGCAGGGCTGTTCTTATGACAGTGCATGTGACCAACTCAGGGACTTCCAGGAGTCCCAGGGTGATGTGCTAGGTATGGTGTTTCACACTTCACTGCTTGTGGCGCAACATTCAGTTTGCCTCATGGTATGTGCCCAGGCTGGATAATGGCATTGTGGATGTGTTGTCTCGCATACAGAAGGAACGCTTTCGAACCCTCACACCAGCAGCCAGGGAGCTCCCCTAAGTCTTTCCCACACACCTATGGAGCCTTGGAGGCTAGAGGTTGAGGAGGCTATTTGCGTGTCCTTGGCACCTAGCACACGGGCATGGTATTCAGTGGCAGTTCGTGAATTTCACGCACTCAGGGCGGCATCTGAGTTGGGCAATCCATGGCCTATCCCGGTGGAACATGTACTGTGCTATTGCACCCACCTACAATAGGGGATTGGGACCGGGGTCCATCGGCAGCAGGCTAGCTGCCCTTGCCTTCCAGGCTAAGCTGGGGGGGGGGTGCGCACAGACTCCATGGCCAACTTTGGTATTCACAGGATGCTGGAGGAGAAGCTTCTCAATCCTCAAGGATCTACAGTTATTCAGTGTAAGAAACCTTCATGCTGGCTTTGACCATGAGGGAGCAAAAACTCCATGCCCCTCACTAAGTCTTTCCGCATGCGCTTCTCTCACACAGACCGCTCTTCTTGTTCCCAGAATTCCCAGCAACTGCTTGCTCTAGGTCCCACCCACCTGGTGTACTGATTGGCTGCCCTGGAGTTCACCAGCCTGTCAGTTGAGACAAGAGTTAATTATTTAGAGGGAGGGGAGGCTGATCACTAAACCCGCTTCTTAAATTGAGACTGGTAGCCACAGGAGTTGACTGCTCCTGTATCAAAAGTGTTGGGAACACAAAGCTTAATTTCCTAACTTACTATCTAAATACAAAATGGTAATAAACAATAACACATCAAAATAACGTTTGGAGTATCTTGTCCTGTTGCTTCCACCCTCCACAAGAGTCCTTTAGGTTTCAGTGGAGTCTTCAAAGTCTTCTTCATCTTCTTGTATTGAGCCCCCTGTAGCCATTGGTTCTCCCCCTCTGACTGCTTTGGGTTAAGGGCCATACCTGTATGAGGGGACTGGTCTGGACCCAATGACATCATCTCTGCCTCATCCATGCCTTTTAGAAGCATCAGTGGGCAGAGTGACAATTCTTTTAAGGTCTGGGTCTTGGAAGAAGTTTTTGTTTTTGTCTTTAACTGAAGGCTGCTTTTAATGCTTCTAAAGCAGTTTGACACTCCCTCCCCCGCATCTCCTTATTGAGTTTGTTGGTCCCAACTCGTCTGAGGACCAGCACCTGTTCTCCTGAATCAAAGTTCCATTCCCTGGCATGTAGGCCAGGCCAGGCCAGGCCTTTGGCTCTGCTTGGGCCTCCCCCAGATTTTGCTGAGCAAGGAACTGGGTCCCTTGCAGTCTGTTTGGGGGCTTGTCAAAGTTCAATACATGTTCTCCCGGTGGGGGGGGGGGGGTTCCTTCCCATCCCACTGATGTTGCATCAGTTCCAAAGCCCCTCTGACATGGACTAGCTCAAAGGGAGACTATCCTAGGCTTGGGTCTGGCACTCCAACAGGCCTCCAACAGCTGTGGCAGCCCCAGGTCCCAGTCCTTGGAACATTCCTTAATCCTTTTCTGGATTGTGACCCCCAAAGTCCCTTTGGCCTCTCCATTGATCCACTTGCCAGGTGCTGGCTAGACACTGGGACAAGATGCTCTACTCCATTGGTGCTCCAATGCTTCATCACCCCATGTATGAATGTGGCACCTACATCAGTCAGGACTTCCCTTCACTACATAGGTGTACCTTAGTGAGAACTAGGACGATATCAGTAAGTGTGTTTTTAAATCAGCATGTTAAGATACATTTATTTAACAATCATGTTTAATGGCCACCCCTTGAATACATGAGACAACAGCCTAGAAATGTAGTTATGACTTGAAGATGTTACAGACTAGGCCTGATTTATACACTAAATATGCTCATTAGCTAGTATACAAAATAGGTCTGGCTCATTGTGTCACCAAGTGACCAAGTTCTTTTATATTAGTGACCATGTATTATTTGGGCGCATGGAAGAAAGGAGATCAAACCATTCCTCAAAGATTCAATGGGCTTTATTGAGTATAAAAAACTAACAACATAATCTAGCAAAGCAGAAAGCAGAACACTCTATCAATATCAGCAACAGTATTTCCTAGCCAGCACCAATATTCAACCCATGTGCCTAACTACCATATGTATGTGCAATTAAATCTTCCTAGAGCCTAAAACAATTCAAATACAGGCAGAAAAGAAGTGGGGGGGAGGAAGGCTGAAGGATGGCATGGTTTGGGGAGATTAATAGGGGAAAAGGGGGGGGGAGGAGAAGGGAGCAGGAAAAGGGGAAGGGATGGAGGGATTCCAGGCTTGTAGGAGCAGCATATTTACCCAGGACCAGAGACTTCTCGTCAGCTGAAGGAGTGAGGTGCTTGGCTGGAGACAGGAGTTGTTGCAGTTGCTTCAGATCATGGCTGAGAGCCGGAGCACCATGGCTGGGGAGTCTTGACTTCTCACTGCGCAGTAGAAGTCACAGATAGCTCCTGTCCTTGGGCGGAGTTCCTGCTTTTTAGCCCCGCGGCTTAACAGCAAACTCTGGCATAGCGTGTCAGCAGATCTTGTTGTAGGCACAAGATTGCTAAACTCTCTGTCTAGTGGCCCCCACTCTTTATAGTGTATTTTTCTTTGATCTTTGAATAGAATCTATTCAAATCTTATCTTTTCCTGGGTCCCCCAAAAAGGTGACAACTTGCTGCTACCTTCTGGACAATGTCTTTTTAATTATTCAGGATATTGGCCAGTACAGAGAGATCTCAATCCCATCTTCTGTAAACTGTGTGCTCAGAAGGGAGGGGGGACATTGCCCACAGCAAATCTGCATCTAAGATGCTGCAAATTACATCTTGCCAGTCTGACCCCCAAAAGGTGTTAAAAGTCAAGAGTTAGTGAGAAAATTAGTTGTGAGACAGCAATTATATTATTTCTTGTGTACCTCTATCTAGTGTGTAATTATAACAAGAGAATATTTAAAGTAACATGAAAAGGTGTGTGAGTCGTTCAATACATTTGTAGCATCAGTGAGGTAAGATTTAAAGTCTACAGGCGGATCTCTGTTGAACCTCTATAGAGAGCAATTGAGATATTCCCCTTGGGCATAGCAGAGCCATCATTGACAACGATTCACATAGGTTTCTTGCAACAGAAGAGCAGCCTGGGTCACATTTTTAACATATTGATTAGCATTCAGCATTCAGGCCTGGCTTTTGTGTTTCCTTGCATATCCATTTTTACAATACAATGCTGGATGGCCTCCTGCTCCACAGAGCAGTTTGAGATCTAGTATGCCAGGTCACCTTAAGTTCAGGAGTTAATTCATATCTTAATATAAAATGAAATCAGACACAGGCCTATATTTCACATACTTCTGAGTTGGTACCTCTGGTTCTGATATGTTATAGACCGTTCATAACAAAGAGCATACAGAACAGTCTACAACGATGCACTAATGTTGCTGATGCTGTGAGCACTAGTGGTGAAGGATCCTACAGAGGTTGCTACCAATAAATTTAGCTACCAATTTACTGGTGCCAAATCTTGCTTCCAATAAATTTAGCTGGCTGTTTTGCAGAAATGTGAAACCACGGTGAGAAGAATGTCCACTCCACATTATTCCAAAAGAATCACAGGCATAGAAAAAGATTAGTCACACAATATTACAGTAAAAGACTGTCTCTCATCTCCAGACAGTCTTGGAGGAAACCGATTATCTAGACCCATTTCAAATGCTTTTGGGTGGGCTATGAGGTGGAGACTGCCTTGTTTGGCCTGATGCTGTTGGTCCTTTTGGAACTCTCAGAGGCTTTTGATACTGTCTACCGTAGTATCCTTCTGGAACATCTGAGGGGGTTGGGAGTAGGCGGCACTGCTTTGCAGTGGTTCCACTCCTACCTCACGGGCAGATTCCAGATGGTGTCCCTTCGAGACTGTTGCTCTTCAAAACCTGAACTATATATGGTGTCCCTCAGGGCTACATATTGTCTCCAATGCTTTTTAACATCTACATGAAACCGCTGGGAGACATCATCAGGAGATTTGGTGCAGGGTGTTATCAGTATGCTGATTACACCCAAATCTATTTCGCCATGTCGACATCATCAGGAGAAAACATAACCTCTAAATGCCTGCCTGGAGATAGGGATAACAAACTGAGACTGGATGAGGGATAACAAACTCAGACTGAATCCAGATAAGATGGAGGTACTTATTGTGCTGGGTTGGAACTCGAGAGACGATTTTGATCGACCAGCTCTGGATCAGGTCATTCTTCCCCAGAAGGAACAGGTATGCAATCTGGGGGTTCTTCTGGATCCTAACCTCTCCCTGCTGTCCCAGGCTGAGGTGGCAGCCAAAGGTGTTTTCTTTCAGCTTTGGCTGATAGCCAGCTGCATTCGTTTCTTGAGATAAGCAACCTCAGAACAGCGGTGCTTGCTTGCTTGCTTGCTTGCTTGCTGATTGATTGATTGATTGTCAAGTCTGGAGGTTACCATATGCTGGTAACCTCCAGATTTGACTACTGCAATGTGCTCTATGAGAGGCTGCCTTTGTACGTAGTCTGGGAAATGCAGTTGGTACAGAATGCGGCAGCCAGGCTGGTCTCCAGGTCATCTTGGAGACCATATTACTCCTATATTCAAAGAGCTACACTGGCTAAAAGAGCTACATTGGCTGCCAATAAGTTTCTGGGCAAAATACAAGGTGCTGGTTATAACCTGTAAAGTCCTAAACAGCTTAGTCCCTGGGTATTTAAGAGAACATCTTCTTCACCATGAGCCCCTCTGCCCATTGAAATCATCTGGAGAGGTTCATCTGCAGTTGCCACCAGCTTGTCTTGCTGCCCCGAGGCTCTGGAATGTGCTCCCTGTTGAAATAAGAGCCTCCCCATCTCTAACAACTTTTTAAAAGTCCTGACTCTTTCACCCAAGCTTTTTAATTTGACTGTGGTTTTAAATTGTTTTAAGGTTTTCATTTTAATTTGTTCTATGTTGTTGTAAACTGTCCAGAGACAGAAGTTTGGGGAGGACTACAACTTTGAGAAATAAATAAATACAAATAAATAAAATTGAACCAGCTTTCCATCCTAACTTCCAGTGCAGACTATTACCATAGAGATGCCAAGGACTAGAGGGATGTCACTCTGAAGCCAAAGGGAATCATGGTTAACAGTGGTTTTGAAATTTTTATGGAAGGATAGGCTATGTATCACTCTACTCTTTTTTCTTTTATCTCTATAATCACAGGGTGATTTTGTTAAAACGTTTCAATGCACTAGGCAACTATTAACAATGGTACATCAGCACAATGCACTAATTTCTAACCCAGGAGAGAGAGAAAGCAAGACCAAGTGCTTAGGGAAGCACTCAAAGCTTCCAAGAAACATTTTATTATTCATGCACAATAAGGGAAACTCTCTGCTACCATCACCCCACCCTCCATCACAACCACCACCAGTCAAAGTTTCTGATAAGAGTGTGCACGGAACCAGCTGGCCCGGTTAGGTCCAGCACCCCCTCAACCCCCCCCCCCGCCTGGTCCGGCTCAGTCCGGGGTGTGTGTGTTAGCGTGCCTTTTGTTAAACATGTTTTAAATTTATTTTTTATTTACCTTAAACCCTCTCCAGGGGATTGCCGAAGGTGGTGGGGGTGGGGTGTGTGTCTGTGGAGGTTCCCCCTCCCCACCGTAGGCCTTAATAATCACTGTCGCGGCCGGTTCTATAGCCCTTTTCAGCCCACGGCGGTGGCCAAAATGGCCACTGTGTTGCACTACGGAGGCCCAAACAGGTCGAAAAGGGCTATAGAACTGGCTGCAGTGGTGATTATTACGGCCTGGGGGGGATCTCTGTGGACACACACACCCCGCCGCCTTTGGCAACTCCTCAGAGGGGGGTTAAGTTTAATGTTTTTTTTTTTAAAAAAAAAATTACAAAAGGCTTGCATACTCCCTGGACCACCAGGTGGGTTCAGCTCCACATTGAGCCGAACTGGGGGCGGGGGGCGGGGATTGGCTCGAAAGCGAGCCATTGAACCGAACCGGCTCAACGGCAAACCATCGAGCTGTCCAGCCAGTTTGCACATCCCTAGTTTCTGAATGTGTTACAGTAATCTTCATGTAATGAGATCATAGATTATCATGGGCAGGTCTGGCCGAGACAGAAATAGGTGCAGCTGGCACATCAGCCAAATGCTCCCAGGCCATTGCAGATACCTGAACGTTCAGGAATAATGCAGGTCCAGAGGAATGCACATTCTTGCTACTCCTTCAAGTGGAAACAAGAATGTGTTACCCAGGATGATGGGACCGTTTTCCTACATTTTATCCCACTTTCCTTAAGGAAAGTAAGCTTATGAGACCACTTGGCATTGTGTGTGTGTGTCCCTATCAATTTTGCAATGCCTGGACCAATATGAACCAAATTAGGCACTGTTGTAGAGACACATAGGGGCACCTCAACAGTGTAGTTTGTGATGATGTCATCCACCCCGATTTAAGATGGCGGGTGCATAAATGTTTGAGGTGCAAGTGTGCTAACTTGTTTAAGTAAGTAATACTTTTATTTGTTGTGAGTACAAGTCATAACATAGCATAACATAGAAGAAAATACAACATACTGAAAGATTACATCAGTTAGGTTGAGCTAAAACCTATGTTACATATAAATTTCTTTCTGAGTTTAAAAGAAAGCATAGCAAAGGTGGCAGCTTGGCAGGTGACATTAGGAATTGCATCCGCAAAAAGATAGGTCAGACATTCTATATCCAAACCCTTAGGTTTATCTATCAACAGTGTTTTCCTCCTGATCACCTCGTAAATAGGGCAATAAAAACATAGTGGATGATGTCCTCCACTTGACCAGTGTCACAAGTACAAAGGAAGTGTTCCACTGGGAGTTTGCAAAATCTCCTTTCGAGATATGCTAAGGGCATAGTCTGGAAATGGAAAGTTGTAAAAGCCTTATTTAGTGGTGCACTGGTAATATTAAACAGATACTGTGAGAGCCTTCTATGTTTCTTATAATGGTGGTACCAGGATGAGAACTTTGAAGACTGTACCACAGCAGTGTCTCTACTGGTGTTCTGTTCAAGGAGCCAATCTCTTAATATTTTCTCTGCTCCAAGAATTAAATTCCCCCACCAGAGACAAGGAGTACAACTGTAAGTTGTGAGACAGCAGTTTAGTTCATTGGTTCCCACTCATACAGTGAAAATAACAAGATTTGGCTAGGTGATGTTCTGGGAGACTATCTAATTTTTTAAAGTACCTTAATAATGCTAGATGGACTCTAACAGAAATTGAAGGTAGCCATACCTCCATTCTTAAATAGGCAGCAGGAATGCCCCAAGGAAGGCCCAAAATTTTCCTTAGGAAATTCTTCTGGACTATTTCCAGCTGGGCAATAGCCTTCCCATCCCACCCCCAGATCTCAACACCATACAACATCAGTGTGATCACCTTGTTCTGAAATATTTTAAGTACAAGGGCTATTAGCTGCCCTCTTTTGGAGCAGAAGAACTTCAGAATTGCCCCCACTGTACGTTGAGCAGTTGCTAAGATAGTGGTAAGGTGTATCTTCCATACAAGGGACTTATGGAAGGTAATCCTCAGATATTTGAAGGAGGAGCACTGCTCTATTCGTTGAGCGTTAATTAATCACCTATGTTTGGTGTCACTACTAACAAAGACTATTATTTTTGTTGGTTAACTTGTGAACCACCTAACCGAGTTGAACCAAATTTGCTACAACTGTAGGGGCACATAAGGACACCTCAATGGCATAGTTTGTGATGATGTCATCCACCCCGATTCAAGATAGTGGACACATGAATTATTTGAGGCTCAAGTAGGCTAAATTGTGGACTGTCCAACCAATCTGAACCAAATTTGATTCAGTTGTAGTGAGTGACACTTAGGGACACCTCAGTAGTGTGCTTTGTGAAGATGTCAACCACCCTGATTCAAGATAGTGGATGCATAGAGGTGCAAGTGGGCTAATTTGTGGGCTGTCTAACTGATTTGAGCCAAATTTGCTACAGTTGTAGTGAGTTACACATAGGAACACCTCAGTGGTGCAGTTTGTAATGATGTCATCCACCCGGATTCAAGATGGTGGACGCATGAACTTTCGAGGCACAAGAGGGCTAACTTGTGAACCGCCTGACCAGTTTGAACAAAATTTACTAGAGCTGCAGGGGCACTTAGGGATGCCTCAACAGCACAGTTTGTGATGATGTCATCCACCCCAGCTCAAAATGGCGGATGTGTGAATATTTGAGGTGCAAGTGGGCTAACTTGTGAACCACCTAACCAATTTGAACTAAATTTGCTACAGGTCTAGGGACACATAGGGACAGCTGAACAGTGTGGTTTGTGATGATGTTATCCACGTCAGTTCAAGATGGCAAACATGCAAACATTTAAGGCTGGGTTAACTTGTGAGGATATAATCTTATCAATTAAAATTATAGTGAAAGGAAAGGAGGCAGATTAGTTCTTATCAGAACAACTTGTTAATTATTAGTTTGTTCACTGTAAGTATGTATTTCATTTCATTTCATTTCTATTTGACTTATTAATCCAGATAGCTCAAAGTAGTTCACAATAAAAGTAAAGATAAATAATAAAAATAATTAAAGCAGTTAAAACGTTTTTAAAAAAATTAACATTAAACAGATTCCAGAACAATTTACCACTAAAAGCCAGACTAAAATATGTAGGTATAATTACAATAATTGTAATGGTTTACAATTAAATCAATGGAAGGAGAAAAAAGCAGTAGCCATAGGTAATATTGGTACCAAACTGGGTTGAATAAAGATGAATACTTTCAGAAATGAAGTATCTTGGTGGGGGGGAAATTTTGCTTTGTCAATACTGCTAGTTTTTATGAAAAAAACTAAATTGGCAAATATTTGGTCATATAGTAGTTATTTCTTAAATACCGGGGTTGTTTTTTAAAGTTATTGCACTAAAATCCTCATGCGTGGTATGCTTGAAGCAGAAATTTGCTTTTGTACCACTAGAAGGAGCTTTAACAATTCCTATTCTACAGATATTCCATTCAACTCCTTTTGCTGTCTGGAAGAAAAGGGTTATTAGCATGAATAATACATCTTGCAAATGTTTGCTCTTTTCATAATGCAAGCCTAATCAATAAAATCTATTCAAGAATCTTGCATAAACACACGGCATAGGCACACACTGTCAAATATACCTACAAAACCGCACATAAAGAAACAAACATGAAATATCTAAAGAAATTAAGCTGAGTAATTTACTTCTTTGTAAATAAACCAAGCAGAGACCAATTAGAGCATTAATTAATATACTACAGGTATTGTGCCAAAAGTGTGTTTATGGATTGGGTGTTTTGCTTTTTTTAAACCATCTTCAATCTTTTGAGGCAGGTTGTCTGCTTTATTGGTAGGGAACAAAGACATTATAGTATCAGCATTTATGGACTAAAACCCACTTCATTAGATACATGGTGTTATTCTCAGTTGGCAGGTATATATAGCCACACACATATGTACATGGGAACAGAGACAAAAATGTGAACTGGCTGTGACTATTCTTATGCAAAGGTTAAATGTATGAAATAAGCTTTGAGATAATTTATATCTTAGGGCTGTCTGAAGCTTCAGTGGCTGATTTACTTTAAAAGAAATTCAGCCCAATTTGATCATGGAAGCTTTGATTTAGATCAGAACTGGCACATGCTGGTTTGGCCCAATTTGAAGCAAATGTGGCCGAACTGGGCAAGTGTCAACCAAAGCCACTTTGACTCCTCCCCTTCCACTTCACCACCCTTCTGTTACTCCTGTAGGTACTTAGCAGGCATGGACAGGGAACAGGCTATCCAAGTGCAACAAACAAATACTGTGTTTTGTTGAGTCATTTTAAAATTACTTCTGGAAGCATTTTTGTTCTTTTTAGTTCTTCCTCTGTAGTTCCATGAAAGACGAAGGGTTTCTTGGGAATTATGGTATTTTGGGGGGCAAAGTGGGACCCCTAAAGCCCCAAACCAAATGCCCACCCCAAATACTGAGGCAGTCGAAGCGAGGCTGTTTCACACAGGCTTGTTACATATATTATCTAGACCAGGGGTAGACAACCTTGAGAATACAGACATGGACAAGGAAAAACCAACCAATCATTGATTTTTTGGTGTGTGTGTGTGTGTGTGTGTGTTTAATTTTCTTTGCCTGGATTGGGAGATAATGCTTAGGAAAATGTATCTCACATTCACCATTTCTCACCTCTTGAGTTTTCACACACACAAGAATGTTTTATATATCCATACAGAGCTCCTTGGGGGCATGGCTAACAGAGGAAGCAGACCTCCAGAATACTTTAAGGAGCATACTCAGGGCGAAAAACAAAAACAAATTGAGATACCTTAAATTAAAAAAAAAGGCTGCACAAGCAGCTGATATAAACTATTAATATTATAACCACATTTATTTCAAGATTAATTTTAGAACAAAGTTTATTTTATTTTTTCAAGATCAGAAAAACAAATTTCTTCATTGATTTGACAAATATTTCTTTTTCTAGGCTACAATCAGAAAATGCAAATTTTAAGGTACCTGAGCAACTGAAACACTGAATTTGCAAACCAAAGGGAAGAGTCATTAACAGGGATTCAGTGCAACAGGGGTTCCCAACCTGTGGTACTCCAGATGTTACTGAATTACCATTCACATCATCCCCAGCCATAATAAATTGTAGCTAGGGATGATGAGAGTTGTAGTTCAGCAATAGCTGGAGTACCACAGGTTAGGAACCCCTGCAGTACACCCACCCACTTGTGTCTCTCCCTTAATTCAATGAGACCTCATGCCTACTATTCACTCTGAGCACATGCTGAGAGATTATTCAGTTCTGCTTTGGAATTAGACCCCAATCCACGGCTCACACAACTCGAGCTGCCTGGGGTAACCCAGGCAGCGTGTGTTGTCTGGAGCACCAGGTGTCAGCAATCTGGCCACCCAGAAGGGAAGTCCAGGAAGATAGTCCACAATACAAACTGGGCTGCAGAAACGAAACATGGCTCGGAATAGTTCTTTTTATCAGGCTTGGGCTGAAAGCTGTCAACACAAGTGTTGACAAATGTTGTCTTCCAGCAGCTAACAGAAAGCTGCTGACGTGCTTTATAGTCCAAGCTGATAACTCTCAGCTGGCAAGGATTCAAGGCTTATCAGCCATCTGCAAGAGGCATTTACTCCTCCTGATAGTTTCCAGCTGTGCTCTTCACCTTGTGACACTCTGTTGCTGTGGAGTCAGTGGGGGTTGCCTGCACAGCTCATCTTCTAGTCTGTCTGTTGCGCTCTCTGCTGCCTCAGACTGCTGTGCCTGCTCTGACTGCTGTGCCTGCTCTGAAACATCAGCCGGACCTTCCTCAGCCGTCTCTTGGGAACTGAAAGCTGGGCTCTGCCCCTCAGGCACCCCTGCATCGGCTGAAAGGCTGTCAGCTTCCCCTTCCTCCTCTATCTGAGATCGAGGGCGTAACACTAGGAGCCCACCAGACCCAGCTGTTCCAGACCTGGGTAGCCCAGCTTCTGTACCTAGGTATTTACCAAAGTAGAATGAAACTACCCTTCGTTCTACCTCAGTAGGCAATTGTGTCTATGATTGCCCTGGGTAGCTGGGCTCCCAACCAGCCAGCCACTGTTTTAGGCAACTAGCTAGGGGGGACGAGTGGCCGCACAGAGCAGTGTGGCTGTACTACGAGCAGTCCTAAGAAGTACTAAGATGCTCGGCTGCTTGCACTTTGCATCATGGACTTCTGGAGGACACAGCACAATTTTTTCTCCATCCTTCAGCACTCTGGAGCTTGCCGTCATGCTGCTCATGTGGGTGTGCAAGTGGCAGAGTCCAGAGGGGGCTTGAGTCATCTTGAAGGCAGCAGGTAGGAGCCTGCCTCCCCTTCTTCTCCCCCTCCATTTCATCGTGAGAACAACCTCAAATTATGTCCACAATTCCAGAGTCTTTACATCTGCACCTGCATCCTTGGACAGGAGTGAGTGAGAAGTGAGAACCTACCCTGTGAGGTAGGTTAGGATGAGATTCATGACTGGTGAATGACTGGTACATGGCTGAGACAGAAACAGCCATGGAGCCAGCCGAACAGCGGCCTGGGTCTGGCCCTGCTTGGTGGCCCCCTCCAGATGTCCCCGTGTGCGTGACGTCATATGCTCAGGGGCATGGCTTGGGCTCCAGAGGAGCCCAGAACAAACTCCCCTCTCCCCCCAGGGCTACCAAGAGCCCAAGCAAACTCTCTGTCTGTTATTTCAGGCAGCACCAGCTGCCTGAAAGGACGTTTTCCCTTTTCTCTCCCTCTAGAGAGGGATAAATTTCAGAGAATATTTTGGAGACATGGTCTCTTCAAGTCTACAAATCCGACATCTTGTATTGCAGACCCATTTGGCTCCATCATTCACAGCTTAAGCACTGGCACCACCTGCAGCAGCACCCCTTACAAAGACCATGCCTCCGATGCAGATGCCACCCTCAAGGGGCTGGGCCAGCTGGGACAGCTACACTCCAGCTCTCTAGCATACCACCTCCCCCTTCTCCCTTCTCCTGCCACTTACCATCTGAGCGTGTGGGGATGGGGTTTTAAAAATCCCACCCCTGTGTGTCCAGAAGGTAAGCAGGTAGAAGGGGAAAGCAGTGGGCAGCATGGGGAGTGGCAAGCAGGTGAGACAACACCTGCAGTTGGTGGGGGCTGGGCAAGATGCCCACAGGAGTCACCCTGAGGTGCAGGAGCCAGCTGAGGCCATTTCACCTTGCCTCATTAGCAAGCCAGCCCTGGGCTTGAGTTAGGATGACAGCCCAGCCAGTCCCATCACCCTGCTCACATAGTTCTTGCATCTATCAGGTGCCAAGTGACCAGACCACCAGGAAGTGGTTTGGCATGCCATGACATCAATTGCTTTGAATTGAAGCCACCCAGACACTACCATGGAGGCTGTAATGCACTAACGGGTAACAAACTGGTCACCTGTCTCCTTGCTCACCTTGTAGTCGTAAATAACTTTGATGGACCTTTTATGGGAAGAGAGCTGGTCTTGTGATAGCAAGCATGACTTGTCCCCTTAAGCTAAGCAGGATCCGCCCTGGTTGCATACAAAAGGGAGACTAGAAGTGTGAGCACTGTAAGATATTCCCCTCAGGGGATGGAGCCGCTCTGGGAAGAGCAGAAGGTTTCAAGTTCCCTCCCTGGCTTCTCCACGATAGGGCTGAGAGAGATTCCTGCCTACAACCTTGGAGAAGCCACTGCCAGCCTAGGTAAACAATACTGAGCTAGATGGACCAAGGGTCTGACTCAGTATATGGCAGCTTCCTATGTTCCTATGACCTGAGGAAAAACAGAATAGATCTGTCTTAGTACTTTTAATATTTTGGTCCCTTTCTCATGATCAGGGACCCAGGTGGGAGGGTGCTCAGGGAGGAGGACCACAGAAGCCTACCTTCCCTGCAGACGGACCCCCGCAGACAGGTCCCAGTTGCTGGGTATGCGGATTGTGCATCCAGATGATCAGCTGCTGCCACAGGCAGCGCAGAGTTTCATGGGCCCGGGACACCTTGTCCTGGCCCCTGGAAATACCACAATGCATCATGTACATGTGCTGTGCATTGTGGGTATCTCCACAGTGATGGGCAGGCACCCCTCAGTATCTCAGCTGGCACTGATACGCATGGTAAGTTAAAGAGGGTTGTTTGCTCCCTTCAGCTCGTGAAACAGCTGGGGCTTCATAGCCGGGTCCGTTGCCGAGGTGCTGCAAGGAGCCACGTGGCTCCCAGCGGTTCATACAGGCTTGCTGCCTTTGCCCTGTCTTGGCTGCTTGTGAGAACAGCCTCTTTATTTACTAATTTAGTTTAATACCCTAAGGCACTTCACACGATTTGTGTGCAGCGCCATGAGGGCTTCTGTGGGGAGAGTGAGCTTAGCCCGCTCTCTCTGCACATGAGCAGGCTCTTAGCCCTGGGTGGCCGGATCAGCTGCCCACATGATTACCAGCTCTGTCATGGAGCTGGCAGGGGCTGCCGGAAGTCACAGAACACCCTGTGCGAGTGCACGGGGCCTTCTGGGAGACTCCTGAGGCTGGGAGTCTTGTTGGAGCCTTCCGGTTGGGGGTCTCCTCATGAGTTGCCCCAGTGCAGAGATGCGCCACAGTGTCTCACAACCAAAATAAAATCAGGCTAACAGAGCACTTGCTCCGTTAACCTGGTTTAAGGCAAGGGGTTCTTAGGTAGGTTAGCTGCCATGGAACCACAGGGCTCGTCCGCGAGGCTGGTGGTTCTCACGATGGGGGAGAACTGGGCTAGGCTCCCTCGGCCTCCCTGCCTTATCTCCAAGGCTTGGGATGAGTGACAGCATTTCCTTTACCTGATTCATAATTACAGAAGGAAAGAAGCCCATCCTCTTTTAAGGACTTGAGTAACTAGAGGCTGAAAAGGCCAAAAAGGGCTTACCAAAATAGACACTGTGTCTGTAGTAGATTGAATTCTCCCTGCGAATAGCAATATTTGGTACCCTGTTGTCCTGGAATGGGATCTGCATTCATCTTGCAGTTTGCTACTGCAGTAGGATGCTAATGTAACATGACCTTCCCAGGGAACAAAGGTCAGAAAGAAATCTTTCTTTTACCGCTGACATGGCTACCCTCAATGTCTGCTATTTTATCTGTTCCCACCTATCTGTCTATTTATGGTAGTTAGAGCTAGTAGCTGAATACCTTCCAAGTATTTATAAATTAGAGTGAGAAAGAGAGTATTCTTTTACTCTCCCTTCTCATCAACTAATCAAAAAGGGCCTTCTCTGTTGCTGCCCCCAGACTCTGGAATGCTCTCCCAGTGGCTATTCACTCCTCAGTTTCCATCACAGCTTTCAGAAAAAATGTAAAATCTTGGCTTTTTGCCCAGGTATTTATTTGATTCTCTGCTGCTGCTCTTTATAATCTTTATTGCTTTTATGCTTTTTGTTTTAAATTTTTAAATCAGATTTGTTTAATATTTTTCCCCCACCTAATATTTTAATTGTGTCTTTCTTACCATCTTGTGTTAAATTGTTTTTGCTGTAAACCGCCTTGGGATTGCTTTAATGAAAGGAGGTATATAAATTTAACAATAAATAAAATAAAATAAAATAAACTATAGGAGAAACTAGGGAAGAGTGGACCAAGATGGGTCTGCTCTAAAAATAATCTGAGGGAAATGGATTAATTTCCTGGAACTCAATCAGAAAATTTCATCCAAACCTCAAATTTGGTCCAGATTGGGTACATAGGCTTTAATCTGTGGGAATGATGCAACAACACACCAGGGCTTTTCCACTCACTCCCCTTCTTTGTGGTATTTTTCAGCCCCCAAAGGGCTCTGTGGGGTGGTGGTGGTCTTGGGCCTCATAAGTATCTGTGTTTGGGCATTTCATAGTTGAACCCTATTTGAACTCAATTCAGCACCGTCTAGGAACCCACTGTGGACACATTCCTGACTAGAGTGACTCCCAGTGAGTCTAGTCCAAAATGTACCAACAAGTAATAGATTGCCCCCCCCCCAAAATGTACCCTCCAAATCTGCCTCAGAAGTCTGTGTTTCACAGGCAGGTTGCTGGAACATGGACAGAGTGCATAAATCATGGACCCAGGAGCTTTAAGAAGTTCAGTGTAGGAGCAAGCAGGGCCACCAACAGGATTTTCTGGGCCTTTTATATTGCATTTTGCTAAGCGAAGAATAATCTAGGAGTGCACTCAAGGCCCCATGAGAGCCCCTCTGAGCCCCAAGAATGGGGTCCCCTGTCATCATTCTGAATCTGTGTTCCTGGTGACATAGGTAATGGGAGCCTATAACTGAGTCATGAACCCAGGTCTGGGCTGTACCACTTCAGACTGCAGGTGAAAACCTAAATGTTAGACTTCCTCCACATAGCAAACTGACATGAAGGGATGACTCGTCTAGCACATTTCTTCCTGACCTACTAGGGTTTTTTTTAATGCAGAGATTGTTTTGTATGGAGAAGCATTCCATCATATACAGAGATGCTCTTATCCCTGGACTTCTAGGTGGAAGTCCAGGACCTCCACACCTCCTGGGGCCCCCCAAAATCCTCTTTAGACTGTCCTGGGCTTTGTGGTCGCCCCACTGGCCCATGCTGTGCTGGTTGGCTGAGTGTGATCTCTGCTTTAGAGACTAAGTGGGGAGTGGGGAAAGAAATATGTGGGATGGGAATATGTTAAGTTGCATGTTGAAATGTTCTTGCTAATGCATCTTTGCATAAATATACCTTTTTAACATTCTTACATTCACATTCTTGTGAGTTCAGTTGTGGTTTCCCCCCTCAAGAACTCTTGTGTTAAAAATACTGTGTGTGTCAGTTTGTCAGTGTGTGTGTGTGTGGCGGGGGGGATGATGCTTAAATTGCAGTGAGGAGGGGCTCCAAAGGCCTTTCGGTCCATGCTCCAAAATCACCTAGGTGCACCTCTGATCATATAATACTGAAATCTGAAGTGGTACAACCTAGACACAGGATTACTACCTTAGTCAGAAGACCAAGTCTCTATTTAGCCTGTCCTTAGTTCACCACATGAATAACTCATAAGCCTGAACTGTGTGTGAGCCAGTCCTTAAAACCTCTCATACTATGGTTCCAGTCTGGATCAGTGACTTGTGAGCGGGGGAGGAGAGGGAAAAAAATATTGTCTCTTATAATGGGCTTAAAGTAATGTATAGTTTGGTCTTTGCTCTGCTGACCACTGACCATGCATGCTCAGCATTTTCTGTAAATCCTGAGCTAGAAAATAATTTGGTGTGGGGGGAATGGTGCTCGATTCAGAATACAGCTGAACACTATTTGCTGGACAGATGCATTTTCCAAACCAGCCTTATAAATTTTTGCAACATCACCAGCCCCCAGCTGTGAATGAGAATTTGACCCACAATAAATATGAGATAAATGAATTTAAATTCTCTTGCTGCATTGCTTCTGGTGTTTCCACTGTCTAATGGCTTCCGTGCACGGCGTATAAATATGGCAATTAATTACAGTATCTGCTGGGGCAAACCAGAGAGAACAAGAGAGATTGCTTGAGGATCCCATGACCAACTGCAGCACAGCCACAGAGGCTTGGCTTCTGCTGAGTCCATTCTTTGGTGAGTACTGTGTTATTGCAAGAAGAGTGTGTTAAGTGCTTAAGTAAACAAAACTTTTCCACAGAGCAGATGTTTCCAAGAGCAGCTGCCAAAAAATGAAAGAGTCTCCTTGGATTGCATTTCACAGCTTACCTTAGGAGAAGATTAACCCCAGGAGGCAGGTAATTACCAAAGCAAGAGATTGGCTGACTTTTCTAGGGAGATGGTTTTAGAGAAAAAAAAGACTCTGCTTGAATGTGTTTTCTTGTGGATAAACTCTACTGAGAACCTTCTCTGTTGCAACTGCATATAAATTATGTGTTCCTTTTTTTTTAGGGTGCTGTGTGTATAACTTTCAAGAGCTTCCCATCCCTTCCTGAATGCTAAATAAATATCTTTCATTGAGCTGGTTGTGAGAATTCCAAAAGCATGTGCTGAATTAGTGTGGCTTGCCTTTAGGCACAACAACAACACTGCAAAATTTTGCATCATTAGGATTTGCATAAAGATTATCAATATCCGACCCAACCCAATTTCCCAAGCCAGCAAAATTGTCGGGAGGACCAACATGACCACCCAAAACTTTTGGGGTTGGAGTTGGGTCAGATTGGACCCAACATTTTCTTGGCATTTTGTTGGGCCCTTTCCCTCCCAGCATTGCCCTGCCCCTGCACACCTGCCTTCCACCAATCTTTCCTCTTCCCATTTCCCTTCCTTATCTGGGACCTTGTGGGGCCAAGAACAGCAGGAGAGTGTCCTCTTTGCCCCCTCGACCTCTTTGCAGCAAGTCTTTGCACAACTCATCTCTTTTTAAATGCCAGTTCCCCCTGCTGTAAGCGGTGTCAGGACCCAGCATGGTGCAATGTGGTGTGTGTAATTCTTGCAATGGACGCAGCTATAGCCATTAAAAAACTACACACCCCTCAGTCCACAGTGCTTGGTCCTAACACTTTCAAGCTTACAGGGGTGAAATGGGTATTTTAAACATCTTTCAAAATGCCCAATTCTTTCCCTATAAGCTTGAAATCTTTAGGACGTGACACACCAAGGCTTGAGACTGCAGGAGCTGGTTCCAGTGCTCCATTGGGAGTAAAGAGGTACTGTAAGAGGGAGATGGGGAGAGGGTGCGGAGAGGCAAGGAAAGGGTGTCAGAAGGGAGGGGGACAGGGGCAGGCATGTTGGAACCCTGATAGAATTCCTCCAGGACAGGAGGGAATTTAGTCAGGGCTCCAAATGTTGGGGGTCCCTACTACCTGGGTGGAATACATTCTGCAAGTGCTCGCCATGGGGCATATTGCACCCTACATGCCTGATAGTCTGACACAACTGTACAGCCCTACCAATTTCAGTTCTGGAGTAAAAACTAGTAACTTAGTAGAACACTTGGGGTTCACCTAGACGTGATCCAAAGTGAGGGTTTCACTGAAAACAGTAATGTGTGTGTGTGTGGGGGGGGGGAATCTGATCCTGACTGGGACCATAACGTGCAGGGGGGGAGGAAGTTAGCTTTTCCTTTCATGCTGCTTTCCCACCACAAATTGCCCCCAAGAAGTTAATATTTGTTACTATTTGGAGGAGAGCTGGTCTTGTGGTAGCAAGCATGAATTATCCCCTTTGCTAAGCAGGTTCTGCCCTGGTTTGCTTTTGAATGGGAGACTACGTGTGAGCAATATAAGACATCCCCCTTAAGGGATGGGACTGCTCTGGGAAGACTATTTGTATGCTTGCATGCAGAAAGTTCCAGGTTCCCTCCCTGGCATCTCCAAGACAGGGCTGAGAGAGACTCCTGCCCGCAACCTTGGAGAAGCCACTGCCGGTCTGGGTAGACAATGCTGAGCTAGATGGACCAATGGTCTGACTGTGAGGTGCTTCACACAATATGTGTGAAGCACCAGGAGGGTTTGTGCAGGGATTCTCCCTGCACATGAGCAGCCTCCAAGTCCTGGGTGCCCAGATCGGCCGCCCACATGACTGCTGGCTCTATCACAGAGCTGGTGGGGGCTGCGGGGATCGGGGGTCTCTTGGCCCCCAGAGGTTCCAGGATGCCCCATGCAAGTGTGTGGGGCAGTCTGGGGAGACCCTCAAGGCCAGAAGTCTGGCTGCAGCCTCCCAGTTTGGGGTCTACTGATGTGTCACCATGGGCCATGGTGGCACACAAGCAAAAAAAAAATGAGGTTAACGGAGCAAATGGATAGGAAGACACTGACTGGGTCAGTTCTCATCATCTGGCAATTGTGGTTATGCTGCCTAATGTTGGGAGGCAGAAGCGCTTTCCAGATTAAACCCTACAATAGAGTCACTATGGATCTGCAAAGTGTGCTTCTGTACTTCCTTTGTTGTGACACTGCAGTCCCTGCGCTGACAGCATTCACATTTCCAATGCCTTCTTTTTCAGATTTTATCTTTGTGATTTAGTGCTACCATGTTGCAAGTCTGTTGCAGAAATAGCTGTATTTTCCCATTGTAGGATTTTGAGATTGTAGGGATCGTTTTCAATACGATCCTGCCGAGTTGAAGTATTTTACCACGTTGCAGCATGTAATCTGGAAAGCACCAGAAAGAGGAGGCGGCACATATTCTCCTGATTCCTGGTCATCTGTGTAGTGAAAAAGACCAGCAAGTGATCATGGTTGCTCAGTACAGGCAACTGGCATCGATGATCTTAGATTTGAAGTATGATGGTTGATGTCAGTTGCCCATGTTGCCAAACAACCACAACGGACTCCTCCCACACGATCACTTTCTGGTCCTTTTCACTGTGCAGACAACTGGGAACTGGGGGCTTGCGTGCCACCTCCTCCCAGCATTGGATGGCATAACTACAATCATCGGATTGTGAGAACCAGCCTATTGTATCCTATAGATTTTAAGCAAACACGTGCCACAAACACGTTAATATAAGAAGATACAGCAGGATAACTGAGTCCTAGAATGAAACTAATAATGGGGAGTGTTTTTCTTTTCAGAATTATATCTTGATCTCATTGGCCACAAATAATATCATGATATAATTGTCCTTTCTAAGGAGGAGACTTATAGAAATACAAACTGAGGATTGAATTTATTGTTATGTTATATTTGTGAAAAAATCATATAAGATCTGCAAAAGGAAAGCCTGATGAAGAAATTACATGGTAATATATTAACTAATACAGTGCCCTATTTGCTGCACATAGCCAGTTCATAGGAACATATACTTCCATATACTGAAGCTATTCCCACAATCAGTAGAAAGAGGGCTAAGGGAGGCTAGCCCACCTAATTTCCCCTCCCCTTATATGAGGTTAATGGAGCGAGCACTCCGTTAACCTCATTTTTTTTTACTTGTGTGCCACCGTGGTGCATGGCAACACATGAGTAGACCCCAAACCGGGATGCTGCAGCCAGCCTCCAGGCCTTGGGGGTCTCTCCAGAATGTCCCGCGTACTTGTGTGGGGCGTCTTGGAACTTCCGGGGGCCAGGTGCCCCCCCCGATCCCCGCAGCCCATGATTTGAAACATAGAACTGGCAGAAGAAAATGTGCAAAGCTGGGCTATTGAAGAAACAGTTTCTTAGTGTCGTCACTGGCCCAGCTTTGCCCATTCTCTCCTATATATTCAAGTGGGAACCAGGGGCATAGCTATAATTGAATGAAAGGGTTCAAAGAACACGGGGCCCCAGCTCCTGAGGGCCCTCCAGCTCCATACCTCCCTATTTTCTTCATTGTCTCCCTCACTCTGGGAGGCCGCCTGAGAGAGGGATGAACACGGGCCCCCTCTTCCCTAGCTACGCCCCTGGTGGGAACATTGGGATTTGCTGTGCTTCTCCCGCAGTAGTTCAGGTAAAAGCCATCTTACTCAGAGAACAGAGGTAACAAACCTAATGCTGCCTTGATGCAGTCAGGTACAAGCCATCTTACTCAGGAATAAAGGTAAAATAAAGGAATAAACAAACCTAATGCTGCCTTGATACAGTTAATACATAGCTCTATCATCTAGACCTGGTTCACATATCTGTGTATGACACTTCATTGCCTGCACTTGAGGCTGGTCACTCTCCTTCCACATCTATAATATACTAAGTAATTGATACACAACTCCATTAAAGCTATTCAGTTCTCCTATCTCTTTGCACAAGTTATGGGCACAATTATTACAGAAGGTGTGAATATATTAATCCTAAATGGCTCTGCTTTCTTTTCTTGTTCATTAATTTCACTCTGGGGAACATATTTTTAGAAGTTTCAAGATCAAGTGAAGATGTAGGAAACTGAACATGTTTGCTTAAAATACAATGAAGAAAGAGAGAGAGAAATATGCACTTCTAAAATTCTTTAACTATGTCTGCTTCAGTTGTTACAGTATATAGCAAAATCACCCCTATATTAAATTTTGTATATTCTTTTTGTCAATAGTTGTCTGTGCAAAATGTTTCAACATCAAAACATTTCAATTCAAAATGGGCCATTTCGAGTATCTCGAGATTGGAACAAAACACCCTTTAAATAAAGGCCTTTTTCAAGCTAAACAACCCCATTTAGGTTCAAAATGTTTTGATTTTTCAAACGCCATTTTGGAGGTCTGTTTTACCCTTGCTGATTGTTTTTATGGCACAAGCTTCTGATTGGGTTGTAATCTTATGGGGAGTTTGGGGACAGGTTAAAAATGTGTTTAAAAGAGCCCACTTGCCCATTTTGTTTGTGGGTTTTGGTGGTAGGTAGTACCCATCATGCCCTACCACCCAACCCACTTTGGTGTCTCTAGGAGCTACCCATGGGGAACAATGGGGTGTTTCGAGTTTCCCTATTGTTCCCTATGGCTGAAATACTCAAAACGTTTTGAGGTTTGTTTCTTCAAAACAACCGGGTTGACCGCTGTTTCGACAAAGCATTTCATCCATCTGCATTTTGTTTTGAGTTTGAAATGAAATGCAAAACCTGTTTTGTGCACATCCCTAGTTCTCTTCTGTTCTTCAGTGTATTTCATGTCTCTCTAGGCATCTTATTTATTATAGTAAATGTCAGAAACTCCACAAAAAACAATTTCCAGTAACCCTTTAGGAGGTCAGTAGGAAATCTCAGATAATTATGATATAAGCTGGTAAATTCAAGGCTAGCTGAGTGCTGGTAGACAGTGATGGGAGAATCTCCTTTGGAATAACATTTGGATAATATTGCTGGGCTGCTGCTGGATATCCAGAAAATTAATTCAAACTTTGGTTGGCAGATCTAGGACAGAACAAGACCCCAGGAGTATGTGATGACGTCATCACACGACATACTCTCTGACCAGAATTACGTGATGACATCATCACATGGCAGGACCAAGATGCCTCATGTCCTACCAGGGCTGTTCCCAGGAGCACTCTCTGACATCCCTCACTTGCCCAACCATACTGAAGTGAGGGAGATCATGGAGGAAGCTCCCAGGAACTCCTGTGGTATGGCCTCAGGACCTCGATGCTGCCACATGTTTTCAGAGTTGTTTCCAGGAACAATTAAAAGATTAATGGTATCCAGGACACTGCCCCAGCTTGGAAATGTGCAGATTTGTGAAGCAGTTATTTGTGTTTCAGACATTTTCCCTGAGCTGTGGCCTATGGGTTAGCTCATCCAGTATGTGATTATATATGACCGGACAGTGTCAGGGCAGGACTCCTAAGTGTGCTGGTATGGGGGCAGGACTTGCTCATGCATTTCTGTTCCCCTGTACCTGGATACAGTAATGCATGTCTCTTTGCCGTCACCCCCAACACAGTTATCAGATTCTGAAAGTCTGGAGAGTTTAACCGTACCTTCCTCAGTCCTGTAATGCTGACAAAAGCAGAGAAGAAAAGTTCAAGGAAGATTAACACACCTCCAAGTCAATTTCAGTATTTTCATAAAGTGCAGGGTTGTAGCGTGATGCCTAAACTCTGAATCAGCAGTACAGCACTGATTTCCAAAAATAGACACCACTTTCCTCATTTACATGTGCTAAACACGCTCCATTTCCATGCTTTCCAAAAATAGCACTTTAATACAATTGACTATGATAAACACATTCCTGGGCATTTTTTCTGCATCTTTGCTGTGGCCACTGCTGATGCCTGCCCTGGCCCTCTGGGGAGGATTGAGCCTAGGTAGTAGCCAGGTGGGCCACCCTCCCCTTACCATGGTAAGGGTTTTCTCAGCAGTCTGGCAGCAACAACAGTGTCTTTTAGCTGATGGCTGCTGCCTGCCATGTTTTCCTCCCCCAGAATGCACCATGTAGCATTGAAATATCAGTCAGGAGGGAGCCTACCACTGGTCATGTTGTCGAGGGCCCTCTCAAACTGGAATTCAGGACACACTTAGTGCTAAAATTGGGGGTGGGGAAGGGCAGGGCAGGAGATAGTAGGGGCCAGTGGTTCCTGGTCTTTCAAGGAATGACCCTCAACTCTTTGCTTTCACGCATGCTTCTTTTTAGCTCAGGGGTGGGCAACCTTGGCCAGCCAGCAGTTGTTGAACTACAGTTCCCATCATCCCCAGCCACAAGATTCAACAACAGCTGGAGGACCAAGTTTGCTCACCTCTGCCTCAGCTGGATCATGTGAGGAAGCATGTGGTCAGATGAGAACGCAGAGGGAGTAAAGATTCTTCCTTTCTGCCCTGTCCCTTTTCTTCTCCTTTAGGGGTGGAACGTAATCACAAACTGGAGCAAAGTATACAAACTCTGAAAATGTAGTATTGGTCTCCACTTTTAAGCATATAATGAGATGGGCCCAAAGTATGAAGTGGTCCTAAGCCTTCAGGGCAATCAGTTACCTACCCAGAAAAATGGCATCTGCTGGCGATTGATATTATGATGAATTTACTATGACTAACATGTAGAGAGAGAGAAAAAACCCACCCAACCAGCTGCTACTTGTTTGCTAGAGCTCCCCTCTCCCCCTCCCTTTGTCTTTGACATTATCTTGTTTATGTGGTGTTGGCATGTTTTTGTGAAGCACCAACTCTTTTATTGATTTTCAGATCACTGTAATTTTCTTGTTTGCCCTTGAACAACTCTTGGGTTTTGTTCCATCCTGACCCTAAGTTGCCACATCAGAAAAGTATGTTTTCTCTCTTTCTTCCCCTACTCTAGATTTATATCTATTTTTAGACTCTTCCATTTTTCTACCTCAGATCTTCTGCAATCTATTTCGAACACTTTACAGAGAAGGCAAGGCAGGCACTGTTAATTTCTGAAGAGGACTAATCTTTCCACTGGCAATATGCAGACAGAGGTGGTTGAACAGATGCTACTTGGGAACCTATCAGGCCAGTAGATAGCTTGAATGGTAAACTACTATAGTGTTTTCTCCTAGTATGGAATCTTCACTTTTCTCCTCAATCTCTCTCCCCCACCACCACCACCACTCCCACTTTTCATAAACAGACTGAACTCCCAAATCATTTATGCTACATTGTGGGGAAACAGAGTTGGGGGCAAGGGGTTACAGGGGGAAATGACATGCAGGGAACGGGCTGTACAATCCAAGGGAAAGAGTTGTGGTAGGCATGGGCAAGGCAGTGGAGTGGAATCAGGAATAATAATACTTTAATGAAATAGATATGTACAGAGAGGCAAGTGCAGACCAGACTTCTTTTCAGTGCTCTTGCTGCGGGCTGTTTGTTAGCCCCAACTCTATTCCAGGACTGGAATACAAGTAACTAAAGCCCCATTCAAAAGCTGGCCTGGATCAAGGAATGGATTAACTAAATACACCACATGGGCTAAGCCCTTCCAGTCTCCCTCTTGTCCAATCTTCCTTTACTCAGACTCCACTCACTTCTGCTCATTTGCCAGTTATGCCATACATGTAGTCCTCAGTCCAGCTTGTGCAGGGTTGTCGCTGCCAATCAAGAACATTTTGTCAAGTCCTGAAAAGACAAAAAGATGAAGACAGATTCGAGCCCTGACCATTTCATTCTGGCAAACACCACACTTGAGCTGCCCAGGTTTTGCTCTACTTCTGTTTGCCTCCGACTCGCTCAATGTCATTGTGACACATGGTCCTGCCTGCTGTGGTTCCACCCAAGAATCACTGGCTGACATGAGGAAAATTCCTCAGAGTAGTCCCATAGACATTAAAAGGCAATGCCTAACTTGTTACCTTTTAATTTTAATTGTCCTTTTGAAATTTTAATGGATGCTTTGAATACCTTAATAATAGCGGTGACTGACATACTGCGCAATGTTATGAACAGGGGAACACAAAAATTGTGCAAATTGAGTTGTGCAACAGTGAAGCCATTATATATAATGTGTATATAAGATATATCGGTTTATATATATGATACACACACACACACACACTTGCAATAGTGCAAATGTTACATTACATCGCATGCATAACATTGTGCTGTATTTTAGCCAGCTTTTTTTAAAATTGAAAGTTAGTAATCCTAGTAGTAAAGGTATTCAGTCAGAAACTTCAGCTTGCTACAGGCTGAAAGGCAAAATTCTGCAGCCCAGGAAGCCAAACTCTGCACATTATTGTCGCATGGAGCTGCAATTCTTTGCACATTTACATGAGTGTTAAATGGGATTTTAAAAAGAGTGAAACATACATAGTGAAACATACATTCCAAGTGAAACATACATAGGAGCAGATTGTTAATTGCACAAATTGCACAATTATCCAAATATTCTTTGTCCTTACCCAGTCAGATTATATTTATAAGATGCAAACTCCTTGCAGAATTAGAAGAAAGGGCTGCTACAGGATGCTACTGATTCAGCATGATCCAAAACATGGCTGTGAAACTCACATGTAGCACTAACAGTCACAACTGGGGAGCCAAGGTGAGGAGGGGGAGTTTAGCTGGAAACAAATGTTCATGCTATGAGTGCTTGAGGGGGAACAGCTGGATCTGCCACAACAAATGAGTAAGAATTTTGGTTCTGCTGAGATCAGTTTTGCAATGTCCCCACTCAAGACTTCATTACCTTTAAATAGATAGATATAGATATAGATATAGATATAGATATAGATAGATATAGATATAGATATAGATATGCTGGGAGGCTGGATAATAACACTGGACTAAAATGCAAGTCTGTTATATACACTTGCTTCCCCCTTTCAATATTTGTTTATTTAAATTATGTATATGTTGCCCCTCAGTTAAAAAAAAGAAAATCCCTGGTAGCTCACATGATTATAAAATAATGACAAACACAAACATTAATGATAAAATACACAGAAACCAACAGAAAGATTAAAAAGTGGGGGGAACCAATATAACCGTGAATTAAACCTAGTTTTGATGATATGCTAGACGTAAGAACAGCCCTGCTGGATCAGGCCCAAGGCCCATCTAGTCCAGCACCCTGTATCACACAGTGGCCCACCAGAGTCTGGGCAAATAGAAGCTTGATGCCAAAAAGACATCAAATAACCAGTTGCTGTTAGTACTAATAACTTAGAACTAATGTGTTCAAGATATCTTCAAAGGCAGCTCACACACCACACATTGCAGTAGTCTAATCTGAAGGTTACCAAAGCATCAAGAATTTGCCTTGAACAGAGATGCATCAAGCTGAAATTCATCAGGGGCATCTCTAGGAAGGGATTAGGGATTAGGCTTGTGCATTTCCATTCGGGCACAAATCAATTTGTGCGCAGAAATGGCAATTTCGGATGATTTGTCTACAAATTGAAACCAGAATTAGACTTCTGATAATTTTAGTTTACAAACTGAAATGACCTCCTCTCGGCACCATTTCCTCCTTTCTGCTGCAGGTGTGGGTGAAGGGAGAGCTCCATTCATTGCCTGTTCCATCATCCTTTGCCCCTATCCTCCACCACTGACTCCACATTCCCAGGGGAGCTGCCATTCTCCAGGATTTATGCCCTTGCTTAGCCTCACTGACCAGCCTGTTGTGTCTCCCAGACTCCCATGGAATTGGCCTAAGGACTGCTTTCTTAGGAATTGTCAAAGTTGGAGTGTCTTTGGGGCAGAAAGGGATCTGCTGGGGCAGAACAGTGGGTTGGGTGGAAGTGCCCCAAGGGGTGCTTGCCGCAACCCAGGCTCCCATGGAATTGGCCTAAGGGCTGCTTTCTTAGGAACTGTTGAAGTTGGAGTGTCTTTGGGACAGATTTAGGACAGAAAGGGGTCTGCTGGCAGAACAGTGGGTTGGGTGGAAGTGCCCCAAGGGGTGCCTGCACAACCCAGACTCCCATGGAATTGGCCTAAGGGCTGATTTTTAAGTGTTTGCCTTTTGGGGCAGATTTGGGACAGAAAGAGGTCTGCTGGGGCAAAACAGTGGGTTGGGAGGAGGTGCCCCAAAGGGTGCCTGCCACCACCCAGATAAAAGGAATTGATCAAAGGGTTGATTTTTTGTGATTTTGGCAAGTTTGAGTGTCTTTAAGCTTTTCCCGCAGATGGAATAATGGTGGTTTCAGCAGCCCCATAACTGCACTTGGAGGGCCCTGGTGTGGTGCTGAGAGAGTGGTTGTGTTGGCACAGAGGGTGCCAACCACCCCCCTGGATTGCTAACCCATTGGGGTACTGGGCTTCGTTGTTTCTGAGGTGTTGAGTTTAGATTCTCTGGTAGCAAATGAGATTTTTAATGAAAAACCATGAATCTACTCTCATGCTACCAGAGAATCTACTCTCAGAACACCTCTAGAACCACAAAACCTTGTACTTCATGGGTTGGCAACCCATGTGGGTGGTTGGCATCCTATGTGCCCTACACCACCACTTGCTCTGAGCCACCCCAGTGCCCCCCCCCAGAGGAGTCATGGGACTGCAGAAACCCCCATTATACCCTATGAGGAAAATCGGAAAGATGCGTAACTTCATTAATTCTTTAAAAATCAGCCCTTTGCCAAATTCCTCTGAAAAAATTGTGGTAGCTTCCTTGCACCAACTGAGCACTACCACCAAGCACAGTCCACTCTGGGCCACCCCTCCCCCCCACGTGAAGGTATACTTTCCCTGAAACTTCCATTATACACTATGGGGGAAATCTGAAAGATGCGCAAACATCAGGAATTCACCAAAAATCAGCCGTTTGCCCAATTCCTTTGAAATTTTTGTGGTAGCTTTCACTCATTGGGAGTGCCCAATGAGTGAAAGCTACCACAAAAATGTCAAAGGAATTGGGCAAACGGCTGATAACCCGCACCCGCTCTTTTTGCCACGTGACTCATTTTTAAATCTGAATTAATTTGGATTTGGATTAATTTGGATACAAAACAAAACTGGGGTGATTTGGAAGGCTTAATTTTGGAAAAAATACAAAATGGGGTTGATTTGGATTTGGTACAAATCAAAACAGAAAAAATACAAAACGTGCAACCCTATTAGGGAAGCTGCACCTCACCTTCCTGGATGCATCCCTCCCCACCCCAATTATGTATAGACCCCAGTTGAAAGATGAAGGCTAAGTGTGAGTGCATGGAGCCTCATTTCTAAGGCCATCATCATATCCTACAAGTTCGAGCCAGTTTGCCATTGAAACGGGCCTGTTCAATGGCTCACCCTTGAGCCAAACAGGGCCTGGTTCAGTTTGGTTAGACTTCGAACAAAACCACTCAGGTCAGTTCGGGGGTTCTAGAAGTTGTTCCTTAAAATTATTTTTAACTTACAATCAGGTCCATTGGCCTCCAGAGGTGCTGCCAAGGTTTCCCCTCTCCCTCTGGCCTCCCCTCGATCTTCTTTGGGCTGGTTCCGTCCATTTTCCGGCCTTGTTGGCTTTCTTCTGGCTCATGGCAGCCATTTTGAAGGCCACTGTGCATGTGCACTGGCTATTTGTGTGCCTAGGTAACAAAAATGGGCCAAACCACTTTTTAGAGCACAAGTGAAAATGTAAAGCATCTTAACTAAAGGAGAACCAGCATGGCTTCAGCAAGGGCAAGTCTTGCCTCACTAACCTTTTGGAGTTCTTTGAGAGTGTCAACAGACCTATGCATAAATGTGATCTGGTTGCCTTTGTATACTTGGACTTCCAAAAAACTTTTGACAAAGTTTCCCAGCAAAGGCTCTTGAGTAAACTTAGCAGTCATGGGATAAGGGTACAGGTTCATGTGTGGACTGGAAACTGGTTGAAGGACGGGGAACAGAGGGGAGGAATAAATGAACAGTTTTCACAATGGAGGGAAGTAAGAAGTGGGGTCCCCTAGGGATCTGCACTCAGAACGGTGTTTTTTAATTTATTCATACATGATCTAGAAGTAGGGGTAAGCAGCAAAGTGGCCAGATTTGCAGATGACACTAAACTATTTAGGGTAGTAGTGAAATACACAACAGATTGGCAGGAGCTCTCCAACTGGGTGAGTGGGTGACAAAATGGCAAATTAGGTTCGAAGTAAGCAAGTGTAAAGTGATGCACATTGGGGCAAAAAAAACCCAACTTCACATATACATTGATTGGGTCTGAGCTGTCAGGGACTGACCAGGAGAGAAAACTTGGGGTCATGGTGGGGTGGACAGTTTGGAAGTGTTGACTCAGTGCACGGCAGCTGTGAAAAAGGCCACTTCCATGCTAGGGAATGATAATTAGGAAGGGGATAGAAAATAAAAATGCTAGGGCTATAATGCCCTTATATTAATTTATGGTGCAGTCACATTTTGAATACTGAGTATTGTTCTGGTCACCATATCTTAGGAAGGACATTGTAGAACTAATAAAGGTGCCGAAGAGGTTGACCAAGATGATCAGGGTCCTGGAGCACCTTCCTTATGAGGCAAGGCCACAATATCTCTGACTTTTTAGTTTGGAAATGAGGCAACTATGGGGAGACTTGATAGAGGTGTATAAAATTATGCATGGAGTAGAGAGAGTGGACAGAGAAAAAGTTTCCTCTTTCTCACACAACACTAGAATCAGGGATCATCCCATAAAATTGAACGCCCATCAAAAGGATGTACTTTTTCACACAGCATGTAATTAACCTATGGAATTCTCTGCCACAGGATGTGGAGATGGCCACTAGCTTGAGTGGCTTTAAAAGGGGCTTAGACAAATTTATGGAGAACATAAATTTATCAATGGCTATTAGTCTGAGGGCTATAGGCCCCCACCAGCCTCAGAGGCAAGATGCCTCTAAATCAGGAGAGAATCAGCAAGAGGGCATGCCCTCACCTCTTTCCAGCAGGCTTCTCAGAGGCATCTGGTGCACCACTGTGTGGAAAAGGGTGCTGGACTGGATGGGTCCTGAGCCTGTGCTAGCAAGGCTGTTCTTATGTTAAAATCACTAGATTGATGTTTTTCCAACCAGTCCAGTATGGACCTGAATTTTTGGGTCTGAGCTGTCAACAACAAACATTTAAAAATATACAATATATGTGATGAAAAAAGGTCGCCCACACTTTGAAACCTCTTTTTAGGAGTTAAAAACCTAAACATTTGTATCACAGCCATATTTGCTCCACATTTGGAAGAGTGGTGTCTCTTGTTCCCTAGTGATGTGTGTATGGGGTTTGTATGGATACTTTGGATTTTATAAGCAATAGAATGTTCAGGGTTTATAATGGCGGAATGCTGAAAATACTCCTCATCTAACTTTGCCAGTATAATTTCTTCCTTAAAACTCTTCCTTGAAGATGTAATGCTGAATGTTCTCCAGACATTCTTTGAACACCTGCCCAATATTCACCAAATATTTTACATCCTCATTTGACATCCAATGGTATCCCAACATAATAATTGATGTTTTACTTTGATTTCACTATTTGATATTTGCCAGTATCTGATAGTTTACATGTAATACTACTTGGTATGTGTTAGCTGACACAAAGAAAGACTGCAGCTTGGTGACAAAGCACAAGCTTTGCATGCAGAGGTTTCAGGGTTAAACACTGACATCTCTGGTTAAAAGAAGATCTCAGGTAGCACGGCTGGGAAAGGCTAGTTTGAGACCTTCGGAAAACTGCTGCCAGCCAATGACCTGATATTTAGTTCTTGGCAATATCAGCTGGCTGATATGTCCATGTTTTTAGTATCAGAAAGCATTTCACCAGTAACCTGAAATCATAGTTTTTGACAGTTGACTGCAGATGAGACCTCATGTGTGATGAAATAATTGAAATAAAATCAAATAATTGAGAGACTTAGAATTCTAAATCACTTGCTATTTATTTTTTTTTTGAGGAAAAGTTCACAGTTAAAATAAAGTTGGAAACAACCTATGTTGAAAATTCCAGAATCCTTCTTTCAGTTCTACAAACAGCCACCACACTGTCCTATATCTTGATTACTTCGTGCTGTTAAGTGGTCTCTACTGTCAGACCAGTGGTCCCTCTGGCTTGCTTTCCTTTGGGCTGCCTGCATCATTGCCAGCTTGCTCTCAACAATCAGCTACAGTGGAATGATGCTTAATTCGGCTTCTAAGCAGAAAGCCTCTTTAGTCCATTCATTGTCTTTCTCTCCTTGTGTGGGATCCCGATTGGCTGCCTAGCTGCTTTCTGGTGCTCTGCAGAGAATATGCACTGGCCACTTCAGGAAGAGAGATGTGTGCTCAGCTTTCAGCTGGTCAATGAAACAACACATCCAAACATCTTCCTAGTTCCATTCTTCCACGTGAGCAATTGCTGCAATTGCTATCAGGCTGTTATGCAACCACACGTGGCCAGGAAGGTGGTCTGTACATTTGTGAATGGTCCACGAGATAATCTCCCCGCTGAGCATGGGCTATAAAAAGATTTTGAGAATGCCTGCTCTAATACTACTGCAGCAGCACGGATGGCAGAAAAATCCCCACGAGTGTGTTCTTCACAGCCAATCGCCTACAAGTGCTATTTTTGGAAAGTACAAGCATGGAAATGCGGCACGTGTCACACATGTGAATTAGGAAAGTGGTGCCTATTTTTGGAAATCAGTGCTGTATCTGCTGACTCAGAGTTTAGACACCACTACAGCCCTGCACATTTTGAAATTTATGAAATGGACTTGGAGAACCTGTGCTAATCTTCCCAGTACTCTTTCTCTTCTGCTTTTGTCAGCATTGCAGGACTGAGGAAGGTGCAGTTAAAAAAAACCATGAAAGGCAGAAATAATCCAATATTTGAGATGGCTATGAGGGCAAAGAAAATGAAAAGGTAGTGATTAAAAATCAGATTGGAACTGTAACTGGAGGAATGGTTTTCAAACATGTTAGAGCTGGGAGCCATCTTTAACTGCAGCCCACAAAGTGGGGCTTATAATATATATTTTCATAATATATATTTGCAGGGGCGTAGCTAGGGGAGAGGGGGCCCGTGTTCATCCCTCTCTCTGGCAGCCCCCCAGAGTGAGGGAGATAATGAGGAAAATAGGGAGGGGTGGAGCTGGAGGGCCCTCGGGAGCTTTGAACCCTTTTGCTCAATTATAGGTACGCCCCTGTATATTTGCCTTTCTCTCTCTCTCTTTTTCCTCTTATAACAGAAAACTTTAGCAACAACAAGAAAATAAGAAAATGGTGGCAAGGATGCCACTGGTGCAACCCACTTTTAGGTTTTTGGACTTTATTTCTTATATCCCACTTATATCCAAGACCCTTGAAGTGAAGCACAAAGCAGTGCAGTAAATACCATAAAAACACAGTTAATCAGATGAAAGCCCACTCTTCTATATAACCTCCAGCAACACACTCCACAGCAAGAGCCTAAGACATTCAGGCCTTTAATCTTCTTTCAAATACTCAATAAAATGTTAACTTGCTGAGCTTTTCTCACAAGCAGGCTGGGGAGGGTACAACCCAGTCTTGGGTTACAACTCCATTGGAGCCACAGCAAAGAAAGGTTAGGTGGGGCAAAGGATGGGCAAAGTGCATTTCGGTTGCCTGTTTGATCTCTGAAAGAAAAAGAATGGTTCAGTTCATACTAATGCTCCCAGCTTGAACCTAAATGGAAATTCGTCCAGAGAGAGAGAGAGAGAGAGAGAGAGAGAGAGAGAGAGAGAGATATCAAGCACTCTGAGCATGTATAAAGTGCCTTTCCTGCAAGTTACCAGCAAGGTCCAGTAATGAAAGGGGTCCAAGCAACTTGTTTGGGAAAGGGTGCCAGTCTGCCCCAGCCCTCTCTGCCACCACCAGCTGAAGAGGAATGAATTATGAACTAGGAAACAGGTCTGCAAAAGGAAGTGATTACAGGGGAATAGATGAGCTGCTGGAGCATCAAAAGCAGTCAGTACTTACTCCATTGCCACTTCTTAAGTTTATACCTAATATAGTGCTTTGGTGTAGAACATGGTACTTTTTACCTAATGTGGTGGTTTTTCTTCTGAACTTTTTATTTGTATGTGCCTTCTTTGTGGCAGCCTCTGAAGTGGCCGGCATGCAAGACTGAAAAGCTGGAGCTGTGGTCTCCCTCCCACCACTCTTTTTGTGGTTCCATAGGCAGTGGTTAGCAGTGGTTGTAGAGCAGCTGGCTGGCAGAGGCAGCAGCAAATGGTGGGAGTAGAATCCAAGGGAAAGAGTTGTGGTATGCAAGGACAAAGCAGTGGAGTGGAATCAGGAATATTAATAGTTTGATGAAATAGATATGAGGTACAGAGAGGCAAGTGCAGGCTGCTTTTCCATGCTCTTGCTGCTGGCTGGTTGTTAGCCCCAACTCTATTCCAGGACTGGAATACAAGTAACTAAAGCCCCCTTCAAAAGCTGGCCTGGATCAAGGAATGGATTAACCAAAAACACCACAGTAGGGCCTGTGGTTGTGCCCCTCACTGGCCCCAACATTCCCAGCAGCCCATGTTCATTGCACGTAATCGCTGAATGGGAGTTCCACCCCGATGGCTGCAACTCCCTGAAGTAAACACTTAGTGTCTACGTTTTGTGGACATTTGGTAGGGGAAATCACAGAGTACATGTTGTCTATGCAGAATGTCCCACCATCAACCCCCAACATTTCCAGTTAAAAAGATTTCAGACAACAAACTGGAAAAGACATCTACCTGTGATGACAGTCACTGCCACTGTCAAAAAGGACATTACTGAGGTAGATGGATCAGTGGTCTAGAACACAGGAATATGAGAAGAACCTTGCTGCATCAGGCCCAGAATCAATCTAGTCCAGCATCACATGCCTCTGGGAAGCCCACAAACAGGAGATGAAGACATGCCCTCTCTCCTGCTGTTGTTCCCCTGCAACTGGTATTTAGAGACATCTTGCCTCGGACCCTGGAGGTGGCCGATAGCCCTCAAGGCTACTAGACTTTTCTTCCATGAATTTATCTGACCCCCTTTTAAAGCCACCAAAGCTAGTGGCCATTACCACATCTTGTGGCATCAAATTCAATAGATTAATTATGTGTTGTGTAAATTAGTATTTCTTGTGGTCTGTCCTAAATCTCTGGCCACTCAGTTTCACGGGATGATCTCTGGTTCTAGTGTTGTGAGAAAGGGAGAAAAACCTCTCTCTCCACAGCATAGATAATTTTTATAAACTTCCATCATGTCTCCCCTTAGTTGCTTTTTTCCTAAATGAAAAAGCCTCAAATGTTGTAGCCTTACCTCATAAGAAAGGTGCTCTAGACTCCTCGTCTTTTTGGTTGCTTTCTTCTGCACCTTTTCCAGTTCTATAAATATCCTTTTTGCAATGTGATGACCAGAAGTGTAGATGGTATTCCAAATGTGACCACAACAGAGATTTGTATAATAGCATTATAATATTAGCAGTTTTATTTTCAATCCCTGTCTCAACATGACCCCTAATATGGAATTTGCCTTTTGCACAGCTTCAGCACACTAAGCAGACATTTTTACTGAGCTATCCACCACAACCTCAAAATCCCTTTCTGACTCAATATAAGGCCGGCATATATATATACATACATATATATATATATATATATATATATATATATATATATATATATATACAGTGGTCCCTCGACTTACAAACTACTCGACATAAGTATTTTTCGAGTTACAAACGGCAGTTTTAGATCCGGTTTTAGATGCGGTTTTTTCGACTTACAAATTTTTAGATGGGGTTTCCTCGACTTACAAATTTTTAGATGGGGTTTCCTCGACTTACAAATTTTACATGCGGTTTCCTTGACTTGCCTGCCTGTTTACTGCCTGTTTATTCTTGAAAAGAAATGTTCCTGTGCAGTTTGCAAGCCTTACTGGGGGTCTGGGTCTTTTTTCTAGGCTCCAGAACGCATTAATCCGTTCCCAATGCATTCCTATGGGAAACCGCTTTTCGACTTACGAATTTTTCGACTTACAAATGTGCATTCGGAACGGATTAATTTCGTAAGTAGAGGGACCACTGTATGTGTATATATATATATATATATATATATATATATGGTATAATACCTTAAATTTAAAGTGTGCTGGCACGTCATGTGTTGAATGACCCTTTTGTACCTCTGCAGAAACAAACCTAGTTCTTCTGTCTCAAACGCAGGGGGATATAGTCACACCATAAAAGGAGAAAGAGTGTGAGGGGAAAATCCCATACACCTGAATTCTTCATTCTGATTTCTCGCCTGGCTTTGAGACTGAAATGGCTTTAGTCACTTTGCTGGATGATCTACACTGGAACTAGATATGAGGAGTGTGTCCCATTTGGTTCTGCTGGTCCTCTCAGAGACCTTTGATACCATCAACCATAAAATCCTTTTGGAATGGAGTGCTTGGAATGTGAGGGAGAGGTCTTGGAGGCACAGTTTTCTAGCGGCTCTGATAATTCCTGGAGGATCATTCCAGAATTGTTGTGAGGGAACTGGTGCTTATTCCCAGGTCCATTGACTTACAGGGCCCTGCAAGGTTCTATCTTGATGCCCTACACTGTTTAACATCTACTTGAAACCACTTGAAGATGTTGCGGATATGGGGGATGTCTCTATCAGAATACTGATGATTCCCAGCTCTAAATCTCCTCCAAGGAGATTGCCTCCGAGGAGGCAGTGGATGGCCTGAGTGCTGCTGTCTGAGGTTGGTGAGGGCAAGGGTGTGGGCAGGGCAAAGAAACCAAGAATTTATCTAGACAAGAGAAATATCAAGACAGATTTCAGAACCCGAGCTGCAGAACTATGATGAGAACAGAAGGATACACAGCATGAGAATAGACTGCACCTACAAGGAGAAAAAGAAGTACCAGCCAAAGTCAGCTATCACTCACTCTTAACTCAGTGCAAAGAGCACATTTGTTCAGGGTGGCATTTGGTTAAGCAGCAGTTTTGCAGTTTGGAAGTGCTCCTGGATCTGACTGCGCTCTTGAATAAACAGCTGGCAGTTGTGGCCAGAAGTGTCCTTTTCCATATCTGCCAAGATGTCCCTATTTCCCCATTCACCTGAATGGGAAAATAGGGACACGTTGGCAGGTATGCTTTTCTGGCTAAGGGAGGTTTTGACAATGATACATGTCATATGCCCTACATGGGACTGCCTTTGAAAAGTGTATAGACACTGCAGTAGATGTAGAAGGCAGCAGCTGACTGGCCTGGCAGGAGCCCATTGTATTCTGCCTATATTGGCTCCCAGCTTCTTTGGCTCCCAGTTTGTTTCTGGGCTCCATTCAAAATGCTGGTTTTACATTTTGAAGCCCTAAATGGCTGTGGGCCTGGATCATTGAGGGACCCCTTCTGCCCATATAAACCAGCCCACTCACTGCTCTGTGCTCCACCGCCATCTGAGGACAGTTGGTGGGCACAAAGAATAGGGTCTTCTCAGTAATAATATCCATGTTAGAAATTTTTTTGCCACATGAGATTTGGCTATTCTTGTCCCTATATAAAGCTAGGTATTTAGGGAGGAGGTGTACCTCAATGGTAGTGCACTTGATTGCATGCAGAAGGTCCCAGGTTTAATGCCTGGCATATCGGGGTAAGGCTATGAAGGACCTTGTCTGAAACCCTGGAGAGTTGCTGCCAATCAGTGTTGATAATACTTAGCTAGATGGCTTAGAGTCTGACTCAGTAAAGTCATTCACACAACCAAAGTGGGGAGGGCTGGGGGAAAGACCGGATCTTACCTGACTTTCCCCATAATCTGAGCCTCTTCTGAGCTCCACCACTTGTGTGTCCACATGGCCATCATTGTGGTAGACTCCCAAATTGGCAGTGGACTCCAAATTGAAATCCTCCTGCATCCCACAATGCACCACATGGGCAGCAGAGAGGCAGCGCTCCACAACACAGCAGCTCCCCCATGGCCACCAGCTCCCAGGAGCTGCAGAAGCAGCTCCAATGATCCACATGATCTAAAGTTGAGTCAGGACAGTGGGGGGATTCTGTCCTACCTTGGTTAAAGTGTGGGTCCTAAAGCTAGGCTACCCACTTAGGCAGGCACTGGGTAGGAGAGTTTCTTGTGGCTCCAGATGAGCCTCTGTATCGGGCTTAATCCTCTCCTCTCCACAAAAGGCTAATCGTGAGAACAACGTCAGTAGAAGGCAGCTTCCTATGTTAATGTTCACACATCTTCAGGTGTTACATTGCATTTTTGTTTAAACACATTTCCCAGCAGTTTCTAATTCCCAATATTTTGTGTGTGTGTCTACTTGCTATGATTACATCTTACTGTTAGTATGGATTTTTGTTTTTAGATTATGTTTATGATTGACATGTTTTATTAATGATTGGAGGGTTTTGAACGTGAGCCACTGGGGGAGGCTCTACAGAGAACAATTGTTATGGGGCGACTAACAACATTGTATTTATTATTAATTTTATTATTATTATTATTATTATGTTGTTTACACAGTCAGACAGGTGTTATTGACTGGTTTGTTTTATCCAGACATCGAGTCCTTCCCAAGGACCTGGGATGGCTGAATTTTATTATCAGTGTTGTTGCTGTTATTATTATAGATATCGTCCTAGAATATAGGCTGTTCCCAGTAAAGTTGCTTTTTGTAATTGGCTGATGGTGATTTCTGTGGCCCCTATGGTGTTGATGTGCTCTTCAAGGTCTTTTGGAATTGCACCTAGGGCACCAATTACCACTGGGATTATTTTGGTCTTCTTCTGCCACAGCCTTTCAATTTCAATTTGTAGAGCTTTGTATTTGGTGATTTTTTTCTATTTCTTTTTCTTCTATTCTGCTATCCCCTGGTATTGCTATGTTAATTATTTTGACTTGTTTTTCTTTCTTCTTGACTACAGTTATATCTGCTGTATTGTGTGGCAGATGTTTGTCTGTTTGTAGTCGAAAGTCCCATAATATTTTTGCATCTTCATTTTCTACAACTTTTTTCAATTTTATGGTCCCACCAGTTTTTGGCTACAGGTAGCTTGTATTTTTTGCAGATGTTCCAGTGTACCATCCCTGCTACCTTGTCATGCCTTTGTTTGTAGTCAGTCTATGCAGTCTTTTTACAACAGGTGATTAGGTGGTCCACGGTTTCATCTGCTTCTTTACAAAGGCGGCACTTGCTGTTTGTTGTGGATTTTTCAACTTTTGCTCTTATTGCATTTGTTCTTAGTGCCTGTTCTTCTTGTTGTTGTTGTTGTTACACTAGGCCTGAAAGGAGGGAATACATGTTGTGATGGATAAATAAAATATAAATACACATCCCTGGCTCAGGGGTTAGGAATCAGATCAATTCACTCCAAGGACAAACACGAGAGGTTGTCCCGGCTACACCAGATAAACAGGAAAAGAATCAAGCCAGGTCACACAGGGGATACATTTACACTGTGATTTCATTACACAATTCAGTGTGAGTCCTACTCTTGTCACAACAGAGTTCACAGGTGTTCCTCTAGAGATCAATGTTAAAATAATGTTAAACAGCTATCAGATGATCCTCAGTGGTTCAGGGTCATTCTGACAAGATGTGCATTAAAATGCCAGTGGGGACCTTTCCTCCATAGATGCTGAAGCCTTCTAGATAGAAAGTGTTTTGTGGCTCGCCACTTCCCCAAGCAATCGAAAGTTCCAAGGGCAGCCTTTTAGAGGACCAGTTTCTTTGTAGGGAGAGAGTGCTGAGGACTGAATAGTGTGTTTGGAATATCAATTTGTTTACAAAGATACATTTTGAGAATAGACTTGTGCATTTCGATTCGGGCACAAATCGATTTGTGCTCGATATCAATATCGATTTTAACAATAATCAATATCAATACTGTATGATTTGTCTACAAGTCGAAACCAGAATTAGACCCTCGATAATTTTTGTTTACAAACTGAAATGACCTCCTCTCGGTCTGAGTTTTGTTTACTTCGGAAAACGCTTGCATTGCATTGCAAATTGTCCTTTTTTTCTCTCCACACAGACTCCAGCAGCAACTGATTGTGTTTGTCAGAAGGATTAGCATAGCAGAAGATAAGATATGCAAAAAGGGACACAGCTTCTGAAGACATGTAGTTAAGAGAAATGAGCTGTATTGTGATGCAATTGTGTGCTGAGAATGAAATGATTAAGATGAGAGCAGCCAATTCATTGTCAATTCTAAGTAACAGTATCCGGAGCTTCCCACTCTGTCTGGGGGGCTGCTGGGAGCCCCTGGAGGAGAGACTTCTTACAACTTTGCTACCCCCTTTCTCCCTCTTTATTATCTTGTGTGTAATGATTAAGGTTCCACATGCCCTGTCCTGTTTGCATTTAAAATATTTAAGCCCTTGCAGAAAACAAAGCAAAATGCCAGCAAGGATACTGCAAGTCTCTTTCAAGGTATATGGGAGGCACAAGCTATTATGCTTGGTTAAAGCAAAAAGCATACACTTGCTATTAACACACTGGGAAGTATATAAGTGGAATATGGGGAGGGGGAGAGTTTGAGAGGTAACATGATATAGGAAGACATCCCGATTGACAGATTTTTAAACTTCAGATTTGCATTGGAAAGGAAACTAGTTGGAGTTTAGACACAGCTGCCTTTATTGAATTGATGGCTCTATTTCCCGTTTCCAGAAAGAGAGAACTGAGTTTGCACCAGGAATATATATGCTGGTATAGGGCACCATTTTCTCCTTACTGCTGCATGTGTGGGTCCACTTTCCCAGGGGAGCTGCCATTCTCCAGGATTTATGCCCTTCCTTAGCCTCGCTGACCAGCCTGCTGCTTCTCCTGTGTTTTCAGCCCTTTTTAAAAAAAGGCTTGATGTTGGAATGAAGGTTACGAATGCGAAATGTTTAAAAAAAACCACTGTGATGCTTTCTGATGCTGATAATGTGATGATAGTAAATGCAATGCTTTGCCAGCATGGTGTAGTGGTTAGAGTGCTGGACTAGGACCGAAGAGGCCCAAGTTCATATCCCCATTCAGCCATGATACTAGCTGGGTGACTTTGGGCCAGTCGCTTCTCTCTCAGCCTAACCTACTTCACAGGGTTGTTGTGAGGAGAAACTTAATTATGTAGTACACCGCTCTGGGCTCCTTGGAGGAAGAGTGGGATATAAAATGTAAATAAATAAATACATAAATTTAAAAAAATGTCTGCAGTATGAGTCTTTTCTTTGTATTTTTCCAAAATAGAAAGTAGCACTCTGTGACTGACTAAAGCGGCAGCACAGAGAGACAGACACACATGCACCAACCTACCCCAAAGGACTCTGTGACTTGACTGACTAAAGCAGCAGCACAGACAGAAGCACATGTGCCCACCCACCCCAACCCGCCCCCACCACCATCAGTGGCCATTGATGAGCTTGATACTACTGGTGCCTCCTCACAAATGTCTGCCACTCAGACTTTGAGAGCGGCACATATTATTAGGCCACAGCACAAACCCAACACCAGGGCTGCTCAAGTTCGGCCCTCCTTCAGATGTTGGCCTACAACTCCCATAATCCCTGTCTATTGGACACTGTGTTTGGGGATTATGGGAGTTGTAGTCCAAAAACAGCTGGGGTGCCGAAGTTGAGCAGGCTTGCCCTAAACCCTCTCCAACCCTCTCACAGAGCATGCAGCCACGCACACACAGGTATAAAATGCTAATTTTCACCCACCCATGTCTAGCAGACAGTAATATATAATAATAATAATAATTATTATTATTTTTACATTTATATCTCACTCTTCTTCCAAGGAGCCCAGAGCGGTGTACTACATACTTGAGTTTCTCTTTCACAACAACCCTGTGAAGTAGATTAGGCTGAGAGAGAAGTGACTGGCCCAGAGTCACCCAGCTAGTATCATGGCTGAATGAGGATTTGAACTTGGGTCTCCCTGGTCCCCAATAATGAGGATTGGGTCATATAGTGAGTTGTTGCATCATCAGGGTTTTTATTGAAATATTGCTTGAATACACAAATGGGTGGTGCTGCTGTGCTGGGGTGCCACAGGCTCTGAACTGCCGCAAAATGCCCAAATAACAGCACCAAAAATTTGAGTGCCATTGTTCATCAGTCTTCACTCTTTCAACTTGTTTATGTGGGAGTATGTTGGTTTGTATCCTTGCCATTCCCTGCTTCACCCGCATCACATGTTCTGGAAGTCTCAGTCCCTGTCTGTGGATGACAAATACTTGGGTGGGGAAGGGACGGCAGGGCGCACTTGATGCTGCTGTTGGCTACTAGTCTGCTGCACATATGATGCCTGCTTCGAAAAACTGGCTCTTTGCAAAGCTCTGCTGTTGTTTTCGTTGATGTGTGTGCTGCCTGGTGATGTTCTTCATGGCAGAATTGGGGCAGAAAGGGGTCTGCTGGGGCAGAAGAGTGGGTTGGGTGGAAGTGCCCCAAGGGGTGCCTGCCACAACCCAGATTCCAAAGAAATAGGGCAACAGGCTGATTATTTGTGATTTGGGGAAGTTTGAGTGTCTTTAAGCTTTTCCCGCAGAGGGAATAATGGTGGTTTCAGCAGCCCCATAACTGCACTTGGAGGGCACTGGGATTGCCTGAAGCGAGTGGTGGTGTAGTGCACAGAGGGTGCCAACCACCCCCCTGGATTGCTAACCCATTGGGGTACTGGGCTTTGTTGTTTCTGAGTGTTGAGTTTAGATTCTCTGGTAGCAAATGAGATTTTTTAATGAAAAACCATGAATCTACTCTCATATGCTACCAGAGAATCTGCACTCAGAACAACTCTAGAACAACAAAACTCTGTACTTCATGGGTTAGCAACCCATGTGGGTGGTTCGAACCCCATGTGCACTACACCGCCACTTGCTCTGAGCCACCCCAGTGTCCCCCAAGTGGATTTATGGGACTGCTGAAACCTCCCTTATAGCCTATGAGGAAAATCTGAAAGAAGCGTAACTTCATTAATTCTTTAAAAATCAGCCCTTTGCCAAATTCATCTGAAAAAATTGTGGTAGTTTCCTTGCACCAACTGGGCACTACCACCAACCACACTCCACTATGGGCCACCCCGCCCCTCCCCCGTGTGAAGGTATACTTTTCCTGAAACCTCCATTATACCCTATGAGGAAAACCTGAAAGACGTGCAAACTTAAAAAATTCACCAAAAATCAGCCGTTTGCCCAATTCCTTTGAAATTTTTGTGGTAGCTTTCACTCATTGGGCACTACAACCCCCACCCACTCTTATGGCCATGTGACCCATTTGAAAATCTGAATTAATTCAGATTTGGATTAATTTGGATACAAAACAAAACGGGGATGATCCGGAAGGCTTAATTTTGAACAAAATACAAAATGGGGTTGATTTGGATTTGGTACAAATAGAAATAGAAAAAATACAAAACGCACAACCCTAGTTGAGAAGTGGGAAAGGAGTGGACAGGTAGACTCTTGGTCTGATCCTGAAGTGATGCCATCCAAGAGACAATCTCCAATGGCAGGGGTTCCCAACCTGTAGCATGCCAGATGTGCTGAAGTACAACTTCCACCATCCCCAGCTACAGCTTATTGTGTCTGGGGATTAGGGGAGTTGTACTTCAGCAACATCTGGAGTACCACAGGTTGGGAACCCCTGTCCTATGGTGTCACCTCCAGCAGCAGTGACCTGCCCACAGCAGTTCAAGGGAAATACTCTCACATCTCCAAAACTGGCTGCTGACCTCCACTTCAGCAGCCTGATTCATTGAGTTCCTCCAAAATAGATGCTTCTCATCCTGGCCATGCAGCTTTCTTTGAGGGTGCCAGGCACCAATGAGAGATACGCTGGACGAGAAAGTTGCTGCTGTTTAAAGTGCTCTGCCTAGGCCAGACCTTTCTCCACATCTGAGCCTTTGATCCAATGAGTTCCAGTCTGATGAGTAGAAGGTCAAGAAATTACTTCCTACCTGCATCTAATACTGATAGTCCCAGATGCAATGCAGATAGTGGTTTTCAGAGTGAATTACAAGCCTTTCCAGATTCTGTGATCCAGCCCAGAATTTTGGTGGAGCAGAATTTGCAGCACAGCCAGGAGTGACTCTTCCCTGTCTTAAGGCAGGGAAGAGCCGCTCCTGGCCGTATCATGAATGCAGCACCAGCCATTTAACTCCTGAATGCAGGCCGTGTGGACCCCGCTCGGAAGCTAAACCAGCACCCTTGCATCTGACATCAGACACGGGGGTGGTGGTGGTCAGGTCCACGAGGCACAGCACCTGATTGGGCATGGCCCAGGTTCTTTGAACCCATTTGCCCAGTGGTGGTTCCACCCCTGTAGCCCGCCGAAATCCCCCTCTCCATAAACCAGGTTAACAGAGCATATGCTCCTACAAGCCTCCTAGCCTCAGTGGTCTCCCCAGAATGCTGTGTGCGCTCGTGTGGGGCATCCTGGGACTTGCGGGGGCTGGGTGGCCCCCTACCTGTCATGGCTTAGACCTCTGACTCAGAAGAGTTAGAGGAGGAACGGGAGGACTTGCCTGCTAGTGAGGGCTCAGAGGCACAGCAACAGGATTTGGCAGGGAGACCAGACTCTGGAGCTGAGGAACTGGAACAGCTGCCAGACATGAAGGCTGATCAGGAGAAGGCTGATCAGGAGGAGGCTGGGATTTCCCCTGTCTTGAGAAGACGTCTCAAGAGGAAGACTCAGTGGGAGACACGCAGGTGCAGGATATCACAGGAGAGGAAGCAGAAGTGCTGACTCAAGGAAGCCTGAATTGCTGCCAGTTCTCTTGAGCCATATATTAAGCAATCTGTGACTTGCACAGATGTTGTTAGCAACTTTTGCTTACCGCAGACCGTGTTTCTATTTAGAATTCCTCAACTTTTCGAGTTCCAGTTTGCCCTTGTTTTGTTTTTTCCTGCTCTGTGTTTCTTGTTCCGTTAATTCCTTGCTCTGTTTTCTTTTCAGTTATTACTCAGTTATTGTAGAGGGGGGTACCTAGTTTAGTTCAGGGGATTTGATTCATTTACTACTATTTTTCTTTGTGAGTCTTTCATTTTCCTTCATGCAGCTTTGCTACTACTTTCTGTTTAACTCATGGGGGGAAAGCTGAAGGGGTTGTAAATCCTGTTGGGTTAGCCGAGCTAACAGATATACGACACTACCCCGCAACCCTACCCAGCTCCGTGACAGAGCTGGTAGTCATGTGGGCGGCCAATGTGGCTGCCCAGGGCGAGTGCTCTGCTCATGTGTGGGGAGAGCAGCTAAGCCTGCTCTCCCCGCACACCACCTTGAGGTGCTTCACTTTGATCATGTGAAGCATCTCTGTGTGTTCTAATAATGTCTATTCTGCTCAGATTTCATTGAAAGATCCTTTTTAACCCTACATTTTATTATTTATTTAAAATATTTATAGCCTGCCCTTCCAGTGCACTACTGTTCAGGGTGGCTACAACAATAGAATAGATACAATGTAAAATAAAACTAATAAACTTAACCAAATTAAATAAACTAAAGTCCCAGCTAAAACCACTCAGACTTGTTTCAAATTAAAATTATTTTAAAAGCTAAAAATTGAGAATTATAAAAACTAAAAAACCTACCAGATCTAACCAAAGACAGAGCATTTAAAAGCCTCTTTTAAAAGATGTGTTTTAGTTTGTTTGTTTTTTAAACCACTGAGGGAGGGAGCATGGTGAAGCTCTTCCAGGAGTATGTTCCAAAGCCACAACTGAAAAGGCCCTGTCTCTAGTCCCTGCCAACCAGATCTCTGTTATTCATTCATTCATTCATTCATTCATTCATTCAACATATTTCTGTACCGTTAGTGGTGGAGCCATGAGCAGGGCCTAAGATGATGAATGGAGTGCCCTGGTAGGTTCATATGGGCGAATGTGGTCCAACAAGTACCCTAGCCTCAAGCCGTATAAAACCTTAAAGATCAAGACCAGCACCTTGAATCTAGCCCAGAAGTGGACCCCTAACCAATGAAGCTGCTGAAGGATGGGTGTGACACTCATGAAGTGACATACGCCCATGAGAATCCTTGCAGCAGCTTTCTGAACCAGCTGAAGCTTCCGAACCATCTTCAAGGGCAGCCCCACCTAGAGCGCATTGCAGTAGTTCATTGCAGTAGTCCACATTACATTAGGTTTAGTTTTGGTACAAAATGCAGGACTGGATAATTGTAACACTGACTTAAGTCTCATGAGCGATGTTACTCATATCTTTATACCTTACTCACCAAATTCAGATGCAACAGGAAACTGGAGGTCCCTTCACCTCCAGTTTCCTTGGACACATATCTGAATCTGCTAAACTGGAGTTGAAGGCAAGAAGGGACCTGTGGATTCCCTCCCTGAACACATTTGGGCGCCTTCAACCCTGGTTCTCCAGCGCCAGCATTACATCTGAAAATTGGCACCGCAGTTTTGGCCCCATGGAGCAGGAGTTGAGGGAGGAAGCTCCTCTATCACTCTGGACCGAATGGCTGTCAGCCAGCTCCTTTGCCTATCCTGCACACCCGAAAGCGGATGGGAGAGCGGGGGTGCAGAACCATGGGTCCACTGGATCTCTGCTTCCGTGTTATGTCTGAAGGCGGCCACTGTGAAGGGGAAATGAGAGTTCAGATAGTCAATCAGTTTTATTCCATCAGCCAAAGGCCCAGGCAGTTCCTCTTAGAGACAAAGATTTACATGCAGAACCAAAATTAATCTAAAGGATCAGAATTATGCACAATGATCTCCAAAACAAGGCAGAGTGTCATTTGTGCTTTGCCATTTTACTTTTAAGATTCTTGGCAGCTTTGGCAAACAGAGCTGTTCTGTAAGGTATATACACATATCTATGTCTACAAGGACATATTTTCTGAGCCTCTGCAAAAGTCTGGTAATTTAATTACATAGGTCTTGAATCAATTTCTCACTCACTCAACTCTTTCTAAAGAGAGCATCAAAAGATACTGCACCAGACCTTCCACCCCATTATTATCCACCATTCACTCCGTGGAGTGTTTCTGTGCTTCTCTGCTAAAAATGCCAAAGGCATAGTTTAGAATCATTGTCTAGGGAGCTCTGTTCTGAAAGGTGGATAGGTAAGTTCTAATGGCTACTCTTGAGGACAGTGATCAATTCTGCAGTGATAGTACCAGCACGAGAAAGCCGTCTTTCGGCTTTATGCCAAGTCTAAGTTGGCAGCAAATTCCAAGATCCTGCCTTTTGATCTGATCCTTGGCCGATGCTAAATGATGCCCCAGCAGTAGCTCCTTGCCTCGCATAGCCCCATCATATGCAGCTGTTTGTTCTAAAGCACACTTTGTACTGTCATCACTCTCTGGCTGATTGTTTAGTTTCAACCAGAAAGGGATTAACATTTTTTAAATCCTGGCTTCCAACAAAGGTAAGCTTACCTCAGCTCTCAGCACTGCAGCTGGTATGCCACGAGGAAGACAGAGTGGGTGTTTTAGGAACGGATTAGGTAAGGTACAGCAGGGTACTAAATCCCTCAGATCTATACACCATATAGTAACTGAGATACAGTTTTACCCACAAAGACCGTAGTAGTCAGAAGTAGTCAGAAGCTGCTCCCTTTCCCCCATAAGATTTTAAGAACAGCCTGAATTGCTTGGGTGGCTGCTCACTTAACAGCGGCTATATTACTTATTCAGGATAGATGTTCACTGGACAGAAAGCCCAGGTACCTAAAGTTCCGAACTACACCCATCATGACCTCAACCACTTATGACAATGGGGCCTCGTTCCAGTGTGACTTCGGTTTTGTTGTAATGAATGATGAACAATTCCTGTTGGTAGTATATGCTAGTAGAGCAGAGTTTCTTGGTTGGCAACAAGTTTCCTGACTCTCTTGCATCAGCACTTCAAATCCCTCACTTCCTAAAGCCGCCTCTCCCAGTACCTGTTGCCACAGGTGTCACTTCTTCCACATCTCTTTTCTCTCTAGGCTAGCAGCTGAAGAGACAGACAGCATTCCTCAGCAAGCTTGATCCTCCCATGACTAGTACTAGTGGCTAAGGGCCAGATTGCAGGTGAGGCAGGAGAGCCCTGGCCTGGTTGCAACCCCTGGAGCTTTTTCAGATGGTGATTTCGCTGCAGCTTTGCTTTGGGAGGGTGAGTGTGCATTCACAAAGCAGCCAGATTTACCCCAAAGTCCAATATTTCAGAGAGCACTTCACACACAATTCAGATCCTCCGTATTGGAACCTAGCCCAATTTATGTCCGAAGTTAAAAAATCTCCTTTTAGTGTCAGAGTATTGGTTATGTCCTGAACTCGCAGTAAAGCCATGCGGTAAACCCATGGTAAAGCTTGCTTTCTGAAAAGCCTCTTGATTTTCAGGAGAGGAGAGCTGGTCTTGTGGTAGCAAGCATGATTTGTCCCCATAGCTAAGCAGGGTCTGCCCTGGTTGCATATGAATGGGAGACTTGATGTGTGAGCACTGCAAGATATTCCCCTCCGGAGATGAAGCTGCTCTGGAAAAAGCGTATAGGTTTCAAGATCCCTCCCTGGCTTTTCCAAGATAGGGCTGAGAGAGATTTCTGCCTGCAACCTTGGAGAAGCCGCTGCCAGTCTGTGAAGACAATACTGAGCTAGATAGGCCAATGGTCTGACTCAGTATATGGCAGTTTCCTATGTTCCTATCAGTGTTCTCTCTAACAGGGATCTATTTTATTTATTTATCAAATTTGTATACTGCCCCAAACTTTTGTCTCTGGGTGGTGATGTGGCGGTTTCCAGAAGTTGTTCACTACAACTCCCAGCATCTTCAGCTACAATGGACTTTTGCTGGGAATTATGGGAATTGTGGTCAACAACATCTGGGAATCCCTGTGAGAGGAAACACTGCTCTTGATGTCTTATTTTCCTAAAAGCAGCTAAGAATAAGATGAGGGTTGCAATCTGGGCCAGAGTGGGAGCACTGGGGGAAGAGGGCTTTAACCCTCCCCCTGCTACCGAACCCCAGATACAAACTGCACGATTAACTGTGACTATTAATTGCTGAAGCTGCTATTAACTGCTGAGGGTGAATATACAAGTACCCATATGTACTTGCATGTTTTAACCTCCATGGCTTTGATCCAAATTGCCCCTCATTGCTGCTTTTCAGAAAATTAAAAGACATCAGAAGATCTGACTACAGACCCCCCTGGAAGTTTTTCACACATGGCTTTTAAAGCCCTTTAACTCAGATCTCCTCTGGAATGGCAGGGGTGCGTTCACATGTCTGCCAGATCTACCTTGAAGTCCCCACGAGTTATCGGGGAGCAGTTCACACACAATTCGGGTTTTTCACTGTGCATTAGATCTATCTATCTATCTATCATATTTTTATACTGCCTGATATGTATATCGCTAGGCGGTGTACAAAATTTAAAATATTTAAAAGTCACTAATTAAAATACATGACAATACAAACAATAAAATAAAATTATTAAAACAAGTTTTTTTACAATTCTTAAAATTAATTCCAATTAAAAGCCTGAGAGAACAGGAGGGTCATTAAGTTCTTCCTGAAAACAAACAGAGAAAGAAATGCTCTTATTTCAGCAGGGAGCACATTCTAAAGCCCTGAGGCAGCCACAGAAAAAGCCCGGTCCTGGGTCACCACCAAACAAGCCGGCGGCAACTGTAACTGGACCTCTCCAGAAGATTGTAACAGGCAGCATGGATTATGACAAAAGAGGCACTCTCTCAAATAGTCTGGACCAAAACCATTAAGGGCTTTATAGGTAATAACCAGCACTTTGTATTTCACCTGGAAACATATTGGCAGCCAGTGCAGTTCTTTTAGAACCAGTGTTATGTGGTCCCTTCATATTGTCCCAGAGACCAATCTGGTACAGATGTATGAACTGGTTCAGGGGTTCGAGGTTTGGGGGTTTGGGTTAGAACCGAACCCCCCATGGTCCAGCCAGACTGAACTGAATTGCCCCTCCCCACAGGGGGGTAACTATAATAGAGCAAGGGGAGACAGTTGTCTGGGGGCCCTCCAGAGGCAAGTCACATGACTGACTCCCCCAGCCACGCACCCGCCCGGGCTTCCTTCAGTTGTATTCATCCTCTGAAATTGATGTGAGTGTTAAGACCTGGAGCTACCAAAACAGCATGTCTTTCTCTAGCGCTATCTATCTATCTATCTATCTATATGCTTTTTGTTACCACTATCTAGCCTCATTTAAGATTTCTTTACTTCATGAGCTGAGCTTCAGTGAGGGGGGGGGCATTTTAAAATCTTGTCTCTGGGCCCACTCCAACCTTGCTACACCACTGCCTCCCCAGTTCATGAATTTTTTAAAATTTAATTTTTTTTAACCTGTAGCCACTTTGGAGGACTTCCTAAAGGCCATTTTGTTTTCGGCAGCCATGTAAATTATTTTATTTTATTTTTAAAAATTGCCACTGTGCATGCTCAAATGGTCCCTTTGCGGCCCTAGGCCTTGCCAGACCTCACAGAATCCATTTGAGCAAGCATGGCAGGCTCCAAAATGGCCACCGTGCCAACTTCAAAAATCAGTCTGGGACAGGCTTAAGAGGTTGGTGGGGGGAGGGGGAATTTAAGAGGTTGGCAGGGAGAGGGGGAACCTTTGCAGACACCCCCCCCCAGCCTTTAGGAAGCTCCCTGAAGGAGATACAGGTTAATTAAAAAAATAAAAAAAGATTCACAACTCATCCCTCCAGACCGGACCGGGGGAGGGGGGATTTGGGTGTGCCAGACTGAACTGGCCTGGTCAGTTTTGGTGCAGTTCACACCCAAACTGAACCAGACCAGTCGGTTCTGTGCACACCTCTACAGTCTGGCTGCCGCATTCTGTACCAATTGTAGTTTCCGGACTACATACAAAGGCAGCCCCACATAGAGCACATTACAGTAGTCAAGCCTAGAGGTTACCAGCATATGTACTGTAACACTGTTTTAAGGTCATTCACCTCTAGAAATGGATGTAGCTGACATAAAGCGCTCCTGGCCACTGCCTCCACCTGAGAAACCAGGGAGAGCTTGGGGTCCAGGAGCACTCCCAAGCTATGTACCTGATCTTTCAGGGGGAGTGTGACCCCATCTAGATCTAAACCATCTCTCAGGTCCTGCCCACCCCCACCCCCCAGTCAGTACCTCTGTCTTCTTCAGATTCAACTTCAGTTTGTTATCCCTTATCCAGCCCATTACTGCCTACAGGCAAGCATTTAGGGAATACAGTATATGCCATTTCCTGATGAGGTCGGCATGGAAAAGTAAATCTGGGTGTCATCAGCATATTGGTAACACTCAGCACCAAACCTTCTGATGATCTCTCCCAGTGGTTTCAAGTAGATGTTAAAAAGCATTGGAGACAGTATGGAGCCTTATGGGACTCCACACTTCAGTTTTCACTTAGCGGAACAACAGTCTCCAAGTGACACTATCTGGGATCTGCCAGAGAGGTAGGAGCGGAACCACTGCAAGACTGTGCCACCCAATCCCCCCACCACCAGGTGGTTCAGAAGGATACCATAGTTGATGGTACTGAAAGCTGCAGAGAAATCGAAAAGAACCAGCAGAGCTGACTCCCCACCACCACTGGTATAGCTGCATCCCCCACCTCCCCATCTCTGTTCAGCCCAAAAAACATACCTGTACCAGGCCTAACTAAATACTATGTAACAATGAAGTGAGAAGGAGTCTTCCTTCCAGCCGTTCAAGTTAATAGGTCTGCCCCAGCCCTCAGTCCCACCCCCAAAGGCCACCCCCCCCCCACCTACAGGTGGCCTGCATCAGTAGCTGTGCCTCTGACTGCAGCCCATTCTAATTAAGGCCAAGATATCAGAAGCCCATGGGTGTGTCTCACACCCACACCAATCAGGCAGTTTGGCCAGGTGCAGAATGTATATAAACACAATTAGAGTGAGTTCAGCCCCCGATAACAAACAGGATGCAAAGAGGAGGACAAAAGCACAGAAAAAGCCTTGGCCAGATCCTTCTCCCACCCAGAGAAGAGTGGAGCGTAGAAACTGGAGCAGGACTCCTTATCCCACAGCCATATTCCAGTCACCTTTCTGCATTGTTGCAGTGTTGTGGTCCACAGAGTTGTGGTGCATGGAGGCTAAGTTGTCAGCAAGCACAGTATGTGAGTCTGTAGAACAGGGCTTGGCAAACTTTCAGAAGTGGTGTGCCAAGTCTTCATTTATTTATGGTTTCTAAGGGAAGGGAGTCATTTCACTCCATTCCTCCTCTTGCCTGACATCTCTTCAGCTGGCCTGGCCTCTCTCCTGAGAACTGAAGCCTCCCATTCTGTCTGTCCTCCCATTCCCAGGCCCCACCGGGTTAAAGAAAGTGGAATATTCCCCACACCCCTTCAAGCACTTCCCATTTCCTGCTTTGGTTCCTTTTCTCTTCTCAAGTCTCCATCTCCCTGTTCTTGCTCACCCCACCGATCCCATGTCCTCACTCAGCACCAGCTCTCCCTCTGCCTCTGTTTGGGGCAACACCCCCACACCTCCACTGTTCTGGCTGCAATGACTGATGTGCAGACCCAGCATCCTCCAACACTTTGCATGGTGGGCATGGTGTGGCCAGCTGTGAGTGCCACTCAAAACCTTTTCGCATGCCATTCCTGGCACATGTACCATAGGTTACTGACCCTTGCTATAGAACATGTTTACCGCTTACATGGCATAAAAGCCATGGCAGAAATCTTAACTTTAAATGCCCATAATTTTAGATGCATGGGTGAATTTGTAAGCACCTTAGCTCTTCTCTTTAGCCAAAGGTGTTTTTTTTTAAATCCTAGAAGTTTTATTTGTTATCTTTCCTTATTAGTCTGTGTGATTAACAGTTGCACAAGAGTCATCAGCAGTAGGCAGGCTCTTTCTCTTAACACCAAGTGGGTGGGTGGATGAGGCTTGTAATCAGATTGTTGTTGCTTCCATTCTGTGCAAGAGTATGCCATTAGATTTTGTACATAGTGAGCTATTGAACATGTTCCTTAGCACCTTCATAGCCATCTGGAGTGAGCAAGACACACCCGTGGGTAAGTAGGCGCGGGAAAATAAAACATGTGGTGTGTGGGAGGGACCATAGCTCAGTGCTGGAGCACATGCTTTGCATGCAGAAGGGCCCCGGTTCCATCCTGTATCCAGTCATACCTTCAAGTGGACATCTCAGCTGAGCCCCTCCTTTACAATTGACTTGGAAAGTATGGTTCTGTTCATGCAGCCTAAAATTGCATTAGCCTTTTCTGCAGCTGCATCATACTACTGACCCATGTTCAGCTTGTGAATGGCAACAATCCCAAGATCCTTTTCACATGTACTACTGCCAAGCAAGGTATTGCCCATCTTATAACTGTGCATTTTATTCTATTTTATTTTGCCTATGAGCAGAACTTTGCATTTGTCTCTGTTGAGTTCCAGGGGGTTTTTTGTTTTCTTTTTTTAAAATTCAGCCCAGTTTTGCATTCTATTGTCATTCTGAATTTTATTCCTGACTTTATTTATTATTTATTTATCATTAAGTTGTTAACTAGGGCTACATAATCATTTCAGTCTGATAAGAATATTGAACTGATATGCCTGCTATTAGGTATTATTGGAATGATTTGCCATATAACAGAAGGGAACCCCAATAGCTGGAAATCCAACTAAAATATCTGCTGTCCTATTAGAAATTCTTCTACTTCCATTTATTTATTTATTTATTCACACACACACACACACACACACACACACAGACACACAGAGTTAGACAGGTATTATAGACTGGTTTGTTTTAACCAGACATTGAGTACTTCCCAAGGACCTGGGATGGCTGGATTTTATTATCAATGTTGTTGCTGATATTATAGATATCGTCGCAGAATATAGGCTGTTCCCAGTAAAGTTGCTTTTTGTAATTGGCTGATGGTGATTTCTGTGGCCCCTATGGTGTTGAGGTGCTCTTCAAGGTCTTTTGGAATTGCACCTAGGGCACCAATTACCACTGGGATTATTTTGGTCTTCTTCTGCCACAGCCTTTCAATTTCAATTTGTAGATCTTTGTATTTGGTGATTTTTTTCTATTTCTTTTTCTTCTATTCTGCTATCCCCTGGTATTGCTATGTCAATTATTTTGACTTGTTTTTCTTTCTTCTCAACTACAGTTCTATCTGGTGTATTGCGTGGCAGATGTTTGTCTGTTTGTAGTCGGAAGTCCCATAATATTTTTACATCTTCATTTTCTACAACATTTTCAATTTAATGGTCCCACCAATTTTTGGCTACAGGTAGTTTGTATTTTTTGCAGATGTTCCAGTGTATCATCCCTGCTACCTTGTCATGCCTGTTCTTCTGCAGCCAGTATTAAACCTTCAGTTTCTTTCTTCAAGTTGCCGTTCTTAAACCATTGCCAGGTCTTGGTGATGTCTGATTTTCCACTTATATTGTGCAAATATTGACCATGCAGGGGCTTATTTTTCCATTTTTCTGCTCGGTTCTTGACTGGTTCTTTCTTGTAGGCCTGCTTTCTTTCATTGGTGTTGAATAGTTTCGCGTTCTTGACCATTTGAAGTGCATCTTCTTCACTGTCCTTGATATATTCTTCAAGGCCTCTTTTCTCCTCCTCTACTGTTTGATGGACTTGCAGCATTCCTCTTCCACCTGAGCTGCGAGGGAGGTAGAGCCTATCTACATCACTGCGGGGTGCAGAGCATGATTGAGGGTCATGATTTTCCTGGTCTTACGATCTAGCGTCTCTAGCTCTGCCTGGGTCCAGTCTATTATTCCTGCAGTGTATCTGATAACAGGTATAGCCCAGATGTTTATGGCTTGTATGGTGTTCCCGCCATTGAGTTTGGACTTGAGGATTTTTCTAACTTTCCTGATGTATTCACTTCCAATTTTTCTTTTAACTTCAGTGTGTGCAATGTTATCAGCCTGGAGAATGCCCAAGTATTTGTAAGGTTCTTTCTCTTCCAGGTTCTTGATCTTGCTTCCATTAGGAAGTTTTATTCCTTCTGTTTTTGTTATTTACCCTCTGTTCATTATTAATGCAGCACACTTGTCTAGTCCAAACTCCATTGCTATATCGCTACTGAATATACGGACAGTGTTTAGCAGTGATTCGATTTCTGACTGGGACTTTCCATACAACTTCAGATTGTCCATATACAGCAGATGGTTTATTTTACTTGATGTTTTAGATGTTTGGTATCCGAGGCCTGTTTTGTTTAGTATTTGTGAAAGTGGAGTCATGGCGATTACAAACAACAGAGGGGATAGTGAGACCCCTTGGAAAATACCTCTTCTAATGCTAACCTGTCCAAGTGTCTCGCCATTGATTGTTAACTGTGTACTCCAATGCTCATTGCTTTTAAAAATAAATATCTGAATGTTTTTGCTGACACCAGTTGTTTCTAAACATTTTAGTATCCATGTGTGAGGCAATGAGTCGGAGGCTTTCTTGTAGTCAATCCGTGCAACACTTAGAAGCTATTCAGATGAGCAGAAAACAGGGTTACATTCTGAAAGCAGATACAACCCTATTTTTACCTCATAGCAAACAGACGGGTACATGCTGCAAACCCAGCAGGGAGTATGAGTGACAGGTGATTAACTTTTTAAGGTTTTCTCCAGCCATTGCTGGCATTGTTGGTCCTCCAGCCCCACCCATGGCAACAGCAGTCCGTGAGTGGACAGAGCAAGCACATGACCCAAGGAGACCACTCAGAGGGCTCCAAGCTGCAGTCCTGCTTTGTAGCTCTCTGATTGGTAGCCTCAGTTAACCTTTTCCTGGCAATTGCAACACTGTCAAAGGAACTGAACTCCATCCTGATGCCCAAAAGGAGAGAGAAGACTAGAGCAGCTGCAGCTGCCAACCAGCCCCAAAGGAAGAGTCACACAAACCCCCAACGCACTCCTCAGATCCAGGAGGGACACAGCAGATGCCCCCTAGAGCAATTGCCAGATGCCCCCATAAGTAGCCCAGTCACAAGGCACACTTCATACACTGCAGCATGGTTTGGGAAGGCAGAAGGGGGAACCTTCACCTCGCCCGCTCACCCTCCTCGCAGCTGTGGCTGTCGCCTCCATGGCACCCCACCCCCACCCCACTGTATAGTGTGTGTAGAAGGTAAAAGAGAGAACCCCCCTTGCCCCCCCTGCCATTGCTGCCATGAGGCCAAACCAGTGACCCTTGCACAGACATTCATTCCAGCTGTTGCTCCCACTCCACCAGCAGATGGAAGGAGGAACCGGCGGAGCCCAGAGCGGTGTACTACATACTCATGTTTCTCCTCACAACTACCCTGTGAAGTAGGTCAGGCTAAGAGAGAAGTGACTGGCCCAGAGTCACCCAGCAAGTCTCATGGCTGAATGAGGATTTGAACTTGGGTCTCCCCAGTCCTAGTCCAGCACTTTAACCACTACACCATGCTGCAGGCAAGGGCAGGGACACTCCTGCTCTTGTCCAGTGACTTGCAGGGGACAGGAAGGAGCACAAAAATCCCCATTCAGCCATGAGACTAGCTGGGTGACTCTGGGCCAGTCACTTCACTCTCAGCCTGACCTACTTCACAGGGTTGTTGTGAGGAGGAACTTGATTATGTAGTACACTGCTCTGGGCTCCTTGGAGGAAGAGTGGGATATTCTATATTATTAATTCTTCTAGACGGGCCATGCACCCTGCGGGGCGGCTGGAAAGAAGTTTGACAGTTGGATTGGGGGTGATGTGAAGCAGCAGGGAGCTTGGAGGCTGTCAGGCGAGCAGGTGACAGTCCCTGGCAGTGGCAGGGGGAAGCAAGGACTGCGAGACAGAGATAGAAAGATGGAGGACAGAGACTATGAGCATGAGACTTGTGGGGGGGAGAGACTTGCAGGGCGAGAGCAGGGGGTGGTGAGAGACTTGCAGGGGTGAGCGGGGGTGGCGAGAGTGAGCAAGAGCGTTGCGGGAGTGGCGAGAGACTTGCGGGGGGAGAGTGGGCGTGGCGAGAGACTTGTGAGGGGAGAGCTGTGGGTGGCGAGAGACTTGTGGGGGGAGCGGGGGGCGAGAGTGAGCGAGAGCGTTGCTGGGGGCAGCGAGAGTGAGCAAGAGCATTGTGGGGGTGCAATGCCATAGGCTCAGTGCAAGACCACACAGATGCTCTGTGCAGGGTTAGCTAGTAAAATGTAAAATGAATGAATAGTATGACATGTGTCTGTGCAACTATTCCCCTTAGGGGATAGGGCTACTATAGGAAGAAGGGTTTGAGCTCCCTGCCTGGCATCTCCAGGTCGGGCTGAGCGGGAATCCTGCCTGAGAGCCTTGGGAAGCCACCGCCAGTCTGTGTCGACAGTACTAAGACAGATGGACTAATGGTCTGGCTCAGTGGAAGGCAGCTTCCTATGTTCATATTTTCCCTCGGGCTCATTTGCAAGGTGCCTGCCACTTAAAGGAAGCTCAGTGCTGTTTATAATAATAATTATAATAATAATAATAATTAATAATAGTAATTTGATTTCTATACTGCCCTTCCAAAAATGGCTCAGGGCGGTTTACAAAGAGAAATAACAAATAAGATGGCTCCCTGTCCCCAAAGGGCTCACTTTCTAAAAAATGTGTTTGCTGGACAGGCTTTCCCAAAGCAAACTTCTGCTTGCTTTGCAGCCCACTCTGTTATCCAGTCTCTACGGTATCCCCAGGAAGGGAGCCTCAAGCAGGGTCCCACAGCGTTCCGTGGCTCCACACGGGCACTGGGAGGGGGTAGGCAACCTCCCCTGCTTGCTGAACCTGGTTTTAGAGGAGGGACTGGGAACTGGGTAACCCTCTTTTGACAGAGCCCTGTTTGAGAGCTTGCCGAGGTTCCACGTGGTAGTGCTAACCCTGCCTTCAGACCTCAAGCCCTGTTTTTGCTGGTCGTGAGAATAGCTTCTTAGATTTGTTTTTCTTCTCTTGCAGTTTTCTAAAATCATTTTGTCAATCAGCAGCTGGTCTTTTGTGCCTCTGGTGTTCGGGCAATTTCCTTTCTGTTCAACTGGAAGCTGTTTGTTAGTTAATAAGTGTTGCATCACTTCATCTGCTATTATTCCAGTTAATAATTTGAACATGGTTGGCAGGCAGGTTATCGGTCTATAATTACTTGGAACTGCACCTTTTGCTGGGTCTTTCATTATGAGATGAGTTTTCCCAGTTGTTAGCCATTGTTCAATATCACCTCCTTGCAAAATGTGATTGAACTGCTTTGATGGTTGTTTATGAAGGCTTGTTAGGTGTCTAAGCCAAAAGCCATGCAGTTCATTGTCGCCTGGCGCAGTCCAATTTTTAATTTTCTTTGCTCTTTCACTTATTAATTCTGGTGTTATTATTACATCTTGCATTTGTTGGTTACATTTTTTGACCTCTTTCACCCAGCCTGCTTTTTTATTATAATCTCTTGGATTGTCCCATAATTTCCCCCAGAATTGCACTGTTTCTTCTTTATTTGGTGTTTCTACGTTTCTTGCAGTTTCTCCTTCTGTGCTTTGGTAGAAATGTCTCTGATTCTTTTGGAATTGGAGATTCTGCCTGTGTTGTGTAATTCTGGCTTCGTATCTGCTAATCTTCTTTGACACTACTTTTATTTGCTGTTTTATTATTTCCAGTACTTCTCTAATTTTCCTTGAATCTAGGTGGTATTTTTGGATCAGATACTGTTTGGTGTTTTCATTCTTCAGCTTCTTGTCGTTCATATCTTTCAATTTACTAGCATCTGATCTGAGCCTGGAGATTTTATTTTCTAATCTTCCATTTAGGTGATGTACTGCTTTCTTTTTTTACAGGTCCATTGATCTTATATCCGAGCTCTTGTGTTGTTATTGTTGCTGCACTGTACATTAGTTGGTTTGTTTCTTGCAAATTCTTGGTTGTTATTTCTGCAAGTGCAGCACTGACATCTTTTAATGCCTGAGCAAGTTGGTTTTTGGCAACAGTTTTTAGAGCTGGAAGTCGAACCCTGGTGGTTGTTTGGTTCATGTGCTCAGTCATTTTTTGCTTTAGTTCTTGTTGCTTTTCTGTTAAATGGCATTTGGATTTTTGAGGTGAATGCAAAGGGGAGGTTGCCTGGTTTTGATTTTGAAACAGTTCAGCAACAGTGGCATCCTCTATTTCCAACACCAACTCCTCCACCTTCACCTGAGCAACTGCTTCAGTTGGTGGTAATTCTTCTTCCATATCTTGAGCCTGTGTTGCTCTTTGCAGTTCTTCCAGCTCAACTCCTGTGAATACTTTATTTCTTATTATGAATCTTCTCTGGTCTGCTAGCCTTTGTTCTGTTATTTCTGTATCTGGATGCTTCTCTTTCCAAATTTGGTACATTCTTTTAAAATAACCTCTTCTAGTTGGACTAGACTTGTAATTGCAGATTGTTATTTCCTTGTTGGCATTTTTGGTATTTTTTTTTTGGTTAAGCTAATAATAATAATAATAATAATAATTATTATTATTATTATTATTATTATTATTATTATTATTATTAACATCCCGCTCTTCCTCTGAGGAGCTCAAAGCAGTGTACATGGTTATGTTTTTCCTTACAACAACCCTTTGGGGTAGGAATATCGGAACAAAACTAGCTCCGTGGCTTGGCAAGACATTGGCCACATTCACATGTAATGTAAAACTGGAGTTACCGGACCCACAGTTAATTTTTGTAACCGCGAACTGCATTGCAGACATTCATCCAACCACAGCCCGGTAACCTCTGGTTTCAGGGTAGGGGAGTCACTCCCTCTTCCTGGTCCACTTTAATGCTATCTAAACAAGCTCCAAAATGCTCACATCACCAGATTGTGGGCAAGGCATCAGACAATCTGTAGGGCGACAGCTATTGGCCACAAACATCAAAGGGGCATGCCAAGTGCGATCGTACCTTTTCAGAATGAATGGACCGCCCGCACACTTCAGGGAAAAGGCATTTAAATCCCTTTAGATGGCATGCAAGCCCTTCTTTTGACAGCAGTTGCATTGCCCCCCTCATAAGTGCCCTGCACCAAAAGAGTCTCACACAATCATGATTGCAGGCAATGGCGGATATGGAGGGGCACTATTTTTCTGTAACTCTGGGATGGGATCGTAATTAGGAGGGAGTATGTAAATGAGACCAGGGATGCTCTTGCGATGACCAACCCCAGCTAAGCAGAGGACTCATCTTGAATCTGATAAGACACAGCATACAGCCTATCTAGGGGCATATGCTATGGCAATACGGGCAGCAATGAAGCAATTTCATTTTGTGTGTATTGCGTCTGCAAGTTCTCATCCAGCAGAGCTTTTCCTGATTGTTAGGGGTTTAACTCAAACACCTGTTTCAAATTTGCTTCCGGAAACAATATCCCACTGTGACACATTCAATTAGTTCTTTGCAGATAACATCTTTCACATTTGGGCTGATCTGGACTCCAATATTTCTGCAGGTCCAGTCAGGGGGGTGTCTGGCAAGATTAGATTGGATCGGTTTCAGTTTGTGACTCCTAAGGATATGGACAAGCCACTCGAAGCAGTAAGACCTACCACCTGTTCTTTGGATCCTTGCCTAACATGGCTGAATTTGTCGTGCAGGAAGGTTGTTGGAGCTGGTCTGGTTGATTTCATTAATACCTCAGTGAGGGAGGGCAGGATGCCATCTTTCCAAAGAAAGCGGTGGTTGGACCCCTTCTTAAGAAGCCCAGTTTATAATTGTAGGCCAGTCTCCCACCTCCCATAGTGTGGTAAGATGATTGAAAGGGTTGGGGCTGACCAGCACCAGGCAGTCTTGGAGGAAACTGATTATCTAGACCCATTTCAAACTGGCTTTAGGGTGGGCCATGGGGTTGAGACAGCCTTGGTCAGCCTGATAGATGACCTCTGCTAGGGAATTGACAGAGGGAGTGTAACTCTGCTAGTTCTTTTGGATCTCTCAGCGGCTTTCAATACCATCAGCCATGGTATCTTTCTGGGTTGCCTGAGGGATTTGGGGATAGGAGGCACTGTTTTAAAATGGTTCCACTCATTTGTCTTGGGCAGATTTCAGATGGTGGTGCTTGGTGACAGTTGCTCTTCAAAGTGGGAGCTATAATTTATATGGAGTCCCCCAGGGCTCCATTCTGTCACCAATGCTTTTTAACATCTACCTGAAACTGCTAGATGAGGTCATCAGGAGATTTGGTGCTGAGTGTTATCAATATACTGATGACACCCAAATCTATTTCTCTTTGTCATCAACACCAGGAAATGGCATTGGCCCCTTAAATGCCTGCCTACAAGTAGTAATGGGCTGTTTGAGGAATAATAAACTGAAGCTGAATCCAAGCAAGATGGAAGTGCTAATTGCTGAGGGTCATAATCTGCAAGATGGGATAGAATTTTGTGTTCCGGACAAGGTTACACTCCCCCAGAAAGAACAGGTTCATAGCTTGGGAGTACTCTTGGACCTGGGTCTCACCCTGGTGGCTCAGGCTGAGGCTGTGGTCAGGAGTGCTTTTTACCAGCTGCAAATGATTCAACAACTCTGCCCATTTCTTGAGGAGAATGACCTGAAAATAGTGGTGCACCAGCTGGTAACCTCCAGGTTGGACTACTGCAGGTTTGGATGTAGTACAGAAACTTCAGTTAGTTCAAAATTCAGCAGCCAGATTGGTCTCTAGGGTATCCCAGAAAGACCACATTATGCCTGTTCTGAAATCGTTGCACTGGCTGCCAATGTTTTTTGATAGTGTACAAAGTGCTGGTTTTTACCTTTAAAGCCCTAAATGGCTTAGGTCCCGGTTACCTGAGGGGATGCCTTATTCTACAAGATCCCCACCGCTCATTGAGATCAGGAGGGGTTCATCTTTGGGTGCCACTGGTCCATCTGGTGGCAACCTGAGATAGGGCCTTCTCAGTTGCCACCCCTAGGTTGTGGAACATGCTCCCCGAGGATATAAGAGGATTGTCTTTGTTGGAGGCCTTCAGGAGAGCTGTAAAGACTCATCTTTTTAGCCTGGCTTTAAATGATATTTAGTTTAAATGTTATCTAGTTTTAATTGCAATTTTAATCTATTTAATTGCTTTTTTATTTTAATGTAAGCCGCCCTGAGCCATCTTTGGAAGGGGGGGTTATATAAATCAAATCAATCAATCAATAGTGCGTGTGTTTCTCCATGGCCTTTCATTCTCATGAAAATGCGGTCCACCCTGGAGCAACATCATCATACATCATTCTAGATGTCGGAGGTGTAATCTGGATGAGGGTACACTTACGCATATGGTTTGGTCCTATCCAGTTATTGCACCATTTTGGTTTGAAATTCATAAGGTTGTTAACATGACATTTTAGCTATCTCTGGCTGTCAAGTACGTTCATGTTTTGTTGGGGCAGATCCCCAGCAGATGGAATCTAGCATTATATCAAAAATTGTGGATTCTTTGCACTTGGGGCGTTGCTAAAAGGATTATAATACAACAGGACAGATTTACTCCTGAACTGCAACTTTGGATAACTGACATGTTTCTTGTCAGCATTTGAACTGTTTTTCTTTTCCCTGATGTCAAGGTAAAGAAGAGGAATTTTCAGCCATTTGGACAAATTTCAATGAATGGTTTATGCTTTGAAACGAAGATATATATCCTTAGAAGAAGGTACACCCCTTTTCTCCCCCCGACCCTGCATTGGTTGTATCTTATTATGTTTAAGTTATGTTTAAGGGATTTTTGTGGTATTCTCATTGCAATAAAGGAGATATATATATATATATATATATATATATATATATATATATATATATACCATAACACATGTGAAAAAACCATCACATCACATATTTAAAAAACCATCATACACACACACACACACACACACACACACACACACACATAACCATCACACAGGAAGAATCTATCTACTACCTGGAGGCAATGCTGCTCCTGCTGGATGGTTCTTCTCATGAGTAATGCCATAGAGTGCACACTTGTACCCCAGAAGAAGTGACTGGGCCCCCCTTTCCCAACTTTATTTTTTTAAAAATAGAGCTGAGCCATTCAAGAATTCCTGGATGGGGCTGCCTTTCAAACCTAATCCCAGGCATCGCCTACCCTACCATATACAGTATTATCTTTACAGTGATCTCATAGGGTTGCCTGGTTTATGGAGCCACCATGACTGCATGTGCTTGTGAACATACTTCTTAATCAATCAATCTCTTTATTTCGGTCAGCGACCAGCATGAGATTAAAACAAATGTAAAAGAGCGGACAATCAAACTTCTATTGCAAACAATAACACCAGATAATTTTTAAAAAGTCCTCCTCAGCATAGATCAGGATACTAAAAATACTACTAAAATAATTGGAGATAAAAGAGGCAGCAGTATTTCCTACTTATGAGGCTATTACACACAAATCAAAACTCAACCAGTTGCCTTCTTGACTCCTAAATCTGAGGGGGGTTAAACAATTCAGGAGCTCTGAAAAATATTATCATTAAATTTACAGCTGATATACAGGTGATACCAGTACCTGCGTGCCCACTTGCAGCTAGCTACATTATGGCTACAAGTTACTCTGGCCTTAGATCCATCGCCTATTTTCCCATTACTAAGTTCTTCCGCAAACGAAGGGCTGCACTGCAAAATTTAGCTACCTGTCTGGTAGCGCAGGAATTGCTTCCTTCCAACAGCCTGTCAGTCATCTGAGGAGAATCAAGACCTGGGCATTTAGCTATCAAAGGGTAAATAAGATCCCGGCGCAGGTCTCTATAGAACAAACATTCCAATAGCACATGGGTGACTGTTTCCACTTGACCCTCACCACATGGGCAGAGCCTCTCCCCATAGGGAATCCCTCTATATCGGCCCTCTAAGAGGGCTGAAGGCAGGGCATTGCATCTTGCCAGGATAAAATCTCTTCTAAGAGGGGGCACCTCCAAGACAGTGAGGTAGGATGCTGGGGCCAAACTAGATCTGACTGAATCCTGGCTCTGAAAGTCAGGTACCCTTGCTATATCTGTTTGTCTCTCGATATCCTCAGTTCTCTGTTTGATGAGCTTCCTGGCTGTCTCCAAACTTTGCGTAAGCAGGGCAGACTGATCGAGGCCCAAAGTGGTCATCTTTTGGTTCAGAGCACACTTCCAGGGCGACTGATAAGAATCCTCTAATACTAAGCAGCTCAGCCCTGTGTCCGAGGAAAAAACTCTCAGCCAGTAAAACAGCACCATTTGCCAACATCTGGCCTCCAATCTGAGCCTCGCATTAGAGGTACACTTGGGTGTCTGAAATACTGCTCTCAAGAACTTAGACTGCACCACTTCTAAGGGGGACAGATCTGGGTAAGGACCCAATTGGGCACCATACAATAACTGTGCCAATGATTTTGCTTGAAAAAGTTTTAAGGCTGCAGGGATAAAAAAAAAACCCTCCCCTGGTTCTATAGAACCGCAAAATAGCTTGGGTGCTGTTTTGGGCAGCCTGGGCCACATGAGAGGCATGGGCCCATCTTGATCCCGATGAGTGAAAACTTCTTAATCTATTCATTCTGGGAGAGCAAAACATATAGTTCCTATCCTGCCATCCTGTCCCCTTTCTCTTCTAATTACCAGAAGGGGGGAACAAGGGAAACAGTGTGAAGTGGGCATCCCCCTATGTGACTTTTCCATTCAACAGATGTAGTAGCTTAGGATGGGATGTGACAGTGTCCTTGTTGCAGGGCAACAGCTCCAGTAGATTGGAGACAGGGAGCAGAGCAAGTGCTCAGAGAGGCGGCCGTCGAGAAGCACAGAAGGCATGGAGCGGGCACATTACTGGGTGGGTCTAGGCCACCCTATTGTTTCACTTCCAGAACCACAGCACAGAACCACAGTTATGGCAGTATTTGCATTCAGATGTAACGCTGTCACCCCCAAACCTCAGGTTGGAGCAGTGAAACTCACTACAAACCAAAGGTCCAACTTGGAGTTTGGCGAGGGAAACCGCAGGTGGTTTCACGCACCGTTTTATGCATATGGATGTATGGGAATTCCGACTCTGCCCCATTTAACTGCAGTTTCGCATTATGTGCGAATGTGGCCTTTCTATCCAAGCTGGCTCTGGGCTGGTTTTTAAGGACTGCAACCCCAAAATTGGAGGTAGAGGGGCAAGAGTAACCCCTCAGAAAGCACCCACTAGCCCAATGGGTGCTTTCTGGGGGCTTACTTTGGCCTCCAACCCCCAAGTTCAAGGGTGCTGTCCTTAAATTCATGTCAAAGCCAGCTTGGAGAGACTTTCTTTCCAAGACAGCTCCTGACCAGGGCCAGTGGGTGCTTCCTGAGGGTTTTCCTTGGCCCCTACCCCTGCCCCCCATTTTAGTGGTGCTGTCCTTAAAAGCCAGGTCAGGAGCTGGCTTGGAAAGAAAGTCTCTCCAAGCCGGCTGCAGACCTTAAAAATTTCAGGGATGAGTCAACCTCCATCTAGATCCATCTCATCCCCCATGCAGAGAGCGGCATACAAGGAACGGGTTTCTGACCACTAACTGCCCTCCCTCCCCAGCCCTTTCCACATGTGCAGATCTTTACAGGTGCTTTGCCATTTGTGAGGGAGAGCCTGGATTGGACCCATAACGTGTTAATCAGTTGCTGAAAACATCTTGTGGCTGGCAATCTGATACCTTTAATTTTCCATGTGAAACTAGATTTCCAGTATATGTACATATATATGTAGGGAAGGTATATATACACATATAGTGTGTGTGTGTGTGTGTGTGTGTGTGTGTGTGTGTGTGTGTGTGTATTTAAAAATAGGATTTCCCATTTATGCAATATTTTGTTTTATATGTGTTTATATTCTGAGGTTATACATGTAAACTTGCCAATTTAAAAATGGTTTCTAGTGTTGGTAGCCTGGTTACATAGCCACACTGCTAAAAAAAAATATTCACAATTTTATATTAAGTAAAGCTGAATTCCACAACTTGTGCAAGCAATGCCAGTTTCCATGTATTTGCATATTTGCATGTTATGCATAATGATGGGAAGAGAGCTGGTCTTGTGGTAGCAAGCATGACTGGTCCCCTTAGCTAAGCAGTGTCTGCCCTGGTTGCATACGAAAGGGAGACTAGAAGTGTGAGTGCTGTAAGATATTCCCCTTAGGGGATGGAGCCGCTCTGGGAAGAGCAGAAGGTTTCAAGTTCCTTCCCTGGCATCTCCAAGATAGGGCTGAGAGAGATTCCTGCCTGCAACCTTGAAGAAGCCACTGCCAGTCTCTGTAGACAATACTGAGCAAGATGTACCTATGGTCTGACTCAGCATATGGCAGCTTCCTATGATCCTATGTTCCTATCCTGCCTGTTATGAGGAGGGGCGTAGTCCTAACTAGGGCACTGCAAACCTGTAACCAATGGAAATCCTATTGAGCCTTCAGTGACTTCAGCAATTTCACAAACATTGGGCACACATTTTTGACAGTCATAAGGGCTAGAAATGTGCTTTTCTTAAGGAGGGAGGGAGGGAGAAACTTCTCAGGGCTCTGTATCCTGTGTCATATTCCAAATGCTGTGCTTTTTCTATGCATGTACAGAATCACATAATACATGAACTCTGTGATCTGTACCCCATTTGGGAATCACTCTACCATTGAGGTCATTGCCCTCTCCATCTTTCCATGATAACATGTACCTTTTGTTGTTTTTCTGCTTTGGTTCTCCAGTTTGGTTCAGAGTGAACCTGTCTGCTAAATATTACTTATTATCTTGGTGTTTTCTCATCCTGCGTGGGTGTTGTATTGGCTGTTTGTATAGCATACTGAAAAAAGGTGTGAAAACGGGTTTGCAGAAGGAAGAGAAATGAAAGCAAGATCTGCCTTAGGGAAGCCAGTGACATTATTTGTCAGTGATAATGGCTGTGCTTTCTTTCCAGTCAGAACTCACTGATATTTCCTGTAGATGGGAGGACCCCCATCACCTCATCAAAGCACTATTTAAGGATAAAAGTGTTTTGGGGTTGTTGTTGTTGTTGTTGTTCAGATTTATTTAGGATAGGTGGGGGAGTTTTAGGTCTGATGATATCGTTTGGTATGTGAAAAGTAGGGATGTGCACGGAACCGGGCAGGGGAAGTTCAGAGATAGGGGGGTTGACTTTAAGGGCGGGGGAGGATGCACTTATCTCTCCCTCCACTTTTCCCCTGCCGGCAAGCATGTGTGACATGCACGCACAGGTGCTCGGCGTGTGCACGCATGCTGGGTACTTCCACTCACTTCTGGTCTGAGGAGCAGACAGAGAGGCAGGGAGGTATGCTGCCGCCCTGCCGGACCAGTTTGCAATGGAGCGCCAGTGGCAGGAAATCGGAGGAAAGTGTAAGTGCACCCTCCCCCACCCTTAAAGTCAACCCCTTGCCTTTGTTAACGCCAGTTGTTCAAACTGGCGTTCTGTGAACATGCCTAGTGAAAAGTATGTGAAAGGTATATTGGGTATGTGAAAGGGATGTAAGGGCCTCCTCATACCCCTCCTGACACAGATGGAACTTTCTGTGGTGTCCTCTTGTTTTGAGCTATCTAATGAAGTCTGGGGTGGGGAATGGTGATGGAGAAGATCCTACCTACATTGGGAGGGCTATGAGAAGAAACACCAAGGAGGGAGGGAAGCATGCTTCTCAGTGCTCCTGGACATTGCTGGATCCAGGCCTGATGCCAGAGGTCCAATAGTTGACCAAACCCAGCACATGTACCTTGCCTTGGTAAGTTTGGGGAAAGGTGTGTAGTGGTGGGGACAGGCCATTGTGGGGTTGCTCTCAAGGAGGATTCATCTTGTTGCGCGTCTGATGAGCTCCTCATTAAAATATGCAGCATATGTTGTCCAAATTAATTCCTTTTAACTGGGCCCATTCCTAATCAAATGGTGGTGATCCCACCTGTCACTAGTTATCCCATTCTTTCTCTCTCATTCTTGCACTCTCACCTCTTGTTCTCTTTGTTATCTCCTTCATAACAGTGTCAAAAATTAGATTGTACATTAAATTGTAAGCTACCTGGGGTGGGGAACTATCTTTTCTGCTTATTTTATTTACCATATTTCTATACCGCCTGATATAGACATCTCTAGGTGGTGTACTCTTTGAAGTATCATATGTTTAATCAATGAATCAAAGTGGGATATTTGGCTTGTTTACAGTTTAGTGTCATAACACTAGCTGAGCAAGAAAGATAAGCACCAATAAAATACACAATAAGTATATTTTGATAGAGATGTCACAAGATTTGCCTGCCTAGCAATTCTTTGCTAGGCAGGCATGTGTTGCCAGAAAATAAGTAGGGATAGCCTATGCATAAAGTAATCTTCATGAGCCGTTTATTCTGCCAGTAAATAACTTACATGCCTTTGTTCTGCCAGTTCTCCTTTGGGATTTTCTTGCTAGAAATTCAAAGTGTGCATTCTGTTCTGTCAAGAAAACTAGCCCTTGTGATTTTCCAGTGAACTCTTTCAGCTTGTTGTTTGTTGTGTCGAATGCTGACAGGTTGTCTTGCCAAATCCTAGAATTACACATTGGCCTCCTTCAGTCTGCAAGCAGTTTCCCATATGGTCCTCCATTCACCTTTTCACAAAAAATTTCCAATCACACATTTCCTCCCATGGGCCTATCAATGGGCCCAGAGTATGTGAGATTAAAATCATCTTTTAGGAGTCCTTTCTATTCCCTAGCTAATCAAAATGGGACAGAGTCCTCCCATTGGCAAACCAATTTAAAATTTATCCAATTAAAGTGGATTAATGTAGAGGATTTCAATACAATTTTAAATTTTAAGTTGATTTTAAATTTTATTTTGGATTGGCTTAGAATCTAGATCTGGGCCTGTGGGAGCAAGCATAACTTGTCCCCTTAGCTAAGCAGGGTCTGCCCTGATTGCATACGAAAGGGAGACTAGAAGTGTGAGCACTGTAAGATCTTCCCCTCAGGGGATGGAGCCGCTCTGGGAAGAGCATCGAGGTTCCAAGTTCCCTCCCTGACATCTCCAAGATAGGGCTGAGAGAGATTCCTGCCTGCAACCTTGGAGAAGCTGCTGCCAGTCTGTGTAGACATTCAATACTGAGCTAGATGGACTTCTTCTTCTTCTTCTTCTTCTTCTTCTTATTATTATTATTATTATTACATTTATATCCCGCTCTTCCTCCAAGGAGCCCAGAGCGGTGTACTACATACTTAAGTTTCTCTTTCACAACAACCCTGTGATGTAGGTTAGGCTGAGAGAGAAGTGACTGGCCCAGAGTCACCCAGCTAGTATCATGGCTGAATGGGGATTTGAACTCGGGTCTCCCCGGTCCTAGTCCAGCACTCTAACCACTACACCACGCTGGCTTATGGTCAACTCAGTATATGGTAGCTTCCTATTTTCCTATGAGCCTTAGTCAAATCTAGAATATTTGATAGAGCGGAGGGGGAGACTTCAGAAATCCAGTATAACTCCTCAATTTCAATTCCTGCGCTATCACTACTTGCTACACATGCAGCTGAAAGACCATGTCTCCAAGATGGCTGTATTCTTGCTGGGCAGAACTCTATATGTACATGGAAACCAAAGCAGACCTATGTAGATAGGCTCTGGCTTGGTTCTCAGTGGTTCCCATTTAGTTCTATGGAACAAAGTAAATGAGCTTCAACTGGAGACACAACTGAGAGAGGTAGTAGTGGCGTGTGCTGGCACCGCCGTGGGTGCAGGTGCTGTTGGGGGGCAGTGGCAAGAGGGACCTTGAAGCATAAATTAGTAGGTGCTTACCTCCGCTCTGGCCACACCCATAAGCTACTCCCAGCACTCCCTGCGGCAGCGGATTGGATCTGCCAGTCACCTGGCCCCCAGCGGGGGATTGGTCCTGCAGAAGCAGGGCTGGATTAAGCTAGTGTGGGGCCTGTAGCATATATTATAAAGGGGACCTAAATTTTTTTTAAAATGCACATAAATATTAAAACATAAATTATTTACTTGCATAGTAAAGTAATTCAGTTTTTTCATTTTCTATATTTTGGAGTATGGCAGACCAAGCCACAAACACACTTACTACAACAACATTTATATTCCGCTTTCCAATCAAAATTCTCAAAGTGGTTTACATAGAAAAATAAAGAGTGGCTAGATGATTCTCTGTCTCCAAAGGGCTCACACTCTAAAAAGAAAAATGTGGTAGGCACCAGCAACAGCCACTGGACAAATGCTCTTCTGGGCCTTCTCTTAAAAGGCACATTTAGCAGAAAAGGGATATTTTTTTTAAAAAGTTTTAACTTTAATTCCCAGTTGGAAGCTGAGCATGCGGGGCCCTCGAAAACACGGGGCCCGTAGCAAATGCTACATTTGCTACTACGTTAATCCGCCATAGAATGGCGGTGCCAATCCCCCACCACAGGGAGTGCTGGGAGCAGCTTGCAGGTGTGGCTGGAATGCAGGTAAGCACCTACTAATTTATGCTGCCTTTCACCACCCCACCCCACCCCACTGTATCAGCTGCTACTGGAGACTGTTTTTCACTCAAGATACTAGGATCATTAGGGTAAGGAGCAGGTTTAACTTCCACCTCAATGGAAGGCCACCCTGAAGTCCAGCCTTTACTTTATCCCTTATGAATGACTGGCTGGCATGCATTCCGATGTGCTGTGCTTGTGTTGGGAGCAAGACTTGTCTATTTCCTCTGATACTGGCTGGCCTGGCTATCAAAGCTTACAGGCAGGAGCAACACCTTTTCTCCCCTCCTGAGAACGACTCCAGGATTACAGGAGTGAGGCTATGTGCTTCTGATGCTCCTCCCACTACCCAACCCCACAAGGGCCAGATTCACGAGAGAAAGAGAGGAGGAGGAGGAGGAGGAGGAGGAGGAAAAGAGTCATCGTGCAGCAAAGTGATGCTTTCCGACAATTATAGTACTGCAGATAATAAAGTTGCTCACTATTGAGAGCTGTGTATTTTTGGTAAACAGAGTACTCATTCTGATTCCCGGAATAAGGCACTACCCGTAGGCAGTATTCCCAAGCAAAGACTAATATCTTGTGTGGGTTACGGCTGGTAGCTTGACAGATGCAGCATTTTCTCATGTCCCCTTTCTATGACATGGCCCATTCACACAATGCCTGGATGTATAAAATCAATATTTTGACAATTGATTTTATCTGATGGCTTGCTTCTGGGATTACTACAGGATTTCCCCATAGGAGACAGAGTTTTTTGAGCTAACATGACAAAATGGTCTGATGTGTGTGGCTATTTTTTCATATGGTTTCAGCATGAGGAGGACTTCTGCTGGTGGAAGATTAACACAGGTATCTGAAATGGTAGACAGTACAATCCTACAGTACTTTTAGATTGTGAGCCCTTTGGGGACAGGAATCCATCTTATTTATTATTTCTCTGTGTAAACTGCCCTGAGCCATTTTTGGAAGGGCGGTCTAGAAATCAAATAAATCATCATCATCATCATCATCCATTGAGCCACCTAATGGCGCAACGGGGAAATGGCTTGAATAGCAAGCCAGCGGTTGCTGGTTTGAATCCCCAGGTATGTTTCCCAGACTATGGGAAACTCACTATGGGAAACTCCTATATCGGGCAGCAGCGATATAGGAAGATGCTGAAAGGCATTATCTCATACTGTGAGGGAGATGGCAATGGCAAACCCCTCCTGTGTTCTACCAAAGAAAAACCACAGGGCTCTGTGGTCGCCAGGCGTCGACATCGACTCGACGGCACACTTTACTTTTACCTTTACAATGCATTGACATTAGCAACCATTTATTCAGTTATGCTGATTGTTATGTCATTCTAAGTATTAGATATGATGCTCAAGCCCTGCATATGGGGAAACCAAATAAGAGCTGCTGGCTGAAGTAAAAATAACCAGGAAGCAGCTTGTAGCTAGTTTGGATTTCAAATGTGCAGCCATAAAAGTAATTGAGAAATGTATTCACTGCTGCAGTAACAGCCAGTTATCAATCTGGATTTCATTTCTCTCATTCATTGCCCTTCAGCAGAAGGCTGAATTGTTATCATCAGGCATCATGTGACAGGATGGCTTAAAAACCAAATGGTGCAGTGTCATGCAGTGGACAGCTACCTCTGCTCATCACAGTGAGCAAGGACAGAGTCAGAATTTATAGGTTCTTGATATGTTAGCCCTATTTGGATGTTATAAATATCGCCCCCCCAACTGTAATCATGTATGCCACTGAAAGTGGGTCCTCCAGAAGTGCCACTCCGGTGCATAATTTAGCCCCCTCAGTGGGCTGCTCACGCTTACAATGGTATTAATCTGAAGAAGTGAATGCTGTAATCATACTCATGGGCATTTCTGTGATTGGGAAGCTGGGGCGCCCCGACCTCCCAATTACAGAAATACCTGCCATCATGCTGGTGGCATTCTGGGGTGGGATTTCTGGATCTGCTTTTGGCACCATACATGATTTCAGTGGGGGTGTTTTATAATGTTTGAATAGGGCTTCTGTAAGGCTTCATTCTGGTGTTTACTGAGTTCATTTATCCATCAAGCAACGAAAGGGCCCTGTTGTGTTGGCTTTGTCTTTTAAGAAGATGTGATATATGTTGAGGGATCCTGGCAATGCTGGAGAGACATGTCTTCCTTTTGATAGTTTCCTTTTTGGAAACTCTTTCAGACTCCGAAAGAGAAATAATGGTAGCAACATTCACACTTCCATTCAACACGTATTCCCTACTAATATTTATAGAGTTAACTTCCATGTACACATGCGCAGGATTGCAGCCTTATTCTAATTTCTAATATATGATTCCGTTATAGTTTCCAAGTGCTGACAGAAGTATGTTTCTTCTGACCAGTGAAAATAATAATAGAAAACCTATTTCATTTGCCCTACAGAGCTGTGCATCTGAACAGGCTGGTGAGTTCTATTTTCCATTTTCTTCAGCAGTTGTATACAGGCTGAAATTCAGTTTATCAAAATGCAATAGATAGTCTGTATATTTATTTCTCCTAGGCATACCCATCGCAAATCCCATGCGAGGCAGCTCTCGTGAGAGCAGCTGTCTGGGGGATAGTGACGGGGACAGGGAGAAAATGGCGGCGGCGGGCCAGGCCAGCCGGCCACTGGAAACAGGAAGTTGCAGTAGGCCAGGCCGGGCTGGGCGCCGAGAGGAGGAGGTGGTGGCGGGGGGGGGGGGCCGACCTGGGCCGGCCGCTGAGAGCAGGAGGCAGCGGTGGGCCGGCCACTAGGAACAGGAGGTGGCGGTGGGCCAGCCACCAGGAGGAGGAGGTGGCGGCAGCACCAAGAGCAGGAAGTGTCAAGATGGCACCTGATCTCCACTTGCCCCCTTTGCTGGACAAATAATCCAAAGCAGGCACCTTCAGAGTGGATGTGGGGGCTTGCACAATCGTATGGTCCACCATACAAAGTCATTTATTGCACATCTTTATTGATGTATATTATTTTGAAATGTTACATCCCGGTTTTGCATCCCTCTGACAAGATGCTCAAGGTGACTAACAACCTCATAATTAAAACAATAAAGAGATAGAAACAATTCTAACAAAATACTTTTTTAAAAGAACACATCAGCAAATCCACAGCCAAACCTGGAGGAGACCAGCTTTCACTTCCAGGGAGACTGAAAATCTGCCAGAAGAGAGAAGTTTTTGGCAGGTGAAAAAACCTCATGATCAGGACTTGCCTGATTTCACATGGCAAGGACTTCTACAAGGTAGGTGCTGTTATGGAAAAGGCCTTGAGAAGGCCAGGCTAGAACACTTCACCCTGACATAAGAACATAGGAAGTTGTCTTATACCAAGTCAGACCATTTATCCATCTAGTTCAGTATTGTCCACACTGACTGGCAGTGGTTCTCCAAGGTTTCAGGCAAGGTAGGAATACTAAGGAGTGAACTTGCGACCTTCCCCATGCAAGCAGATGGTCTACCAATGGGCTAAGGTCCTATCCCCTAAGGAAAATATCTTAAAGCAGACAGTACTAATCTGTAGATATCCATCCAAATGCAAACCAAGGTAGACCCTGCTTAGCAAAGGGGGCAATTCATGCTTGCTACCACAAGACCAGCTCTCTCAGCAGGTATGCACACTTGTACTGATAAACGCAGCATAGGCAGCCTAGTTCTGTAAGTCAACAGGTCATGTAAATATATGCTCTAGGATATAAAACTAGATCTGCTTTCCAAAAGGCATGGAAGTGCTAACTTTGGTTGTGGCCACTGTTTAGAAAGGGAGTAACAATGACCCTTGCCTTGTGCATTATTCCGTGGTTCAAGCTGACAAATAGGTCCCATATTCTTCTGTATTTGGATTTTCTAAAAAAAAACAACCCTTCTAAACTTCTAAAAACAAAAGAGTATATCCAATTCATCCCCTCTTGAACTGTGTTCTTGGGGTTCAAATATACTTATAACCAACCTTACTAATGGATGACCCATGTAAGCAGGTCAAGCAGGTTCCTTTTATTATCATTCATTCATTCGGTTTCTTCATTCAATTTCTATACTGCCCTTCCAAAAACAGCTCAGGGCAGTTTACACAGAGAAATAATAAATAAATAAATAAAATAAATATGATGTAAATAAATAAGATTATCTAGGCTCCTTTTATTTTACATTCAGATATTTGAAAAGTACACCCTCCTTCTCCCTTTCACTTTGGCAATTTACTAATATAGATGAGATTATTTCACTCCCAAAATATATCCTCAGAAATTGCTTCTACAAATGTAGATGTTGAATATTCTCCAAATATTTGCTGGATATTCAATGATACTTGGCACTAGTGGCAGACATGGTGAAGACAATTACTCAAGGTACTCCCGTTGAAATTAAATGGACGAGTTAAGCAATGCCTAACTGGTCCTTTTAATTTCAATGGAAGCACATTAGTAATTTCCCTCATGTCAGCCACTTCTGATATTGTTGCTGCTTTTTTGAAATGCAAAATAAATAAGATTGACAAACTTTGAGAGCTGAAATGTAATGGTATTCAGTGAGGCTGTTCTCATGCATAGGCAAAACCAGGCTATGGAAGCCCAGCCCAGTTTTGCCTGCACGTGGGAACCGCCAGGAACCACATGGCTCTTGGTGGCAAACCTGCAAGGGAGTCCCAGCTGTTAGCCTGGGTTAAGAGCACAAACACTCCATTAGCCGAGGCTAACTGATCATGTGTCATGCCGCACGGCTTCACATGGCACCCACACACCAGCAGCCTCCAGGCCGGCATAAGAAAGATTCCCTATAATGTACCATGCATTCGCAAGGTGTATTATGGGAATTCCAGGGCCCTCCGGCCCCCAAAGCTTGCTGCTGCTGGCAGAAGCCAGCAATCATCTAGGCGGGTGATTGGCCTGCCCAGCAACAAGGAGAGGATTGTCTGCAGGGGAGGTAAGCTTTTCAAACTTCCTCCCCTTCAAGCCCTTCCATGGATCGTAAGAAAGGACTCAATATTTGATGGCAGCAGCTTATCTGATGCAGGGAGAGGATGCAGGGAGAGCATAGAGAAGGAGGGGAGTGTTTTGCTTGCTCTGCAATCTTGCTCCGCAGTCTGCATAGGCGACACACATATTGTGTGTTGTCATCTTGATTAATGCTGAATAGACTAAACCAGTTAAAGTCTGAGCATGTTTAGATCCACTAAGGCCTGTACAGCCGTATGACACAGAGTGGGACCGCTTAACCCCACCCCCCATTTCTAAAACCCTTGATTCTAAGGCCTAGGTGTCCTTGAGGTAATAAGCCCATGTCTGGGCTGTATCGCAGGTGGAGGCTTACATGACTGACTCCGCATCACTAAAAAACAAATAAAAATGTTCTGCACACAGAAAGCTAGCATCAGAGTGAAGGTTGTCTGGAACTCTTTTCCCCAACATGCTTGTTTTCTATATTCAGGGAGCAGCTTCTTTAGATGGAGTAGTATTCAGTCAGGTGAACTCACACCTGCAGTCTGATTTGGTACTGCCCATACTCAGCTGTACCACCTATGTGAGAATCAGGCTCAGATTAATCCTGTTTGTAACATTCTGCAAAATAATGGGCTGTTTTCCAGAGCTTTGGGCACATGAGATTAAATTGCCCATAGGCTGTGTTCACTTGTGTGATTGACATTTAAATCATCTAATTCAAGATAAGACACATTTTGGTGTTCCTTTGAGTAGCCATTGTGTAAAGGATGAACTGTTCTGTGAAAGAATGGATTTAGCACAGAGCACTAAGCATAAATGGATTGAACATGAAGTCCACATGTCATCTTGAACCAACTCATTTCCTACCTTATCTAATGAATACAAGGATTTGACTCATCTGCATTAGATAACTGAATCTGTCTCTTGTTGTTCCTCCACGAACATGATGAACTGGGGGGGAGGGCTTATATCTAAATTTAGTTGTTAAAAGTAGAAATGATACAATTTCTTATTGTGTTTTTCAAGTGAAGAAAGAGAGCAAGCAAGAAGGAGAGGATATGAGTGAGTGATGTATTTTTGTGTGGTTCTTATGCTCCTATGACCCCCCAGAGGATTTAAAGTTAGATTGTAACCCTACCAATCTTTTCTGTTCTGGAGTTCTCTTCTGACATTCTCACCTCCCAAGACTTCCTTGTGCTAAGGTATCTGGCCAGATAAATCTCTGAGGGTAGGCATGTTTGAAACATCCTTCAACAGTTCAAACTTCCTGATCACATTCCTGATCTAAATTCTTCTAGCTTCCCCTGGAAATTCTCATATGTTTTGACTGAGGAGGAACCCAGCAAATTCAAATCTAATTTATGTGGCATTTTAGTGGCAGCTGAAGCTGGGAGTGCTTGGTGTCGCCTTCTTGATTCCTTTTGTGTATAAATAACTGTGTAGAGAAGGGAATTTGAGGTGAAGCTTTTGGCAAGCAGCATCTGCCAAAATTTCTCCTTTGACACAATTGCTAAAGGTATCCAAACCCTGTCCTCCTTTGTATTTGGCCCCATGATAGTACACCTGCACAACTTGTGAGCCACTACACCAAATACAGTTCACCATCTCTGTAATGTGTCCTGATAAGTCCTTGTTTCTTGCAATCCTAGGTAGGCCAAAACCCAAGAGGTTTATTGAGTCATTGCATGCTCAGCTAGCATTTCAGTGAGATCTGTTCAGGTTGTCTCAATGACACAACCTAAAACTCAACAATGGCTGAGACTTCATTTCAGCTCTTTGAAAGGCATTGAGTTGGGTTTGCTTATCAGATTGCAGTGACAGTAACAGCATCATCCATACACAAGTTTTTGCTGTACTATTTGATACCTGAGCCTTGCATAAAAGTAGTCAGGGAGTGTTGGATGCTGCCAGAACAGCTGATGTGGTCTGAACTCAAGGTGGATGCAGTTGTCAGTGATGGAAATAAGTGGAGACTTGCAAAAATTTGCAAATGCATTCTTTTGTTTGTTTGTAATGCATCCTTTATGGGTGTTAAAGGAATTAATGGGCATTCCCCATTAATTCTGCCTTCTCAGAAACTGGAACATTCACAATATGTTTATAAATAAATTACAACTGCATGAGCCTACCTGGCTATTTTGTTGTTAATGGAAACACTCTTCCAGATCTCCCCTATATCCAAGGTTCATAGGATGGTGACTATCTGGAGGGCCTTTTCAACTGTGGCCTCCCAACTCTGGAATGCCCTGCTCAGAGCAGTTTGCTTGATGCTGACTGTGGTGTCTTTTCAGTGGCAGGCAAAGATATTTTCCTTTGCATTTGGATGAATATTGGCCTCCCTAACACTGGTTGTGGTGTTTATTATGCTGCTGTTTTGCTTTACTGTTTTTGTTTGCTGTATTTGTAACTGTATTTTAAAATTATGTACACCGCCCCGAGCTAATTTGCCTGAAACACAACCTACAAAATTCATGATATAAAATAAAATTAAAAGTCCAATAGAGATGCCTGCAAATCTTCATAAGCTCAGCCTCAGAGAATAACTTCAGGGGCTTGTATTTATTTATTTTTTAAATTATTTTTAATTTATTCTGCCCCCCCCCCGCCCAGTACAATAGTGCTTGGGGCGGCTCACAACAATAAAACTAACACAATAAAACAAATAAAATACAACATAGAATAAAGACTTAAAGACTATTAAAACAGACACAATTAAAATTAAAAACCCACCTAAAAAGCCTCTCTGAACAAGTGGGTTTGGAGATCTTTCTAAAAAACCCTAAGGGAGGGGGCATGGCAAAGCCCTTCTAGGAGGGCATTCCAGAGTCGAGGGGCCATAGCTGAAAAGGCCCTGTCTCTTGTCCTCACCAACTGCATCTCAGTCAATGGCGGGGCTGTGAGCTGTGCCTGAGATAATGAGCAAAGGCATTTAGCCCATCTCAGAAGAGAAGCAACGTTTGCAAATCCCTAAGATATTTTCTGAGTTCAAGAGAACTTTGCTGGTGTCTCTGTTATACATTCTCATGAGCCTCTATGTCATCAAAAGCCCTCCCCTGTCAGCGCAATTACCTCTTCCTTTATCTTAGCAATCCAGCGGCAGTGTGATTAGCAGTGGTGGTATGAAGGCAGGAGAGATGTTTTAAGGCTTCTTTTTGTTCCTTCTCTGTTGCCCTGGTGTGCTACAGAGTATAAAGTCATTTAGAGTCTTCTCTAAAGCTGGATGCTGGCAACATATACACTTAGCTACAGAGCATAACCAGAGTGGAAACCAAACATTTGCAACCAAGAAGAATAATTTTTTTCCTCCTGTACCTGTGAGGTGATGTACATTTTACTATCATTACCTTTGTATTGTGCTGATCAAGCAACAGTAACTTGGGTTGCTCTTACAGATTTGACCCTAGAATTTTGACAGCTCAAAAACCAGCAGTCCTCGTATCCTCTTGAAAACTGTGGATTTTAATTCAATAAAAGAATACATACTAGGTCCATTAAAACCAATGGGTCTTGTCTTGTCATTGACTTCAGTGTAAATGCTTTATTATTTGAATATTTACTTATTTTTCGTATTCTATTATTTTGAATGTTTTAATTGGCCTATGTGCATTTTGATTTGAATAAACATTGTGTAAATCTAGAATATTTTTTAATACATTTTGGTCCTGGAGGATGTGTGAACTTTATTTTGGACAGGTCCTTATTAGGTTGGCTTTTAGGCCCACTTTATTTTCATATGTCTATGTTTTTTTGTGGTTGCTGAGCAGAACTCAAAGTCAACATTGCATATTCAAAACTGGGCATAATTGGAAATTTTGGCAAGTTTTGAATATTAATTCTGGTTGCACTAGACTGGTTTTCTGAATGTCTCTAACTATCATCTACACTACTCTTATTGGTGCAGCTTGTTAGTATACAAGTCCAAATATGAGACTTGGATCTTCCAAAATAAGATGCCCATAGCTGTTTTGCTTACGTATGAGACAGACCTGGTTGGGTGGGGTGGCCGGTGGGTGGGGAGGGGAAGGCTAGGTAAACTCACCTCCCCACCCCCCGATGAGCGATTGTTTGGGGAGTGTGGACTGCATTCCCAGATGATCAGTGCTGTGTGGTGCAGAGCATAATTCCATGCAACACACATGCTGCAATAGGGGATTCTCCCAAGAGACAGTGCTCTAGCTGCCCATCTCTGTGTGCGGCCAGATTGGAAGCAGCCTGCCTCACACATGAGCAGGTAGCCTGGGTTAAGGGAGTGCTCGCTCCCTTAAGCCCAACTAACAGCCGGGCTAAAAAGCTGAGCTCGTGGGCACTGCCCCACCAGGATCGGGCTCGATCATGGCGGTTCTCACACAGCCTAACCCAGGCTGGGCTTCCCTAGCCTGGGTTAGGCTGCGTGTGAGAATGGCCTCTGTGATTAATCCCTTCTAGACAAATCAGTTTGCTTAGGATGGTCTCCTGGTCTTTCCCTAGTGCCTGTGACTGGAACAGTACAGTATAGTACAGTACAGTACAGTACAATACAATACAATGGATATTTATATACCGCTTTTCAACTAACATTTCCAAAGCAGTTTACACAAGTATAAATAAATAAATAAAATGGCTCCCTTTCCCCAAAGGCCTTACAATCTGAATAAGGGCAAGAGGATGACGTCTCCAAAATATGTTGCTCATACCTGCAGAGACATCCCTGGTATTGTGTGTTACAGTTTTTGTATTATCATCATTCTCTTCATCACTAACATGACTGCTTGTTTGCACAGACTGGATGGGGAGAGAGAATGGCTCTGTTTGGCTCACGCTCCCTTCTTTTTTAGATCACTGTGTTCCATACAAGCAAAAGCTGGGTTAATCATTCCTGTCTGATGCACGTGTCTCTTTCTCATTTTGTTCTTACCCAGGCAAACCTCCCACAAGAATCTATGAGCAAAGAAGGAGGAATCATTTCAGATGCTGGTTTGAAGTAATTCATTGCCATACCATATTTATGAACAAAACTTTGGATAGATAACTTGTTGAAGCCCATAATATTTTCTCCCTTCACCAGTTTGTGCTTGCTTGCTTTCTAACAATGTGCTAATTGTTCTGTAGCCAACAAAGGCAATCGGGTCCCTGATGAGTGGGTTTGCTATCTAAAGCTGCAATCATTTGCATGCTGATCTGGACGTAAGCCCCATTGAACAAAACTGGACTTCCAAATAAACATGCAGAGGATCAAACTGCTCATCATCTTTACAGTCCTAAACTAGGACCATGGATATTTAAAGGACCTCCTTCTCCTGCATTATCCTGTCCAGCCACTGAGATCTTTGGGGAAGTCCTTGCTCCATATCCCACCAGTAACAAAAGTGTGGTCAGTAGGTACTCTGGACAGAGCCTTCTCCTCTGTGGCACCCACATGCTGGAATTCACTATCACAGGAGTCCTGTTTTGGCCCCTTCTTTAATGGCAAATGGCACAAGATTTTTTTAAAAATTGCATTGAGGTTTCAGCCTGTAATTTGAATTTCATCTGTCCCTACCCAACCCCAGCACAGCATCCTTCTAGTGCCTGCTGGTGGTATATACCTTATGGGATCCCCCACCCCAAGACTTACTGTGTACTACATGGAGAGTGCTAGGGATACATAGTGCATGGAGGGCTTGCTTTTGCACATTTTGGAGGTGTGTGGACCCATGGGTCCCCAGGTTCTGAGAGCTGAGGTTGTGGAGGGAGCGGAAACCAAGTTTTGGCAACTGTGGAGCGGAGAGTGATGGCAAGCACCCCCCATCTCACATGCAGCAGAATACATGGAGCTTTAAATAAAACAGTGCCCCCACCCGTGCCCACCATGCACACACCCATCCCATGTGGACGTGCCCCTCTGCTGTCAGGTGCTTGGCTTGTGTTCCAATGTTCTGCTGCAATTTTATTAAGATAATATCGCTGGGGGTACAGTGAAGAAGAGGTTAAGCTGTCATTGGCCTGAGGAAGCTGGAAAGAGCTGAATGTGATCAAGATAGTGGCCAGTTACAGCCGCTCTGCTGATGCCCACAGATGCAGATGCCCACAGATGCTGATGCCCACAGACTGGCCATGGAGCATACTGGGATTGGCTTCAGTGGCTGAGGAGCAGGGAGGGACTCCCCTCTCCTGAAACTGGAGGTTGCCAGACCATGGTTGGACAAATGTCTGAGAAGCGATTTACAGTTTAAAATTGAAACCACGGGTTCACCAACCTCTGGTTTCGCATTATGTGTGAACGTGGCCATTAAAAATTAATTCCTCTTACACTCCTGTGAAGCTGTACTGAATGTACAGGGTGAATTAAAAGAGAAACTGGCTCTTAATAGAGCTGTTTCTTGTTTTTCAGTTTCAAGGGCAAAAGTAGATCCTTGCTTGATGAGACCAAATGTTCATCTGTTCCAACTTCCTGTTCCCAACAACTGGTACTCAGGAGCATGCTGCCTCTAATGATGGAAGTTCCATCTAGCGATCATAGCTACCACTTACTTCTTCATTTTTAATCTTTTAAAAAAATATATATCCCACACCTTCACAAAGTCTCAAAATAACTTGCAAAATCAGTATATCAGCAAAATAGCACAATATACCCATCAGACAATTTAAAAGTGCTGGTCAAGAATGCAAAAACAAGAACTACAAACCATGAGAGAGAAAATCAAAACAATTTAGCCCTCTGATCTAAACGTTTGTCTTTGTATTTGAAAACATTCCAAATCTTCACCCCATGGGGATTCCCAGGAGTTGTTGACTAAAACTCCCAAAATTCCTAAGCAAAAGCCATTGCAGCTGGGGATTCTGGGAGCTGTAGTCAACAACATTGAGGAATCTCTGTTAGAGGGAACATTGACCATGTGCTAACCATAAGGTAAGAAAATAGTTTGACCTATAGACAAGCAAACCAGGTTAATGGTGTTCAATACACCATTATTTAAGAACCACTCACATTAACATGTACAGGATTAGAGATGCAAAAGCCTAGGGGGGAAACTGGAAAGGGGGGGGGGAACCTTTTCCCAGAAAATAACGCCCCTGTTTTTTCCAGGCCTTCAGTTATAGGATATAGGAGAGTACACATACCTGCCAACAAGTCCCTATTTTCCCATTCAGGTGAATGGGAAAATAGGGACATGTTGGCAGGTATGAGATTATCCCAGAATTGGATGATACAGCTCTTAACTCAGTTCTTCACTCTTTAGGCCTCTTACTCCATAACTTGCGATGACCGCATATCTACATACATGATCACCTCACTTCAGGGAGCACAAAGTAGGGCAAAGCTCTGGACACCAAACAGGCAAAACTGAATCAACCTGAATTAAGGTAAAACCGAATTCACTCTGAATCAAACCACTGTCTGCTTGGGCTGAGCTGGGATTGAATTGTGGCCAATTTGATTCAGGCCTGATTTGACTGCTGAAGCTTCATTTCAATCTCTCCCCCCAACACAACCCCCTGACTTCTGTAGTTCAATGGGGTTTATGTGCAGAAGCTGGGTCAGAAACTGGGGCCAGAACACAGACTGGAGCAGAAGGCAGGAGAGGCAGAGGCAGGGAACTGGGGGAGGAAGGTGAGAGACTAGAACCGAGGCTGAAGCAGAGGCTGAAACAGGAATCTGGTTGAAGTACATTACAGGACGATCTGCCAATGTGGAGCTGTCGCACCAGCAAAGGTCTGACTGTAGCAGAGGTGTTTTATGAAGGAGCCAGAAGCCTCACCCCTTTCTGGAGCTAACTAGGCTCTGATCCAAGACAAGTGTTTGAGCATGCTTACCTCTTCTTCAGAGTTGACCCTCTCTGGGAGTGAGGCTCAGCAACTAGATTGGCATGTTGCCATTTGTGCTGAAGCTCAGCCCAGGCGTGTGTTACTGCTCCTCGTAGGGGCAAAGGAGGGGGGTCCTGAGAATGGAACAGGGGTCCAGATGGGGTGTGTGTGCTAAATTCTCTGCATCCCCAGGCTTCTCTGAGGGAGCATGAAGATTCAAGGTGCTGGTCTTGACCTTTAAAGCTCTACACAGCTAGGGGCCGGGGTACCTGTCAGACCACATTTGCCCATATGAACTTGCCAGGGCCCTCCACTTAACATCTCAGACCCTGCTCATGGCCCCACTACAAAGAGAGATCTAGTTGGCGGGGACTAGAGACAGGGCCTTTTCAGTTGTGGCCTCTTGGCTTTGGAACTCCCTCCCTGAAGATCTTTGCCATCCTCCTTGATTATTTTAGAATTAAAAACATATATTTTCTACCTCTTATATCTGGTAGGTTTTTTTAGTTCTCAGTTTTTAACTTTCTATTAATAATGTTTAATTTAAGACTTTTAAAATTTGTAATTTTAAATGTGGTTTTAGCCTCGTCTTTTAACTCTATTAATCTTTTTCTTTACATTGTATTTGTTTTGTTGATGTGAGCCACCCCGAGTATATTTAGTATTTAGTATCCCGAGTAGTATTTTAAATAAATAAATAAATCTGCAGCAGGGGCAAACTTTGACTGCTCAGCAGCTATGGCTCCCATGGGACATCTATCAGTGCTGAGAAACTTAGTTGGCATCTTCTGCTCCTCCACAGTGGAGACCTCATTAGGATTTGAGTCCAGATGGATCCTGACAGGTAACCTTAAGTAAGCTGCCATCTCTGTAACATTACAGATCTACCTTACAGGATTGTTGTAAGGATTACTGAGATAATATATGTGGAACACTTAAAACGTGCTATATAAATGCTAAATAGGTATTGCTATTGAATATTATTCCACTCCCCAACCTCTCAGCTCAGATGTACGTTTTCATCGAAAAAAGTACATTCTTTTGAAAACGTACTTTAAGACAATTTTCTTTCTTTAATAAACCTCATGAATGTGAAGTTAACAAAAAAGGAATTATGAGAAGGAGTCCTCGGGGGAGGAATTAAGATTTTAAGTGCTTCAGCACCAGATGAATCACAGAATTAAGAGGTGGAGAGACCTATTAGATCATTCAATCCACCTTCTACATATTTTTAATGGAGTACCTTTCATAAATGGACATCTGCTTCTACTTAATGGCAGACTGAATCCAGAGCTGTTTTGCTGAATTACTCCATCACTTCTGCTGTTTTGTTCTGGATATTTAAGAAAGGAATCTCCAAGGCTATTCTCACGACCGCAGGAAAGCGCGCTGAGGGAGCCCAGCCCACTTTCCTGTGGTTGTGGAAACTGTTGGGAGCAGCACGACTCCTGGTAGTTATACCCCTAAATGATGTATGCAGAGTGAGTGCTCTGCTAACCCTGTTTTGGAGATTGTGTGTTGCCGTGCCACGGTGACACACGAGCAGACCCCCGACCGGGAGGCTACAAGCAGCCTCCCGGCCTCGGGGGTCTCCCCAGCTTGCCCCATGCACTTGCTCAGGGCATCCTGGGATTTTCGGGGCTCGGCTGGCCCCTGATCCCCACCGTCCCTACCGGTTCCATGATGGAGCCAGTAGTCATGTGGGTGGCCAATCTGGCCATCCAGGGATGGCTCCCTGCTTGTCTGCAGAGCCGGGTATGCCTGGTCTGCAGAGCTCCCTCCTCGTCACCACTGAGCCTGGTAAGGCTCTCCACACTGCTTGTGTGGAGAGCCTCCCCTTCTAGATTTTTCTGTACCTTGACAGTTGATAGACCTGAGCAAGGCCAGCATCAGGATCAGCATCACAGACAACTGCAGATGGTTCAGAGTTCTCGGAAGCAGGGTTCCCTGTAACAGGGATTCCCAGAGGGTGTTGACTACAACTCCCATAATCCCCAGCTGCAATGCTAAAGGCCATTGCTGCTGGGAATTATGGGAGTTATAGTCAGCAACATCTGGGAATCCCTGTTACAGGGAACACCTCTCGGAAGAGCCCACTGTGGATCCCTGAGACAACCCCATGTGGTGGTGCTGGTGAAGCAACCCTTGGGGCCCACCCAAGTAAAAGGAGGTCCATAGAAGAGGGTTTGTGCAGGGCTCTCTGAATCCTGGAGGAAGCCCTGAACCAGAGGGTGTTTGCTTGATGGGCAATTTGACATCTTTCCCTGCAAAAAACTACCTTGGAATGCATCGTGTTCACACACAGCCCTAGCAAGGAGGATAGAATTGGGCTTGCATGCTTTAACCATCACAGAGCACTAAATTTTCATTGTATACTGGAATTTGGATGTATGAATACCCATAGGAAGAGCCTCTGCTCATGTACTCTGCCCATCTCTTTTCATTATGGATCTGGTGGGTGAGGGATGGAGCTGACTTAACAACAACAACAACATAATTAATAAACCTTACTTGTTAGCTGCCCCATAACAAACTGTTCTCTGGGTGGCTTATAAGACAACATTAAAACATAGGATAAAAACACACAACATATTAAGTCATAACAGACAAAAAAAAGGGTGTGTGTGTGTGTGTGTGTGTGTGTGTGTGTGTGTGTGTGTGTGTGTGAAAATACAAAATACAATACAAAACAATTTAAAAGACATTTTTTAAAAATCAGTTAAATTCAGACCAAAATTTAAAAGGCCTGAGTGAATAAAAAGGTCTTTACCTGGCAACTAAAAGAACAAAGTGATGAAGCCAAGCAAACTTCACTGGGGAGGCTATTCCATAAATGAGGTGCAACCACCAAAATGTCCCTCTCCCTAGTAGCCACCCACCTCACCTCATTCGGCGAGGGCTACTCTTCAGAGGGCCTGCAAAGAAGATCTTAAGGTTCAGGTTGGGACATATGGGGCAAGGCACTCTCTCAGATAACCCAGCCCCAAGCCATTTAGGGCTTTATAGGTTAAAACCAGCACCTTGAATTGGGCCAGGTAACAGTCTGGGAGCCAGTGCAGCTGATGAAGCACTGTCATAATATGCTCAAAACATCTAGTCCCAGTTAGTAATCTTGCAGCCCTATTTTGTACCATCTGCAGTTTCTGTACTGTGTTGAGGTAGTTTCTGACTTGAGACAGAACCTTCCGCATGGCAGGGGGTGGGGAGTCTAGGATGGAGGATTAGGGTAGAATCTTGTGCATTTTGTACTGGTCACCTGACAGAACAGTTTTACTGGTTGGGCCACCATAACATTAACCCAACGTTTCTAGACTAGGCCAAGAAATGCCTCCCCAAAAAGATGCCTCCCAAAAAAGAGGCAAGGAGAAAATACCTCTTCCTTTGCTCTCAAAATTTGACTTTTAAGGCCCTTCCAATGGAAGGGATTTTTTTTTTTTTAAGCTAAATTAACAAAACAGTGGTGTAGGAGAATAACCTCCTTTCAAAAGGCCAATTAAGGGTGCAGTGACTCCCTTAATAGGTAGCAATTCCTCTGATCCTTTTGAAATGATCCTTTTGCAATTAATAACCCCTACCTATTAATCCCTTAATAGGTAGGGATTACTTGGACCCTTTTGCAAGGGATTACTTGGATCCTTTTGCAACTGGATCCTTTTGCATTCCAGTTTCCCCACCAGGAATGGTTTTTATTCTTCTGGGAGTGGCTGGCCAGAAGCAGGGGCATATCTAGGGTGGGGCAGGCAGGGCACATGCCCCGGGTGCCACTTGAAGGGGGGTAAATTTTTGTTTTTTAAAAAATGGCCACTGAAAACAAAATGGCCACTGCACATGCTCAAATGGCCTCTGTGAAGCCCTAGGCCATGCCATGCCTCACAGAGGCCATTTGAGTATGCGCGGTGTCCATTTTGTTTTCAGCGGGCATTAAAAAAAAATTAAATGGCCAGCACACATGCTCAAATGGTGCCTGCCCTAGAGGCCATCAGGGGGAGAGGAAACCTTTGCAGACCCCCCATGGCCTTTAGGAAGCCCCCTGAAGGGGCTACAGGTAAAAAAAAAATTAATATAATATAAGTCACTGTACACATATTCAGTTTGGCACTATGTACAGAGAATCAGGGCTTGTGAATACTGAGCTGAAGCTTATGAGGTTGGATTGTATTCATTTGCTCCTACTTTGCTTCTTGTGATAAGTGAGTTAAATGTGATGGCTATTAATGCTGAGTGTGTCTTTGAATCTGTGTGAAATCCTTAGTATTAAGGCCCACTGGGAGTTTCTTTCTCTCTTTCTCTCATTTTAACTGCCTTTCTGAAATACTAGAATATATTCTAAGCAGTGACACAGTTTACTCTGCATATCCTTTAATTATTTTCAGAGTATCTGGGAAAAGTCAAATTCTCCATTTATTTTTAAAACTTATGTAATAGTGATGCTACAATGCATAGTAGAGAATTAGACAGGCGCTTCTGTTTAGTTTTCCAAGTACACCTCCACATAGTATTTGGTTATTTCATGAGCCCCAACATACTGAAATTTGTAGTTTTCCAGCATTTTTAGGTCTGGCTATGTCCACTGCTAAATAGTTTTTGAAAGATTAAAAGATTAACTAGCTTGACTTGTATTTTTGAGCTGAGAATATGGTAAAGTTATCTGAAAGATGAGTGTCAGATGTTTGGACAGGGGGTTCAATTTCAGTGCTTGCCCTAGGAGCTATTTTCTCTAGATACACCTCTGGCCAGAAGGCTAAAAAATCATGTACTGCAATTTCTGGAATTCTTACCTAGCTTTTAGAAAGCTGTCTGAAGCAGTGTGTTCAGAAGGCTGACAGCAACAGAACAGGAATTACCTGCCAGGAGGCATATGCCAAAAAACTCCCACCTTCTGCTATTGCTATAGAATGAGAGAGAACAGATAGGTGGAATAAAAACTGGCTAAGGCAACTGATGCATCCATGACGTGATGCCATCTGCTGAAAACCAAAACCAAAACACCAAGAAGAGGTTTGAGGATATTCCTACAGTTGAAGAAAACAAATCCTTCCACCTCCCCATAGCAAATAGCAGAAGAGTGTTTTGGATGTAAATCTAATACCAAGGCAACTGGAATTAGATTAGAACTGAGAAGCAGGCCATCGCTCAGTTTGCATGCAGAAAGTTTTGGATGCTGTCCCTGGCATCTCTAGTTAGTTCTTAGGTAGCAGGGCTGGGAAAGACTTCTGCCTACGGCCTTGGGGAGAGCTTCTGCCTGATGAAGTGGAGATGCTAGATAATATCTGATGTGACTCCGCATAAGGCAGCTTAATCTTTTCCTATGGAGTCCTTTCCTTGGTAAGAGAGGAGGGGATGGTGAAAAGATGATCTCAGAGAACCAAGACCTATTGCTGAAAGAACAGCATGTACTTTTGGATAACTGAGAGTTTGATATACATTTACTTATTGGAAATGCCTCTAACTTGTTGGAGATGAACTTCCAGTGCATCGACCTTTTGCACCAACTGTCCTAATGACCACTAGGGGCACTGGGAGTAGAGACAGTGAGTCAGGGTCTCCCTATCTGTCCCTACTCTATGACCCCTGAACTGACTCTGCAGCACTTCCTGTGCTGAGTCACAATCCTTCTTTTCCTCCTAGAGAACAGATGGAAACATCTCTCTCTCTCTCCTTACCTATCCATTATGTAGTCCTTTAGATTAGATATAGGTCTTTCCTTTTATTGGTATTTAACCAATAAATATTTAGTGTTTAGTCACACAAGGATCTCCATGTCTTTTCTCTAAATAGCTGCAATATCCAAACCATCCTCTGCTACCTACTCTGTAACTGGAGTGTGTGCTCATTCCTTAGTGCTCTGCTGTTTTACCTATTGTGGGTAAAGATCAACAACCTCTAACATAACTTGCAATAGTAACTAATGTCAGATGCAGGGGATGGGCAGCATGGGCTGGATTCAGCAGCATGGGCTGGAGTGACACTCCCTGCCTTAAAGGCAGGGAGAGCCATTCCAGCCATGCTGCCAATGCATTGCAGACCAATCTCTCTTCTAAATGGGGCCGTGCAGCCCCATTTGGGATGGAGGTTGATCGGCCCCACTAGATTGGCAGCGAGACCAGGAATGGTTCTCCCTACCTTTAAGGCGGGGAGGGTCATTCCGGCCATGCTGCCAATGCAGTGCGAGCCGATTTCAGCTCTAAACAAGGCTGCGTGGCCCTGTTTGTGACCCAAATAATGCCCCTACGTCTGACGTCAGATGCAGGGGTCCTGTCTGGGGCCACACTTGCGGCCCCTGATTGGTAGAGTCCTGGGTTCTTTGAACCCATTTGCCCAATAGTGGCTCTGCCCTTGTTCTGGGGTGAAACCAATGTATTAGGAATCCGCCCTTATTTTACAGAATTCCAAATTTTGTAGAGAACACTGTGCATGCAGTTTGCCCTTGTTTTCAATTCTGTTAGTTAATTTCTGTATTTCCCCATCTACATCACTGGATGTAGAATGACATGGATAAGACACAACACAAAGGCAACCTTAATGGGATTGTTCTTTTTGTGTAGTGTTTTACTAATGTGTGGATCAAATGCGGGCATCAGTAAAAAACCATACAAGGAGAATTTTCATGCAATCCTATATTCAATCTTGAAGATTCCTTTTTTTTGCAGTGGTCACAAATTTATGTCTACAATGGCCATTATTTCATTTCTGTGATTGTTTTTAAAGATCTGTATGTGCTAAAGCAACTAGATCCCACAAATTAACATGCACTAGAGGTGTACATTCACCTTGACCCAAAAAAGATCATATAAGAGAAAATAATTAATTATTTTAAATTGTTGTTGTTGTTGTTTTATGCTGCCTTTCCAAGTCCTAAAGGCAACATGCAATGCAGCTTAAACAACTAAAACAAACTAATCAATAAAACAATATAAATCATTAATAATCAATAACTAAAACAATGGGGAAACTACAAAGCAGCAGAATAAAACAACTAATCAAAGATCAATAGACAACCAAAAATGTGTTCTTTATATGGCAGACAGACTTACTGGAAAAGAGTAGCATTTGTCATCAGTGATGGAAACCCAGCCAAGACAGAGCCTCCTGAGGCTTGGAGTTCTACCTTCTGGGTGCCACAACAGAAATCTTCTTGCCAGATGCTCCATAATTAAGCCTATGGCGACCAGCTGGTCCTATTTTCCCAGTTACTGGAAATTTTTCTTTTAGGACTGCTGAGTTTGCCCAGTTAACTCCTCACTGCCACTATGACTCATCCGGAAAGAAAGAAAAAGACCCTAATATGAGCCTCACCTTGGCTACCATGTTTCTCTTTTTCCTGTTCTAGACGCAGAGGTCTACAAACTGGAACTCCACATTAATTTAAAACAAATAACTATGGTTTGTTATTTTGTTAATAACCTTTTTAGTCCTCAACCATCCCGCTTTCACTTTCCCTTGCCGCTCAAACGCATAACATTTTGCCATGCAAATATTTCAAGAGTCAATGCTCAACAAAAATCAACAACACTTAATTTAAGGATGATTCAGTGGAATTCATTCTGAAGTGCAGGTTTTCTCTTTGGGGGGTGTGTGAATTTTCTAAACCTTTAGATGTCCTGGCAGGTGAGAGGAAGTATGGGTTATGGAGCATAAGCAATCAAAAGCTTGTATGTAGAAATTCTTACCAAGGGATTGCCAACAAAACAGACAAAGTAGGCAGTAACATATAGGCAAAACATTACAAGCTGCCCAAGAGATTTTTCCTAGGGTTCAGTCACCTGAGCTAGGGAGGAGAGCTGGTCTTGTGATAGCAAGCCTGAATTGTCCCCTTTGCTAAGCAGGGTCTGCCCTGGTTTGCATTTAAATGGGAGAATATATGTGAGCACTGTAAGATATTTCCCTTAAGGGATGGGCCGCTCTGGGAAGAGCATATGCATGCTTGCATGCAGAAGATTCTGTTCCCTCCCTGGTATCTCCAAAATAGGGCTGGGAGAGACTCCTGCCTGTAACCTTGGAGAAGCAGCTGCCAATCTGTGTAGACAATACTAAGCGAGATGGACCAGTGGTCTGAATCAGTATATGGCAGCTTCCTATGCATTCCTACAGATTAACATACATATATGGGAGGAGAGCTGGTCTTGTGTAGGGATGTGCATTAATCATGATTCAAAGGGCAATTTGTAACACAACCCCTGCACCTTTAAAATGGAGGAGAGCAAGTACATACCTGCTCCCCACTTCCTGAATCAGTAGCACTTTCCCCAGCTACCTTGAAGTGCCAGCAGCGCTCTCTCACAGCTGCCTCCACACAACACTGGCATGCATGTGGCCTCTGCACATGCATGGTCAACTGGTGGAGAGCACTGCCAGCGCACCAAGATAGCCGGGAGGAGCGCTGCTGATTCAGGAAGTGGCGGCTGGTGGGGGGAAGGTATGCACCTGCTTTCCTCTGTTTTGAAGGTGCAGGGGATGTGCCTTTGAGTCATGATTCATGCATATCCCTAGTCTGGAGGTAGCAAGCATGAATTGTTCCCTTTGTTAAGCAGGATCCACCCTGGTTTGCATTTGAATGGGAGACTAGGTGTGAGCACTGTAAGATATTCCCCTTAGAGGATGGGGCTGCTCTGGGAACAGCGCCTGCATACTTGCATGCAGAAGATACCAGGTTCCCTCCCTGGCATCTCCAAGACAGGGCTGAGAGAGACTTCTTCCTGCAACCTTGGAGAAGCTGCTGCCAGTCTGTGTAGACAATACTGAGCTAGATGGGCCAATGGTCTGACTCAATATGAGGCAGCTTCCTATGTTCTTAAGGGTGTCAAGTGCCACCTTGGTGGCATGCAGGCTCCATCCCCATCTGCCTACTACACTTGACTCAGCGCTGTGAGCATATCCACCCCACCACCTCTGTTCTGCTTGGATTTGAAAAGAAGTAGGGAGAGGAAGTGGGAAAAGAAGTGGAGGAGAGGAAAGTGGTGGGCTAGGGTGTCTCCCAACCACTCTTCACCATTTCCTCTTTGGATGCATTTCCATCTCCTACTCCTTTTCAGATACAAGTAAGGTGGCAGCTGAGTGGGTGCTCTCATGCCACTCAGACAGGTAGGGGCAAAACTAGTGGGGTGGCTACTCTTATGCCACCCCTCCCCTTATAATCTGCCAGCTGAGGTAACTGCTTCGAATAATCTGATTTTAAAGCTGGCCCTGGTTTTCTCTCAATGAAGTATACAAAGAACACTGCAAAACTGAGTTTTGGGGGTTGACTGCCAATGAATAAGCAACTATATCCAAAGCCCTCTTCAGAGATGAAGACAGGGTATGGACGTCCTGCCCATGAGGATGTTGCACCTAACATCTTCACCTGGTTTTTCCCACTTACGGAAGGGACAAATGATGTAAGCATGATGGTGGGTGTTTCCGTGATCTACAGCCATGATCAGCAACAAGTGTTTCCATGACTGGGGATGATGTACCTAACATCCTCACGCCCGCTCTCCTGGTTTCCCCTCTTTCTTTCTTTCTTTCTTTCTTTCTTTCTTTCTTTCTTTCTTTCTTTCTTTCTTTCTTTCTTTCTTTCTTTCAAATATTTATACCCCGCCCCTCCTGTGCACTGTGCACTACTGCTCGGGGCGAACAATGAAAGGGATGAACAATGTAAGCATGATGGCGGGCGTTTCCATGATCGGTGCTTGTTTTTTTCTTTTAGAACTTAAATCGGAGCTGCAGGATGCTGGTGTTGATTAGAACTGGGACCAAGGTTAGGGTGGCCAGATGGAAAAGAGGACAGGCAGGGCTCCCATTAACTGATGCACAGAAAAGGAAATGCAGCTTGTCATTCAGATGAAATAAAAGCAGCACCTGCTGAAATTCCCTCTTTTATGCATCTATTAGAGGTACAGGAGCCATGTCCTCTTCCATCTAGCTACCCTAGAAGAATGGGACCAGCATTCCAGTTTCTAGGAACATCAGTTAACTATCAATTCACATTAAGCACACAGCTTAAGCTACAGAAAGGTCTGTAGAGGGATGATCATCTCTGCATAATGAACAGCAGAACAACAAAACAGTGTAGCTGCGTGTACTTTGTGCTTGGATAGATAGATAGATAGATAGATAGATAGATAGGCAGGCATTCTATGGCCAAGCAATCCAAATACTCAGCTAAGAACAGCTAAATTCTGCAACTTGTATAAATTATGCAAAGAAAGGCAATCTGCAAAATTTATTTTATTTTGCATCATTTATCCTAAAATTTATTCTGATGTTGAACATTTTATTCTGCTGGCTTTTGCTACTTGTGGGGAGAAGGTCAAGAAACGATGCAGGGAACTGGAGCCCTACCCCTGCCCCTCCCCCGCCCCCGCAACACGAAATCTTATTCAGCTACCTTTCTGGTTCTGAGATTTCAGCAGGCATTGCCAAACATGCTCAGGCATATCATCATAACCATATGGGCTAGAAACTTCTTTTAAAAATTGAATTCTGTTTCAGTTCTGTTTCCCCCCCACCCCCCAGCATTCCAGTGGAACCACAGCATAAACACAGCTCTGGCTAAAACAAATAGATATCAAATAGTCTATCAAACACAGGGTCTGTTTAGTGAGCCATCAATTGTGATTTTCCTGCCACTGATGTGTCTGGCATATCAATACTAAATTAAATTCAGCTATGCTGTCCCATGCCACTCATGTAGTACAACACTATTGGTCAAGGGCAAAGAAACCTCCCTTACCTCTATGGCCATCATCTTGCACACTAGAACATGAGGTTTGATTACATCCCTGGCTAAAAATATTGCAGAGCCTCATAGCGTTTGTAGGAATTGTACAGTCATGCTGCAGAGAGAATTGCCCATCTATTATGGATGAAATTCAATCTTGTAGAGAAAAGCTTCTGCAAAATGTACCATATAAAACTGGACGAAGTGTCTGTGATATGAACAATATATGGCAAACTCATTTAAAACCATGATTCCAGTGGCAATTGGCATACATAAGCTTCTAGTCATGCAACCTACTTTGCATAATGGCATCAGGCATTAGTTACTAATTCTGCAATCAGAATTCAGGCAAACCATTCAAGTGGTTTCTGAATGTTTTTGATAGTGTCCCTCCCATTTTTGGCAATTTTTGGCATTCATTGTGAAAATATGTTTTTCATTCTCATTTCGAGAATGAAATTCGAGAAATTGAATTATTATTATTATTATTATTATTATTATTATTTATTTATAATAAATAATTTGTCATCAGTGAATCCATCATGTAGCCGAATATGACTGGTTATGATTTTATTCACTGACTTCCCATAAAGTCAACATCGCAGACCTAGGCCGTATTTGTATGTAACGTGAAGCCGGAGGTAAACAGGGCAGAGGTTGGAATTCTGTTACGTCTGAATGTATTCAACCGCAGTTTTGTGGCAAAAGTGATCTGCGGTTTGCCTTGCCAAACTCTAATTTGAAGCTTTGGTTTGTAGTGAGCTTTGCCACAGTAACCTGAGGTTCTTTTTGTGGCAATGTTATGTCCAAATGTGGATGGCACCCTAACCGTGGTTTTGTTCGCTTTCTGGAGCTGCAATTATAGAGACAGCAGTACAGACCTGCCCGGGACTATGCCCACTCCAAGAGGCTATTCACACGATTGTAGAAAATCGGGCTAGCCTCTAGCCCGATTTTCTACAACCGTGTGAACCACTGGGCTCGGCTGTGAGCCTGGTGGTTCTTGAGTGGGTAACCCTCCCCTTAAACAGAGTTTGCGGAGTGAGCGCTCCACAAACCCGGGTTTTTTTGCTTGTGAGGTGCCGCGGCGTGGCTCCACACTGTGGCTACTCATGAGTAGACCCCCAACCGGGAGGCTTAAAAGTAGCTTCCTGGCTCAGGGGTCTCTCCAGTATGCCCTGTGCAGTGGCCCCCAAACTCCCCAGCCCCGGCCAGCTCCATGATAGAGCCAGCAGTTGTGTGGGTGGCCACTGCAGGTGCCCAGAGCAGACTGGCTGGTCGTCTGTGGGGAGAGTGGGCTAAGCCCGCTCTCCCCGCTCACCCTCCCCAGGTCGTGAGACCCGCCTCCATGCCCGCAATGTTTCTTGTTGGCTGCCTCTCCGAGCACTTGCCCTGACCCCCCTGTCTCCGATTCAAGAAAACAGTTACCCAACAACAGGGATGCTTCGACACCCCGCCCCCATGTCTGTCAGCTCCTCAAATGGCAAAGTCACACAGGGGCATTCCCTCTTCCCATTCTGTCCCTTGCTCCCCTCTCCTGGCAATCAGGGGAGAAAGGGGATGGGATGGCAAGGCAGGCAAGACGTGCTTTGCTCTCTGAAAATGAAGCAACCATGATGTACGTTCACAAGCACACCACTTTGAGATGGCAACACAGGCAGGGTAACTAGGGATGTGCACGATATTTATCGGCGCCGGTGGGGGTAGGGCTTTAAGGGCGGGGGAGAGTGTACTCACCCCCCCGCCGCGTTTCCCCTGCTGGCGCTCTCCGAATTTGAAGCCCCTCGGGGCGGCAGCGTTCCTCCTTGCCGCCCCGTTTGCCCCCTCGGCCGGAAGTGGCCGGAAGTTCCGAGCGCGCGTGCGCCCGTCGTGCGCGCGCGCGCGCGCTCGGAACTTCCGGCCGAGGGGGCAAACGGGGCGGCAAGGAGGAACGCTGCCGCCCCGAGGGGCTTCAAATTCGGAGAGCGCCGGCGGGGGAAACGCGGCGGGGGGGGTGAGTACACTCTCCCCCGCCCTTAAAGCCCTACCCCCGCTGGCGCCGAATCACCGAATCTGCCCCGACACCCGAAACGTTTCGGCGGCCTTTTCAATGGCCGCCGAAACGTTTCGGGCACAAGCCTAAGGGTAACCCCATTAGAGCACTGGTACAAAAATATATGGCAGGGGAGTGAAACGCAGGGTCAGGTTTAAAAGGCAGCTCAACTAGGAATTCTTAAATGGCTATGGTCTATTTTTTTGGACAAAGATGTTGGGGAAGTGGGGCCCAGCCCTTCCTTCTGGGGGTGCTTGTGCTGTCCCGAGGCTTACTCATGAGAAGGGCTAGGCAGCAGGATCAGCATTCCCCCAGTGAAAGGGTGATTCCTCATATGTGTTGAGGATGGATGCTGTTCCTGAGCAGACTGCTCACTCATAAGGGTGTAAGGCCATGGGGATACCCCTTCACAACGCACGTGAAGAAGCAGCTGTGGGGAGAGGGGTGTCAGGCAGAATCTCTATTAATGTGTGATGACAACCCCGCTTCTCCCATGGACCACTCTTTCATGAGAGTATCACGCCCTGGGGGCCGGATGGCAGATGCTGCCCAGCCAGGTTGCTCTATATAAGCAAGCCGCAGGGACAGGGACCCCTGCAATAGTTCTCCCTGACTTGGTGAATGCTGTCAAGAAGCTGTCAAAGAGCATGCCCTCTGCCAGCCCATCCACCCATTTAAACATGCCCACCTTTTCTTTTCTTTTTGCCTGGAACAACAACCCTACTCTCCTGGGGTTTCTGGAAATCGGGGCTCCCCTCTCCTGTGACTCCCTGCTGCAGCAGATCTGAATAAGGCACAATGCTGGTCCAAACCCAGGAATTTTGAATGAGGGTAAAGATCTGTCCCTGCTGCTGGTATTCCCCCAGTCTGCACATCTGGACACATGGAGCATCAAAATCTCCTTTGGGTGTGTGAAAAGCTTCCCTGGAGAGGAGGGGGTAGCTGTGCAAACATTCTATCATTCATCAGAGAGAGCGTTTGGGTTAGCTCAACTCATTTCTTGGGTTAGCTCAACTCATAAGCCTACGGTCTGATAGAAGACCAAAGGTTTTGATGAGCCTAAGTTCCTACCAAGTAGGCTGGCCCTCTCATGAGAGTACTAGTCTGCTGGTAGCAAGCTGCCACAGGGACAGGAGTGTGGTTTGGTCTGCACTGACTGATTGGTTGGGGTGTGCCCTCACAAGAGCATCCTTGGTCACAGTGGGCCAGGCCCCAGGATCCTTTGCCCTCCCTCATATACATATTCCCTCCAAGCAAGTCATCATGTTCCCTTCCCTTTCCTGAGTAACATGAAAATAGTGCCACCCAAGGCCCCCCCCCCAAAAAAATTGTGCTTGTGTGAAACAGTTTTGTTTCAGCGCTCTAACGAGGGTGGGAGTGCAATTGCTGTCATAAGATGGACTTGCATGACAAAGCAGTTCAATGGATTTAAATTCCACATACAGTTTTGAAGCCTGTGCTGATAATGGACGGCTGGGATGATCATCCTTGTGATGACAAAAATGGGTGGGATCATGCTTATGGTGTTTGCCTTTTCAGTTGAAGGCTATAACCATGAACAGCATGGGTAGGAGGGTGAGTGATGGGCCAGGGGCATGATTTCCAGATATGCTCTGGACATTGTACTTGTGTACAGCATCCTTTTTTTGACATTTTAAACAGTGCTGTAGTTACCACTGTGTAGCCCTGAATTCAAGAGCTGCCGGGAATGCAGCCGGCCATTTGGGTGGGAGATTCTCCCACCCTGAGAAGGGAGGCCAATCGTCTGTGGGGAGGGTAAGTGACACCCGCTCTCCGCGCAGACCACACCGGAGCTTTTCTCACTGTTTGTGAGAGGTGCTCCTATGCTTCCTCATAGGGCTGTTGTGGGCATGAAATGGAAAGGACTGGAGTCCATGAACACCATCCTAAGTTTCTTCAAAGAAGGGTAGAATGCAGCTGTGATGAATAACAGCAAGACACAGGACACTAATGCCTAGTGGTCATTTTAGCTTCTTATTTCAAATGTAGCCATCTCCATTTTCAGAGTGGGTTTGCAAAACAAAATAGCAATACCATGTGCTGGATTTCTACTAACCAACACTCCCCTCCACCACACACATGTAGAAATTTAAAAGAAAAAAGCAATGCCAGGTCTGGTTTCATTGGGGGGCTGAGGAAGGGCATTTACCAAGGCCATAAGACGATGACCCACTGCCCTTCTTGGTTTGCACAGAGTACCCAAGATGCTCAGAGGGAGGCAGTGTGAGAAAACCTTGCTTTCCATCTTGTTGGCTGAGTGGGAACCTGCTGGGGCTGACTTATGACAGCAATTGCACCCCCACCCTCGTTAGAGCGCTGAAATCTATATATTTATTTCTCCTAAACGTACCCGTCGCTAATCCCGTGTGTGGCAGCTCTCGCAAGAGCAGCTACCTGGGGAATAGTGACAAGGATGGGAGACAATGATGGTGGCGGACTGGCTTGGCCCCGCTGCCGGACGGCCGGAGGAGGCAGTGAGCCTAGCCCAGCTACCCACCGGGAGGAGGTGGCGGGCCTGTTAGAGGTTGTTGATTTTTACCCACAATAGGTAAAACAGCAGAGCACTAAGGAATGAGCCACACTCCAGTTACAGAGTAGGTAGCAGAGGATGGTTTGGCTATTGCAGCTATTTAGAGAAAACACATGGAGATCCTTGTATGACTAAACACTAAATATTTATTGGTTAAATACACTTAGATAGGAAAGACCTATCTCTAATCTAAAGGACTACATAGTGGATAGGTAAGGAGAGAGAGAGAGATGTTTCCATCTGCTCTCTAGGAGGAAAGGAAGGATTGTGACTCAGCACAGGAAGTGCTGCAGAGTCAGTTCAGGGGTCATAGAGTAGGGACAGATAGGGAGACCCTTACTCACTGTCTCTACTCCCAGTGCCCCTAGTGGTCATTAGGACAGTTGGTGCAAAAGGTCGATGCACTGGAACGCCATCTCCAACAGGGCCGGCCTGGGCCAGCCGCCGGGAGGAGGGGGTGGGAGGAGGTGGTGGCCAGCTTTCTGGTTGGCCCGCAAGCCAGAAAGTGTGGGGTGGGGGGAGAGCAAGCAGGCTGGCCAGCTGGCCTCCCAGAAAGTGTGGGCCAAGAAGCGGGCAGCGGCGGTGGTGGTGGTGGAGAGCGGCCAGCTGGCCGACCAGCCAGTGGTGGTGGGGGGACGGACGACAGCAGCGGTAGGTGGGCTGACCAGAGGCGCAGATACTCTGCACCCTTCCCAGCTAGTACTCAATTAAACCATAAAACATATGTACCATCTCACACATTTCCTAGGTACAATAACCTAAAAAACAACTTTGTAATTGCTGACCTTGTATAATATTGCATTGGCATCCATTCATTGTTACTACTGAATTATATGAAACAATGCTGGACATCTGGACTAGCACTGACACATGCAACAGTGCAAGTTCCAGACTACTGCTGTGCTATCGCTTGAGCAGGGGAAGGGGCAATTTTTATTTTTATTTTGCAATCTCCCCTTCCCTCTGACATCTACTGTGCCTCACCAACATATATCCTTGAAGGTCATGTGACCCTCAGGGACATGTTTTGGTGACACACAGAAAAAACTTGAGAGTGAAAGAAAGATTGCAAAAATCACCCCTGCCTCTGCTCATGCAACAGTGCAGCTATAGTCTGCAGTTCGCACTGCTGCATGTATGCAAAGCTAGTCCAGATGTCATCCAATGAAATTTAGAAATGGGAAAATTCCCACTGGAAAAATAAAGTATGGAAAAATTATTTTAGAAATTTTTCTGTTTTGGAAAATGTTCCACCCCATATTGCTGAAATAGAGCTGAAAGAAATTTGTGGTTGAATATTTTTCAGGTATTTTAAAAGTATATGTATTTTTAAACAATGTACACCATCTCTTTCTCCCTCCCTCCCTCCCTCCCTCTCTCTCATTTTACAAATATGATAAGCAAATAATAAATGCTCATACATTGGTTAAATGTTAATTGAATATTCAATGTTTGTATTTTTACATTCTATGATATTTGATTTCAAAATTTGCTATTTAACTTTGGTATCAGTTGTTAGAATCTGATAGCATTTGATAGATGGTATGCAGTTGTATACAGCCAATGGCTTATAAGATTTCATAACTGCAAACTCCCAAGACAATAAAGAGATGCCAACAAGTCTGAAGCATTCACTCCATTGTCAAATTCTGAGGTAAAACTTCACATTCAAAATCCAAACATGAAATTTAAAATCAAAAATTTATACTCAAAATTTGGGTGATGCAATCAACATTTTGGAAAATGTTGAATGTTTGCAAATATTTCTTCAACTCTACTGTGGAGCAATGTGAACCTTGCCATTCATTGGATGAAGTAACATTGGGCAAAGACAAGGGAGGCCTGCAGGAAGGACAGGTGGGAACGGGAAGCTCGGGGAGCTGGGAGGGAGGCAGGACTCTGAGGGCCATCCTGGGCCATGCTGTGGCATAGCCAAGACTCTGGTAGAACCAAAAAGCAAGGTACGCCAGATTGGGCCCCCTGGAAGAGATGGACTCAGGGATCACCTTTCAGAGAGAAATAGCCTGGTGAGTGAGGAGGTGGGGGTGGTCAGTAGCCTTCCACTTTTCTGGCTAAGAAGCCTTCCTTTGGAACCTATCACAAGCAGCCATGACAATAATGTGCCAGACTGTAAGGGGAAATAGTGAATACCACGAGGCAGGTCTGAAACATCATTGTGATTGAAATGAGCAATAAAGGACAGTGTTGCAACATGGGACCATCTAATCGCATCTATGTGGCATCTATGTGGTTTATTTATACAGAAACCGGGGCCGTGTCCTAAGGAGCTGCCCCCCCCCCCGCCCTGACCCAGACTGACAGCGTTAGAACCCTGCTGGTTAAAGGTGAGTGGTTAACTTTATGGCAGAACTGCTGTTATTCGTTCACCATTCGCTAGAGTTTCAGTCTCTTAGACACTCTTTCTCTCTTGCAAGTCATTGTGAGTTATGGGAGAGTAGCTGAAGAGCAACTACAGATTCTGCAGCAAAAGGAGCTGTAAAAAGTAGTTCAGACCAGGGGCGTAGCAAGGTTGGAGTGGGCCCAGAGACAAGATTTTAACCCCCCCCCCCCACACACACACTGAAGCCCCCACACTGAAGCTGAAACAACCCTCTTGGTCTCGGGGGTCTCCCCAGGATGCTGCATGCACTTGCGCGGGACATCCTGGGGCTTCCAGGGGCTGAGTGGCCCCTGATCCCCACAGCCCTTGCCGGCTCAGTGATGGAGCCAGCAATCGTGTGGGTGGCTGATTCGGCCACCCTGGGCTTCCTACTTGCTCATTTGCGGGGAGAGTGGGCTAAGCCTGCTCTTCCTGCTTAACCCACCTCGGCTCTCCACACTGTTTGTGTGGAGAGCCTCAGTTTGTTTTCAGAGTATTTGTTGTGGCTTCTTATTCATTTCTCATAATAACTGTTAATCAACACAGACCAGTCAGCATTCTGATTCATTATTTCAGATGGGGAAAGGCACTGAAATAGTGTGGTAGAAGAATACAAACCCCTCTCCTCCTCCATACAAATAGCTTTCCGTGTGAATTTCATGCAGAAGGACAAGGAGCTCTTTGCACAGTGGAGGGGAAGGGCTAGCACTACTCTTCCACTTCATTTTATTTATTTAGAAAATTTATTGACTGCCTGACTTCCATAGACTTGAGGTGGTTGGCATAAATTAAAACAATGAAAACAAGAGAAAAAAGGGGGAAACACACACATACATATATTAAAAACTAAATGCCTGGCAAAATGAATAAGTTATTTTGTAGTATTTCATAGTATTTCAGGTGAATATATGAAAGCGTGAAACCTTTTTTTTAAAGATAATTCCTTCAGTTAAGATTTTTTTCAAGTTCATATGTCAAGGTTTTTGTGCGTTTGGAATGTATCCTCGAAGAACAGGCCCATTAATTTTTTTAAAAAAAATAATTATAACAATAATGTATCAATGTTTAAGACTAGTGAGAAGGCTAGAAATACAGGTGTTTCTGAGGAATAATCACATGGTAGGCTGGAAAATAAAGTGGGTCTATTATATCCCAAGGACACACTTGTGTGGTATTGTTATGGGCTGGCCTTAAAGTTATGCGTGATCAGGGCCTGAGATTTGACAAAAGAATGTTAATGTTCCTTAATCATCAGTTGAGATGTTTCTGAAATGGGAGTTAGGAGATGACCAGTGGGTACAGACCTCCCCCTGGAATGTCTGGAAAGGGGAAAGCTGTTGGAGTTCAGGGAAGATGGTGATTTATCCTACCCCTTCCACCTGAGGAGAAGGGGCTGATAAAAGATGTAAATATGAGCAGGGGGGAAAGAAGTGCTTGGAACAGATGCACAGAGGCAGAAACAGAAAAGCAGAGAGTAAGAGTAAGAGTATGTGTGTGAGCTGAAGGCCTCTCATGGGGTTCGAGGTATCTTTCTTTGGGGATCTGATGTGAGGTTGCGGATCTGATAGGAGCACACATGCTGCCAATTCTCTTATATACATTTTTCATAAATAAGGTATTTAAAAATGTCATAAGCCCTCAGTGCTACCTCAGGAATGTCTCACTACTCAGCAAAGTGGGGATGAGCACAACAGTATGTTTGAATTATTTATTATTTCTTGTTTACACAGTCAGACAGGTGTTATTGACTGGTTTGTTTTATCCAGACATCGAGCCCTTCCCAAGGACCTAGGATGGCTGAATTTTATTATCAATATTGTTGTTATTATAATAGTTATCATTGCAAAATGTAGGCTGTTCCCAGTAAAGTTGCTTTTTATAATTGGCTGATGGTGATTTCTGTGGCCCCTATGGTGTTGAGGTGCTCTTCAAGGTCTTTTGGAATTGCACCTAGGGCACCAGAATAACTGGGATTATTTTGGTTTTCTTCTGCCACAGCCTTTCAATTTCCATTTGTAGATCTTTGTATTTTGTGATTTTTTTCTATTTCTTTTTCTTCTATTCTGCTATCCCCTGGTATTGCTATGTTAATTATTTTGACTTGTTTTTATTTCTTCTTGACTACAGTTATCTCTGGTGTATTGTGTGGCAGATGTTTGTCTGTTTGTAGTCGGAAGTCCCATAATATTTTTACATCTTCATTTTCTTCAATGTTTTCAATTTTATGGTCCCACCAATTTTTGGCTACAGGTAGCTTGTATTTTTTGCAGATGTTCCAGTTTATCATCCCTGCTACCTTGTCATGCCTTTGTTTGTAGTCAGTCTGTGCAATCTTTTTACAACAGCTGATTAGGTAGTCCACGGTTTCGTCTGCTTCTTTACAAAGGCGCCACTTGCTGTTTGTTGTTGATTTTTCTACTTTTGCTCTTATTGTATTTGTTCTTAGTGCCTGTTCTTGTGCAGCCAGTATTAAACCTTCAGTTTTTTTCTTCAAGTTGCCATTCTTAAGCCATTGCCAGGTCTTGGTAATGTCTGATTTTCCACTTATATTGTGCAAATATTGACCATGCAGTGGCTTATTTTTCCATTTTTCTGCTCAGTTCTTGACTTGTTCTTTCTTGCAGGCCTGCTTTGATTCACTGGTGTTGAATAGTTTCTCGTTATTGACCATTTGAAGTGCATCTTCCTCACTGTCCTTGATATATTCTTCAAGGCCTCTTTTCTCCTCCTCTACTGTTTGATGGACTTGCAGCATTCCTCTTCCACCTGAGCTGTGTGGGAGGTATAGCCTATCTACATCACTGCAGGGGTGCAGAGCATGATTGATGGTCATTATTTTCCTGGTCTTACGATCTAGCGTCTCTAGCTCTGCCTGGGTCCAGTCTATTATAGGGATGTGCACCAAACTGGTTTGCCTGGTTTGGTTTGAATTCGAACCATCTTCGAACCATGAGGGGGTGGTTCGGTTTTGGTTTTGCTCGAACCCCCCAGTTTGGTTTGAATTTGAGCTGGTTAGAACCTCCAAAAGTGGGTGGGGTGGTAGCTCACACCCATGGGTACCTGCCACCCAAACCCCAAAGCAACTGGACACTCGTATGATTTTTTAAATGAATTTTTGAAATGTATTTTTATTTTTTTCTCATAGCGTATAATGGGACTTGAACCAGCTCATTATCCCCTATTGTGGAGCACCCATGGTTACCATCAACCACCCAAACCCTGAAGCAATCTAACACCCCTATGATTTTTTAAGAATTTTTAATTATTCTTCTCATAGGGTATAATGGGACTTGAACCAGCCCATATCCCCTATTGTAGAGCATCTAGGGGCACAAAGGTGGGGTGGGTGGTAGGAACCCAGGGTTGTCTACCACCCACAAAACCCCAAGGCAATCGGACACTCCTCTGATTATTGGTGAATTTTAAAAGTATTTTGGAATTCCTCATAGGGAATAATGAGGATTGCAGCAAATGTATAGCTTCACGTCGGGGGGGGGGTATCCTAGAGTGGTGTGTGGAGTGTGGTAGTTCCCAAGGGGGGCAAGGAAGCTTTCAGAATTATTTGAAAGGAATTGGGCAAAGGGCTGATTTTTAAGTGCTTTTTGAAGTTTACGCGTCCTTAAAGTTTTTCTCCATAAAGAAGCATGGAGGTGTCAGCAAATGTATAGCTTCACATCGAGGGCAAAGGGGTGGCCTAGAGCAGAATGTGGTGGGTGGTAGTGCCCAAGGGGAGCAAGGAAGCTATCAGAATTATTTGAGAGGAATTGCGCAATGGGCTGATTTTTAAGTGATTTTTGAAGTTCATGTGTCTTTAAGGTTAGCAATGAGAGTGGATTCATGGTGTGTCATTGAAAAAAAAAATGCTACCAAAGAATCTACACTCAGAACACTTCAGAAACAACAAAACCCAGTACTCCATGGGTTAGCTACCCATGGAGGTGGTTGGCACCCTCGCTCTGGGCCACCCTAGCACCACCCCAAGTGCAGTTATGGGGCTGCTGAAATCTCCATTCTTCCCTATGGAGAAAACCTTAAAGCCACTTGTGGGGTGCTGGGGTGGCCCAGAGTGAGTGGTGGTCTATTGCAAAGAGAGTGCCAACCACCCCCATGGGTTGCTAACCCATGGGGTTCTTGGTTTTGTTGTTTCTGAAGTGTTCTGAGTGTAGATTCTTGGGTAGCATATAAGATTTTCAATGACAAACCATGAATCCTGTTTCTTTTTATTTGGTCTTTCTACGTTTCTTGCAGTTTCTCCTTCTATGCTTTGGTAGAAATGTATCTGATTCGACTGGAATTGGAGATTCTGCCTGTGTTGTGTAATTCTGGCTTCATATCTGCTAATCTTCTTTGACACTGCTGTTACTTGCTGCTTTATTATTTCCAGGACTTCTCTAATTTTCCTTGAATCTAGGTGGTATTTTTGGATCAGATATTGTTTGGTGTTTTCATTTGTCAGCTTCTTGTCTTTCATATCTTTCAATTTACTAGCATCTGATCTAAGCCTGGCGATTTTATTTTCTAATCTAATCTTCCATTTAGGTGACGTACTACTTTCTTTCTTTTTTCTTTCATGTCCACTGATCTTATATCCGAGCTCTTGTGTTGTTATTGTTGCTGCACTGTACATTAGTTGGGTTGTTTCTTGCAAATTATTGGTTCTTATTTCTGCAAGTGCAGCATTGACATCTTTTAATACCTGAGCAAGTTGTTTTTTGGCAACTGTTTTTAGAGCAGGAAGTCAAACCCTGGTGGTTGTTTGGTTCATGTGCTCAGTTATTTTTTGCTTTAGTTCTTGTTGCTTTTCTGTTAAATGGCATTCAGGTTTTTGAGGTGAAGGGGAGGTTGCCTGGTTTTGATTTTAAAACAGTTCAGCAACCGTGGCATCCTCTTTTTCCAACACCAACTCCACTTGCACCTGAGCAACTTCTTCAGTTGGTGGTAATTCTTCTTCCATATCTTGAGCCTGTGTTGCTCTTTGCAGTTCTTCCAGCTCAACTCCTGTGAATACTTTATTTCTTATTATGAATCTTCTCTGGTCTGCTAGCCTTTGTTCTGTTATTTCTGTGTCTTGATGCTTCTCTTTCCAAATTTGGTACATTCTTTTAAAATAACCTCTTCTAGTTGGACTCGACTTGTAATAGCAGATCATTGTTTCCTTGTTAGCATTTTCCATATCCCCCCCCCCCCCGGTTAAGCGACGTTTCTTCCAGTAACTTTGCAGTCTCCAGCCCTGGTTGCTCAACTGAAAATCCTGAGTCCTGTTGCCCACTTGCCACCAGATGTCCAGGGACTCCAGCACCTGGCGCGGGCCTTGTTGACCCGGGCAACGACCGATCTGGTATAGATTTATTAAAGTTACGTCCCACCATATTGTTGATGGGAGAGGCACTCTTCGTCAGGCTCCTCTGGTGAGACCTGTCCAGTATGGTTGGACCTCTGGCATAGCTCTCACTTTCCTCAGAGCACGCAAGCCCCACAACCACGCCAATGTAGTGCCTAACTGGGAGATGAAGATGATGATGATTAATATAATAATTATGATTATAATGATTATTATTTTTATTATTACTTTTTATTGTAATAATATTTATTGATAATATTTATCATTACTGATTATTATGTTTCTTATTTTTTAATGGATCGCCACACGGAGGTTACAGAGAGGATTGCAAGATTTTGTGCTGCAGCATGTAAAATGAGAGGAGATAAACTTAGTTGTGTATGACCTTACCATGCTTGTAACTCAGTTTTATGTAATTTATTCTTTTGCTATTGTATATTTTTATTGCATTATATTGTTTTTATTCCTTGTTTTTTTGGTCATGGACTGTAATAAATTTGATTGATTGATTGATTGATTGTCAGAACCCGATTCTTCTCGATGACTGTCAGATCAGGTGTATTGTCTGCTAAATGCCTATTAGTTTGTATTCGAAAATCCCAAAGGATTTTTGCCTCTTCATTTTCTGTGACCTTCTCAATTGGATGATTCCACCAATTCTTGCTTGCTGGCAATTTGTAATTCTTGCAAAAATTCCAGTGGATCAACTTTGTTGTGTCCCCTCTCCCCCTCCTCCTCCTCCTCCTCCTCATGCCTTGTTGCATTGAATCATTCCTGTAACATGTTGGAGGAGGAAGAGAAAAGTGTGAGCAGAAAGCAGGTTTAACAATGGGTCTCCATGAAAAGCAGAGTGTGAGAACAGGAAGTTAGTGCAAGATGGTATTTGGCATTCTCAAAGTAATTTGTGTGCTTATAAAAAGGAGCTTTGTTAAAACTCACAGGCAGGCTAGCCTTCTCCAAATGCTGATCTGCAAGCAATGCTTTCAGTGTTCAAACTCATAGGGAAGCAGAAATAATTTTTAATGATTCAGTATATGGCTACAAACCAAGGATCTTATTTGTTTAGTAGGAGCAATTATTCTGCTTGAACAGATTTTCTCATGAATTAAAGATAAGATAGATAACATTCCAAACCTGGAATCTTGACATAAAGGGAAAATGGAAACAGGGGCCACAACTCACTGGGAAATCCTCTGGTGCAAGTCCCATTGTAATCACACATGTATGTTCTTCACTTGATTCCAACATCTTCCAACTATGGTTGCCAGGTCTGCTGCTGGGGCTGTGCTTTCTGCCAGGCTCCAATCTTTTGCAAATGACTTATGAGAGCTGAAGTAAAACCACCCATCAGCCATGGATGACAACATTATGAATCCAATAATTGCATCACCTGTTCATATCTTAGCAGAGCTATTCCAAATCAAAAACAGAATGACTGGCGGGGCTTATTACATTAGAAAGAACATCATCTTTAAGTTCTGCAAGGTAATATGGATGTGCAAATTGATTTGGGTACAAATTGATTTGTACCTGAATCTAGCTAATTCGGGTGATTTGGAGACAAAACAAATCACCCCTGTGGTCCATTGGCTAGATTTAGGTATACATCGGATTGCACCTGATTCAATTCAAATCAATTCAAGATTTGGATCTGCCTATTAATTCCCCCAGATGCCCAGCTTTCATTTTTTTAAAAAAGCTAAGCTCTAGCGCTTGTAGAAGTGGAGTTATGGAGCAAAATGTGTTGTCACTATTTTTCAAGTGTTTGGATTCTTTGGTGTATAATAACTTTCCCTCAATGAATCCCTATGAGGATTCATTTCACATCTTCATTTCTTCTATTCATTTTGACTGTCTTTTCAACAGTGCCAGCTGTCAACTGTCATGTGACAACTACACCCCACTCCCACCCACAAGGCAGTGGGGTACTACTCAGTTTATGTTCTAGGATTTTTTTCAAGAGTTTAGGTTCTTTCGTGTCTAATAACCTTTCCTCATAATGAATCCCTATGAGGATTCATTACACACCAAAGAGTCTAAACACCTCAAAAATTCCTAAAATATAAACTGAGTACCCAGTGGCTTGTGGGTTGCAGGGTAGTTGGAACATGGGATGCCATAATTCCCCACCTCCACCTACAAAGCAGTGGGGTCAAAATGAACAGAAGAAATGAAGGTGTGTAATGAAGACACCAAAGAATCTAAACACTTCAAAAATACCTAAAAAATAAACTGAGTACCCTTGTGTGTGTGTGGGGGGGGGGTGTAGTTGACACATGGCAGTTGACAGTTGGCACTGTCCAATGATAGTCAAAATGAACAGAAGAAATGAAGGTGTATAATGAATCCTCATAGGGAAAAATGAAGATGTGCAATAGGGATTCATTATGAGGAAAGGTTATTAGACACCAAAGAATCCAAACTCTTGAAAAATGATTGCACATTTTGCTCCATAACTCCACTTCTACAAGGGCTAGAGCTTAGCTTTTTTTTATTTTTTTAATGAAAGCTGGGGATATGTTTTAGGGTTAGGATATGGCAACTTCAAATCTCCATTGTTTCCTATGGTGGAAATGTTCAAAATCGGTAAAAACTAAAAAAATTCATTAAAACTCAACCAAGTGTCCCACTGCCTTGAAATCTGGATGGTACGTGGCACCCATGGGGACCTACCTACCACCCAAATTTGGTGCCCCTGGGACCTTGTTAAGTGGTCTGAATCAGTCCAAATACAAAGCAAAGCAAATACAAATCGAATCTGGGATGATTTGGAGGGGGTAGATTTGGATACAAAACAGATCAGGGGTGATTTGTTTGGGGCACAAATCGAATCAAAAAAATTGATTTGTGCACATCCCTACAAGATAATACATGTTATAAATGAAAGCGCTCTTGATGCCACATATGGTATATTAGGAAAACTGCTAAAGTCCTTTCTACCATTTCAGAAATCACAAGTCATAACAAAAACGTTTGATGAATAACATGTTTATTTAAATGACTTCAGCTTTTCAGACATGGAAACAGAAAAACCATCTTTTGGGGGAAACACAATGCAAGAGGATATTTCTGGATATATAGGGGCTATTCTCACAATCAGCAATAACCGGGCTAGGAAAGCCTAGCCCGATTTTGGCTGATCGTGTAAACCTAGCCCACTTTTTTTAGCCCTCCCCTTAGCCCGGGTTTGTGGAGTGAGCACTCTGCAAACCCGGGCTTTCCAATCGTGAGTAGCTGCAGCGCAGCTCCGCGCTGTGGCTACTCACGAGGAGACCCCCGGAGGGGAGGTGAAAAGCCACCTCTCAGCTCTGGGGGTCTCCCCAGTATGTCCTGCGCCCTTGCGCAGGGCATACTGGAGCTTCCGGGGGCCGCGCACCGCCCGAGCTCTCCAGCCCCCGCTGGCTCTGTCATGGAGCTGGCAATCGTGTGGGTGGCCGATCCGGCCGCCCAGGGCTCCCTCCCTGCTCGTGTGCGGGGAGAGCAGGCTTAGCCGCTCTCCCTGCTCATCCTGCTAAACCAGGTCTCACTGATTGTGAGACCCGGCTCATAGACTAACATGTGGTACAGTGGTTAGAGTGCTGAACTAGGACTAGGGAGACCTAAATACACAACTCTGTTCAGTCTTGAAACTTACTGAGTGACTTTGGGCCAGTCACTTATCTCTCAGCCTAAATTACCTCACAAGGTTGTTGTGAGGAGAAGGTTGTTGTGAGCATGTACACTGCTCTGGGCTCCTTGGAGAAACAGCAGAAAATGATATTTTATTTGTTAGATTTATATTCCGCTCTTTCCAACAGGCTCAGAGTATCTTAAAGCATTAAAAAACACACAACAACAATCCTATCCCAAAAGGGCTCACGAGCTTTTTTAAAAAAATGTTAAAGGCGAAATAAATTTGTCATAGGCAAGGTCCAAAAGGGACTTGGTCCTTCTCAGGCTGATGAACGTGCCTTGCTGCTTTCCTCACCGACTACTGAAGCCTGAGGGCTATAGAAGAGGAGTTGGTTTTTCACAGAGAGAAGGTGCCAGATGACAGTTGGCCCACCTCAGACCAATGGAGGGGCCTTTCTGCTTGTCTCACCCTTTGCTGCTGTCTGATGGTAATGGCTGTGGAGCACTTGGTTCTTCGCAGGGTGGAGAATGAATGAATGAATGAATGAATGAAACAAACACTCCATATCCTTGACTTGGAGGATAAGAGATGCTTACTTATGCTTTCCATTCTATTACAAAGCTTTCTTGCTATGCCATGGGTATCCGCTGGGGGGAAGCAAGGGGAGGCAGTCTCCCTCTCCCTGGATTGAGTCAGTCCCAGCCATGCAGGGGTGTGGCTGGCCAGTATCGGGAAGAGGAGCTGCTCTCCCCCCCTGCTAATCCTCGCCAGTCAGTGATTTGTTCCAGCGCTGGCTGGGAGCTTCTTTCTCTGCCTTAGGGGGACTGGGGATTGGGAGGGGGCAGAGAAGCCCCTCTTCCCAATACTGGTCATGCCTCCCTGCAGCTGACATTGTTGCAGGGGCGTGGTTAGGGCATGTGTGTGCATACCCATTTACAATGGGGTAGGGGCCACCAGCAGGAGCTTGTCTCCCAGCCATTGGTGAGCTTGGCACCCCATTCCTCTGAAAGCGTTCTGTGGATGCTCATGAATCAGTTGCAAATTCTGCCATAACTAGTTATATATTAAGACACATCACTGTAAGACTGAAAAATATTCTGGCTCTCAATAAGGATGACATGGAGTCAGCCATAGGTTCTTAGAAGCCTGCATAATACCACATGATTATTATTGTTATGCTATCCACGAGGCATATATTAAAGGGCAAATTAATCATTGATAAATAACCACCAAATAACTTTGCTTCAGATTTCTTCTATTCTCCTGTTCTGCATGGAATGTAGAAATCCTAAATTTGGAAGAGTGAAAACAGTGTAAATCTTGTTGCAATTATTAAACATAGGTAAGAGCACATTGCTGTGCCTACCCTGTGGTCGTAATAGAGATGAAGAAAGTTTACTTCTCCACTACCACTGTGTCCTCACATTGTCATCCAGCAAATCTTTTTGTGGTGGCAGGAGCCCACTCAACTTGGTTCACAGGAAGATTTGCAATGCTTAGAGGCATGTTTCTTAAGTACTTTGAGTTGAGGATAAAAGTTGCTCTACTGTGAATGGGATGGCATGCGTTTTAGTGTTGTCTTTGGGTGTCTCCAGAGTACTCTCTGATCTTGGTTTGAGGGATGATTTCCACCTAAGGATGTTGACAAAGTGCTTGGAAAGGTGTGGCCTGTCTGCCTGCTTGACTCTTGCTTCTCAGGGTGTAGTGATAGTCAGGCTTGAGGGAGGAGTAGGCCTCAATTAGAGCAATAGCTTGCAAGGTGAGCCTCTCCAAATAAGGAAGGAGGTCCTTGAGAATCAAATTCCCGTGGCCCAATCAGGAGTGATGGACAGGGTTTAGTGGACAACAGCCTATAGAGAAGTAGGGGAGGGGTGTGTTAGAGACCAGTTCTTCTAATCAACAATTACTGTAGGACAAAGGGAGTCTAACAGCCTTGGGCTGGGAATCAACTGGGACTTCCTTACAGGGATGTGCATGAAACCAGTTTGCCCAGTTCGGTTCAAATCCAAACCATATTTGAACTGGGTTAGGCATGTCCGGTTTTGCCCCCTTGAACAGCGGCCTTGGTTCAGTTCAAATTCAAACTGGTTCAGTCCTGGTTTGGAGGTGTTTTTAAAAAGTTAGACTTACCACCACCAAGGACTTTGGTGGTCTTGGGGGTGGTGCTGGTGCTTCTGCAGATATCTTGTGGCTCCCCCCACTGCCAGCCTCCCCTTGAGTCTCCAAAGGCCTGTCTGGGCCGTTTCAGGGCTGTTCCAGCCCTGTTTGCTTGTGTGAGCCATTTGCATGACCCGGTCATGTAAATGGCCTGCACATATGTGTGGTATTCCCAAAAATGGCTACGTGCATTGTTCTTGTAGTTCCTGAGGAAGGGTTTTACTTGAATGGAAGCAGTGATTGTGATGCCTCTATTAATAAATCCTTGTTGTTAAAGAGTGTTACTCCTTATTGGGTCCTGCCCTAGTCACATGCTCCTGAAGGCCTAAGACTGCTCAAGCCTTTCTGGTAGGGAGGGGTTTTCCACTTTACTCTCCCAGTATATTCTCTTGGAAGGGTGCATCTGGTCCTATTAAAAAGAAGATGGTGGCAGCCTTCCTGGGATTCCTCACAGCTAGAGGGATTTTGTATTCTCTCCCCACCCACTCCTTTGATCATTACACATGGCTAACAACATCTGGGGGAGGGATGGACCAACTCACTGGGAAGTAATTAATGCCTCTTTGTGGAAGTGGCCCAGTTATCTTGAGAAAGGCTGCTCCTAAACCAATTGTCTCTGGACCCTGGAGACACAGCTTCAGTTGGATCATCTGTTTGCATCTTCTTCTTCTCCTCTTTTTAACATTTATATCCCGCTCTTCCTCCAAGGAGCCCAGAGCAGTATATATGGTTATGTTTGTCCTCACAACAACCCTATGAGGTAGGTTAGGCTGAGAGAGATGCAACTGGCCCAGAGTCACTCAGTGAGTTTTGTGGCTGAATGGGGATTTGATCTCAGGTCTCTCCAGTCCTAGCACTCCTAACACTATTAGCTACTGCACCACACTGGCTGGGATCTTCTATCCCAGTGACCACTAGGGGCATTTGAGAAAAAGCGTCTTTGTCTATTCCCCCTCTTGTTGTCTCTCCCTCTCTCTGGCTTTCTCTGATTGGTGGACTGATACTCTCAGGGGTCTCTCACTTCCTCCTTCTTGCTCCCTGCTCTGCCTGTATTCTCCATTAGCCCTGCCTTTTCCGGCTCTCCCCTCCCCCCACCACACACACTATGAAGTATCTATCTTGTATCTAACTCAATACTAACAAGTATCTAACTAGAACTTCCCAATAAACCTCATTTGCTTTTGAATCTTAAACATCTGTCTCAAGATATTAAAAGTACCTGCTCCTCCATACACGTTTGCTCTGCTGTAATTGAGATGAATTAAACTTCTCCCCTCCATCCCCTCCAACAAGAACTATAACAATTATTGGCCAGTCAGAAATGTCTCCTTCTTGGGCAAGGTGTTTGAGCTGTTGGTAGCTGTACAACATTTGGATGAGGCTGATTATCTTGAGCCATTTCAACCAAGTTTTGCAAGGAAACCTTTGATAGATGACTTATGCTGGAAAATGAACCGGGGGTGGGGGTGGGGTATGATTATTAATTTTCCTGGACCTTTCAGTGACTTGTAACACCATTGACTGTGTAGTATGCTTCTGAATAGGCTCTTCAAGTTGACAATTTGAGACATAAGTTTTTTTTGTGGTTCTGCTCCTACTTGGATAGCCAATTACAGAGAATGATATTGGTGGACTACTGCTTGCCCCATAGCATTTTTGCTCTACATTGCCCCCCGCCCCAGCTTAATGAAGAATAATACAAACAAACAATTTGTTTATATTATTTAATATTTAGATTGCAAGTCAAAAGCAATCTTAAAGTTTACATCAGAAATTTTGTTTTTCAAATAGACAACAAATAGACACCCTGAGCAGCATCCAGATAGAGTCAGTGTCCAGGAGTTACTCTGTAGGATTATTTAATTCCAATAAGACATAATTTAGCCTGGATGCTGCTCCTTGTCTCTAAAAAGAAATAATTGGTTTGTCTGTTTGCCTTCCTTCATCTTGATCATCCCCCTGTGCTTTTTAACATCTCCATAAAACCACTGAAGAGGTCATCCAGGGATTTGGGCTGTAGTATCATAGATACGCTAATGACACCTAGCTCTATCTGTCATCTGAGTCAGGTAAGGCAGTGGAAGTGCTGAATCAGTGTCTATGGAGTCAGTAATGGGCTGGATGAGGGCCAATATGCTGAGGCTCACTCCTGACAAGATGGAAGTTTTATGGATGGGTGGTTCATCTGCTTAGGATGATGGTGTTGGATGTGAGTTCAACATCATCTTGTTCTGGACAAGACTGCACTTCCCCTAAAGGATTAGTTCCACACAGTTTGGGATTGGTCTCAGATCTACCTTTTGTTAGAAGCCCAAGTAGGGTTGCCAGCTCTGACCAAAGCTATCCTGGAGATTGCTTTCAATAGTGATGTGGAGATGGATGCTGATTCATGGAGATTCTAAGTCAGTCCTGGCCGTTCAGCAATCCTAGCCTGTACTTCTGTGATACCGAGTGCCTTTCACCAGCTGAGATGGTGTGCCAGCTACAGCCTCTCCTGGGCTGTTTAGGTTGGGAGAGAGAGAGAGAGAGGCTTGGAGTTATTCCCCTGAAAACAATTTTCTCCCAGGAAAATTGTTAACTTCACTTCCATTAATAGTCACATGGACAGAAATGGCCTGGCCACAACTGTCTACACTGTATTAACTTTCAGGATTGTCTACTGTAATGTGTTCTAGATGTGGCTTTGTTTGAAGACTGTTCAGAAATTACAGCTAGTGTAAATAATAAATATAGTTGCTAATATACGAACAGAAACAGGGCACTGGCTTCCAATCCATTTCTGAGCACAATTCAAAGTGCTTGTGCTGATCTTTAAAGTCCTATACAACTTGGGACCTGGGAACTCCCACATTAATTTACTCATGCACTAAGACAATCTTTGAAGATTCTCCTCTAGGTGCCCCCACCATCTGAGACACAGCGGGCCTTCTCAGTGTTGGCAGCCCACTTTCCTTTCCCAGAAAGGAAACACTATTATCTTTCTGTCATCAGGCAAATAATGTTTTATCCTAGCTTCTTAAGGTTTTGTATATGTTTAGCTGCTAGTTTTATTGCTGGTTTAGTTCTGATCATTATGGTTTATTTGGATTTTTTAAAAAAATATTGTGCTTTTAAAGGAAAATGCTGAGAATGCAGTTGAACAGTGGTATGTACATGTATAAAATAAATGAGTAGTAACATACATTTTATAACAATAAAGTATACATTCTGCAACAAGAAACAAAATATGTATGCAAGAAGTTCTGGAAAGAACTAATCTATTTTCCTTCTATAATCTTAATTATCATCTTCTCAAGTTAATCCATTTCCACCTCAAACGTTCACACATCTGCCATCTTGAATTGGGGTGAATGAATGATATCATCACAAGCTACACCGTTGAGGTGTCTCTCACAAGAAGTGCATCATATTTGGTCCAAATCAGTTAAACAGTTCACAAATTAGTCCACTTGCGCCCTATGGTGGATTAACATAGTAGCAAATGTAGCATTTGCTACGGGCCCTGCATTCTTGAGGGCCCCGCACCACCGGCTTCCAATAAATATCCCTTTCCTACTAAATGTGCCTTTTAAGAGAAGGCCAAGCACAGCATCTGTCCAGTGGTTGTTGCTAGTGCCTACCACATTTTTCTTTTTAGAGTGTGAGCCCTTCGGAGACAGAGAATCATCTATCCACTCTTTATTTTTCTATGTAAACCACTTTGAGAATTTTAATTGAAAAACGGTATATAAATGTTCACTGTCGTAGTTAAATGTGAGTTTGTGGCTTGGTCTCCCATACTCCAAAATATAGCAAATGAAAAAAATTGAATTACATTACTATGCAAGTAAATAATTTATGTTTTAATATTTATGTGCATTTTTTAAAATTTAGGGCCCCTTTATAACATATGCTACAGGCCCCACACTAGCTTAATCCAGCCCTGCCTGCACCTCTCATGTTCACACATCCACCACCTTGAACTGTGGTGGATGACATCAACACAAACTATGCTACTGAGGTGTCCCAATGTGTCACTACAACAGTACCAAATTTGGTCCAAATCGGTCTCGGCATTGTGAAGTTGATAGGCCATGGACATACAAAGTTGGGTGATCTTATAAGCTTACTTTCCTCAGGAAGTAAGCTAATAGAGCACCATTCTAGCCTTACAAACTTTTAAGTGTCATTGAGGCTATTCTCACGATTGCAGAAAATCGGGCTAGCCTCTGCTAGCCCGATTTTCTGTAATCGTGAGAACCACTGGGCTCGGCTGCGAGCCCAGTGGTTCTAGAGTGGGTAACCCGCTCAAGTACCCCTGCCCTAAAACCAGGGGCAGGTTGAGTTGCGAGTGCTCCACAAACCTGGTTTTCAAGATTGTGAGTAGCCGTGCTGCGGCTCCGCACCACGCCTACTCATGAGGAGACCCCTGGAGGGGAGGCGAAAAGCCACCTCCCGGCTCTGGGGGTCTCCCTAGTATGCCCTGCGCACTTGCGCAGGGCATACTGGAGCTTTCGGGGGTCACGTGGCCCCCGAGCTCCCCAGCCCCTGCCAGCTCTGTCACGGAACCGCCAATCGTGTGGGTCGCCGATCCAGCCGCCCAGGGCTCCCGCTTGCTTGTGCGCTCAACTTTGCAAGCTGGGTCTCACTGATCGTGAGACCTGGCTCATTGATTTCAACATGAGAGATTTAAGTACATGCTTCTTGGGTTTAAGGATAACTATCACTAGATCATGCCTATATAATATAGCATAATTCACAATATTCCAGAGCTTGTGTCCTGTCTTTCCTTCAAGGAGCACAATGCAGGGCACATGGCACTATTTATGCTGTCCTTACAGCCACCTTTCAAGGTAGGTTACACTCATAAATAAGCTACCTATGTTGAGTGGGGATTTGAATCATGGTTTCCTCACTGTCCCTCAGAACTCTATACTTTGAACACAATCCAGCCCAGATTAATCCGTTTTAAATCCTATTTATTTCAATGGCAGTATGAAGCATATACTTAACTCCAATATCAGCGAAATAAATGGGACGGGCATGTCCTTCATTTGTGGTAGATAGCTGTATCTTTCATTTTCAGGTTGGGGTTGGTTTCTTTTTCTTTTTAGCATACTTTCCTTAATCAAAGTTAGCTTATGAGATCACCCAGCTTTCTGTGTCTCTGTATGTCCCATCAACTTTACAATGCCTGGACTGATTTGAACCAAGTATGGTACAGTTGTAGGAACACATAGGGACACCTCAATGGCATAGTTTGTGATGATGTTGTTACCAGAACTGCACAGGAGAGATTGGCTAGGTGCTCTGGCTATGCTTTTGGGCTGAAGTGGGGAAAATTAGCTCGAATTAGAGTACAGTTCTGACACAGCATTAATTTAAGCACGTCTGGTGTGTTGGAAATAATGAAGAAACGTAATCAAAGTTTCAAAGCTTTATTTAGGGTAAAAATAGAGAGTTACAAAAAGAGAGTGAGCCCCTTGAGGTACAATGCTTGAGGTACAAATGCTTACCTATCCTTCCTAGTGTGTTGTTTGCGCGAAGTTTGGGCATGGTGCCACCTCAGGAGAGTGGGATGCAGTGGGGATAAGGGGCAGCAGTCACAGTTCTCCTGTGAGAGTCCGTAGGATGGTAGGATCCAAAGTGTTTGAGACCATGGGGCTCTCTTGGGACAGTTATACTTGAAAATATGCCCGGAGGCAGTTTGTGATTCATTCAGGTGGGTTATCCTTCCCTGTAGGGCAGGAAGATTCTTGCAAAACAAAAGTGTTCATTGCTAGATGGACTGTGTCAGTGTGGGTCGGCCCTTTTGGACAAAGGTAAGTGCAAGCTATGTAAATGTTTATGTGTATGAGGACATGGTTCTGTTTGCTTATTATCTTGAAGCTAAGGCATCTTAGATGCAAAATGCAGACCTGTTGTTTACCTATGAGTGCCTCAACCCTTATCTTTGTCAGCTACTTCATCAAACTTAACAAGGTAGGAAATGGCTGTATCCCTGCTTGTCCTGTTGAGCATTCCAATTGCTATCTCTGGGCGGGAGCATCTTCTCCCAGAACAATCTACTTTAGATGGGTCTATTGATATTGATGGGTCTTTAGATGGGTCTTTATAGAGGAGGAGCTGGCCATGTCCTTTTGTGGTTTGTTAACACTTTAACCTGGAGGCATGCTGCCAAATTCTGCCTGCGCTAACGACCTGCTCATGCCAAGCTGCTTGGGCTATGTGAGGTGAAAAGTTCACTGAGGATGTTAGCCTGTGAGTTAAATCATGGAGAGGGGTACCTTTCTGCATGACTCCCCAAATGCAGCTTCTGGCAACAATGTCATCCACCCCAGTTCAGCATGGTGGATGCATGAACATTTGAGGCGCACATGGGCTAACTTGTGAACCGCCTAACTGATCTGAGCCAAATTTGGTACAATTGTAGGGACACATAGAGATACCTCAATGGCACAGTTTGTGCTGATGTCAGCCACCCACATTCAAGATAGCGGATGTGGAAAGGTTTGAAGCAGAAGTGGGGTAACTTGTGAATATGGTAATTATCAATTAAGTTATAGTGAAAGGAAAGTAGGCAGATTCGTTCTTACCAGAACTTCTTTTTTAATAGCAGAATCTGGGTTTTAATTCCAGTTCTGTTTTGGTTGACTCCAAAATAGAGATCACATTTCATGAAAGGTGTACAAGTTAATATTAGATGGGGTAGGGACTGGCCTTGAGAGGAAGTATGGCTGGTGAGTCTATCCACTATTACTGCAAAATCTCCTCCCACTGAGCCCTCTCTGTTTTCTTTTTTAAAATTCCCAGCATATTTTAACCATTTGTTTAAAACTATTCCTAGCCACCTGTAACACCCTGTGGTGACCTGTAACAACCAATTTAAAAACATAAGAAGGAACATAGGAAGCTACCTTATGAGTCAGACCGTTGGTCCATTTAGCTCAGTATTGTCTACACTGACTGACAAAAGGAATCTTTTACAACCCTACTTTGAGATGCCAGGGATTGAGCCTGAGAGCTTCTGCCTGCAAAACAGATGCTCTTCCAAGGTGTCAGGCAGGAATCTTTCCCAGTCCTATCCAGAGATGCCAGGGATTGAAACGGAGCCCAGAGGGTCCTAGGATCCAAGGGAAATCCATGGGAGATCTTACAAACTACTGGTCGGTTAGCTTAAATTGATGGAAAGCATACTTAAGGACAAAATAGTTAAATATATAGAAGAGGCCTTGCTGAAGGAGAATCAGCATGGCTTCTGCAAGGGCAAGTCTTGCCTCACTAACTTTTTGGAGTTCTTTGAGAGTGTCAACAGACATGTGGATAAAGGTGATTCGGTTGACATAGTATACTTGGACTTCCAAAAAGCTTTTGACAAAGTTTCTCAGCATTTTCAGTTTCTTGAGTAAACTTAGCAGTCATGGGATAAGGGGACAGGTTCATGTGTGGATCGGAAACTGGTTGAAGGACAAGAAGCAGAGGCTAGGAATAAATGAACAGTTTTCACAATGGATGGAAGTAAGAAGTGGGGTCCCCCAGGGAGCTGTACTGGGACCAATGCTCTTTAACTTATTCATAAATGATCTAGAAGTTGGGATAAGCAGCCAAGTGGCCAAATTTGCAGATGACACTAAACTATTTAGGGCAGTGAAATCCACAACAGATTGTGAGGAGCTCCAAAAGGATCTCTCCAAACTAGCTGAGTGGGTGACAAAATGGCAAATGCAGTTCAGTGCAAGCAAGTGTAAAGTGATGCATATTGGGGCAACCCCCCCCCTTCACATATACACTGTGGGGTCTGAGCTGTCAGGGACTGACCAGGAGAGGGATCTTGGGGTCGTGGTGGACAGCTTGTTGAAAGTGTAGCCTCAGTGCACAGAGCTGTGAAAAAGACAAATTCCATGGTAAGGATCATTATTAGAAAGGGGATTGAAAATTAAAAAATGCTAATATAATGCCAAATATTATATAACTAGCTGAATCCGCACAGAGCATCTGTGCGGTAGTTCACTTCCTTTTTGGGGTTAGTTGGGAGAATTTGTTTGGCTGGTCCTCCCACAGCTCTCTCACTCGCTCTGCCCCCCCCACACCGCCTCTCTCTCTCGCTCTGTCTCTCCCCTGTGCCTCTCTTGCTCGCTCTGTCTCTCCCCTGCGCCTCTCTCACTCGCTCTGTCTCCCCCTCCCCACGCGCCTCTCTCGCTCGCTCTGTCTCTCCCCCCACGCCTCTCTCGCTTTGTCTCTCCCCCGCGCCTCTCTCGCTCGCTCTGTCTCCCCCCACGCCTCTCTCGCTCTCTGTCTCTCCCGCGCGCCTCTCTCGCTCGCTCTGTCTCCCCCTCCCGCGCGCCTCTCTCGCTCACTCTGTCTCTCCCCCCACGCCTCTCTCGCTCTCTGTCTCCCCCCCCCGCATGCCTCTCTCGCTTGCTCTGTCTCCCCCTCCCCGTGTGCCTCTCTCGCTCGGTCTCTCCCCCCGCGCGCCTCTCTCGCTCGCTCTGTCTCTCCCCCCCGCGTGCCTCTCTCGCTCACTCTGTCTCCCCCGCCACCTGCCTCTCTCAATCGCTAGAGTCTGCGGCCACCACCGGTCACCAGGCCAGGCCCGCCAGCGTGGGCCGGCCAATTCTCCTACTCCCCTCCCCCCAAGCCTTCTGCCTCAGTCCCCTCCCCCCCAATCCTTCTGCCCCAGCTTGCTCCCTCCTCCGTTTCCACCTCTTTCTCTCTCTTTCATTCGTGCTCCCCCCCCCGCCTCCGCTTTTTAGCCTGCTTGTGCTTTCTCTGCTGGCCATTTCCGCATCCTCCAGTCCCTGGTGTCGGGCCGTCAAGCGTTCAGCCAGCTCCTTCCTGCAGCCCTCCCTCTAGAGAGCATCTTCCGAAGCAGCCAACTGTTTGTCTCTGCCCAGCCAGGCTCCCCCGCTTTCTCTCGCCTCTCTTCTGCCCCAGTCCGTTCAGTTCTCCTCTCCACTTGCCCGCTTTCCTTCCTTTCTTTTCCTCCCCAAACGGCCACTTCCCTACGCGGCCAACCAGCCAATCTGGCGCCTCCACTGCCCAGCCAATCCGCTGGGTTGCCGGGATGCATCCCCACAGAGGCACGTCTACGAGAATTAATATAATAGATAGACAAATCTATGATGCGGCCACATTTGGAGTATTGTACACAGTTCTGGTCTCCATATCTTAAGAAGGACATTGTAGAACTGGAGAAGATGCAGAAGAGGGCAACCAAGATGATCAGGGGCTTGCAGCACCTTCCTTACGAGGCAAGGCTACAACATCTGGGCTTAGTTTGGGAGATATGATAGAGGTGTATAAAATGATGCATGGAGTGAAGAGAGTGGACAGAAAGAAATTTTTCTCCCTCTCTCACAACACTAAACCCAGCAATCATCCCATGAAACTGACAGGAAATTTAGGACCACCAAAAGGAAGTACTTTTTTTTAATACCACACATAATTAATCAATGGAATTCTCTGCTATGGGATGTGGTGATGGCCACTAGCTTGGATGGCTTTAAATGGGGCTTGGACAGATTCATGGAGGACATGTCTATCAGTGGCTACTAGTCTGGTGGCTATGGGCCACCTCCAGCTTCAGAGGCAAGATGCCTCTAATTACCAGTTGCAGGGGAGCAACATCAGGAGCAACATCAGGGGAGCAACATCAGCCCTCAGCTCTTGCCTGTGGGCTTCTGAGAGGCATCTGGTGGGCCTCTTTGTGAAACAGGATGCTGAACTGGATTTGCCTTGGGCCCAATCCAGCAGGGCTGTCCTTATGTCATTCTGTGTGCAAAGCAGATGCTCTTCTACTGAGCCATACCCCTAAAATACATCACCAAATTTAAATACAGCATAAAAGACAGTGGTCAGGATCCTAAGAGCTATTTTAAACATAAGGGTTTGGGTGTGTCTAGTAGAAAGTTTGACTTTTATCCCACTTCGAATGGTAAGCCCTCTACCATAAATCAAACTGCTTTTGAAACTCCTCCCAGTTTCGAAATAGGTTTTTCATACAACATGGGGGAAGGGGCTGCTTTTAAAACACACACACATCAAAAAAATTTAAAGCTCCCTTGGGTGCACAAAACTATTTGCACAGAACCGGTTCTTTGGGTCCAGGTCACCATTTTTTTTTAACCTGAATAATGAGGGTTAGAAACTTAATCCACATGAAGGTCAGCATTCAGTGGGGTGTAGGGGTAAGCAAATTGATTCAGTCTCAGATTGATTCCCCTTGAATCTGGTGGGAGAGGGGAGGAGAGCCACACGTCAGCCTTTAAAAAAACACACAAAGAGGCTCCGGGGTTCCCTGAAATTACCTTTATTGTGCAGAACCCATAGTGGGGCTGGGGGGAGGCAGTGACCTGACTCACCATCCTCCTTTGAGAAAGAAGAAGTGTGGAGGGGCTTTTGAACTGCACCTGACATGAGTGGTGACCGCAGAACGGGCAGCGGCAGCAGCAAGGAGGCAGCGACATGACCACCTGCCATCCGCCTGCAGCTTCTTTGAGAAAGATGAGGCAAGGAGGCACCTTTGAACTGCTCCTGGTGTGAGTGGTTTTACAACAGAGCTGGCAGAGGTGAGGAGACAGCAACCAGACCTGCCATCCCTCTCCATGGCTGGACTGGCCGGCAGCTCAGTTCGTACTGACTCTCATACTGGGACCAGGCTATCCTTTAAATGGCTTCCGTGCATGCACATGGAGGCCATTTAAAGGAATAGTCTGGTTCTTTGCTAGAACATCCGTGTTTTTGTGCAAAAACACTTGTGTTCAAGCAAAGAAACAGTGGGCTAACCGTGGGTTATCCCTTCAAATGGCCTCCATGTGCGTGCACGGAGGCCATTTAAAGGATAGCCCAGTCCTGTTGTGACTGGTTGGTGGGTCGTGGGGAGGGATGGTGGGTGGGGTCAGGTTGCCACCACCTCCCTCCCCGCCACTGTGCACTCTGCAGTTATGACTCCAATGAGCGGTTCAAAGGGTATCTCTGTACCTCATCTTTTTGGAATCAGTGGCTGGCAGCCTGCAGCAGGATGGCGGGTCAGGTCGCAGCCTCCTCCCCGGGGGCTGTGCTCTCTGCACTTCAAAAGGTACTGGGTGCATCGCCACCTCTTTCTTTTTAGAAACAACAACGAAAGGAGGTTCTCCTCCCTCTCCCTCTAAACTTAAAATACAGTCAAATTGATTCGGATTGATTCAAATCAAAACCAATCCAAATCAAATCAAGCCTGTTTGGGGGAGATTGGATTTGAGTTCGAACTGAAACCCACGTGTTTCAATTTAACTCCAATCGAATGCAAATGTTCAATTTGTGCACATCCCTAGTGGGGTGAATCCTAGCCTCCTAAACATGAACAGTTAAGCAGCAAATAAACCAAGAGGCCTAAACTATGTGTAACAATTATGTATGTTACCCACTTCCATGAAGTGACTAAAGTGACATAATCAGACATCTTCTCTTGATTCCAGCGATGTGATTCATCAGTACAGTGAGTTCAGTGGAATTATAACAGTATGAAAAGGACAATTCCCCCTGTAAAGCGCCGCGGGTGATTCAGTGGTCTTCCTTTCCCGTCACTTGGAAATCCACAATTGCACTGAATCCACTGTGAAGCCCCCCTGGAGAGCGGAGCAGACCATTAGCGAGCACGTGATGACAAATAGGGCGCGTTTGGCGGAGGGACGGTTGTCTGTCTGAGGTTAGAAGTCGATGACCTCAATTCAAGGGGGCCTGTGGGTGGGGGGAATTCGGTCTGACGACACCAAGTTTGGATCAGGCTGGCGGTCAGTATTGGCTGCTGAGATGACAGAATCCGATCTAGCTGCAGTGCCCCTTGCAGAGCTCCAACGGCATACAAAATGCATGTCTTACTAATATTATTATTCCCTATATAAGCGGCGCTGCAGTTCCTTGCAGGCGAATGGAAACGGGCGGCGGGGAGGGAGAGACAGAGAGAGCTGCACCAATTCAGCTGCTGCTCTGCAGGTGCATTCATATTTATTTGCCAGCCCATGCCTGCTGGGGGAGGGGGAGTCGGCTCTGCTGCAGCCCTCTGCAGATTTTCTTGCCCCTGCTAAACTGCCATCCGAGGGAGTGGTTAAAAGAAGAAAACAGAAGTGGACTTAGTATCCCCGTTCCGTATCTCCTTCGGATTGCATGCAGACTCTACTAACCTACATGCTCTGACGAGCAAGAGTCCCAGATCCTGACGAGTGCATTTTGCACACGCCCGATTAGTGAGCGCGTGTTGGATGGTGCCTCACATTGGGAGAAAACTTTCTTCTGTATGGGAGAGGAACAATGAGGGGAGCGATTTAGGGAAGACAATGAATATGGTTTGACTAGATAGTGGTGACAGGTCATTAAGCCAAGGAAGCAATTCCAAGTATCCAAGTACCGTTAGTTGGCAGGAAATTCCATTTAAATCAGTAGGAATTTTACTTCCAAGTAATTACTTTCTTTTGGGGTGGGGTGGGGGGGGTGCCCCGCAAATCTCCGAAGGAGCATCGTCCAGTCTGCTTAACTCTTCTCCATCCCGCCTCCCCTTTCCTCTGGGAAGACCATACCCACCCCAAACTAGCTTTCCTTGACCTGGAAAGGGCGTTGCAAAGACACGTGCCGGTAGCTTGCCCGATCCTCTTCCTAGTTACTCTCTGAAAGTCAGTCCCACTTTGTTCGATGGGACTTACGTCCAAGGAAGCGTGCATAAGATTACAACCTGCTACGTTGGTGGTTGGTTGTGCGCAGCCGGGAGAAATCAGGCAAGGCGCCCTGCTTCCTTCTTTCCCTCTTCCTGACGGATGGATGCATCATGGGCCGTTGTTGCAGTTTAAGCGCAGGCAGGGCGTCCACATGGTTTTGGAATAAGGATCGGGGCGGGAAGGGTCGCCCGAATCATCCGTGTCCCGCAACATGCCTTGCAAGCTGCTCGCCTGCATTGCGTCGGTGTGAGATCTAGCCGGTTTGCAATGTTAAATCCCCGGGAAGGTCGTGGGAGGCGGAGGGATGGTGATTGGTGGCGCGGGCGCGCCTTCCCAGCCCAGGCTGAGGGGCCTCGGCCTGCTTGGGGGCTGCTGCTGCTGCTGCTTGAATGGCCCGGGAGGGGGACGGGGGGAACCACAGCGCGATCCTACCCTCCCCCCGTCCCTCCCCCCGCCGCAATGCCTTGGCTGCACCAAAGAGTTCTCAGGTTTCTGCTGAGACTGCAGCGCCGTCAAGAAATGGTTCGCCTTGGCTGCCTGCGCTTCACGTCTTCAGCAGCCGCCTCCTGGCCTCCGTTCCGTGCGTCTTGCTGCTGCTGCTCCTCTAGCCAAGCACCTCCAGAGGGATCCAGCTGCAGCAGCAGGAGGAGGACTGCGCCTTGGCCAGTTACTGCCTGAGCCGCCCTTAAGGAGGGCAGGCAGGCAGGCAAGGCAGAGGCGAGATAACGAGAGGCAGCCCTCCAAGCCCCCGTCCCCCTTTCTGGTTCGGTTGCATTCTCTTTCTGGTTCGGTTGCATTTTGGACACCGGGAAGGGACCCCCTGCATTTCCTCCTCCTCCGTTCCGCCGCCGCCTAATTAACTTCCAGGCTTCACAGTGCACCCGAAAGCTGGTGGTGTATGAATATTTCAGCATCTCGCAGACAGCCCTGTAAAGCGATCTGTATATTATTATTGAGAGGGGCGCAGGAGGAGGAGGAGGAGGAGGAGGTGGTGGCGGGTGAGTTTCTGCTGCTGCGCTTTGGATGCTGCTACTGCTACTACTGCAAAGCGAAGCGCCTTGACGCATTCCGGCCGGGGCTTGCTTGCGATCGCTGCTGCAACAACCGGCCCACCGCAGCAGGTAAGGGAGAAGTTGCGTTTGCTGTTACCGTCCGCAACCGATGCTTGGATATTTGGAGTGTGGGGGGAGGGTTGAAGGACATGGGTTGCTTCCATAGTTACTTCTTCCAAATGCCTCCCCCACACCCCGTCTTCCGGGTGCTGGAGAATAAATGACCCTCTCGTAAGAACTTTTAAGAGATTTTTCTCCCGTTTGGATTTGCTGTTGTTAAGAAAGCTCACACGAACACGATCCCCTCCCCTCCCCCGCGTTTGCTGTGCATGAATTGAAAGCTGCATACTCCTGTGTACACTTAGTGTGTTAAATACACTGGACTCTCAGTGAGACTGCTGGAGAAACGTGTATATAGGGTTGGGACTGTAAGGCAAAGTTGTATGTAAAACAAACTCAAGTGGGGGTTGAGAAGTTACTTACTGATGAGTTGAGACATGGGACTTGGGTGGGGGCACTAATTCAAACAATCATGTTGGATGTGTGGGAGTTTAAATTAAGCGGATTCTTCAGGGTTGCATTTTGGAAAGAGTTGCATGATGTTTGCATCACTGGAATTGAAAGCATGATCATGGTTTGTGCAGTCTGGCACTGTGTGTGTGAGTGTGTGTGTGTGTGTGTGTGAGAGAGAGAGAGAGAGAGAGAGAGGCAGGCACTTTTATGAATATACTTCTTGTCCCTTTACAGTATCTACAGTTGCTCCTGAAGTGAACTTTCTCTTTTAAAAATAAAATAAAGAGAAAGGGGCTAGTCCAGAGCAAGTGGGAAGTCGGTGGATGTTGCTGACTCGGCATTTCAAGCAATCACATCCCAGCCATATTTGTTTGTTTATTTTATTGGGAGAAAGTGTGTGACAGTAGCCGCAACATCAGCATGGTCACCTCCTGGAGAAAAGCAGAGGGACTGCATTAAAAAGCAGCAGGAAACCACTAAGAAGGGGATCCCAGTCTCACTGTGATGCATGTGTGTTAAGAAACCCCAGCTGCCCTTTTGTGTCCTGGTACAACGGCAGACGCCTTGCCCTCCCCTCCCCCCTCCCCTCCCCCCAATGACTTCCACCCTATATCCCTTCCTTCAGCCTGGGCACCCTTCAACCCACCCCTCTTCCTTTATCCTTCAGTTTTTCCTCCTTGAAACCCGTTCTCCATCCTTTGACTTCCTGATCTTGGAGCTGTCCATACCAAGACCCCAGTTCTCCTCTACACACCCTCTATAATTATTTCTGCATCCAGATCCAGGATCCCTCTTCTCTGGAGTTCTCCATTCTCTACTCTCCTTCTACTGGGAACGTCTTGCCTTGGATTTCTTCTCCTTCATCACATATTCTAGCATTACTGTCCCTCCCATCCCTTTGCCACCATGACTGTGATGGCGGGGGAGAACATGGATGAAACTTCTGCTTTGCCAGGCCATCCACAGGACAGCTACCGGCCTGGTGCCCATGATGACCATGAATGCTGTGAGAGAGTTGTGATCAACATTGCTGGTCTGAGATTTGAGACCCAGCTGAAAACTCTTGCCCAGTTCCCCAACACATTGCTGGGTAACCCCAAGAAACGCATGCGGTACTTTGATCCGCTGAGGAATGAATACTTTTTTGACCGAAACCGGCCCAGCTTTGATGCCATCCTCTATTACTATCAGTCTGGAGGGCGGCTTCGTAGGCCAGTTAATGTGCCCTTAGACATGTTCTCTGAGGAAATCAAGTTCTATGAACTGGGAGAGGAGGCCATGGAGAAGTTCCGGGAAGATGAAGGGTTCATCAAAGAGGAAGAGAGGCCTCTACCTGAGAGGGAATATCAGCGCCAAGTATGGCTCCTCTTTGAGTATCCAGAGAGCTCTGGACCAGCCCGGGTCATTGCAATAATCTCTGTCATGGTGATCTTAATTTCCATAGTAATATTTTGCCTTGAAACTTTGCCAGCGTTGAAAGAACAGGAAAGGGAGTATACAGGACCCCTAAACCACAGCGACAACTCCACTATGTATCACAAGTCCAATATCTTCACCGATCCTTTCTTCATCGTGGAGACCCTGTGCATCATTTGGTTTTCCTTTGAATTGGTGGTGCGCTTTTTTGCCTGTCCCAGCAAGGCTGAGTTCTTCAAGAACATCATGAACTTCATTGACATAGTGGCCATCATCCCTTACTTCATCACTCTGGGCACAGAGATGGCTGAGCAGGAGGGGCCTCAAAAGGGGGAGCAGGCCACCTCTCTGGCTATCCTGAGAGTCATCAGACTGGTAAGAGTCTTTAGAATCTTCAAACTCTCCAGACATTCTAAGGGCCTCCAGATTCTGGGACAGACCCTCAAAGCAAGCATGAGGGAGTTAGGTTTACTAATCTTTTTCCTCTTCATTGGGGTGATTTTGTTCTCCAGCGCGGTGTATTTTGCTGAAGCTGAAGAACCTGATACTTATTTCAGCAGCATCCCCGATGCTTTCTGGTGGGCAGTGGTATCCATGACCACTGTGGGATATGGTGACATGTACCCTGTGACAATTGGAGGCAAAATCGTGGGCTCCTTGTGTGCCATTGCTGGTGTGCTGACAATTGCCCTGCCTGTACCTGTCATTGTGTCCAACTTCAACTACTTCTACCACCGAGAAACAGAAGGGGAAGAACAGGCTCAGTTACTTAAAGTTAGCTCTCCTAATTTAGCATCTGACAGTGACCTGAGTCGCCGTACCTCGTCCACAACCAGCAAATCTGAGTACATGGAAATTGAAGATATGAATAATAGCATAGACAATTTTAGAGAGGCTAACCTCAGAACTGGCAACTACACCATAGCCAACCAAAACTGTGTTAATAAAAGCAAGCTGCTGACTGATGTTTAAAAAAAAATGTAGAAAAGAAAAACACCGGCAGCTTGAAGACTTTAAGTGACCTGCAGTCACACTTTGTAGATGCTTTACGAATAGTATTTGAATGCTTTACCTCGTAAATGCATTGTTGCATTGCGAATTTTTGCTCAGCGATTCAAGTAGCTTTCAGGATCCATGAAAGATATTCACATTTTTGAGTTTTATTTTAAAAGGGTATTTTCCAATTGGTTTAATCAGTTACTTATAAACCTTTGGATTAGCCTAGTTATAAATAAGTATCATATGCTTCTAGCCCTAGACACTTTTCCATTATTTTCAGTTGTTTAAACTAATTTTTAAAAAATCAACTTGAGAGGACTCTTCAAAATATTTAAAATATGCATGGATTCCGGGAAAAGTTTCTACAAAAAACTGCACAATGCATCCAAGAAAATGCATCCAAACAATATTCAACAGAAATGTTCAGCAAGTATTTGCCATTCTTTAGACTGAACGATATGTATATTTCCTTCTTTTGTGAAAGGTTTTGTAGTTCTGATCTACAGATCCACAAACAGCACCTTATGAAAAATATGCCAGGTCTTTTTTGTTTTCGCTCTATACACTCTTAAAATTGAAGAATTAATCTGTATGGGGGGGGGAAGACAGAACATCTGCAATGCTGCTAAGGTTTCTTAAGTGCAGATAGTTCCAGTGTACTTTTTTCCCTTCTCCAGAACTGGATGCAAACCTTTTTAGCTCCTTCGTTGCAAGATAGCACAATAGAATTTAATATAAGCATGTTTGACTTTGATACTATCTATTTTATAACTGCATGCCGGGAACATTACCTCAGATGATAGGGGATAAGCTTTCGTTTGAACTGATCTTTCAAATAGGCCCTTTTTTTGTTTCAATTTGCATTCACCAAAAGTGCACTCCTTTTTATTTATTAAGTATCTGATTAGTAACTTAAAGTACTGTATTTAAGTGCGTATGTTAGTCAAATGGGAACAATAACTTTTGGAGATCAAAGCATGTTCAAATATTCAGCATTATGGCCTATTTGACTAAGGTGTAACTCAAAATTAATTAATGCATGATTTCAGTAATAAATTTTTTGAAAAGTTTGTTGGGACTGAGGGACAGGAAGAGCTCACTAGAGAAACCTGATGATTTTCCTGCATTCCTCAGGGAAATGAGTTGACTTCTGTCCAGGCCTTGTTGGAAAGTAACACATCCCATCCCTTAAAGGGAAAGCTATATGGAAAATTAAGAAGTCCAGTTTATATATAGCAATGCCTAAATATTCTGTATCTCTTAGAGCAGAAAAAAAGGTGCAGAAGCATGCCTTTTGGTGCATTCTTAGAATGTAAAATGAAACTTATCTATATGCATCCAAATTGCAGCCCAGTTCCTTTCGCAGTCATCATTTGAACCGTATAGACTTTTGTACTCCCCTAGGACTCACTGAAGAGACTCAGCCAATTGATTTTAGATAGTTGCTTAGTGCCTTTATCCTTACAGCCACTGAACTGCGGAAAGTGCCTCTATGAAAAGAACTGATCCCGAGTAGGCAGGGATGAGTCAATTGGACAATATTAGGACTCTCCTGTGCCAAACACAGGCACAGCAGAGAGAATGAGGGAGAGAGACAATGTGTGAGGCAGAGAGAGGCAGAAGAAGAGGGCAAAGACCACCAGCGCTCATGCACCCCTAAATTTCCAGTGCTCTACTTCCCCTGCATCCTGGCAGGGTGATGTTGTCACTCTAGCATTTTTGCCTTTGCCAAAAAAGTCACTATTTATCTGTTTATGCAAGACTCAAAGTTGCCCAAGGTTGTTTATAAAGACTTTGCTGCCCTTCATAGATTTTTTTTTTGGTCTGTCTTTCCTTTGGGATGGATCTTTAGCAGCCTGCCTCCAAACACAGCAAGGAAGGACCAACCTTTGCAAAAACCTTAGCTGTGCAGGCATTCAAGTTGGGTGACTGTTCTCTGAATTCCTTGGACTCTTTCCCAGTCAGGCACTCAGCCTAGCTGCTGTGTTCCAGTCTTCCCAAATTCCCTCAGATTTGAGAGACTGATCTCCCTGAAACTTATTTATCTGCCAGAATAATTTTCCTACCTTTATCATTTATTGGAGGTTGCAGCAATCTTGTGAGATAAAGTGTTTCCCGCAAATATGCAGGCCCTGAGCTGTTGGCCATGAAAGTCAATCAGCTTTCAATGTAAACCAATTTAGGTGATAATCTTTTTTACTTTTATTTTTAAAGATAATTGTTGAGGATCTACTTCCCATAATTTGTATGTGGTTATTTCCTCTCAAACCCTTTTTCTCTATTACATGAACTCCAGGTCCCCCATCCCATCCTCAATATCTATTTTTCAATAGCTGCAGATATATGAGGCACTTAACACTGAAAAAGAACATTAACTCTGAAGTTTTGTACGAGCCTGATAAGCCAGGTGTACAGAAAGATGCAACGTTGTGGCTCTTAACAATAGATAATATTGTCAAGGGCAGAAAGGCCTCTCAACTCCTTGAAGAATCAACTGCAAAGATCTAGAGAAAAGGCCATTGTGCATTTCTGACAGGAAACTACATTGTTTCCCCCAGGTCCACATTCCCCATGCCATAGATTCCCTTTCCCGCAACAGAGTGCTGGATTTGGTGGACCAACCCGGACTCCCCAAAGCTACAAAGCGTTGGAAAAGCATGTCCGTGTTAAACTAACTTGAAAGTTGTGTTCAGTTACCTCAGCAAAAACCAACTCATTCCTGTGTGGGGTCATTGATTAGGAGGTAACACTAATATAGTGAGGATGAGGATGAGGCCTCAGTTGGGCAGCTTGGTGAAATTATGTGCTGACTGGTTGGGTTTATCCGCACCTTAGTTTATGTGCTGGACTGATCCTTTTTCTGCATGTTGAAGAGAAAGTACTGCATGCAGTGGTTTGGTTTATGGCTTTCCCCCCTTTTGCTTTTGGCAGGGATGGGTGAATCTTTAGGGCTTGCGGGGTGGCTTGGGGAATATGATTTTTTAAAACTCATTTATAGTTCATGAAAAAGGATCTAGATAAATATGGAGTACAGGGAATAACCTCATGTAGCATAGGCATGTACTTCTTCCAGCAAGGTTCTCCCCGCGCCCCCCCACCCAAATCAAACTCATTGCTTTGCACTATGTGTGTTGAAATGTCTTTGTAGGCCTGAAGGTGCACTAAACTACTGCCTGATTCTTACCAATAAACTTTGTTGATTTTTTTAAAAATTCCTTTCTACCATTTTTTAATGGACTGATGGGTTCTAAAAGGTTTGCCCCAGTGGAAGTTTGCCCCAGTGAGAGTGGCCTGAAAATGGGCTAATGATCAATAAAAGTAGAGCAAAGAAGCTTTGCAGCTCTATACACCCCGCTCCCCACACATTCAATGAATGCATATGAGAGGTGCTGGGGGGGGGGGTGAGGCCAAAACTACTGGCCCTGCCTCTTGGGCATGACCCCCATTGTCTGCATGTTTGCCTTAGTATGAAAGGCACTTTATATTAATATAGGGATGATTGCCCCAGAGTTTCTGATCACTGGGAAGAAACTTACATGCATACTGCTGTACATGTGAAGGCCATTCCACACAAAGGTTGAGCATGCAGATGTTAAGGGTATGGCTAGTGAGTGTGGGCTTCCTCCTCCTCCTCACACACTGAGGGAACGTGTGATGGGGGTTGTCTGAACACTTCTCAATTTGCTGGCATATCAGAAAATGCAATGCTGGAATAATGTATCTCTGGCACCAGTGTAATATCAGTTTGTGACATTGTGCTCACATTGTAGTTGGTAGCTGGTTCATTTCACATTGTTGATATATGATGTGTGAGGAAGGATCAGGCTGTTGGTTTAATAGACAGCTTTTTAATTAAGGGCAACATTTTCCAAAGCCTGGAATTAGTTGAAGCTTCCTTAATCTTGATATAGAGGCAGCCCTACTATGAGGAAATGTGATGGTTTCCTCGAGCGGCACATTCTGGGTGCCATTAAGGACAGCAGAGCTGAGGACAGGTTTGGCCCTTGAAGTACAATCTACTTGAAAGTTTTCCTGGACAAATCCCATTGAAGTGAATGAACAGTATACAAAAGTATTGGTCTTGTGCAGCTTCCATTCATTTCAACAAGATTCACAAAGGAGAACTTCCCTGTGGATTATGCCTCATGTTAATTAGTGTGTATGTGTGCACAGGGCGTGGGGTGTGCATTTAGTTTTTCTGTCTCAAGCATAAAAATATCTTCGCCCTTTCTTCACATTGTAGAAAACAACATCTCTCAGAAAACCTAAGAGAGACTTTTTCGGGCCCTTTTCTTTACTAGGAATACATTACACTAGTAAAATGCTGTTAACGTAAGACATATAGGTGCAGAGCCAATAATGTGTGCTTCATATAGAAGTATAAAAGTTAAAAGTAAATGAGGCGGAACTGTGCCACTACAATTAAAAAAAAAAGTTTTGACTGGAATGGAATTCTGTTGATTTCTTTGTAGCTCCTGTAAAATCACTATATTTTATTGTCATGTCAACTCTTGTGATTATAGGTTATCTCTGCTGACTTGTTTTCTTTTGTTTATTTAAGGGTGTTTTAAACATAAGAGAATTGGGAAGGGAACGATGGGTTTTAGTGGAGTTCCATTCAAACTGGATATGGAATTAGATTATTCCCACTAAAAGCTCCATCTATTTCTGTAAGTCTGCTTGTCGTGGTCTTCTTTACAGAAAGAGCTGTTTCTTGGACTGCCCCACTTCAAACTACAGATAGTAGTTTATGGTGGCTGCATGTTTCAGACTCCCCCACAAAAGTTGCTACACATATGTGAGAGAGAAGTCTAGGTTGGAATCTTTTACTCTAATATCTAGGCTGAGTTCTCACTGAGGTAGTACACTTGTGTCTGGGTAGTACTACTTCATACTTCAGGAGGTGAGAACTCACATGACTGAATGCTCCCAAAATTCCCAGCAATTCCTAGTAAATTAGCATGTCAGGGAGAATGATTTTAGCTTGCTTTCCCCACAGATATGCTAGTTTTCTATGGGCAGGGAATTTTTTTGCATGGTGGAACATTCAGTCATTGAGCCCCTACTTGCAGTCTGAAGCAATGTAACCCGGACACAAGTTTACCAATTAAGTGAGAACTAGGCTTTAATTTTCTATGGGCAGGGAATTTAAAAAGAAAGAAAAAAGGGGAAGCTTTTAGCAATGTGGTTCCTCAGTCCCCAGTCTAAAGTGGTTCAGTCCAGGGACAGTTTTATCATGTCATCGGCTGTTTGTGTAGACCAGGCCTCTGTTTCAAGACTGGAAAAATCTTGGGCACCTTGTTGCACAGGATATTAAATGGCAGGACCTGAAGAATTTCAGTATTTCCCCAGTTAAATGGAAGTCTGTTCCCTAAACATTTAATGCTGGCTTCTAGGAATGTTATTATTATTTTTAGCCCCGCCCTACCTCCTCAGCCATTCATATAAAGAAACCTCTCAGCAGGTATGTAACTGCAAAACTGAATCCTTATAGCTGAGCCATACAGTCCTTATTGAGACAGGACATACACAGAGAGGGCAAGTGAAGCAATGTCGAACATGCTTCTCCTTAGGTCTTCTCTAGAGACAATCAGACATACCTTTATTAGTTGAGTGTTGGTTTTTTGTTTTTGGTAAAACTATAGCACACATAAAATATGAAGCTCAACCTGCAATTTAATTAAAAAGGGGGCTGGGGGACAACTTGCCAAACCACAGTTCAGATGTTAAACAGGGCAAACCCTGGAATGTTTCATCACATGTATTCCCCCCACCCCCCATTACATACATTTTATTATCAGCTGAGAAATGTCAGCCACAACGCTGAAAAGAATTTATGGTTTCAAGGTGCTTTTAACTTTAAAATAATGTGAGCTGATTTTTATTTTTTATTTTTTTGAAAACTCAATACTTCCTATGTGTAATTTCTGTGGTAATGTTGGACTCAATCACAGGAAACTAGTATCATATTCAAAGTGAAGTTTTCCCTTACCCTTTTAGGGTCCACTTAGTCCCATGACCAGTTAGAATTGACACTGATATTGCATTGTGGTTTTAAAAATTATTATTTTAAATTAACTTCTCATTTCAGGTTGTTTTGACAAGACAGGTATGGGTGACATTCATTTTGTTATATCCTGAAATAGTCCTAGGCATTAATCAAAATTAACCAATGCCTTTAACTTAATCAACAAATTCCAAGGTATTTGTAACTCTCCCTCATGCCCCCCATGGATGCTGAATGGATGCATCAATAAGGCCAGTTTGGTCAGGAAATAGAATGCTTTGACGTTTTCAAAGAAATGTCATGAATTTGAGTCTTTTAATCCAATTTGTTTGAAGAGGGAACCCCTCCCCTCGTTGATATGTGTTGATCAGCTGTTTATGTATATGATCCCTAGTCATACATTATTTACTATTAAAAAGTCTTCCCTGTTCAGCCTCTACTGTTATTTTAACATAACTGAACTTTGGGCATATTAATCTTTGATCAAATAATTGTTTCAATGGCATCTAGAATGTGATTGGAATAAAATGTATATTTTACTTTTGTACAAAAGTAAAAAATAAGGATATTTTTATGACTAAATTCAAAAAAGAAGAAAATGTTAGAACTTGCTTTTTCTTTCCAAGTCATGTAAACACTTTTTTTTCGCAGCACCTTGGTTTGGAATTATGTAAATAACAGCTTTGGGTCGGAATGTATATGGATTCTTTGACATACCTCTCATTTTAAAGATTCTTAATGCTGAACGAGGTCATGGAATGGTTATTCACAGAAAAGTGCACTATCAGGGCAACAAACCATTGAAGCTGACATGGGTCTATTGATTTCCGTAATTTGCAAATTGCTTACACTTTGAGTCAAGTATGTACCTCATTGTCATATTACTGCTTATTTGACTTAACCATAGCTGAAATAGTTTGGTTTGTCAATTTTTAGGACAGCGAATGTTATGAGTTTATATATAAAAAACATATAACATGCATAGTTTTCATCTATGCAATTTTACTTGCTTCTGTCACTTTTATCATCTGTTCATACTTGGCATCAATTAAAGATAATTTTTAAGGATCTTATTCAGGAATATTGTGACTGGTTTATTGTCTGGAGTCCAGTTTTTCCCCTGTCCTTATCAAGCAGCTCCACTGGGAAAATTTGGGAACTTTATGGATGGCAAGAATGTGGCTTAAGAAAGTAGGATTTGGACTTGGGAGGGGATGGATCTGAGGAATCTTGGTAAGGATTGAGAAGATTGAGAAGGGAATGTGCAGAGAGGAAAGCTGCCCATGGCCAAACACCAGTAGAGATCTGGATTTACATATCAATTTGAAATTCCCTTCTCAGTCTTTAGCTGCAGGGGAAGTGGGTTGGGCTAACTTTCTTTTTCTTCACCTGAACTGTTCTTTACCTACAGAATTTTCCTGTATGCATTGAGAATACTGAGTGATGATAGGTCTTCAGTGATATAACAAAAGCCTGGTTAATTGCTTCTGTTTAAGCATGTTATTTTTACTCCTGTGATTGCTATATAAAAATAAGATAATAAGATCAGACATAGAATATTTGATGTCCTCTTCTTAAGCTCTTGCTCTTTGGAATTTAAATGGTAAAGATAGGCAATATGAGGAATTAATACTGTGCTGTTCCATGAAAAAGAGAGAGAGAGAGAGAGAGACTCTCTTTTGGAACAGAATGGTTCAGACAGTATTTTGTGTTGAGCCAAATTATTCTTAAATATGGTTCTCATCATCATCATCATCATACTTTATTTCGGTCATTGACCAGAAACATTATCACACACAGCAGAATGTAATTTACATAAAATATAACAAAATTTAGCCACTGTATTGGAATATTTATAATTAAAATTTGACAATAAAATTTTTAAGAGAGACTCATCTGAATAACCAGGAAACATCACAAGATAAGGCAAAATAAGTGTTGATCGATCATTCTTGTAGTGGTCACAATGTAAAATAGCATGTTCAGTAGTCTCGATATTGCCAGACCTACAAGGGCAAAGTCAGGATGCATAAGGAACCCCCCTAAACCTCCCTTGAAGCACTGCTGTAGGGAGCGCATTTAATCGAGCTAAACATAGCGCCCACCTAAACTTGGGAAAGGAAATATTTCTTAGGTATGCAGCGGGTTTTGTGTTAAAATGCTGATCTCCAAGGTAAACACCTTTTGGGATTTTGGCAACTTCTAACTGTAAATCAGTGTCAGAAATACGTTGTTTAATAGACTTCCTAGCACGATCGTAGCCCAAACTGATAAGCATATCCAGCGAAAACCTGTAGAGTTGGGATTTTATTTTAACAAGACGCTTCCAGGTGTAATCAAAATTGTCAGTTAATACCAAGGGGGCAAGTCCAGATTGAGAAAAGCCTAATTGTAACCAAAATGCATTTCCAATACTCCGCTTCCAGGGAGCCAAGGTCCACCTCGTGCCTAATGATGACATTAGGAACGCATCTGGGAAGCTGCAATATAGATCTAATAAACTTTGTTTGAATAGCTTCCAATGTGGTGAAATTACCAAAAGGGCAATATTCATCAAGAATATTCATCAAGATGTCATCCCAGAATATTAATCAAGATGTCATCATCATTTTTAATATTACCTGCAATATCTGGGGGCATTCTTATATTTGATTATGGCAGCATGTGTAACAGTTTAAATACTAGCATTGTTTATATTTTACTGATAACCCATGACATATAGTATCTACTGTCAATCACTATTCATAAAAACCAATTAAAATGGAATCTTTACATCTTTCTTTGTGTCACATTGCTGTCTATCTCTCCTCTTCATCACATAAGAACCTTATTGTGTCTTCATATCTCATCCCTAATAAATCAAGTCACATATGTCATTGGGTCATCCACTGTATGATGTCTCCAGCAATAATGATTGTTCCTTATAGGAGAGAGAGGTGTGAGTTTTCCTTAAAAATCATTGTTCCAGCATTGCCAATGATTAGTGGTCAGATGTCAGGATTATTCCTGAGATATTTTATTCCTATGTATTCCTGTTAATTTTTTGAATAGTTCCATTGTAAGCTATTTTAAGCCAGTGACCTTGGTGATTAGTTTGTTGTTGCTTACAATCCTGTGTATTCTCTCATCATCACTTTCTGCCTTTCCTCTGTATTAACTATTGTCTACCGTCTTATGCTTAGACTGCAGTTTCTTTGAACAATATCTCTCTACTTCAAGTTTCACTAAGCATTCAAGTGTTGGACCCACACTCCACCGTCTTTTTGCAATGCAAATAATTAACAATATCAGTGACTTTGGGGAGGGCCATTATTGTAGATGGTTTTCAAAAAGGGTTTATCCAGTTTTGTGGACTAGGGATCTGTTTGTTTGAAGCCGTTAAACAATGATAATAAAATGGAACCTTTGTGTTTAACAAATGCCAATTACAGGTGTCATAAGAACATAAGAAGAACCTTGCTGAATCAGACTAAAGGTCCATCTAGTCCAGCATTCTGCAACGGTCAGCTAGATTCTCTGGGAAGCTCTCAAGAAGGCTTGAAGGCAGTAGCCCACATTGTCTTCCCATCAGTCTGCATTCAGTGCCATAACTGCCTCTGACCCTGGAGATTTAGCTAGCCATCATGAGATGATAATTATTGATGATTAAAATATATATATTTCTTTTTCTCCTTTTGCTATGTCAACCACATTGTAATTTTTTTGGTTAAAAAGTGACATTTCAGTATTCATAATAATTGATAGACTTATCCTTTGTGCATTTGTTAAATGGAGTACTCTTCCAACTGTGTTGCTTGTGGCTAAGATGGAGTAGACAAAATCTGGCTGGAGAAGCAGATTGGCATTCCACAAAGAAAGGATTGGTAATGTTGAACAAACTGCTTGAAAAACTTCTTGTCCACCACTACTGGTCTTCTCTTGAAACGTCCAGCTGCAGGAAACTGTTGCATTCTAGGATGTGTTTCCCCAAATGACCAGTGTCTGAAAACATTAGAGTAGGGAAAGTGAAATGAGACAAGGGTCAATTGGGATAGGGCATAGTGGACAGGCACCAACACAATGTCTTCTTGTGTAAACTGAATGTGTGTCCTGGAACATGTAGAAACTCCTGCAGTATATTGGATTCTGTGGCAAATGGATGGATGTAGAAAGAGTTCTTGGAGGGGAGGAAAATGAATTCTACTGCCTTAGGCTTTTGCAATAGGTTTAGTTATAAAGTATAAAGTATTCAGCCTAAAAGCATTTGGAAACCAAAGTTATGTTTAATTAGTGAAATAATGCTGAATTAGTGCAACAATGCACTCTGAACCATTTTTGAAATACCTCCCAGCTCCTTTCAGTTGTAGTGGGTTTGATAAGGGATTTGTTTTGAAGTGAAATATGTAACGTATTTGGTGATCTCAGGTGATGAAAAAGATAGCACATCACATTTGGCATTATGGTGATTGTTCCTACTGCTGATTTTCCATCCCTTTCCTTCTTTATGTAAAAGTTGGAGTGCAGGAAGAATTTCAGAAGGAGTACAGATCAAAATTCCGTGTTATATTGAGCTTTTTTCATTCTTCTGTGTTTCTTTGCCATTTTTATGTACTCTCCGTTTAGTCTAGTGGCATTCTGTTAAAATTAAGCAATGTTCTAATTATCCTCACTATGAAGCAGAGTAAACGAGAGGTGATTGCTTTGAGGTTATGTTGCAGCTGCCATGGTGCACATGAGAAGAGAATGACTGCAATACCTCGATAGGATTGATTGCATCAGGTTTGAATTGCAGTGCAGATCAAATTAAGTGTATATTCGGGGATTATCTCCCTTGTTTCCATATCAAGGAATGTTCCATGTGCATGATGTAGTGTGTCCATTGTGGACCAGGCCTTGTCTCGCAGAAGAGAGCAGAGCAACCCTGCATATACTTACTGTATGTTGTTGTTGGTTGTTGTTGTTTTTACCGATAATCAAGCACTTGGTTTGAAATTTCTACAGATAATTTAAACAACCAGGTTACAGGTTTGTAATTTAACAAGACAAATCACATTAGAGAAGAAGAGAAAATAAACTAAAAGGGGAGGAGGGGCAGTTAGGATAAACTACAGTGAACAGATATGTTTTAAGGAGATGCATGACTTTAAAAAGTATTACAGTATACAGTAGTCAGTCACATACTAGTATACGAGAACACAGGAACAGTAGTGTACTTCCTATCTGTGCCATGCATTTGAGGGACCTGTACCCAGGTGCAGTTTTAAAATGAATGCAGATAGAGGGGCAATTTGCACGATCAACAAAAATTGGGCTAGGAGAGCCTAGCCTGATTTTTGTTGATTGTAAGAACTACCGGGCTTGCAGCCGAGCCCAGTGGTTCTTGAGCGGGCAACCTGCTTGAGAACCCCTGCTAAAAAGCAGGTTTGCGGAGCGAGTGCTCCAGCAAACCTGCTTTTTAGGCTCGTGAGTAGCCGCGGTGCAGCTTCGTGCTGTGCCTACTCGTGAGTAGACCCCTGGCCGGGAGGTGAAAAACCGCCTCCCGGCTCCAGGGGTCTCCCCAATATGCCCTGTGCACTCACGCAGGGCATACTGGGGCTTGTGGGGGCCGCATGGCCCCCGCTCCCCCCACCCCCCGCCGGCTCCATCACGGCCGCCCAGGGCTCCCTGCCCGCTCGTCTGCGGGAAGAATGGGCTTAGCCCACTCTCCCCGCAGTTTTTAAAAAAGCAGGTCTCACGGAGCGTGAGACCCGCCTCAGTGTCTTTCATACAAATACATGTGTATGTGTGCAGACATCTGAACACAGGTACAATATAATATCTGAACAGGATTTTTGTGATCTACAATTCTGCTTGCCACACTCACCATGATGAGTGTTTCATTGCCCTCTAGTGAGGATAGTGAGAGGAGTCCTACCTTCTCTAGCTTGAACTTTGAAAGGGCCCAACTCTGAAGAGCTTTGAAGGGAGCAGTACAACCATGGGGAAACTTCACCTGCCTCTCCACCTGCAGGAGCGGTAAACTGAGGCCTTGCTGTTTTGGTGTTTGAGATATTCAGGGTGTTCTGCCACCCAGCACCAAATAAGCTTTTCCTCCAGCTCCAGAGGGAAAGGCTGGAAAAGGTCATTTGGGTGATGGGTGGCAGAGGTGCTCTGGGTTTACTTCCAGATAAGTGTGAACTCTAGTGACAGTGCCAATGACAATAATAATGTGGATAAACTAGGTTTTGCTTGAGCAGTCTTTCTTCTGGTGTTTGCATTCTGTATCTATTTTGTGTTTGCAGTGGGAACTGAGATACACTGAAAAGAGCCTTCTCCCTGATCCTTGCCTTGCCTTGGAAATCAAGTTGTTCAAGCAAGGTTGTTCAGGCAAAGTACTGTAAATAGGCTGGGGCAATTGGTATGCTTGCCATGAGCGTAATTTGTCCAGAGTGCTAAATGAGCATCAAATACCATGTAATCTTCTTACAGTTTACTTACTGTAGATTGTGTTAAATTATATGGTTGTCACAGGACTGCTGTGTGTGGGGGTGGGGAGGGTGGGGGTGGGGGAAGGAAGACAGGATCACACCTACCTTCCCTCCAGCCAATTTGTGCTGTTTCTTTGGCTGTATCACACACACCCACACGAATTGCACTGTAGCAAGTGACATGGCTATCTGGAGGCTGGGGAAATGAAGCCTCCAGAAGTCCCACAATGCACCATGTGAGGAGCATGATGCATTGGGGGATTTCCCTGCTGCTGGGCACTCTAGCAGTCCCACTCTATGAATGCTCAGGCTGCAGGCAGCCTGAGCGTTCATAAAACTGGGGACCGTAGTAGAAGGGTGTGTGCTCACACTCTTCTACCTCAGTATAAGCCTGGGTAAAAAAACCTGGACTACCGCGGTTAAGAGCACCGAGATTGGGACTCATCTCAGTGTTCCACACGAGCAGCCCTACCCGGTTTTTGTATTGGGTTTTTTTGTTTTTGGCATGGAGTAATTAAGAATGTTTTCATGGTTGTAACCTATAAAACCCCAAACAGCTTAGGTCCAGGGTATTTAAGAGAATGCCTTCTTCGTCATGAGCCCCGCTGCCCATTGAGATAATCTGGGGAGGCCGTCTGCAGTTGCCACCACCGTGTCTGGTGGCTACTCAGGGACAGATCTTCTCCATTATACCCCAAGGCTTTGGAATGCACTCCCTGTTGAAATAAGAACCTCCCCATCTCTGATAACTTTTAAAAAGGCGGTTAAAACACTTCTAAACCGAGGCTTTTAATTAGACTCATAGATTTTAACACTGCTTTAAATTTTAAATAGCTTTAATGTTTTAATTCTGTTTTGTTTTAATTTGTGCTGCTTTATTTTTTAAAACCCAGAAATGTTGAGTTTTGGGTCGTATATAAATATGCTGAATGAATGAATAAGTAAAGTGGCAGGTTAATAGCCAGAGAGGCTCTCCACACGAGCAGTGCGAAGAGCCAAGGAAGGTTTTGCGGGGAGAGTGGGCTTGACCCGCTTTCCCTGCAGACGATCCTGCGCCTAGCTCTGGGAATCACAGAGCCGGCAAGGGCAGCGGGGATTGGGGGCCACCTGGCCTCCGGAAATCCCAGGATGTCCCACGCAAGTGCGCGGGGTATTCTGGTGAGAGGCCCGAGGCTGGGAGGCTTGTTATAGCCATGTGAACTGTGGAGATCCACATTAAAAAAAAAACCCGGGGTTAGCGGTGCACTCGCTCCACTAACCTCATTGAAGGGTGGGGACATTTATGGAGGTTTGCAGCCGGGAGCTGCTTGGCTCCCCTTGCAGCACACGAGCAGCAGGAACCAGGCTGGGCCCCCTTTACCCACTTCCTGCTGCTCGTGAGAATAGCTTCAGTTGACCAGCTTGTTTGGAGGCTTAGTGAGGGCAGCATGACAAACAAAGGAGCCTCATTTCAGCTTGTTTGGGCTTGTAACCTGCAGTCAACACAGTTAGGCTGTGACAGTCAACTTTGATTGACAGGGAGAGAGAAGAAAATTGCATAGCCACAGTTTGAATACTGATGGTGAGAGTGGAGAAAAGATAAATAGCATTGGATAATATTAGCCAGGAGGGATTTTATACAACAGCTTCTGAAGAGGAAAGGTCTCTTTGAGCCATGTGAACTCTGAATTGTAGTGGCAGTACCCTTAAAGGTTCACAGTCAAGGCCATTTGTTCTTGTGTTGATTCCTGTAGCAAAATAAGAAATGATTAGTAGTTGTTAGGCAGTGCTGTGCTATTTCTTCTTCTTCCTCTTCCTCTGTTTTGTCTGGTGGTTTGTTAAGTGTTATGGAGAGACAGTACGATGATAGTTAATACATATGTTTCCACAGTTAGAAATGGTAAAGAATGTTGTTTTCTTTTTCTTTCCTTTTTCCTTTTGGGACTTTGCTGTGGGTTTTTGTTTTATGTTGTTTTCTGAATGTTAATTGCTTGAACTCCTTTCAAGGAAATACCTCTCTTGAAAAATGAATATATCATTCCTAGAAATGCTGTCTGTTATGTTACCTTTCCTGTGTCTGTTTCTCACTTTGTTCATATTTCTGTCACAAGGCTCTTTCCCCGGGAATTTAGAAACTCGGTAAGGAAACAAATGTATTGATTTATATCTTTTTGCTAAAATGTGTGTCTTCTGAGGAAAGACCTGATATTTGTTCTGAGCCAGCATGGGGTGCAGATTCCCCCTGCCCTTAAGCATTTGAGGAGTTTACCCTCATTTTACTGAACTCTTCCCCAACAATGTTGTTCTCACCCCAACCCCAATAGTGTCTTCCCTCTTTTCCAAAAAATTTCAGGTGAGGAGTTGCCTCTCAAGCTTCCCCTCTGTCTGCACTCCTATTCTGGACATGTGGGGGATCCCACATGAACATGTCGGTAGTCTGACCAAAACTCTTTTTAGCTTTGCTTGAAATTCCTTTAGTGTTTTTGCCCTAGCAACAACCTCCAAGTTTCCTTCATTTTAGGTGAGATCTGGTGACAGTCTAGGGATACTCAGAATACTGCCCCACCCAAGAGATTTTATTAGTCTAATGGAACTCATTTGACTTCATACAAAGTTCTTTAAATGAGAAAGAATTTCAAAACACGTTCAAAATGTACTGTAGGTATAGAGCTGGTTGCAACTCTCTTCTGTTTTACAGTGGGCTGTTTTGGATAACACTGTCCCTGGCCACGTTGTGATATATTCTGTGAATGTCCCAACACCCTCTCGGCATATCCCTTTATCATCCCAGAAAATCCTCTGAGTGCACTTCAGGATCTTATTTAAACACATGTAGAGGGACCATTCGGAGTAACGTCCCCTCATGCAATAAAGGGACACTAGCCGACCCTGCACAGAGCATATGTGCGCTCTTTGGGGCCAGCAGTTGCCCTCCCCCCATCTCCTGCCCCAGTCTCCCCCACCCAACCTCCTGCCTGGTATGGCCTGATGCATTTGTCACAGGGACAAGAGTAAAACTTAGTGTTTAGTTGGTTTTGAGGATTTCTGTTTGTAGCAGTGTTACCAGTTAATCCTCCTCCATGGATGAAACACCTGAAGGAATGTTTCTTCCCTTCTCTTTTTCTTAAAGGGAAGAATCAGAGTTTTGATATGATTCTGTCGCTGGTACAGAAGGCGTGTGTATATGTGTGTGTCTGCCCATCCTTCCTGGGAGCCACAGCACACTTTAACACAGGTTCTTAGTCAAGATGTGCTGTCGGCTGCCAGCTGCTTTTCATCAGCACTGGATATCCTGATGGGATTTGGGGTTGTCTGAGAAATGCTTCACACCGTGGACAATATTGATCAAGTCTGTGTAAGGCAGAAGGAATCTCAGACCAGGAATCCTGGTGCTTTACTTCCTGCACCGCCACAGCAGCCCTCTGGCAAAGGGAGTTAGCAGCCAGCTCTCTGCTGCAATGCAGCACCACCAGTATTATGACTGGAACCAGGATTGCAGCTCTTCAGCCTAGTGTGGTGTTTTTGGTTCCTTGATCCAGGCCAGCTTTTGAATGGTGCTTTAGTTATTTTTATTCCAGTCCTGGAATAGAGGTGGGCTTAACAAACAGCCGGCAGCAAGAGCACTGAAGGTAGATTGCACGTTCCTTTCAGTAAATAATATAAATCTCATTAAACTGTTAATATTCCTGATTTAACTCCACTGTCTTATCCTTGCACACCACAACTCTTTCCTCTAGATTCTACACCTAGGTGGCCAAGAACCAATAGAGACATGATTGGTTACATATGACAGTTGCTCTAGGCTGATTCCTCAGCTTGAGCAATGTCATTTGACTGACCAACAGCCTTGCTTTGCCTCCCCAAGCTTCTGCTTGTCTCACTCAGTTCTCACAAGCTTCGGCTTGTTGCACTCGGTACTTTACCCCAGCCCTAACTGCGTCTTCTGCCTCTGGCTCTTCTGATCATCATCTGCCTGATCCACCTTTTGACCCCAGCCTGTCTTGACTGCTATCTCTGTCTCCATTACTCTTGCTTGTATGCTGTGCAATTGGATCCTGTAGCTGTAGTCCATTTTGGATGTTGGCCAAGGCCTGGCAAACCTGGAATAGAGCTGCCACCAGATTGTACCTAAACTGAAATTTCCAAGCAGTCATGGAGGTTCCTCCTCAGGCAAAACATCTTGGAATTTCAAATGAAGGGGAAGCAAAAGGAATTCAATTCGTTTAGTACAGGGATTCTCAAACTTGGGTCCTCAGGTGTTATTGGACTTCAACTCCCATAATCCCCAGCCTCAGTGGCCTTTGCTTGAGGATTATGGGAGTTGAAGTCCAATAACACCTGAGGACCCAAGTTTGAGAATCACTGGTTTAGTAGAATTAAATTTCCCTAGATAGACTTCTGGATTGTTCAATGATATTCTGTGAAATTGTTTTATTATTATTATTATTATTATTATTATTATTTAAAAATGTTTGTATAGATAGAGGCTGACATCCAGAGCTGCGTACCCATGCAGAGAGGCTGCTCTTAACGCAACCAGAGGCTTCCCAAGCCGCAGAACATACATGTGGAGGGGAGGGAAATGATTTGTGCTCCTCTCCCCGTCTCTGTAAGTACTCTCTACAATCAAAAACATGTCCCCAAGAGCCACACAGCCCACAGGTTCATATGTTTAGAAGGTAAAGAGCACATGTGGAGGCAGGGGAGAGCAGCAAAAGTTGCCCTCCTCCTCTGTGCAGGCACTTTGTTGCTCAAGGTTGAGTTAAGAGCAGCCCCTCTGTGCAGGAACACCACTCCGCTGCGTCCCCTGATTGCTGCTCTGGATGGCAGCCAGAATAAATGGCTTGTATCTAATTATGATATTATAGGAATATCAGTATCAGAAAGTTTATTAGCCTCTCAGAAGTTCTTGGTGGCTTCATGATATACAGGTCTAATTCTGAGTTTTGTAAACATGACTATGTGTATGATGAAGTTTGTAAATGCTAAGCATTGTGGGGCTTATTCTGGAAACATACAAGGTACAGATTGTTTTTAATGATAACTTGCAGACTCTGTAATAATGAAAATGATAAGTGTTTTGGTTTTTTTAAAAAGCTATTCTTTGTGGTATATGCTGTTCTTTGAATTTTTGGCACTCTGGATAGATTAAAGTTTTGTTACTCTGAGTTTCTAATGCAATTTCATTTGGTGTAATTTTTGTCATTTTGATCTGTTTCAAATTTGTATATTGTATTGGTGGCGGTGGGGGGAATTCAACAGAAGCCAGTGTTGCATTATCAGTTTGTTAAATTTGTAAAGTGCTTTTGGAATGCTCTGGAGAAAATACACTATATAAGTATCCATCATTATTGTAATGTATATTTGGAAGGAAGCTCCTGAGCAATTTGAAGGAGTGTTGTATGGAATCTGCTCAATTATTAATTAAGAATGGCTGATAAAAGCCAACTAATGTTGCATAGTACACAGTTACCATTACTAATGCATATTCATGGTATGTCTTGTATTGACAATGATGTGATATATTCTATCTGTGTCCAGATGCTATTGTTTTACTCTCTTTTCTTTTTTCTGCTTGAAAGCTTATGTATGTTGAATGGCATCAACCAACCAGTGTAGCCTGAGACTAAATTAATGCTCCTACAGAGTGCCATAACATGGAATTGAGAAGATACTTTGCAAAAGAGGTTGTTTATTTCAGAGGGTTTTTAAAAAATAATTGTTTCTTCTTCTCTATATATAGTAAAATTGTATCAGAATATTACATCAAACTGATTTCAAAAAGACCTTGCAGGACTTTTGATGTGAAATAGGCAATGTACCCAAGCAAGAATAGTATAATAGGGCTGATCTCTTAAGACACTGGGAGCAGACCATGGAATTGTGCACTCCTTTCTCACTGCCCTTTCCCAGAGTGATTCCCGCTTCCACTTTAACAATAATTAAGGAGCAGATTGGCACTGATTCTAACTGCAGTTAAAGCTAACCAGGTCACCTGCTTAAGCAGTATTGTTAAGTGGCAAACTCTGGAGAAGAATCCTGCTTAAGCAGGGAAACTGATTTGCTTTAACCATAGTTAACACGAGTGCAATTGTACCCTACAGAAGAAATTTGCTGAGGGGAGATATAGTAGATTGTTCTGAGGTCTGCTCTCAATCTTTTCCCCATTAAGCCTCAGCTCATGGAGTGATCTGGGAGCGCCCGATACTTCAGCATTGTGGAAACTGAGCAGATGTCTGAAGCTTTGAATGGGAAACCACTTGGAACCTCATATAGATGAAGGATAAGTATGTGTGTGCATGTGTATAGATAGATAGATAGATACAGGTCCTTTTAGTGGAATCTTTTTGTTGATATATATTTTAGACAAAACAGCAGTGGCTTTTAAAATATTTTATTTATGTTTTAAACCCACCCAATTTCTTATGACCCAATTCAAGAAAATTAAGTTGATTATCAAGGTTTTAGTTCCTCAGCCAATAATGAATTGATTAGATTTGTATAAAGAAGTAAATTCTAGGTTTATAATGACAATTGACTCAAAACCCCTTTAGGCATAAAGGTAGAGTGTGCCAAGGAGTCAGTGTTGACTCCTGGTGACCACAGAGCCCTGTGGTTGTCTTTGCTAGGAGGGGTTTACCATTGCCATCTCTCACGCAGTATGAAATGATGCCTTTCAACATATTCCTATATCACTGCTGCCCAATATAGGTGTTTCCCATAGTCTGGGAAACGCACCAGTGGGGATTTGAACTGGTGACCTCTGGCTTGCTAATCAAGTCATTTCCCCGCTGTGCCATTAGGTGGCTCCTTTAGGCAGAATTTCCAAGAAATTTAAAGAAGAAAACTATGTTTTACTTTTTTGGGAGCATTAGAAAGTTGTTCTTTGTGAAGGCTAAAAATAATTTAAAAACTGAGGCACAATGCCCCTGTGTATATGGAGATTCCATCAGATTCTTCTCCCCAATTAAAGAACTGCTGAGCTTTTTATAGCAAAACCAGAGCTGAATTCGGGATGCTGGAACTTCCGGGGGCCACATGGCCCCCAAACTCCCAAGCCAGCAGTCATATGGGTGGCCCCCAGGGAGGGCTTACTGATTATCTGCAGGGAAAGTGGGCTTAGCCCGGTCTCCTCGCAAACCCGATTTGGCTCTTCTCACTTGATCATGAAAAGATCTTCAGTTTCTCTAGCATCATCAAACCTCCCTTCCAGTGAATGGCCGCAAAGGAATGTTGGGTATGTCCGAGATCTAGTGAGTGGCTTATGTAGAATGCCCCTAGAATCTTCTGTAATGCATAGGATTTCCATAGGAATCAAACAAGGCTTCCTCAGCAGACAAATCAATGTGGAACAGGATCTCTGAGTGTAGGAAGGTTCTAACTTTCAAACATTTGGTCTTAGGAGTTCCAAAATTACAATTTCATGAACAGAATTTGGTCTGAGAAGTATTGCTGTGTTAATGTTGTGCTTTCATATGAACCTGTCTGTCAGTAAGATAATCTTTATAGGCCCTTCTCTGAGTGCCCCTTACCTCCTTAGGTGAGATGGGTGGCAATTAGAATGGATGATGATGATGATAATGATAATAATTATAATTATTATTATTATTGCTTTTCAACAAAAACATTCATAAAACAGTTTATATAGCAAAAAGAATGAGAAGATAGAGCTCTTTTCACAATCTGTGAGAAAAGCTCCGGGGTGGTCTGCGGGGAAGGATGGCTTAATGTACCTTCCCCGCAGACGATCTCTGATGAGCCCCTGGGCAGGTAGATTGCCTGCCCAGTTGACCGGAGGCTCACCTGACAGCTCCTCGGGTCAGGGGGCTGGGATGCACCACCGCACATACATCACCCCTCTCGCCGGAGCCCCAATAATGCACTGCATGCATTACTGGGTTTTTCCCTCCCTCCAAGTGTGCCAGCTGAAGCTGCAAGCAGCCACGGCTGACACCCAGTTAGGAAAATGTGGTTAAGGGAGCGCTCACTCCCTTAACCTCATTTTGCACAGAGGCTGTTTAGGCGGGTTTGCCACCGTGTAGCCACCAAGATTGGGCCTGATCCCAGTGGTTCACACAAGCATGCAAAACTGGGCTGGGCTCCCTCAGCCTGTTTTTGCACGCTCATGTGAATAGCCGCGATGGATCGTTGTCCCAAAGGGGTTCACAATCTAAAAAGAAACCTATGGGAGAAACTAGATCAGCACTGGAGCAGGTGCTGTGCTGGGTTCAGTAAGGATTGTCGCTATTCTCCTGCTAAATATAAGAAAGCCAATGCTTGAAAAGGTGTCTCTTTGCCCAGTTATGGAACTTCCTCCTAAAACAAGTTCTCCTGAAACCTTCATTGTTATCATGTAGGTACCAGGTGAAGTCTGTCCTGTTCTTGTGGGCTTAAATAACAATAAAAGCCCATAAGAACAGGAAGGACCATCATATTTCGGGGACATTTTAGTTCACTCCCTTTAATTTATCCTCTGTGGTTTTATCATCTTTTTCTGCTGTTCTTGCTTCGTTTTAATGTGTTTGTTTTTATGGTTATTATTAACTGCTTTGGGGCTTTGTGATAAGGAAGGGTATAACCTCAACAGAAATAATACCTACATAGAAAATGTTAGCCACAATTCTCATACCACTTAAGTCTTCCCTTTGGCTTTGAAGTTTGGCTTTTGTTCAAGTAGCTTGGAGATTGTGACTGTGAACCGCCCCTGTGGCTCAGTGTGCCACAGTATTTTCAGTAACAGAATTCATGACACCATCAAATCTTTTTGAGAAAAGATGAGCTGTGCTTGAAACTCTTTAGAGCAATGAATGTGTTTATCAGAAACCCTGGGTTTCTGTAGAATGCAGACAGTTGATTTATAGATCTCCAGAAAATTAGTTTGTTAATCTCCAGATATCTTTTGTTTTATGGTGAGAAGAGGAAGTACATCTGCAGCTCTCATTCATTCCAGTGGGCCTTGCTCAGGCGCTCTTCCTGCTGAATTGTGTCCACTGTGTGGATCAAGGGGTGTAGTTTGTGCAGCATCCAAAATATAGAAACATTTCAACAGCACTGCACCCCTTAAGTAGAGTTAACCCCCCCCCTCAGCTTTACATGTGTGCTTTAATGATAAATAAGCAGGAAACCATTACATCATCATCTTGTTGGCTTTCCCCCCTCCCAGCTGTCTTGAGACACAAATACTGAAAACCTGAGCATGGCCTTACAAATGAGATCATTAAAATTGTAAAAGGAAGAAGTACCACGTAACTCTAATAGTCCCAGGAGGGAGTGAAAAAAGAGAAAGCAGGAAAGTACTCCATTGTTACAGGTGCCCAGCTGACCATTGGCAATAGACTTGCTCAGAGGATTTTATGATTTCAGTCTTAAAAGGATAACCATTGATTCATGAAACAGTAAGCACATTTTCCTGAAGTATGTCTTCCTAGGGGCTTCCACTGATGGCAGTGGAGGTCTAGTTGAAGTGAATGGTTCCCAGTCTGTAGCTCATTTAGCAGCAGGTTTTGCGGTTTTGACTGTCAGTCTAACTTCTATGTCGACCTATTAGTTTACCACAATTCTGACTATGTGCCTCACTCAAATCATTTAAACATCAGAACCAGAGTGAGAATGAGAGGCCTTGAGCCCCTCCTCCTCCTCCTCCTCCTCATCCCTTATTGTTCCGGTTCCTCACTCCAGGGACCTTCTCTGAACCTGGCTGTCTGCACCTAGGCTGTGGAAGAAAGGCAACTAAGCAATGGAGCATGGGAGGATTCATCCCCATTCACACTCTCACCCCTTTTGAGGCAATGTCCCAATGGGTCTGATTATGAAAATTATACTGCAGCGCCCACTTTATAGATAAGTGGGGCGACCTTTGGTTAAACCAACATAGCTGTTGCAATCATGTCTCATTTGGGCCTCTGTTAGAAAAGACACATGAAGCAGCGCTTCCCCAGAGAGTTTTAATGCATGTGAAGGAACATGTGGGAGTAGGTGTTCAAATGGACAAAAGTGTGCTTTGTTCCTACCTGAGGGTAGAGAGTCCCAGCGCGGTGCAGGGACTGGGGTAAATCAGCCAGTGCATGCGCATGCATGCACGCACACACACACACACACACACACACACACACACACACCCACCACCACCACCACCACCACCACCACCATCAGTTAATGTTAATGGCAGCAACAAGAGTGGTACTCAGGCAGTTATCCTGTTTTCCCTGTTCTAATGACAGCCCTGCCTGAGAGCCTTCATCAGTAGGGTGCCCATAATCATGTACTGCACGCCCTCAGTTCCCCTGACCCCGGTTTGTGTGTCTCTGGATTCACTTAGAACTTGCCTGCCTTGTGCAAATTTATTATGCTTAGAAAAAAGATTTATATCCTAGCCTTAAGCATGTTTATGGAGAAGTTGTTTTCATCAGTTACTCTTTCTTCTAGACGCATCTATTTAGGATTGTCACCATGGTGTCAAACAGAAATTATGATGTCAGAGTTGGCTGAGGGCCAACTATACAAGTTGTGGGAAGCCATGTTTGTTCACATGTTGGCCCCATTCACATATGAAGTGGGGTTTAGAAGGGGTCTAGGTCCCCCCCCCCAGAAGGTATACGTGAATGAGACAAATCCTTCATTTCCTTATGTTTTTTTCAGGCACTTTTCTCCCTATGATAGCTCACTGAGAGGCACGAGGCCTCTCAATAGCAAGAGAGAGGGCATGCCCTCACCTCTTGCCTGTGGGCTCCCCAGAGGCATCTGGTGGGCTACTGTGTGAAACAGGATCCTGGACTAGATGGGCCTTGGGCCTGATCCAGCAGGGCTGTTCTTACATTCTTATTTCCAGTATCAGAACTGAGCTGGAAGAAAAGTGCCTGCAAGAATGGAGCATGGAGAGGTAAGATTGGGAGCGGAGGGGTGAGTGGGTGGGTGGAGATTCAGTCCCTCTTGCCATATGCACCTTTTGTTGTATACTTAGATCCAATCACTCATTTATATGAGAATGGCAGAGTTACATGAACAGCAAACCTGACTGAATCCCCTCTCCGAAGCTGCCCGGGATTTTCTTAGTCTGCCAGCCATGGATGTAAGCAGCCTCAGCTGGCAGACAATCACAGAAACGGGTTAGAAGAGTGCTCACTGTCCTAACCTTGTTTTGGAGGGTGGCCGTGGTGGGTTTGCCACTGAGGTGCTGCTGGGATCGGGTCTGATGCTGGCGATGCACGTGCGCAGGCAAAACCGGGCTGGGCTTCCTTAGCCCGGTTTTGCCTACATGTGTGAATAGCTTCAGTGCTGCGCGCCAGCAGCACAGGCCCCAGCTACTTCTGACTACTTCTGGCTGAAGAGCAAACGGGGTGGCAGGGAAGTATGCTGCCACCTCATAGGACATTTAAAATACTGGGTGCCGGCAGGGGGAAAGCGGAGGGAGGGGCAAGTGCACCCTCCCCCGCCCTTAAAGTGAGACGACTCCCTCACCACCGAGCCACCCCCACCTGGTTCCATGCACATCTCTAATCTCGAGCCCATAAGTGCAGTGTACAAAGAACAACAAAGCTTTTGTGTTCAAAAAGGTGGAGAAATGTTTGCATACAGTTTAGTATCTTCCTTTACCGTGGTCTCCGAATACATTGTTCTTGTATAGAAGGCAGGGACAAGCCCTGCTTTCTTGTCAGTTTCCCTGGTAAATCCCATGCCCATTTTTGCCCCCTGTTTGCCTTTTTGGGATGCCTTGTTAAAATTTTGTTAAGGTGAGGTGCTAGAGTTGTCATTCTTGAGGGCGTTTGGCTCCTAACCCCATCTCTAGAAGTTATATCCATTCCCCACTTAACTTCTCTCTAGTGCACATTTAGGTAAATGCATGCACATGAACAGTAGCACAGTATACAGTTCTGTATGGGCCATATACAGCCTGCCATTTTGAGCATTGCAGCTGCTGATGTATATTTTGGAATGCTGATGACTTCTTAGGGCTATGCACATGAGCAGCCTAGCACAGACTAAGGCAGCCCAGCCTGGGTTAGGCTGCCAATGCTCACTGCTGGGATCAAGCCCGATCCTGGCTCTGTCCTTGTGGGTAGCCCTTCTTTCAACCTTGGCCTTTAGCCAGGGTTAAGGGTTCAAGTGTGCCCTTAACCCTGGTGCCGGGGTCGTGAGTATGTTTGAGTTGCATGCAGCCTGAGCATACACAGAAATGGTTGCTTAGAGTGCCCATCTCACACAGATGCAGATGAATGCAGAGGCAAAAGAGGTGGTAAAATTTTGCCTTGCCTCACCTCTCTGGGGGTGGCGGTGGCAGGAGTAGATAACTGCATGGGGTGTGTGTGAGAAGAACATTCTCCCCCTTTACTTTAATTTTTTTTAAAAAGCTGCAGTGGCAGTTGCTGCATGGAGGGGGGCGACCAGGTGAGGGGAAATTTCCCCCTTTTGCCCCCTAAAGCAAATAATAATTATTAAAAAGCCGGCTGTGTGGCCGGGAATGGGCAACGGATAGTAGAGTCCATGCACAGTCACTAGGGCGGAGGGGAGGAGGAAGGAGCTCACGGCCTCACAGTGAGCTTCTACAGGTTAAAAGAGTTGCACTCTCCCCTCCTCACTCCCCACCCTCCCTGCAGCCAGCTGTGCCACGCCCCATCCCACTGTCGCAGCCAGTGGCGATCTTGCTTTAGGGGGCAAAATGGGGAACATAACTCTCGCCTGGTCTCACCCCCCCCCATCCCCACAGCTACTGCCACTGTGGCTTTTCAAAAAAATTAAGTAAAAGGGGGGAACGCTCCTCTTGCCCCTGTCCCCACAGCTATTGCCGCCGCATGGAGGCAGCTCTTTTTTTTTTTAGCAGCTGCAAAAACCTTTTTGCCGATCAATGGCAAAAAGGTTAATCGGCCCCTGATTTCACAGGGGTATCCCCCAAAGCACTACGCTCATCCCCTGCTGCACTGTGGGATATCTGGAGGCCAGGAGACATGGAGGCTTGGAGCAGTGCAGATCACCTGGGAGTGGGAGCTGCACTCCAAGCAGCTTTACCTTGATCGTCTGGGGGAAAGCTGAGTTGTGCCCTGCCTTCCCCCTCCCTGGACAAACATGAGAATAGCCTCATTGTTTGTCGGATAATTATGTTTTCCTAGAATTTATTTAACCACGAATAATCACCTTTTTTGACAGTTAGAGTCGTGGAGGATGGACAGTTGTAATGAATAGAGCACAGATTACCTCTACTAAACTGAACATTCTTTAAAGTGGCTCTCTTATATTTAGCAAGGGGAGACCAACTTTCCCTTTTCATTCCAGGATACGGTCCTTTGACAGTGGTGTCTCCCTTATATTTCTTTTTAGATTGTGATCCCCTTTGGCACAAGAAATCATCTTTTCATTCTATTTCTCATTCCTGTTGCTATATGTAAACTGCTTTGTGAAGATTTTGTGGAAAAGCAATACATAATTCTTAATGATAATATAACCAGTTTCTGCAGAGACTTTGGCAGTATGCAACAGTGGATGAAGTGGAGCTTGCAAAGTGAATCTTGTTGTGACAACAGGGCTGTTACATGTATGTCCCTGTTTTCACATGCTGGAAGTTATCTCCATCAGAGATCAACCTTCAAGTGTTCAGGCTGACCAAATGAGGAAACGATGTACAGGTAGGAATGTGGTAATACGTTTCTTCAAGAGCATATGAAAGAGATGCAGCCTGTGCAAGTGTGTTGAGTTAATTGACCAGACTCAGACTTCTTACACTACACAATTGTCTGAGTTTTTATTTAGCCTTTGAGGGTTCAACAACATTATATGCAAAAGTGTGTAAGAAAGCTATCTACTCTCTGGTACTGCCCCACACCACTTAATTTACAAAATTACCAAATGGTTTGCTTAATATACAAACTAGGCTATTGGGATTCCCGGAACTGGAATATGGGAGTCCAGTGTCCTCCCTAATTTTTTTCATTTGTGTGTGGAATGAGATTTGTTCTGGGCGGAAGTATCAAGGCAGTGTGTGCACATCTGAATTCAGAGTGGGGTCTTCCTGATTCAACCTGAGGAATCTAAGATTAACTGAGCGGACATCAACAAATTTATGAGTGCAGGCACGTGTGCACGCCTTAGAGGGAACACTGGTCCTATCTGCAAAGGCTAAGGATTAAAAAAAAAAAATGAAGATAGTTTAATTACTGGAAGCCTTTTCCTGATAATTTTGTATCACCCAAAAGGATCTATACCTGTCCCCTACTCCCCCCCTCACCAGCTCTTCAGGTTTTGGTCGATGATGATGATGATGATGATGTTATATGATTCCCCCCCCCCGATTATTTATTGTTCTAAATAATGGAAAATAATGGAAAAAATTGTAACACAGTACTGATAATATACCTTTTCCTGACTACAAAATATGAGATGCATTAATGTCCTGTTCTTTATACATGCAGAATCTGGCAAGCACTCTCTCATTGTATGTGTGCTTTCTAGCTCTGATCTTTGCACATTTTGCTTTCTCTGGGTTTACATCCAGGCTTCACGCAGCCAATGAGCAGAAATGTTAAGCTTCAATCTGTTGTTTGTTAGGGCAGAGCACCTTCATTGTTCCTACTGTCAGCTGCAGCCAAGTTGAAAATGAAACACTGAATTGCCCAAATGTTTCCCCTTTGATGCTCTTGATGCACCCTTTACATTTGGGATGATGCACTCCGGGTGACATAAATGTGAACTGTGTTTCAACATGAGAGATACTTGTGTTGTACTTATCTATATTTAGGAACAGAATACAATGGGAGCTGCTAAATTTGGAGTGGCTGTAGCATATGCGGAGATTGACAATATATATTCAGCTTGAGTTGTCAATCAGGCAGACATCTGTCGCTGGGGTAACAGATGGCACGATGTTCTAACAGGGTTCAGAGGAAATAGAACCAAAGTCTGTGAATATTGGGGCCAGGGAATACTTAGAAGTGAAGAATGTTAACAAAGCCTATGACCATAACATATTTTGTTGCCAAGTGAATTGTCATGTTTTCAGCATTTCAATATGCATGTAATTTATATTGCTTTTCTGTAGGAATATGCTCTGTGATGTTGAAAAATTTAAACAATTTAAACAGTACCATTAGTAAAGGGGGGGGGGAGTACAAATAAGGTGATTTAAACTGGAATGCCTGAAAAGAATGAAAATGGCAACAATGTAATCAAAGTTGTTGATTATTAAGAGTATTAAGGAGGATATGGAGATTGCAGAGAAGCTAATCAAGTTCCTTGCATCTGTCTTTATGGCGGGGGATACTGGGCGTATACCTATGCCTGAACTGAACTTCTCAGGAACAGAGGCTAAAGAACAGTCAGATAGAGGTGATGAGAGATGATGTTATCAACTGTCTGATAAAATTAAAAATTAACAAATTGACAGGGCCAGATGTCATCCACCCAATAGTCCTTAACGAACTTAAATGTGAGATTGCCAACCTCTTTGTAAAAATATATAACAGCTAACAGGCTCTGTACCAGAGAACTGGAAAGTATCCCATGTAAGACCGATTTTCAAAACGGGATCTAGGAAGGATCTGGGAAGTTGCAGACCTGTTCGCTTAACATCTGTTCCAGGCAAATGGATGGAAATCATTCTCAAGGATAAAATTGTTAAGCATATAGAAGAACAGTCCCTGTTGAACAAGAACCAGCATGGCTTCTGCAAAGGTAAATCTTGCCTCCCCAACCTTTTGGAGTTATTTGAGAGTATCAGTGGGCATATGGATAAAGGTGATCCAGTTAACATAGTATACTTGGACTTTCAAAAAGCTTTTTACAAAGTTCCTCATCAAAGACTCTTGAGAAAACTTTGCAGTCATGGGATAAGGGGACAGGTTCATGTGTGGATTGGTAACTGGTTGAAGGACAAGATACAGAGGGTAGGTATAAATGGACAGTTCTCTAAATGGAGGAAAAAAAGAAGTGGGGTCCCCCAAGGATGGGTACCTGGACCAGTGCTCTTTAACTTGTTCATAAATGATCTAGAAGTTGGGGTAAGCAGTGAGGTGGCCACATTTGCAGATGACACCAAACTATTTATGGTAGTGAAATCCAAAACAAATTGTGAGGCGCTACAAAAGGATCTCTCCAAACTGAGAGGGCAACAAAAGGGCAAATGCAGTTCAATGTTAACAAGTGTAAAGTGATGCATATTGGGGCACAAAAAACCAACTTCACATATACGCTGATGAGGTCTGAGCTGTTGGAGGGTTCTTAGAGTCATGGTGGACAGCTCATTGAAAGTGTTGAACCAATGTGCATCAGCTGTGAAAAAGGCCAATTCCACGCTTGGAATCATTGAGAAGGGGATTGAAAATAAAAATGCTAATATTATTATGCCCCTTTACAAAGCTATGCTGTGGCCACATTTGGAGTACTGTGTACGGTTCTTGTCACCATACCTCAGAAAGGACATTATCAGAGTCCTAGAGCACCTTCCTTATAAGGCAAGGCTACAGCACCTGAGGCTTTTTAGTTTAGAAAAAAGATGACTGAGGGGAGATATGATAGAGGTCTATAAAATCATGCATGGTGTGGAGAAAGCTGATAGAAGTTTTCGCACAGCACTAGAACCGGGAGTCATACCATGAAACTGATTGCCAAGAAATTTAGGACTGACAAAAGAAAGTACTTTTTCATACCACACATAATCAATGGAATTCTCTGCCACAGGATGTGGTGATGACCATTAGCTTGGATGCCTTTAAAAGGGGCTTAGACAAATTCATGGAGGACAGGTCTGTCAATGGCTGCTAGTCTGGTGGCTATAGGCCACCTCCAGCTTCAGAGGCAAGATGCCTCTAAATTCTAGTTGCCGGGGAGCAACAGCAAGAGAGCAGGTACGTCCTCATGCTTTGCCTGTGGGCTTCGCAGAGGGATCTGGTGGGCCACTTCGTGAAGCAGGATGTTGGACTAGACAGGTTTTGGGCCTGATCCAGCAGGGCTGTTATTATGTTAAAGTGCCACAAATAAAAGTAATTTAGTGACCCAGGAAAAACCTTTTGACCTTTACCTGGGTGCTTTCCAGACTTGCTGCTCATTAGCAGCAAAATGCCTCCATTTGGGCAAGTCACATTTGGAATGGAAACAGCAGAGGGAGCAGTCTCACAGCAACTAACAACCTGACAAAACAACAACCTTTCCATGTCAGATGTATGACGTCATAGCTCCATTCCACAGTGATTAAATTCGAAACAAGGCATTGGAAATGTGAACGGCACCCTGCTGTCCGCGTAGAGACTGCAGTGTGGGGATGCAGGAAGTGTGGAAGCACACTTCCGAGATGCGTCCTGACCCCGTTGCAGGGTCTAGTCTGGAAAGCACCCTGTTGGTTGAAATGTAGGCAGATCTTTGTAAGCAGGAAGTTCCAAAGTATAGAGATCACCATGGAGAATGTCCTGCTCCATGCAATAGTCTCCCAATATTCCAGTCAAGATGAAAGTCTGTGAACCAGAAACGATACACCTGCAGATACTGAAAATAAACATAGCCACATGCTGCTATGTGCACATGGAGAGAACCACCACAGTATTCTGCTGTGATGTTCTTTTCCTTCTGTCATCTGTCAGGCTGGTGCAATACAACATGCCTGGACGTTTCAGACAACATTGGGCCCTCATGTATAGTGATCAATCAGTAGCCTGCTCCTTACTAGGCCCTAGGTATGCAAGGGACATTTTGTACATTGCTAATTCTGGCTTTGCTCTTTATAGTAGGATTGCAATCCTACAGATAGTGACTGACATGCAGACTAACAAAGCACAAGTGATACTGGTATGTGAGGAGAGCAGGCGCTGCTGCTGAGTTCCAGACTAATAGAACACCAATGCTTGCCCACTTTTGATGACCTCCCTTTCCCCTGGAAGCACTCAGTGCCACCAGGAAATATATTCCTGAGGGCTGCACGGTATGGTATAAAATACTTCCAGGGGAAGGGGAGGTCATTGAAATCCACACACCACACATGTGAGCACTGGTTCTGCATTAGTTGAACCCATCGACAGCACCAGCACTTCTCACAAAGCACTAATGCTTTGTTAGGATGTCAACCACTTCAATTTATTCAGGCTGTCTTGATTACAGTGAATAAGCATGCAATGAGTAGCCAGGGACTTAAAGATTAGTAATTATTCATCTTCCTTGATAGCTCTCCAGTCTTTGCATGTAAGACCCACCAGAGCTGGAAAAGGGGTTGCCCTTCAGTTAGAGTAAATAGATAGTTTGGGCCCAGTTTTGCAGATTAAATTCAGGGAACTTAATGTTTTTAGCAATATGCTTCTCAAATTCTCTTTCCCCCCTTATCCAAAACTCCATACATGTGCTTCAAGACTCTACCTCTCTTCCAAATCCTCAGCCTACTAGGGAGCTTGGGAGGGCTGGAGTTTCCTGTTTACTGCTTTACTCCCAGGTTGCTGGGAGTCTCCTTGTCAGAGTACCAGAGAAACTTGCCCCTGGAGGGCAGTGGTCCCTCTAATTTTTTTCATCTCTGTGTGGAATGAGTTTTGTTCTGGGCGGCAGTATCAAGGCACTGTGTGCACACATGCATTTAGAATGGGGCCTCCCTAATTCAACCTGAGCGGGATCTAAAACTGAGTGGACATCAGAAAATTTGTAAGCGTGTGGTTACTATTACTGGTTACTGTTTTCTTTTATGCTTTGTTGTTGGGGCTAGGATATCTAGTCTGCTGGGACTCCCTCAGAAGCTTTCTCTAAATTTACTCATTTATTCTGATCCAAAGTATGAGTGCTCAGATTACCGACCGCTCCCCATTCTCTCCTCTCCCTGTGCTAGAAAACATTCACTAAATGCTTCTTTACCATTAAATATTGGGAATAAGGGTTTATTTACTACTATTAGATATGTGGTGGTGCTCAGTCACTTTGGCAAGTGTCCCAGAGGTGACATCTCTGCCATGCACACTGTTTTATTGATTCAGTGCCTTGGGGGGGGGGCTGCTTCCAGTTTACTGAGATGAGGAGTAGACTGCAGACAGTGGATTGAGGAAGAGGCACGCCGGAGTGTAGGCCTGACTGTATCATAACCAGTCCCATGCTAATTGGGCAAAGAGGCACCTTTTACCGTGGTGAGTCTCTATTTATCAGGGGGGAGTAACTGGCCCTATCCACCCCCAGCACAGTACTTCTAGTGACTGTTGCTGGTGTCTTATCTTATGTTTCATTTTAGAATGTGAGCCCTTTGGGGACCTTATTTATTTATTGTTTCTCTTTGTAAACCGCCCTGAGCTATTTTTGGAAGGGCGGTATAGAAATCAAAGTAGTAGTAGTAGTAGTAGTAGTAGTAGTAGTAATAATAATAGTAGTAGTAGTAATAATACACTGCAAATTCTATTATCCAGTCGTACCACAAACTCCAACTGGTGCCACATCTGGCATGTTCATGCTGCAGGCTGAGCACTTAAGTTGAAGATATGTTTTACCTAAGGCCTTTGGTCTTTGGGGGCTTTTTTATGGCCAGTATTAGTTACAGTTACTATTTTGTAGTAAGTCTCGTGGGAGGAGAGGAACTTAAGAGAGGCAGAGCCTTAATCACATTAGCAAGAGAAGTGTAGATAAAGAAGGCAAAAAGAGCATTTAAAAGAAAGGGAGAGAAGTTACTCTCGGACCTAATTCACAGCTTCTCTGTATAATGTGGATGTTTTGTTACACTTCGTTGTCAGAGCTCGGCCACATTGGACTGTACCACTTCAGGCTGCAAGTGATAGATGCCATCTCCTCGTATAACAAAACTCCCCACAGGTAAAGCCAAAGCACAGCACACCAGGGAGAAATGTTGTGGTGCATCCTGCTCCCTGCTGCACTAACCTTTCACCCATGGCGAGGAGTGGATTCAAAAAAAGGTGATCCTTCACCAAGCAGGTATAAATTTGGAGTCCTTGGGATCCAGTAAGGTCCTGACCCCTTTAGGCAAAGCAGTTTTTGTAAAACTTGGGTAGAAATGCAACCTCTAGTGCTTCAGATTCTGGTGGGGAAAGAAAACAACCCACTAATATATTTTCAGGGTTGCTGAGTCACCAAGGTAGGGCAGACTGCAGTGGGTGGACCAGTGGAGCTACTGCTGAGTGCTGGTGCAGAAGGCCGTCTGACACAGCTGCTTGTAAATCCTCTTTTTGAAGTAGGGCCATGTGAAGCCACGCGTTCTGTTTCTGAAAGGTGCTTGTATTTTTGTCTGGAATTGAGATTCAGTAATGGAATTTTCCTGAATGATGTATTTTGTCCATCAGAGCTGCTGATGTTTATACAAAATTATGTCAATACAGGCAGGGCTGTTCATTTTAGAACAAGGCACACTTGTTCTAGCTGTACAACACGCCCCATAATGTCATCTCCTCCAACACCCCCCCCCCGCTATTGATTGATGTCCTGGCACATCAAGGAGCACTGTGTAGATCAACAGTAAATATTGCGGTGTGTAATCTGTCTAGCTATTCAATTGAGGTAGTTTACAATGGGGGGGGGATGTTATCAGGGCCAAAGAAAGGCCTGTGCTAGGAAGTTTGAGCAGCTGGGGAAGTTTGAACATAATATTTATTTGACATGTTTTTATACTGCCCAGAACTTATGTCTCTGGAAGGTTTACATAATAAATGTCCTGAGATTCTGCAGTTGAATTGTGAGCCCCTTGACCTGAGGCCTGGGCATAAACCAGTAGGTTTCCCAGCACCTTGGTCTTTTTCAGACTGTAGAAAGGATCAGAAATGCACCTCTATAATTGCCAGGTAGTAAGAGTCTTTTGGATTGGCCATGCCTGATATAAATATTAGTAAGCTGGTCAACGGAGAAGAATCTTCTGCCCACTGTGCTCCAGTTCCAGCTGCAGCTCTTGACTCGAGGGACCATGGATTAGAAAACACTCATTCCAGGCCAGTTCCTGATATGGCTACCCCAGCTCTGCCTGAAACTAAGATGGACACTTTAAGCTGATTCACAGCAACATTTTTCTACTGGGGGCAGCTTTCAAGTTCCTCTTTTTAAGAGAGATTTTACATTCTCCATAGCCAAAGTTTCAGAAACTCTCAAGCTGATTAATAAAGTCCCCTGGGCCTGGGGTATACCCATTCACAATAATGGATTATTATCTGTGACTTCTGTGCAGTCCCACAGTCAATGGCAATCTGGAGAGGACTAAGCTAACCTGAGAAATGAAACGAGTTGAGTCTGGGGTTTTCAAAATGGGGCCCCCATATGCTGCTGGACTACAACACCCATCTGTTCAGTCACAATGGCCAAACCATTGAGTTAAGGGCTCAGCAACAAGCGATTGATAGGGTTGACTGATGTCAGGGTTTGACTCTGCCAATTTACTTTTATGTAGTTTTATCACCCTAAAGGATGATAAGCCAAATGTTGGTGTCCAGCAACAACTTTCAGGTTTAGGAGCACATCAAGCAAAATATTCACCCAAAAGTCCTGTCCCATTGTAGAGCCTGGTTATTGGTGGTTTGGGGTTTTTTTAATGCTAGGATTCTGATTCTGTTTGCACCATGACAGACCTGCACTAAATTCATTGGCTTGATCTTCTAAATCTGAAAGAGCCATTTCGAAAACAGCTATGAGGATAGCTGTGAGCTGCAAAAGCTCTATGCCCTAGGTTCTGTCATTTTCTGTGCTCAAATTTCCCCTTTCTTTTCCCCATCATATGCCTTCATCGGTCTCATCTTTAAGTTTTTCATTTGGCAAGGTGACTTGGCTTTTGCAGGCCCTCATATTTTAACTCATAACTTGGAAAATTGCTCTCTAAAGCAGCAGAATGCAGGGTGAAATGTGAGACAAGACATTGTGAAAATGAGAGAGGTTTTATTTCCCTGAGACAGTATCAGAGGGAGGAAGCAAGAAATTGCAGAACAATTTGCAGTCAACACAGAGGCAGCATTTCCAGAGATAATGGACTTACTGCAGAGGAAAAGTTGAAAGAATGCCAGAGAAAAGCTAGAGGACTACTGGAGAATGCTGATAAAATTAAAAGAGTCCCCACCAAGTGCTGCAGGATGCTAAAGGATGCCTGGAAGAACACTGGGGAAAATGCTTTGGAGATATTGGAATACTGGCAGACAAGGAATCTGATGCAGAGACAGAAAATACTTTGTAGGATGGACAAAACCTCCACTTTTAAGATCCCTTCTGAAAGTTTTACGCTGTTTATTAGGTGCAGCTCCATCCCAGAAAGAGCTGATTCAGCCCTGCTGCGGAGCAATGAATAAAGCATTTCAGAGCTTGCCAGTTGGCTGCCTGAAGGAAGTTGCATGGAGCCCAGAAAATGTTTGACTTCTGCTGCATGCAAACATATTTCTGAGCACCTATCTGTATGTGGGATCTTTTGTTGAAGGGATTATGATTTTAGCAAGGTCACTGCTGGTATGCTGCTGCTGCTACTACTACTACTACTACTACTACTATTACTATTACTATTTCTATACCACTTATAAATAGATTATACATAATCTTGGACAGAGGCGTAACTAGGGAAAACGGCGCCCGGGGCAAGCACTGAAATGGCGCCCCCCACCGCGCCCCCCCCGCCGCCCCCCCAACATACTACATTATACTTAGGTTTTTCCTCACAAGCGCCCGCCGCCGCTGCCACGCCAGGCCACTGACTGGCCGCCAGGTGCCAGCAAAGCAATGGGGGGGGGGCGCAGGCGGTGCAGAAGGGACCGCTCGTGGGGAAGGGGGCACCGACGCGCTCCCTTGACTGCTGCAGCGCTGCTGCACTGAGCAGGAAACATTTGTATTAACAAAAAATTAAAAATTAAAAAAAAAATTGGTCATGGCGGCGCCCCCCACATGACCAGAAAAGATGGCGCCCGGGGCACGTGCCCCCCCTGCCCCCCCTATAGTTACGCCTCTGATCTTGGAGCTGTGATTTTCCAGTTATCTGCATTCAGGAAACACTCTTCAGGGAACACTTTCCATTCTGATTTTGCTGTCAAGTCTCTATCTCAGAACCCCAGGGGATTGGGGGTGCATGGTCTAATGTGCGTATTCACACAAAACACTGGCCAGGTTCTTTAGACCATATGGTGCCTGTCTGTTTTCCCAAACTGAAGTGTGGGAGGAGAAGCTGAAATCAGGGAAGTTGCATAGGGGAGAGAGCTACCATGTTTGCCAGCATCTCAGCCCCACCACATTCTGTCCACTCCAAGTGGCTGCTTTTGATTTCAAAAACCAGGAGAAGTTCAGCCACATCACATTCAGTTTGGCCCTAAGGATTTTGTCTTGGCAACTTTGGGAATATTATTGTTGGGCCTTTGCAGGGATGGGGAGAAATGGTAACTTCAAGTGCAAGATAATATGTAATTAAGCCAATTGTGGATCTGTCACAGTTGTTCAGATCTATATTATACAGCGTAGAGAGATGTCTGTGCTGTTGAATAGAGAACATGATGCCAACTATAGATAATCATATGCATGGGATATGCTACAACAATTGGGAACTTCTTTGTTACAAGTAAATCACTTTGTAGATCAGCATCTCTAATGTGCAATACCAGCTTGTGGGAAGTCAGAAATATCTGTAGAAAAACATCTTTTGTTTCGTGCATCTCTGAGAAATGGCATTTTGTTACCCCAGGGGTTCGTATTTCTTAGCAAGTATTTCTAATGGTAGGTGGGCAAAACAGTGCCCAATTCTCTGCACTGCCCTTCTGACACTGGTACCCTACTTTGGGCATAATTCCAAGACCTGAATCAAGGGCTTAAGGCACTTCTGCAGGGATAAGCAAGGGAGAAATATGGGTGGGAGAGATGCAAAGCTGGTGCATATGTCCAGATATATGCCACACATATGTCCAGATATATGCCAGATTGACCAATGATCAAAAGGCAGCTTCTGATGTTCCTGTGTTCCACTGTGGAATTTCAGAACTGGATCTTATGCCAGCCATTATGGGTGGGTCCATAGCTCAGTGGCATCTGAACTTTGCATGCAGAAGGTCCCAGGCTCAATCCCTTGCATCTGCAGGTAGGGCTAGAAAAGACTCCTGCCTGAATCCTTGGAGAGCCACTGCCAATCAGTGTAGCCCAGAGTGGGCAAACTTGGTAGTTCAAGATTTGAACTACCCCTCCAGCTTTGAACTATAAAAACGATCATCCCCGGCCACAACTTATTGTGGCTGGGGATGCTGGGAGTTGTAGTTCAACAACAAATGGAGGGCCAAGATTGTCCACCCCGGTATAGACAATACTGAGCTAGATGGACCAAGGATCTGACTTGGAATAAGGCAGCTTCCTATGTTCCTGTGTGCTGATTGGTCCCTCTAGCAGCAGCTCACAGGCAAAGACTCCTTCAAGGCTCTCCTTCAGGAGAGACCGCAAGACTTATCTGTTTCGCCTGGCCTTCCAGGATTTTTAAATTGTTGTAAGGGGTTTTTAATGTACTGGGTTTTTAAGGGTTTTTAAATTGTCTTTTAACTGATTGTTTTATGGTATTTTAGGAGTTTTGTTTTTGTTGTTAATTGATCTTGACTGCTTTTGTTCTGTTTGTAAACTGCCCTGTGCCAAATTGGGAGGGGCAGTATAAAAATGCAATCAATCAATCAATTAAAAAAAAATAAGACCCTTCCCAGCCCTACCACCTGAGATCTCTTAAGCAAGGTACCAAGAGCTGAACATGGGATCTTTTGCTTATAAGGCATGCACTGTGCCATTGGGCTGTGGGTGGGTCCTCCCAACTGCTGCTGTTGTAGATACACAATTTAGTAGTGAATTTCTTTGCATACTGTAGTTGGAAGGTGGCACTGTTACATATGAATATTTGCCACCTGCTTTAGAACTGCAATTATGCATTACAGTTTTGTTGCCCATGCTGAGTATTTGCTTGCTAGGATTCACCCATTTAGACCCAAAAGGGATTTGGACCTCTGAATGAAAGACAATGTGGATATCTGACGACAGACATTAGTTTCAAGAAAGTTAAAAGTGATATGATGAGTCATCACTTCCCATGGCATATACCACCATTGTTTATTTGGTCCAATGGTCATGTCTAGCAAAACAGGACATTCAGGTTTTTCATGCAGAGATGACTGAGTCAAATATGTGTGCACAGACAGAGGCCTCCATCCTACCGTACTTGGGGAGAGAAACAATCACATAAGCCAAGCATCAGTGTGCTAAGGGCAGGGGGCAGGGGGTAGGCATGACCAGGGAAGGCCCATGCCTCATTGACAGAATGCATGCCTTATATGAAGAAGGACCCAGGTTCAGTCCCTGGCATCTTCTGTGAGAAGGATCTTGGGTTGCTGGTTTGGGAGCAACTTCTGCATGAGGCCTTGGGCGGTTGCTTGCTGCCAGTCAGAGTAACCGCCCAGAGACGTGAGTTTGGGTGGTATAGAAATATGTTAAATAAAAATAAATAAATAAATAGTAGTACTGGGTAGCAGTTAGACAAGCAGAACACATCAAAAGGGCAGTATCACAAAGCAGAAACAGAAAAGGTCCAGCAGGTGCAGAAAGCTAGTTGTGTGTGTGTGTGTGTATATGAACAAGCAAGGTGGATGGACTCGATCACGACAGCAGTGAATGAACCACTGAGAGACCTTAAAGGCCAAGTTGAAGACAGATCATCCTGGAGAGAATCTATCTATGTGGTCGCTAAGAATGGACACCGACTTGATGGCACTTAATCAGACACACACACTTGCTGAGAATAGTGGTGCTCAGTGGTAACCTGAGCAAGGCTCTAATCAGTCAGAAGCAATCCAGCAGAGTATTAGCTTACGTGATTGGGCAGGGTCTGTAATTGATATAGAACAAAACAGTGTTTGTGACTTGTCCCTGCTCAGCCTCCAGAGGCAGCTCTCCTACCTCTAAACGGCAGTGGTCAAATTGAATAAGTCAGCCCGGTCACCTCTCAACACCCCTCCTGGCATGTGACCCATAATGCTGGTGCTGCTATTGTCAACAGATGGCACATTTTCCATCGCCTGCCCTCAGTATAATCTGTCCGCCCTTCATTCTCCTGTTAAATTCTCTGCTGATCTTTTTCTTTTTCTCAAATTACAAGCAAAAGGTTGTCCGGTGTAACTGGGAGAAAGAAAAACATTGCAGGCTGGGTGGGTTTAAGGCCTCAACGTACCTAGTTAAACAAATACGCAAACGCTAGAAGGTGGCCAGCCTTAGCTATCACATCCACAGTCTTTTTCTTTCTAATCATTTGTAGCATGAGCTCCCAGACACTTTCCCCCAAACCCCCTTCCAAACTTCACCCCAAGGTGCCTCCTTCCATCTGCCCCCACTGCAGTCACCCTGGCATCCAACCAGAATTACTCAGATCTCTTGCTTTGCATCTAGGAGCTGTCACTGCCTATTCCATCACTTTTGTTCTATTTCACCTGCAGTGCTGCAGTGTTCCTCCACACTGGAAAGGAAGGGACTTTGCTTAGTGGAAGCCGGGCTTGCAGTTAAAATGTAAACTTCTGTGGATAAATTGAAGATAAAGTGAATAACATTCTCTTTTTTGGTCAGAGGAAAAGAGACTACAATTGTTACAGACTTTAGAAGAGCACAACACAGCAGTGAAGATGAATCAGTTTGCTAATTAATCAGCCAATAGCGGACTGATCCTTTTTTTAGGTATCTAGAACTGAGAGCCTCAAATAGGTGATGGCTCATGAGATTCTTGTCCTTATCCTCTGCTTCCTCTGCAGAACCATTGAGATTTCAACACATTTATTTATATCCACTGAATAATCTCATCTCATGTATCTTGGCACACCTTACAGTGGAAGAGATACACCATGCAGGTTATAATTGTTACTTATTGAATGCTTACTTACTGATGCTATACAAAGAATAAAATAGACAGGACTCTTCCAGAATGGCTTGCAGGCTACTAGAAATGACACAGAAGGAAGAAGGGATGTGAGGAGCAGTGTTCTCTCTAGTTTTTTTCCATCTGTGTGTGGAATGAGTTTTGTTCTGGGCGGCAGTATCAAGGCAGTGTGTGCACACATGCATTCAGAGTGGGGCCTTCCTGATTCAACCTGAGTGGGATCTAAAATTAACTGAGCGGACCTCAAAAAAATTGTGAGCACATGCACACAGCTTAGAGGGAACACTAGTGGTGAGGAGAAAAACAAGCAAATTCACAGCTCAGGAATGTTCATGTTAATATCCCAGTAGGATGGTCTGTGATTGTGTCTATCGTAGGAGGCAGAGGAGCTAGTGCCAGACAGGCTGATAGGAAGAAATTATGAGGCTATTCTCACGAGCGAGCAAAACTAGGCTAAGTTTTACTTGCTCATGAGAACAGTGGCAAGCCTGCCTAAATAGCCACCCTCTTAAATTTATTTATGTATTTAATTATTTATTCATCACATTTGTACACCGCCCCAAACTTTCATCTCTGGGAGGTTAACAGTAGCATAAAACAAGTTGAAATATATACAAAAACTTAAAACAATTTAACAATTTAAAAATCACCCACAAATTAAAACCTTAAAAATTTAAAGAACGAGCGAGCGCTGTTAACCTTGTTTTTCGGATTGTGTGTCCGCTGCAGCTGCTTGCAGCTGTGGCAGGTGCACTTGTGGGGGAGGGGGGATCCCAGAAAGGCACCACACACTCATGTGGGCAGGGCACCGTGTGGTGGCACTTCCCTTCACCCAATCCCCGGAGCTGCCTGGTGAGGCACGGTTGGACTGCCAGAGAGCCACTGTTCATCTGGGTGGGCGATCTGCCCGCCCAGGGACCAAGGCAGGATTGTCTGTGGGCAAATAAGCACTTTCAGGCTTCCTCCCGGCAAAAGTGGGTAGCCCTTCTCACTTGACTGTGAGACGGGTTTTAGTATGTATCTATTGATAGCAGTTAGCAGTTTATTTTATTGTTATTCACTCACTCATTCATTCTGACCAGTAGACAACATATTTTTCCAAGGAGGCATGCCGTGGCTTAGTGATATGCAACTGCAGGCCCTTGGGCAAAACCTAGTCCCTTGAGTACCACTAACTGCCCCGCTGTTACTAACTCAGAGAAGCAAGAGAGTTATGTGGAGTGGCAATAGGATTTGCTGGTAACTTACTTTGGGAGGATAGGTTTGACTAGCTCACCATCCACAAAATCCTTACTCAAAGTAGCTGCCCAGTAAAATTGGCTGCTGGCCAGGGCTGTAAGGCGATATGTCCCTTGAAGTTTTTCATTTGACCTCATCAAAATAGACGAGTGGGGATGTGGTTTGAGCAGCAAGAGAGGTGAGTGATGTAGAGTTTTTGCTGTACCTGAATGGGAATGGTTAACGTTTGTCCGGTGTCATTAGAAACGAAGGCAAGGTAGTTGGCCGGGATGCCTTGCCTTTGCCTGAACTGCATTTCATGTTGGAGTTGTAATAATCTCCCTCATTCAAACCTTGATGGTGGTTTTGTAATTTATCAGTTGAAATTCATTTGTAATGGTCTGTGTTCGTTGACCAGCATAAAGCTCCTCTAAAAAAACAACAACCAAGGATAAATTTTCTCATCACTGCATAATTCCCTCTCTGTTTTTTAATATGGTTGTTCTCTGTGCAAATTAATACTCTTCTTTCATATGAGAAGATGCAACCTGTATCTTCAACACAGCACAGAGTCCAGCTGGGTTAACATTACAATTTTGAGGAGTGAAAATGTGCAATAAATTGGCCATTCATACTGAATATTTATATAATACTTTGAAATATTCAAAGCACTTATATATTGAGGCAGTTCTCACATGCAGCCTAACCCAGGCTAGGGAAACCCAACCTGGGGTAGGCTGCGTGTGAGAACTGCTGGGAACGGGCCCGATCCCAGCGGGGCAGCGCCGCCTAGCCGAGCTTCTTAGCCCACCTTTTAGCTGAGGTTAAGGGAGTGCTTGCTGGGTGGGTGACTGGGCTTCCTGCTCCAGTCCTGCCGCACACAGAGATGGGTGCCTAGAGCACCCGTCTCCTGGGGGAATCCCCTAATGCACTGCACTTGGTATTGTGAGATACCCAGAAGGATTTGCATTGTGGGATTCCCAGAGGCTGGGACACATCCCGGCTCTCCAACAATAGATCAAGTGGGAGTGTGGACGGCTCTCCCACCAACACTTTGCTAATTGTCTGGGGGGAAGGTGAGTGAAGTCATGCCTTCCTTCCATCTGCTCGATCGTGTGAATGACCTCACTATTTTCTAGTAACCTTTATAACTATTCTGAAATGTCGGTCAGTTCTCTTTGCCTCATATTACAGATAGAGGGGTGACTGAGGCTTGGCTAAGGTTAGCAAATGAATTTATAGTTAATAAAGGATTTGAACCAGGGACTTTCTGATACATCTCTTCATTTCTTAGTCACTGCTTTTCTTTCAGTTTCATTTGTAACTCTTTCACTTTGGAGTTTTTCACTCCATTTATAGAGGCTTTTCTTGTTTCTTGCTCCATTTCCAGCCTTCATTTTACTTGCTTAGTTCCTTTGTCAGTGTGAAATAGTCTGAAATAATTCTCGAGGCCCCGTGGGCTACAGATCTTATATTCCTCGGTCCTTATTGCTGGTCAATGACCGAAATAAAGATATCTGTCTATCTATTCTTGGTCCTTTAACTGTTTTTCTTTTAAAATATTTATCTCTGCTAAGGTGTGCTTGTTTTGTTTTATTTAAATATTTTACTCCGCTTTTAGCACAGCAACAAAGCTGCTTGCAAGGGGAAAAAACATACAATATATCTATCAGCGTTGTATATCCTTTCAGCGAGGAGTTGGACTAAGCTACCCTGGGTCAGGGATGGCGGGTAAGTTTTGCTCTTACCACAATAATGTCCCTGCATGCAGTGCATTAGTTTCCCCATAGAATAATTCACTTATAATTGTTCACTTACATATGTAGGAGAAATAAGGGAGTGCCAGTGATGTGGGACTAAGCCTGCTCTTTGTCCCTGGTGAATTCTACTCCACTGACAATCAAGCCTGCTCCCTATCTCCATATTTCTATTCTTGGTCACTCTAGAGCTGGGGTAGGCAATGTTGGCTCTCCAGCTGTTGTTGAACTACAACTCCCATGATCCCCAGCCAAGGTTGCCTACCCCTACTCTAAAGTAATAGAATTATGGGAGAACTGTATGCCATGTGTAAAAATATAACACATAAAATATAATACAACCTCACCAACGACAAAGGTTCTGTTCCTGGAAACCCTCGCAGTTGGCAAATTTGTGGTAGACAAGACATAGAAAGCAATGGGAAATTGGATTATTTGTTTGTTTGTGTGTTTATTTGTTTATTTATTTATTTTGTTCAATTTTCATACCGCCCTTCCAGAAAGGCTCAGGGTAGTTAGGGGAATCACAGTCACAAAAAGACCAAATAAAACAGTTTACAATAGAAAAAACTGCCCCTGACCCCCCCAGATATCCCCCTGACCCTCAGAAATGACCCCCTGGACCTCAAAAAATCACCCCCCCAAAATCGTCCCTTGACCCCAGGAAATGACCCTCTGACCCCTGATGCCTGAAATTACCCTCAACCCCCCTTTTAAAATTTTTTTAAATGCCAAACTGTGGATACTAAGGTCACGGTTGGCAAGGGCGGTCACAATTTCCCAGTCGCGGATACTCAAATCCGTGATTGGAAAAACCGCGATAGGCGAGGGGTAACTGTACTTGGTGCTTTATATTATATAAATAAAATACATGGTACTTTACTTCTTCTTCTTCTTATTATTATTATTATTTTTACATTTATATCCCGTTCTTCCTCCAAGGAGCCCAGAGCGGTGTACTACATACTTAAGTTTCTCTTCACAACAACCCTGTGAAGTAGGTTAGACTGAGAGAGAAGTGACTGGCCCAGAGTCACACAGCAAGTCTCATGGCTGAATGGGGATTTGAACTCGGGTCTCCCCGGTCCTAGTCCAGCACTCTAACCACTATACCACACTGGCTTCATAAGCAACAAAACTACAAAAACAGGGTTCAGATCCCTTTTCTGAGAAGCTTATGCTTTAATCTTTGACTGTTGGGTGAGAAAGAGGGAGGTGAGGGATGGGAGAGACACAGATATCAAAGGATGAATGGAAGCAAATGTACACAGACATTCTTATGGTTCAGGTCTACATGGAAAAGAATATCATCTCCCAGTGCATTCCAGGCAGTAAAATGGTGCTAACTGGGAGTCAAGCAGTGCTCGCCAGGTCCTGCCAGAGATGCCAGGTCCTAATTCAAGCGAGAATAATACACTTCCACAATCTCATGCTGCTTTAGGTAAGCCACCTCTGTCTGAAACTTAAATTAACTTTTGTGGACTCCCCCTCCCCAATAAAAATAATCATGACCTACAACCCTTTCTAATCCCTTGCAACTACCCACTCCCTGGAATTCTAGAGAATTCCTGGGGCTGATCCCAAACCTAGTCCACACTCATTCCAAGGTGTGACAAATACAAGCTAGAAAATGGGCAGTTTCACACCATCGCTGTTGGGAATGATTTTTGTCATCTTAGTGCTCTCATAGTGCAGGGACCATAGTGCAGGTGGGGGTGGGCTTTACTCTTTACACCCCAAGCATTTCTCCCCCCTCCAAAAGCAAGCTCCCCAAAGTGGCCATTTGCTCCCAAAGGTTCCATTTGCTGCATTGGCACTTTCAGGGGGTAATAGTCATTTTGGGAGAGGGTGGTGGTCAGTGGGAATATGGCATCACAGCAAAGGTTTAAAATTCTCTTCCACCTGGGTCAGGGTCCCAGTTTGGAGTGGGGACCTCGTGGCTCTTATTTTAAAGAGAAAACATCTGATAGGTTTGATGTCCTGACTAATTTGGGAGTCTCTAGCAGTGTCATGCAGAGGTTTTTTGTTCACTAAGAATATCACAGAAATGCTGTGCAAGGATCTGGATGTTAGATTTGGAAATAAGACTCAGGTCCAAATGCCTAGTCAGTCATGAAGCCCCCTAGGTAGCCCATGGCAAGGCACTGGATGAAGAGAGAGATAATATTTAAAGAGAAGGCACGGTAAGTAGGTTGTTCACTCATGAAGGGAACTCAACTTCCTGCTGTCTTTATAAATTAAACAAGCAAAATGCTGAGTCAGTTGTTAATCTTGTCCTTCCTGCCATGCTTCATGTGGACTGTGTGCACCTTTTAAACACATGTTGAGGCTGTTCTCACAAGCAACCGAGACCAGGCTAGGGCAGCTAATCTAGGGCTTGGTTGCCTTTGGGAACTCGCAGGAGCCAACTGGTTCCCTACGGCACCTCAGCGGCAAACCTGCCAAAGAGGCCCACCTCTTAAATGAGGTTAAGGGAGCGAGCATTCTCTTAACCATGTTTCCCTGACCTTCTGTCAGAGCCGACTGCTTTCAGCTAGCACTGCAACACTGTCGGGCACCTGCCCATTGCTGGGGGGAGCCCCACACATATTCTCGGAGGCTGGGACAATGAGTCCCGGCCACAAAATGATCGTGTGGAGTGTGGAGCACCCTCCCACCAGGCTTCCAAGGATTATCTGGGGGAGAAGACAAGGTTTGGGAAGCCTTCCTGCTGCTCCGCCCACCTGGTCATGAGAACAATCTCATTTTTTAAAAAAATCACCATGTAAATTTATCCAATTATATATTCACCTCTTGACTTTTTTTTTTTTTTTTTTAGAAACATTAAAAAAAAAAATCCTGGTTAACTGCTTTAGGTTTTAGGAAGCGAAGTTGTGTAGTGATGTCATGGGTGCTGTCCAGTGACTGGCATCCCCATCTAGATTAAGATGCAAACTTGCAGAATCAGGGTTTGGTATGGTTTTGTTTGAAAAACCTGGAGAGGAAATTAAGGCTATGTACGGAACCGGTTCCGTTCACTCCCGGGAGGGTGCGGGGGAGGTTCTTTAAGGGCAGGGGAGGCACTGCCAGCCACCACCCCCGCTGGTGCTCTCGTAAAAAGTGGGCACACGGGACTGTAGTGTCCCTTCCTGCGCCCTGGTTAGAGTTGCCATGGAAGTTGAAGAGCTCCAGCGGGGGGAAAGCAGCAGGGCGGGAGCTGGCAGGTAGGCAGCACCTCCCACCCCTTAAAGAACCCCCACCACACCCTCCAAACTGGCTCAAACGCCAGTCTATGGAACCAGTTCGGCACTCCTAGAATGGAGCACTGAACGGTTCCATGCATCTCTAGTGGAAATAGCATATTGCTATTTAACACAGTAAAGGCAGTTCAAACCAGCCCTTCTGTGCTAGAAATATTAAGCCACTTTTCACTGATTAGCTTTCAGGTACAGTTGTAGTATGAATAAATGAGTTAAATATGTTATTATGGCCTGATTAAGAAAAAAGAGCCCAGGTTTTGCAGTTGGCTTGCAAGAAGAAGCCTGATGGAACTGCGAAGGCATGCTGTTGCTTTGGCAGATGTGTGTATGTGTGTAGAACCAACGTTGTTGCCAAACCTGTACTAGGTGCCTGCCTGCTGCACCCTGTTAAGAACATAAGAACAGCCCTGCTGGATCAGGCCCAAGGCCCATCTAGTCCAGCATCCTGTTTCACACTAGCCCACCAGGTGCCGCTGGAAGCCTACAGGCAGGAGTTGTGGCCCTCTCTCCTGCTGTTACTCCTCTGCAACTGGTACTCAGAGGCATCCTTTTGTATATTTGTAAATAAACAGACGCAAAACTGATATTACACAACGGACCATAAGAGCTGTGTGGTCTCTTCAAGTCTTGCTTCACAAGGACACTGATCATGTAAAAGGCTGTCCCTGAAATTTAATACTACTAGCTGTAGCAGAGAGTGCATAACAATATGATAGAAAGAATGTAACTCAATTCTGTTCTCTGTTGTGCCGGTTTTGGAAGCTCTTTTCAAGTGTTCTAATTGCATGGATGCAGGTACAGTGTTAGTGGAATCATGCCTCAAAGCTCTGCCCCTGCACTGATATAATTTCAACTCCACCCCACCCCACCCCCATTCAGCACCAGGACAGCGTTAGTCTGAACAGGAAAATGCCATTCTTTGGGAGAGAGTCTCCCTGTGATTCAGAATACTGGGGTACCAGCTTTACTCATCATGGAGATGATGAGGCGAGTCTCACGATCAGTGAGACTTGCCAGGTGGGGTTAGGTGGAGAGAGTGGGCTGAGCCTGCTCTCCCCGCAGACGAGCAAGCCTGCAGCCCTGGGTGGCCAGATCAGCCGCTCACATGACTGCCGGCTCCGTCATGGAGCCGGTGGGGGCTGCGGGGATCGGGGGGCATGTGGCCCCCGGAAGTTCCAGGATGCCTCACGTGAGTGTGCAGGGTATACTGGAGCGACCCCCGAGCCCAGGAGGCTCTGGCAGCCGCCCAGCCGGGGCTCCACATGATGTTGCTGCGCTCCGCAGTGACACACGAGCAGAACGCTGAAGTTAACTGAGTACTCACTCCGTTAACCTCAGCTAAGGCGAGGAGTAGTTTTGACGGTTTGCTGCCCGGAGCCGTGCAGCTCTCGTGGCAGCACTCGATCGCCAAAAAGCAGGCTAGGCTCCTTTAGCCCGCTTTTTGGTGATCGTGAGAATCGCCTCGATCTCTCCCAAGGACAGTGCTTGTCTCTTCAGACAAGTGCTATGTTATCCTCATGGTGAGTGTAAAATGGGGTTTAAAATCAGATCAGCATGGGGACGAGGCTTCAGAGTACTGTATCTGAATACAGTCCACAGAATTAGAATGCCTGGATATGGCTATCGTACATTCAATTGTTTTCATCATATGATTGAAGGAAAAGAACCTAGCCCAGTCTCTGGTAAGTGTGGTGACATAATCAGCTGTGGATCTCATCTTGTCATAGATCCATAACCAAAAGGTTATGTTTCCTGGCAATTGTCTGGATTGTTAAAGAGAATTTCTGCAGGCATTTGTAACTTCTGGTTCTCTTTACCTCATCTACTTCCTGTCCTTCCATTAGTTTGCTTCTGACACAGTCCCAGAAGACTTATAAGTACTTCCTTAAAGGTCTGCACCAGGCCTGAGCAACTTGTGAACCATGGAGCCCTTTGATTCCACATATGGCCGCCCGCCAGGAGTTCAATAAATCTCCTGATTTTGCTGCATGCTTGCAACTGCAAAAGGGGGAGGAGGCTGTTAAGTACCTGGCAGACCACAATAGATGACAGATGGGCTATGCTTAGTACAATGAGACACCAGCAGTGCAGATCTAGATTGCACAGTGCTTCTTTCTATACTGAACAAAGATACGTGTTTATTTTTACTTCTACAAGAGATGGGCAGTTTGAGCGGCAGCCTTAAAAGACTAATACTCACATTGCCTGCTGTCTACCCAGGTTTAAAATACTATATGAGACATCATGTGTATTTTGTACTGCTGGAATCTATATTCTGGCATTCCAAAATACAGATGCTGCTATACATTACCGATATTTATATACTGCTTTTCAACAAAAAAGAAATAAGAAAATGCTTCCTGTCTCATAAGGGGTCTATTTCAGGCTGAACAGGGACAGTGACTCTCACCCTTCTAAATCTAAAAGAGGCACCACCACAAAAAATACATGGGGTAGCATGTAGAGCGGTAATTTGGATGAACTGCTCCCTCTGTACGATAAAGGACCATGCTGGGAGGATCAGGAGAGGCCCATTCTTGGTGTATCCCTCCCCCTTAATCATCTGGGCCAGTTTGGGAGGTGGTGGAGACCAGATAATCAGAACCAGCCCCAGTAGGTTATGCTGCCTGGTGTGAAGCCATAGTGGACCTTACAGTATATGTAGAACGCACACGGCTTGTTCATATGACCATTAACTGGGTAGGACAAGTGTCCTGCTCAGCTTTGGGAACTGTGCATGCTCGTGATTTTTGGTAATGTGTGAATAAATATCAAAGCAGGAAGTGGAGAGCATGATCATCTGCTAAGCATCATTCTACCTCATGCAAAAGCTAGAGACACCATCTGGTTAGGGCATGCTCATCCTGCTCAGCTGATGCTTAGCAGTCAATCATTCTCCTCCCCGCCTACAACTTGATTTTTACTCACACATGACAAAAAATCAGGAGCACCCACAGCTCCCAAAATTGGGTAGGACGCTTGTCCTACCTAGTTAACAGACATATGAACAAGGTTAAGGTATTCCCCCCCCCCACATCCTTGTCCTAACATCTGTAATAGTAATAGTAATAATTTTATTTACAGTCATTGACCAAACAGAAAATGGAAACTAGCAAGCATTAAAATGTGTGTGTATATATATATATACAATTTAAAATTGGGATGATATCCCATTATATCTTTTAAAAGCAATATAACTAAACTTAGCTACAGAAATAGTTTCTTGCCAACTTTGCTGACAGTGCTAGATATTTAAAAAGAAACTAGAATTATTACTCTGATGAAAATAATTTTATGTATTTATTTTGACATCTATAGACCACTCTTCCTCCAAGGAGCCCAGAGCGGTGTACTGTACATGGTTATGTCTATCCTCACAACAGCCCTGTGAGATAGGATAGGCTCATAAACACATGACTGGCCCAGAGTCACCCAGTGAGCTTCATGGCTGAATGGGGATTTGAACCTGGGTCTTCCCAATCATAGTCCAACACTCTAACCACTATGCCATGCTGGTTTGATCCACTGGGAACTATTCTACACTAGGGCTGTGCAAACCTGTTTGAATTCAAACTGGTTCGGTTCAATGGTTCAAATTCAAACCAAACCAGCCATTAGGTTCGAGTTGCCAGTTTGAATTTGAACCAAACTGGGGGGGGGGGGGCGGGGGCGGTTTCAATTCAAACTAGTTTGAACCTCCCAAAGTTGGTGGGGTGGTAGTTGGCACCCATGGGTGCCTACCACTCAACCCCCAAAGCAATCAGACACTTGTATGATTTTTTAAATGAATTTTTGAAATGTTTTTAATTATTTTTCTCATGGTGTATAATGGGACTCAAACCATCCCATTATCCCCTATTGTGGAGCACCTAGGGGCACAAATGTGGGGTGTGTAGTAGGCACTCAGGGGTGCCTACCACCCACCAAACCACAAACAAGCCAATTGAACACTCCTCCGATAATTGGTGAATTTTAAAGGTATTTTTTAATTCCTCATAGGGAATAATGAGGATTCCAGCAAATGTATAGCTTCACGTCGGGGGGAAAGGGGTGGCCTAGAGTGGAGTGGGGGGGGGTGGTAGTGCCCAAGGGGGGCAAGGAAACTACCAGAATTATTTCAAAGGAATTGGGCAAAGGACTGATTTTTAAGTGATTTTTGAAGTTTACGCGTCTTTAAAGTTTTTCTCCATCGGGAAGAATGGAGGTTTCTGCAGCCCCATAACTGCACTTGAGGGGCACTGGGGTGGCCCAGAGCGAATGGCGGTGTAGTGCACGGAGGGTGCCAGCCACCCCATGGGTTGCTAACCCATGGGGTACAGGGTTTTGTTGTTTCTGAGGTGTTCTGAGTGTAGATTCTCTGGTAGCAAATGAGAGTGGATTCACAGTTTGTCATTGAAAATCTGAACCGAACTGGGCAAACTGGTTTTGTGCACATCCCTATTCTACACACATAAATGACTATGGCAAGTCTTGTCCAAACGATGCCAGTTTTCCTCCAGTGATAGTGATGTTAGGCACGTGACCAATGGTAATCTCTTCTGCCATGTTTATTAAATTCTGTCGCTTACAACTCTTTAGTTTCTTAGTTTCCTACCTTTCAGGCTCAAATTGCACATTACACAAAGTCCTGTGTTCCTTTCCTCCATGGTGTTTTAAAAACCCATATTAGCCTGGGCAGACTGCAAATCTGAACAGAGAAAGGGAAAGAGAGGCTGTTTGACCATTTCCCTTCAGGATACTTTTCATCTCAAAACAACTTTCTCTAAGCTATTTTTTCACCCACAAGGGAAAAGAGACAGGGTCCTCTCCATAACTTTCCTCCTGTAAATGAAAAATCAGGTTGGGTGGGAGATTATAATCTGGAAAATGCCCTGAGGGTAAAGGATTAGGTTCTTGCTGCTTGTACTCTGATTCAGTGTTGACTGATTTTCTTTTCTTTTTAAATGAGGTTGGTGGTGGAGGAGCACAAAACTCTAAGTAACATGTCGTTTGAGCCTTAGTTTAGCCATTAGCACTCTGTGGCCCCATAAGCCAGACACTTTTACCACAGGACCAAACAACAACCTACTCCATCTGAGCGGCTAACAGTCAAAAAGGGTGTGTGATAAATGAAATCTTTGTTTCCAGTTGACTGCAGGTCTGTGCAGCTGAGGAGAGAGTGGAGAGGGGGGGAATATGCCTTAAATCATAAACCGTTATTTTGGGTCTGTCTATTTTGGCTGTTTGCAAAACTATTTTTTGTTGTTGTTGTTGACGTCAGAATTTGTGGCTTTGAATTAAAACTAAGCTTCCAGAAAAACACAAGAATTGGGGAGATGGCATGCAGGCTTTTGGCTGTGTAAATTCATTTTAAAATGGACTTTTGCTCCTTTGTAAAGGAGTAGCTTTATAACTTTGAGATCTGTAAACAATGGTGTTCATGTTGAATCTATTAATGAAGCAGAATTAGTGGGAATGAAGTGTTAGGGTTCCAAGTTGGCGGTAGGGGTGTGCAGAAATGATTTGAATCAAACCTGGTTTGATTTGAACCGGCCTGGTTCAACCAGTTCAAACTCGAACCGGCTGGTCTGAGCTCAAACCAAACCGGGCCTGATACAGATCAAACCAGTTTGGCCCGGTTCAGCCAGATTGGTCTTGCTTGTAAATTGCAAATTGTGTGGTGACATAAATGGACTCCGTGCATGTGCCAGAGGCTGGAACCGGACCACTCGCTGGCCCACGGTTGTTGTTTTTTTAGACTGTGAGCCCTTTGGGGACAGGGATCCATCTTATTTATTTATTATTTCTCTGTGTAAACTGCCCTGAGCCGTTTTTGGAAGGGCAGTATAGAAATCAGATAGATAGATAGATAAATAGATGGTGTATGTGTGGGGGATTGCCGGTGGGGCCAATAGGGGCCGCCACCACTTCCATTAAGGTGCCCTCTCGACTGCTCCCAACCTCCCCTTTTTTTGTAGGGAATTCGCCTTGGCTTGTAAAGGAATCCATAAGGAATCCTTATGGGTTCCCCTTTACAAGCAAGGCACTTGAATCAACCTGGTTTGATAGCACGAATTGAACCACCGGCCAGTTCTAACAAACCGGTTCACAGCTCATAGTGCAGTCTTGGGTAAATTTTTTGTTTTGTACTACAACTCCCATCATCCCCAACCACAATGGCTGAAGTCCAGGGATGATGGGAGTAGTAGTTTGGTCCATTGGCAGCAATAAAAAATTGATTGATTGGTTGATTGGTTGGTAGATTGATTGATTAGTACTGTAGTCCAAAAAAACAAGCAGTAATAGTGTAGTCCTGGCAAGCAGTAGACCAAAATCTTACCAGTTTTGTCCACAGCACCAGAGTTTCTTCATTAATCCTGGACTCCCAACAAGACATCCAGTGTTGCTGAGAGGTGGATGAACGTTTTCTGTGGGTCCCATGTAGGGATGTGCAGAACAACCTTCCAAGATACATTTCTCATCTTATCAAAACTCTTTTTGCTTACATCATATTTCCTTGGATCTTTCACTCAAGGAGGAACCTCAGAATTTGATGCAAAGATTTGCTTTAGGTCTTTAGGCAACCTAAGGATGTCTGTACAACTCCTTAGATATGTGGTCTTAACTGATATGTGGTCTTAGATATATGGTCTTAAATGAAAATCTTTGGGCTTCCCTCAAAATTCTTTAGATGTTTCACATAAGCAGAAACCTCTAAATCCTAATCAAATTTTCAATTTAGGTGAAATTCAGTGCCAACTCTAGTTAGAAGATCCACGAATAGGGGGAATCATGTTATTTTTGGCTTATTCAATGACATACTTGATTAATGCTAGAATATTTTGCCCTTTGATTTTTTTTTTTAAAAATATACACTAGATTAACCAAGCACTGGGTCTTGGCATACCCATGGCTTGGTGAGAAATTAGCCTGAGAAAAACAGCCGTTTCTATTGTCAGGGCTGGGTGTGCTGCAGCTTTATTCTCCAGTGTCAGCAAGATCAAAGTGGCTTCTCTTGGATTGAGTGACCTGTCATTATACACACATATGCCTGCTAATACCCAGGCTGGTTAGCTCTGCCTTGATACTACTGCTATGTTCTTAATTGGTGATAAAAAGGACCCTGCTTTGAACAAGCACTTAGTGCAACAGACATAAAAGTATTGTAATGTTCACAGTGTGTTTCCAGGCTTTCGCTGAACAATCATAGTACATAGGAAGCTGCCTTATACTGAGTCAGATCATTGGTCCATCTAGCTCATTATTGCCTACACTGACTGGCAGCAGCTCACCAGGGTTTCAATTTCAGGGGTCATTCCCTGCCCCACTTTAAGATGCCAGGATCAATGCTGGGATCTTCTGCAAAGGTTCTACCAATGAGCAACAGCTTCATTTTACTTACTTACTTACTTACTTACTTACTTATCAAAGTTGTACACCGCCCCAAACTTTCGTCTCTGGGCAATGTGTTCTTTTTGTAAAGTAAAGTGTGCCGTTGAGTCGGTTTCAACTCCTGCTGATCACAGAGCCCTGTGGTTGTCTGGTAGAATCCAGGAGGGGTTTCCCATTGCCATCTCCCACGCAGTATGAGATGATGCTTTTCAGCATCTTCCTAGATCGCCGCTACCCGATATAGATATTTCCCATAGTCTGGGAAACATACCAGCGGGGATTTGAACCGACTTACTAGTCAAGTCATTTTCCTGCTGCACCATTAGGTAGCTCTCCTTATTTCAGCTGTACTGTGCTTGCCAAGGGACGTAGCATCTTATTCTCTCCCTTGGCTTGCATCCATTGAAGGGAGCTGCTCCATCATGGATGGAAGGATTCATTGGGATCAGAAGCTGCTTCAAGAGCATATCTCTATATAAAAAATTGTATGTCTGTTTGTCTGTTCCCTATACATTCCCACACCCTTTGAGCTATCACGACCAAACCTGGCATAGTGACTTCCTAGGACCCCACAAGTAACATAGGGTAGCCGGGAACCCCAACAACCACCTTGCACAAACAGACAGATGGATATATTACAGGTATAGCCACAAAAAGGATATGGATGCAAGAACAAAGAGAAACTCGCACCATAAGCCCAGGCAACGCAGGGTACTTAAAGCTAGAGCTTGAATATTGCTTCCAGAGGGAGGCCTTTTTTCTGCTTGTAGTAATTTTTTGTGGGTTTCTTTATGGTACACATGTTGCTATTTTCTTTCTGCACAGTGTGTGGGGTTTTTTGGGGGGGACATTGCCATTTGGTTGTCTGCATCATTCCTCTCACTGTCACCACTTTCCCACCAAGACTGCCCTTTTCAAAACATTTAAATTCTGTTGTTGCGTATTTCATATTTATTAAACTTCCACAGTGTAGAATCCAAGGGAAAGAGTTGTGGGATGCAAGGACAAGGCAGTGCAGTGGAATCAGGAATATTAATAGTTTAATGAGATAGATATTACTTACAGCAAGGCAAGTGCAGACTGCCTTCAGTGCTCTTGCTGCTGGTTGTTTGTTAGCCCTGCTTCTACTCCAGGATTAGAATAAAAGTAACTCAAGCCACATTCAAAAGCTGGCCTGGATTAAGGAATGGATTAACCAAAAACACCACACACAGCGTGTTCCTCTTCTGCCAAAGCTGCTCTGACTCTCCCGGAGCTTGGAGTGGGAGAGGGTTGTTGTTTAAGCACAACCATGCTGGTTAGAGGTGCCTCCATTTATCCATATATATTTTTAAGACCCTTGGTGGGAGAAAACATCGTTCTAGATAACTTCGTCAGTCTCTTTGAAGCAAATGTACAATGTCTACTGGGTCAGTCTTTGTTGACACACATGTTTACACTCTCAACACTCTAAAAGATAACTGAGGCAGGACTTCCGTTTGCAGAAGCTGTGATTCTCATTCAGCAAGTCTTACTATTCTGTATACTTGAGAGTTTTATCTTTAATGACTTTTCACCCATTTACCCAGAGCAGAGTCGGAGATGGAGTTCCAGTGCATCAACCTTTTGCACCAACTATCCTAATGACCACTAGAGACACTGGGAGTCGAGGTAGCTAGTGAGGGTCTCGGGGCGGAGCCACCATTGAGTGAATGGGTTCAACAAACCCGGGCTGCTGCCCCTCAGGGGCCGTGCCTCATGCCCCAGCCATGCCCCCTGCATCTGATGTCAGATGTAGGCCCTGTTTGCAAGCAAAATCCCCTGCCAGCACCACATTCGCGGCGCAGCCAGAGCGGATCTCCCTGCCTAGGGAGAGTCACTCCCGGTCATGATGTGAATGCGGTGCTAGCCGGGGATTGTGTTCACAAACGGGGCTGCGCAGCCCCATTTGTGAGCTAAACTGGTGCCACGTTGGCAGCATGGCTGGGAGCGACTCTCCCTCCCTCTCCTCTTAGGCAGGAAGACCCACTCTGGCCGTGCTGGGAATGCGGTTCTGGATGGGGATTGTGCTCACAAGCGGGGCCACACGGCCTCATTTGCAAGCAATGCCCCGCCCCTGTGTCTGACATCTGTATCTTGACACAGGCCACCGCTGGCCTCCCTCCGCCCCTGGAGGGTCTCCTTACCTGTCCCTGCTATGCTTCTACTCTGTGATCCCTGCCTTGACTCCTCAGGTACTTCCTGTAGAGAGGCAGTCCTCTTCCTTTCCTTTTACAGAGTAGATGGAAACATCTCTCTCTCTCTCTACCTATTCACTGATAGATAGGACTAGGTCTTTCCTATCCAAAATGTACTTACACCAACAAATCTATTTCGTTGTTTATTATTATTTTTATTTTATTTTATTTTATTTTATTTTACACAGTCAGGTAGGTGTTATTGACTGGTTTGTTTTATCCAGACATCGAGTCCTTCCCAAGGACCTGGGATGCCAGAATTTTATTGTCAATTGTTATAGATATCGTCGCAGAATATAGGCTGTTCCCAGTAAAGCTGCTTTTTGTAATTGGCTGATGGTGATTTCTGTGGCCCCTATGGTGTTGAGGTGCTCTTCAAGGTCTTTTGGGACTGCACCCAGGGCGCCAATTACCACTGGGATTATTTTGGTCTTTTTCTGCCACAGCCTTTCAATTTCCATTTGTAGATCTTTGTATTTGGTGATTTTTTCTATTTCTTTTTCTTCTATTCTGCTATCCCCTGGTATTGCTATGTTGATTATTTTGACTTCTTCTTCTTCTTCTTCTTCTTCTTCTTCTTCTTCTTCTTATTATTATTATTATTATTATTATTATTAATTCGATTTCTATACCACTCTTCCAAAAATGGCTCAGGGCGGTTTACACAGAGATATAATAAATAAATAAGATGGATCCCTGTCCCCAAAGGGCTCAGAATCTAAAAAGAAACATAAGATACACACCAGCAACACTCACTGGAGGTACTGTGCTGGGGAGGGATAGTGCCAGTTACTCTCCCCCTGCTAAATAAAGAGAACCACCACATTAAAAGGTGCTTCTTTGCCAAGTTAGCAGGGGTAGTTTAGATTGTACAACAATCCCCATGTGTGTTCTGAAAATAACTGCAACAACTAAACTGCACTCTATTCTGTAAGTGGAGTGGGTAGCTTCTTTTTGGCGCTTTGCTAAATAAACACAAACCCCAACAGAAGTTGAGCTAACTGGCCTATATTTCCCTGAATCCCCCTTTAAAGAGCAGTGTTACACTCATGACCTTCAAGTCTCCTGGTATGAAATGTGATTTTATGGACAAGTTATGTATTTTTGGTAGAAGATCAGCAATTTCACATTAAGAATTCTTGGTAGTTGTCATCCAGGTCTGGTGATTTGTTAATTTTTATTTTGTTAATAAGCTGCACGGTTTCATGACTTTAAGCTTTTATTTGACTGATTCTTCCCTAAAAAGGTAAGTTAAGACTCAGGTATTTGTCTTGCATCTTCCACAGTGAAGACAAATGCAAAGAATTCATTCCGTTTCTCTGCAATCCCTCTATCCTTCTTTAGCACTCTATTTTCTCCTCTCTGTTATCTAACCATCCAACTGCCTCTCTGGTGGGTTTCCTGCTTCTAGATGTATTTTAATTTTTTGTATTCCTTACGTTAATAGCAATATGCCCCTCAAAGGCTCCCCACCCCACTTGTCTTAATTTACATTTGTTTTGCCACAGTTTTGTGCTTTGTTTTGTTCTTACTGAATCCACACTGGGTGTCTTTCCAGTATATAAATTACAGTGTCAGTAGAAGTGCAAGGGAATTCTGTTACAATGTGAGAGAAAACAAGGGTACCCGTGAAACTTAATTACGTATATCCTCCATCACAAGAGCTTGTTCCATTGCAGAGGTCTCTGGGAATTATATAACAGTGTCAAGGGAACAGGTCACATTACAAAGTCAATAGAAGCCAGTTGGAAGTGCATAGCTATGCAACAGGTCTTTAGTGTGTGTTTGTATGTGGTGATGGGGGGCAGATAAAGTTACCCTGCCAGCTCATTAGAAGCTGCAGTGCATTGTGATAGAACTCATAATCTCTGTAAATCAGAGAAGTAGCCATTGGGTGCCTTGAGTTAATGGAATATGAAGAAAGCTTCATTTCACTGTGTCAAGCTGAAAAATACATTGCAAGGACATGTCCTTGTGCAGCACATGGCCTGCCTCTGAACTGGGCACTCTGGGTGGATGGTAGGTGGGGTGTATTGGGTGAAGGGTTTTTCCTCCCCACCTGCAGGCTACAGAGCAGCTGTGCCCAAACTGCAGTAGTTAATCTCATTAATGGATATCTTAGAAAGGAGAACTATAATCACATCCAGAACCTTTAAAACAATCTTCCTTTTATTTTTGAGGAATATACTAAGATCATCATCTTTTTTTCACAATATTTTTCACAAACATATTGTTGTAGGCAGAAACTTAAGTATGTAGTACACCGCTCTGGGCTCCTTGGAGGAAGAGCGGGATATAAAATGTAAATAATAATAACAACAACAACAACAATAATAATTTTGACTTGTTTTTCTTTCTTCTCGACAATACACCAGATATAACTGTAGTCGAGAAGAAAGAAAAACAAGTCAAAATAATCGACATAGCAATACCAGGGGATAGCAGAATCGAAGAAAAAGAAATAGAAAAAATCACCAAATACAAAGATCTACAAATGGAAATTGAAAGGCTGTGGCAGAAAAAGACCAAAATAATCCCAGTGGTAATTGGCGCCCTGGGTGCAGTCCCAAAAGACCTTGAAGAGCACCTCAACACCATAGGGGCCACAGAAATCACCATCAGCCAATTACAAAAAGCAGCTTTACTGGGAACAGCCTATATTCTGCGTCGATATCTATAACAATTGACAATAAAATTCTGGCATCCCAAGTCCTTGGGAAGGACTCGATGTCTGGATAAAACAAACCAGTCAATAACACCTGTCTGACAGTGTAAACAAGAAATAATAATAATTATTATTAATATCAGGTCTTTAAAATGCAGTTATTTGAGACAGCTTCCCTGTTTGTCAGTTCAAAGACTTAAACTATAATGTTCAGTTCATACATTCTTTTTATCCTGGTGTCATGATAGAACTGTGCTTTCTGAATGCCCCTGAATACCAGCCACAGGGGAGCAACAGCAAGAAAGGAGGCATGCTTTCATCTCCTGCCTGTGGGCTTCCCAGAGGCATCTGGCGGGCCATTGTGGGGGAAAAGATGCTGGACTAGATGGGCCCTGGGCCTGATTCAGCAGGGCTCTTCTCTTGAATGTGCTGATAAATACATATTGCCAGCATTTTAGCAGTGTGCTGTTGTCTCCACCCTTTTCTCCCATGCAGTGGATAAAGGGCTACCAAACTCAGATAGGACTGCTCTTTCCGAGGAAAGTTTGGAACCTTTTAACTGCAGTAACAATAGTGATGCCTAGTAAAAGGCATAGTCTAAGCATGTGGGGGTGGGGGGTGGGGAATCCCTGAGGAATTTGGTAGTCTTTTCAAAACTTTGGTCTCCCCTTCAAATTCTTCAGATTTTTCATTGGGATGGAACCTCAACTTTAAGTGTGAATCATCCCTTTCCACTCACCTCTTGAGAAATATTGCAAAATGTTTGCATCCCCTGGAATTCCTTGGATTTTGTCAGAGACACCCTTAACTTTGTTTTGAATTCCTCCTTAAGCAAAATTCCATTCGCACTTTAGTGCAACCGGATGGCTTCTGCAACAGAATGGTTGCACAACATGTATAAAATAGCTGAAAAAGGCTATGATGGTATATAATGGTTTGGTATGTTCTTCTTCAAAGAACTGTGAGAGTTTGTTTTTATATATACATACTAGTAGATTTTATATATACATACTAGTAGATGAGGTCTATCATTGCCAGACAGAATCATTTTGCGTAGATTACACTTCTAGGAAAGTTCAAGCAATTACATATATGTAATATATTTTTTTATTAATGTGCTTGCAAAAGGGAAGTAAAAGAACAGTTTTTAAATTTGTAGGATTTCAACTATAAACATTATTCATTTTATTGTATAATGACCATTTAGGGAAAATTTGAATCATAGTAAACTTGAATCTGAGAAAGGTCTGCTTTTTGGGGGCATGGTATCATTTTGGAATATTGCTCTGATTATTGAGTATGTTGAGAACAATAACATGTAAAATATGGTGATTAATTCAGAATTTCTGCTTAAAAATACAAATTCTCTATAGATTTGGTATCTGTAGGTAATTGAAAAGTTTGATATTCAGAAATCTTTTTTTAAAACTACATTTTTTAATTTCACTGAGCATATTCTGATGTAAAATGTAGTGAATTCAGCTAATCTCAATAAAAGGATTATGTTTGCAAAATTTGGTATCTGTTGGTCATCAGGAGGTATGACTATTTTGCACAAATATACAAAAAATATTCATAATATATGCTTAATTCTAACATTTTACACACACACACACACACACACACACACACACACACACTCCATCATCCTTGAATGCTTTAACTTCTGATCATGTGCTTGCACACTATATGAGTGTACATGATCGAAAGGGGGGGGGAGGCTGCACTGAACTTACCTCCCCCCCCCAGATGATCTCTTGCCCTCCCCACTGCCTCCTGGTCACATGGCTCACCCGTGCATACGGGCAACTCTCCCAGGAGCCACACAGCTTCCTGGAAGCCAGGACAATGCGTCCCGGCCTCCAGGAATTCCACAATGCACCACACAACAAGTGCGATGCATTGGGGGATTCCCCCATAAGATGTGCGCTCTAGGCACCCATCTCCGTGCCTGCTTGTACTGCAAGCAGCTCAAGCAAACACATGATCCCAGCAGCTGGGTTAAGGGCACACTTGCACCCTTAACACTGGCTAAAGGCCAGATCAAAAAGGCGGGTTACATATTAGGTGCCGCTGCAGCACTTTGATCCCTGTGCTACACACGAGCAGGCTAATGCAGGCTGAGCTCATGAGAACAAGCTTTATGTCTGTAGTGTTTATGGCTAGATAATACATTCTCAAGCCTTATCTGCTTGTATTTTGTGTCAGAAGACTGATTTATCCCTTGTTGGCTGTTGTTCGAGAAATGGGATAGGAGCTGTCCAGTCAAAGGTGAGGCAAGAGCAAGACAAAGGGAACAGTAATACAAGTCATTCCAGATCTTGTATCAGTTACAGCCAAGTCACTGAAGAGAAGAAGAACATGATGGAGAATGAGACGGTCAGCTCAGTGTTCATAACTCATGTGCTTTCCATGTATAAGGGTCCAAGGTTCAATCCCTTGTCTAGAGTTGTCTGCTCCCAAAGGGTGGGGGGAACTCCTACTCTCTTGCAGATAGTGATATCAGATACTTTTTATGGATCATGCACTTTAGTGGCAAATGCACAACATGGATGCAAAGGAGCTTTAAGTCTTGGCTTTTGAATAGAGAATGCTGTGCAATTAAGCCAATTGTGTGCGCAATATGCAACAGTGATCTGCAATAGCAGTCTGGGAACTGAGCATATCGTAGCAGTATGAAGAATCCCATGTGCTCTTATGGATATGTGTCGAGCAAATTAGGAAAATTATGAAATTAAAATACAGGCATATATAGGAGTTAGAGAAGCTATTGTAATAATATGGAATAAGAGGTTGAGGTTGCCGTATTCTGAGGTTCAAGAGGCTCCTTAGTCTTTAACATTTAGAGATACATTTTGTAGACATGAGTTTTTTCCTACTTTGTCAATACTGTTCAGATGAAATCTCTCCATATATAGTAAGCTGGGGAAGAGAGCAGCAGATCCATGCCTGCTGCCCCAACGCCTGATGCACATCACCAAGTGGCCACATGTTTGGTATTTGTCTAAAAGGGGCAGCACTGAATACATTTATTTATTTATTCATTCATTCATTTATTACATTTATATCCCGCTCTTCATTCAAGGAGCCCAGAGTTCATGGTTATATTGGTCCTCACAACAACCCTGTGAGGTAGGTTAAGCTGAGAGATGTGCAGCTGGCCCAGAGTCACCCAGTGCGTTCCATGGCTGAATGGAGATGAACTCAGGTCTCCCTGGTCCTAGTCTTAACACTCTAACCACTGCACCACACTGGCTCTGCATGGAAGGTTTCTCTATGCATTTTGGATGCCTGATTGCTGAATGTGCAGCTGCTGAGGGGACATGACCAGTGGGTAATGTGGCATCAGGCAGGGTCTCTCTCTCTCCCACCTGTGTTTTCTGAATGCAGGGAGGTTTTGTCTGAATCCAGCTAAGATTCTCTAGTGACTGGTAAATGTGCTCCTGCTAACCATCTTGCTGTGCCCTTATTAAGATGACAGAGACATCCTTCAAGGCAAAGTGGTGGCATTGCCTGGTTCAACCTCCAAATTGCACAAGTTCTAAAATTTCCCACTCATTTAAAAAAAAGATATATAGCAACTGAATATAACATTTCTTCATCTTGTCATAACAAATCAGCATTATTATATTCCATTTTTATGCTTCAGCCCTCTTATGACAGTGACGTTTGACATGTAGGTTTGGAATGCTGTGTCTCAACCTGAAGGAGCAAAATGGTGCATTTTCTTTTCCAATTTCATTGAAATGGGGAGGGGTGAAAATTTTTGTATGCAGAAATCAGCTGAAATGTTATATAGTTGGCCCCCATCATTGCAGGACATGTAATGGAATAAGAGACCAACATACATTACTATGATCTGTTGTACCAAATCGCTGCTTGTTCCATTTTACCATCAACCTGGCAGACATAGGTAGAATACTAAAGATATGAATGTAACCAGTTAGCCAAAGAAGTACTGGTTAGAGACCCAATGGTCCCTCTAATTTTTTTCATCTCTGTGCAGAATGAGTTTTGTTCTGGGCGGCAGTATCAAGGCACTGTGTGCACACATGCATTCAGAGTGGAGCCTTCCTAATTCAACCTGAGTGGGATCTAAAATTAATTGAGCGGACATCAGAAAATTTGTGAGTGTGTGCACATGCTCACGCCTTAGAGGGAACAATGTTCTTGCTTACTGCCTAATAACATAAGCGGAAAGGTCCTCAATTATTTTTGCCACTAAGTCGTGGTTCTTAAGCTTCAGGGACCTACCTTACAGGAGCTCAAGACAGTATGCACAAGAGTATCACTTTTTATCATCACAGCGTACATTAGTCTAAATGATAGTGCCAACATCTGGACTAATGGTGCACTTGTGGAAGGACATTGTGCTTGTGCAAGAACATTGTGCAGGTAAGTTCCATTAAGTTGGGAGCTTCTGTTCCAGATTACTATAGTGCTATTGTGCTGGCTTAAGGACATAGTACAAGGATGTTGTAGAAAGAAAATCCTTTCAAAACTCGGCCTTGCGCTAGCAGAAGATGTTGACATACTGCTCAAAACTGTTCCACAAAACTGATATGTAACATTGTTGAGCAATGCCTGTTGCAAAACACTCAGTACACAACCATTAGTACTCAGTACACTCAGTACACAACCAGTACACAACACTCAGTACACACCATTAGGCTGACTTAGCCAATGGATTTTGTAGGCTACCCATGTTGTATTCTCATGACCTACGTGATCATAGTTAAAGGGTTAACTACGACTGGTGAGCTGGGCATATTCCCATGGAGCATGATGTGAGAACCCACACTTTAGCATCAATTTTGTCCTGTTGCCAGAGTTAATTAGAACTGCAATCAGTAACTACAATCTGATCACAGTCTATTACCACCTAGTACCCCCCCCCACTTTTCTTATAATTTGCAAAAATCTCTCTCATGCTTCTAATAAATTAATGTTTTTAAATACTTAACCTCTGAGGCTCTTCACACGATCAGGGGATTTGCAGAGAGAGTGGGCTTAGCGCGTTCTTCACACAGACAATCAGAAGGCAGCCCTGGGTGTCCAGATCAGCTGCCCACATGACTGCCGGCTCAGTCACAGAGCCGGTGGGGGCTGCAGGGATCGGGGGCCACGTAGCCCCAGGAAGTTCCAGGATGCCCTGCGTGAGTGCGGAGAGACCCCCTGGAGAGACCCCCGAGCTCCGTTAGCCTTGTCTAAGGGGAGGGGTACTTTGGGAGGTTTGCTGCCGGGAGCCGTGCAGCTCCCGTTGCAGCACATGATCGCCCCAAAGTGGGCTAGGCTGCCTTAGCCCACTTTTGGCTGATCATGAGAATAGCCTCATTGTATAACTGCTCAAACGATTAATTAATTATTCTTTTTCGTCAACCAAATAGTAATAGGCAATACTGGAATAGATGGACCAGTGGTTTGATGAGTATAATGCAGCTTCTTACGTTCATTCAAATACTACCACCTTATCTCACCACCCCTTTTCAGTCAGTCGTTTATTTGCTTAAAGCATAAAACTGAAAAATGTCCCAACTACTATTATAAAATATCAGCAAAGATGACACAGCAATATACAAATTTGTAAGATGATCACTTCAACATGATAGATAGTACATGTCTCATGCATATTTTTTCGGTAGCTGCTGCACAGGTGCCAATCCTAGGATATGTATTTGGCTAAATTACCCACAAAAAACTAGATCTTATTAAAAACAACTACAGATCTTATCAAAGTCAGATGGCCAAATATTGCTACTAATCAGACTCTTCCCTGGGAAATTGATGTAATGGGCAGAACAAGACATAATGAACTACTACAGTGTTCTGACCACGGACACAGAGATATTGATCTAATGGCAGAGAAGCTTGCCATCAGTATGGGCTGTCAGCACTGTCTGGCAGCACAGTTTTATAGATACCATTCTCAAAGCATGAAAAGTAAGTCTGATAAACAACTGTAAGTTTTACACAGCTGAATCCATTTCCTAAGCTGCCTTTGTCACACAGTATGTATGTATGTATGTATGCATGTATGTGGGTCCTGAAGTCCTTCTTTAGGAGCGATATTCAGAAAGCAGGGACTCACTGCTCAGCTGTGTTGCATCACCCATTCCTCAATCACTTTGGGTAGTGATTCCCAGCATGCCTTTACCACTACGGCAAAATTAATTTATGTACCCTAGCCACCTAATGGCGCAGTGGGGAAATGACTTGATTAGCAAGCCAGAGGTTGCTGGTTTGAATCCCTGCTGATCTGTTTCCCAGACTATGGGAAACACCTCTATCGGGCAGCAGCGATGAAGATGCTGAAAAGCATAATCTCATGCTGTGCGGGAGGAGGCAATGGTAAACCCCTCCTGTATTCTACCAAAGAAAACCACAGGGCTCTGTGGGCACCAGGAGCCAACACCAACTCAACGATACAACTTTAATCTTGCCCTAAGAGAGAGGAGACCCACCTTGGCATTAGTATACCACTAGGGAAAAGTTAGTAACCCTTTAAAAATAATTTTGAACTGTTTCTAGGGAGTTATTTTCACCAGGCTCCCTCCCCCGCAAAGGAATGATCTCAACTTATTTTTACATTTAAAAGAGTGAGAACTCTTTTTTAAATAATTCAACCTTTTAATGTTAAATTTGTGGATATAGTCACACAGCAGTTAATAATCCCATCTTCTTTTGATTTAAATGAAACCCATAGCAATACGGTGTTCTGTCTCTGAAATGCCAACTAATTTTAAAATAAGCAAGGTTTAAGTCTCAGAAACCTATCTGAAAGTGCTACAGAAATGTGCTTTCAAAATACTTTTGTAGCAGTGACAAAGAGGAAGTAGAATGGGGATGGTGACTACATGGAACTACACAGGCCTCTAGTGGTACAAAACAGAAACAGGTAAGCACAGTCATTGCACTACTGTCCGATTGGGTGCAATCTCGTAGTGAGAACTGAATTAGAACTCATAGGTTTGGTGAACCAAAAAGCAGAGGTGTGTAAACATACAGGGGTTGGCACTGAAATTTTGAAAAAGTGGAATCTGAAGAAAATGTCAGAGTTCCTCTCAAAGAGAAACACCTGAAATATTTCAAGGGAAGTTATATGAGTTTCTATAATACTGGTCAGATTTCTCGGTGGGGGGAGGGCTCTGTACATTGTTGTGACACCCATGCAATTTTGTTAGCATTGCATCAACCCTTTTGCTTCTCTCAGAATTCTCTGGATGGTTTTTTTTCCCCAGAGACAGCATTTCAGAATTTATCTCAACATTTAATGTAAGGTGAACTGCAGTGGTAATTCTGGATGAAATTTGGTAGTAATACGAATAGGACAAATATTTATATACTGTTTTTCAACAAAAGTTCCCAAAGTGGTTTACATAGATATGAATGAATGAATGAATGAATGAAATGACTCCTGTCCATACAGGGCTCACAATCTAAAAAAGAAACAAGACAGACACATTTGATAATCTTATCACTGCATGATCAGTTCTTTCTCTAGCTCCAAACTCCCAATAGATCATCCAGTCTGGTGGGAGGAAGATGACTCTCATTACCCAACTTGACTAACAATCAGCATGTATGTTTTTTTCTGGGCCCCAGTTAGGGATGTGCAAGAATTTACACACACACAATATGTTCTGTTACTTTTACCCAAAATATTCTTACTTCCCTTGAAATTCCTTAGAGGTTTCTCTCAAAACAACATTCAGCCAGGATCCTCCACATTTGCCTTATAATTGCATATTAGTTAAAAATGCAACAACTCCAAAAAGCTCACTGGGTGACCTTTGTTTATACAGTTATCGAGAATACCCCACTTTGAGGCTCTTCTCACGATCGGTGAGAAGAGCCTTGAGGTGGTTTGCGAGGAGAGCGGGCTAAGCCCGCTCTCCCCGTAGACGAGCAGTCAGTCACGGAGCCAGTGGGGGCTGAGGAGTTCGGAAGTGTGCAAGGCATGCTGGAGGACCAGCTTTTCAGCCTCCCGGTTGGGGGTCTCCTCGTGAGTTGCTGTGGTGTGGAACTGCGCCACGGCAACTCACGATTTAAAAAACGGGTTTGCGGAGCACTCACTCCACAAACCCGAGTTAAAGGGAAGGGGTAGTTTGGTGAGTTAACCACCTGGAGGACACCAGGCTCGCCTGTGGTGGTTCTCACGGTCCACTGAAATCAGGCTAAGCTCCCCTAGCCCGATATCAGTGGACTGTGTGAATAGCCACTTTGACTTTCTTGGAGGCAGTATAAAAATGCTACAGTCATGAATGAAAAACACTATAATGAATCTGCTTAGAATTAGATTCATTGAAGTCTCCTGGGGCTGATGAGATTAGGAGGAATATGATGAGGAATCGGGGATGGCTTCTGCTTTAAACAGCTGAAAAGGGGGTCATATCTTTTGAAGGATGGAGGGGATGGGAGACATAAAGATTCTGTCAGTCTTAAACATTCATTCTGGCTTTGGAGATTGCATCCATTATTTTTTAAATTATTATTTATTTAATTTATTATTTATTTTTAAAATGTTGACTCTGTCATGTATAAATGAGCACCTTATGGCACTGAAGAAAAATAGGAAAAGGTAAAAATTGTAATAGGCTGAGTTCAGCCTGAGCCAGAAAATGAAAAATCCAATACCGGCAAATTCTTGAGCTTTCTTGAAATCCCCATGACTAGCAAAACTTCTTAGGGGTTCCACAAATCTTATAGCAAAGGGTCTACAGCTACACGTAGCTGTGTGTCTTTTGAACCAGAATCACATTCATTCACAGAAAATGGGTATTACCCTTCCCATGAACTCTTGTCAAGCCTTCCTTCCTGTCCTTTGACTGAAGCCAAAATCCATCCTTTCAGTCAACTACAGGATTTTGGAGGACATGACCTGATAGTGACCAAATTGTGAACCACCTGCTGGCTTTTTAAAAAAATGAATGTGGCTCTTTGATGTTAGCCTTCTTTTCTATTATCAGTGTAGCTGTTGAATTTGCTGTGCTGTAAACATGCAGTGACAAATAAATACTGGAGATGGCACATGAGCAGATAACATCCTTTCCTCAATTGAAACAGCAAAGTTAATTTGTCTGAGGCTGGTCTGAAATGAAATCCCATCAGCATTCAGTCTGTATTTAAATCCTTCCACAGCTTCAATTTGATACTGCATTTAACCGGATGTTTCTTTGGGAGTTGTTTGCCTGCAGAAAGAAAGCCAGCCTATGTGAGAAAGGGTTTAAATGCTTGAAAATTGAGTTTTGATAAGATCAGTGAAATTTCTGAGGGGTTTTGCTTTTGTTCATCCTTTGAATATTTATAGAATCCTAAAAAATCTATAAAGCTAGCCAAAGGAGAGGGCAGTGGGCTAAAACAATGGATGCTGAGAAAGTAAGGAGGATTAAACCTCTTCAGGACATTTTGAGGTTATTTTAAAGCACAATAAAGGGACGTAGGATCACACTATCATTCTCTTAAATGCTTACAGGTGGAAGTGTCTCATCTTTCAGGGGAAAAACCTGTGATGTGGGGCTTGATTTTGATTGGCAGGAGTTAACTCTTCCCCTTGCACCATTTTCATACTGAAAAATGTCCCTTCCAAACGTGCTATTTGCCCCCCCCCCCCAGCAGCTGTGGTGACAAATTCCCACTCAGGTTCAATCAGTTCATTGGCCGGGGTGGGGTGGGGGAGCAAAAGACTTGAAGGTATTCTTGAGTGTAAAGGGATCGCAAAATGGTATGTCAGCTTATTGTATGCAAGGATATTGCAAACTGCAGATCTGTCCAGACTGCATCTTGTCCTGTGACTAGTTTCAGTATGCAGCACGATCCGAAAGTGAGGATAGTAAAGGTACTACAAGAATGAGTTAACAATCAGTGTAATGGTATACAGTATACAATAGCCTCATTCTTGAACATCCAGACGCCTATGGCTATGATCAATGTTATCAATACTGCTGTATATGATTCCTCTCTGGGGAAGGGTGGAGCACCAGATTGAGATTGATACTCACAAACCCTTTAAATGCTCTTTTAGTTAGCAAATGTGTGACTTTTCCTGTAAGGTATTTACATAATGGGAAGGCATCGGAAAAAGTATTTTACTCAGAGTGTATCTAAACCTTAAGGTTTAGCAGTCATTTCTTCTCCCCAGGCATCCCGGGGAATTGTAGTTTTCTGAAGGGTGTTAGAGATATGATTCTAAGCACCAACACCTAATTACAATGACTGATGATACTTGAGGATAAGTCACGGCAGTTAAACAGATATAAACCCAATTTAAGCTGATAATGCAGATAGATTCTTGGAGTTTCTAAGTTAAGTATTTATATAACTATGTGAAAATAGCCCACAGTGAGCAAATGCTTGACTAACAAGCAGAAGGTTGCTGGTTCGAATCTCTGCTGGTACTATGTCGGGCAGCATTGATATAGGAAGATGCTGAAAGGTATCATCTCATACTGCGCGGGAGGAGGCAATGGTAAACCCCTCCTGTATTCTACCAAAGAAAACCACAGGGCTCTGTGGGCGCCAGGAGTTGAAATCTACTTGATGGCACAGTTTATTTTTATCACCTAGTCAGCTAAAAGAAATTTGTCAGTAATGTCACAGTGATGATGATGATGATGACGACGACAATGATGTTAGTTATTATTTCAGTACACTAGTTGTGAGTTGGAGCATGCTTCTTAATGATTTGTTTATTTTCAGCATCGGACACACTTGTTCAACACACTATAATAAGAGTGTTCCAATTCACCTGCTAATCATTGCTAGTACAATTGGTGGAATAGGGACCAGCAGCATCAGTACAGATGGCACATGCATTTTTATTTTATTTATTTATTTATTTACATTTATATCCCACTCTTCCTCCAAGGAGCCCAGAGCAGTGTACTACATACTTGTGTTTCTCTTTCACAACAACCCTGTGAAGTAGGTTAGGCTGAGAGAGAAGTGACTGGCCCAGAGACACCCAGCAAGTATTATGGCTGAATGGGGATTTGAACTCACGTCTCCCCGGTCCTAGTCTAGCACTCTAGCCACTACACCACGTTGGCATGCATGATAACCATTACACTGATTATTAACTCATTCTTATAGTGTCTGTCTCTCAACTTTGGAATAGTGCTGCATGTTGAAACTAGTCACAGGGAAAAATTCAATCTTGACAGGTCTGCTGTTTACAATAGAGATGCACATTCTTGCTATTGATTGAATTCAACAGCAGTTGTAGTTCTGCCTGTGGATAAACCAGATTCCAGTAGGCTCATTGCTATAAGCACAAACAAATTCACACCTGGATTCTATATGCTTGGCAGGATATGCATGGGGAAAATCTAGGCTTGAAAGTTATTCTTGAACAGAGTTTGGAACTTCTGCCCATCTCTAGTTTGCTGGAGATACAGCTCCTGATGGCATTGACTTAGCAACAGCAACTCTATTGACCACTAGAGGTACTGGGATAGGGATAGTGCGTGAGGGTATTGCCTCTCTGACTATGGTTTCTCTATTCTACTTCCCATTTATTATTTATTTATTTGTCACATTTGTACACCACCCCAAACTTTAGTCTCTGGGTGGTTAACAATAGCATAAAGCAAGTTAAAATATATACAAAAACTTAAAACAATTCAACAATTTAAAAATCATCCACAAATTAAAACCTTAACATTTTAAAGAACTGAAAAAGCTTGGGTGAAGAGGTGGGTTTTCAAATGCTTTCTAAAAATGCTCAGAGATGGGGAGGATCGTATCTCAGTAGGGAGCACATTCCACAGTCTTGGGGCAGCAACCGAGAAAGCCCGCCCCCGTGTGGCCACCGGCCAAGCTGGCAGCAACTGGAGACGGATCTCTCCGGATGACCTCAATGGGCGGTGGGGATCATAATGAAGAAGACGCTCTCTTAGATACCCAGGGCCTAAGCCATTTAGGGCTTTATAAGTTATGACAAGCACTTTGTATTTTTCCCGGAAACCTATTGGCAGCCAGTGTAACTCTATCAACAAAGGAGTGCTTGTGCCTGGCATGTTGGGATGAGAGAGGGGGAAGTTCTCCTGCTCCCGGCTTCAGCCTCGACCACACTGCCGCGTGGTGTGGTGAAGGCACAGATGACTTCTGCTTGTCTGTCTTGTCAAGTTCCTGCCTTCCCTGAAGCCCTCAGAAGCGGCGGCCAGAGGTTGTGTGCGCGATCCCCGTGTATAATTTTCCCCTAACTACATGCAGAGTTTCAACTGATATTTGGCTGCAGAGGGGTTTACTTCTGAGAATTTGCCTCCGCAGAATTCTTTGACAAAATTCAAAGGACCTCTTACTTTCCTCACCAGCATCAATCCAAAGGGAGATAACCAAGTAGATTCTCATGGAACCTCCTTATAGCTCAATTGCCTTTGGCCAATACAAATTTGCTGTCAGCGTCTGCCTTATTTTACTTACTTTTAGATGTCCTACACATCATGGGCCAACTCAAACAACTATGCTAAAATTTTAGAGGTATTATCACCACTGGTTGTTTGAACGGTAGACTCCTTTTCCAGGTAACTTGCTCTCTTTTCTTCAGAAAATGACATCTCTCTTCAAATATACTTGAGTAACTTTTGGCTGTTGTGTAATCCCCTAGGAATTTAGTCAGTAAGCATCCTGTGCAATCACTTAACTTGGAGAACTACAACAATGGCAACAATGTATATAATTTTATTTGTAACAGTTACAAATGTGTAACTTGCTTTCATGAAATCGACCAAGTCAACTTCGTTACCAACACAGATGTAAACACTGCTCTCTGTCTGACCTTATTGAAACTAATCACTTATGCTTTTTAAAAATCAATCCTATAATATACAGCTCTTACAGATATTTTTCAGGTAGCTCTTAGTTTTTCCAAATTTCTCTCCAGTCTCATAACTCTTTCTCCACTGACTTTTTGAATTGCCCTACTCACCCCAGAACCCAGCTGTCCAAACCAGCCTCCACCCTGTAAAATTAACCAATCTCACACAAGATCAAAACCCATTCACTGATCATATCGAAATTTCTTCCTTTGCCAGCCAATGGGAATAGCATGCTTTTCATCTCTTATGTTTCCCCACAAGCACAATCTTATCCCCTGTTTCCCCCCTAAATTAGATTTCTCTACGCCCCACGACATACAATATATGTTTTTGCATCTGTTTACATTACCTTTTTCTAAACATATCCCATTTTTCTAATCTGCAACTGAAGAATCCGCTTTTTGTTGCAGTATTATATTATACAATACGTATCATAAAGGAGATGATGTGATGAGAATATATTTTTAAGTACTAGAGCTTACAGAAAGTTCCTGCGAAGCAGTATAGGTTAGCCAGTTGGCACATAGTGACCAGGGACACACGAAAAGAGCCACTTGGATTCAGTGTACTATTTAATCTTTAAATAAAACATTTGTTTATGAAGTGACTGCTGCACAAAGTAATGCCTGAATGATAACACTACACATGCTCTCTTACCCTTTTGCTTTGTCTTCCTCTCATTTGAAAAAGTCACATTGAATCATAGCAACACCCCATTTAATTCATGGTCATGGGAATCCCCACAGTCTGGCTTCTAACACTGTTGTTATCATTCTTCCTGAATGATCCCCCCCCTTTTTTTTCATGGCTTAAAAGGCTTCCATGCCAATCCTTTAAAGCACAACACAGTTGCTTGATTCTGCACAAAGACTTAGCATAATTCCCAGGCATGAGATACAAGGTCAAGGGTTCATTCCTCTAGAAGCTCAGCCCTTCCTACATTCATTCAAGAGGGAAGCAGAGGAGCAGGGATGTATATTATCTAGGCCCTTCACAACGGATGTGTGCAAGTCTGGGGCCTGTGGCGTGTTGGAACTTGTGACCAAGCGAACATCACAGATTTGCCACGGTGTCCAAAGGGGTGGCTACATGAACATCTGACCCAGGAGGGTCTTTCCTTACAAGATGAAGACTGGGTGCGACGCAGCTTCTAGTGAGAAGCCGAGATTTCTTTACTTTGCCGTCTGCTGTGCCTGCTGGAGAGGCTAAAGAGATTGCATCTCGAGGATATCCTAAAAGAAAGTGAGAAAAGGCTGCTCTCCTAGGGTAAGTCTGCTCCAATTATATTCCACCCCCCATTTCCACTAAAGGCTTTAACACGCTGTATAGAGAAATTTAAAGAAGTGGGTCTGGAGCAGTCTGGGATGTTGATACTCTGTGGGCTGAGGGTGAGGCTGGCCCTCTGTCTGTGGAAATTCTTCCCAGCTTGATTTGAAGCCAGCTCTTTAGCCCTGCAGAAGAAGTTCTGCAAATGTGTGGCAAAAGCCAGCTATGAATGGCACAAACAAGCGATTGCCTGGGGTGTTGCTATGTCACCTCCCAACTGTTAGGGGAGATATGCAACCTTAAAAAACCAACCTTTTTGTAAAGAATAATTTTAAAAAGAAGGTAAAGGATGAGCATACTGACAAAAAAGAGGGTGCTGAGCACCATCCTGCCCCCCAGCATATCAGTTTATGTCCCTAGAATTTCATTCTTTTCTGTCAACCGGCCAGGAAGATTTGAGGCACTTGGCACTCTAATGAGGCAAGGTGGTTCAGGGTTATCAAAGCCAGGCTTCAAAAAAGTGTGTGAACATAGGATGCATTGAGACAAGCCTCACACATGTTGGCAGTGACTTCTTCAAGGGAAGAAAAGGTTTTTTTAATAATACTTTTAAGGAGTTTCACTAGTTTTAGTAATTTATGCCATGTTTGTAGAGAGATTAAGGCTGTAATCCTATGCCCCACAGAAAACTGTGGGACTTTTTTCTGAATAAACACGCATAGGATCTGGCTACATCTTTCCTAGATTTAGAGCCTGGTCTGAGTGATTATACTCCTGTGGTGTCTCATTTTGTGCATTTTCCTTTTCAGAATTCAGTATGGCCTTCACTTGGAAGAACGCTCAAGAATTCTACTACTGGATTCTTGACAATGGAGGTAGGTAGCAAAAATATGGAAACTGCAATATAGGAGCCTCACTAGGCAGAAAAATGTTTATAAAAATCCTACCTGTAAAGAGCATGTGTGCTCCACTGCATCATTCCCTTTGCCTATAAACATCTTAATTTTCCATTCTAAGATAAAACTTATTTAGATTCTCAAGATGTAATAATGATTATCATTTATGTAGTGCTTAAGGTAGATACAAATATTTATTTACCACCCATGGTCAGCTTACAAAACAACTAAAGAATGGTAGAATACAGAAATCTTCTGAAGGTTAACAGTTGCTAGAAAATAAAAAAATTTTATACAGTCGCATACAGTACCAATCAAAGACTTAACTAGCAATTGCTAACAATAAATATAAATATAAACTAAAAATTCAGGAAGAACATACACATGAAATAAAAAGCTGATGTAACCACATAGCATTAGAGCAAAACTTCGCCACCTAATATGTAATAGTTGGAGATTGATCTGCCAAAAGATAAGAGACACAAAAATCTTCTCAGCATCCTGGAAAGGGTGCCAGACAAGGAGATATCAGGAGGCATCTTATCTTTCTGTAAAACAGACAACGGAGCAATACATGTTGGATGGTTTCAATCTCCTTATAACCACAGGGGCAGATTCTATCGTACCTAGATATGCTCTTTATTCTCCCCGCCAGCACAGCCGACGGGAGCAGGTCATACCTTGCTCTAAAGAAAGCCCTCAGATAGCACGGGTTCTCTAGGGTATACAGATAAGTAGTGGGACCCCTGACAGCAGTGCATAAACCCAGTCTCCTTCTCGAACATTCTGGGTTCATGGAAAGCTCGTGTTGATATTCGGTATCCAGGATTCTCTGCTTCAGAGCCTGTAGAGCTTGATTATGGCTCAACAAAATCAGATAATCCATGGAGAATCCCAATAACAGAATTTGACAGTGCTTAAGGTAGATCAGTATCATTATCTCCCCTTGCAGTCTGGAGGTGAGGCTTGCACCTAAGGCCATTTACTGAGATCATTGCTTAGGGTAGATTTGAACTAGGACTCTTTCTTATTCTTAGCTCTTTGCCACTCAACTAAACAGGAATAGCAAATGCCTAAATAATATGTGGACCCATATTATTCATGAGACTGTCTAGCCCAGGAATGTTAGACCTTACCATATCTTACCACAGTCCTTGGCCATCAAGCTGTTTTGCTTGTATCATTCAAATTTTCATGACTGACTCACTATGCCATCCCTTCAATATGTGGAGTCCTGCTAATTATGCCCTTTGTACCTAATTTAATCTCTTGCAAATAATGCAAATAATGGATTTTTTTACCCTGCATATAAATCGGGCTACAAAACTCTTCCAGGGCCTTTTACACACAGCAGGCTTTACCATGAGTTTACTGGGAGGCTTTACTGCAAACTCAAAGTTGTCCCCAAAAATCGATGCAAATAATGGATTTTTTTACCCTGCATATAAATCGGGCTACACTCTTAACGCACAGTGAAAAACCCAAATTGTGTGTGAACTGCTCCCTGATAATTCTCAGGGACTTCGGGGTAAATCTGGCTGATATATGAACTCACCCCCTCCATTCCAGAGAAGATGCGAGTTAAAGGGCTTTAAAAGCCCCATGTGAAAAACTTCCAGGTCATGCATTGGCCATGAAGATGCTCCGAAAAAAGCCCCCTTATGATGAAGGATCCCATCCTGGCCATAAAGTACAGAAATGTTTTCTTATGCATAGATAGTCACTATCATGTCATGAAACTCCATGACCCCACCAGTGGCCACCAGCAACGTGGAGACACAACAATGGTGATGCTGGTGATTGATGTGGTCAGTTCTAGGGCAGAGATCACTTACAAAGCAGAAGGTGTCTTGTATGGCTAATGTGATGTGCGCTGGGGCTCTTAGGACCAAACTAGACTCTAATCGTGACAGTAAGAGGCATGCTTAAAACTGGAGATGTCTCTTAATTGACTAAAGGCAGGAGAGGCAATTATAATTGTGGTTGTGATGTACAAAAGTGGGGGATTAGCCCTTTCCAGTGACATTGTTTTCCTGCTAGAGAACACCCCTCTGAAATTGCTGTTTTCCCCAAGTAGCTATTTAAACAACGGCTTTGGGGAGTGATTTTTTGGTGAGAAAGTTGGCACAGAAAGAGCTATCCTCCCCTCCCCATGTGCCACAGTCCTGATCATTACTGGATCTCCCGTAACTGCTTTTAGTCCATTAAGAGACATTTCCAGTTTTAGCACCTTATTAGGGATGTGCAAACAGGTTCGACGTTCGACGTCAAACCTGTTCGGTTCGAAGGATCAGGGTTGAACCGAACCATCTCCTGTTCAGTCCAAACCCATACTGAACACCCCCAACTGTTTCGGGGTTCGTGGACCTTTTTTTAAAAAAATAAATAATAAATATAATGACTATAAAATAATAAATAAATTAAAAAAAATTTTAACCTTACCCCCTTTGTGGAGGTTCCCCCTCCCCCCGCCGGCCTTCCTTGCAGCCCAAATCGACCTGTTTGGCTGGCTCTTCGGCTCATTTGGACCTTCCCCCTCTGGCATGGTGGCCATTTTAGAGGCCACAGCACCTGTGCAATTGGCCTCTACGTGTCCATTGTTTAAATTTTTTTTAAAAAGAAAAGAAAAGTCTGCGAATGATCCGTTTGAAGGAGTGCCAGACTGAACTGGCCTGGTCTTGTTCAAGTTCAGTTCAGATTCGAACCGAACCAGGCCAGCCAGTTCCATGCACAACCTTACTTCTTATTGGTATGATTAGGGTCTATTTGGTCCATGAGCTCAAGCAAACACTGGCAAATCAAGATGCCTTTCCTTTTGCAAGTTATTCCTGTTCTAACTATCCAAGACTACCTAGCATATTGGTTACTGCCAATCAAACAGATCTAGTCTGGCTCTTAGGAGATAGCGTTGTGAAATGCAGGAGCTGAAAAGAAGGGGCATTACAAGTGATGCCTATGCATCTCAGAAATAATGTCTATTACATCTTTATCCAGCCTTTGCTCCAAAGAGTGTGGTGTGATGCACATGGTTCTCTTCTCTGCTTTTATCTGCACAACAACCCTGTGAGGTAGATTAGGCTATCACAAGTGGGCCAAAATCACACAAGGAATTTGAGCATGAATTTGAAACTAGGAAGCTGTTCACACACATGTGCACAACTGGACTAAGGGAGCCCAGCCTAGTTTTGCACGTGCGTGTGTACCGCCAGGATCAATCCCAATCCCAGCGGCACCTCAGTGACAAACCCGCCTATGAAGCCTCCATTTAAAATGAGGTTAAGGGAGCAAATGGGGCAACGCATCCAGGCACCCCGACCCTTGGAGCTGTCGGCAGCTGCTGGTGCTCATCTGGGCAAGCGATCCACCCACCCAAGGGCAGTAAACTGCTCATGTAATGGGGAGGTAAGCTCTTTAGGGCTTCCTCCCTGCAAAACCTATAGCCCTTTCTCACTGCTCATGAGAAAGGGTTCTAGGTCTCCTAGTCCAACATGCTGTCTGCTGCACCACACTGGCTATCACATAGGACATGTTTAAAAGTTTGTGTCACACAATGGTCTGAGCTGGAAATTTGGAAGCCCTGATTTAAATTTCACCTCTGCCCTCACCTTTCTACATGACCTCTCAGAAGCCACTCCCCCAGCCCCTCACCTACAAGATGGGGATAATAATACTGACATACCTTACAGGTTGGTTGCAAACATTGCAAGACAATGAGGCTATCCACACGAGCATGCAAAGCCGGGTTAAAGGAGCCCAGCCCAGTTTTGCACACTCTTGTGAACCACTGGAACTGGACCTGATCCCAGCAGCCATATGGCGGCAAACCTGCCTACGTAGCCCTCCAGTTTAATGAGGTTAAGGGAGCAAGTGCTCCCTTACCCTTGTTTAATTGATTGTGTGTCAGCCACAGCTGCTTGAAGTCACACTTGGCACACTCGGGGGTGGGGAGGGATCCCAGTAATGCACCGCGCACTCGTGCGGTGCATTATTGGGGCTCTGGGGGGTGTGGCGATGCACGGCGGCGCATCCCAGCGCCCTGATCCCGGGAGCTTCAGTGGGTCCGCCTGCTCAGAGACTAGAAGCCAATTGTCTGAGGGGAAGGTACGTTAAACCCTCCTTCTCCGCAGACTGCCTACAATCTCTTCTCACAGATCGTGCGGAGCTCTACTGACTCGTACAAAAAGGGTCAAAAGGGATGGATGTGAGCAATTGGAGTTACGTACGCTTAGGTTCATTTCAGCTGGAGATGAGGGCTAAGGAGTTGAACCAAAGACTTCATGAAAGAGATGAGGAGGGTGTTGAAGGGAAGGAGAGAGAGAGGACATCACAAGTGTTCTGGGTGGGAGGCACAGGCATAGGGGCAGAAAGGGAGAAAGGATAGAACCATTTAAGAAAGCAGGAGACTTTGGGGGTATTGAGAGTGTTAGGAGGTGGAGGAGTAAAGGTCATGAATAGGGACATACCAGGAGATAAGGACAGAAGGGGAAGCTGGGGCAAGTTTGTGGAGAGCTGAAGGCAAGGATGTGGAGTTAAGGAAGAGATTTCTCATAAATCTCAGTCTATGGCTTGTTCACTCACCCTCCTTCTCTGTGTGTTCATCTCAATGTATCTTGAATTTCAGACCCAAGGACAGATCCCTGGCCACTGGTTTACTCTCCACTTCCAGTCATTTTCATCTTTACTCTGTATCTCGTCATAGTAGCAGCAGGGCCACATATCATGCAGAAGCTGGAGCCACTGAGGCTGAAAGCCTTCCTTGTGGTCTATAACCTGTCAATGGTGCTGTTGTCAGTGTTCATGTTCTATGAGGTAAGACCAAAGGGAACTTTCTTAGGAACACAAAGCACTAGCTCTTAAAACACTTCCTGCCGATTCCGCTTTCTTTTTATGACTATTAATTATTATTAATAATAATTATTTTTTACAGATTTTTATCATAGCACATCATTGTACGTGGTACTTTGCTAAGTAACATAAGTAAAAGACAGGCCACTGCCCCAAGGAGTTTACAGTTTAAACTTAAAACACTGGAGGCTCTCTTGTGTGAGTCGATTGGATTTTCTTGCTTTTGTGGGCTTTTTAAATTTTTAGTTTCTGATCTTTGGGTCTTGATCCAGAATTAAAACTTTGGCTGTTTTTTTCAGTAAAAGCTGGTATTCCTGCATTATTAAAAAAACAAAACAAAACCCAAAACCAACAGCCTGTGGGTTTGTTGTACTGAATGTGTGTGTTGTGATTCATGTGTGACATGGAACAAGCTGTGACCCACATATTGCTGTTATAATTGCTTGCTTGGGTGAACCAGTAAAGGTTGAATTGTAGCCTTGTAGTATACAGTTCAAAAATTCTGACTGTAGACTACTGTAGGTTAACATTTGTAGTCATGCTTATTAAGCTTGAGCTAAAAGTACTTTTCAGGATGGTAAAAAAATGGAGAGAGGATCATTTATGAATTTGAGACTGAATTTCAACAAATATTTTCTGGAGACAGACTGTTTGTCACAACTACAGCCATGACTACAAATCATCATTAGCTTGTTCAGGGATGGGGAAAATGATGTGCCAGAGGGCTCTTTTGATTCCAGAAATAAGAAATGTTGCAGTGGATATAGGACAGCAAGTAATTCTTGCATGAACAGGAATCTTTCCTCCTTCTTTTTCTTCTCTTGCAGTTCCTGATGACATCATTTCTGGCCAATTACAACTACCTCTGTCAGCCAGTGGATTACAGCCAGAGTGAGCTGGGGATGCGGGTACAGTATAGTTACTAACCAGTTCCGTCACACAGCTCTCACACAGTTCTGAAAGAAAGAGCTTATGGATTTCTCTGCTTGAGAACACATACTGTGGTTTGCTGATGTGCCCAGTGTTTGTCGTGGGAAAACGACTATATTTCAGCCTCATTTCCCCATCTGGGGATAATATCACTATAGGCACCCCTGTATCTTGGAGTATTTTGAGGGCAAATGTGGGAGCTTGGAATTTCCAAAAGGGATCATTTGACATGTTCCAATTGCTGCTAGAAGGAGGAGAAAACAATCTAGCTTCTATTAACTAGGACCATGCCCGATGATGTCCACATGGAGGAAGACTGAAATAGCTGCCATATTGGCAGCAGGTAAAGCAGCTTGTCATGTGGATCCCGCCTATCATTGCCTAGAGAGTCTTCATGCCACTGCTAGGCATTCCTGCTTGAGGCACAGAGTACCTTCCATGTAATGTTCCTCCATGTGGCAACTGTAATGTGTAGACTGCCCCAAAGGACATGGTTCCGACTATAACTACTTCAGAACATAGGAAGAAACGGGGAAAGATTCCCCACCCCAATTATGGGGAGAAGGTAAAATTAGTACACCAGAACATTCCATATTTATTTGAACACAGGATCATTACCAGTTCCATCACCAGTTGTGATGGAACTGGTGATGGAACTGGTAATGGAACTGGTGAACTCTCCTCTGGTGATGGAAGTGAGGGAAGAACAGGGAAGGGAATCTGAGACCTGCTGCCAACCTCACCCTGGGTAAAATCCCAGGGGCCAAGTGACAGCTGAACAAGCCTTGAAAAGTATGTTCCCTTGTAATGAAGGACAGAATGCCTTCTGTATCCTGGCTCTCTAAGAAGCACCGGCACTTCTGCACTCCAGACTAGTAAGGCTTTGATGGTCACACGGGGGTGACTTTTTCCAGTCTTCCCTACCCCTGGAATTGCTCCCTGCGACCTGGAAGTGAATCCCTGAGGTCTGCATGGCCTTCAGGGACCTGCTTCCAGGATTCAGGGAGCACTTCTGAGGCAGGGGAGATTGGTGAAAATAACGCCGCCGCTCCCTACCCCCTGAGTGCATGTGCTGCCTTCGTGTGGAAGGCAGGGGTGTGTGTGTGTGTGTGTGTGTGTGTGTGTGTGTGTGTGTGTGTGTGTGTAAGAAGTGCCCGTACTTCATCAGTTAGGAAATCAGCCACTGGCTTTGACATACAAATACCTGGTTTAGGATTAATAGCTTTATATGTATGCGACATCTTCTCCTGCCCCTCTGATGGCTGTAAGAGAGAACACAGTCATGGGTCATAGAGAAAGCTTTATTTTTGTAATGATTATCCCCACTGGCAGCATAGTGGCTAAGAGCTAGGAATCAGAAGTGGACTGCCCTGGCTGGAATCTATGCATATTTTTAGATCACAGTTTTTCAGTGATTACATTGTGTTGGGTTCTTTTATGGTATATCTGGAATCTCACCTCTGCATGAACTCACTAGGGTAAGGCCCTCCCTCTCAGCTTCAGCTGCAATATGGGGAGAATAATACTTTAGCTTGTTGGAAGGAATGCAACAAGATTAACGTTTGTGTGAAGAAGTTTGAACACTTGGAAGTGCTATACAAACAATGATTGTATAAGTATTGTATAAAGAATGTGAAGAACTATTATTATTGCCAAGTGATTCTTTTGAAGCAATGAGCATCTCATTGCTCTGCCCTTTGATACCATTTCTGCCCCTCCGCCCCACTCCCCAATATCTCCAAATTGTCATCAAGCACAGTTGTGAACAGAATTCTGCTGATGACTTTGTTCTGCAATGGGGATGATGAGTTCATTTTCCTACCCTGGGCTCATGAGAATGTGAAGTGATGGGTGGGGAAAAGCAAGCAAACAAAAAAGACATATTTTCATTACTAAAACATCTCTTCCTCTTTTTGCCCAGCAGATGGCAAGAGTGTGCTGGTGGTTCTTCTTCTCCAAAGTCATTGAGCTGCTTGATACGGTAAGGCTGGCTTCAGTCTCCAGTTCACTGAGTCCAGCATCCTCCATTGGTTTTTCCTGTTTGTCCTCAATCTTTCTCATATGCATTCATTTTCACTTGCTGCGACTTATGCTCCAAGTCCTCTCCCAGTTAATCTTCTTCTGATTAACTCTCTCCCCGCTTCTCTCTTGTTTTTTCCTCCTGATGTTCTTGTTCCCTTTTAGATAGCTCAGCAACTGGCAACCTGTTCTGGCTGCTTCCTTCTCTCTGTACTTTCTCATGTCTTTCTTATTTAGATTGTTTTTTTGTGAACAGAGATTGCCTCCTCTTTTCTCTTCATTACTACTACTACTGATATTTACTTTACTACTTTACTTTACATTTTCATTACTACTATTACAACAGATATTTCTATACCACTCTTCAACCAAATTTCTCAAAGAAGTTTACATAGAAAAATGAATAATGCATAAATGAGATGGTCCCCAAAGGGCTCACAGTCTAAAAAGAAACATAATGGCACTTTCCAGATTACCCGCTCAACAGCAGCAATAATTATTCGGTTTGGGCAAATCACATTCAAAACGTAAATAGCAAAGCTACCAGAAGGGGGAGCAGTCTCACTAAAACTAACAAATGGAAAACACAGCAACCTTTTTTCGCTGGACATACGACGTTATAGCAATAAATTGCAGTGATTAAATCCGAAACAAGGCATCTGAAATGCGAATGGCACCGTGATGACAGCATAGGGACTGCGGTGTCAACACACGAAGTGTGGAAGCACACTTCACAGATATGTCATGACCCCGCAGGGTCTAATCAGGAAAGCGCCAAGGCAGATACCAGCAACAGCCATTGGACGGATGCTGTGCTGGGGCTGGATAGGGCCAGTTGCTCTCCCCCTGCTAAATATAAGAGAATCACCACTTTAAAGGTGTCTCTTTGCTCAGCAGATTCTAGACACTTAAGAAATAACAAGACATGTTATTGTCCTGAGTATGCTGATTGGATACTGAGGAGAACAAGGGTCTAGCATCTTTAAAGCTTTTGTGTGGAAGAAAAGAGGGATAGAGAAGAGGGATGACAAGTCTTAGAATTATAATGCAGTGTAGTAGGGAAATGACTTGACTAGCAAGCCAGAGGTTGCTGGTTTGAATCCCTGCTGGTATGTTTCCCAGACTATGGAAAACACTTATATCGGGCATCAGTAATATAGGAAGATGCTGAAAGGCATCATCTCATACTGTGCGGGAGATGGCAATGGGAAACCCCTCCTACCAAAGACAACCACAGGGCTCTGTGGTCGACAGGAGTAGACACCGACTTGACGGCACACTTTACCTTTAGGTCCTCCACAGGTCATAAAAGTATAGGTACCATTGTCTTCCTCTACACCTGGAAACTGCAAAACAAGAGGGAAGTTTCAAGCATATGCTGCTAATTTGTAGCCACTATGGTGTAGTGGAGAGAAGGCTAGAAGTGGAAACTTTCTGAATCCCTGTTCAGCCATGGAACTCACTGGGTGCCCCCAGTCACAATTTCTCAGCCTAGCCCACTTCACAGAGTTGTTATAAGGCTGAAACTGGATGGCCCGGGTGTGCATGTCACCCTGAGCTGCATGGAGAAAAGATGGGACATGCATGTTTAAAAAGATATTTAGTCAGAAGAAAATCCTGTGTATTCCAATGGGCCTTACTCTGAAGTAAGTAGGTATAGGATTGCGGCGTATATTTGAACAAAAGCTGTAAAATATAAAAAGCCCAATGCTTTTTTATGCATGTGTCTTAATTTTTTAAAAAAATCAGATTTGTTTTTATACTTTTTAGCTCAATATTTTAATGTGTCTTTTTTATAATCGTGTTTTTAAATTTTGTTGTTAACCATCTTGGGATTTTCTTAATGAAATGCGGGGTATAAATTTAACAATAAAAATAAATAAATAAATAAAATGCACTTTTAAATAAAAAATAAAATCTTCCTTGGGGTCAGTGGGTTCATCATCTGATATTCACTTTCTTCAAAAAATAATTATTTTAGAACCTTCCTCTGAAAACTACCCCGCAAGATTAGCACTTTACTCAGAAGCCCTTAAATAGGTTTGGAGGCTATGAAGCTCTTGTTAATGCATGCTCACTTCAGAAAGTAAAACTGATTATTGTTATCATGAGGGCTGGGTGGGTGGAAAGGGCTAAATCTTTAGAATTAAATCATCTGAAAAGTCTTTGCCTGAACTGCCATTCAGCATTAGGCCATTAATCTTCTGAACAATCTTTCTGACTAGTTTCCTTGAGGTCCTGTTTAGCAGAGAGAGGTGAGCTCTCTGAAGTTCATTTGGCTTAACTTGAAAATGATCCAAGATCTTCCATAAAAATTAGGAAGGTCTTGGAACATTTTATCATGCCAATCAAAGGCCTGAAAAAATTGGCCTATCACTTCCATTGTCATACAGTTTCTTATACTTAGGGTTACTCGATTCTGCAAGTATTTAATTTGAGAGTTAACTGAAATAGGAAGCATACCAAAACTCAAGGGTGAGCCGGTCTTGTAAGCTGCTGAGAGGGTGTTTTAGAAGGCTATATATCTTTGATATGCAGGAGCTAAATCCAGGATTTAGCCTTATCAGAACTGTACAAGAGGATCAGCAATGGGAAAAAGCCTAGAGTGTGGATCTTAAGGTTAAGCATCTTCATCCATGGACTAATATGGTGCTCTAACTGAAGAACCGATAAGCATTCTAGTGAGAAGTCAATGAACATTACGTAAAGCCAAAGCGCCAGTGCCAGAGACCAAGCCTTGGCTTCTGTGAATCTAAGTCTGCCACTAGTCACAGCTGCCCCACCGTTAGGGATGCCAAAAATTGTCCTCAGGAAACTCAGCTGGACTTTTTTGATGCTAGGATTAATGCTCATGATGATCCAGACTTGGATGGCATCTAAGAACTTAACTAATGGTTTGGCACTAAAGACTTGTAGTACTGAAGGGATATCACAACTGCCTTTTGTAAAAAAGGAAAAGCTGAATAGCTACCACATTATAGTATGCACTTTTAATAGCACAATTCCTTTGGGATGTCCAAAATACAGTAGTGAGGAATGGAACAAAAGTCCTAGATATTTATATGTGCTTGTTCACGGAGATGTCCATCCAAAGGCCACATATTGTTGGTTGATTTTTGAAAATACTAAAACCTTGGTCTTATTGTAGTTAATTAAAAGGCCTTATTTACAATAGGATAAAATGCCTGCATCCATCATTCCAGACCCACTGGAGTTTGAGGGAGTAGTCGTGCTATGTCATCAATACAAAGTAATATCATCAGTACCTTTATTTCTGCAAGTATAGGTATATGAAACTCAGGGAAGCAAAGACAGGCAGCAAGACCATTTATACAAAAACGTAACAGTGGGGTCAAAATATATCCCTTCTTACTCCTCTGCTTAGCATTATGGAGTTTGATTAGTGACCTCCCACATCACATTGAATTTGCATTGAGGTAACCACCACCTTACATGTGAATAGGGCAAACTCATGACTAAACAAACATGGCTGTCACCATCGCACTGAGATTGGCCCTTAGTGAGGGCAGAAGTACACTAGTGTTGTCATGAACATACTATGATGGGCAATCCCCCCTTGGCCAGTTAGGTTTGCAAATACTCACCACCTTCCAGATACCAGATCATTCAACCTTCCAGATTCAAAATCTTGATTCTATTCTGGCTTCTTCCAGATTCTCTTCATTCTGAGGAAAAAGAATGAGCAAGTGACTTTTCTACATGTCTACCACCATGGCACCATGCTCTTCAACTGGTGGGCTGGGGTCAAATATGTGCCTGGAGGACAAGGTAAGCTCCACTCCATTGGTTGTCCTCCATATTCCTCTGCTCTAGGGTGGCCACAACCAAAAGCAGGTCTTATAGCCACCCTACAAATTACAGTCACTTTGTGTAGCTGCTGCTCCATATTTTCGCAAGGAATGTCTCGGTATGGCATGAAGACTCTCAACACAATGGGAGAGATCCATATTATAAGCTGGTATATAACAGCCACTGCTTGGACCATCTGCCTGTTCCCTCATCTTACCTTCAAGTGGGGATTAAACAAATTAATGAAAAAATAGGTCTGTCAACAGCTATTGGATGTGAAAAGTAAATGGTACTTCCATGTTCAGAAGCAGTATAACCTTAAATACTAGTTGCTGAGGGGCAAACAAAGTAGGACTGTTGCCTTTCTGTCCTGAGTGTAGGCTTCCCAGAAGTATCCAGATGTCCATTCTTAAGAGAAGGATGCTGGACTAGATGGACCCTTGGTTTCTTCCCACTAGGTTGTCTTTGTTTTCTTATGGCCATCATATTGTTATCACACTATGCAGAAGAGCTCTTAGGTGTTAGGTTAAAAGAGCAGTGCTCAGGACTGTTTATTCCCATGTCAAGAAGGATTTGGAAAATATTGACTGTTCCCTTTTGGAAAATCCAAGCTGACATGTTTGCCCCTAAAAAAGAAACTAAAATGAAAACAAAACAAATTTCAGCCCTGAGATGTGGGGATTACTATAATGTGTGGTCACCATGCAATAAGGAACTGAGGATCAGGGACAGTAATTTCACATAATCAATACTGCCTAGAGTTCAAACTAGAATCCAGATTTCCCAAAGGTATATCTAACCAAATCTATTCACATGAGCAGCCTAATCCAGACTAGGGCATCCCAATGTGGGTTGGACTGCTTATGTGCAGTGCCAGGATCAAGCCTGATCCCGGTGCTGCCCTCCCGCCCAACCTGACTTTTTACCCCAGCCTTTAGCCAGGGTTGTGTGGGTGCTCGGGCTCCATACAGCCTGAACACACACAGAGTCAAGTGCTAGTGTGCCCAGCTCACAGGGGAATCCTCATCTCATGGTGCATAATGGGATTCCTGGAGGCTGGGACTTGTTTTCCCGGCCCCCACTGATCCGTGCCAAAGAATCCAGTCACAGGGGGAGGGAAGGGAGGGAGGTTCATCCCTGCCTTCCCCACCTCCACCCTCCCTCCGGCCCAGTTGTGTGAATAACCTTTGCATCATATTACATTCTTCTAACCCAGTTCCCTATTTCCTCTCAACAGAAATAAAAAGAAAGATCAAACACATATGCTGTTATAAGCAGCTACTGTTCCCACCAATCATTATATGTGCCGTCTTCAAAACACCCATGAGATGTAGGTCATTATTTATTCCCCTGTGAAATCTTGGGCACAGAGAGAGGGAGGGAGGGAGATATATAGATAGAGAGAGAGAAAATCACCCCTCCTGGGTCAATGACTCAATTCAGGAAACATAACTATAGTTAAGGAAGCTTAGGTATGGTTTGCCATTATTACCAAATCGACAATCCATGGTTTGCAGTTGGCTGGCAAATCAGAAACCATGGTTTGAAGTGGGTTTGCAAAGCATAGCTTGGGGTAAATGTGGTTGGGCATGACCATAGTTTGTTTATTTAGTATAATTGTATTCATGTCTCTGGGGTGCAGAGGAGACGTGGCTGTGGTCTATAAGAATAACATCTCCCTTATCAGGATCCCTGTCAGGGAACTGACCTATATAGAATGTGTGTAATTAAGTCTTAGACAGCAGGGATAAATTGAGACTTCTGTTGGTGTATCAATCACCCCAATGCCCAACAAAGTACCTAACTGAGCTGACTGACTTGGTTGTGGAGTTGGCATTGGGGTCACCCAGACTGTTGGTGGTGGAAGACTTCAATGTACCCTTTGAGATGGGGTTATTAGGAGGAGCTCAGGACTTCATACTGGCCATGATAACTATGGACCTATCCCATGTGGTCTCCAGACTGACACATATTGCTGGTCACATGCTCAATTTTGTCTTCTGGTCACCCTGATCAGGGTGATTTTCCATGGGTGGGGACAACAGTAATTTCCCCATTGTCATGGACGGACCAGCATGTGGTTAAGGTAGGACTTGCAACCACAACCCACCTCTGCAGGAGTGAAGGACCCATTAAGTCAGTTCACCCAAGAGGTTATTGGATTCAGTAGGTTTCCAAGAAGCTTCGGAAAGGTCTAGAGTTGGCTCTACCAACAATTCTGTCGATGCCCTTTGAATACTTGGAATACTTCAGTGTACCCTTTCAAGTGCAAACTTGGAATAACAAGCTTACTAGAGCAGTAGACATGATCGCTCCTAAAGATCCTCTCCAACCTGCTTCAACATTAGCCCCATGGTATTCGGAAGAATTAAGAGTCCTGAAGTGGCAAGGTAAACAACTAGAGTGCAAGTGGAGAAAGACTCGACTCGATATAAAATATAAAAATAAATAAATCCAACAGATTACAAAATATTGCATATTTGAATATCTATGCTCTGGCAGTATGTGTGGGGGAAAAACCCTCAAACCCAGTTCTTTTCTGCCTGCATTGCAGCCGCAAATTAATTCCAGCGGAGTTGTCAAGGGTTGTGAGGAGGGCTAGTATGAACCCCCCCTCCTTTGAATTTGGAACCATTGGTCAGCTGCTGTGACACTTTTAATGATTTTTTAGTAGGCAAAATCTCTCATATTTGCTGAACTGGATTCTACAATTATGGCACAGTCAATTATGGATGTGTCCGGCAACTCTTCTTATGGGACTAGACAGGAACACTTTCAATTCCTGAGGATGTGAAAATGCTGCTTCAGACTGTGCATTGTACCACCTGTTCTTTTGACTCTTGCCCAACTTGGCTTATTTCATCTGACAGTTGGAATATTAGAGACGGTCTGGTAAATATTATAAATGCTTCTCTGAGGGAGGGCAGGATGCATCCTTGCCTCAAGAAGGCTATTATTAGACCTTAATTGAAGAAACCTACATTGGACCCCTCAGTTAGGCAATTATAGGCCCATCTCTAATCTCCCATGGTCGGGCAAGCTTATTTTTTGGCCTGCTTATCTAGACTCATTTCAGATTGCCTTTTGGGCAGGCTATTGGGTTGAGACTGCTTTGGTTGGTCTGATGGATGATCTCCAATTAGGTACTGACAGAGGGAGTATGACCCTGAGGCTATTCTCACGATGGGGGAAAACCGGGCTCGTGGGCAAGCCCAGTGGTTCTCTGGTGGCTAGTCCGCCAAAGTAGCCCTTCCCTTAGACCAGGTTACCTGAGTGAGCGCTCTGCTAACCTGGGTTTTCTGATCGTGTGCTGCCATGGTGCAGCTCCGTGCCATGGCAACACACGAGGAGACCCCCGCCGGGATGCTGCAAGCAGCCTCCCAGGTTGGGAACACGTGAGCACGCAGGGCATCCTGGAACTTCCGGGGGCCGCACGGCTCCCGATCTCTGCCGCCCCCGTTGGCTCTGTGACAGAGCCAGCAGTCGTGTGGGTGGCTGATCCGGCCGTCCAGCTACGAGCGGCTTCTCGTCTGCGAAGAGAGCGGACTAAGCCCACTCTCCCCCCTCCAGTGCTTCACACCGATTGTGCAAAGCGCCTCACTGTTAGCTCTTTTGGCTCTCTTGGCAGTTTTCAGTATCATCGGCCATGGTATCCTCCTGGGTCACCTGAAAGAGTTGGGATTAAGTGGCACTGTTTTACCATGGTTCCACTCCTATCTCTCAGGTGGATTCCAGTTGGTGTCTGTTGCAGATTGTTGCTCTTCAGAGCAAGAGCTACTGTATGGAGTTCTGCAAGATTCCATACTGTCTCCAATGCTTATTAACATCTACATGCAGCTGCTTGGAGAGATTTGGTGCAGGGTGTTACCAATACGCTGATGACATCCAAAACTATTTCTCCATATCAATTTGATCAGGAAATGACATAACTTCCTTATATGCCTGCCTGGAGGCGGAAATGGGCTAAATGAGAGATAACAAACAGGTTAAATCCAGAGAAGATGGAGGTATTGATTGTGGCGGGGTTGGGATTTGAGAGATGGTTTAGATCCGCCTGTTCTGGATGGAGTTGCACTCCCCCAGAAAGAACAAGTATGTAGTTGGGAGTACTCCTAGACCCAATGCCCTCTCTGGTTTCTCAGATTGAGGCAGTGACCAGGAGTGCTTTTTATCCATTTCAGTGGATACGCCAACGACGCCCCTTTCTAGAGGCAAACAACCTCAAAGCAGTGGTGTATATGTTGGTAACCTCTAGGCTAGCCTTCTCTAATGTGCTGTTTGTAGGGTTGACCTTGTATGTAGTCTGGAAACTGTAACTGGTGTGGAATGCAACAGCCAGATTAATCTCTGGCATGACCCGAAGAGACCACAACACTGATTTTTAAAACTCCATTTGGTGCTGATTTGTTTCCAAGCAAAATACAAAGTGCTGGTTATTACCTATGAAGCGCTTAATGGCTTGGGCCTAGGGTATTTAGGAGAGTGCCTCCTTTGTCATGAATGCCACCGCTTACTGAGATCATGTGTGGAGGTTTGGTTACAGCTGCCACTGGCTTGTTTGGTGGTGACTCAAGGCCGAGCCTTCTCTGTGGCTGCCCCAGAATGCTCTCCCTGTCAATATAAGAGCTTCTCCATCTCTGGCTGCCTTCAAAAATCTGCTTAAGATACACCTGTTTTCTCTGGCCTTTTGTTAAAACCATTTTTAGAATGATTTTATTTGTTTTTTTATTTTATTGTTTTTAAATCATTGTACACTGCCTCAAGATTCATGTGATAGGCAGTTTATAAATAAATATACCCAAACACACATGTAGAGCAAATAGATATACATATCTATTTGCTCTACATCCCAACTCTTTAAGGCGACTCAGAGAATACAGTCAACACAATATCATAAAGAACAATAGAAAATCAATTTTAAAATGTCACTACAGAGCCAGAGAAAGCACAGGAATATAGTACTTTTGAATAAGAAGCACTATAGTAACAGTCCCTATTGTGTAACAAATGTGATGCGTTCTCTGGCTGATATATGCTTGCCATCTGTCAAAAGGCAGTATTGGTTGTCTTGTGTATCTTTAATATGTTTTCCTCCCCCCCCCCCTTTTTTTCTCTTTTTGGCCTTGCAGCCTTCTTCATTGGGATGCTAAACTCCTTTGTGCACATCTTCATGTACCTCTACTATGGGCTGGCTAGCCTGGGACCAAAAATGCAAAGCCACTTGTGGTGGAAACGCTACCTCACGATCCTGCAACTGGTAATTTAACTTCGCTTCTTATTTTTGGTGCTGGTTGTAAGGTGTTTGGTTTTTCTCTGGAGAGAACTTTCAAACCATTCTACTCCCTAGGTATAAACCATGCCCACAGATGTTCAGTGGTTACTGGCTGATGAAAAATGTTATGGCTTTTTTTGATACAAACAGAATTACTCCCCCTCCCCGACTTTTATATCTCAAATCTCCTTATTCATCTGCACCACATCACTATAGAGAGTTTGGGATGTAGAGACTATCTCACCATTCCCATAATGCCTAGATTCTTTATCGTTGGAGACAAATCACACTTGCATATATATATATGATTTCTCTGCACTTGATGTTTCACAGGTGAATGACTCTTTTCAGAGCATTACATTTGAAGTGAAATGAAAACTTCTGTCCAAATAATCATTGCACATGCATGTTTTGAAAGAATTTCAAAGTGGTGACCACTGGACACACAAGCATTTGCACAAATAGCCTTTGGTCTAAAGCAGGCCTGCTCAACTTAGGCTCCCCAGCTGTTTTTGGACTACAGCTCCCATGATCACCAACCACAGTGGCCAATAGCCAGGGATTATGGGAGTTGTAGGCCAACATTTGCAGGAGAGCTGAAATTGAGCAGCCCTGATCTAAAGCCATATTGCTCGGAAGCATATACCTAAACAGTATAGTATGTATTGTGGGGATGGATGTGTATTATGGTCTGAAATTGCCTGAAAGATGCAGCACATTCCCTCTTTTGAAACAGTAGTTATGCAGTATGAGGCAGCTTTAAACAGTATAATCAAATTAGGGAGTGTGGATATGCCTTATGCCCTAGCTAGAATTGGTTTAAAGCCACATCACTGTCCCCACTGGGAAGCACGTGTGTTACAATCTGAAATCTGGACTCAGGAAGATTCCTGTAGGGACCCATTTTCTACCACCCCAAGTGTTGTGCATAAGCATGCACATCCAATCCTTTACTTCCTCATCCTCCACAACCAAAATAATCTCTCTCTCAGTCAGTCTCCAAACACAGAATGGGGTGTTGCAGACAGGAGAAATATTTGAGGTATCAGGAGGCAGGGAGCAGATTTCACCCCCTCTCCAGCAGTGTCCTTGAGTACATCTGTTTTAGCTTCTCCAATATAGGTGAATAATTGCCATTCATTCCTTTAGGAAAAGCACAGAGCTTAGGGAGACAGTTGCAATGAAAGCAAAACTCACCCTTTATCCCTGATGCTTGGTGACCTTAACAGCAGAGATCCTGCAGAGGAGTGTAGTGTGTGCAGAGCACACAGAGAGACACTAGGCCTGTTTACAGAATCATTTTAGGCTGGGCTGGAGGGCAAGGAGATCCTATCCTAGTTGCAGCACACAAGCAAAACCTCTATTTTAGTCAGCAAACCCAGGAAACACAATCAAGCCAGGCAATAAGGCTATTCACATGACCGACTGGGGGAAAGACAGGGATGGACTTACCTTCTCCCCAGACGATCATTATTTCCCTGTGGAGCATGGCTCCTGCTCCCCACGTGGGCCAGGAAAATGAGTCCTGATCTTCGGATATTCCACAATGCACTGTGCAATGAGTGCTATGTATTGGGGGAATGCCCTGTGAGTCAAACAGCTAAGGACACTCACAGTCCCAGGCTGGAGGGCAAGCCCGTGCTCTCTAACCATGGTAAAAGGCCAGGTACAAAACTTGGGCTTGGGGCCGAGGCAGTGCTGGGATCAGGATCGATCCCAGTGGTGCACACGAACAGCCAAGCCCAGGCTGGGATGCCCAAGCCTTGTCTTGGCTGCTCATGTGCACAGCTTCATTGTTGAAATCTGGAGTTGCAAGCATGGAAAGTCCTCCAGGACTTGCAGGCCTTCCCAGCATGTTTTGCACTACCAATGGACAAGAAAGCCTCATGACATAAATAGCTGCCCTCTGATTGGCCGCAAGGAGCAGGTGCAGCTCAAGCTACAGAATCATAGAGTGTGTTTTGCAGAGTGGCACATTCATGGTCAGCAGCCCTTGTAGCCACAGCTGTCTATTGTTTCCAGGTCTGTTTCCAGGGTAGAAAAGGTAGCTGGGTTCACAGAAGCAGCAGAGCAAGCTAGGAGGGCTCTCTTTTTGTACTGTCTTGGTTAAGAACAGGGTGGAGAATCTAGTTTGAGAAACCTCAGCTGGAGTTATATTTGTGAGTTCACACAAGCATTCTAACAAGAGTAGCCCAGCTTTTACCCTCCTTTTGTTGATTATGTGAACCAGCTTAATGTGTTCTCAGGAATCCCAGCAATATACAAATACTGCTTCTGCGCTAATTCTATCCATTGCTAGTTAATAGTATTCTCAACCTACTGCATATCCAGCACAGCTTTCTGCAGAATTTGAATTTGCAAATCATGGATTTTTGGAATATCTCTAGTCAGTATGTTTGTGATTTTCTCTCTCTCTTATTCATGGCCAAGGATCTCTTCCTGTTGGTTGCAAGCTGTGCGTTTTCTGAACCTGACAGTAAAACCAGTTGCTTTAACTTCTTAGAAGAGGGGTTCTTTCCTTTATCTGGATTTCCCTTGGTTTTCCATTTATCTGCTTCCCCTTAGGATGTGGTGACTTCTTTAAGTTCAGCCGTGTCTTTCTTCCACTGCTTAAGGCTGCAACATAAATAGAAACAATTCTGAGAAGGGCAATGATGATTACAGCCATGCGTGAGAGGGCAAGAGAGTTAATTCCACACCACAGATTATAAAGTCCAGTGTTATTTGCCAGCTGACAAAGGGTAAAAGTAAAGATACTAGAAAGTGGTAGTTAAATTATAATAGAAACATAATAAAAGTCAAAATGGTACTTTTGAGCAATTTGAATACAGCTTTGATTGTTTAGTTTCCTGGTTTTGATGGCCAGCTAACTATATAACCTTTATGTTCACAATTCTTCTATGTTTGTTATGCACCACCAATGTTCAAACAGCTATAATCTCAAATTAGAAACAGGGGAGGCTATGGTGGAGGAAGAAGATGAAAGCAAGGATAATTATCCATGAAAAATTGATACACGGTAGGGTTCAGCTGATTGAACTTATTGAGCAGATATTAAACTTCTTCCAGGCACGTTTCCAAGAGCTGGTTTTAACTTATAAACCTCTTGAATGGATTGGATCCTATGTACTGCAGGGACTACATTCTCTCTTACACCTTCTCAGCATTAAGATCAGTTGGGGTGTGTGTGTGTTGTTGTTATTATTATTATTATTTATTCAATTTCTATACTGCCCTTCCAAAAATGGCTCAGGGCAGTTTACACAGAGAATAATAAATAAATAAGATGGATTCCTGTCCCCAAACGGCTCACAATCTAAAAAGAAACATAAGACAGACACCAGCAACAGTCACTGAAGGTACTATGCTCGGGGTGGATAGGGCCAGTTACTCTCCCCCTGCTAAATAAAGAGAATCGCCACATTAAAAGGTAGGGATGTGCACAGAACCACGGAGGCGTGGTCCAGCACTGGGGGGAGTGTTGCTTTAAGGGCGGGGGGCTAGTACTTACCCCTCCCGCTGCTCTTCCCCCTCTAGCGCTCAACTTTAAGGTAATGTTTTTGGGGTGGCAGGGTTCCTCCCTGCTGCCCCTGCCCGCATCGTTGGCTGAAAAGCTTCAGAGCAAGTAGAAGTTGGCGCCACGCATGCGCCCATCGCGGCACACGCACCATATACGGCAGGCATGCGTGCCCCGCGATGAGTGCATGCGTGGCGCCAGCCTCTACTTGCTCTGGAGCTTTGCAGCCAATGATGGGGGCAGGGGCGGCAGGGAGGAACCCTGCCGCCCCAAAAACGTTACCTTAAAGTCGAGCGCCGGAGGGGGAAGAGCGGCGGGAGGGGTAAGTAATACCCTGCCTGCCCTTAAAGCGACACTCCCCCACCCCCTGCCGGACCGCCGGACCAGCCGAATTCCAGACCGGTCCGGAGGCCTTTTGCATGGCTCTGGACCGGTCCGGGCACACCACTATTAAAAGGTGCCTCTTTGCCAAGTTAGCAGGGGTTGATTGTATTTTATTTATTTAGTTTGCATATTTAGGTCTTCCCCTTCAAAAAAGGAATTTTCAGGGTGGTTACCAATCAATATAACAATAAAATCAGAGAGTGAAAACTACAACATGAGAATAAAAGCAGTAGTTACCATAACTGCTTACAAACATTGCAGAAGGTTTAAAAACCTGGGAAGGGTAAGAGGATTTTTGTCTGGTGCTGAAATTAAGGCACAAGAGTGGGCACCAGACAATTCTCTATGGGGAGAGCTTTCCAAAAGTGAGGTGCCATAGTTGGAAAGGCCCTCTCCCCAGATGCAAACCAAAGGTGATTGTTTTGGGTTCTACCCAGACTGAATGCTCCATTGCCATAAGAACATAAGAACAGCCCTGAAGGATCAGGCCCAAGGCCCATCTAGTCCAACATCCTATTTTGCACAGTGGCCCACCAGATGCAGCTGGAAACCACAGGCAGGAGTTGAGGGCGTGCCCTCTCTCCTGCCATTACTCCCCTGCAACTGGTACTCAGAGGCACCCTGCCCTTGAGGCTGGAGGTGGCCCACAGCCCTCCGACTGGTAGCCATTGATAGACCTCTCCTACATGAAGTTATCCAAACCCCTCTTAAAGCCATCCAGGTTGTTGGCTGTCACCACATCCTGTGGCAGAGAGTTCCACAAGAGGATCACGCGTTGTTTGAAAAAGTACTTCTGTTTGTTGGTCCTAGACCTCCTGGCAATCAATTTCATGGAGTGACCCCTGGTTCTAGTGTTGTGTGAGAGGGAAAAGACTTTCTCTCTCTCCACCTTTGCCACACCATGCATGATTTTATAGACCTCTATCATGTCTCCCCGCAGTCTTTTTTCTAAACTAAAAAGCCCCAGGTGTTGTAGTCTTGCCTCATAAGAAAGGTGCTCTAGGCCTCTGATAATTGTGGTTGCTCTCTTCTGTACCTTTTCCAGTTCTACAATGTCCTTTTTAAGATGTGGTGACCAGAATTGTACACAGTACTCCAAGTGTGGTCGGACCATAGTTTTGTATAAGGGCATTCTAATATTAGCCATTTTATTTTCAATCACCTTCCCAATGATCCCTAGCATGGAATTGGCTTTTTTCACAGCTGCCACACATTGAGTTGACACTTTCAATGCGCTGTCCACCACGACCCCAAGATCCCTCTCCTGGTCAGTCACTGACAGCTCAGATCCCATCAGCGTATGCTTGAAGTTTGCGTTTTTCGTCCCAATGTGCATCACTTTGCACTTGCCAACATTGAACCGCATTTGCCATTTTGTCGCCCACTCCCCCATTCTGGATAGATCCTTTTGGAGCTCCTTACAATCCGTTTGGGATTTCACTACCCAAAAGAGTTTGGTATCATCTGCAAATTTGGCCACTTCGCTGCTTACCCCTGCTTCTAGATCATTTATGAATAAATTAAAAAGCACTGGTCCCAGTACAGATCCCAGGGGGACCCCACTTCTTACTTCCCTCCACTGTGAAAACTCTCCATTTATACCTACCCTCTGTTTCCTGTCTTTCAACCAGTGTGCAATCCACACATGTACTTGTCCCCTTATTCCATGACCGCTAAGTTTCCTCAGGAGTCTTTGATGAGGAACTTTGTCAAAAGCTTTTTGGAAGTCCAGGTAGACTATGTCAACTGGATCACCTTGATCCACACACTTGCTGACACTCTCAAAGAGTGCCCTATTCAGACATTGAGGTTGCTCTCATGGCCAGCTCTGTCCGGGTTAGTGCAACCTTATCCGAGTAGGGCTGGTCATGAGAACTTCTGGTATTGGTCCCAATCCTGGTGGTCATCAGCCGGGTAGCCCATGTTTCAAACTCAAGCTAAAAGTGCGGGGGAGGGCGTGCACACTGCCTGGTCACATGGATGCTTGGGCTGCTGGCAACCCAAGCATCCATAGAGCCAGGCGGAAGGAGTGTCCAGCAGCAGGAAAATACCCAATGAACTGTGGTTCTGGTGTAGTGCATTGTGGGATACAGGAGGACGCAGTCTGCTTTTCCCCTCACCCTGTGCTCATGCATTGGTCGTGCGGGCGCATGGTGCTGCGGAGCCCGTAAGCATGTCCGATTGTGTGGGGGAAGGCAAGCAGGCTCCTGCCTTCCCCCCAGCCCTCCAGTGCTTTTGGTCGTGTTAATGACCTTAATATGTCACATGAGTATAAGATGTCTGCACATTCATATATTGTATGTGTTTGTATGAATGATGGTAGCTACATTCCGTTTAAAAGTGAATGTGGGCACGGAGCCCTCAAATGCATGGTACAGATGGGAAGTGTACTGCTGTACCTGCGTACAACAGAACATGTGAAAACATGTGAACCGCCTTGTGATTATTTTAATGAAAGGCGGAATACAGTGGTCCCTCGACTTACGTATTTAATCCATCCCGAACGCACGTTCGGAGGTCGAAATTTTCGTAAGTCGAAGAGCGCACCACGGAAGTCTGGAAACATTCGTAAGTCGAGGAAACCGCATCTGAAAATTCGTAGGTCGAGTAAGCTGAATCTAAACCGGCAACTACTTCCGGTCTTTTTTGTCGCTCGTAACTCGAAAACATCGGATGTCGAGTAGTTCGTAGGTCGAGGGATTACTGTATCAATTTAACAATAAATAAATTAAATTAAAGGCTTGTGAGTGAATAGGGCCCAGTTTGCTTGACCAATATTACTGTCCGTCTGTGAAATCCATCCTTCTTTTTCTCCTTAACTTCCCATTTGCAGTTCCAGTTTGTGGCCATCGCTATCCACTCCTCCTACAACCTGTTCACAGAATGCCTATTCCCAGATGGGTTCAACCTGGCTGTCTCCATCTACATTCTCAGCCTGATTGTTCTCTTCTTAAACTTCTATTACTGGACCTATATAAAAAAGCAGAAAAAAGCATGCTGAAGGAAACTGACAAATGTTGATGCTGCCTCTGGAATTTGCTGAGGTCTTTGACTCTCTTAGTGCCAATTGCTCCAAGATGATGCTCCTGCAATGGTGAGAGAGGATTATACAAGCCTTTTCACAGTTGCTCTATTAGTTTGTCTCAATGGGACTGGAAATGAAGAAGGCACAGAATACTCAGTTGCACTGAGGAACTTAGCCTTCTGATGGCTGAACAACACTCTTGAAATGCAACCCGTGTAGTTTGAAACTGGGTGGCTCATTTATCATAGAGTCTGGTCTTAATGGCCAGTTCTCTCACTAAAAGCAACATCTTTGTTTTCAAGAGGGCTGCTGAATCAAAGTGTGAACTAACCAGCCCATCTTAGGAACATCAGTAATGCCTTGCTGAATCAGACTGAGGTCCACCTTGCTTAGCATTCGGTTTCCAGGAATGGCCAATCTGCTGTGTGCACTTGCAAAGTAGGGCATAGGAGTGACTGCCTTCTCACATTGTTGGGATTGCTACATCAAACCTGTGTCTTTTTAAAAGCCACGGAATGGTATAGCAGTACCTGCTGCTGTAGTGTTGTTGCTCTGAGCAGATCTGCCTGGTCAGTAACCTGAACAGGTAAGCACTGAAAGTCTCATGTAAGTTGCTCTGAACTTTGTAAAGAAAGAGTAGCACACACATTAAATAAAATCTAAGCACAAAGTTATATGCCAGCATGGAGTTATTTCATTTGAACAGTATTTGTTGTTGTATCACTCACTCAAAGTGTAGCTGCCCATTTGCCCAAAACAAAAGCCCAACATGAAGTTCAAAATAAAATTAATGGTTCCTACATTGTGCTTCTTTTAACGTGGTGACTCTTACCTAGGACTCTGGGAGCCACACATGGACCTTGGTGGGCCTTTCCATTGCTCTGTCAGTCAGTTAGCTTTTGCTTCCAGTTTCTTAGATTAACTAACTTATCCTTATCAGACCTTTGAATAGCAGGCCTTTAAAGACCTGTCCATACCTTTTTGCCACACACTTACACGCTCATACTTTAGGCTAATATGGGAGTCCCCAACCTTGAGTCCCCAGATGTCATTAGACTACCAACTCCCAGGTACCCAAAGGTCATTCTGGCTGAGGATTATGGGAGTTGTAGTGCAACATTATCTGGGGACCCAAGGTTAGGAATCTCTGGCCTAATACATTTGCAATAGAAAAATACAATCTATAAGAGGTGTGGTTACCAAGTGCTTGCATGTGCATGCGGGTGTCTATGTAAGAAGCTCACACACACAAAAAGCATTGTTGAAAATACAGTCCCACCAATGCACAAATGCAACAGTATAGAGTAATTATTATTATGGAAGTTATTGACATGTCTGAATAGCCATTTGCTACTTAAATGTTTGTGCTACTCAATACCCTGGCATGGGTATTGTACAGCACTGCTAAAAGCATTAATGATGTCACCAAAGTTCAGAACAGGAATCTGCCCAGCTCATTGCCCTAAAATGTTCTTCTCCAGCTCAGAATATATAATGAATATCTGAGCATCCATGGTAAACAGTCAGTAGACCAGGCATCCCAAGTAGGGATGTGCACGGACCGGTTCGCAGGCCATGTTGGAGGCCTGCAAACCGGTTCGCTGGTCCGGCGGTCTGGCAGACCATTGCCGGTGGGTGGGGGGTGTTGCTTTAAGGATGGGGGGGTGTACTTATCCCTCCCTCCGCTTTCCCCCTCCAGCGCTCCAGTTTTAAGCAAAATCTTCAGGGCAGCAGCGGTCCACCCTGCCACCCCTGCCCCCTTGTTGTTTGCAAAATGCGGAAGTAACTTCCACGCATGCGCCCACCGCTGCCTCGCACATCACGCACGTGAAATCAGGGTTGGAGGATGTGTGCATAATGAAGCTATTCTGATGATCAGTGGAAAGTGGGCTAAGGGTGCTTAGCCCACTTGCCACTGATCGTGAGACTCACTGGGCTCGCAGCCAAGCCTGGCTCAGTCAAAGCTGGTCACCCACTTAAGTAGCCCTCCCCTAAGCCCAGGTTAGCAGAGCGAGTGCTCCGCTAACCCAGGCTTTCTGATCGTGAGTTGCCGCAGTGCTGAAAAGCAGCCTCCCGGCTCGGGGGTCTCTCCAGTATGCCCTGCGTGCTCGCGTAGGGCATGCTGGAGCTTCCGGGGGCCACACGGGCCATGATCCTCCCAGCCCCCGCCAGCTCCGTAATGGAGCCGGCGGTTGTGTGGGCAGCTGGTTCGGCCACCCAGAGCAGACTGCTTGATCGTCTGCTGGGAGAGCAGGCTAAGCCCGCTCTCCTCGCTAATCCTCCCCAGGCTCTTTTCACTATTCGTGAGAAGAGCCTCAATGTGTGCTTCCTCTAACCTCAGTTCCTCCCAGCCAGTCGAGGATGCTGTAAGCTTGTAAGGCTCTGGCCACTTGAAGCAAAAAGGCCAGGAGTGGGGTGAAGGATCAATTGATAAGTGCTTATTCTATTTCCAATTAATGAACCCGCCAAGAACTTTTCCATCTGTAAAGGGGATAGAGCCACTAAGCCCTAGCCACTTAAATTATTCTGGAAGAAAGGAAATTAACCTTGAGAATGTACACCCTGAGCCCCAATTCCACCCCAACCCCCAAACAAACCCTTCCTAACTCCTACCACTCAGGCTCAGGGCTAGATGAACTCTGCTCGCCTAAAGCCAAACCAATCAGAAGTCTCACTCAATCAGAAATTTCACCCAACGGTTCTATGGACAAGTGAAATTTCCCAATAGTTTGTCCTCCGCCTGAGATTTCTCATGGGCCTCCAACTTGTCTATTTCTAATATGTTTACATAAAACAGGGCTTCTCTTCCAAATTCCTGCCACAAGCCTGGCAAATGACCTCAGGCAGTTTCTTTTTAGACCGAAATAAAACTTAACTAGCACATTAAAAAAAGCAACCATCACCACCTGCAAGTATGAGGCTAAAATAGACCAGCCAGACGCTATAGATAGAAGTGTGTGAATGTCCTGAATGCATTAATGAATTTTGTTGTGGATTAGGCCGAGCTAGAGAGAGTACTCCCCATACAGATGTTTTGCTGTGATTTGTCAATGGCCTTGCACTTAATCCTCTGAACAGGAAATAAAAGAGCCTTTGCACTGGGGTCTCCCTCTAGGAGCTTATACAGAAAGCTCTCTCTCTCTCTTTTCCCATCTCCTCTCATTTGGATTTAATGAAAACAGGGCTTGGTTGATGTAGTCTGCAGAACAGAGTTCCCATAGCCTTCCATGGAAGTAGAAGAATCAAATGCAATCAAACCAATGTTAAAATAAAGTAAAATGATCCTGTGTCAGAAGGAAACTAATATATGTCATTTATTTTATTTAAAATCTGTGATTTTGCCATTCTTTCAGACCACAATTGCGCAATAGTGTGTGTGTTTCTAAAATAAATGTAGGGTTTGGAACACACACACAGTATTTCCATAGCAGACATGCAGGGATTCCTCAGCAGACACATTGATGATGCTCAAAGGGTTCCCTGAAGGCAGAAAGTTGGAAGTGCTGTTTTCATAAATGTAAAATGCTATTATTATTATTATTATTATTATTATTATTATTATTATCATCATCATCATCATCATCATCATCATCATCATCAATACCAGGGGATAGCAGAATAGAAGAAAAAGAAATAGAAAAAATAACAAAATACAAAGATCTACAAATTGAAATTGAAAGGCTGTGGCAGAAAAAGACCAAAATAATCCCAGTGGTAATTGGCGCCCTGGGTGCAGTTCCAAAAGACTTTGAAGAGCACCTCAGCACCATAGGGGCCACAGAAATCACCATCAGCCAATTACAAAAAGCAGCTTTACTAGGAACAGCCTATATTTTGCCATGATAACTATTATAATAACAACAATATTGATAATAAAATTCTGGCATCCCAAGTCCTTGGGAAGGACTCGATGTCTGGATAAAACAAACCAGTCAATAACACCTGTCTGACTGTGTAAATAAATAATAATAATTCAATTTCTATACCGCCCTTCCAAAAATGGCTCAGGGTGGTTTACACAGAGAAATAACAAATAAATAAGATGGCTCCCTCTCCCCAAAGGGCTCACAATCTAAAATTCTATTCAATTCTATACAGCGCTACTCAAAAGCAAGTTCCACTATGTCCAGTGGGGCTGCTTCCCACCTACAGTCTTAATCTCACTTCGTAGAAAGTAAGGTACATTGTATACAATGGAACTCTCTTCTGAGTAAATATACATAGGATTGCACTGTTAATGTACTTCAGAGAGGCAATGGACATTGCTCCATGTCAGTTGTGTAAGTCTACCTCAGTGGCCCCCCAACTATTGATTGCATTTTTATACTACCAAAATATAAAATCTCATAGCAATTTATGAGGGCAGGGGAGAAGATAATTAAAACTAATTAAAACAGTTAAAATGTCAACCAAAAGCCTAATTAAACAGGCATGTTTTTAAGGCCTTCCTAAGGGCCACCAGAGATTTTAAGCCTCCTGCTTCATCAGGGAGCACATTCCAAAGCTCAAGGGTAGCTATAGAATGCTCAACCCTGAGTCACCACCAGACGAGCCAGTGGCAACTGCAGGCGGAGATGACCTTAACAAGTGGTAGGACTTGTGCAGAAGAAGGCATTCTCTTAAGTACCCCAGACCTGAGCCATTTATGGCTTTATAGGTGATCACCAGCACTTTGTATTGTGCCTGGATAATATGTCTGCAGCCAGTGTAATGCTTTTAAAACAGGAGTAATATGGTCTGTCTGCGTTATCCTGGAAAGTAACCTGGCTGCTGAATTTTACATGAGCTAAAGTTTCCAGACTATGTATAGAGCACATTGTAGTAGTCAATCAAGCAGTACCAGCATGTGCAACAATGTTTTAAGGTCATTTTCTTCCAGAAATGGATGCAGCTGACTTATCAGCTGAAACTGTTAAAAAGCATTCCTGGCCACTACCTCAACCTGAGGTACCAGAGAGAGGCATGGGTCCAGAAGTACACCCAGACTGAATACTTGTTTCTTATGTGGGAGTGTAACCTCATCCAGAATAAGCAGATTTATCCCATCTCCTGAATTACAACCACCCACAATGGGCATCTCCATCATGTTTGGATTCTGTGTCAGTGGAGCGTGCCTTGGTGGGTCTGCTGGATGATCTTCATTGAGGAGTCAACAGAGGGAATATGACTGTGTTTGTCCTTTTGGGTTTTTTGACAGCTTGCCTGGTGCTTAGAAGCCATGACCCCATTAATCACCCTGGCCAGCCATGGGAGGTAAAGGGACTGACCTGTATGATCATTTTCAAGGGATCTAGAAGTCAGATCTAATTCAGACTTCTTGAGAAGTGATCTAGCAATTGCCTGATCTAGCAATTGCCACTGAGGGAACATGCCTTCCCTCAGTGAAGCATTAAAGATGTCCACCAAGCCATCTCTAATAACCTCTGTGCTAGATGATATGAGCCATATTGTGCAAGAGGAAAGAGAACAGATGGTAGACTGCACCACTACAAGCAGCTTGTCCACATCCCCAAGAGTCACAAATGAAAAGTGATTCAATGTAACCATACCAGAGGGATTTCTGGAAACCTCCATAATTGACTCTGAGACTGGTGGTATCCAGGTTGGCTTGGATATGAGTTATTTTACCTGCAAAAACTCATTAAAAGCAACACAGTGAGCCAGGTCTCACAATCAGTGAGACTCGGTTTGTGCAGCGGAGCGGGGAGAGCAGGCTAAGCCTGCTCTCCCTGCACATGAGCAAGCGGGAGCCCTGGGTGGCCGCATCAGCCGCCCACATGGTTGCCGGCTCCATGACAGAGCCAGCGGGGGCTGGGGGGAGTGGGGAGTGGGGGCCATGCGGCCCCGGAAGCTCCAGTATGCCCTGCACGAGCATGCAGGGCATACTGGGAAGACCCCCGGAGCTGGGAGGTGGCTTTTCGCCTCCCCTCCGGGGGTCTACTCATGAGTAGCCACAGTGCGGAGCCGTGGCACAGCTACTCACGATCTTGAAAACCAGGTATGCTCCGCAAACCCGGTTTTAGGGGAGGGGTACTTAGGTAGGTTAACCGCCTGGGAGCCACCGGGCTTGCCTGGGAGCCCGGTGGCTCCCACAATTAGGCAAAATAGGGCTAGGCTCCCCTATCCCGATTTTGCCTGATCGTGAGAATAGCCCCAATGTATCACTGAAAGTTCTAGATTCAGATTTAGGGAAAGAGTTGCCTGAGGTAGCCCCCAACCCTGAATCCTTTTTATCAAATGATCCGCCCAAAGAATGCTGCTTGTTTCATTCAAAAGACACTTCTTGATCCTTTCATATGTGGAAGGAAATAATTCCATCCTTTTGGCCTCCTTGACTACATTATTTCTCAGCACCTGCCTCTGTGGCCTGGTGATCCACCCAAATGTCTTGAAGCTCCATTTAGGAATTTTTAGTTTAGTTGACAATAAATTAATCCACAGTGACTGAATGAGGTCATGTGTTGCAACCTTGTAACCTTACATGCCACTCATAACCACATGGTAGGAAATAATCACTAATGTCAACCGTTTAACATAATTATTTTTTTTCTACTTTAGGGATATCATATCTTTGGACAGATTGTGAATATGAAGGTAACATTTTGCACTAAGTGGAAACTAGTTAATCCTTAGGAAATTGGGAATTATAGGGCTTGATGAACATACCAGACAGATTGAGGATGAGAATAAGGTTACTCAGCACAACATACTCCCCCCACCCCACCTTCCTATCCTTATACTCATCCTCTAGTTGTTACATGGCCATAGAGGGCAGGGACCCTATTTTGTGACTGTGTTCTTATGTAACAGCCACCCAGATCTGGGAACTTGAGGTCAGTGCAATGGAGGGGTAGGGTGAGGAGAGAAATGCTTGTTCATGCTCCCCTACTACCTCAGAAGAACCTGGTTCAGTGGGATATATTTATTTTTGATCGTTTAAAATTTTTATTCCACCTCTCCCACTGTTTCAGGCAACTTACATGATCATAAATTAAAAATAATAATTCTAAAGAGAAATATAACCAACGGTTCAAAGCAGGAAATGCAGCAAATAAAAAATAACAGAAGAAATTGCTTTTAAAGAACTTTTAAAGAATCAAAGCAATTTCCACTTTTCCTTCTTCAACTCCTATATGCCTATGAGAAATGGCCTTGCTTTTCTGTTGTTTTTGTTGCTAGGGATGTGCGAACCAGTTCAAATTCGAAACGGTTTGAATTCGAACCAGGGTGGTTCGAAGGTTAGAATTCGAACCGAACCAGCCATCAGGTTCGAATTCAAACCGAACAAGGTTCGAATTCAAACCGAACAAGGGGGTGCTACCAAAGAATCTACACTCAGAACACTTCCAAAACAACAAAACCCAGTACCCCATGGGTTAGCAACCCATGGGGGTGGTTGGCACCCTCTTTGTACTAGACCACCACTCACTCTGGGCCACCCCAGCACCCCACAAGTGGCTTTAAGGTTTTTCTCCATAGGGAAGAATGCAGGTTTCAGCAGCCCCATAACTGCACTTGGGGAGTGCTGGGGTGGCCCAGAGTGAGGGTGCCAACCACCTCCATGGGTTGTTAACCCATGGGGTACTGGGTTTTGTTGTTTCTGATAAGATTTTCAATGACAAACTATGAATCCGCTCTCATTGCTAACCTTAAAGACACATAAACTTCAAAAATCACTTAAAAATCAGCCCTTTGCCCAATTCCTTTCAAACAATTCTGATAGCTACCTGGCCCACCTTGGGAACTACCACCCACCACACTCCACTCTAGGACACCCCTTTCTCCCTGACGTGAAGCTATACATTTGCTGCAATCCTCATTCTCTATGAGGAATTCCAAAATAATTTTAAAATTCACCAATAACTGGAGGAGTGTCTGATTGCCTTGGAACTTTGTGGATAGTAGGCACCCCTGGTTGTCTACCACCTACCCCACCTTTGTGCCCCTAGGTGCTCCACAATAGGGGATATGGGCTGGTTCGGGTCCTATTATACCCTATGAGAAAAATAATTAAAAATATTTCAAATATTCATAAAAAATCTTTGGGGTGTCTGATTGCTTCGGGGTTTGCATGGTTGTTGGCACCCATGGGTGCTCCACAATAAGGAATAATGGGCTGGTTGGAGTCCCATTATATCCTATGAGAAAAAAATAGAAATAATTTTTAAAAATTCATAAAAATTCATACGAGTGTCCGATTGCTTTGGTGTTTGGGCAGCAGGTACCCCTGGGTGCCAGCTACCATTGTACCAATTTTTGGGTGTCTGAACTGGTTTTAACTGGTTTGAACTGGTTTGAATTGGTTCGAACCGGTTCGAATTCGAACCGAACCAGGGGGAGGTTCGAGCAAAACCAAAACCGAACCACCCCCACCTGGTTCGAATTCAATCCGAACCGGGCAAACTGGTTTTGTGCACATCCCTATTTGTTTCAAGAAGTGAGTAGAGGGCAGTATTGATAACCTCCATAAGGAGGTTATTTCAAAAATCATAGGGCTGCTACACAAAAGGCCATGCTCTTCCCAGCCATAGTTTAGCCTCTCTAGAGGATGGCATTTCAAACAGGGTCCTCCCTATCCTATGGTGAGGATTATAATAATCTCTTAAATTATGCAGTGGATGTGGCTGCCTCAAATAGAAAACACCCCACAAAAATAAACCTAGACCTTGAGGCTATTCTGATGATCACCAGAAAGTGGGCTAAGGGAGCCTAACCCGCTTTCTTTTGCTTGTTGGAACCACCGGGCTTCCGGGCGAGCCCGGTGGTTTCAGAGTGGCTAGCCTGCCTAAATCCCCCTCCCCTTAAACAAGGTTAACAGAGTGAATACTCCATTAACCTCGTTTCTTTGCTCCTGTGGTGCATGTGTGGGCATAGTGGGTGCGTGTGGACGTAGTTGTGTGGGTGGCTAGGGCTTGGGGGCTGCTTGTGTGTGGGGAGAGCAGGCTAAGCCCACTCTCCCTGCACAAACCCTCCTGGCACTTCACGAGTCATGTGAAGTGCCTCCTTATGATGTGTTTGCCCACATCACACTCACCGTATTCAGACAGCCACATTACTGGTAGGGGTGTTCACAAAACTGGTTTGGGTAGTTTGGTTCAAATTAAAACCAACCTCAAACTGGGGTGGGTAGGTTCAGTTTTGGTTTTGCTCAAACCCCCCTCCCCGTTCGGTCCAAATTTGAACACAACTAGAACCAGTTCTAAAAGGTTCTACATAGGGTATAATGGGGACACGAACCGGCCCATTATTCTCTATGCAGAGCACCTAGGGGCTCAAAACCAGTCTGGGTGGTAGGGTGTCTATCCATGGGTGCCTACCACCCACCCCAACTCCAAAGCAATCAGATGATTTTTTTCATTTCCCCCATCGGGAATAATGGGGATTTGATGTGGCTTCATCTGCCCACTTGGCAGACGCCTGGGCCACAACTGCCCCCTCAAGCCCCAAGGCAGTGGGGTTCATGGGTGGTTTTTTTAAAGGATTTTTATTTTTTATTTTTGCCTGTTTGACAGTTCTCTTCTCTCAATGAATGAATCCCATTGAAAAGAAATCCACGCACTGTGAACTTGCTGTGACCTGTGTGTGAACTCGTGGGTGCTTTTTCTCAATGGGATTCATTCACTGAGAGAAGAGAACTGTCAAACAGGCAAAAATTAAAAATTAAGAAGACAACAAACTGTAAACTAACCAACTAGGGGTGTGCATGGAATCAGCTGGTCTGGTTCGGTTTGACTCTGAACTGCACCCAAACCGGATGGGCCAGTTCTGTCTGGCACCCCCTCAAACCCCCTGGTTTGGTCCAGTGATCATGATTTTTTAAAACGTTATTTTTTTTTAACTTACCCCCTCTGGGGGAGTTGCTCAAGGTGGGGGGGACCTGTAGGTTCCTCTTCCCCCTACCGGCCTCCCTTACTGCCCAAACCATTTTGGAGGCTGCCACACTGGAGGGGGAAGGCCCAAACGGGCTGAAGAGCCAGCCAAACAGGCCAGTTTAGGCAGTAAGGGAGGCTGGAAGGGGGAGGGTGAACATCCACGGACACCCCACCCCCTGCTGCCTCAAGCAACTCCCCGGAGGGGGTAATTTTAAAAATTAATTTTTTAAAAACCATGAACTCCCCGAACAGCAGGGAGGGTTCAGTCCGGGGGCTGGACTGAACAGGGGGTAGTTTGGTTCGACCCTGAACCATCAGACCAAACAGGTTCGGCATTGAACACATTCAACTTCGAACCTGTTTGCACATCCTCCAACTACAGAGACAGACATTCCTGTGAAACCAGGGAAACCAAACCAAACACCAAAGACTGCTACTACAGTCACAAACACCTAGCAAGACACACTACAGCGAAAGGCAGCAAAACCAACCCGGCTCGCAAACTGCAAAGGAGGATGAGGCAACAACACACCACATTGAATGACAAATTAAAATGACACACCTTGAGATTTTTTCTGCTCCTCTCTTCATGCATGAGGCTACAATAAAGGAAAATCCACCTCAGACTGGCAGGTCCACTACATCTTTGCTGGAGGCCACACAGTCTCCAGACACATTGTGGCACTAGACCACTTATTCATCATTGGCGGTGCATGCGTGTTCAGTGTGTGCGTGTACATGCTAGAACTAAACAGAAGGGGGGGAAGGGGGCCTATATACACATTGCACAAATACATTTTATACAAGTATATATACATACATGCATCTATACAGCTATACACACACGAACTATCTACACATACCAAAGCTTCCAAAACACTATGCAAAAGAAAGAAATCTCTAGTCTCCACCACACACACACACACACACACACACACACACACACACACACCAAAAACCTCCACACACGGACACACAATACAGCAGCTAGTTCTACATATTCAAATATTTACACTTCTACACATTTGCAGATTTACATTTTTACAAATCCGCATTTTTACAGACCCTGCCACTGCCTCCCCACAAGTCATCTATGTACAGATTCAAAATGTTACATATTTACATATTTACAAATTTACACAATTACAAATATACACAGTGCCTCACAACCCCCCTGCCAGCCTAGTGTCTGTGTGTGTGCCCATGGCCCTCCAAGTGTTGCTGGCCAGGTGGAACCACGGGATGTTCAGCATCGTGAGTTGCGCCAATTGGTGGGTGTGTCTGGATGTCATGTCACAGCATTAGCAGCATACTGCAACATGGCACGGCTGAAGAAAGAAAGGGGAGGGTTAGGATAAGCGGAAGCTGTTGCTGGGCAGGTGACCAACACCATGAGCCAACCATAGGCCAGTCACTCGCCCAGCTCAATTTCCAGCTTGGGGTGGCTCAGCAGCGGGAGGTTAACTGTAAAGAAAACCAGCTGCTCCACCAAGCCAGGGTCCAACTGGGACCAAGTGGGTGTTATCACATCACCAGCATGTGAAAACACCCACTCGCTCTGGATGCTAGTTGGTGGGCAGAAGAGGAGGTGCACAGCAACCACCTCCAGGTCCTGTAAGACTTGGCCACAAGTTGCCCAGAACTTCCTCCACAGGCTCCTCAAGGTACTAGGCAATGCATTATGCAGCACTCGAGGGGGGCCTAGTAGGCCGAGCCTCCCGCACACTGGGCAAGATGCCAAGGCACACCCGGTTAAACCACTGGGCTGAGTTAATGATCTGCTTGCTGCATTGACGCTGCTGCCTGGGAAGCTGTGCTCTAGACTGGGAAGAGGAATGGGTGGGAGAGGAAGGGTCACCTGCACTGCTGCTGGGTGTGGGTCGTGCATTCTCGGGGGGGTGCACCATCACCACCTCCTGGTCTCTGGTCCTCCTGACCTCCTCCTATCGACCAGGAGGTCCCTCCACCTGGGCAAGTCATCTGCACAAACAACATTGCCCTTTATGGTCACAGAGACAAGCCAGGACATACTCCTCTCTGTCACCCAACACACCAGCCAGCCTGTTGACAACCTCAGCCGTCCAGCCAACGTATGCCCCTCTGGCATGGTCAGAGAGGTCTGGCATTCACCCATCAGCATTTCCAGAATAGCCATGGGCAGGGCCTGGCTCGGAGGAATGGCATCAGCACACAAGCTCTTCATGGCAAACAGGAAGGGCCAACACCATCTTGGACATGAGCTTTAACTCTGATTTAGATAGGTTGCACACACTCAAGGCCTCATTCCTCACCAGGTCATCAAGGGCCACCGCCTGCTCCAACAGGCGCTGGAGCAATAGGAAGGTGGAGTTCCATCAGGTATCTATATCCATCGGGATGAGATGGTGAGGAAGGCCACGCTCATGCTGCCGCTCACGGAATAAGTACCTGGACTTCTCACTCCGGTGGAAGTGAGCTGCACAAGCACAGCTGTGGCAGCAACAGCACCCTGAATCGGGCAGCCTTGTTCTCTGGACACCTTAGCCCCTTTCTATCACCGATGGGTACCTGTGGGTTCCCACAAGTACCCCATGCCATCTTCTCTGCCCCCCACATCCTGGCCTCCCTCCCACCCAAAGAAACAAAAGACACTGAGTAAAATATAATAACATGCTGGGGTGGGGAATATTGGGAAACTGCTGGGGAAAAGGTGAGGGGGAGGGGAGAGCCTAGGCCTGTGGAGAGGACAGGCAGCTGCTGCTGGAGCAAGTGGTGGCTTCTGAAAGTAGCAATAACAGGGGTTTGCTTTTTGTTTTTTAAAAAGCACTTGCTCCAGAGAAAAACAGCAACACCACACCCGCCGCCAATCAAAAGAGGAATGAAGGGAGTTAGGCTGCTGGGGACAGAGTCAACCCAGCCTAGAAAAAAGAAAGTGGTGTCCATTCCATCAGCAAAAAGGAAGGGGGTGGGATGAGGTAAAAAAAATGGGCCAGAGGCCTCAGTGGCTAGCTGGGCAGAGCAAGAAGAGACATTCAAAAATCCAAAAGAGACAGCACAGCAGCCACACACAATCAGGAAAATTACTTTTAAAAAGAAGAGGAGTTCAGGGAGAGGGGGAGGGACCCAGGGGCGTAACAAGGTTGGAGTGGGCCCAGAGACAAAATTTTAAAACGGGCCCCTTCCTGATACACACACACACACACACACACACACACACTTCACAATATATAGTGGTGGTGGGGGGATTGTAACCCAGCGATCTCATCTCTTGATCCTTCTGGACTTTTCAAACGTGTGCGAAGGAAGGATCATGCAGAATAATGAAGGAAGCTCAGCGGGTGTTGGAGAGTCATGTGACTTGCCTCTGGGGGGCCCCTGGAGGTGTGGGGGCCCCCAGGCAACCGCCTCCCCTTGCCTAATACTAGTTACGCCCCTGGAGGGACCAAAATAAAACCTAGTAGGGCACAGGCAGGACACAGAGTCACGGACCTCACCACCACCAGCAGAGACCAGAGACAGCCAAAAATCAGCAGCCTGACAGCTCTCTCTCTCTCACCTCAGCAAAGCAGAGTGATATTGCAAGGCCAAAGCTTGCCTTTAAGTAAAAGTTGAATCTCCCTCCTTTGGAACCCCCACCCCAGGGCCAATGGAGTTCCAGTTCTCCAGGACTGGCAGCACTGCAAAGCCTACCAGAGGGCCAGACACATCTGGCCAATCAGGGAAGCAGGAGTTCGGCAAATCACAGCAAGTGACACAAGTGTCACAAAATGGCTACCAAAACCTAAAATGGCGGCTCAGACCTTTGAGCCTCTTTAGACTGGTTTAGACTCTTTAGACTCTTTAGACTCTGAGTTCAGACCTTCGAACCGAACCAGTTCAAATTAGAACCTCTTTGCATAGCTCTAATTACTGGATGGTGTATAAATAATTAACTTATCATGCAAACATGTTAGAGATGTGCATGAATAGTATTTTGCAATTTGATTCAAGCTTGAATTGAATAGCAAAATACGTGAATTGATTTGCCAAAACAGAAGCCCTTGCAGCCTGTTTCAACAAATCAACTCAAAATGGATTTGAGTGATTAGTTCATAGGGTACAATGGGGAACTCAAATTATCCCATTGTTCCCCATGGGTAAGTCCTAGGGTCACCAAAGTGACTTAGGTGGTAGAGCATGATGAGTGCTACCTACCATCCAACCCACAAATGAAATGGGCAAGCGGGCGGTTTAAAAAATTTTTAAAGCTTTTTTTTTAACATTTTGGGAAAGGTTAAAAATTTTCTAAATATCTCCCACTTGCTCATTTTTTCTGTGGGTTGGGTAGTAGTTAGCACCCACCACATTGTACCACCCAACCCAGTTTGGTGTCCCTAGGACCTACTCATGGGCAACAATGGAGTGATTCAAGTTCTCTATTGTTCCCTATGGCTGAAACAAGCAGAGTGCACAAATGTTGCAACCCTGTCTTGGAAAACACTGCAGAACAGAAGCACACAGTCCCTCCCAACACAGAACACCACATTTTGCCAAATGTATAGTCCAGATGGCCAAAAACAATCACTGACCCAAAATCCACTGCCAGCCACAGTGCCTGTGCTGCAGTAACATCATTGGCACAGGCAGGTGCGAGGGGAGGCTGGCTGCGGCCCGTGTTTGGCCCCCACAGTGGCCCCCTGGCCCCGCCACCGCATCTGAAGCCAGATGCAGGGGGCTGGCTAGATCGGCCCACGCTCCGTTTGGCAGTGCGGGCCGGAGTGACTCTCCCTGTCTTTAAAGGCACAGTAGCCCTGACACAGCATCTCTGCTTGCCCGGTAGTAGGAGGATACCACCCACCTGCTGAAGGTGGTGCATAAGGAACACTGCCAGTGGGGATTGGGGAGGTTAGAGAGGTTAGAGAGAGAGTGATTTGGCTGGGCTAGCAGCTAACAAGACCTCCTTCTCCAGTGCCACAGGAAGTGCTTCTTCCCTGGCTGGGGAGGAACACCCCCCCCCACACACACACACACTCTCTACCTCAGCCACCACAGTCGGCTGTGGGACCAGTACGCTGTGGGACCAGGCTCCTCCTAAAACAAGAACCTGTGCACATCAGTGGGGTCAACTTGGGAGTGGGCCCTCTTGCCGTTGTCCACCATGAGCATCAACATCACCCCTCCTTCTGCCTGCCACTGTGTTCCTGATTCTGGTTTGCACCATCCCAGACATTTTGGTTTCTAAAAAAATTAAGGACTAACACTGATAGTGGGGGGGAGAAGAAGCACCTTTAAAGGGGTGTAGGCCTGGAGGTGGTCTGTATGCACACAGTGCTATGTACAGCACTGTGGTATACAAACAGAAACTAGAATAATTAAATTCCCTAAATATGGAACAGGCTTTATTTGGGTGGTGGGGCTTCCCCCCTTTTTGTCAGGGGACTAAGCAGCAATGAGGAAAGTCTAAGTGAAATAAAGGTAAAGGGCAGGAGGTTACTGTTACCTCTCTAACCCAAACTCACCCCTCCTGTCCTACAGTCCTACTAGTACCTAAACCCTCCCCCAAACTTGGCTCTATGTAAAGAACTCTAAATTCTATAACCTGGCCCTAGGTGTGTGTGGGGGGGGGGGCGGAGGAGGGTCTGTAGTGTCTTCTGCTGGGGGCTTCAGGGAGGAGGGCCAGTGGGCACCAGTTGGGCACCCACCCACCCAAACAATCAAAACAAAACAAAATAACAGATGGGTGGGGGGAGGGAAACAGAGAGAGCCTGGCAGGCTGGGCACCAGACAGAACGCAACAGCCTACAAAAACCAAATATGAATCCACCAGGCAGGCACACAGACAGCAGTAGCAAAAGTGCAGCTTGGGGCTAAAAAAGAAAAGAAAAAATAAATAAGCACAAAAGCCCAGTTATTAAAGCCATTAGGGACTACAAGCTAGAAGGGGGAAAATACCCACAAAGAAATAAAAAGTTCAAAGCAGCACCTATTTAAAATCACTGGGGGCTGATGCACAGCACCACACATATTAAAGCCATTGGGGGCCAGATACAAGCAAGAATAAGAAATCCAAATTTTAAAAAATTCCAAGAAGCACGTAGTTAAAGCCACTGGGGGCTGCTGGTACATAAAAAACAACACAGAAAAAGAAAAGCCATTGTTGGCACTTCAAATTAAAAGCATTAAAAATTAGACAGGTAAGCCAGCAGGCACTCTCTGGACCGGGTCTCATGATCCGTGAGACCCGGTTTTGGGAAGTGAGCGGGAAGGGAGCGCTGGGTGGCCAAATCGGCCGCCCACATGATGGCCGGCTCAGAGACTGAGCCGGCGGGGGCTGGGGAGCTCGGGGGCCACGTGGCCCCCAGAAGCCCCAGTATGCCCTGCGCAAGTGTGCAGGGCATACTGGGGAGACCCCCCCAAACCGTGATAGTAAGAATAGCCTCCCCGTGTCTCTCTCTCCACTCACTGGGCTAGGCAGGCAAGCCCTAGACCACCACCACCAGTCTCTGCTCTCAGTGCTGCTTCTGCTGCAGTCTCTCTCTGATCCTTCTCTCCTGAGGCCCAAATGGCTCTCTGCCTCCAAGCAGCCCCTTAAATTCATTTTGAAAACTGCTCCTTTGGCCTGGCCACTCCCTGTTCCCTCCTCCTGAGCCAATGGGGGCATTTTGCCCAAGAGGGCACTTTTGCACATGATAACACTTAATTTGAATAATAACAAGTCAAACAAGAAGCAAGGAGATTTCAAGCCAATTGGAAGCCAGTGTGAGTAAACCAATCAGCAAGGGGAAAACAGCCCTCCAAAATGGTGCTCACCACTTGAATCACTCAAACAGATTCGAACTCAAATTGGGTCTGATTAACTTCAAACTTTTATCAGGTCCTTTATTTTAGGGGTGATTCTATTCAAGTTTGAATCACCCAGATTACCCCAATTTGAGCTCAAATTTATTCAACTCAAATCGATTTGCACAACTCTAAAACATGTGATCTTCTAACTGCCATCTAAAATTGGTATAATCCCAGGCACTGTGTATCATATGATGTGTACAACTACATAGAATCTTTAGAAAGACTGTCAAGGTTTAAAAGTTATATAGCAATGCAGCTACCTAGAACAGGGAACAGGGAACAGAGAGGAGGTATAAATGGAGAGTTTAAGAAGTGGGGTCCACCAGGGATCTGTACTGGGACCTGTGCTTTTTAATGTATTCATAAATGATCTAGAAGTAGGGGTAAGCAGCAAGGTGGCCCAATTTGCAGATGATACCAAACTCTTTTGGGTAGTGAAATCTAAAACAGATTGTGAGGAGCTCCAAAAGGATCTCTCCAAACTGGGTGAGTGGGTGACAAAATGGCAAGTGTGATTCAGTGTTGGCAAGTGTAAAGTGATGCACATTGGGACGAAAAACCTCAACTTCAAGTATACACTGATGAGATCGGAGCTGTCGGTGACTGACCAGGAGAGGGATCTTGGGGTCATGGTGGACAGCTCATTGAAAGTGTCAACTCAATGTATGGCAGCTGTAAAAAAGGCCAATTCCATGCTAGGGATCATTAGGAAGGGGACTGAAAATAAAACTGCTAATATTAGAATGCCCTTATACAAAACTATGGTGCAGCCACATCTGGATTACTGCATAAAATTCTGGTCACCACATCTAAAAAAGGACATTGTAGAACTGGAAAAGGTGCAGAAGAGGGCAACCAAGATGATCAGGGGCCTAGAACACCTTTCTTATGAGGCAAGGCTACAATACCTGGGGCTATTTAGTTTAGAAAAAAGATGACTGTGGGGAGACATGATAGAGGTCTATAAAATCATGCATGGTGTGGAGAAAGTGGATAGAGAGAAATTCTTCTCCCTCTCACATAACACTAGAACAACAGTTCATCCCATGAAATTGATTGCCAGGAAATTTAGGAACAACAAATGGAAGTACTTTTTCACACAATGCATAATCAACTTGTAGAATTCTCTGCCATGAGCTGTGGTGGCAGCCAACAACCTGGATGGTTTTAAGAGGGGTTTGGATAACTTCATGGAGGAGAGGTCTATCAATGGCTACTAGTTGGAGGGCTATAGGCTATCTCCAGCCTCAAAGGAAGGATGCCTCTGAATACCAGTTGCAGGGGAGTAACAGCAGGAAAGAGAGCATGCCCTCATCTCTTGCCTGTAGGCTTCCAGTGGCATCTGGTGGGCCACTGTGTGAAACAGGATGCTGGACTAGATGGACCTTGGGCCCAATCCAGCAGGGCTGTTCTTATGTTCTTATGTTCTAAAATACACAGGTGGACATGAAATTCTACAGAAAGCAAATTAATATAAAAAGATGTGATACTTCTATGAGCTGTATGTGAGAGGAAACAAAGAATGAGATAGGGCCAGCCCTTATATTTCCCGATTTTACTTTAGCTTCCTGTGTTATTTTGATGAAGGAAAAATACTGGCAGTTGGCAGCTGGTTAGCAATACAGCTAATCTATTATATCAGATGGGATGGATGTAATTGTCTGTCTATCTATCTATCTATCTATCTATCTATCTATCTATCTATCTATCTATCTTCATCAAGAGAAAACACATCATGCAGAGTTCCTGGGACTGTACCAAGTCATTCAGTCTGCAGAAAAGGATTTCATATTGTTGTGTGAACAAACAAAATTTCCACACAAATTAGAAAACTATCTGCAGAATGGATACCCTACATTTACATGTCTGAATGCATTTCAAAATGGAGCCAACCTGGTATGTTTCACAGAGACTTGGTTGGTTGGGGGAGGCCCATCCTAGTCCCAGCTTGTCCATCCGAGCTACTCTTGAGGAGCAGGTGAGGTGACATGGGTGGGGATATGGAGTGGCTGTGTTTCATAAGAACAACATCTCCCTTACCAGGATCCCTGCTGAAATGTCCGAGCATATTGAATGTATGTACTGAAGTCTGGGGACCAGGGATAGACTGCTGTTGGTGTAAAGGGCACCACACTGCCCAAAGGGGTCCCTAGCTGAGCTGATGGACTTGGTCTCAGGTTTGGCATTGGAGTCTCCCAGGCTTGTGGTGTTGGGGGATTTCAATGTTCACTTCAGCTCAGGAGTTCATAGCGGCCATGACTACTATTGGCCTACAAAGGAAGCTGCCATATACTGAGTCAGACCTTTGGTCTATCTAGCTCAGTATTGTCTTCACAGACTGGCAGCGGCTTCTCCAAGGTTGCAGGCAGGAATCTCTCTCAGCCCTATCTTGGAGATGCCAGGGAGGGAACTTGAAAACTTTTGCTCTTCCCAGAGCAGCTCCATCCCCTAAGGGGAATATATTACAGTGCTCACACATCAAGTCTCCCCTTCATATGCAACCAGGGTGGACCCTGCTTAGCTAAGGGGACAAATCATGCTTGCTACCACAAGGCCAGCTCTACTCTCCTTGGCCTACCCCAAGCAGTCTCAGGAATGATGCACATTGCTGTTCACATGCTTTATCTGGTCATTTACTAATGGTGGTATTCTGTAGGTGGGGACTTTTGTGATTTCCCCATTGTCATGGACCATCTGGTTAAGGTTGGACTCACAACCACATCCCACCTCTGCACCTTTTCTTCAAAATCTGAACTTTATATGGTGTCCCCTATGGCTCCATAATGTGTCCAATGCTTTTTAACATCTACATGAAACCGCTGGGAGAAATCATCAGGAGATTTGGTGCAGGATGTTATCAATATGCCGATGACACCCAAATCTATTTCTCTGTGTCAACATCATCAAGAGAAGGCATAAGCTCCCTAAATGCCTGCCTAGAGGCAGTAATGGGCTTGATGAGTGAAAACAAACAGGCTGAATCCAGAGAAGACAGAGGTGCTTATTGTGCAGGGTTGGAACTCAGGATATTATATTGATCAGCCAGTTCTGGATGGGGTCACACTTCCCCAGAAGGAACTGGTATGCTGTCTGGGGGTGCTACTGGATCCTAACTTCTCCCTGGTGTCCTAGGTTAGGGCAGTGGCCAGAGGTGCTTTCTTTCAGCTTGGAGTGATATGCCAGCTGTGTCTGTTTCTTGAGATAACTGGGGGTGGGGGTGGGGTAAGAGCAGAGAGAGTTTTGGATCCAGGAGCACTCCCAAGTTACGTACTTGTTCTTTCTGGGGAAGTGTAACCAGACCAGGCAGATCCAAACCATCTCTTAGGTTCTGACGCCCTAGTCAGTACCTCCGTCTTACTTGGATTCAATTTCAGTTTGTTATCCCTCATCCAGCCCATTACTGTCTCCAGGCAAGCATTTAGGAAGTTATGCCATTACCCGATGAAGCTGAAATGGAGAAAAAGATTTGGGTGTCATCTGCATATTGATAACACCCTGCACTAAATCTCCTGGTGATCTCTCCCAGCGGTTTCATGTAGAAGTTAAAAAGCACTGGCGATTATACCGCATGGCTGCAGTTGTAGCCCCACTTAATCCCTTTTGGACACAATAAACTCTACTTCTGAGTAAATGTGTACTGGATTTGCTGCACTATCCTGCCTCAAGACAGAATTCTCTGTGCCCAGCAAATCCATAACTTTATTATAATAGTGTAATCAGTGTGCACGCTACTTTGCAGAGTAATAAAGAAAAAGACCCTGCCCTGAGAAATCTATAATCTAAAAAAATTGGCACAGGGTGTGAGGAAGGTGCTATGTGAGGGGAAGAATGTGTGTTGAGCTCAGTGGAACATATGTCAGCTTTGCTTCAGAGATGGGGGCTAAGGGGTTTAAGCCACAGTCTTCGTCAAAAAGGTGGGTTTTTAAGAGGGATTTGAAGGATAGGGGGGCACCATCATGTAAATGTTCCTGGGAGCCGCTCTAGGCATAAGGATAAGGAAAGGTGCCTAGAGCACGTTTCTTATGAGGCAAGGCTACAATACTTGGGGCTATTTGGCTAAGAAAAAAGACGACTGTGAGGAGACATGATAGAGGTCTATAAAATCATGCATGGTGTGGAAAAAGTGGATAGAGAGAAAATCTTCTCCCTCTCACATAACACTAGAACAACAGGTCATCCCATGAAATTGATTGCCAGGAATTTTAGGACCAACAAACGGAAGTACTTTTTCACACAATGCATATTCTACTTGTGGGATTCTCTGATGTGGTGACAGCCAACAACCTGGATGGCTTTAAGAAAGGTTTGGATAACTTCACAGAGGAGAGGTCTATCAACAGCTACTAGTTGGAGGGTTATAGGCCACCTCCAGCCTCAAAGGAAGGATGCTTCTGAGGGCCAGTTGCAGGGGAGTAACAGCAGGAGAGAGGGCATGCCCTCAACACCTGCTTATAGGCTTCCAGTGGCATCTGGTGGGCCACTGTGTGAAACAGGATGCTGGACTTGATGGGCCTTGAGCCTGATCCAGCTGGGCTGTTCTTATGTTCTTATGATCAATAAGGAGAAAGGATGGTGTCACAAGAAACCTTCACACAGTTGAGGGTGGTGGAGCTGGGGGAGCAAATGTCACAGCTTGGGATGTGTCAGGATAGGAGGGCAGAGAGATGGGAAAGTCCATGGAAGACTTTAAGGGCAATGCAGATATCACATTCAGTTTTGCTTACTTGAATTTGCCAGCTTTCACCAGAAGATAAAAGGGTTAAAATTCACTGACATGTGTGAATGTGCATCACTACATTAGTGAAGAATAAATATAAGGGCTTATTTAATTCTTGTCATATTAACTACAGCTTAGCAACAAGCAGACACAAGCAATAGGAAGGAAGCTGTAGGTCTAAATATTCACATCTTCTCTGTAACATTTAATAACCTTAGGTTTGGAAGGTGATAGAAATGTCAGTCAAGAGCTTATAGTAAAGAAAATGACATATTTTCCCCTGCTGATCACTTTGGCTAGTTCACCACCTGAGGCAGGTTGAATCAAAAACAGGCCAGTTCTTGGTTCTGAACAGGAAACAATGTCATTTACATTGCATTGGTGAGAAGCAGCTTCATAGTTTTGTTTTGTTTTTGTCATTCTCTGTAAATGAGGTTTTACATCTGCCACAAATGTCTGCTGGCCTCTCTTTGTGTAAAATCCTTTTAACAAATAATCCATGATTTGGGTGAGGGCACTATAATCTTTTGGCTCCTGTTGATATTGTGTGTTGGTATATGCATCACTCTGTGTGTGTGTGTGTGTGTGTGTGTGTGTATACAGGGGTGTAACTATAATAGGGCAAGGGGAGACAGTTGTCTGGGGGCCCACTGCCTTGGCCCCCCCCCCCGAGGCAAGTCACATGACTGACTCCTCCAGCTGATCGCCCGCCCAGGCTTCCTTCAGTTGTATTCATCTTGCAAAACTGATGTGAGTGTTAAGACCTAGAGCTACCAGAACAGCATGTCTTTCTCTAGTACCATTAAATGACTTGCATCGTCCACAATTTACAAAACCTTTTAAAAAGTTAAATATTTTTTTTAAAAAAAAAATTGAGGATGATGTTCTATTGTGGCACATAGGAGATAGACAGATAGATAGATAGATCTTGCTATGCTGTTTGTTACCACTATTCAGCCTCATTTAAGATTTCTTTACTTCATGAGCTGAGCTTCAGTGAGGGGGGACCCATTTTAAAATCTTGTCTCAGGGCCCACTCCAACCTTGCTTTGCCCGTGTGTACACACACACGTGCGTGCGTGCGTGCGAACGCATGCACACACATACACAATAAGGAACCTGTGATGCAAGGTTTGGTTCTTGTAGCCCAGTTCACTAAAAATCCACAGGACTTTGGAACTGGAGGGATGTGCTGGTGTAGTACAGTGTAGTGGGCATGGCTACAACTCTATGTACTTTACTCAACTCAACGGAACATATTTCTGAGTAGATATACATGGAAAAGTGGGCTCTAAGAATGTGAGCTCTGCACTGGGAAGTTTGTGTTTCAAATCAGGCGCAGAGATAGAATTGAAAATGGGAGGACACAAATGACTCCCTGGGCACCTGAGGGAGGGGCCCCCACTTCCTGGGTGACAGCTTGTTCTTTCCCCATGCCTCTTTGAAGAAGAAGAAGAAGAAGAAGAAGAAGAAGAAGAAGAAGAAGAAGAAGAAGAAGAAGAAGAAGAAGAAGAAGAAGAAGAAGACACCTGGGAGGCACAGGGGACCCAATTCACTTTTTGTCCCAGGGTTCACTCCAACCTTGCTACATTCCTGTTCAAATTTCACCTTATTCATAAACACACACACACAGCCCATCTGCAATATGGAGATAAAATACTGAGCTACCTTACAGTGTTGTTAGAAGGATTGTTGATAATACATAATGTGAAGCATTCTGAACATTCAGAATGTGCCATCTACAAGTGTTGAATTTGCACCCTCGCATTATTTGCAGAGATGTCTCTCTTTTCTTTCTCGTTTCTTTCCCCGATTTATGCTGTGCTGCAAATCTACTGACAAACCGATGGTTTGTGTGGGTTTCCCCAGCTCCCTCCCTCCCTTGTGTTCTGGCTGATGAGAGCAGTATCACCAGGAAACAGCAATAATCTCTTGTATTATCCCTAGGAAGCCCCAGGGTTGCCCCCTCCCTTGGCGTTTGCCCGAGAAAACAGCCCCCCGCCAGCCCCCCACCCCACCATTTTTTCGCGGCTCCTTCCCGGGTTCCATTCCCTAGCGCAGAACCCTCTGGGATCCTTTCGCTGTGATTCGGGTTCCACGCCCAGACAGGTGTGCACAGCTATTCCAGCACAGTGGGATTTACCCCCTAGAGTGATGAACTGAGCTGAGTGCTGATGGATCTGACAGGGTGATGATTGCTCTGTAGTTGGCAGAGAGCCAATCCCGTTGTATGAGGAGGAAAACGTTCAGGAAAACCCCCCAGAAGCGACAGCATCTCTTCCTCCTCCTCTGACAGCCGTGATGTGGGCGGGCTCTTGCTTGGGAGTCGGGTGGGGGTGGGGGGGGGCCAGCTAGTGCTTGGAACGCACGGATTTGCTAAGGCAGCAGTCGCGCTGGGGAGTCGGAGAGATCAGAGCTGCGAGGACCCCCACCCCATGCCTGGCATGAAGTGAAGCTGGGATCCTCTTTGACGTCAAGAGCAGACAGGCGAACGAGCAGGTCGTTCCGGTCCGGGTTTCCCGGCGGGTGCCTGCACTTGGTGCGAGCCGGAGAGGAGGAGGCGGAGAAGAAGAAGAAGAAGAAGAGAGGAGGAGGCGCGCAGGGCAGCCTAGAGGTGGCTGGCTCCGGCGGTCAGCAGGAGCCGCGCGCGAGGAGAGCGCAGCATGCTGGCCGCCTCCTCCGCGCCTGCCGCCGCCTCGTGCTGCTTCTGCTGCCGCTGCCCATGGAGATCGCGTTGGTAACGCTGGAGAACGGAGGCGCCACGGCCATCGGAGGAGGCGAGGATGGCACTGCCGGAGGCGCAAGCAGGGCGGCGCGGCGCCGGGGGGACCTGCTGCAGCTGCCCACCTCGGCGCCTTGGCTGAGCGAGTGCGGCGGCAAGGAGGGCTGTCCCCAGGCGGAGGAGGAGCAGGACGACGACGACGAGGTGTTGTCGCCGCCGGCGGGAGCCTGGAACTCGCCGAGCAGCCTCTTGCGCAGAGAGCCGTCGCCACTCCCGCCGCGCGGCCTCCTCTTGCGCCCGCCGCTGGAGGAGACGATGCTGGCGCCCGAGGATGGGAGCCACCGCGTGGGCATGGCCATGGCTAGGGGCCCCTCCGCCGGCGGCCCCTCTTCCTCCTCGGCTGCCGCCGCCGCCGCCGCCGCCGCAGCGGCTGCTCCCGTCGAAGAAGGCGACGACGTGGAGCTGGAAAGCGAGAGCGCCCTGCACGGCCAGCAGCGGGTCCTCATCAACATCTCCGGCCTGCGCTTCGAGACCCAGCTAGGCACTCTCAACCAGTTCCCAGACACGCTGCTGGGCGACCCAGAGAAGCGCATGCGCTACTTCGATCCCCTGCGCAACGAGTACTTCTTTGACCGCAACCGACCCAGCTTCGACGGCATCCTCTACTTCTACCAGTCCGGGGGCAAGCTCCGGCGGCCAGTCAACGTCTCCATTGACGTCTTCGCCGACGAAATCCGCTTCTACCAGCTGGGCGAGGAGGCCATGGAGAGGTTTCGAGAGGACGAGGGCTTCATCAAGGAGGAGGAGAAGCCCCTGCCCACCAACGAATTCCAGCGCCAAGTGTGGCTCATCTTTGAGTACCCCGAAAGCTCCAGCTCGGCCCGGGGCATTGCCATCGTCTCAGTGCTGGTCATCCTCATCTCCATCATCACCTTCTGCCTGGAGACCTTGCCCGAGTTCCGGGACGAGCGGGAGTTGCACGTGCCCCTTCTCCCGCCACTTAACGGAACTGCTGGAGCACCTCCTCAGCAGCAGCCTCCTAGCACTCTGACTGACCCCTTCTTCATTATTGAGACCACTTGTGTCATCTGGTTTACCTTTGAGTTGCTGGTGCGCTTCTTCGCCTGCCCCAGCAAGCCCGAGTTCTCCAGGAACATCATGAACATCATTGACATTGTGGCCATCATCCCTTACTTCATCACGCTGGGCACCGAGTTGGCCCAGGAGCAGCAGAAGAAGGAGCAGCCGGGCAGCACCAGCAATGGGGGCCAGCAGCAGGCCATGTCCTTGGCCATCCTCAGAGTCATCCGCCTGGTCAGGGTCTTCAGGATCTTCAAGCTATCCAGGCACTCCAAGGGGCTGCAGATCTTGGGCCAGACTTTGAAAGCTAGCATGAGGGAACTGGGCCTTCTCATCTTCTTCCTTTTCATTGGGGTGATTCTCTTCTCCAGTGCTGTATATTTTGCTGAAGCCGATGACCCCGAATCACATTTTTCCAGCATCCCTGATGCCTTTTGGTGGGCTGTGGTAACTATGACCACTGTGGGTTATGGAGATATGAGGCCTGTCACAGTAGGGGGCAAGATTGTGGGCTCCTTGTGTGCCATTGCTGGCGTTCTCACCATTGCCCTTCCTGTCCCTGTTATTGTGTCCAACTTCAACTACTTCTATCATCGAGAAACTGACCATGATGAGCAGGCCATCCTCAAGGATGAGCCCAGTAGTGCTCAAGGCAGTTCAGCTGGGGATTTGAAGAGACGCACCAGTAAAAACTCTTTGGACAAATCTGTTGTGCACTTGGAGAATGCTCAGGGAGTCAACAATGGAACAGGATCTGTAGAAAAGGCCAATATCAAAGCTAAACGCAGTGTAGATCTCAGAAAATCTCTCTATGCACTCTGTCTGGATACCAACAGGGAAACGGACTTATAAGACAGGAGAAGCACAGATAAAATAGGGTTTGTTTGATGGAATTATTGGAGAAAGGTAAATAGCACTGCCATTTAGTATTTTAAATTAGGCTATATTTTTAAGTAGGATGTTCTTAAAGAAAACTCCAGGAAATACAAGGATTTTTTGTAATGTGTTTCCCCCCCCATGACACTGAGAGTGTCACCTATTTATAAAACCAGCTAAGATTAAGCTGAGTACCTCCCATTATCTAGGAGGCTTTCTTAGCTGTTAACAAGTACAAACTGATGTTGCTTGCAGATATTTATTTTAGTAAAAAAGAAAGAAAGAAAAAAGAGTTGTTTCTAAACAGCTAATTTGTAGCACAATTCATTTGTCCGAACCCATTTCCCCCCAAGTAAATGGGATTCTTTGTTGGTACTGTAGTTTGAAGCTGAAATATTTCTATTTTCTATATGTATGGTTATATTTATAGATGAAAAAGAACATTTTTCTGTGATGTATGACCTCATGGGATCTCTAGGAAATTTTAGCTAAGAAATATCTTCCCATTTTTTTTAGTACAAAACCTGTTTTCTTGTGTGTGAAGTGAATGTGGTACTTTTCGCCTTCTAGCAGAAAACCATTTTGTTGTCGAAGTTGGGTTTTTGTTCTCTTGGTGAGCCTTAAATGATTAAAAATGCAGATTTTTCTTGATAAATACATTTAATACTGCATTATATTTCTGATAATCCAGTGATGTGCTTTTTATCCCAAGAAACAAAGAACGTTGGCAGGGGGGGGGATTGGGGTTAGCTTTTTATAACTGGCATTTTCAATGACTTTTGTTTTTAAGTAGAACATTGTTTACTATTAATTAAGCTTGATCCAAGTGCACAACAGATCAAAGGCACTGGGGTAAGCAAAAACTGAGAACAGATATGTTCAGGATCTGTGAAGCCTTTTGGATTCATACTCCAATTTCCAGTTAGCACCATAGATGGACCTCACTGCGTATCCACCTGGGTAGTTGGCTCGCTGTTTTTCATTACAGTATTTCAGCAGTGGATGCTTCCAAAAGAGTCTAATGCAGAAAGGAGTGCTATTTAAATACTTGTGGCTTGCATTTTGCACTAAGCAGGGGTGGGGTAGGGAGATCCTTCAATGGACCTATTTTCTCTAAAGGTTTATTTAAAAACAGTATGATGAATTTGCTGTGTAGTAGATGCTCCTGAATGATAAAAGACAGGACAACCTTCATCAAGCTTAGCACTCCATTGTGCAGCTGGGATAATGATGCTTGCAATGAAACCAAGTGAAGAGCAAAATCAGAGATCCACCTTCATCATTTTGTTGTTGTTACTGCTGCAAACGACCAACATCTCTAGGGTTTTCCCCTCTGTGTGTGTGTTTTCCCTTGCTTTTTTGATGAACTCTGGTTGCATCGTGAATGGAGGTTTCAGCCCTTTGTTCCGTAGGATGGTGTAATGCAAGTCATGGAAGAGGATCAGCTCTCAAGGTTAGTTTATACCTAATTCAACCATGTTCTTAATAAATTCACATTTATTCATTAGTACTTTAGCTAAGAAAGTAAGCTAAATTGAAGTCGCTTTAAATTACTTGTGCCCTCTCTGTAGAGATTAGCCCCGAGAAGCACTCGAATTTGTGCTGATAACATATGGTCTGATCTTTCATTACATTATGGGGGGAACTCTCAGTCCTCTGCAAGTTAGTGTACAGAATCAAGTGGATGACACTTTCTTTAGACTGTACCCCTTCATGCTCCAGGTGGAGTGTTGCTTGTGTAAATGCCCTCTCCCAGGACACAATATTTCTTGTGCACAGAACATCTGCATGTCAGAGTTCGTCTCTGACATGCTGTTTTTCTGTAAGCAAGGGCTATTTTTGTGGGGGAGAATTCAGATGCACAGTTCCCACAGACAGACCTACTGTCTGAAGTATATACTCTGGGGAAACATTTATCACTTGATTCAGCTGACCATATGAATTAGTCTTCAGTCTGGGGCTCTGGCAATCTCCTTCTCCATCTCTCCAGCAAGAAAGTAATGAATGAACTGGCCCAAGCCTTGCAAAAAGGGGCAGAACTGCAACTTACATGTAGTTCTGCTCTTTTTACATACTTTTTAAAAAAGTGTAGAATATTCAGACACTGAGGGGAAAGAGACTTCTGAAGAGGTTTCTCACTTTTTCCCATCAAACTGATTTCCCACTAAAATTGCCCTGTTCCTTTTATCTCCTCTGAGGAAGAAATACAGGTTTCCCCTAGAATCAGTTGGGAAAATATTTTGGTTTGAAAATGGTGCACTTGGGAAGAGCCCCTCTGCACCAGTATTAACATTCAAATGACAGCCTCTGTGGCCGATTTTATAAAGCAAAACCCCCTGCATAATCATGGAAATACACATAATGTATATTTCTGCCCTAAGTCCACAAAATGTTGCTAATCCTCAACATATTTTAAAACTAGTTTGCCTGCCCACGTATATGCATGTTACTTGATTGTGGCCTAAAAGAGCCAACTTTTGTAATGTTTCCTGTCTGGAAATGTACAAGTCACTATTTACAAGCTTGAACCACATTAAATTGAATGTGGTAGCTAACTGGCCATCTGTTCTGCCCCCAAGAAGAAGGAGCCTGGTACACAGACATTTGATTCACTTGTTATTTTCTCCCTCCAGTAAAATAAATTGGGGTACATGCGCACCTGAGTCACATATCTATTTATTTATTTATTGGGCATTAGAAGTGAAAAGTTATTCTTCATTTTGAAAGGATATTCATGCCAGGTTAGGATCGGAGGGGATGTTCCAAGGCTGATGTAATGTAAACAGTTCATAGAGTATAATGGTGTGTTTGTGTGAGAGAGGTAGAGATAGGTAGGTAGGTAGGTAGGTGTGTCTATCTATCTATCTATCTATCTATCTATCTATCTATCTATCTATCCATCCTATGTAAAGCACACAGGAGTCTAGGCTTTAGATTGAGCATCCAACTTGCAGGTCAACTTACTAATCAAAGAGGCCCCAGTTATGATATATATAGAGAGATAGATAGATAGAGATAGAGATATTTGAAAGTATAGGTGGTTGTTCTTAAAACAACAACCAAAAACATTCATTTGACAGTGATTCCAATTTAATGCAACAAAATCATGAACTTGTGTTAAGGATTATTGATTGTAGAGGTTTAACTATATAAAGATGGCATCAGAAGTATTTTATTATTCCCATTAGTAACTTCTGTGGAGATCTCCAGATACGTTACTGCACTTTCCCCTTCAGTTGCTGTATCAGCATAAAAGTAGTTATTAAGGCTATTCACACAATGATCCGGGGAAGGGTGGGCGGTGGGGAAGGCAGGGTCCAACTCATCTTCCCCCCAGATGATTGCTACGTTTTTTTCCGGGTGCACCATTGTGGCGTATCCAGATATCTCCGGATATCCCACAATTCACCACACAACAAGTATGGTGCATTGGCAGATATCCCTGTGAGACGGGTGCTCTTTGCACCTGTATCTGTGTGCACTTGGGCACACAGTGATGTTAGGTGGGCTGGAAGTGCTGGGCTTTGGGCGGATTCCAGCGCTGCACATGAGCAGCCTGAATTAGGCTGAGCTGCCCTAGCCTGGGTTAGGCTGCTCATGAGAACAGTGTTGTTAAATGGGAGTTTTCACCATTTTGGAATTTGTTTGGACTAGAGATGCTGGTGAAGCTTGCCAGGTCAGGCATAGAAACTTTAGGGGTTCATAATGCTGGCCTCAAGCAAGAAGTTTGACTCAGTGAAAAATTCCCAGCTTATCCACCTTCCTAGTTTCCAAATCTTCAAAACCCCTTCTCCTTGCCTTTAAACCACACTTGACAGCAGTGGTGGCACTCTAGCATTGGTGAGAGGGAAGGAGGGAGGTCTGTTTCTTCCTCCTAGTGGGTGGGTGCCTGACATTCTACATAGGTCTCAGTGGCCTCTGGGAAATGTAGTTTTCCCAAGGGCTACTGATGTAATTGTAGTCCCTTGGGAGAACTACATTTCTCAAGACTATCAGGGCCTATGCAGCATGGCAGTATCAGGCATTGGGTAGACAGGTTAAATTTTTGGAACCATTTGAGGGAAACAGATAACTGCAACAAAAAACAAATAATGGTAAGGGAGGGTTGAAGGGGCACAAAACAATGTCTCCTTTATTGTAGGAGAATTCAAGTGGTACAGATTGGGCGTGGGGAATGGTATGTATTTTTATACTCCTGTGAGACAAATTATAATATAAATTAACAGGAGGGTTAAGGAATTTCCCTTGATTTCAGTGGAAGTCCTTGAGGCTATTCACACGATGGGAAAAATTTGGGCTAGTGGAGGCTAGACCGATTTTCTTCCATCGTGAGAAACACCAGGCTTGGCTGTGAGCCCGGTGGTTCCTAAGCGGGTCACCTGCTTAAGTAGTCCAGTGCGAAAACAGCTCCGCAAACCCCTTTTTTCCAATCGTGTGTTGCTGTGGCGTGGTTCTGTGCCATGGCAATTCACAAGTAGACCTCCAACTGGGAGGCTCAAAAGCAGTCTCCTGGCTCAGGGGTCTCCCCAGCATGCCCTGTGCACTCACGCAGGGCATGCTGGATCTTCCGGGGGCCACATGGCCCCTGAACTCCCCAGCCTGCTCCGTAATGGAGCTGGTAGTTGTGTGGGCAGCTGCCGCAGCCGCCCGGAGCAGACTGACTGCTGTGTGTGGGGAGAGCGGGTCAGGGAGAGCTAACCCTCCTGAGGCGGGTTTCCTTGATTGTGAGACCCGCCTCCTTGCTTGAAGAAAGGCTACTTATCTGTGTTGGATGATGAAATACATATCTGAGATGAATTATCCTTGTTCTGCTACTTCCCTCAGATCAACTGTTGGTTGTTTATCTTTGTATTTCATTTTATTTTGGACCATGAAATTCTTTATAATGAGAATTTGTCGCTTGCCATGTCATTTGTTAAACTTGTTCAGTTTCACTGGAAATTACTTTACTTTAGGCATGATTGGCAGCTTTTGACACTTTAAGAGAGTCAAGTTAGCATGGTTCAGCATCATGTTCTCTATTCATTAAGTCATGTCATCATTCTTCTTCAGAAATTTGAAGTATTTGAATGCCTTTACTATATTGCTTAATTTTGGTGGTGGTGGTGGTGGTGGTAGGAGGAGAGATAAAAAAGAATTTCCTAATGAAAGGCACTGACCTTTCCTTTATTAAATATGACTGAAAAAAGCTTATTTCAGCTTTCAGAACAAACTATTGCTTGCTGCATTGAACATAACAGGCTGGATGGAGGCTTATAAAGCACTTAAATGGTGGGTCATAACTCTGCTTGAAATGGATCCCACTGATGGAGAGGAAAATAAGAAGAAAAAGATCAACAGAGAGAAGGGTAGATAGATAGACAATGAGCCGGGTCTCACGATCTGTGAGACCCGGTTTCTTCAGGTGAGCCGGGTGAGCCTGCTCTCCCCGCTCACGAGCGGAGAGGGAGCCCTGGGCGGCCAAATCGGCCCCCCACATGATTGCCGGCTCTGAGACTGAGCTGGTGGGGGCTGGGGGGAGCGGGGGCCGATTGGCCCCCGTAAACTCCAGCATGCCCTGCATGAGTGCACAGGGCATGCTGGTGAGACCCCCGGAACCAGGAGGCGTCTTTTCGTCTCCCCTCTGGGGGTCTCCTCGTGAGTGGGTGTGGCATGGAGTGGCTACCCACAATCCATTAGCCCGGGTTTGCAGAGCTCTCGCTCTGCAAACTCGGGCTAAAGGGCGGGCTACTCGAGCGGGTTAGCCGCTCAAGAACTGGCTGAGAGCCCGGTGGTTCTTACGACTGAAGAAAACTGGGCTAGCGGAGGCTAGCCCTATTTTCTTCAATCGTGTGAATAGCCCCATACTATCTGTGAGAAAGGGCTTGAAGGGGCAGAGGGGAGCCTCAAAAAGCTTCCCGCCCCAGATGATCTCCATCACTTTGTTGGGTGAGCAGATTGCCCACCCCGATGATTGCCAGCTGCTGCCTGCAGCAGGGAGGTTTGGGAGCTGGAAGACTCCCAGAAAGCCCATAATGCACTGCATGAGTACATGGGGCATTATTGGGATTCCCCTGACGCTGGCTGGGAGCCCTGCAGTTTCCCAACCCTGGCTGCAAGCAGCTGGGGCTGGCAGACGATAAAAAGATGGGCCAAGGGAGTGCTTGCTCCCCTAATCTCATTTTAAAGGTGGGCTCCGGAAGTGGGTGTGCTGCCGGGAGCCACGTGGCTCCTAGCGGTTCTAATGATCGGCTGAGTACGGGCTTGGCTTTCTTAGCCTGGTTTTGGCTGATCATCAGAACAGCCTCATTGTAAAATATAAAAACAAAATTAAAAGCGGAACACATAATGCCGGGTGAGATTAAAGGTGGGTACTGAGTTTGGAAAGGTTATCTTCTTCTTTATATAGAATTCTCTTAAACATACCCATCGCTAATCCCATGCGTGGCAGCTCTTGCGAGAGTTTGCGAGTAGCTGTCAGATAGGATATGGACAGGGAGAAAATAGAGATGCTGGCCGGAGGAAGTGGCGGCGGAGCAGGAGGCAGCAGCCGGCCGGGCCAGCCGGGAGCAGGAGGTGGCGGTGGGCCGGCCTGGCCGCAGGGCAGAAGCGGCAGCAGGCTGTCCCAGCTGCAGGGAGGAGGCGGCAGTGGCGGGCCAGCCTGGCCACAGAGAGGTGGAGGCGGCCACTGCCGGGAGTTGGCAGGCAGACTGGAGAAGGTGGCCAGAAAGCGTGGAAAGCCAGAAAGTGTGGGGGGTCAGAGAAGGGGGGGAGAAGAAGCGGGCCGGCAAGCTGGAAAGCCTGATTGGCCGGGTGGGGGAGAGAAGAAGTGGGCCAGTTGGCCTGCCAGCCAGAAACTGTGGGGAGGGGGAGAAGCGGAGGGGGAGGGCTGGCCAGCTGGCTATAAAGCTGTGGTGGGGGGAGGAGAAATTTTTTTAAAATTTTTGTTGTGTTTTACATTTTGTACACCACCTGGAGATACATATATCAGGTGGTATATAAATATGACAGATAGACAGATAGATAGAAGGGGATGGAACTGCTCTGGGAAGAGCAAAAGGTTCCAAGTTTCCTCCCTGGCAGCTCCAAGATAGGGCTGAGAGAGATTCCTGCCTGCAACCTTGGAGAAGCTGCTGCCAGTTTGTGAAGACAATACTGAGCTAGATAGACCAATGGTCTGACACAGTATATGGCAGCTTCCTATGTTCCTAAACTTAAAGGGGATGGAAGAAGGGGAGAGAAATGCTGCCACCAGCGAGGGGAAGAAGGAAGCTGGCTGGCACTTCATGTGTTGTTGGGGGAAGGGGGAAGGAAGGAGGAAATCAGCTTTTATTTTGATCAATGACCAGAACAAACAAAAGAGAGAGAGAGAGAGAGAGAGAGAGAGAGAGAGAGAGAGAGAGAGAGAGAAATTAGTACTCATACTATCAAATTTAGACAGTAATAAATCAAGATAAAAGTCATCTGAACGGCCAGGAAAAGACTTCAACAAGGGTGAATGGGCATCCCTGTAGAGGTCACAGTAAAGAATAAAATGTGCAGTAGACTCAATAGCACCTGAGCCACAAGGGCAGAGGCGCAAAACGTAAGGAGTCCCCATGAACCTTCCCTTAAGAACAGATGTTGGAAGAACATTAAGATGTATGTGCAAAGGCCAAGGCACGCCTAAATTTAGGAAATGTTATGTTACTTAGGTAATTGTTACAAGGAGCCCCTGGTGGCGCAGTGGTAAAACTGCCGCCCTGTAACCAGAAGGTTACAAGTTCGATCCTGACCAGGGGCTCAAGGTTGACTCAGCCTTCCATCCTTCCGAGGTCGGTAAAATGAGTACCCAGAATGTTGGGGGCAATATGTTAAATCATTATAAACCGCTTAGAGAGCTCCAGCTATAGAGCAGTATATAAATGTAAGTGCTATTGCTATTGCTAATCAGCAGGCTTAAGATTGTAGAGCTGGTTACCTATATACAAACCTCTAGGTATTTTGGAGGCTTCAACCTGTAGGTCAGTATCAATTATTCGCTGTTTAATAACCTTCATAGCTGTAGTAAAGCCCATCCTAGCAAATTCTTCAAGTGGGATCCCATAAAGCTGAGATTTTATTTTGAGCGACTGTTTCCATCTCGAATCAAAGGAGTCGGTCATAGTGAGAGGGACTAATCCCGCTTGTGAGAACTTCAATTTTAACCAGAATAGGAAAATACATTTCCAACAAACCGATTCCAAGGTATAGAGGCCTGCCTCCCGTCTAATAGCGGCATTTGAGACACTATTTGGGACCTGGAAAATGGATCTAAGAAATTTTGTCTGTATGGCCTCCAAAGGTGAAAAATTGCAGAAAGGTCCAGGAAAGGAAGGAGTGGCTCAAGGGGAAGGAGAAAGCCAGCCAGCACTTTGGATGCCGCTCCTTAGGTGGTGGGGAGGGAGGGAGGAGCAGCACAGTGTGTGTGGGAGGAGGGGGGTGAAGGAAGCCAGCTAGTTCTTTAGACTCTTTGGCATGCGGTGGAGGGAGGGGAAAGGAAGGAGTGGAGGAGGGAAGAGGGGGGAGGCCAGAGGGCAGGAGGAAGGAGCTTCATGGGCTGGATCTGGCCTGCGGGCTAGGGGATTGACAATAAATAAAAATTCAATAAAAACAAAAACAAGCAATTCTTTTAAAATTGGTGTTACATTGTCTCTTTGGGAGACCCAAGAGACCAATCTGGCTGCTGCATTCAGGTAGAAAGTCTCTGATCTATTTTCTGTAGGTACAGACTTGGAAATAACTGACATCAGACTAGGGAGGCTTGTACAACTTGTGATCCATGAAGCCAAACTAGGGTTGCTATGCAATTGACCAGTCAAACATTTACAAATATTCCATGAAGCCAACAATGCCACAGTGTAGTTGGCAGCTTACCTTTTAAAAATATATGTTATTTAATAGTTGTGGTTTTGTTTATTTTTATTTAATTTCATATAAATTTAATAATAAAATTGAAACTGTAGACTGATCATGGTGTTTCCAGGACAAACACTAAAGGGAAGAACCATTCAGAGAGTCCTCCAGATTTATAGACTCCTTACCTAACATTGTTAAACCTTATAAACCAAGTGTCTCTGTAGATCACCCAGAGATGCAAGTTTGGGGCATTATACAAATATAATTAATTATAGTTTCTAAAAGTTAATTTGTTTCACAAGAACTGTAAACTAATTTGTGTTTGTAGTCAGCATAGGGTATCAAAGCTGTTGATGATTGAAGTATCTTCTTCTTGTTGTCCTGATTAAGTTAATGCTTTAAAAACACTTGATCATTATTTAACCATTATATGGCCAATATTTGCCAAATCAATTGACTAAATCTCCCCTTTTTTACTGGTCAAATGCCCAATCTTAATTGAAATACTGTCCACCAGCTATATATGGTATCTTGCCAGGTGCATGGCAGCCTCCCTGTTCTTGTTGTCCTAGCTGGACAGCAAAACAGGAAGTTTTTTGGGCCATCACTGGGCTATTGTGCATGACGGGTGGGTTTTGTTGGGTGGGTCACATATTGAGGCAAGTCTCACGCAGCAAGAGCACTGAAAGCAGACTGCATTTGCTTCTCTGTAAACATTATCTATTTCATTAAATCATAACTATTCCTGCTTCTACTCCACTGCCTTGTCCTTGCGTGCCACAACACTTTCTTCTGGATTCTACAGTTATATGTACGTCTAGTGACTGGAGCACACTCTACCTTACTTTCAGAAACTTCAGCAGCTGTAGAATGCTGTTAGAAGGTTGCCAACTGGGACCATTTACTGGGATCATGTGACCCCTTTGTTGTACCATCCCCTTTGGACACTGGCTCATTTCTGGGTCCAATTCAAAATCCTGGTTATTACTTTTGAAGCCCTAAACTGCTTAGGATCAGGGAACCTGAAGAACTGCCTCCTACTATATGAACTTGTGACCATTGGGAGATAGGGGTGTGCATGGAACCGTCTGCAGCAGTTCGGTTCGAATTGAAACCAAATTCAAACTGCCAGTCTGTGAACTGGTTTGTTAGAACTGGCCAGTGGTTTGGTAAGAATTCTTACCAGATTCCCCTTTACAAGCAAAGGGGATCCCGAACCCAAAAGCAGTTCAAGGGGCAGGTGAGAGGGCACCTTATTGGCAGCCTGGCGGAGTGCAGAGTGCCTCCAATTTTAAATTGGGGAAACACAAAGTCTGTAGCTCAGCTATGAGATGTTTGCAAAATATTAGTCTTGGTCCCGTAAGAGCAAATGCAGTCAGATGGAGTTGAATCAACCTCTTATAGCCCTACATCAAGTACAGATGTAGCTGGTGTGTGCCAACATCTGAGAGGACCTAGAAAGGAAGAGGTGTCAGTAAGCAGTCAAAAATCAACAATGGCTAGAATTCTGAATAATTCTGGTTAGTAGAATGCTATTTACAAGTTTTCAAGTAAGCCACCTGCTTTATTAATTCTTTAGTTATTCCCAATCAAGTAATCTTAACAAAATAAAGATCTGTAATTTGCATGGCAAGCTATATATTACAGTGGATGCATTAGCCAGCTATTTCTGGCAGAATGGATTTAAATGTTTACATTTAAAAGTAATTTATACCATTTTCCCCAGCTGGGGTTTAAAAAAGAAAAAGGCTGACATGGTACGTTATAAATTCAAACTGTGTTGGGAGAAGCTGTGTTTCTGAAAGCTTGTCTTCTTTGCTACATAACCCAGGAGCCTACAATTCCATAATTTATCTTGGTATTTATATAATACAATCCACCCTATCAACAGAGGCTGAGACCCAAATACTAGGCAAAGTGTAAAAAAATATAGGGAGGGGGAGGGGGAGGGAGATATATATAAATATAAATTTCATATAAATATATATAAATTTCAGTCCCTCAGGGAGAGGTGGGGGATACTGATCATTGTTTGGTCCACTCCAGACTTGTATAATGCTCCCGGAGAGGGAAAATAAGAACAGCCCTGCTGGATCAGGCCCAAGGCCCATCTAGTCCAGTATCCAGTTTCGCACAGTGGCCCACCAGATGCCTCAGAGAAGCCCACAGGCAAGAGGTGAGGGCATGCTCTCTCTCCTGCTGTCACTCCCCTGCAACTGGAACTCAGAGAACTCAGAGGCACCCTGCCTTTGAGGCTGGAGGTGGCCTTTAGCCTTCAAACTAGTAGCCAATGATAGACCTCTCCTCCGTGAAGTTATCCAAACCCCTCTTAAAGCCATCCAGGTTGTTGGCTGCCACCACTGATCTCTTTACTCACTTTGAAATGGCATTTAAAAAAACTGTTTCTTTTGTCTGATTGAAATAAACCATCTGTCAAACTTCAATATATAATATAAATATGTAGTTTCTTTTGATTTAATCTTTGCTGTAAGTGTAGTTCTTGGTAGTGGTGCTGTTGTCCTGCACACTAAGGATGTCTGCGCCTGCCTGGACAAGACCCCAGGGAACCTTCTAGAGCTATTAGAACCTTTTGCCAGTAGCCCCGCCCGCTATAATGACATATCCTTCCCTTCACACACACCTCCCTCAATCTTCTTCCGGCTGCCGCGACAGTGGCCTTGGAGGACCTTCTGCCTCAGTTTCCCTTCAGAGGCCAGAAAATCTATTTATTCTTCTCATACCTTTTATTTTGAGTTTCTTTCTTACTTTCTGTCACCTTGTATCTTGGCCTTCCTTTTGTGTGTTCTTTTAATTTGCCTCCCTCTTCACCTGCCTTCCTGCCTGTTTTCCTCAAGGCATTAAAAAGCGCCACAAAATGAAACACTTGGAGTCTCCCCAGCCAGTCACCATCTCCATGGTGATCTCCCCAATAATACAGGAAGGGGAAGACTCGGAGGAGGAGCAACACGATCCCTGTGAGGGAGACAGCCCCAACTGGGAATGTGACCCTGATAGTTCTGGTACCGAGTCTGACTGCTCTACTGGATGGGCACTTGCACATGGAAATAGGGCGCTCTTTTTCTCGCTGCAGAGAATCAATACTCCTGTCCAGACTAGAAGGTGCAACCACCTTCCGCAAGGTGGTTTACAACAGTGAAATGCACTAAAATTTCCATAATAAAATTACAAAACAACAAAAATAAAGACAGAAATAGCATGCAGAAGTTTTGAAAATGTAAAAATATGCTTCTAAGACCACAGTTATTAAAACAGTTACCCATACAAAGGTTTTACAATGCCTTAGGAATCTGCTGCAATTTAGACTTTAGCAAACCTCGGGAGGCAGAATGTTCTTAAGCTGTGGACCCGTCTTTAAGAATGGTTTTCTGTACAGGTGGTCCTCTTTATTTGCGGGGGTTCCGGTCTCGCCTATAGGCTTGAATACAGAAACTGCAAAAAATGGAACCTTGAGTCAATGGGATTTGGGGATTTTGTTCCTAAACAACAACAACAAAAGGGCCCCCAAAGCAAGGGGTAGGACAGAAATAAGAGAAGAAAAGGACAGTACCTTATTCACCAGATCTCCGGCAATGCACCCCCAAACTCCGAAAACAGTCAAATTTTTTTAAAAAGAGCCTCAACATGGCTCTGCTGGAAAATAGTGGCCGCAAATGATATTGGAAGTAATTTTGGGGTCATTTCTGACCACAGAACTGTGGATAGGTGAATTTCGCCTATTTTTCTACCCATGGATAATAAAACTGGGAGCCCTTTCTCACAATCAGGAGAAAGGGCTCAAAGGGGTGAGAGGAGGAAGCCTTGAAATGATTACCTCCCCCACAGGTGATCTTTTTCGTTGCTGGGTGAGGGACTGCTGGCTACTGCTGGCCGTGTGGAGGGTCAGGGGCTGGGATGCATCTTCCTAGCCCCTGGAAGTCCTATAATGCACTATGCAAGAGCACGGTGCATTATAGGGATTCTCCCAGCACTGGCTGGAAGGCTGCTCCGACACACAGTCAATTAGCCTGGTTTCTGGGAGCCCTCGCACCCAAAACTCAGGCTACGTGGTGGGCTCCCTAATTGGGGTTGCTGCCACGCCGCCAGGAGCCACATGGCTCCAGGTGGTTCACATGCAGCAGCAAAACTGGGCTGGGCTTCCTTAGCTCGCTTTTGCCTGTGCAGGTGAATAGCCCCTGGGTCTCTAAGACCCAGTTGCGGATACACGAACCACGGATACAGAGTCCGTGGATAACAAGGACCGCCTGTATTCCATTGCTCTTCTGACTTGCCATTTGGCTGATCTAAGACAAGGATGGCTAACGTGTGTGTTTTCAGGGACTACACACAATGGTCCAGTGGCCAAACATGTTTCTTTCCACACAAACTGACCCTTTCCATGAACCTCCCTAAAAAAGTTGGTGCCATCTAGAATAAGTGCTTTAAGAATTTAGGAGCCAGCGTGATGTAGTGGTCAGAGTGCTGGACTAGGACCGGGGAGACCCGAGTTCAAATCCCCATTCAGCCATGATACTAGCTGAGTGACTCTGGGCCAGTCACTTCTCTCTCAGCCTAACCTACTTCACAGGGTTGTTGTGAGGAGAAACTCAAGTATGTAGTACACCGCTCTGGGCTCCTTGGAGGAAGAGCGGGATATAAATGTAATAATAATAACAACAACAGCCTATATTTTGCGACGATATCTATAATATCCAACAATACTGATGATAAAATTCAGCCATCCTAGGTCCTTGGGAAGGACTCGATGTCTGGATAAAACAAACCAGCAATAACACCTGTCTGACTGTGTAAACAAGAAATAATAAGTTTATATCATATTTACCCCCAAACAGAAAATAACTCTGAATTTAAGACAACCCCCTTTAAAAATACAGGTTAAACACAGGTTATACCTGTATTTACGCAAAAGGAAAAGGACTGTGAATTTAAGATGCCTCTCTCTAACCATCCCTCCCCCCATTTTTAACATCAAAGAACTTGGAAAAAACTTAGTCTTGGATTCAGTTAAATATGGGTAGTTAAAAAGTAGACGTGCTTAGTCATAAAACATTGCATTATTATGCAAATATGTAAATTTACATATATGTTGCTTTCACACATTTAAAAAGAGATTAACATTAAGATTATGAAACATTTCTTTTCTTTACACCTTGAACACATTTTTTGTTTTCTCACTTAAAAAACAACAACACACAATTGTTGATTGCTGTTTAAAAAGGGGCTTGTAAGGCTGTTGTAGCTAGGTAAAATTGCTGTGAGATCTCAATCTATTCCTTTGCCTTCCACTGATTTAAGCAACAGTAGTGGGACAGAGAGCTGCAGTGACCTCTTCATTATTTAGGTACATGTATGTGTCACAGTTGTTTAGGACAGGCCTTGACAAATTTTTTTTGGATCTAGGAGCCAGCCCAAGAATTTAGGAGCCAGACAATAGATTATTACCAGACTCGATGATGAACATTATTGAGTGGGAGGGTTTATGGGCTTCTCATATTTAGAACAGAAACATGGCAGAAAGACTTTATTAAATAACTCTACCTCCCAACATCCTAGTCTAGGCACTATAGTTAAATTTCTTGGCGCCATGATTCCCTGCCTGGCAACTGGGATTTGTCAAGTCTAGGTTTAGGAGCCATTTGTGTTTAAACTGGGAATTTTGGCATTGTGCATAGCCATTGTGAGCCAGTTGGGGCTGTGATGTCCTCCAGGCTCCAAGATGTCCTCCGGGCTCCCACTGGCCTCCCCTACCTTAGAAGGCCTATATAGTGCTTTGCCTGGGGAAGAGTCACTTCATCTTTTCTGCTTGGTTGTTATTCCGGGCTCTAATTCCTAGGAACTTCTCAGATTGTGCTTCTTGCTTTCTATTTTGCTAGCTCTTTAGACCACCTATGATATCTTCCAGCACAATCTGATAAGGCCTGTAGAACAAAACATTTCTCAAAGGAAAACAGGAAGATCCACCTGTGCCTCCTATGAAAACTCCATTTTGCAATTAAATGGTGGCCTCATGAAGGAAACATGACTGGCATAGAGACCACCCAACCCCCTGGCTATAAACCAATGTCAATATATTTTTGTAATCAGGGCCTTCAGTTTACTGTTTCAAAAACAAGGTCTACTGGCCAGCATCCAGACTAATGAAGTATGTGTGCAAGCAGTTCTGTGTGTGCTACTGAGAAGGGCTGGTTTTCATTGATTCCCCCTCCTTCTGAAACTGTCTGACTCCCAAAAATATGAGTCTAAAGCAAGGCTGCTCAACATCCTCCTGCTTAGTCCTCCTAGATGTTGAGACTGCTCAACATCCTCCTGCAGATGTTGGCCTACAACTCCCATATTCCCTGGCTATTGGCCACTGTGGCTGGGGATTATGGGAGTCACAGTCCAAAACAGCTGGGGGGCCTAGGTTTAGCAGACCTGGTCTAAGGGCTGTGTGTGACCCTCAGGGACATAGTTTCCTGGTTGGCTTCAGAGGGAAGGGGAGATAGATGAAAATTGCTGCTCCTCTGTAGTGTGTGCACAGCATTGCTGCAAGCATACTTTGTTAGTTTGGTTGTCGGCCAGTGAGTCCAGTCCAGTCTAAATTAGTAATGATTAAGCCCCTCTGAAGCCAATGAAATATGTTAGTCCCAAACAATGGGATTAATATGTTTCATTGCCGGTGGATCTTGTGAATGTTAGCTGAGTTCAGCAGCACTTACTCCCATGTGATTCTGCATGGGAATGCAGCTTTATTTATGACTAATTTTAGCTGGATTGGGATTGCCCTCTATAGAGTTGTACAGACCTACATCGTCCTATAGAAACATACATATTCTCGAATAAGGATCAATATTGCAAAAATTAGGCAGAGATCTCTGGTAACCCAGACTAAATCGTTTTGGTGATTTAAGTGAGGGTCAGTTAATGTGTCAGTAGTGAATATTTTTTGAAAGCAGATGTCCATGTCTGTAATGAATCCTTAGCAAGATAACTAAACACAAATAAAGGTAAAGTGTGCTGTTGAGTCGGTTTCGAATCCTGGCGCCCACAGAGCCCTGTGGTTTTCTTTGGGAGAATACAGGAGGGGTTTACCATTGCTTCCTCCCGTGCAGTATGAGATGATGCCTTTCAGCAGCTTCCTATATTGCTGCTGCCCAATATAGTACCAGCGGGGATTCGAACTGGCAACCTTCTGCTTGTTAGTCAAGCATTTTCCCGCGGTGCCACTTAAGGTGGCTCTAAACACAAATAGGTGTCCTAAAATCATTGTTTTATTCACACAGTTAGGTGGGTGTTTTTAGGGTGGTCTTTTTTCTGCTGTGCCAAAAGCTTTTTTAAAATAAAAAAGCAAAGGGAAATTCTAATTCGCATGAATGATTTCTTTTCAAAGGGCATCATTCACTCTTGTCCTCCTCTCACAAAGAGGAATGGTATATTTACCTACTCATCACTAGATCAGAGAGCCCTCCAGATGTAAGGTTGGAATTTTGCAGTAATGGCTGACATGCTGAAGGAAATTATTCAATGTATGTCTGTTTAAATTAAAATTACTTTTAATTTCAATAGGACTACTTTGAGTAATCTTCCTCATTGTGTAAGCCAGTAGTTTTACTGGCCTTTTGTTGTATTACAGCCTTCCCAGGGCTGGATTAAGGGCAACTGATGTCCTAAGCACAGTCCAACAATGGTTCCCCACCCCCCGGCTCCCTCTGTTGCTTAACTGCCAAGACATTAAGACTCAAGCAAATTATTTACTTATACCTTAATATTGATTTAAATTTTTAAAAGTTTTATTCTAGATTTTTTTAAGGTAAAACAAAACAGTTCCATTGCCTATAATTTCATATAAATAGCCGCAACAGAAGGAATGATTGAGAAAAATATTTCAAGGTCAGACATCATAACATACGACCATCTTTTACGTGAAGTTTTATCAATATTTTGTACTGCTCTTTACAGTAATCTTTCGAAAATCAATGACTTTTTACTTCAGATACATGGTTTAGTAGTTTCTCAAAACTGTAGTTGATCACCAAGCCAAAGAAAACGTTTTTTTAACAATGCAGAGTAAAGTCGAACATGGCAGATAAAAACAATTACAAAAAATTAACTAAAGTTGAGTGAAATGCAAGGTGGCAAAAGAAATGCAAGGTGACAATAAGGGAGGCGAAGAGAGATTTTGAGGAACATTTAGTTAAAAGTATCAAGGAGAATAATAAAAACAACAGGGAGGTTGTTGGAACATTAGACAATGAGGGAGTGAAAGGGATTATTAAGGAGGATATGGAGATTGCAGAGAAGCTCAATGAGTTCTTTGTGTCCATTTTCACGGCAGAGAATACAGAGCATATACCTGTTCCTGAACCAGACTTTTTAGGGATGGAGGCTAAAGAACTGAGGTAGATAGAAGTGACAAGAGATGTTGTTCTAAACTGTCTGGAAAAACTGAAAACTAACAAATCACCAAGGCCAGATGGCATCCATCCAAGAGTCCTCAAAGAACTCAGATGTGAAAATTGCTGACCTCCTTGCCAAAATATATAACTTATCCCTGCAATCAGACTCTGTACCGGAGGACTGGAAAGTAGCAAATGTAACACCAAGGGCGATCCGGGAAATTACAGGCCAGTTAGCTTAATGTCAGTTCCAAGCAAATTGATGGAAAGCGTCCTCAAGGATAAAATTGTAAAGCACATAGAAGAACAGGCCCTGCTGGGGGAGAACCAGCATGGCTTCTGCAAAGGGAAATCTTGCCTCAATAACCTTTCGGAGTTCTTTGAGAGTGTCAACAAGCATGTGTAACAAGGTGATCCAGTTGACATCGTATACCTGGACTTCCAAAAAGCTTTTGATAAAGTTCCTCATCAAAGACTCCTGAGGAAACTTAGCAGTCATGGGATAAGGGGACAAGTACATGTGTGGATTGCTAACTGGTTGAAAGACAGGAAACAGAGGGTAGGGATGAATGGAGAGTAAAAAGTGGGGTCCCCCAGGGATCTGTACTGGGACCTGTGCTTTTTAATTTATTCATAAATGACCTAGAAGTAGGGGTAAGCAGCGAGGTGGCCAAATCTGCAGATGATACCAAACTATTTAGGATAGTGGAATCCAAAATGGATTGTGAGGAGCTCCAAAAGGATCTCTCCAAACTGGGGGAGTGGGCGACAAAATGGCGAATGCCTTCAATGTTGGCAAATGTAAAGTGATGCACACTGGGACGAAAACCCCCAACTTTAAGTATACGCTGATGGGATCTGAGCTGTTGGTGACTGACCAGGAGAGGGATCTTGGGGTCATGGTTGACAGCTCATTGAAAGTGTCGACTCAATGTGCGGCAGTGTGAAAAAGGCCAATTCCATGCTAGGAATCATTAGGAAGGGGAATAATAAATAAAACTGCTAATATTATAATGCCCTTATACAAAACTATGGTGCAGCCACACCTGGAGTACTGCATACAATTCTAGTCACCACATCTAAAAAAGTACATTGTAGAACTGGAAAAGGTACAGAAGAGGGCAACCAAGATGATCAGGGGCCTAGAGCACCTTTCTTATGAGGCAAGGCTACAACACCTGATGCTATTTATTTAGTTTAGAAAAAAGACGACTGCGGGGAGACATGATAGAGGTCTATAAAATCATGCATTGTGTGGAGAAAGTGGATAGAGAGAAATTCTTCTCCCTCTCCCATAACACTAGAACCAGGGGTCATCCCATGAAATTGATTGCCAGGAAACTTAGAACCAGCAAACTTAGGTACTTTTTCTACACAATGCATAATCAATTTGTGGAATTCTCTGCCACAAGATGTGGTGACAGCCAACAGCCTGGATGGCCTTAAGAGGGGCTTAGATAACTTCATGGAGGAGAGGACTATCATCAGCTACTAGTTGGAGGGCTCTAGGCCACCTCCAGCCTCAAAGGCAGGATGCCTCTAAATACCAGTTGCAGGGGAACAACAGCAAGAGAAATAGCATGCCCTCACCTCTTGCCTGTGGGCTTCTCAGAGGCATAGGAACATAGGATCATAGGCAACTGCCATATACTGAGTCAGACCATTGGTCTATATTGCTCAGTATTGTCTTCACAGACTGGCAGCAGCTTCTCCAAGGTTGCAGGCAGGAATCTCTCTCAGCCCTATCTTGGAGATGCCAGGGAGGGAACTTGAAACTTTCTGCTCTTCCCAGAGCGGCTTCATCTCTTGAGGGGAATATCATCAGAGTGCCAAGAGCCCCTGGTGGTGCAGTGGTAAAACTGCCGCCCTGTAATCAGAAGGTTTCAAGTTCGATCCTGACCAAGGGGCTCAAGGTTGACTCAGCCTTCCATCCTTCCGAGGTCGGTAAAATGAGTACCCAGAATGTTGGGGGGCAATACGCTAAATCATTGTAAACTCCTTAGAGAGCTTCCAGCTATAGAGCGGTATATAAATGTAAGTGCTATTGCTATCTGGTGGTCCACTGTGTGAAACAGGATGCTGGACTAGATGGGCCTTGGGCTTGATCAAGCAGGGCTGTTCTTATGTTCAGTGAAAGAGTTAAGGGCATGATAGCTGAGGGGAAACTCTGTGGTGCCCCTCCTTCCTTTGGTGCCCTAAACTTGTTTTGCCTTATGGTTAATCCAGGGCTGAGCCTTCCCCTCCTGGGATGCGGAGAGCACTCCACATGCTTTGAAAAATGGTCTCTGATCTAGCAAGGAGTCAGTAGTAACCCCACCCCGCTCTGATTCACAGGATCAGAGGCCTTGGAATAAGAGGTGGTGTTTTATGCAAGTTTTTTTTAAATCTCCTCAGCTCTGTATTGGAGAGTGCAGAACTTCTTTCCTGTAATACTGAATGTAGGTTTAAAAAGTGTGCACACACATGCACACCACTGCATTGGAGACCTTTAGGGTATGTGAGGTCCAGAGATTTGGTGAAGTCCTTCCTGTACTTCTGAAACTAAAAAGCAGAAAGTTCTGGGCCTGCTCCAGAAATGCTTCTGGAATGCTAACAGAGTTTGTATGTGACTATTTATTTAGGCTCAGTTTCCATTCTGGCCAAGGGATAGAACTTTAAAATATGCTTATATTTAAATGAATTATTAGCCATCCATTACTTTCCTTCGAAGGGAAAACAAACTTAGTGGGAAGACTCAATTAGATTTAATCCACCACAGTTAAAACATCCTTATGACCAGTGATCTCTCTAATCTTTTTCATCTGTGTGTGGAATGAGTTTTGTTCTGGGCGGGAGTATCATGGCAGTGTGTGCACACCTGCATTCAGAATGGGGCCTTCCTGATTCAACCTGAGCGGGATCTAAAACTAACTGAGCGGACATCCAAAAACTCGTGAGCATGCGTATGTGCACATGCCTTAGAGGGAACAGTGCTTATGACCACTGATTTCAGTGGGCTTAAATGCATTTAACTCTGGATTGGAGTGTGACCATTGTGTATGTGTGAAAGAGAGCGAGAGCGAGAACGAGCGCTAGTAGCTACAAAAGGCAGGGCTTTCAAGGTTTGATCAAAGATTCAAACTTCTGTGGAGAACTTAGGGAAGGGAAGGACAAATGGATTCCTTTTGTTGTTGTTGGTTGATTGTGACAGTGTTTGAGGATCTCTGTTCTGTTTGAGGACTTCCGTTAAATTTTCAGTTCCAATGGCTTTGAACGACTGAAAAGCTATATATTTTTTTAATAAAATGTACTTGATTTGGCAACATATTAACTATTTCGATAACTGGCAAAGGCACTGTTTGATGTTTTCCAACGTGCAGTGCATCTGCAAACTACAGTAATATAGTCTATGAAGGACTGCACCATGTGCTTATTTCAGCACATGGAGAATCAGTGTTAAGCTTAGTGTAGCAACACAGGCCGAGGGCGGACAGGATATATGCCTTGCATACATACATGGCAGAGTGTGCTATGACCTGCCTGGCTCTCTGTGGCAATCTAATTCTATTTAAAGTCCAGGGTCCCAACCTTGCTAATCCAAATGATTATTGTCAAACAATGGATTATCCAGGGCAACATTTCACAGCAAATGCCATGTTGCCACAAGCAAGTCAAAGGTCTTGTCTCTCTCAATGGCTCTGGTGTTGTACTGGGCTGTACCTCTCAGTTGATTGATTGTAGTCATCATAGGTGATGTGAAAGAGAATGAAGGAATATATCCTTTATGAGCAGTGGTTAGAACCATAATTGCACAATTATGGCAAAGTAGGTCCTGACAAGTAGACATGGGAAAATAAAGGCTGGGTTCTACTCAGTAGTTTGAAATTGACATGATCACACACACTGCTTTCCCACCTGTGAGTGGAAAAATAAGATTCTGCATTTTTCCCCCTGGAGGGGAAAAAGTAACTTGAGTAAGGTGGTTTTGATGTTAAAAGTAACCCATGGGGAAATGGCTGAAAGCCCTTTAAGGTACTGCTCCAATCAAGTTTGCAGTCCCACACAACTGCATTTCTGGTTTTTTTAACAAAAGTTTGAAGAGTAATGATAGGTCTATTGTATCAGGTGTCATTTGGTCTGAGTTGATTTGAGTGCACTTAATTCTATGCTGGATTGTGATCATTGGCTAACCTCTGATTAAATTGCTCAACAGAAGTCCCATTGAAATTAATAAGACAAGTTAGTTATGACAAACTTGTCCTTTTAATTTCAATGGACTTGCGTCAACGGGACTCGGACAATATCAGCCCTTGTATTTATGTTTAGACAGTTGACTGGAAATTGGAATTTGCTAATTCCATAGTACTTGACTGTCTGGAACATATTCAGTGGGTTTTTGAATCCCTGTATTTTCATTTGGAAGGGCAGTATAGAAATTGAATGAATGAATGAATGAATGAATGAATCTTCCTTTTTAGCAAAGCTTCACATCTTCTGCCATTCTTGGAAGGTGTGCTGTTGAGAGTGTTGGCTAAGCAAGAGATCTTTTAAATAGCTGGTTTCCTTGCTAACAGAGGCATAGCATGTAAAACACCCCCGCAGCCTCTAGAAAATCAGAGTCACACTTTGTGTGCAGGGGAAGCAATTTTTGCCGGTGCCCCTCACCCTGGAAGTGCTTCCTCTGACCAGGAAGTAGGTCCTGGTGGCTGTGCAGTCCTCAGGGGGCTGTTTCTGGGTTGCTGGGAGTTCTTCCAGGGGTGGGGGGATTGGCAAATATTGTTTTCCCCCATGTGCACAGTGAGACTTGGGTTGTCTAAACATTGCTGAGGTAATTTGCTTGCTGTGCCCCCACACCATTAGTGAGATGTCAATTAATATCTCTCTTGCAAAAATTTTTTGAAAATCTGGTGTGTTTGTTAGGGGATTCTTTAATAAAGAATTGCACAGCTAGTTTTAGAGGGAAGGGATTTTACTAGCCTTGAGAACATTCAAATTTGCAATGTTATGAAGCACACTAGACTGAAAGATAAGAAACCAGATGAAAATGTGGAATATGAATATTGCATATGGAAGGACAACAGCACACACTAGACACATTCTAATAACACAGCTATTTAGTGCTTATAACTCACTGAAAAAGCCCAGGGCAGTGTCTCCTGATCAGCTGATCAGCTCCTTATCAATTTAACTGCATTCCTGACCCCACACCATTTTTGAACCAGTTTTGCTCTAACCCCACCCAAGCAGGAGAAGTGTGCAACAGCTAGCAGACATCTAAAGCTATAAATGCTCATTCAACAAGCATCTTACAACTGCCCACACCCATTTTTATTCCCTCCCTCCCTCCCTCTGTGTGTGTGTGTGTGTGTATACAAAGCCAGTTTGAGCTTCAGAAGTGGGAGAGGATTTTGGGAGAAGGGACTAGACTCGCAGCAAGGTCCAAAGACTCGCTCTAAATTAAACTGTAAAAATGACGCAGTGCAATTAAAGAACATTAATTGTGGTAGCATTTTATATCTCAAAAGAACCATACATGATGATGCTCTTGAAAAATAACCATGTGGTCTAAAATATCAGGGAGGAGGACAGCCTCTCTGTACTCCCTAAATGGGCATTTGCATCTTTTGTTGAAGTGGGAGACTCAAGATTTGCCCCAGCAGATGGAGGAACAGTAATGCTACCAGCTGACATGATGAGGAACATTTCTTAATTAATTGAAATTCCAATGAGACGGCTTTGAGTAATTTTCCTCATCATGTCAGCCACTGTGTTTGCTAGCTTGGAGGTTTGTATCTGCCATTTCAATGTGGCCCTTCTTGAAGAAACAAATGTTATATGCACAGAGTATTATGATTTTCAACAATACAAGTATGCATGCTTCAGGAATTTGGACTCCAGTTACCCAAACAAATGAAAATAAATGCTTAGCTCTGCTTGAGATAATGTTTAGTTCTGAGTTTGAAAAGTTGAATTTTTAAAATTTAATTGACTAATCAAGTTCCTTAGAGGAAACTGTAGGTGGCATTAAAGCTTTTGATTTCTGTTGGCTGGCCTGACCCTGCAGCCCACAGGACTATCTCCTGTATCTATCCATCCAGAAGAATATTCCAAGAGTTAAAAAAAAAATCTATTAAAATTTAAAATTATCTTAAAAGCAGTTTGGCACCCTTTGGAGTGTGTGTTCCCTCACTAGCAGTCAAAGCAAAGTAAATGAACTAGTTTATTTCCTGAAGTGATCCATAGCTATTGTTGTCCTTTGAATTCTCAATCTTGCAAGGTGGAATCCACCCCACAGAGCTCTAAACAAAATCTGCCTTCTGCCTGTGGCCAGTATGAGCTCCTTAGTTGATAGTCATGTACTAGATGTTATATAACGTTTAGTATTCTGAACCCTTAGGGTAACAGAAAAGAATGTGTAATAAACAAACACGAGGCAGGTTTAGATGGTACTTTGTTTGACTAGCCTGTCTCACATGATAGGTTGTGAGCATACTGTGAGTTCACATCTCTCCCCCCCCCACCATACTATTCCTAAATTGTGTAGAGGGTGTAGTTAGTCTGAACTGCTCTTCTGCTTTAAGAAGAGTAGACATATAGTAATTGCACCATGAGTAGAGTGGTGGTTTGGATGAACTGTGCCCCTTAAATACTATTTAAAGAATAGATGCTGAAAGACATCATCTCATACTGTGTGGGAGATGGCAATGGTAAACCCCTTCTGTATTCTACCAAAGAAAACCACAGGGCTCTGTGCTCGCCAGGAGTCGACACCGACTTGACGGCACAACTTTACTTTACTTTACCCTGGGGAAGCGATGTAGATGCTCATGGTGCACATATGTATCACATGGCCAGGTTTGATTGGGCAAAATGCTGTCCAAACTACCCCAAAAAATTTTTGCATAGATGGAATTTTTTTTTACAGTAGTGTGTCTATGGTCAAAGTGTATAGAAATTTACATGTGGATGTGTGATTGTGGATGTGTGATGTGTGATTGGGATCACAATTGTTCTCCCTGAACTCAACATGTTGATTGTAACTTCTGTATATGGACCTACACATATACCCCAATGCATGTAGATGCCCAGTGCACAGTCTGTACCTTTATTTTTTCAGGGCACCGATTGCATGTTCAGTGCCCACACACATTGAGGTGTATGAATGTAGATCCCTGGGCAGAAGTTACAACCAATACATGGAGATTGGGGGTGGGTCCAGCAGGCATTTCCAGTTCTTCCCTCCACACCTACATTTTTACTAATTTTGACAATCTGCTCAAAGCATGCAAGAGTGTCCTAAACACAGTACATCAAGGATTCAGCATGTTGATAAAGGATAGAATTTCAGAACAGCCACAAATTAGGATTCTCACAGTGTGGGTAATTTAATTTTTCACAACTTTCCTAAGATAAGCAATTCATGGCATTGCTTAAAAGAACTGTTTGCTGTGTTCTTTTTTTTTTTAATGCTGCCTCTATAGTTGATTCACAGTATTAGGCAACTGTGGAATGACTTTCCAAAAATCCAGGATAGTTCATATTTCATGGAGCATGTGAGATAACTTCCAACAAGAGACCTATCCATGGCAAGGGGATCTACTTCTTTTGCTCATTCAGACGGTAGAATCAATATCAGTTCCCCTCATGTTGGTTTTCTGAGGATAATATTTTAATAGCCCTTTGTTGTTGGTGCCTGCATCTTCACAACCAGGCCTTCTTGATACTTCCTTAGGTGATCCTCTTTGTATTTCAATCAGGTTTTTAATTTGTGTGACAAGAACAGCTGTACTCTTATCGCACATATGACAAGATCTTTAGGGGAGTTAATATTGATTCTAGCCACCTTAAGTGGTGCAACGAGGAAATGCTTGACTAACAAGCAGAAGATTGCTGGTTCGAATCCCTGCTGGTATGTTTCCCAGACTATGGGAAACACCTATATCAGGCAGCAGCGATACAGAAAGATGCTGAAAGGCATCATCTCACACTGTGTGGGAGGAGGCAATGGTAATCCCCTCCTGAATTCTACCAAAGAAAACCACAGGGCTCTGTGGTCGCTAGGAGTCGAAATCGACTTGATGGCATACTTTATTATTGATTCTACTATTCATCCTGTCTATTGCTACCCCCTGATCTGTGAATGGTGCCATATACACAGGAGAGGCTTATATTGGAGGGATGCATATGCTTCATAAAGACCTTCTTTTTGCCATTTTTTTCTGTTAAGCAATATCTTTCTGTGAAAATTGGTTTGGGCACTTGTTGGGAAATAGGAATAAGATCTGATTTTGGCTGTGTTTCCCTTCCTCCCACAAGAGAATTGGCTTGAAGAAGAAAATATTAATTTATCTTGTTATGTAGTGGGAAAACAGGTGATGCCATGGTTTTTCAAAGCATATGTTTAGAATCCCACAGAAGCAAAATGATCTGGGGGCGAATGGGAGTACAATGATGGCTGGGGGAAAACATTAAGCACCCATCACCACCTGTCACTTTTATGATGAAAAAAGGCCCCCCTGAAGCCATTTTTCTACAGAAAAAGCATTGCAGGCGTCGGAGCATATATTGTATTTTGTCCCTTAACCTAATGGTTAATTCTCTCCTGCCCACACAAGTCTATTGACCATTGATACATTCTTACTTATTGGGGATGGCTGCTCATTCTGTGTGGAAACCTCCAGATAAGCTCATTATCTAAGCAGCAAGCTGGACAGTCAGATATAATTTTGGTCCTGTTGGCTCGAGCTCTCCTTTAGGAGTGTTCTCTTTGTTTTACCATCCCTAAAGTGGAGATAATACTGATCTGCTAAACTCACAGGAATGATCTGAGGTGTTTTTAGGTCATGCACCTGTGCATTGCTTTATATAGCTTATGAGCATGATAGATAGAGGCTGGAAAAAGCAGAGGAATATGTTTTCCCATAATAGTTGAGGAGGAGGAAAAGGCCTCTGTAGACCGTGGTCACCTGATAATGTAGCTGTATATGATGTATACATCTACATTATGTAAACACCACTGGGGACTTTACCCAGCCGTTTGTGTATTTGTTTTCCCAAGTTGAATTTTCATTATTTCTTCAAAAAAGTGATAAGGGTTTGTTACAGGAATCAATATGGTGGATAGAATATTAGACCAGGTAGACCAAATTTCCAGTCAGCCATGAAGCTCATTGGATCACCTAGCCCCCCGTCTCCCCACACCTATCTCACAGGATTGTTGTGTGGACTAAAGGGAGGGACTCTGTGCCTCTTGGAGGAAGAGTGGGATAAAAATGTATTGAATAATAAAATGAAATGACATCAAATCAAACTGTGAGACTTGTTGTGCTTGAAAGCTGTGCTTTCCTTTTAAAGGGGAGTAGATAAGACAAAACTAAGAAATTGAAATGTAAATTGTTCTTAGATGGGTTTTGAGAAGAAAAAGCTGCATAGCTGTCTGTCAAACAGGGACAAATGTCCCTGGGCCCAATGGGTCAGGGGTCCCCAAAGAGACTGCCTCACAGCCTCAGCCTCAGCCTCCCCTGCCCTGTCCTGCCCCGCTGCAGCTGCCACTGCTGGTGCCACTACTGCACTGCCACTTCTTAGCTTGGCCTCTGTGGGGTGGGCGGTGATCAGAGCAGGGCAGGCCAGCCCCCATGGCAGTGGCGGGCGTGGTGGTGGTGGGCCTCTCTTCTCTAGCTGAACTGCACACCTGCCCAGTTTGACTATGGTGGACGTTGCATGCCTGCAATGTCATGGGCATGCAACGTCCACCATGGTAAACTGCACAGATGTACAGTTTGCTCAGAGGAGAGAGGCCTGCTGCCATGCCTGCTGCTGCCATGGGGGGTGGCCTGCCCTGTTCTGACCACCCCCCACCCCCGGAGGTCAAGCTAAGGAGCAGCGGTGGGGCAGGGGGAGCAGCAGCGGGCAGGCAGGGCGGGGTGGTGGCAAGATGCTTGTTGCCCCACCCCTTACATCTGATATCAGATGCAGGGGGTGTGGCTTGGGTTGCGGGGGCGTGGGAGATAGGCCCCACCACCCAGGTTTTGTCCCCTGGCCCCCGGGGGTCTTCCTACACCCCTACTTTAGGTATAAAGTATCTTGCCTTAAGTCTAGTTCACACAGACAACACATGAACAAATGATTGCTGGTGACAAAAACAGTTCTCTCTAATTTTTTCAACTGTGTGCAGAATGAGTTTTGTTCTGGGTGGCAATATCAAGGCAGTGTGTGCGCACGTGCATTCAGAGTGGGACCTTCCTGATTTAACCTGAGCGGGATCTAAAATTAACTGAGTGGACATCAAAAAACACGTGAGTGCGCGTGTACACGCACACGCCTTAGAGGGAACACTGGTCAGAAGACTCTTCCATTAAAACAAAAACAACTTCTCATTGAAGGCTACAGTTGGGGGCAGTATCAGTTTGTTAATCACAAAACTCCCAATTGTGTTAATTCCCAAATGTCATATCCTATATTTTAAAAGCACTTGTTTTGGCTACACTCATAATACCTCATAATAACTGTAGCAATGTGTCAGGATCATCACTGGCTCCAGGTTTCCAATGAGGGGGAGGAGTCTCTGGACGCCACTGCCCTGAAAGAGTCACTCCACCAGCACCACCATGCAAAGGCTATGGGAACAGCGGTGGTCTCAAGGACCAGCAGTAGGCCTTTCTGAGGATCCTGGGCAGCTGTCCAACAGCGCTGACAACTAACACGGGCCCTGGCCGGGCAAACTAGAGATAGCATAACTGGAAAAGAGGGAAATCTAAGGGGAAATCGGTGGGAGGGTCAAAGTAGGGCACATCTGGATTGAGGTACAGCCAGAAGGATCTCACTAGAGTTGTTGGCATACTTATTTCTTTTTTGCTGGCAACTACAGCCTCTACCCAATCAATCAGTCTTGTGCACAGGATCATCAGTTTTCCTCTTGGCTGACAAATGGGACTTCCTGGTTCACATCCTTCCTCCATCAGCTAGTAGAGTTAGAACTGCCTCTGCTTGTGTCTAGGGGGAATTTTACAGGACACGTATAAACGGCCAGTGAAACAGTCCCTGCAGCACTTTCTGAGGACCACTTTGCGTTTCATGCCAGCTATGTGCTGCAGGCTGGGAAGTGGGCCACTTGTGAGAAAGGGTAGCAGATCCATGCCTGCTGGCTAGTAGCTTCCTCCTCCTCCTTTTTGTAGGTGCCGCTGCTGGTGCAAACCCAGCTGTGCCTACATGCAGGCAGTGTAATTCCTGACACAATGGGTCAAACCGTGCTACCAACATGAGTCAAAAAGTAGGCCCATTTTATTGTTTATAATGATAGCCAGTTTGCAACATATCCTCCAATGTTGAAGAACATGGCTGTGAATATGTAAGGGGAATGGCCAAGCAACCAGGCAGATGTGGTGTACAATTCGTAGTGCTTTGGCATGCAGTTCTGACTACAAGCATGTCACAAATGAAAAGCAGGTGATGAAGTACATGCAGCACACGATTCCAGATTGCCAAAGCAGAGGAGTCAAGCCCATACCCTCCAACATTTCACAGACAGTAATAACCAATTCTCATACCAAGCATTACTGAGCAACTCCCCATGCCCCATGCTTCACATTGCTGAAGATATGCTGTACATAGTGCCTTTGTGTTGTGCACCCATACTCATGCAGGTACACTAGAGACATACACGATGCATTCTCCCACGCTCTGGGAGATTTAACTTCTCTAGAGACTCTGGAGAGGGAGTGGAACTTGAAGAAAGACAGCACAGCTCTAGCAACTCACGTGAAAAAAATGGAATAAAGCACCCCAAGAGGCAAGAACAGGAACAGCGATTTACCAGAAAGAGATTCTAGAAAATAGGGGCTGTCCCTGATAGAGTAAATGTGGTTTAAGAACCAGGAAATTAATTATCCAAAAAATTGCTGCTTTTTAAAAATATCGCATGTGACCTGAAACACAGAGATGTTCCCAAAATGGCATATCTGTTGCTTACAAACTCCTAAATAAACAGCAAATGTCTGTTTCTTGCAGTTTGAAGTTTCACATGAAGGTTTTTGGAACAAAATACAAAATATGGATGTGTAAGTGTGATTTTTTGAAATTTGATGAATGACATTAGCACAGAGCTCTTGATTTTAATCACATTACCAGAACTCTTCATAGAATGGTTCATTACATGGTAGAAAAGTGGTTATTTTGCAGCACTCCCCACTCCTCCCTACAAATACAAACTAACCTAATTTCTGAATAAGCATCCCAAACTATTAAACAAGGAAATTACTTTGTGGCACTAAGTGAATTTCATCAGAATTCACCATGAGCATGAAACCAATTATCAGAAACACCAACCTTTCCCCAGTAGAATTCCAGGTTAGTTAGACTGGGTGGAATCCCAGAACCCAACTAGATAATATGCCTATTATGTGATTGGGGCCTCCATGCTTGTTTTTTATATGTAAATTGTATATGTAGCTTTGCAAGGCCCTGAGCTAGATCAGAATTGCAACATGGGGAGGGAGGCTTTAACCCTTTTGCCCCTGCTTCAGTCCCAATTCAGATCTTACACATACACACACACACACACACACACACACACCACACCACACCACACCACGCTCCTTGGGTGCTATTTGTCCCAGGAGCAATGCTTCCATTTGTGCCAATGGGTCATTGATATGTAGGCTGGTAGAGTGTGATCAGGTCCTTTATCCTAAGAAGCCCTGCCCAAAGCCAGATGCCAAGTTGGTCAGCCATCTGCTCTTACTGCCAAGACTGAGGAGCCGCTCTGCCTCCATCTTAATTCCTTACATAGGATTTCTTTTCTGTGTTCGGCAGCAAAACCTAATAAAGGGCTTAAGAATGTTTTTAAGCAGTTAACAAATTCCAGTGCGTGTTCTCATAGCTTGATTACGTATAGCTCTCCCTCTCTCCGCTTGAAGTATCAAACTGTATAAAAGCAGAATACCAAGCTGTTGTTATATTAGGCCTTCCTGTTTTATCAATGCAATTGGAAACAAGCCAGTGGACATGACATTCAGTGTAATATACAGCTGACAGTGGACCGCTCCTGTAAGAATGGCTAAAGTGAGGGCAATGCTTTTGGAAATACGTGCAAATGGAAAATATCCTGGGAGAGGTGCCAGGGCTAGATTCTGAGAAGCCAGAAACCCTGCTATGAATAGGGAGTCTGATACAACATAGGTGGCCAACCTGTGAGATGTATGCCAAAAGTGGCACAGGCAGGGAGAAAGCATTGCATTCTTGGATTGAAACATTGAGGCCTGTATGCCTGCCTGTGGCAGAATCAGGCCTGCACTCCTGTTTGCCAGTCCTGTTTTATTCTACTGCTTGCTTCTTGGTTCAGCAGACTAGAGGCAAAACCACTCCAAATCTCAAAGTGGGGTCATTCACACAAAAAAAACTGTGTTCTACCCAGGTTTGGGAACTGTGTGTGCTCCCAGTTTTTGATTGTGTGGAAGCAAGGTTAGAGGAAAACCTGGGCAGAAGTGATTGTGTGGAAGCAAGGTAGGAGGAGAAACTGGGTAGCGTTTCCTCCTACCTTGCTTCCATACAATCACTTCTACCCAGGTTTTCTTGCTTCCACACAACTGAAAATGGGGAGCACACACAGCACCCAAACCTGGATAGAATAGTGTTTGATTGTGTGAATGACCTCAGTGTGTCAGGCCCTTCAACATTTCACAGGTAAAAATAGGGATGATGACCAACATGATCTGTAGCCCTCTGGTGGCAGAAGGAGGGCTGTGGGACTGATGAAGGCTGCTCTGCACAGCAGTAGGAGGGGGAAAAAGATTTTTGCAGCTCTTTCGTCCCTCCAAACACCCTTCAACATGCATTAATATGTTCCTGAGAGTCAGGAACATATTAAGGCATGTCGAACAGGCTTTTTAGAGGAAGGGGACAGACATGAAAATCGCTCTCCCTCTATGCTTGGTCTACTACACAAAGAAATCTTCAGTGCAGGAAAGCAGCCCTCTTTCTCTCACTGGAGGGCTGCAGATTATGTTGTCCATTATCCCCATTTTTACCTGTGAAATTTTGGAGGTCCTGACACACTTTGTGCTTTGGAGTGGTTTTGCCATCACTGGAGAGTTGTGGCTCATGTTAGTCATTATTAATATTTAGAATATGTACAGGACAACGTCTTTATTCATGGGGGTTCCGTTCCTACCTATTTCTATGGAAAACGAAACCATGATTAAAAGGACCTTACCCCTATGGGGATTGCAGGGTTAAGTTTCTAAGCACATTGAAGTGTGCTGAATATCACAAGAAAAAGAGTGTAGCAGAAATAAGCACAGTACCTAGTTCTCCAGCAATGCCCCATAAAATGGCTCCGTACTATAAAATGGCAGCCAGAAATAACATCAGAAGTCATTTCCAACCCCTCAGAAACCATGGATAGGCAAAAATAGCTCTATTTTTGCCCAACAGATAAAGAAACCAGGTCCCTATGACCCAATTGTAGTTATGCAAAACTGAAAAACATGCGATGAAGAACATGCAAATAACAAGGGTCTCCTGTATGTATTTTAAAGCAGTTTATATAGCAAAATAAATGAGAAGATGGTTTCCTGTCCCAAAGCAGCTCAAAATCTAAAAGGAACATGAGAGGGACACCAGTACTAGCCAGTGGAATGGATGCCATGCTAGGTTGAACAGGGAAAGTTGATCTTCCCCTGCTAAATATAAGAGAGCTACTTCTTGAAAAGATGTATCTTTGTCCAGTTAGCAGGGGTTAATTCCTCTGCTTGAATTGGGTGGGGTGAGGGGCAGAGCTGAGCAGCATGACTGGCAGACAATGGTGGGGCCAATACAATCCCTGCTCAAATTGATTGATTGATTGATTGATTGATTAAGTGCTGTCAACTTAGTGTTGACTCTTAGCAACCTCATAGATAGATTCTCTCCAGGATGATCTGCCTTCAACTTGGCCTTTAAGGTCTCTCAGTGGTGCATCCATTGCTGTCGTAATTAAGTCCATCCACCTTGCTGCAGGTCGTCCTCTTCTTCTCTTTTCTTCAACTTTCCCCAGCATTATTGACTTCTCAAGGGAGTTGGGTTTTCTCATAATGTGTCCAATTTGTGCCTGGAGTGAAAATTCTGGATTGATTTGTTCTATGATCCATTTGTTTGTATTCCTGGCTGTCCATGGTATCCTCAAAAGTCTTCTCCAGAACCAAAGTTCAAAAGCATCGATACTTCTTCTATCTTGCTTCTTCAAGGTCCAGCTTCCGCATCTATAGAGTGTCACAAGAAAAACCATTGTCTGAATGATTATAATCTTTGTAGGTGTAGAAACATCATGGCATCCAAATATTCTTTCCAAGGCCTTCATTGCAATCCTATCAAGTGCTAGTCTGCAGTGTATTTATTGACTGCTGGATCCTATACTGTTGATGGTCGATCCTAAACGGCAGAAGCTATCCACTACTTCACTGTCTTCATTATCAGTTCTGAGGCTGGTTTCTGTACCCATTGCCATTAGTTTAGTCTTCTTTACATTTTAGTCATAATCCCATTTTTAACAGTGCTTTCATTACTTTCATTACTAGCGTTTGCAGATCATCCACATTCTCAGCTATCAGAGTGGTGTCATCAACATAGCACAGGTTATTGAAGTTTCTTCCTCCAACTCTAAAACCACACTCATCTTCTTCCAATCCAGTTTATCTCAGTATATGTTCAGCATATAAGTTGAACAAAGAAGGAGAAAGTAGACAGCCTTGTCTTACTCCTTTGCCGATCTGGAACCAGTCTGTTTCACCATGTTCCGTCCGGACTGTGGCTTCCTGTCCTGTGTATAGGTTTCTCATGGGAACAATGAGATGTTCTGGGACACCCATTTTCCTAAGGATATTGCAAAACCTGACATGGTCGACACAATCAAAGGCTTTCCTGTAGTCAATAAAACACATATTGACTTCTTTTTGGTATTTTTTGGCTTTCTCAATTATCCAGCATGCATCAGCAATGATGTATCTTGTTTCTCAGACTTTTCTGAAACAAACTTGAACATCTGGCATTTCCCTTTCCACGTAGGGCTCTAATCTGTGTAGGATGATCCTGAGCATTATTTTGCTAGCATGTGAAATTAAGGATATTGTGCGATGAATATCCCCCCCCACCCCCTAGTGAATTAACACCCAACATGGTGTCCTTTTAGTTAGTTCTGGAATTTATACAGGTCTAAGTGATAAGTTTTACAAGCCTCAAATAAAAATCAAGTAGTCCACCATGTGTAAGTAGTCTTGTTCTCTAATCTTGACAGTTTGAATCTGCCATTGAGAAGTTATAAATAAATGACAATTAATTTGACAGTTAACACCCCCCCCCTGCATACATGTGAGGGTTATAAATAAATGTCAATTAAATCACTCAAATTCAAGAAATGTTTAAAAGTCTGTAGTGACAGCAAGGATATTATGTTTCGTTCTCCAAAATTGCCACAAACAAAAAGAGGGACATAAAAGTGCATAAGCTGTATCTTCATAGCTGTAGTCCCTTTGCAGTTTGCTGTGGAGCAATCCACATACGACAATGCAGATTTTAATCTATATCTACATCATTATACTGTTTGAAGGATATTGGTCTCATTTTACAGATGAGAAGTACTGAAATACAGCCGTAGGTGACTAGCCCAAGTGACTCTATGGCAGAGAATTCTTAACAAAATAGAAATAACATTTAAATAACGATGGTGTCTCTGGGAAAGTGCTCCCCACTCACTACAGTGCAACTGCAGCCGCCACCTAGTAGCATATCCTATAACTGAAGAATATGGTATGATTTGGGGGTGGGGTGAGGGTGGTGTGTGTGGTGTGGAGGGGGTGGTGTGGGGTGGGGTGGGGTGGGGGAAACTCAGTCAGCATAACTGAAAGAGCAGGCCTTATAGGATCAGATACCAGAAAGAAAAATTGTAATCAAGATAAGATAACCACAAGAACTAGGAAGAAAGTAAACTGCAGCTGGGCCAACAGATTCTAGCAACCACAATGAGTAGTGTAGAAGATGAACCGTGAGATGATATGAAAGAACAGTGATAGACAGCAGAAGGGCAAGTAGAGCGTATCTCTGAAGAGTGAGTTCTGCCCAACATATGACTCCCAGACACTGAGGTAAAGGGGAAATTACACTCAGTGCAGTGGGTTTTGAAACCTCAACTTCCTTGAAAAAGAGGAACTCAAGAATGCCAAATGAAAGTAATAAGCAGACAAGGCCCTGAGAAAGTAAAAAGAGCCCTTGTTAGCACCATTCTCTTTTGGCACACTGCTCTCCTCATAGATAAAGAGGCGCTTCACATGGTACATGCGAAGTGCTGACGGGGTTCTGCGGGGAGAGTGGGCTTAGTCCGTTCTCCCCACAGATGAGCAGCTGCTCATCGCTGGGCAGCCGGATTGGCCACCCACATGGCTGCCGGCTCTGTCACAGAGCCAGCGGGGGCTGTGGGGATTGGGGCCCATGCAGCCCCGGAAGTTCCAGGATGCCTTGCGCAAGTGTGCGGGGCATCTTGGAGAGACCCCCAAGACCGGGAGTCCAAGTCCGGGAGTCCGAGCCTGGGAGTCTGGGAGTTTGAGCCTGGTCGGGGGTCTACTCATGTGTTGCTCAATGACTGACCCACACAAAGGGCACCTGATTAGCTATTGGGGTCTGAGGGTTGTGATAGGGATTTCTCCAGCTTGAAATAGGGTTGCTAATCTATTAATTTTGTATGTTATTATCTTTGCTTTTCACATCTATTCAGCTCTTGTTAAGATTCAGCCTGAGTAGACTATGGCGAGATGTCAGAATTGTAAAACCACTGGAGAACAGTGCCCATAGTGTGATCCAATTCAGCTTATATGTGAGTGGAGCATTGCCAAGGAAGTCCAGCACAGATGAGTTGGACTTCAGAAGAGGAAACTTCTCAAAAATGAGGGGACTGGTAAAAAGGAAGCTGAAAGGAAAAGTCAGGAGGGTCAAATCACTCCAGCAAGCATGGAACTTATTTAAAACCACAATAATAGAAGCTCAGTTGGAATGTATACCAAGAAGGACAAAAGGTACCACCAAGTTTAGGAGGACTCCAGCATGGCTAACAAGTAGAGTCAGTGAAGCTATATAAGGGAAGAAGACTTCCTTCAGAAAATGGAAGTCCTGCGCAAATGAAGAGAACAGAAAGGAATATAGGTTCTGGCAAAAGAAATGCAAGGAGACAATAATGGATGCAAAAAGAGAGTTTGAGGAGCATATAGGTAGAAGTGTCAAAGGGAGTAACAAACACTTCTTTAAATATCTCATAAGCAGAAAACCTGCCAGGAAGGTTGTTGTACCATTAGATGATGAGGGTGTGAAAAGGATTATTAAGGAGGATAAGGAGATTGCAGAGAAGCTAAATGAGTTCTTTGGATCTGTGTTCACAGCAGAGAATATCGACCATATACCTGCTCCAGAACTCAGCATCACAGGCTTGGAGGCTGAAGAATAGGGCCAATTTGAGGTGATGAGAGTGGATGTTCTAAACTGTCTTGAAGAAATAAAAATGTACAAATCACCAGGGCCAGACGGCATTCACCCAAGAGTTCTGTAGAAACTCAAATGTGAAATTGCTGATCCTCTAGCAAAAATATGTAACTTGCTGCTACAATCAGGCTCTGTACCAGAGTATTAAAAAGTAGCTAAAATAACTGATTTTCAAAAAGAGATCCGAGAAACTACAGGTTGGTTAGCTTAACTTCTGTTCCCGGAAAATTGATGGAAAACATACTTAGGGATGAAGAACAGGCCTTTGTGAAGGAGAACCAGCATAGCTTCTGCAAGGGCAAGTCTTGCCTCACTAACCTTTTGGACTTCTTTGAGAGTATCAACAGGCATGTGGGTAAAGGTGATCCAGTTGACATAGTATAGCAGTCCTGGGATAAGGTGGCAGGTTTATGTGTGGATTGGTAACTGGTTGAAGGACAGGGTAGGAATAAATGGACAGTTTTCACAATGGAGGGAATGTTGTATTCTATCTAGGAGTTCTTCATGTTTTGTTGATTAGAAGTTTGACTCAGTGGCGATCCTGTGGGGTGGGGGTGGAGTCAGATAGAAAAGGGAGGGAAAGGAGAAGCGGAAATGGAGTTTTTACAGTGGAATAAAGTATTAGTTAAACAAATATAAGATTACTTTGTACTTAAAAGGGAAGCAGCTATAAAATATTTGGCAACAAGGTTTTGAACCAGCTGTTAGTGTGAACATGCAAAGGTTCTGAAGGTCCCTGCATCTTCCCTTCATTACATCACTTGGCCTACATTCCTGAACTGCTGCATTCTACTATTGCTGCTGCTGATTGTTTTTCTAGCTTCTTGACCTGCATAACCCCTGAATGTTATTTCCATTTGGAAACAATGGAGGTCCTATTTCAGCAATTACTTCCTCATTATACAGACCCCATTATTTTACTCCAGCAAAGCAGAAGGCTATATTGCTGCACAGAGGCACTCTTAACTCTGGACTTCTGAGGCAAAGTCCAAGGCCTCCAAACTCCCTGGGGCCCCCCATATCCTCTTTAGTTTGTGATGTGGCCGTGCTGTGCCGCTGGCCAGTGCTGCACCAGGAAATGTTTCTGCTAATGCATATTTGCATAAATATACCTGTTTTATATTCTTACATTATTGTGAGTTCAGTTGCTGTTTGTGCCCTCAAGAATCCACATGTACTGTGTGTGTCACTGTGTATGTGTAGGGGGATGATTCTTAAATCATAGAGATAGCTAGGAGGGTGGAAAATGCTCTTCATTGTGCCAAATCATTCTCTTTGGTACCCTAGAAAAAAGAATGATGCATGCCACTTTTGGGACTATGGATGGCATGCATCACTTGCTTTCAGGATGACATTTTAGTGTATGGCAAAACCACTGAGGAATATGATGCTAAACTGACATAAGTCTTAAGAAAATTCCGACAACATGGACTTACTATCTCTGCAGAGAAATGTCAATTTTGCACACACCCGGTGATGTACTTGGGGCACACAGTATCTCAAAACAGACTTGGTGAAAGTTATCTATTAGTTATGTAAGGTTTAAATTCAATAAGCATTTGATCAGCACTGAGGGCCACTTTCTATTCTGAAGACGTGAACACTCCATGAGTGGGTGAAGCTATTTGAGCAATAATCACTCCTTCATCCTCGTCTTCTGGGATCTCCTTTTGGCCTGGAAGTGGAAGTCAAGATAAACAATCTGCAGTTGTATTCCGAATACCTGGCAGATATTCCACCTGGAATTCAAAGTCCATAACCGCCTTGGGGTTATCTTTTTGACGAAAGGCGGTATATAAATGCAAAAATAAATAAATAAAAATAAATAAGCAGAGGCGTAACTAGGGAAAATAGCACCTAGGGCAAGCAATGAAATTACACCCCTGTACAAACAGGAATGATGGGACTTGTAGTCAACAATATTTGGAAATCCCTGTTAAAAGGAACACTGTACCATCTAGACATGGTTGTTGATCAAAACCTGAAAACATGAGCCATCTCTGTAAAAGACTTAGAACAACAGTCAGGAGTTATGTGAGGATTCCAAGTGTCATTTTTTCTGTCTCATCTCATTCTTTAAAAAAGATGACTTTGTCCTAGAGGATCACCTGCCCAAATAGCCACTAGCAAAATAGGGGAAGAAGAAGGTGTGTGTGTGTGTGTGTGTGTGTGTGTGTGTGTGTGTGTGTGTCTATAAACCAGTGAATGACTCCTGCCAGTCTTTGTCTTATGATGACTGTTGGCTCATGATGGGGTATATGTGCATTCACCACACTAGTGCTTACTTTGACACCAAGAGGGAGGAGGATACATTAGTTTGCCACACTAGACAGAGGAATTTGCAAAAGGAGCAGACAGCTAAGTTCTGCCAGGGCCAAAACCAACCCCTGCCAGACTAAGAAATCATTGTAATTTGCCCCTTCCTGTCACAAGCAGTGTGCTGTTCTTTTATTATTGACTCTAACTCTCAGATATCCCAGTCATGGATGGAAAATTCAGGGTCAATTTACAAGAGACACATTTTCTACATGGAAGTTTCTTCTGTGCAGGTGTTGTGTAGGGATGTGCGAACCGGTTCAGATCCGAACCAGTTCGGATCTGAAACGGGGCGGTTCGGTGGTTCGGATCCGAACCGAAACAGCCCTCAGGCTCGGGGTGCAGGTTTGAATTCGAACCGAACCGGGTGGGTTCGATTCGGACTGGTTCTGACCAGTTCAGACACTCAAAAATTGGAAGGATGGTAGCTGGCACCCAGGGGTACCTGTCACCCAAGCCCCAAAGCAATCGGACACTCGTACGATTTTTAATGAATTTTTGAAAATTATTTTTATTTTTTCTCATAGGATATAAAGGGACTCCAACCAGCCCATTATTCCTTATTGTGGAGCACCCATGGGTGCCAACAACCATGCAAACCCTGAAGCAATCAGACACCCCTATGATTTTTTATGAATATTTGAAATATTTTTAATTATTTTTCTCATTGAGTATAATGGGACCCAAACCAGTCCATATCCCCTATTGTGGAGCACCTAGGGGCACAAAAGCGGGGTGGGTGGTAGACAGACAGGGGTGCCTATGACCCAAAAAATCCCAAGGCAATTGGACACTCCTCTGATTATTGGTGAATTGTTAAAGTATTTTTGAATTCCTCATAGAGAATAATTAGGATTGCAGCAAATGAATAGCTTCACGTCGGGGGGAAAGGGGTGTCGTAGAGTGGAGTGTGGTGGCTTGTAGTTCCTAGGGTGGGCAAGGAGGCTATCAGAATTACTTGAAAGGAATTGGGCAAAGGGGTGATTTTTAAGTGATTTTTGAAGTTTACGCGTCTTTAAGGTTTTTCTCCATAAAGAAGCATGGAGGTGTCAGCAAATGTATAGCTTCACGTCGGGGGCAAAGGGGTGACCTAGAGCAGTGTGGGGTTGGTGGTAGTGCCAGGTAGGGGTAAGGAAGCTACCTGAATTTTTTCAAAGGATTTGGGCAGAGGGCTGATTTTTGGTTAATTGTTGAAGTTTACGCGTCTTTAAGGTTTTTCCTCATAATAAGTTATAATGGAGCTTTCAGCAGCCCCATAAGTGCACTTGGGGGGTGCTGGGGTGGCCCAGAGCGAGTGGTGGTGTAGTCCACATAGGGTGCCAACCACCCCCATGGGTTTCTAACCCATGGGGTACATGGTTCTGTTGTTTCTGAGGTTTTGAGTGTGGATTCTATGATAGCAAATGAGATTTTCAATGAGACACCATGAATCTATTCTAATATGCTATCATAGAATCCACATGCAATACCTCAGAAACAACAGGTACCCCATGGGTTAGAAACCTATGGGGGTGGTTGGCACCCTGTGGGCACTACACCACCACTCGCTCTGGGCCACCCCAGCACCCCCCAAGGGAACCCTGGGTGGCCAGATCGGCCACCCACACGATTGCCGGCTCCGTAACGGAGCCGGCAGGGGCTGGGGGGAGCAGGGCTGTGTGGCCCCCCAGAAGCCCCAGTATGCCCTGCGCAAGTGCACAGGGCATACTGGAGAGACTCCCGGAGCTGGGAGGTGGCTTTTCGCCTCCCCTCTGGGGGTCTAATCATGGTGCGGCTACTTACGACCAGATAGCCCAGGTTTGCGGAGCACTCACTCCGCAAACCCAGGCTATGAGGAGGGCTGCAGGAGAGGGTTAACCGCTCGAGAACCACTGGGCTCGCAGCCAAGCCCGGTGGTTCTGACGATTGGCAAAAATCGGGCTAGCGGAGGCTAGCCCGATTTTTGCTGATTGTCAGAATAGCCCCCAGGACTGATTGGACATTTGGAAATGCAGGGTATCTGACCCCATTAAAGTTAGCACACATTAATAAAAACTGCTCCCTGCTTTGCTGGAAAGGTTGTGGGTTGAAGGGAACCTATTTTCATCTTTGGTGGACCTGCCCCAGGGTCTTACACTTTTGGTCAGAGGTATTCTCAGAGATGAGTAAAATCACAAATCAGAAAATAGGATTATGCCCCCAGCCAGCATTAGTAAATATTTTTTTCTGGTGTCAACACAGATTTGTCATCAAAAAAATTAGTGGTGTTTATGGTAACTGCGACCAGGTTAGCTATAGCCAACCACTGGAAAAATCAAACCATGTCAATGGATAACTGGTATAAGCATCTATGGCGTATCACAATATCAGAAAAATTATCTCATATTATTTGGTCCCGTGCAAATCAGACCGCAATAACTCTTTTAATGAGTTATTAGATTTTATTCATTACACCTATTGGGAGAATTATGGTTGTCTTCTTACCCCAGATAATATTAGAATGTGGATGGATAGCTGAATTGGGGTTTGTTGTATGATGTTTTGCTGTTTGTGTTTGGATTAATTTTGTTTGCATTGTAAATCTTCTAATAAAGTTTAATTTAATTTAAAAAATAAATGATCTAGAAGTTGGGGGAATCAGTAAAGAGTCTAATCTATTTAGAATAGTGAAATCCCTAACAGATTGTTAGGAACTCCAAAAAGATCTCTCCAAACTGGGTGACTGGGTGACAAAATAGCAAATGTGGTTCAATGTAAGCAAGTGTAAAGTGATGAATATTAGAGTAAGAAACCCCAACTTCACATATACACTGATGAGGTCTGAGTTGTCAGTGACTGATCAGATCATGGAGTTGTGGTGGACAGCTAGTTGAAAGTGTTGACTTAGTACATGACACCTGTGAAAAAGGTAAATTCCATGCTTGGAATAATTAGGAAGGGGTTTGAAAATAAAAATGCTAATATTATAATGCCCTTATACAAATCTATCGTGTGGCCACATTTGGAGTACTGTGTACAGTTTTGGTCACCATATCTTAAGAAGAACATTGTAGAACTGGAAAAGGTGCAGAAGAGGTCCGCCACGATGATCGGGGTCTGGAGCTCCTTCCTTATGTGGCAAAGCTACAGCATCTGGTGCTTTTTAGTTTGGAAAAGAGGCAACTACGGGGAGACATGACAGAGGTGTATAAAATCATGCATGGAGAAGAGAGAGTGGACAGAGTGAAATTCTTCTCCCTCTCACACCACAACACTAGAGCCAGGGTCATCCTATGAAACTGAAGGCCAGGAAATTTAGGCCCAACAAAAATAAGTACTTTTTCACACAACACATAATTAATCTATGGAATTCTTTACCATGGGATGTGGTGATGGCCACTAGCTTGGATGGCTTTAAAAAGGGCTTAGACAAATTCATGGAGGACAGGTCTATCTATGGCTACTAGTTTGGTAGATATAAGCCACCTCCAGCCTCAGAGGCAAGCAGAGGTGTATCTAGGGAAAATAGCGTCTAGGGCAAGCACTGAAATTGCGCCCCCTGTCCAAACATCTGACACCCATCTTTCAGATAACTTTACCAAAATATCAGCTGAAAAATACAAGTCAAGCTCGTTAATCTTTTAATATTTCAAAAACTATTTAGCAGTGGATTTAGCCAGACCAAAAAATGCCGGAAAACTACAAATTTCAGTATGCTGGGGCTCATGAAGTACCCAAATACTATGTGGAGGTGTACTTGGAAAACTAAACAGAAGTGCCTGTCTAATTCTCTACTATGCGTTGTAGCATCACTATTACGTAAGTTTTAAAAATCAATGGAGAATTTGACTTTTCCCAGATACTCTGAAAATAATTAAAGGATATGCAGAGTAAACTGTGTCACTGCTTGGAATATATTCTAGTATTTCAGAAAGACAGTTAAAATGAGAGAAAGAGAGCAAGAAACTCCCAGTGGGCCTTAATACTAAGAATTTCACACTGATTCAAAGACAAACTCACCATTAATAGCCATATTATTAAGACATCACATTTAACTCACTTATCACAAGAAGCAAAGTAAGAGCAAATGAATACAATTCTAGCTCATAAGCTTCAGCTCAGTATTCGCAAGCCCTGATTCTCTGTACATAGTGCCAAACTGAATATGTGTACAGTGACTTATATTATATTAATTTAAAAATAAATAAATACCTGTAGCGCCTTCTGGGGGCTTCCTAAAGGCCGTGGGGGGTCTGCAAAGGTTTCCCCTCCCCCGCTGGCCTCTAGGGCCTCTCAGGGATCATTTGAGCATGTGCGGTGGCCATTTTTAAATATATATATTTTTTAAAAATGGCTGCTGAAAACAAAATGGCTGCCGTTCATGCTCAAATGGCCTCTGCAAGGCCTGGCATGGCCTAGGGCCTCACAGAGGCCATTTGAGCATGCACAGTGGCCATTTTGTTTTCAGCAGCCATTTTTTTAATTTTTTAAAATGGCGCCCCCCTTCAAGTGGCACCCGGGGCACGTGCCCTGCCTGCCCTACCCTAGATACGCCCCTGGAGGAAAGATGGCATTAAATAACAGTTGCAGGGGGTCAACAGCAAGAGAGAAGGCATGCCCTCAGCTCCTGGCTGTGGGCTTCTCAGAGGCATCTGGTGGGCCACTGTGTGATGCTGGATTAGATAGGCCTTGGGCCTGATCCAAAAGGATTCTTATGATCCTTATGTATTCTTATAGATTCTTATGATACCCTCAAAAGAATCTAGTAAACACTGACAAAGCAGAAAGGAATTGCTTTATCTACCAAGTCTCTTTATCTACCAAGTCTCCAAATCATTTATATTAGCAGTATTGTTTTCTATGCATTTAGAATTAAAAAACTTAATTTGCAGAGTGATTAATTAGATGTACAGTATAGTGAAGAAAGAAATCTGCCTCTTTTAAATGAAGATGATAAAAAAATCTCCAGGGCCATTTACAAATTAAAAGTATAAAATTCAATACGAAACTAGTGCTTAATATTGCAGAGCGGCACATTGAACACACGGATTAAAGCCCCAGCACTCCTCTCTTTAGAAATGAAACACTGACCCTACCTTCAGTGCCAACAAACTATAACCAGAGAATGCATTTATTTTTTCCCTTCCACATAACAATCCACTCAGAGATTCTGCTCTCACTTTCCTTCCAGCAGCTCTTCACAAACATTTGTTCTCCTCTGCCCCCCAGTTTAGTTTGTGTCAAGACTCACCAAGACCTTTTTTCTATACCACAGTGAATCCTGGATCTGCTAAATAATAGTTCCCTTTCCTCATTACTGAACAACTGCTGCCTTCTGCGTTCTCCACACTTAGAATTCAGAAGATCCAAAGCACATTCAGTATAAGAGCTGAGTCCACAGTCCTTTCTCTCCACATTTAGATCCACTCCTACTTCTATAATTTGATATAGAAATTTAATAAATAAATAAAATAAATACTTAACTCTCTCCCCATAACTTCCCTGGTGCCACATCCCCATTTCATAAAATAATGGTATGTTTTCTTTTTAAGTAACTTACCCATACAATGGAAGAAAGCATGCTTTGATTTTTTTAAAAAGTGCATCTCTATATAACTGACCAATAAATGAAAGCACGGGTTAAACAACTGAATGTCCTGTATCAACAGTACAGGTTTATATACAAGTTTGGTAGGTGCCTTCTTTGGTAGGTACCTTCTTAGCTGCCAGAGGCAGGTTTAGATGTATAGTGAAGAAAGAAATCTTCCTCTTTAAAACTAAAATGTTTTTTAAAAATCCCAAGCAGTTTACAAATTAAAATCCATTACAAAACTAATATTAACCCCAAAGTTCTTGGACCAACACTTTGACCAAATTTTGAATGGGGTGAGGTGATGGAGTTGAGATTGGGTGAGACAAACACCTTCCCCTAATTTTGGTTCCTAAAAAATTGGGGTGGGGGTGGGGGGGGTGGGGCACTGTTCAGATCAGTAATATACAAAATTATAGTGACACTTCATTTTAAGCCTACTTTCTGAAAACAAGGCCTGTGAGATCGCCATGTCCGTGTGTGTGTTTGTGTGTGTGTGTGTGTGTGTGTGTGTGTCCCTCTCTAATAAGCTTTGCATTTACATCCTGATAAAAACCAAATTGACAGCATATGGGAGGGTCCTGACGGGGATTTTTTTTGAGGGGGGGGGATGATGTTTCAAGATGGCAACCAGTCAAGTATAAACAACATTCCTTTGTAATGCAAGTGCTGACATATACAAATCAAATTCATGGCAAAGAGAAGGGGGTTGTACTAGGGGATCCTGATAGGTGTTTGTTTTTTCGCAAATCTGGCATATTTCAAGATGGTGGCCACTCAAAAGTATGGGCAACATCCTTTGTAACCCAGTACTGAGAACTAGATACAAACCAAATTCACAACACATGGGAGGGGTCCTTGCTAAGCATAATCAAGTAAAAAGAAATGGAAAGTAGACTCCATTCGTTCTGCTCAGAACTACTTTTCTTTAAAGGACTCATTGGGAGGTGAAGTGTATTAGAGTTGCCTTGCTGGGAAAATGGTGTGTTTGTGTGTCTGTGTGTGTAGGGGAGGGGATTTTCCCCATGCTGTTTTCCCAGTCTAAATTATCCCCTTGAAGCTGTTATCATTCCCTCTGAAGCTATTTGACTTATTGGGAAGGATTTAGATTGCAAAAAAATGGTATGAGAAATTTTTTCACTTCTACCCCACTCAGCTCCAGGCCCTTAATTTGGAGTCTCTTGCAGCTACCTTTTCTGGTTTAAGGCTTGGAGTCCTTTGCATTGTATTTCAGTGAGTTTTCTACATACTGAGGCCATTCTCATCACCAGCAAAAATCAGGCTAGGAGAGCCTAGCCCGATTTTTGCTGGTCGTGTAAACCAGGGTTTCTTAACCTTGGGCCCCCAGATGTTGTTGGATTACAACTCCCAGAATCCCCAGCCACAAAGGCCATGTCTGGGGATTCTGAGAGTTGTAGTCCAACAACATCTGTGGTAGTCCGACAACATCTGGGGGCCCAAGGTTAAAAAACCCTAGTGTAAACCACCGGGCTTGCAGGTGATCCCGGTGGTTTACAAGCAGCTAACGCACTTGCAAAGCCCTCCCTTTAGCCCAGGTTAGCAGAGTGAGCGCTCCGCTAACTGGGGTTTCCGGAGAGCATGCGCAGAGCATGCTGGAACTCCAGGGGGCCACGCGGCCCCCGAACTCCCAAGCCCCCGCCGGCTCCATGACGGAACTGGCAGTCGTGTGGGCGGCCGATCCACCCTCCTGGGGAGGGCTTAATGATAGTCTGCAGGGAGAGTGGGCTTAGCCCGCTCTCCGCGCAATCCCTCTGGAGGCAAGTCTCACCGATGATGAGATCCGCCTCCATGAGTTTCTTCAGTTTAATAGGGAGCAGTGCTGCAACCCCTGACTACTGTTTTAGAGTCTTGTATGGGAACAGACTCCCCTTTTGTGACTCTGGAAAAATTCAAAATGGATATCAAAGACCTGAGATAGACTGAGGCCATTTTGATGTATGCATAGTAAAAGAATATGTTCCATTCTCAGAGTAGAAAGATGAGTCAGACTAACTGCACTAAAGCAGGATGTACTGTCACTACAGGATGCTAGTCCTTAAATACTTCCAGAACATTCCACACAAATAATTGATACATAACATATGCCTTAGAACTGGTTAGCTAACAGCCTTTGTAAAGTATGAACTGCATTCAGATAATTTCTGTGCAAGGCATAATGCTGGAGGCTGGGGAGGGGTATATACAATGGACCTGTAACCTTTGGTCTTATTCCCAAAGCTCATGCACCAATATAACTCCAATGTAGCTCTGGGAAAGAATGGTTGTCATGCAGAAGTGTGTAGATAACTAAGTTTTAGTTTTATGTGCCTGAAACATAGCATAGGTGCTATGATGGTAGGCAGAACTGTTAGAGCATACATTAAAATACAACATCAATTAAAAGATCTCTGGGCTAATGAGTGTGTTACATTCCTTTAGGAAGTCACTGGGCATCTCACTTCACCCATTTGTCAGGACCAACTAAGAGTGACTTTAAACGTGTTGTTTAGCCCTGTGTATCAGCCCCTACCCCACCCAACATAGCTGCTGTTTAAAAAGAAAATGTCATGGTGCAGGACTAAATCTTCTAATACATGAAACTGAATGTCTGTTTGTCTGTCTGTTCCCTATACTGTACATTCCCACACCCTTTGAGCTATCAGGACCAAACTTGGCAAGGCAACTTACTAGGACCCTACAAGTAACATAGAGTGCCCGGGGACCATGACAACCACCCCGCACAGATGGACGGATGGATATATAGCGGGTAGAGCCACAGAAGTGGTCCCTCTAATTTTTTTCATCTCTGTGCAGAATGAGTTTTGTTCTGGGAGGCAGTATCAAGGCATGTGTGCACACCTGCATTCAGAATGGGGCCTTCCTGATTGAACCTGAGCGGGATCTAAAATGAACTGAGTGGACATCCAAAATCTTGTGAGTGTGCGCATGTGAGCATGCCTTAGAGGGAACAGAGGCGTAGGGTGCTCAATATGAACTAAGCCATCAGCAGCTGCTGTCCAGGTTTAAATCAGTGTCAGGGGGGCATTTGTCATATTGCAGGCTTTACTGCAAGGCTCTACTGTGAGTTCAAAGTTGCCCCCCAAAACCAATGCAAAATGTGGATTTTTTTTTAACCCCGGGTAGAAATTGGGTTACACTCTAATGTGCAATGAAAAACCCAAATCATATGTGAAGTGCTCCCTGAGAGCTCACAGGGACTTCAGGGTAAATATGGCCAATATGTGAATGCGCACCATCCATTCCGGAGGAGATGCGAGTTAAAAGCCCTGAGTGAAAAACACCCAGATTGTGCAAATAGATGAGGTTGAACAAGCTGAAACTCAGAGGTTGAACAAGCTGAAACACAATCCGTGAGACCCGCTTTCTGCAAAACTGCAGGGAGAGCGGGCTAAGTTCTTACGATTAACAAAAATCGGGCTAGGCTCTCCTAGCCCAATTTTTGTTAATTGTGAGAATAGCCCCTTTGTCTGTTATAGTCAGCCCCTGAGCTTATGTTATTTGGGATGGAAATCCCCATATCTTTTTGTGTGCATTTTATTGCTTGAAACAGAACACGATTTTCCACTTGAAACTGCATAAAACAAGATCAGCAGATTTCTGTCCCAAAAAACACAAGATCAGGGGATTTGTGTATGGCCACCCGTATGTTAAAATATCACCAGGTGGCCATGGGGGATCTGTTAGCCTAGAATGAGTGAGTCCTGGAGTGATTTCTCCAGCAGCGACACTGACCAGAAGGCCAATAGAAAACTCATTACAAGCATTAAATTGAAGATTAGGAAAATAACTATGCCATATTTATGTCATAATTTATGTCATAAATTACTATGACAAGGAAATTTTGATTGAAAATGATATCTGCTGAAGCTAATGCTTTGAACATTATATTTTGGTGTGATGCTATCTTGAAATGTATATACTTTGCTTCAAATACATTACAGCCTATTGAATACTTGAGTGGGGCTTGTGGCATATCTAAAAGTTAAGCTGTGGCATAGTCAGAATTAGGAACTTATAAATGTTGTATAAGCTGTTTGAACCAAGTAGAATGTATGTTAAGGGGAGATAAGAAAACAGAGCGAGTGGGTGGACCAGATTTTAGAAGGATTTGTGGCAGACATGAAGATGGCATATGATCAGTTATTAGGCCTGTGAGCATTCAGAAAATTCAGATTTGGATTCGGATTCAACCCAATCAAAATTTGAAAATATCTGATTTGGATTCTATGGGCGCTGGTGATATTGGATATCAGATCAGACTTGGAATTTGAATCCAAATTCTGACTTTGAATTTGGAATTCAAATCTAAATTTGGACACCCCCCCAATAGAGGTCAATGGGGAAATTGGAAACAATCACCAAAAGTCACTGGTTGATCCTAGAGCCTTGAAACTTGCCACACATATGGGGAAGGAGATCAGGGCCCCCTGTAGTGTACTATAAGAGAATTGGTCATTTCCTTGATTTTTTGCAAATTTTTGAAATCTTTTTTAAAATGGTAAAAATGGTAAAATCTAGCTTGTTTCAAGCCAGAACTTTACAAAACCTTCTGAAACTTAAGATCCTTGTTTGAACATCATTCCAACCTCATGTGGAGGAAGCTTCCCTTTGCCTTCATAAAAAGGAGTAACAACATGCCCCTTCCCCCCTCCCCTTTTGTATTTCTGGAACAGATGGGCATACAGTTATGAAATCTGGCACACATGAAGTCCATATTGGCAGGACTGTGTGTAATTTCTTTAAAATGGCTAGAAATTGTGAAATCTGGCTTGTTTAAAGCCAGAACTTTACAAAAAGTTCTGGATCTGAAGCCCCACCTTGGACCATAATTCCACTCCCATGTAGAGGGAAAATGACATTCCTTTGATTTTATATTAATTTATTTCTTCCTCATTGCAGGAACAGGCAGAACCTTTAAAAGGAATTAAAAGGACTTCAGATCTTTTAATCCCTTAATGGCTAGAAGGGAAAGTGGGTAATTCCTGCCAATGTGGAATTCCTGCCAATGTTTTCATGTATGCCAGATTTTAGCCATTTTTAAGGGCAGCTTGCAGCTTGCACTGACACCGAGATGGGTGCCTAGAGCTCCCATCTCCTGGGGAAAATCCCACAATGCATTGTGTATGTCATGCAGTGCATTGTGGGATCTCCGTAATCTCCGTCCCAGCCTCCCAAGCTCCATGCTGCAGGTGGGGCGATGTGTCCTCCCGTCCAAAGATCCTACAATGCAGTGCACAACATGCACAATCTCTGTGTCAGTTCATCTCTGTGTCAGTTCAAGCTGCAAGCATCTCGTGCTGACACCTCATCCTGGAGCTGGGGTTAAGGGCATGTTTGTGCCCTTAACTTTGGCCAAGAGCCAGGCTGCAGTGCTGGGTTTGGTGCTGCAGCACCTCTGGGATCTGCGTGCATCCCAGTGGTTCTCACAGGCAGCCAAGCCCAGGATTGGCTGCTTAAACCTGGGCTTAGCTGCTTGTGAGAACAGCCTAATTTTTATCTAAATCTGGGATGGTTATAAGCCATAGAAAAATCACATGTGACGGATAAAGATTCAGCTTCATAAGCACGTCAGCTTTCTTTCTGTCTTTTTTTTTTTAAGAACACATTTCTAGCCCTTATATCTCTGAAAATCTTCACGAAAGCATGTGGGCAATGCCTAGTGAAATCCCAGACACCAAAAGAGTATGTTTTCCGGTGGACAGATGGTAGGGTTTCAGTGCCCTGTGTATCCCCCAGCCCCTCCCCCTGATTGGCAGAAGCAGAACTATGCAAAGTAATACACGCTGCAAATTAAATTATGGAACATAAGAGAAACCATGCACATTTAATTGATTTGCATAATTTTATACATGCCAGTATTCAGCTCTGGTCTCAGAAATTTGGATGCTTTGCTTGGATGGAGAATGTTTTACTTCTATTCTTTTTGCACAGAGTACATGCAGCCCTGTTGACATCCTCACTCAACAAGGTCATGATCCAACCAAAGTTAAGGATTGGGAGAGAGAGAGTATAAGGCTATTCTCACATCGTGGCAGGTGGGTGTGTGGGTAGGGGAAGGCAGGGTTTCACCTACCTCCCCCAGACAATCCATCCTTCCAACTTATGCATGCTGCCGCATGCCCACACAATCCACACTGCTCCAAGCAGCGCAGATCTCTGGTGGCTGCAATGATGCGTCCCAGTCACTGGATATCCCACAATGAACTGCACAATGAGCATGGTGCATTGGGGAATAGCCCCATGAGATGGGTGCTTTAGGTGACCTTCTCTGTGTGTGCTCAGGCTGTATGCAGCTCAAGCATGCACACAACCCCAGTGCTGGGGTTAAGGGCATACTCACGCCCTTAACCCTGGCTAGAGACCAGGCTTAAAAGTTGGGCAACCCTTGAGGGCAGCACCAGGATCAGGTCTAATCCTGGCAGTGCACATGGGCAGCTAAACCCAGGCTCAGCTGCCCTAGCCTGGGTTTTGCTGCTTGTGTGCATAGTCTTAATGTGTTGAAATCTCTCCCACTGAAATTAATGAGACTTTAAATGCATAACTTTGGCTGGATTTTGCCAATACTTATTATTCACTGCCAGCTTGCAAGCAAAGTTGTGAGTCAGTCTGCTTCTGCACTCTGAAACAAATGAGATGAAATTATATAAGGCATGATGCCACCATTGAATGTTCAACCTAGAAAATGACATTGCAGAAGGCGGGAGCAGATTGCTGTCAAGTACTGTGTGTTTCCCCAGGAAACTCAGTTTGTGCATGGAGAAAGAGCATTGCTTAGCTTAACTTTTGTTTTGCACAGGTCTAGTTCTCACCAGAATGGTAAGCCTGTGTCTGGGCTGATGGAATGTGTAGACAAATTTCAATTAATTTCATAAGTTTAGTTACTAACATAATGAATTGTCACAGTAAAAATCAAATAAGGCAATTCCAAAGTTAAAATTCACTCCCCTCCCAGATAATTCTAGGAAAGTAAGGGCCTATTCTCACGATCGAGGGAAATCAGGCTAGGAAAGCCTAGCCTGATTTTTCTTGATCATGAGAACCACAGGGCTTGGCTGTGAGCCCGGTGGTTCTCGAGCGGGTAAGCCGCTCAAGTACCCCTCCTCTTAGCCCGGGTTTGAGCTATGTGGTTGTGAGTAGCCGTGGCACGACTCCGCGCGGTGGCTACTCATGAGTAGACCTCCGGAGGGGAGGCAAAAATCTGCCTCCCAGCTCCGGGGGTCTCCCCAGTATGCCCTGCGTGCTCGCAGGGGGCATACTGGCGCTTCCGGGGGCCGCGCAGCCCTCGAGCTCCCCAGCTCCCGTCGGCTCCGTCACGGAGCCAGAAATTGTGTGGGCAGCCGATATGGCCGCCCAGGACTTCTGCAGAGATCGTCTGCGGGGAGAGCGGGCTTAGCCCACTCTCCTCGCAGCTTCGGCAAAAGCAGGTCTCACTGATTGTGAGACCCTCCTCATTGTGTGTTTGTGTGTGTGTATGATTTGAGAGCGAGAGCATATCGCTCCATGACTCTTTGGGCATGTTCCAATTAGTATGATAAAAGTGGTCATTGAAGCTATTCACATGACCAGGAGAAATTGGGCTAAGGGAGCCTAGCCCGATTTCTCCTGGTCGTCTGCTACCATGGGAGCTGTGTGGCTACCGGCAGCAAACTACCTAAAGTACTCCTCCCCTTAAATGAGGTTAGCGGAGGTAGCACTCAGCGAACCCCGTTTAGTTGCTCATGTGCTGCTGCGGCACGGCTTTGCACCATGGCAACACATGAGGAGACCCAAACAACTTCCCGGGCTCAGGGGTCTCTCCAGGATGCCCCTCACGCAGGGCATCGTGGAACTCCTGGGGATTGTGCGACCTCTGTTCTCTGCAGCCCCACTGGCTCTGTGATGGAGCTGGCAGCTGTGTGGGTGGCTGATCCGGCCGCCCAGCTACAAGTGGCTGTTCGTCTCAGAATCCCGTCAGACGCTTCACACGTGTTGTGTGAAGCTCCTCATTGTCTTCATTCCTTTCCTGTCATTTAAACTATGTAATGGAGATGTATCCTTTTAAGTTGTCATCTCCTAAATAATTACAAATAGTCTAATAAATATTTCTGTATGGATATAACAGTTAAACTACATTGTATGCCTTATTGATGGTTTCCCTAAAATATTTCAGTTCAACTAATTTTGGCTCTCAGAAGAATGTCTGATATTTGAATAGCACACCAATAGCAGTGTGGTGTTGGTGTACTTTTAAAAAGTTTTGTTTATTAAAAAAATTGTTTATAAAAAATAAATCAAATGCATTAACTCAAATAGAAGTTGAACAGGCTTCATGTTTCCTGCTCTTCTATTCTCTCATAACATATGCTTTGTGGATCGGCTGAGAAAGCACTTCCGTCACCACCCACGCAAAGTTTGGTGATGGACGCTGAGGTCTTAAGGACGTCTTACTGGGTTTCCCAGCCACCCAGACGAGAAGATGGCTCAGGACCCTGCTCTTAATCACTTCAATTATCTTCTTAGCAAAGTGGTTGCATAAATATATGTTAGAACAATTATCATGAGACAGTTATTATTAAGCCATAATATAAAAAGAGGCCTCACAGCGTGCACCTCAGTAACCTGGCTTCCTCCTCTCTGCAAGTGAAATGACAGCCATGCAAGAGTGCTCTACTAATAAGGCAAGATGAGGCATCGCCTAGAGCAGCAGATGGACAGAGGCAGAAATTGGCTGCCTCTGTAGATTTGCTACATCCTCTGGCTACCTCACACCACCCAGACTTGCTGATACCCCTTTTTGTTGGCACACCAGCCACTGCTGCTCCCCTTTCTTCTCCTCCTCCCTCCTTGACAAGTTCCACCCTCTGAATTTTTAAAAAGCAGAGGGTGAGGAAGTGAGAAAGTCAGGAAGTGATGAAACACACTCCCTACCTCTCCAGCTTCCCTGCCCTCTGCTATTTGAACAGTAAGAAGGTGTGATGTGGCAAGGAGGAGCAGTGGCAGCTGTCCTCCTCCTCCTCCTCCTCCTCCTCCTCCTCCTCCTCCTCCTCCTCCACCACCACCACCACCACTACTGGGTAGGGGTACTCAGTTTGCTTGCAAGAGGTCAGACAGCTTGCTGCCAATCCAGCCCTTGTAAAGGCTCTGTGGAAGAAAGGGGGCTGCTGGCAACCTCCTCTCCTCACATGAAGCAAACATCCTTACAAGAACATTGCAAGTGTTGGATTGGGAGCTTCTAACTTGGCCCTTGCAAAGGATTTGAAAGTTTGGCATGAGGAGGGGAGTTAGGAATGTAGGAACATAGGAAGCTGCCATATATTGAGTCAGACCATTGGTCCACCTAGCTCAGTATTGTCTTCACAGACTGGCAGTGGCTTCTCCAAGGTTGCAGGCAGGAATCTCTCAGCCCTAACTTGGAGATGCTGCCAGGGAGGGAACTTGAAACCTTTGGCTCTTCCCAGAGCAGCTCCTGAAGAGAATATCTTACAATGTGCCCACATCAAGTCTCCCATTCATATGCAACCAGGATGGACCCTGCTTAGCTAAGGAGACACGTCATGCTTGCTACCACAAGACCGCTCTCTTCTAAAAAAAAAAAGTTTTTGGCAGGTTGGTTGTGGGAGGTTGTGCAAAACCCTAGCAAAGCTTTGAGAGTAGGGTTGCCACATGTTCCAGATTGACTTGGACAATAAAACAATACCCAGGCTTCCACATGTGAAGGTATGGGGCCCTTGTCCTTCATGGCAATTATTGCCCAGTTGCAAATCTCCCACTTTCAGGCAAGATGTTCAAACATGTGGTGGCAGTTAAAGTCCAGGCATTGCTGGATAAAGCAAATTATCTATACCTCTTTTAGTCTGTCCTTTGCCTTGTTATTGGGTCTGAAACTGCTTGGTCATGCTGACTGTTGATCCTATACTTCTGATCAATCCTCATCATGCTTATCATCATCCCCATCATGCTTACACACAACGTGTGTCTGTGTGAGTGTGTGTGTGTCTTTTTGAGTGTGTCAGCACCAGAACAGGGCTTCAAGTACAATGTCCCTTTTTTTGAACATCTGAAGAATCTTCTGATTTACTATGTTTCACGCACTGGGTGAAAGCTGCTCTGTCTACTTTGGTTTTTGGCTGAGAGTTTGGTATAGTTGTTTTAGATTATGGCTGTTGATTATGATTTGTGAATGACTGGTGCTGATTATTATTTGCTTTTATTTTCTGGTTATTGTTGGGTTTTTGGTTTTTGAACTCATCTGCTGCTGTATGGTTTGCAGTGGTGTTGGGGGGATCCAAATTAAGTTAGTCATGGCTAAACACCATTGAGATCAATGAGATAATGGCATTAATTTCAAAGAAGCTATTCACATGCATAACCAAAACTGGGCTAAGGAAGCCCAGCTCAGTTTTGGTCACGTGTGTGTACCGCTGGGAACCGCATGGCTCCTGGCAGTGGCAAACCCGATTAGGGAGCCCACCGCTTAGCCCGGGTTTTGGGTGTGAGGGTGCCCAGAAAGCAGGCTAAATTATCGTGTGTCAGTGCCGCATGTCTTTTCATGGCACCTATACACAAGTAGCCTCCTGGCCTGTGTCGGGAAACTCCCCATAATGCACTGCGCACTCGCGCAGTGCATTACAGAAGCTCCGGAGGCCTCCCAAACCTCCCAGCTGCCAGCAGCAGGAATGGGTCATCTAAGGAATGGATCATCTGCGAGGGAGGTCAGCATTTCATGGCTTCCTCCCCTCACCCGTTTAGAGCCCTTTCTGTGATCATGAGAAAGGGCTCTTAGTCATGACTAAGTTTCTCTGGATAGAACTCATATTTTTGTTATAAGAGTTTTTTTTTAATCCTTTGTCGCCTTCTTGAATGCCGTTACACCACTATGTGGTGGAAAGGAAGACACTTCCAAACAGATATTTGAGAGAAGCTAAAAAATAGTTTTTGGAAGACAAGTGACATTTTCTAGAAGGGTCTCCGACATGTTTCTTTTGGTTTTAAAAAATACTTCAAAACTATAAGAGGATTTCCCGTGTCCTGAGGTACTTATACTGTTAAAAGACATTTCTTTCCCATTCTCCTTTCCAAGCTGTCTTTTGAGGCTTTATTCATGTCAGGTCACTAATCACAGTCACTTCAGAGTTCCACTTGAGGCTCTTCTGCAGTTTAGAAACATGACAGAGGGAGAAATAATATAACTGGTATGTTAAGGACAGGCTTTGGATTCAGGGAAGGCTCTGCTCTTTGGATTAAGGGACATCTGAGTTGAGGGAGGATGAGTAAGCCTTCAGCCTTCTGCCAAATGTACACCCTCTCCCCTCTAGTCAGTCCAACAGACACACTGCAGCTTTGGGCTGGGAGACAAGCAGAGAGGAGAATGCAATGGATGACCTGAGGAAGCATCAGTGCAAAGTGAGTCTAAGCATCTCTGGCAGCTTTCAACTAGTTACCACCCCATCCCCCCAAAAACATAATTTACAGCTGTCGGACTATTTCAGTCATCATCTGAGCTTCATCTGAGGGCGGGGGAAACTCCAGTTCAGCTGACAGGAAATTAAGTCTGCTACAAGGATAGAAGGGGAAAGGGGCATAAAGTGGCACTCCTCTGAAAGGAAGGCGTGCATCTTTTTCTCCCTTTCTCATAACTTTAGAATTCTGGATCATCCACTGAAACTGATTTGGACAGGAGTGGAAATTTTGCTTCTTTAAACAAGCCTTATTAATTTATGGAATTCTCTGCCACATGATGTGGTCATGGCCACTAGCTAGATGGCCTTCAAAGGGAGTTAGACACATGTATGGAGGAGAGGTATATCACTGGTATATCACTCATAGGAGCAGTATACCTCTCAATACCAGTTGCTGTGGGTGGGGTAGGGGCGCACATTGGGGAGGGCTATTGCCTGGGTGCCCTGCTTGTGGGTTTCCCAGAGTCATCTGGGGGATGACTCTACTATGGGAAGCAGGATGCTGGACTAGAAGAAAAACATTTAGTTGATCCAGCAGGGTCTTTTCTATGGAAATATGAGGGAGTTGGAAAAGCTGGGAAACCTCTGAGAATGCCCTGATCTGAGAATGCCGCCACACCAGCGTGATGGGGCAGGGGGTGGGGTTGTGCTCCCGGCATGCGAGGAGTATACTGCAGTGAGAGGGCCATCACATGTGCTTGTCAGTCATTTGAGGGCAATGACATCGGCTTGCTGAAGGGCAAGGCCTTGATTCTATAGGCGATTGAGGACCTGAGTAAACTGGCTGCACGGTGGCCGGACTTGCTGTGGGTTTGGTCCAACATGGTTCCACGGCTGAGCGGGAGGGGCCAAGGGAGTCCACTGTGCTTCAGTCAGGCATGCAAAAAAGTGAACAGGGAAATTGGCAGGGTGGTCACCGCTTTGTGGGGAAGGGTGATCCCTCATCCAGACATTTGGGTTCAGGATGGTTCGCTGTTCAGGGGAGGTGGGGTACATTTGTCTGATCAGGGGAATGAACTGTTCCTCCGGGACTTGCAATGAGATGTTCAAGAAGTGCTAGTGGGGTGGGGTAAGCGGAGCTAAACAGAGGTTTGCCCCACTTTTGTGGCAGGAGGGTGCAGGTGTGGGGTAGGTAGATTGATTAATGGTGCTCGGTTGGAGGGACATTTGAGGTGAGACAGGGCATGGAACAGCCCTTGAGGGTTGTTGGGGGTCTTTTTGCGGCCCAGAGGGTTGGGAATGGCCCCTTGGTGGGCGGTGGGGAGGGCTCAGCTCACCAAGTCAGAGCTATGCAGCTTGGGCTGGGGTGGGCCATGTTGCTCTCCCCTCAGCAGGGGAAAGCGTTGTGCTGAGATGACGTCAGGACCTGGCACCTGACAGAATCAGCACCCAACCCTTTGCCCTGGTGTGAGACGACCCTCCTTAGGAGGCTGTTCCACAAAGGAGGAGTACCCACACTCTGGTTAGTTAGATCCCTCGTTGCAAGTCTTATTTATGCTATACATTAATAAAGTGGCCCTATTTTACTCCATCTAAGCATGTCCTGTCTTCATTAGGGCCTGGGGGTACAAAGAAGGGAAGCAAGGCAATTCTCAAGGTAGGCCAAACAAAATCCCCAAGAGCAAGGTGCAGGTGGGCCACCATATATGCCTGATGGGCTTTGTTTGGTTGGGTGGGTCACAGGTTGTGTTTGCCTAGGGCAGACTCTTTCCCTCCCTCATTCAAATAAATTGACTGGCAGTATGTTCAAGACTCATAATAGGAAGTACACAATGAGGTCATTCACACAATCAGAAACTGAGGCTATTCCCATGATCATCTGAAGTCGGGCTAGGGGAGCCTAGCCCGATTTCAGATGACCGTGGGAGCCACCGGACTCGCAGCCAAGCTCGGTTGCCTCCCGGCAGTTAGCCCGCCTAAGTACCCCTCCCCTGAAACCGGGTTTGCGGAGCGAGCGCTCCACAAACCCCATTTTTCTGATCGTGAGTAGACGCAGCGCAGCTACTCATGAGTAGACCCCCCGGAGGGGAGGCGAGAAGCTGCCTCCCGGCTCCGGGGGGTCTCTCCAGTATGCCCTGCGTGCTCGCACAGGGCATACTGGAGCTTCTGGAGGCCGCGCGGCCCCCAAACTCCCCAGCCCCCGCTGACTCCATCACGGAGCCGGCAATCATGTGGGTGGCCAATCCGGCCGCCCAGGGCTCCCGCCCTGCTCGTGTGCGGGGACAGCGGGCTTAGCCCGCTCTCCTCTCTTAGCTCCGCAAACCGGGTCTCACTGATTGTGAGACCCGGCTCACTGTGTTCTTCCCAGGTTTGGGTGCTGTTTGTGCTCCCAGTTTTTGGTTGTGTGAAAGCAAGTTAAGAGGAAAACGTGGGTAGAAGTGATTGTCTGGAAGCAAGGTAGAAGGAAAACCTGGGTAGCTTTTTCTTCTACCTTGTAGATCGCTTCACACAATCACTTTTACCCAGGTTTTCCTCTTAGCCTGCTTCCACACAACCAAAAATTGGGAGCACACGTAGCTCCCAAACCCAGGTAGAACACAGTTTCTGATTGGGGCTATTCTCACGATTAACAAAAATCAGGCTAGGAGAGCCTAGCCCAATTTTTCTTAATCGTAAGAACCACCGGGCTCACAAGCGAGTTCAGTGGTTCTTGAGCAGCTAACCCGCTCAAGTAGCCCGCCCCTTAGCCGGGTTTGCGGAGCGAGCGCTTTGCAAACCCGGGCTATCTGCTCATGAGTAGCCGACTCACAAGTAGACCCCTGACTGGGAGGCGAAAACCCGGCTCTGGGGGTCTCCCCAGTATGCCCTGCGCACTTGCGCAGGGCATACTGGGGCTTCCGGGGGCTTAGCCAGCTCTCCCCGCAGTTTTGCAGAAAGCGGGTCTCACGGATTGTGAGACCTGCCTCATTGTGTGAATGGCTTCAATATGTAATTCACTGTCACAAGAGATAGGGACAAACTTTTAAGAAGAATTAGACAAATTCATGGTGAACAGGTCTATCTGTGGGTTTTAACCATGGTTGCTAAATAGAACCTCCTTGTTCAAAGACAGTCTACCAGTGAATACCATATAATGGGGACAAACAATAAGTGAAGGCCATCTTTCATGTCTTGGTTTGAATACTCAAGGGCATCTGACTGGCTGCTGTTAGAAACGGACTGATGGAGAGATGGATTATGGTTTGATTTAGCAAGGCAATTCTTATTTTTGTAGAAATGCTGCTTTAATAGATATAGAATACTGTAACTGGGGTACATCTGTGCAATTGTCATTGTACCCCTCTGTCTCCGCACTACTTCCCAAAACAATGTTTTATGTCCTGTGCGGACTAACAAGTGTAAATGAGCCTGTTACATCATAGAGCCGGTGGCTTTACAGCTTGAGCTGTAAACATTGTTAGCATTAGCTTCAAAAGATACCAGTTCCGTTTCTGGCATGGAGCCTTAGGCAGGCGCCAAATTATTAAAAGAGGGACTCATCTAGGACTGAGTCAGTGACCTTTGAAACTAAAGATAGGACTAGCTCCATAAGTTATAAAAGGTTCCTTTATGTTCACCACTGTTGTGCACATTGATCACTTGGGATTCACACAAAAGCTCATAGCAGGGTATGTGCATGTTTGTGTGTGCTTGTGTTATAGACAAAAGATGAGACAAGAGGAATGCAAAGAAAGAGCTAGTAGCTATTTTCAAAGGCGACATTCAGAGGTAGCTTGATGATAAATCAGTGTTGCTGTTGGTTCTACTGGGTTATTAAACATTTCCATTTTCTGTTAGTATACTGATGATAAGATGTTTTAAATGTAAAGAATGTTTAATCTCACAGTGGGTCTGGTTGCACTTGTTTTAAAATAGCGGCAATTTACATTCAGCAACTTTTGCTTTCTGGACAGAAGGTTGTGGGGGGTGGAAGGGGAAAGCAGTGCACTGGCATTTATCTGATGTACCTCAAGCACATGGACAGGCAGGTGCAGCAGAGTCAAGATGCATCCTCCTTGCATTTCTCTTTGCCCCTGTGGCTGATGATGGCAGACCCGGAAAGCTAAGCCTGCATGTGGATTCTAGCATGGACTGGAGAAACTGTGTAGGGAAGAGGATGTGAGAGCAATCACCATATTACTGTCATGCCACACTGCCATGTGGCTCTTCTGCTGCCTTCACCTTTCCCTGCTGTTCATCTGCTGCTCCCCTGTGCCCTCAGTTCAACGGAGCCTCTGGAGGGTGGCTGCAAAGGAAATCCACACATGCATCCTGCTGTGTGACAAGCAGCAGTGTGTGAAATTGAATTCTGGGGCTCAGCTCAATAACCTGGTTCTTCACTGGGGAAATGTAGGCCTCACAGTTCAAGCACGCGCAATAAACAAACATGCCACAGCTGACCTTTTTCCTCAGAAAATGCTGGCTTTTCTGAATGAAATTCTGGCAACAGCAGACACTTTGGCTTTCACACACACACACACACACACACACAAAGGTTGATAACATGTCCAGAGGTTGGTTGGTATTTTTTTAACCCCAAACCAGCCAACCCAGGTCAGCCAAGCTTGGTTTTTGTTTTCTAGTTGGTTGGTGTCTCTGTCCAAAGCAATTGCGTCATGTTGCTTCATGGCAAGGTAGGTCCTGAGGAAAGGAACAAACTAGAAGTCTCATCAGAAAGCCCAGTATGTCACACTACACTGAGAAACACAACCAAGGAAATCTGCGCGAGAGGCCAAAAAACAGAACTGCTCAGCCCTTGATTCCACAGCTGTCTAGCACATAACTGTTTAATTTACTTGGGAATGTGTGACATTCCAGAATTTTCAAGTGAGACAGCAACTTTGGCTTCAGCTAGCCTAGCTGAACCAGGGCAGGCCAATCTAGAGGGAGTCAGGTGAAGAAATCCCTCTACCTTAAGCTTGTGGCTTACAGGAAGTGAGTATTTGGGCTCAAGACGTAGGCCCCTGATCGAGAACCTCTGCAACAATAACATCTTCAGCAACATTGGCCAGGAATATTAGGAGAGGTAGGAAAAGACTTTTTTTAATTTCCTGCCTCCTAAACTCTCTGTCATCTACCACTGCTGCCGTATAGTCTAGCTAGCCTGGCCAAGGCATGTTGGGCTAATCTGGAGGGAGTTGGGTGAAGAATTTACTTGCCTTTGAATTTGTGACTTCTGGGGAGTGGGCATTAAGGACCATGTCCTGCCACAAGTGGGTCACACCCAAAGGGACATGCACATAGGGGGCAAGATGAAGTGCTCACTCCCTCCCTCACCTGGAATTTTTAATTTACTGAAAAAAATGACGTGTGGAAATTAGTGGGCTCTTGTGCAACCCCCCCCCCCCCCACACACACACTCTAGTCAACAGGAGACCTGAGGGATTTCTGAGACTATTCTTAGTGAGAAAACAGTAGTAGGTGCTGGCTGCCAAGCCTGGACTCTCTTTACTGTTCTGGAGCAGGGCTTAGGTCAGCAGTTCAGAGGAACATTGCTTGTGCTGTTTTTAATGCTGCTGCTTCTGATTGGCTCTTGCAAATCTTAGAAGATCTGTACATTCCATAAATGTAACTTCACTCTTCCCCTTCGGATAATAGGCTTGCTTGCAATCTCCCAGTCCAGCTCTGTGTCCTGGTCAAATGCATAAATTAACCTTCCTTCTGGCTTGGATCTTTATAAATGCCTCCCCCCCAGGCTGCTCTGGATCTAGATCTTCCTCCTCCCCTCCCCAAGTCAAGAGGAAGAGTGGAAGCAGCAGCAGTCATGAGTTGAGAGTGGGGATAGAGAAGCTGTTTCTGTTCCTCCCTGTTAAAAAGCAGCCAGCAGCACAGCATGCAGGGATGGTGTGAAGGGCCTGTCCCATTTCATGTGCTGCAGTGGTCCCTATTTGCCATGGTCAGTTCCTATTTCCTGGTATCTGTCCTTGGTACTGTAGATCTCTGTTCCTGTTTTTTCTTCTAGGGATGCTTTAATTAAATCTTTTCTTAGAGTACACTCACATACATCTGCATTAAAAATGTCATTCTCCATGTTTCATCCTCCTTTGCTAGGTCTCTAGAAATTTTGTCAAAGCATTTGGCAGTGTTTCCTATTATATTTTTGATTCAACTGGTCAAATGCAGGCTAGATGATCATACAGGCAGGTGGATTCACCGCCAGTTGGGAAACTGTACTCAAAGAATGCTCTTCACTGGCTCACCATCAAACTGGAAGGAGGTTTCAGGAGGTGTTCTACAGGGCTCTGACCTGGGCCCAGTACTCATTAACATTTTTTATCAGTGACTTAGATGAAGGGGCAGAGGAAATCCTCATCAGATGGGAAGATTACATAAATACAGCAGGATTCCAAGATAGGAATAAAATCAAGATCACCTTGATAGAGTAGAAAGCCGGACTGAAACTGACTAAATGAAATGCAACAAGGACAAAACTACACACTTGCCCCACCCCAATCAAACACAAAGGTATAGGATAGGGGGTACTAGTTGGCTGGGTAGTAGTACATGTGAAAAGGATCTTGGGATTGCAGTCAGTCACAAGATGAACATGAGTTTCATGCTAAAACGTATGCAGTTTTCGACTGCATTAACAGAACCTTAGTTTCCAAGTCATAAGAAGGAATAGTTTCACTTTATTCCATGCAAGTAAAAGCTCTTCTAGAGGACTGTGTGTAGTTCTGGATGCCACAATTTAAGAAGGATGTGGACAAACTGGAACAATTTCAGAGGAAGGTGACTAAGGTGGTGAGGGTTCTTGAAAATAAGCTGTATGAGGAGAGGTTGAAAGAATGGGTGCTTTTAGCCTGGACTCTGGAAAAGAGAAGTCTGAGTGGGGGCATGATAGAATGTTTTAAAGAAGAGGGCAAGGACTTGTTCTCTGTTGTACCAGAGGGAAGGACTAGACCTGATGGCCTTAAGTTACAGGAGGGTAGAGAGACCCCCAAGCCAGGAGATTGCTTTTCAGCCTCTCGGTTGGGGGTCTACTCGTGAGTTGCCGTGGAGCTGTGCCACGGCAACTCACGATCGGAAAGCCCGGGTTAGCTCTCACTGGCTCCGCTAACCTGGGCTTAGGGGAGGGTTGTTTAAGCGGGTGGCCCGCATGAGACCGGGCTCGGGCTCAAAACTATTTGAGCTCAAAATGAAACACCCTTAAAATAAAGGGCCTGTTTCAAGTTGGGGGGGGAACCCCTACCCTGTTTCAACCTCAAATTGTTTCAAGTGTTTTGAGCACCATTTGGGAGGGCTCTTTTTCTGGGGAGAGCTAGTCTACTGATTGGCGACAGGAGGCAGCCCTCCAAGGCAGGCTGATGGGCCTAGTCTGGAGCAGAGGCCTGGTCTACCTGCTGCATTTCGAGTGTTTTATCAAAACAGCCAGCTTGGTCACTGTTTCAGCAAAACATTTTGAACATTTTGCATTCCATTTGAAGCTCGAAATGAAATGCAAAATCCATTTCAAGCACACCCCTAAACATATCACAGATCAATTATCTTTTTTTTAGTGTGCCTTTATGCAAAGGAAGATGCATCCCTCCTATTCTTAAACCATGAAATATAGCCTAGACTGTGACAAAATTCATTTGTTCTTAGTTGTCTAAGGAAACCCAGAGTTCTGCTTCCTTTCCATCTTCCCATAACTGCTTACTCAGATACAACCAAATCCCTTGTAAAATTAAACATTATGTACAACATTCTTTGGTCAGTGGGGAAATGACTTGACTAGCAAGCCAGAGGTTGCCGGTTCGAATCCCCTCTGGTATGTTTCCCAGACTATGGGAAACACCTATATCAGGCAGCAGCGATATAGGAAGATGCTGAAAGGCATCATCTCATACTGGGTGGGAGATGGCAATGGTAAACCCCTCCTGTGTTCTACCAAAGACAATCATAAGGCTTTGTTGGTTGCCAGAAGTCAACACCGACTCGACAGCACACTTTACCTTACAACATTTTTTAAACTTTTTACAAAGGAAATATTATGGCCAACTTATTAACACACACTGCTTCACAATTCAGTGTCAAGACAGCCTATTGCAGAGCAAGTACAATGTATGACAGGCAATGTCCCCAGGCAATGTGCAATGGAGTGGGAACTCAGGCAGAGAGCCTTGGTGTGAGAATACAGTTGGTACAATGTCACAAAATTCCCTTTATTTCCAGATGTGATATATAAGAGGTATGCACTATGACACACCACAGACAGTTCAGATTTGTAAATCAGCACTCACCTATTGTGAGTAAGAATGATCTCCAAGCAACCAGACAGTGAAGTTTCTGTAAACTGAAAGTGGGTCCCCCACTTCCTTCCCTTTCTCTTATTCAGACTATTGCTGTGCTACCAATGACTGACTGAAGTATGTGTGAGTAAAGGGACTAGGAAATATATTTGTAGGCTAGTAGCTTTGGTGAGCTTATTTATAAATCATCTCATCTTGACTTCATCCTGTAAAACGTAATCTCTCTCTCTCTCTCTCTCTCTCTCTCTCTCTCTCTCTCTCTCTCTCTCTCTCTCTGAGATTTCCCAGACAGCAGACTTTATCATAGGTTTACTGAAAGGTTTTACTGCTGGTTCGAAGTTACCCCCAAAAACCCAAATCAAAAAGTGGATTTTTTTACCCTGGATATAAATCGGGCTATACTCAAACGCGCAATAAAAACCCAAATTGTGTGTTACGTGCTTTCTGATAACTCACAGGGACTTTAGGGTACATGTGAACTAAAAGCCGGGTGTGAAAAACTTCTCTGTCTCCCTTTCTCTGACTCCCTCTCATATCCTTCTGCCATTTGGTTTATTCTGTTACCTTCATACCTAAACAGCTTTGAGTGCTACTGCAATGCTAGCTTTAAAGAGCAATATTTACAATAACAGTGAAGGATATTCATAGTGATATTGTATTAGGTTGCTTGTTTTGGTTTTATTCTAGAGTGACCTGAAACAGACACAGTTGTGCTGTTTTGAGAAGGCTCCCCAGGGTTTAGCTGACCTCTTCACACCTAGTGAACCACAATACTGGAATCGGAAAATCCAGTATGGTGAGGGTGTGAGTCACAGATTGGTAAGTGCAAGAATAAACAGGATGATGGACAATATTAATTTGTCCATTTTTGCCAGTATTCCACATATCTCTGTATTTCACAAAGTGTATGCACAGATGTTTGTGTACGCACACACACGCATGTGTTACCAGTATTCCACCACAGGCTGAGTTTACACAACATTAAGAAACGTTAACTATGGTTTGGCATGATGCTTGACATGTTTGCAATTGGTCCAGGAAACCAGAATCAGAAACCCTGGTTTGAAGTGGAGTTTGCAAACTATGGATTGTGGGAACCGTGGCTTGATTTGACAAATGAATTAACAAACCAGTTACAGCCAATGCTCCATTGTCACTTAGAACTCAAAGCCTAGTTGTATGATTCCTCCATTCCCATGAAAATATTCAATGCATGTTCGGTTCCAGTCCCAACAGAATGCCACAATATGTTCTGAGATCTGTGTAGATTGACTACATAACAAAGGCCCAATTATGTCTGGCTGCAGGGATGATGCTAGGGATGTGCATGGAACCAGCAGTGGCAGTTTGATTTGAATCTGAACAGAATTCGAACCCAACTGCTCAGTCTGCGAACTGGTTCATTAGAACCGGTGGTTAGGTTTTTGCTGTCGAACCGGGTCAAACTGATTTGACCTGGTTCAACCCGGTTTGTGTGCTTTGCTTTTAAAGGGGAATCCAGTAAGGAAGAAGCAAAAAGCGAAGTGGGGCACTGGGGAGGACTACCGGCAGAACTGAGAAAGGCCACTGCTGCTGTGAATCCATCCCTGCGACCACTAGGGAGACACTACCACAGCCGTTGCCACCACAGCAGGTATGGTGCCCTCTTGCCTGCCCCCGAACCCTTTTTTAGGTAGCTTTAAAAGCGAAGCACTCAAACCAGTTGAAGCATGCCAAACTGGTTTGATCAAAACTGGGCCCAGTTCAGTTCAAACTTGGACTGCCCCCCCCCCTTTTTGAGCCGATCTGGCTTGATGTTGAATCAGGCAGGTTCAAATCGAACCAGGTTCGATTTGAACTGTTTCTGCAAATCCCTAGATCATGCCAAGGGGTAACAAGTGCTCCCCCTAAAATATTTACCACTCCCCTTTTGCTCCTCCATCCACCAGTCCAGAACTTTATAGAAAAGTGTCTGACAATACAATATGGCTCTACAATTTGAATTAGTGGGGAGGAGCCAAGATGGTGAATAGCTAGCAGCACTGTTCATGAGCTCCTGCCTTAAAACGTCACTTCTCTTCATTGGAGATGAAATTCTCTAGCAAAACCTACACAAACCTCAGCCATGACAAATAAAAGCAAATAGGAACAGCCCTAATGACCTATCAGCTAAACGCAGGGAAGCAGATGAGGACTGACTTTTACCTTCCCAGCAACGGAGCTATGAATACAACCTTTACACCCCCTACCAAGAACAGATTTATGGCCCTGGGCATGAAGAATCCTCCCTCGTTCCCCAAGGAGTCTCTACAAGGGAGACTGCATTACATCAGGCATCTCCTTTGCTATTTAAGAACTCTGGCTTGGAAAACCCCTTGGAGCAGAGAGACAGGGGACCTAAGAGAGCCAGATGTCCCTGTGGACACTCCCACCGATCTCTACCAAAGTATTTAGGAGACACATGTTTACTTACAGCAGAAATAGTCAAACAAATCTTAGCACACTTTAATACAATCTCAATGAAAGTAGACATTCATCTAAATCAACATGTGTACTTCAAATCTCCCAGGTGCTACAACAAATAGAAATAAATCTTATTAATGCTGGGAGATAGGCTCATCATAAAGGAATTACTAACTGAGTCACCTCTTAAACTGCCACCCCAGATCTGTAGACCTGGACTTTTCTGCCAAGCTGCCCAGGTTTAAAAAGAATTCTGCTCACTTTCAGTCATCCCACCCTCCCATGCCAGCTCCTTAGTCTGCAGTCCCCACAGATGATTGGCAGTGGAGCCCTGGGCGGCCAGATTGGCCACCCACATGACTGCTGGCTCTGTCATGGAGCTGGCAGGGCTGCGGGGATCAGGAGCCTCACCAGCTCCCTGGAAGTCCCAGGATGCCCTGCACGAGTGCGTAGGGCATCCTGGAGAGACCCCCGAGCCCAGGAGGCTGCTTGCGGCCTCCTGGCCAGGGGTCTACTGGCCAGGGGTCCACACTGTGGTGACACATGAGCAAAGGAATGAGGTTAATGGAGCACTCGCTCTGTTAACCTCATTTAGGGGGAGGGTGTTATAGGCGGGCTAGCCGCTTTGGGAGCACCAGGCTTGCCCGCGGGCCCAGTGTTTCCCACGAGCACTGGAAAGCGAGCTAAGCTCCCTTAGCCCACTTTCCAGTGCTCGTGGGAATAGCCTCCCTATGTGCTTCATCCAAAAGACTTCTTCCATTCAAGCAACATGCTATGGTGGCAGCAATCCACTTCAGACACTGCATCTTACTAGTCATCAATGGACTGGGTCTCACTATCAGTGAGACCCGGTTTAGGGCACTGAGCGGGCAGGGAGCCCTGGGAGGCTGGATCAGCCGCCCACACGATGGCCGACTCCGTGATGGAGCCGGCGGGGGTGGGGGGAGCGGGAAGCCGTGCCGCGGCTACTCACGAGCCTAAAAAGCAGGTTTGCTCGCTCCGCAAACCTGCTTTTTAGCAGGGGTTCTCGAGCAGGTTACCCACTCAAGAACCACCGGGCTTGGCTGCGAGCCTGGTGGTTCTTACAACCAACGAAAATCGGGCTTGGCTCTCCTAGCCCGATTTTTGTTGGTCGTGAGAATTGCCCCAATATCTATCTACCCCCACAGAGGTGGAAATCTCAGATCAGGAAAGCATGGAACACTACCTGACCAACCTCCTATCATCCTTCACTAATACCTACATTGTGTTAGGCGGAGACTTTACAATCTCCCTTGTAGATTTCAGCTAGCCTGATACTGATCTGTCTCCCCCACTGCAGTCTTCCCTGCCACATAATCTTGGATAGCAAGAGAATACTACTACTGCTACTACTACTACTACTACTACTACTACTAATAATAATAATAATAATAATAATAATAATTCGATTTCTATACTGCCCTTCCAGAAATGGCTCAGGGCGGTTTACAAAGAGAGATAACAAACAAATAAGATGGATAAGATACTAGACAGGAAAATAAGATAATAGACAGGAAAGATACTAGACAGGAAAGATACTAGACAAGAAAATAAATAAGATACTAGACAGGAAAATAAATAAGATACTAGACAGGAAAGCAGGCTCAGATGATCAGCCCTATTTAAGTAGGACAGGGCTAGCCCAGGTAGGGGCTCCCGATCCTGCTGCTCCTCCCCTGGGTAGCTCTGAATATAAACCCAGGCTAAAAGTGAGGTGGGAGGACAAGCATGCATCTCCTACCTCATTCCCTGGCCATGTCGGCCATCACGCTGCTGGCAGCTGTTCCCAGGTTGCCGGCAGCCATCATGATCAGAGAGCCTAGGGGAAGGAGCAGCCAGGCAGCAGGGAGCTTTCCCAATGTGCTGTGCTACATGTATGGTACATTGTGTGATACTTGGCAGCCCAGCTTCCTTCCCTCCTGATCACCATTTGTCTCCTCGCTGCGTGGGGCATGTGGGCGGTGGAGCCTAATTGGACTCTAGTTGTCTGGGGTAGGGCAGGTAGGTTCCAGCCTTCTCCCCAAGCCCATTTCCCTGTGGCCATGTAAATGACCTTACTATTTTTAAAGAGGAATCTGACACATTTTCTGAATAAATCTGAAATGTCAAGCAAGGACAGCTCCTCTGCTGTCAGTGATAATGAAGGTCTTAGGGAAGGAGAACACCATTCTGAGAAAGAGGGAAATGTTCCCTTAAAAGAGACCCCTTCTGTGAGTGATGAGCCCATATCCTCTCTCACAGGATATATTGCTGTGGGGGCCTCCTAGTAGTGGGTGATTCGATCATTAAGGGTATACAGAGATGGGTCTGTGACCCGTGTGTAGACTACATGGTGACTTGCCTGCCTGGTGCGAAGGTTGTGGACATCACACAGGCAGTGCTGGGGAAGAGTCAGCTGTCGTGGTACATGTTGGCACCACTGGTGTTGGGAGATGCAGTTGGAATGCCCTGGAAGCCAAATTGAGGCTGCTAGGTAGCAGATTGAAGACCAGGACCCCCAAGGTAGCATTCTCAAAAATGCTACCTGTTCCACATGCAGGACCAGCAAGAAGGAAGAGCTGAGGGGTCTCAATGTGTGGAGGAGACAGTGGTGCTGGGAGGAGGGGTTTAGATTTGATAGGCACTGACATACATTTGGGATAAGATGGGCTCCACTTTAATCAAGATGGAACCAGACTGCTGGCGCTTAAAATTAAAAAGGTCACAGAGCAGCTTTTGAAATGATGCCTGGGGGATAGCTGACAGGAGTTGGGTAGTATCTGGTTCAACAAATGCTATCCCTTGAGGTATGAGGGTGTAAATGATTCAGATAAAACAGAAGGGCAAAAAGGACAAAATTTTTAAGGACAAAATTGTTAAACACAGAAAAATGGGCCTTGCTGAAGGAGAACCAGCATGGCTTCTGCAAGGGCAAGTCTTACCTCACTAACCTTTTGGAGTTCTTTGAGAGTGTCAACAGGCATGTGGATAAAGGTGATCTGGTTGACATAGCATAGTTGGACTTCCAAAAAGCTTTCGACAAAGTTCCTCATCAAAGACTCTTGAGAAAACTTAGCAGTCATGGGATAAAGCCATGTATGGATTGGTAACTGGTTGAAGGACAGGAAACAAGGTAGGAATAAATGGACAGTTCTCTAAATGGAGGCAAGTAAGAGGTGGGGTCCCCCAGGGGTCGGTACTGGGATCAGAGCTCTTTTAACTTGTTTATAAATGATCTAAAAGTTGGGGTAAGCAGCAATGTGGCCAGATATGCAGATGACACCAAACTATTTAGGGTAGTCAAATCCAAAAGAGATTGCGAAGAGCTCCAGAAGGATCTCTCCAAACTGAGGGAGTGAGCAACAAAATGGCAAATGCAGTTCAGTGTTAACAAATATAAAGTGATGCATATTGGGGCAAAAAAACCCCAACTTCACATATACACTGATGGGGTCTGCGCTGTCAGTGACTGACCAGGAGAGGGATCTTGGGGTCGTGATGGACAGCTCATTGAAAGTGTTGAATCAATGTGCAGCAGCTGTGAAAAAGGCCAATTCCATGCTTGGCATAATTTGGAAGGGGTTTGAAAATAAAACTGCTAATATTATAATGTGCATACACAGAACTATGGTGTGGCCACATTTGGAGTACTGCATAGAGTTGTGGTCACCATATCTTAAGAAAGACATTGTAGAACTGTAAAAGGTGCAGAAGAGGGCAACTAAGATGATCAAGGGCCTAGAGCATCTTCCTTGTGAGTCAAGGCTAGAGCACCTGGGACTTTTTAGTTTAGAAAAAAGATGACTGAGGGGAGACATGATAGAAACATGATAAAATCATGCATGGTGTGGAGAAAGTGGATAGAGAGAAATTTTTCTCCCTCTCTCACAACACTAGATCCAGGGGTGATTGCCAAGAAATTTAGGACTGACAAGAGAAAGTACTTCTTCACAAAATTTATAACTTGCCTATAGAACTCTCTGTCACAAGATGTGGTGACAGCCAACAGCCTGGATGGCATTAAGAGGGGTTTACACAAATTCATGGAGGACAGGCCTATCAGTGGCTACTAGTCTGAGGGCCACAGGCCACCTCCATCCTCCGAGGCAAGATTCCTCTAAATACCAGTTGCAGGAGAGTTGCAGTAGGAGAGAGGGCATGCCCTCAGCACTTGCCTGTGGGCTTCCCAGAGGCATCTGGTGGGCCACTGTTTGAAGCAGGATGCTAGACTAGATAGGCCTTGGCCTGATCCAGCAGGGCTTTTCTTATGTTCTTATTAAGCTTAATTAATAAGGCAAATAAATCAACAATATTAAATACTTATAGTGAGATAATTAATGTATAGCAAAACCCTTGCTCCCCTAATAACATTCTCTGCTCCCCCTTACTGGTTGTTTTTTAAAAAATATTTATTTATTTATTTTACATTTATATCCCGCTCTTCCTCCAAGGAGCTCAGAGTGGTGTACATGGTTATTATTATCCTCACAATGACCCTGTGAGGTGGGTTAGGCTGAGAGATACTTGACTGGCCCAGAGTCACCCAGTGAGTTTCATGATTGAATGGGGATTCAAACTCAAGTCTTCCTGGTCCTAGTCCAGCGCTCTAACCACTATGCATGCCAGCTCTTGTGCTAGAGTTGTCCCAGTCTGGTTGGTTGGTAGCAGCGTGAACCCTGCAATCTCCTGCACAGTCTCATCTCTTCCTCCACATATCCCTCCACCCTGGATTCTGTTTCTTTGTCTCTGATCTTAGCTGCATACACTCACCATATGAAAAGTAACCAGGTATAAGCCAGGCTGCAGCTGCTGAGAATCCTGAAAGCTTCCCCAGAGACAGGCAGTGAAAGCGGGAGGAGATCCTACAACTACTGGCTGCCTTTCTCTGCAGTTTATCTCTGCTTAGCTATCTTATCTTTCTCAGCTAATGGGGGGGGGAGGGGAGGATCAGGAACAATTAGCTGCTAAGATAAGCAGAGATGAACAGCAGATGGAAAGACAGCCAGCAGCAATATGATCCCCTCCAGGTTTCTAGCCTGTCTCTGGGGTAAACTTTAGAATTCTCCACTGTCAGAGCTTGGCTTACACGCGGATACTTTTCATGCGATAAGGCTGGGCCAAAAACCTGCACCTGAGAACATTTGGCTCAACATTTGAGGAGCTAGGGAGTGAAAGGCGGGGCAACACTGCCCCTAACTCACTTCCCTCCCCACTGCTGCTGCGAGTTTTGCAGAGACAGAAGGGCTCCTCTGGTCGCTGACAGCTGTCACTTTTATTTCCCACAAGTCTTCTCAGAACAGTGCTCACACCCTCATGATCTAGAATAATTTCAGGGAGACTTTCTGGAAATAAAAATGGCAGCTGTGGTCAGTGGCCACCAGGAAAAACACAGCTGCAAGGTAAGGGTCTTCCATTTGGCCAGCACCTTCTGAGAGTTGCCAGAAAGCCCTCATATTTTTGCCATTTACAAATGGGGTGATGAATTTGTGGGAGGTATTTCCAACTCTTCTTATCATAAACATAATGTGTAGCCGGGATCAGACACCAAGGTGTGATTGAACCTGGATAAGGATAACTGGATAACTAGATATAAATAGTGAATGGGGTGGAGAACAGATCATAATCATACCAGAGAGTGACAAAGTTTGTTAGATTGTGACAAAGTTATGCAGAGCTAGAAATTTTAGATTGATCAATAGAGAGAAATGTGTCACCTTCCCAAATTAAAATATCCTCCAGTGTTTTCCTAGATGTGACCTGTGATTTTGCTCTTTGAATCTATATTATTATGAAAAATAATATCCATTTAACAAATTCAGGGGTGGGCCATCATTTCTTACTGAGGAACTTTCAGCTTGAAATTGGGGTCAATGTGTGTGTCAGGGAGAGGGAGAGTGTAAAATCATGAAAGGTTTTGGGGAGCTTTCTAATGGAAGGTAGCAGGGAAGCAATGTTCTCTTTAATTTTTTTCATCTGTGTGTGGAATGAGTTTTGTTCTGGGTGGAAGTATCAAGGCAGTATGTGCCCATGTGAATTCAGAGTGGGGCTTTCCTGATTCAACCTGAGCGGGATCTAAAATTGACTGAGCAGAGATCCAAAAATGTGTGAGCATACGGACATGCAGGGGAGTTGGTCTTCCAAGTGGCTACCAGCTGGAAGCTGACCCCCCCACCAATATCATCACCATCTATTTAACGGCAGCAACAAAGCCACTCTTGATGGCTGCCATTTTCCCCCTCCAGAATGCCCTTGAAGTAACATTGGGATGGAGCATTGGGATGGAGCATTGATACATTGGGATGGAGCGTTATTCTGGGGGAGCTTTTGAGGGAATAATGGCAGTTGCCAGCGGGGTCTGCCTTTTTTCTCCTAGGAGTCCCCTGAGAATGCTGCTGCATCATTCCAGGGGCATTCTGGGAGTGGGAGGGAGGAGTGTTAGCTGAATGTTAGGAATGGCAAAGGTGGGGGGGGGAATAATGGCTTCCTGGAAGGCCACTCTCAAAGCTGTCACCCACTAGTATTGCCCCCCCCATTTGCAATTTTTCATCCCCCTTCCCAATTGCTGAAATGCCTCCATTTAATTAAATTGCAGAAATGGTGGGGCATTTTGGCTTGACTCTAATGTTAACTTGTTTCTAAAGAAAGCAAACTTTAAGTTAGTGAGAAGCAGTGGCTTTTTTGACTGTTGAAATAATTTTAAACATTTTCTCTCCTCCCTTATTTTCTCTTTCAGGGGCTGTATATGAAGCGACATCAAGGGAAGGGACATTTTATAAAGTTTTTAACAAATCATCCGTGTGTGTGTGTGTGTTTACACCATCAATTTGACATTGCTTTTGTATATGATGTATTTTTATTTCCATATCTGTACAAATTTTTATTTTTATTTACATTTATGAAAAAAACAACCATAATTATTAGTTGTTGTCACAGGAATGACTTTTATGTAACTGAGTTTCATGTAACTCAAGCTATTGTCTAAAGGAGCAAATTCACCAAACAATATATTTGAATTCAGTCAAGATGATTTGAGAGAGGATATACCTCACCGTTTCAGCACATGAAATTGGAGGCATATGTGGAGAAATGCACTGACACCTGGGATCTTACGACCAAACAACACTGATCCATTATGAAGAGATCTGGTATATTTTACTTTCACTAAAAGCAGCCAAGCTGGTGGGAGAGGGAGGCAAATTATTTCTGCCCACACAATTTCCCCAGTTTAAATCATACACTCTGATGCTGCTACTATTTTTATTTATGTATTTGCTTATTAGCACTTAGCAATAGCAATAGCACTTACATTTATATACCGCTCTATAGCCGAAGCTCTCTAAGCGGTTTACAATGATTTTTAGCATATTGCCCCCAACATTCTGGGTACTCATTTTACCGACCTCGGAAGGATGGAAGGCTGAGTCAACCTTGAGCCCCTGGTCAGGATCGAACTTGTAACCTTCTGGTTACAGGGCGGCAGTTTTACCACTGCGCCACCAGGGTAAAACTATATATACCACTCTATATAAAATCTCAAGGTGGTTTACAATCCAATCAAACAACTAAAACCTAAAAATCATATAAACAGATTAAAATGGCCATAAATAAAATTTTAAAACATCATACACTAAAAAGCCTGATAAAAGAGGTGTTTCCCCCAAAAAAGTTATTTAAAAACAGCCAGATATGGGAAGACCCTGATTTTATTTGAGAGTGTCTTAAGGAGCCTCAGGGCAACCATAGAGAAGGCCTGTTTCTGAATTGCCACCAAGTGAGCAGTACTGGACCTCCCCCAATGATCTTAATATATGTACAAAGGAATCCTACAATGTAGGGCACATTGCAATAGTCAAGCCTGGATGTTACCAGCATAGGCACCACTGTTTGAAGGTCATTTGTCTCGAGAAATGGACTTAGATGGCGTATCATTATATTAGAAATGATAAAAAGCATTTCTAGCCACTGCCTCAAACTGAGATATCAGGGAGAGGTTTGGGTCCCAAAGTACTCCCAAACTACATACCAGCTCTTTCAGGGGAGTTGTAACCCCATCCAGAACAGGCAGATCTAAACCACTTCCTAAATTCTGGCCTCCCACAAGAACCTCCATCTTTGGATTCAACTTCAGTTTGTTCTTCCTCATCCAGCCCATTACCGATTCTAATCACGCACTTAGATTGGTTAAGCCATCTCCTGACTAAGCTGATATGGAAAAATAGATCTGGGTGTCATCAGCATATTGATAGCACCCAGCACCAAATCTCATGATCGCTCCCAGGGGTTTCACATAGATGTCAAAAACTATTGGAAGCCCTATGGAACTCCATACAACCGCTCCTGCTTTAAAGAGCAACTATCTCCAAGCAACACCATCTGGAATCTACCTGAGATGGAGGAGTGGAACCACTGCAAAGCAGTGCCTCATGCTTACAACACCCTCAGGCGGTCCAGAAGGATACCATGGTCGATCATATCAAAAGCCACCAAGAGGTCCAAGAGGACCAACAGGGTCACACACACACTGTCAAACCTTAATTGGAGACCAATCAGGCTGGCCAAGGCAGTCTCCACCCCATAACTCATCTGAAAGCCAGTTTGAAATGGGTCCAAATAATCTGCTTCTTCCAAGACTCATTGGAGTTGAGAAGCCACCACCCTCTCAATCACCTTGCCCAACCAAGGAAGATTGGAGACAAATAACTTCCCTGCTTGATTGTATAGGCCATGTAGGGTAAGGGTCAAGAGAACAGATGGTAAGGCGAATTTCTCCAAGCAGCTTGTCCATGTCCTCTGAAGTCACCAACTAAAACTGATCTAACCTAACCATACAAGAGGAGTTGCTGGACACCTCCACAATAGACTCTGCAATAACTGTGGGATCCAGTTCAGCTTGAATCTGAGAGATTTTATCCAAAACCATTCATTAAATGTGTCACAGTGAGTCACTGATGGCTTTAAATCCCAATTCAAGGGAGGAGGGGCACATTCTAGTCCCCTCACAACCATGGACAACTCTGCTGGATGTGAGCTTGTGGATGCAATGCGTGCAGAAAGGAACTGCTTCTTTGCTGCATGCATTGCCTGAGCATAGATATTCATATGCGCTCTGTGCTGTATTCTGTCAGATTTGAGTCAAGTCTTTCTCCACCTGTTCTCTAAACACTTATTTGCTGCAGAAGGAAAACAAGTTCTGGTAAGAACTAATCTGCCTACTTTCCTTTCACTATAATCTTAATTGATAATTACCATCCTCATAAATTAGCTCACTTCAGCCTTAAACGTCTATACACCGCCATTTTGAATTGGGGTGGATTACATTTTTATAAACTATGCCGTTGAGGTGTCCTTATATGTGCCTACAACTGTATCAAATTTGGTGCACATCAGTTCTCACTTACACCTCAAATGTTCACATGCCCATCATCTTGAATTGGAGTGGATGACATCATCACAAACTATGGCGTTGAAGTGTACCTAAAGCTGTAGCCAATTTGGTTCAAATAGGTTAGGTGATTTACAAGTTAGCCCTCTTGTGTGTGTAACGTTCACACGTGTAATGCATCTGCCACCTTGAACTGGGATGGATGACATCATTAGAAACTGTTTATAAGTTAGCCCAGTTATAACACAGACATACATGCATCTGTCATCTTAAATGGGGTGGATGACATCACCACAATCTACGCCCTTGAGGTGTCCCTACAACAATTAATTTCTGTATGTAAACCGCTTTGGGAACTTTGGTTGAAAAGCGGTATATAAATATTTGTCTTATTCGTATTCGTACAACTGTTCCAGATTTGGTTCTATTCAATTCGGTGGCTTGCAAGTTAGCCCACTTGTGCCTCAAACATTCATGCGTCCACCATCTTGAATTGGGGTATATTACATCATTACAAACTACACCATTGAGGTGTTCCTATGTGTCACTCACTACAGCTGTAGCAAATTTGATTCAAATCGATTAGGCGGTTCACAAGTTAGCCCTCTTGTGCCTCAAACATTAAAACATTTGCCATCTTGAATTGGGGGTGGATGTCCCGTGTGTCCCTACAACTGTACCCAATTTAATTCATATTGTTCCAGGCATTGTGAAGTTGATAGCAGGGACACACACACACACACACACACACACACACAGACAGAATGCCAGGTGATCTCATAAGCTTACTTTCCAGGTGATCTCATAAGCTTATATCTGTCCTTTTAGTTGGCTAAAAAGACAGATATAATATGGCTACCAGTCTTTTCAGCCTTCCACAACTAATAGCAGTTTTGAGGGGTAGGGATTTAAGTTGTTGAAGTGGCATATGGAGAAAAGGTCAAACGTCCATCATTGTAACATCCTAATCCATCCTCAGATTCAGTGCCGGGTTCATGAAGGCGCTTGGTCAAGTGCCTAAGGGCCCCCTTGGTGGTGTGGCGGGGAAGCCATGCTGGTGGCTGCTTTCTTTCCCCACCATACTGCAGTGTCCCACTATGGCATCACTGGATACAACAGCATTGCTTTATAGATTATGAAAAATGATAGTCACCAGTATAGATGCTAAAATAGTTCTCTGAGTTGTTGCCACCACTTCCATGAAGTAAGCCCCTACAAGGATTTTTGGTAGGCTTGCCTTGGTCGTAGCAATTTTGGTAGGCTTGCCTTGGTTGTAGCAAAAAAGGCTTGGCATTTTTCTTCCTGGCCACACAGATAGCACTTTTTTTTCCCATCAGGGGCTCAGGGATTGGTCCTGGGCCCTTGGCCAATGTCCAAGTTAGCCAACTCTTTATACCAGCCCTTTGATCTGGGATTCCCATGTTGTGCAGTCTAGCTCATATGTCTCTTTCTCCATTTTGTGTTTGTATTCCTGGATGTTTAACAATTTGGATGCCTACCTAATGCAGATGCATGTGCTCCAAAGACCATATATACAAATAGCAAATGGGCCTAGAACATCCAGCCGGTAGCCATAGTTTCCATCTTATTGTTGCAGACAGACTAACCTCTCATGCTAAATTTTCTCCTGCAATTTTATACACCGGTTGGAAGAGAAAGCAGCTTCTTTCTCGTGTATGACCTGCCAACCTGTTGTCATCTTTGTTTCAAATACAACAGATTTAGGGGATTCATTGACACCTCACTGATCTGCTTTTAAAGTAATGTCACTTTAATATGTGATATGTACCTGCCATTCCCAAGGTGTGTAGCTATTAAAGACTGCATCACTTTTTGACGCTCTTTGCCTCAGTGAGGTTCCTTGACAAGAAAGTGCTGTAGTTTAAATAAGTGTGGTGGCTGAGGCAGCAATCCTGACCATGTTTCCTGGGAAGTAAATACCACTTTGGATTTTGTTGGGATTTTGAGTAAATGTGCTCAGGTTGAGCTGCATGACTATGAGCCCTGAACCAGGAAGTCAGGTTCAAATCTCTGCTCAGCCATGCACTCACTAGATGGCCTTAGGCAAGCCATAATTTTTCTCAGCCTTGGACCCTGCCTCCCTGATTCTTCAGTTTGATGATGATGATGATGACATTGCTGTTGATGGTGATGGTGATGATGATGATGATGATGATGAATAATGATCTATCTTACAGGTTCTTGTAAGTGTTACTGGAAAAAATGTTTGTGAAGCATTCTGAAAATTTAAAAAGCAATGCTATTATATAGACTATACACACACAGTTACTTGCCTGGAAGTAAGGCCCATTGAACACAGTGGGGCTTACTTCTGAGAAGGCATTCATCAGGTACAGTAATTGATTAAAGTCATTTTTATCAACTACAAAGGTTCCCCAGTTAATCAGCTAACACATTTGAAATATGAATTATTTCTAACATATGTACTTACAAAAAGCAGTAGATGGTAGATTACCCACCAATTATTGCTTTATTCATATGCAAATGTATGCATGTATGACAAAACATCCATCCATACATTTGAGGACCTTATGGCAGCAGTAATATCTGTTCTCCAAACCTACCCTGACATTGAGTGGCTAGGCTTCCAGTCAGAGATGCCATATGGAGCTATATATGGACTGTGTCATCTCCCCATAGGTTCCCGCAGCATGCTAGTGCGTTTTAATGTGCATTTTCCTAGTTAGTAATAAGAGATGGTGGCCAACATGATGTGCAGTAGTGCCTTGGTTTAAGAAGGGCAGTGGGTCTACAGGCAGCCCCTAGTGTTGCTGCAGTGACGGCCCATTGCACAGCCGAGAGGGTGCAGAGGGGGAAGTGTTTTTTGCTCCTCTTCCATTCCTCCAAAAAACCCTTTCCATTGCACAACCCTCAATAACATATTTATGCTTTTGAAGGGAGGGGAGGAGAGCAAAAATCATTTGGCTGTGCAACGGACCATTACCACAGGGCCGCTAGAGGCTCCCTGTGGACTTGTAGCCCTTCTTAAGTCAATGTATTGTTGCACATCATGTCAGCCAGTGTAATCATTTAGATCAGCTGCTATCCAGTCATGTCATAGCAAGGCCCCCCCTCAAGTCAAGAAAGAGATGTCTAAGCACTGCTTCACACATGCATGCACATCACGTCATTCCTCTACACTTGACAAATATGTGAACTGACTCAACTAAAAAAGCCTGAAGTGTCTGAGGTGATGTGAAGGTGAAATGATTACTCCATCCAACTCATTACATCTGTGATTGCCTGATACATAAATGTAAGTCATCACTTGATGTTGCAGCCATCAATAGCAATGCATGTTTGGACAGGCCTTAACTCTCTTCCAGGGTTTAGACACTGGAGAGGCATTCTGCTTGCAGTTTTCACTGCTGCTCTAAGCTTAGGGGGAACTTAAATTCAAAGAAGAGGAAGGGAGCTGGGTTATACCTATCCAATGAATGCCTTAAGTGCCAAAGCGCCAAGCACTGATGGGGTGGGTGAATCTTGGTTGATCCATGGATTCTCAGCACAATCAACACAAGGCATTTGTACTCAAAGACATATACACCCTTCAGGATATACTATATGTCTGCACTTAATTTCTCTGAAATGTCTCATGTGTTTAGTTTCCCAGCCCCTTCCATCCCTTGGCCTGTCTCCCTTCAAAGTTGCCTCCTCATTCTTCCCTTCCTTCTTCTTCTTCTTCTCATGCCCCTTTAGCATCCAAGTAGTTCAGAATTTTTAAAATCTATTATATTTCTGTTTCCCTTCCTCCAAGAAACTCATGATGATACATTGAAATGATGTATCATATGGATATTGCCCATGGTACTCACACAACAACCTAAGGAGGTAGGTTAAGCTGAGAGCTAGTGACATGGCCAAAGTCACCCAATGAGTTTCATGGCTGAGAAGGTATTTGAACCCAGGTCTCCCTGATGCCAATCCAGTACTCTGTCACACTGACTGTCCAGAACTTGAGATCCTTCTTCCTGCTTTGCCCTCTAGGACACTACAGAAGCGAAACTAAGCACTGCCGAACATTTCACCACCACCGCCACATTCTTTAGGAAACATAGGAAACTGCCATATACTGAGTCAGACCATTGGTCCATCTAGCTCAGTAACGTCTTCACAGACTGGCAGTGGCTTCTCCAGGGTTGTAGGCATGGCAGGAATCTCTCTCAGCCCTATCTTGAAGCCAGGGAGGGAACTTGAAACCTTCTGCTCTTCCCAGAGCGGCTCCATCCCCTGAGGGGAATATCTTACAGTGCTCACACATCAGGTCTCCCTTTAACACATTCCAATATAGATTCTGGGGATGGAATTGGTGAGAAGTTGAATATGCCTTTCTTTATCCTTACACACTTTTTAGAATGCGTAACTGGAATGCTTTTCTCTTGATAAAGCAATTGGTGTTTCTCCAGCAATTTCTTTCCTTTCCTCTCTAAGCAAGCACATTTATCTTCATCAACAGGATTCCTTAGTTTGGGTTTTCTTGGAATACAATTTCTACTAGGAATATTTTTCAGTTCTGGGTTCAAAGCAGTTCTGGGTTCAAAGCTAACAAAGTACTGTGGTGCTGTGACACTCCAGCACATACTTTTAACTCACTGCCAGATGTAGCCAAGCACAACATAGACTTTCGAACAAGGTTCTTTTGGAAGTGTCTTGCAGGTTGTTTCTATCTTGTTGGCTTTCATCAAATATTGCTGCTGTTGGAAGGAAGGAAGAAAAAAAGAAGAACGAGAAAATCATTCACATGGATACAATCAGGTTATACTAAAGCCCTATTCACAAGTTATGTTTAACACACATATAATCTGTGTACTCATGTGTACTCATGTACACACATATAGTTATTCCCTCGTTAAGTTCAACAGACTTACAGTAGTACATTTCCTACCTGTACCATGTATTTGAGGGACATGTATCCTTCAGTGAACGCAGGTGCAGTCATTGATATAACAACATGAACATGTGTACACACAACTGTAGGCATGCTCAACATAACATTAGGACAGGATTTTAATTAGAGTTATTTCTGATTTCTACTGGGGGGTTTTCTGCTAGGAAAATAAAATAGATGGAATTACTGTTTCAAATCTTGGCATACAATTGTCATCCATACAGGTTACTGGGTTGTCCTCTTTCTGAGGTCCTGCTCCTGTATATTTAACAGCCTGACATGCAGATATTAAGCTGCAGGTTTTGCCGGTGGAGAAAGAAGTGATGATCAGAGTGTTGTCTGCTTTTCACCTTTTCTGTTGACCAAGCTGCTGTAAAAGGCAAAGCAGCTGAGCCAGGAAAAAAGTGATAATTTTATGCACTAACCAGAAGGTTAGTCTTAATTTGACTCAATAGTACATTTCCTTTTCCATTTTATGTCAATATTGGTCTTTGCAAAATATGTATTGCCTGTACTTTTTCTGCCTTTTTTGTCATTCTCTCTTAATTTAATAAAAAAAATTCCAAGTTTCCCTCAAAATGGTTTCTTAATTATTAATTGCTAGCAGTTATAGCCCCTGCACTTCTCTTGTAACAGAAGCAAAAAGAAAAAAAGGGGGGAAAGGGTCCCAGCTCCGAGTTATATTTTGCCAGGCTGGGGGGAGGGGGAGAATGAGGGAAGGCGATGAAATAAAGGCAAAGGCTAACAAGGGATGAAATCGGTGACCAATGCGGTTGCATGTACTTCATTTTATGAATAAGGTAGATGTATGACAAAATGGAAGCTAGAAAGGAGGAGACATGCAAATTCACATCTCTGAAAAATATAAGCTTGTTTACACAATCAAGGTTCAAAGGTTGTCATCTTTGTTGTGGACCTGCCTATGCAAGAGAGAAATTTCAAAGTGTTTCAGCCACACATCTTCACTGAGGTCATTCATATTCCCACTCCCCCCCATGGAACTGAGAACTCCACCATCAACTAGAGATTGTAGCCCTTCTAATATTTACACAGTCAATTATCCTGGGATGAAGGAGAAGCATGTCAACAACTTCTGAACTTCCCAGGGAATGACAAATCTTTCCGTTCATTCTTGCTACATGTAAATCAATCACAGGTTGGACTTCAGGGATTGTTATCCCATGATAAGCTATTGTCTAAGCAAGTTTCATTGGTTGGGTTCGGAGTTTCTATTCATAAACAGTCCCTGAAAAGGTATATATGGCATGCCCTGTTACATAATCAGGGTTACCATTTGGGATGCAATAAGGGCATATATGTCATGTCTAGAGCAGAATAACCAGCAAGGAACAGACTATCTAAAGCACCATCAACAAATCATGTACCATGTATAAGATGCATAAGAATTAAAAAAGAAAACACCCCATAGTATAACAAAAGATAAAAGTTGAAGAGGATACAGGACAATGAAGTCTGTGGCCTGGTGTTTCATAGAAAAGCAGGCTGCCTTTTCCCTCCCTTAGTTGAACAGGTATGCATCCATCACCTCCACTACATACCTCAAGTAATAAGGTATCCAAGAGTATGTATGCCTTCCTGTGTGCACTCTCACCCCCCACCCCCCACCCTCTGCCACACACAGTGTCTGAGGGGGAATAATTGTGTTCTGGTGTGTTGCTGTAAACAGGGAATGAAAAGGCTGCCTTGTGTACACTTTTGGTAGAAAAGCAGTATAGAAATGCCATAAAGACACTAAAAACAAAATTTTGAGAAGGTATTTCTAAGAATGATGGGCTGCCCTTGTGCCCTCCTCTCACATCTGCTTCAGTATCTCAGAAATACATTGATATTATGCTTTGGGTAAAATGTACATTAATTTACATCTAACCAGTTAATTTATTGGTTTAAATAAAGTGATTAATCAGCCGCAATTCTTTAATTGGTTAAAGTCCTGGTTTTAACATATTTCCCACCAGTATAAATAGAGATTCTGATAGCATTAACAAATCACACTGGCCTAGTTTAATAAAATCACAATGCAAACATAGCCCATGCAAAGAAGGAAACGTCACATCATTAGAATTGTCATTATATAACGTTTCTTCCTTGATTTGTGCAGTGATTTCTGCATCCTTGCCATCAGGCTTCATTTGAGGAATCATCAGACTTCTTAACTAAAGACAGAAAGCTAGTTCTGCCCTTCCCAGAGGAGGCAATTCACCTTGAGAAACTCTTGTCAATATGAGGCACTGCTAGTGGCTTCTCTCTTAGTCCCTTTCTATTTTTCCTCTCATCTGATGAATACGGTACTTTGAGGTCAAATATCTGTGCAGCCTTTTCCTCACGCCTTGTACTATACTGCATGGATCACAACTCCAATTTGGAATTTATTCCCCCTTCCCCTCTTCACAAAGAGTTCAATTCCAGTACAATGGCTAAAAGATGATGGAGGGGGGGACCCCCCAACTTATATGTTCATTTTCCCCACTCTTATTTAATTTTTCATCTGCTCCCTTCCACAGAATCATACAGTTCTTCATACATCATACAGACTTCTAGTCCTATAGCCTGCTCAGTTCAGGAATTTAGGAACATAGGAAGCTGCTGTATACTGAGTCAGACCATTGGTCTATCTAGCTCAGTATTGTCTTCACAGACTGGCAGTGGCTTCTCCAAGGTTGCAGGCAGGAATCTCTCTCAGCCCTATTATGGAGAAGGCAGAGAGGGAATTTGAAACCTGCTCTTCCCAGAGTGGCTCCATCCCCTGAGGGGAATATCTTACAGTGCTCACATGTGGTCTCCCATTCAAATGCAACCAGGGTGAATCCTGCTTAGCTAATGGGGCAAGTCATGCTTGCTACCACAAGACCAACGCTCCTCTCTAAATTTGATCTGGCAATTTCCTTTCCTTCCACATAACCCTGGTCACTCTCACGAAGGTTCCTCCTGATCAAAACTTTAGATTTTGTCTGAGCGTTTCATACATTCAGCTAGAATTATGCTTACATACATATAATAAACATGCAGGAAAGCCTGCATTGGGTTGGGGAGGTGAAATATAAAGAGGGAGAGAAGGGTAGAAGAACACCCACATAATGCTCAGTAAAGTCTTCTTTCTGTGCTCAGCATATTCCCACAAACTGTATATCCATATTTCTTTGTAGTTCTCTTCCATCGCTTGATTTTTATATACTACTCCTTCCATGGCAGCTAGGTCCACTAACATCCAGTTAATCATTTCTGTCTGATGTATTCACTGTACTAGGGCATGAAAAGGAAAATATTAAAGCTAGTTTTCCCTTCTGTCAGTAAGCAATAGCTTGTTAATTAAATTGCAGATTATTCACTATCTTCAATACCTCCAGAAAAAGCACCTGCAGTAAGGTTTTGGTGATGTGCAAATTCATTTAAATATAATTGGTTGACAGCCTAGTATTTAGAGGACATGCTGGATAGAAGGGAGCTGAATTGATTAGCAATATAGTTAGCAGCTTGATACTTGAATAATGGGGAAGGGGAAAAGAGATGCAATGAGATATCTGTTATATAGTAAGATCGGCTTTTCAGTACTCTGTTGCAAAATATTTGGCAGAAACTTACCTAGGAATCAAAGGACATTTCAATCTGGGATTACAAATTCTCTCTCTCTCTCTCTCTCTCTGATTGCCTGTGTGTGTTCATGAAGGGGGAAGCTCACACAGCACATTCCCACAATGCACTCTGCCCACTCCCTTTCCTGAGCACTGCATTCATTCATTTTTTTAAAAAACCCAAACATTTTTTTAAGGCAAGATGAGCAAAATCTCCAGCAGATGGGACTAAAGATGGACAGCTGCAGTGCACATTACAAGCCACATGGAAGGATGTACACCGAATCCTTTCCAGTCAGTGGCGCTGGAACATTCCCCCGCTACCATGACAAATGGGGGAAAAATACAATTACCTGAATCAATTATGATTCCCCTCAACCTTTAAAAAAATCTTTTCAACTCGTCTGGAAAATGAGGGGATGGCATTAGCTCTGGGGAACATAAGCTTTGCTTCGTGATTAATTACCTCCAAGGGGCATGTCAGCATCCATTTGAGGCTAAGGGGAAAGAGTTCTGGTTAAGGACATCTGAGTGAAGAAATGCATAAATCTCAGCACAGCACAAACACATATTCAAAAGATATACATAGACAAGATTACAAAGTGGACCTGGAAGTATATGGAGGCTGTCCTAACCTGTCCTGTCCTGGAAGGGAGACTTTTGAGGAGGGTCTAGTGCATACAGGCAAAACACACCTGACAGAGGAGAGCTGGTCTTGTGGTAGCAAGCATGACTTGTCCCCTTAGCTATTATTTATTATTTATTTTATTACTTTTATAAACCAACCCATCCAAAGGCTCTGGGCGGTGTACAACAACTCTGGGCGCTGCAGGGTCTGCCCTGCTTGCATATGAATAGGAGACTTGATGTGTGAGCACTGCAAGATATTCCCCTTAATGGATGGAGCCTCTCTGGGAAGAGCATCTAGGTTCCAATTTCCCTCCTGGCAGCATCTCCACGATAGGGCTGAGAGTGCCTGCAAACTTGGAGAAGCCACTGCCAGTCTGGGAAGACAATACTGAGCTAGATATACCAATGGTCTGACTCGGTATATGGCAGCTTCCTATGTTCCAATGTAAAGGAGCATGAAAGATACACTCTTGTAAAGCTGCACATGAAATTGGGGGGAGGGAAGAGGACCCTGTTTGGTATCTGAAATAAAAAGGCCACCTCATATGTTTGGTGGGATTCTGAGTTGTAGAGTAAGCAACCAACCTTCTTGCAAGGAGATTTTTTATGTGGGAAAAACACTCAAAAATGGTGTCCTCTACCTGCTGTCTGTGCAGTCTACTCTACTGTGACAGGACACAACCATCCAGGGGCGTAACGAGGCTGGAGTGGGCCCAGAGACAAAATTTTAAAATGGGCCCCTTGCTGATACACACACACTTCACAATATATAGTCATGTAACTTGCCTCTGGGGGGGGCGGCCTTGAGGCGTGGGGGCCCCCAGGCAGCCGCCTCCCCTTGCCTCATAGTAGTTATGCCCCTGCAACCGTCCTAATTTTGCTCCAGCTGTAGACCAGACATGGATGAGTTCTGTTTTGACCCCGCTGCAAACTGAGCAAAGAGACACCTTTTAAAGAGGCGATTCTCTTATATTTAGCAGGGGGAGAGCAACAGGCCCTATCCAACCCCAGCATAGCAACTCTCCAGTGGCTGTTGCTGGTATCTGCCTTAGCTTTCTTTTTAGATTGTGAGCCCTTTGGGGATAGGGATCCATCTTTATTTATTTATTTTTATTTCTCTATGTAAACCGCTTTGAGAGCTTTGGTTGAAGAGCGGTATATAAATATTAGTTGTGGTAATAGTAGACATCTCCCCCACTGCAGCAGTCTTTTTAAATTAGCTTCACCTTGGTGGCTAATTTTAATCATAATAATAACTAGCAAGTTAGCCTCTCATATTTTCTTTCCATCCTCATTCTGCCAAATGAATGTGGAGATTCAGCCTGAGTTAAAATCTAGCGAAACTGGCTCACCCAGGCCTAATTAGATCATTCCTTGTGTACCCATCAGCATCTGCTCCCTGCTTTCTGAAATTGCCCCACTTGTGTTCCCTAATTGGAACGATAGCCTGATAAATGGCCTCTGAATTGGTGACCACATCCGTAGAATAGATAGCATAGTGTCACCATAGCCTTCTTGATGTTTTATTCGCCGTTTTGTGCAGTGCACACCTGGGCATTGTAATGCTTGCCTTGTGCTGGTGAAGAATTCCCAAGCTCAGCAACAGCCCCAGTGGGAGAGCCTGTGCTGCTTAGTGTTGACATGGTTTCCTGGTGCTCTCCAGATTATTTGATCAGCACATCAAAGAAATCTTTGTGCTCTATGCTGAAAAGAACAAGCAGAGAGACAGGCAAAGCTGTTGCATGCTGGAGGAAGGCAGCGCTGCTTTTCTCTTCTTATATGTTAGAAATTACTATTTTTTCAGATTTAGCAAAGCTACAGGAGTGAGAAGAAAACTGCTTTTGTTGAAACGTCCCTTTTTAACACAACAATTAAAGCTACAGGATTGAACCCTTGGCTTCTGGAGCCATCAAATAATACCATATTAGGACATTAGGGCAGGAAATTTAGGACCAACAAAAGGAAGTACCTTTTCACACAGCACATAATTAATCTATTGAATTCTCTGCCATGGGATGTGGTGATGGCCACTAGCTTGGATGGCTTTAAAAGGGGCTTGGGCAAATTCATGGAGGACAGGTCTACCAGTGGCTACTAGTTTAATGGTTATAGGTGAGATGCCTCTCAATACCAGTTGCAGGGGCTCAACAGCAGGAGAGAGGGCATGCCCTCACCTCTTGCCCATGGGCTTCTCAGAGGCACCTGGTTGGCCACTGCGGGAAACAGGATCCTTGGGCCTGATCCAGGAGGGCTGTTCTTATTAGGGATGTGCACAAAACAGATTTCACATTTTGTTTCATGCTTGAAATGAAATGCAAAATGGTCAAAACGTTTTGTTGAAACGACGGTCGAACTGGTCGTTTTGACAAAACAACTCAAAATGTCTCAAGTTTGTTTCAAAATGTTTCAAAACAATTCTAAATGTCTAGAAACCAAGAAGCAAAATTAAACTAATTCCTAACATACATTGTTATTTTTCAAAGCCACCTGAATGTAAGTCAATGGATTTTCATGTTTATGTTCCATTTTTTGAATTCATTTTTGGGGGGCCCAACCAGATAAGTTGAGGGAAGATCTGTGAACACACAGAACAAACAACAACAACAAAAAGAAAAAGAAAAAGAAAAAAGATAAATGAAGCTGTTGGGCTCCCAGTTCAGTTTGGAACCATATACCTAGCGTGGTGTAGTGGCTAGAGTGCTGGACTAGGACCGGGAGACCCAAGTTCAAATCCTCATTCAGCCATGATACTTGCTGGGTGACTGTGGGCCAGTCACTTCTCTCTCAGCCTAACCTAATTCACAGAGTTGTTGTGAGGAGAAACCTAAGTATGTAGTACTTCTTGGGGGAGTACTCCTTGGGCTCCTTGGAGGAAGAGTGGGATAGAAAATGTAAAATAAAATAAAAAGTTTAACTCTTTTTGCACTCTTTTCCCAATAAAAATTACCCCCTGATGTTGCTATTTGTCCCATGGAGCACCAAGAAGTTCAGGTGTATCTGTGTCAATTTTAATTGAGAAAATAGTACAGAGAGAAAGAGTTAAGCAACTCTCCATCAATGCTGTGGTGCTGAATGGCTTCCACCCTGTCCCCAGAAACTGCAATTAAACTGATAGAAAATAATAGGCAATCCAATCATGGATCTTCCAGTGGAGCTATGCCCAGGGGGAAAAAAGTCACACAGAAACACGGGGGAGGGAGAGGTATACATCTCCTAAAAAATATGCAAACAAAATGAGCAAACATTTCAGCACCCCTCCCCAAGCACTTCTGAGGGCAGCTAGTTCTTACTCTCCTGTTTGAGTGAATTGTCACTTGCATTTTCATTCAGAAGAGTGTGCCTCTGCTGCTGAAGCTTTAGGAAAACTGGCTGAGATGGTATTCATTTTAAGTCAGATAGATGTATTGCTACAGAATACTGGAAGAAGAAAGTAAAATGTATACTGAAGCCAGTGAAGGATTACCCTAACGAATCACAACTCATTTCTGCTTGATTTGTTTTCAGGAAAGAAGGCAGTAAAGCAGATTGACAAGGCAATTGCACTCAAGCACTTTTTAAAAAGGAGAAAAATAATCTTCCCATTACATTTTTGCTTGCCAGCATGCATGCCAATGTCCAGCTGTTCCAAGCTGAAGTTCATACTACATATGGGTTGCAATCTTCTTCAGAGAGAAAGCCATCTTTAATGCAGTGATGAAAGGAAACAGATGTTCACTCCTTTACACACTAATCTTTCTGGATGCTCCAGAAACATAACTACTTTTCCTTCTCTCTATCTCTGTGTCTCACGGGAGTTAAAGTGGATGAGAATCTTATGTAGAATGATGAACACACATTTTTTGTGCATGTACACACACACAAATGCACACATGCATGCGCACACGTGCACATGCACTCACCCCAATGGTCTTAGGACTGGACAGGCATCTTGCCTAGTTTCCTAGAAAATTGAATGCACATTGGGAGAAGTCAGACAATACAAGAGATGCTAAATCTCAGGTAGCATAACTTCCAAGCATGGAGTTTGTGTGGGTGATAGCAGCCCAACTCCAGACATCTGTGGTTGAAGTGAATTATCTAGATGCATTTCAGTAAAACTTTTGATAGGTCTGAATATGGACACAAAAGTTGGGATTGAGTCTGATCTGACATAATCCAACTCCCAAAATGTTGGTTCGGGGTCCTTTGGACCCTTCTTAGTTTTGGGGTCAGGAATGGATTGGGATTGGAGTTGGGATTGGGATTGGATCAGGGTCAGTGTTGGACCAACCTTAAACTATTTTTTTCAAAATAATCATAGAATACAGATATTCACTGTGAACCCAGAAGAAAAATTATATCCGCCAGAGAGTCGCAGAGGAAGTGAGGTAACATCAGAGAATCTAAGGGGAAGTTACCTCACACCAGAGAATCACAGGAGAAATCTGGAAATCAGCTGCTTGTGAGTGAATGAAAAACTTTTTAATATATATATATATATATATATATATATATATATGCATGGGCGGACAGGCAGGTGGGCAGTCAGAGGGCAGAAGATGGGCCCCCCTCCCCAACTGCAATAATTAAAACAACTGGACTCTCTCAGAACCCCTCCAATTATGGTAAAATTGGAAAATGTCAGATTTTATTGATCCGATTTTGCACAGTCTTGATTGGCCTGGTTGGCAACCTTGGCAGGAAGACAGAGAGAGTCGGACCCTGCTGATTCTTCTGGACCTCTTAGTAGTTTTCAGTACCATTGACTAAAGTATCCTCCTGGATCACCTGGCAGGGACAGGAGTTGAAGGCATTGGACTCCAGTGTTTCCATTCTTATTTATTTGGCAATCTGAGTTCAGAGAGCATTATAGGGCCCCACTAGGTTCTATTTTGTCTGCCACACTAGATGCAGCAGTGTGTTAGGCGCCAGAGGGGAAGGGACCGAGAGAGATCTCCCTCCCCCATCCTAAGTGTTGCTGCTAGAGAAGCAGGCCAGTTATATAGCTTGGAGGGAGGGATTTTAATCTCACCTAATGAAAAAATTGGGAGGCTGTAATGCTTGCCTCACAATTTCAGGTAAGCATTATGCATAGTGACACCATCAAATTCATATCTGGTCAGTTTGTTATATAAATCTTTGCTGCTGCTTCTTCCTATTTGTATAAAGAACCCTGATCCCATTGTGCTGGATTTTATTTTATTTTATTTTATCATTTTTGTAATTGAAGCTAGATTAACTGCTCTTTTGCATCATCTGTATGGCTGGCTTGACTAAGGAGGCAAAATTAAAACTGCAACAAAAATAAAACCCAGAAGCCCCAGATAAACTGGAAACAAAAACAAAACTTCTCTTAAGTTTTTTTTTTTTTTTTTTAATCATTAAAACTTTCTACTGAACCTTGAGAGATTCTGTTTCTGCTTTTGGATTAAGCAGAGACAAACCCCAGTGCTGTGCTGTCACTAGGGGTGTGCACAAACTGGTTCGGGGTGAACCGGTTCACCTTGAACCAGGCTGGCTCAGCGGTTGGATCACAGATGGAACCAGAGGTGGTTTGGTCTGTGATGGAACTGAACTGAGCCCAGGCTGTGGTGGACTGGGTCAAACTGGTTCAGCTGTTCAAGGAGGCTATGCTTGTAAAGGGGAATCAGGCGAGGAATTGGGGGAATTCCTCGCGTGGGGGAATCCTTAAAAAGGCTTCTAAAGAGACTTACCTGTCTAGTGGCAGCCATACTGCCACTCCTAGAAGGCCCCTGACACTCCCCAGCTGCTGGCAGTCCCCAGCAACCCGCCTCTGTGGAGAGGCTCTAACATTGACTGGCCTCCGTCTATGCATGGAAGCCATTCGTGTGGGGTGTGACATAGCCCTCAAACTGAGTTGAACCAGAGTTTTACTGGGTTCAGCCTGGTTCAACCAATCAAACTGAAATGGCAGCCGGTCCAACTGGACCAGCAGTTCAGTTCAAATTTGGCTCAAATTCAAACCAAACCACAAGAAACGGTTCTGCACACACCCCGATTTGTCACATGCTCAAGATGTTGCTTATTTTAACCCTTTAGTAGCATAGTGAAAATGTTCAGTCTGTTGGCACATGCTCAAATGTTGCTTAATTTAATTACTTTCAGATTCTGGGGCCAAGAACCTCCTTGCTAGAGGCTGGTACCTAGTGAGTGCTCAGCTGATATAGTTGATATAGCCAGTGCTCAGGCCTCAGAGTCCTCTTCTGCATGCAGAAAGGGTGTATAGCATCCACTCCTGCAGTTGGCAGTAGGGGTGTGCAAAAACCCGATTTGCCTGGTTCAGTTCAGGTCTGGACTGGACTCGAGTCCTGACCAAGCTCAGGCATGTTCAGTTTTTCACACCCTCGAACATGCTCCGACTCCTCTTGAGTTCGAACCGGCTCGAGAGTCCTAAATGTAAGAAGAAGAAGAAACTGAACCAAACAGGGCCCTGTTTGGCTCGAGGGCGAGCAATTGAACAGGCCTGGTTCAATGGCGAACTGGCTCAACCTTGAGCTGATTCGCACATCCCTAGTTGGTAGGCAGTATGAGTAGGCTTGTCACTTAAAGGCTTCAGAATAAGGAACAGATTTTAGGACGTTAATAAAAGGACATATTACATCCATCAGAACATTAACAGTACTTTATTAGAAGATCGTGTAATGTATTAAATATATTTATTTAATATATTTATATACTGACTTTCTAAGCAAGTTGCCAGCGTGGTGTAGTGGTCAGAGTGCTGGACTAGGACTGGGGAGACCCGAGTTCAAATCCCCATTCAGCCATGATACTAGCTGGGTGACTCTGGGCCAGTCACTTCTCTCTCAGTCTAACCTACTTCACAGGGTTGTTGTGAGGAAAAACTCAAGTATGTAGTACAGCACTCTGGGCTCCTTGGAGGAAGAGCGGGATATAAATGTAAACATAAATAAATAAATAAATAAATTCATGGGTAGCATCCAGACTAACTTAGTCATAACTAAGTCCCACTGAAATTAATGGGACTTAAGTTAATCATGATGACTAAATTGATTTTAGCAGTGCTTCTTATGAGTAACTTAGTCTGTTACTCTTATGTATGTATGTATGTATGTTTGTATTTATTTATTATGTTTTTTATTATGCTACCTCATTATAAATAACAATAACCATTTTGAAATACAGCATTGAAAGGAAACAGCAGAGCTGATTCAAAGCTAGCCTGCAATGTGAAGCCACCCTCCTGTCGTGTGTGCTGTATACTGCAGTCAGTGGTCCTTGGGCAAGGTTGTTATTATGTTCTTATCACCAGCTTGGATGGCTTTAAAAGGGGCTTAGACAGGACTGGTCTATCAGTGGCTGCTGGTCTTGAAGGCTATAGCCTACCTCTAGGCTCAGAGGCAGAATGCCTCTGAATCCCAGTGGCAGGGGAGCAAAAGCAGGAGAGAGGGCATACCTTCATTTCTTTCCTGTGGGCTTCCCAGAGGCATCTGGTGATCCACTGTGGGAAGCAGGATTCTGGACTAGATAAGCCTTGGGCCTGATCCAGCAGGGCTGTTCTTATCATTGCTCCAAGGCCCAAAAAAGGAACAAACTAGTCAAGTCAAGTTTATTTACGGTCAAAGACCAGAATTCAAAACATATGTACAAATAAGAATCAACAGTGCTTACAGTAGTTTGGTATAACGTCTCAGCATAACAAATAAACCCCAAGTTACACGAACTGGTCTACTATCTGATGCTTAACTTTCCTAGCCAACACACAGAACTTTGCGACATTAGTCGTTGTCTCCTTCGTCTGATCAGAAAGCATGTAATTAACATAAAATATGCCTGTATGCCCTGGATAATCGACCAATAGCAGAGCAATAAAATATTGATGAAAGTCCCTGTAAAGGGAACAGTAAAGTAAAAAGTGAAAAATCAATTCTCAATCTCCAGAGTCACACAGGCACAGTCTCTGTTCTATAGGAATCTTTCTGAACCTACTCTCCAAATCAGCCTAAGGTAATACATGAAATCAGGCCAACATGAACATCCTGCAATATTTAGCAATTGTAAGTTTATCTAAATAACTTGCAGGTTTGTTATTATAGGGCTATAGTCCCCCCCAAACTTCCTTGGGGATTAAAGACTGATCAATTTGTGCCTCCATATCATATTATCTGTTGTTTTAGTGCCAATCTCGCACGGATGAATCCCACCTTCAGCAGGACATCTAAGGTAAAGCCATAAAGGCTTAGTTTACAAAAAATTGACAATTTCCAACAGGAGTTAAAACTATCCATAAAGGTAAGATGACAGAGGTGTATCTAGGGGAAATAGCGCCTAGGGCAAGCACTGAAATTGCGCCCTTGTCCAAACAGGAATGATGGGACTTGTAGTCAACAATATCTGGAAATCCCTGTTAAAAGGAACACTGTACCATCTAGGCATGGTTGTTGATCAAAACCTGAAAACATGAGCCATCTCTGTAAAAGACTTAGAACAACAGTCAGGAGTTATGTGAGGATTCCAAGTGTCATTTTCTCTGTCTCATGCTTTTTAAAAAACATGACTTTGTCCTAGACTAGAGGATCACCTGCCCAAATAGCCACTAGCAAAATAGGGGAAGAAGGTGGTGGTGGGGTGTGTGTGTGTGTCTATAAACCAGTGAATGATTCCTGCCAGCCTTTGTCTTATGATGACCGTAGGCTCATGATGGGGTATATGTGCATTCACCACACTAGTGCTTACTTTGACACCAAGAGGGAGGAGAATACATTAGTTTGCCACACTAGACAGAGGAATTTTCAACAGGAGCAGACAGCCAAGTTCTGCCAGGGCCAAAACAAGCCCCTGCCCAACTAAGAAATCATTGTAATTTGCCCCTTCCCATCACAAGCAGTGTGCTGTTCTTTTATTATTGATTCTAAATCTCAGATATCCCAGTCATGGATGGAAAATTCAAGGTCAGTTTACAAGAGACACATTTTCTACATGGAAGTTTCTTCTGTGCAGGTGTTGTGCAGAAACCCATGTGTAGTGACTGCCGGGGGCATAGCAAGGTTGGAATGGGCCAAGATGAGATTTTAAAATGGGCCACCAGCCCCTCAATGTCCAGGGCCTCCACACACCCCAGGCCCCCAAGGATTTAAGTCTGATATTTCAAAATAAGTATGCTGCCCGGAAATACATTTCACTGAATACACACACGCACACGTCACAATATATAGTGATATACATTGAGTACTATATATTTGTGCTACTTTTAATGCCTAGAACACACCAGAAACACTAATTATTAAAATGGCCCCCTCGCTGCAGATTAGCAAAGGAGACTTTCAACCATGCAGGGTGAGCCTATGTTTGTTTTCTCAGAATTCTTGAACAAATTCAGTAAAGTTTGGTTCCAGGAGATTTTTCACACGAGGCTTTTAAAGCCCTTTAACACACATCTCCTCTGGAATGGAGGTTCTGCATTCACATGTTGGCCAGATGTACCCTGAAGTCCTGTGAGTTATTGGAGAGCAGTTCACACACAAGAAAAATAAAATAAAATAAAAGCACAACACATGCTTCACAGTTCTCACTCAGACCTTCTGGGTTGCAAAACAACTTGAACATAAGTGCATTTATACATGAATGAATGAATCTAATATTGTTTGTTCCAGAAGTTTTTGTAATTTTCTGCCATGAAACAAGCAACAGGCCTTTTTAGATAGTAAAAAGCCAGAAATTTAAAGCCAGAAATTTTTCAATCTGTTTTAAATTAAATATTCAGAGACTTCTCAGTCTCCCCCCCGCCATCAAAGCCCTATGGCAAGCAGATCCCTATATACCTGGGGTGGGGGGAGGGTAACCACAAAAAGGAATTCACAGTCTACCTTGCAAAAGCTGTGTTGGATGGGCTGGGCAGAGAGTCTGCTGCAGAGAACTCTTCCATCCTGCCTCCTTCCTGGCTTGCGGGGGAATGCCAAGTTCAGGCTTCAGGGAGGCCTACACGGAGGCCTCTCTGAAAGCCCCGCCCACCTGCCAATCAGCTGAGAGGCGGGGAGAGAAGAAGAGCTCTCTGCAGTTTGCAGGCTGCTCGGATCCTAGGCCAGAGCCGGAGGGCAAGGCAAGCAGGATGGCAAGTGGCTGAGGGGCCCTGGGGCAGGGCTGGTGGGCAATGGGGTGGGGGGTGGCAGGAACTGGTGTGGTGCCCCCTCCTCAGTGGCGTCTAGGGCATGTGCCCTGGCTGCCCCCCCAAGTTCCACCCTTGAATGCAGGTGATGTGCCTTTCTCTTGACAAGATGCATCCTTTCTTGCCTCGTTGCAGCACTGTCATGGTTAGGTGTGCAGTGGCTTGTGATATCCATGTTGAGATCTAAATTGGCAATTTTGCTGAGCCAAGGCAAAGGGATGTGTATTAGTTGCTAGGCAACAGCAAGGGACTTTCAGCTGCTGATTTGTTGGCTCCCTGACCCCTGGGCCAAATATCCCATTTACTTTTGGAGTTGGCCCTGGGCTGGCATATATTGATACAGATATGAACTATTCTCTATCAGAAGAAAAGAGAGAGAGAGAGAGAGAGAAACTATTTGCTAAATGTGCTTTCAAAATTCAGCCATCTGGTCTTGGCAAAATAAGGAAATTCTATAAAAGTAGTTCCATTTTTATTAAGGGGCATCCAAAACAGTCATATCTCTTGGAGCTGTTTATTTCTCTTAAGTTAAAACAATTAGTAGACTAAATGTTGGTCACTCTGGCCAGGAAACTGAATCCTTTTAAGAAAATAAATGTATGACCATCCAGTTAGCATAATGTTAATAAAATGTAATAATGGTGTCAGGATTACAGAAACTCTCTCTTCACTTTTAAAAGGAAACTGACCTTGAAGATTGAATGATATTCCTGAATCATTGCCAGAATATCAAGCTTGTTGCCTAGAGCTGTCTGAATCAGGCGCACCATTTGTCTGAAACATCACCTCTTTGCATTACTGCATTCATGGGCACAGCACTCCCATGGTGATGTGTTGTTCTAGGTGCAAACACTCAGCCCAATGTATCCCATTAAGAAGGCATCTTCTGTTGATTCTAATGATTCTTCTCAGTGCATGCACAATGAGCCTCAAGAGCAAACATGTTCTTGTCCTTACACTTGACCATCTTTAAGGGCTGTTAGAGATGGTCAAGGACAGGCATTCAACCACTGAGTTGTGTAGCTAATGCAGTGGTCCCTGCATTGCTATTTGATATTTCATTGTCATATCAAATGTAACATCTGCAGTGACAAGTGCTCTCTTTCAGGCTTTCCTTCTTCTCTCTTCTCCTGCAGAAAAACAGCCTGGAGGCTAAAGGTCTAATCTCATTGCTGATCCTGCATTTGGGAGGAGGCCTGCTATGTAGGGGGCCTCTTCATTCTCTTTCCCTGAAGTATCAGCAGGGATGGATTGCCCTGGGTGGAGGTCTGATACAGAGCTCTCATGATATAAAGGTGGTCTCCTTGGGTTCTTCTGCCAAAGTACAAGCAAGGCTGGAACGTCCTGGGAGGTGGCCTGATATGGAGACTGCCTTTTTTGGTTCTTTCCTGTCATGCTCTACAGAGAGCCACCCCCACGGCTTTTCTTCCTGCAAAGGAAATGGAGATGCCACCTCCTAGCTGTTCCCCCAGGGCCAAATCAGTCACTCAGTTTGACTCCACCTGGATCTAAGCCTCCAGCTGCTGCTTTGGCTCTTGGTGGAAAATAAGAGGGCTGGAGAATAACATTTGGCCTCGAACTTGGGCCTTCCAACTGTTGTTTGATTACAGCCCCCATAGTCCCCAGTAGTCACAGTAGCCAATAGTCAGGGTTGATGGGAACTGTAGCCAAACAGCAGCTGGAGGGCTGGAGTTGTGCAGCCCTGCCCTAAATCAAACTTCCTCTTCTGCATCACCATTCCATCCTCTTCCACACGGGGCAGATCTCTCTTCAGGGCCAAAATCCAGCCTCTTAGCCATACATGTTGGGGCAGACAAGCTCTGTATGAGCCTCCTGGCAAGGAACTGTCTATCTTGAGCTACATCTTGAACCTCTCAAACATCTCTTGGCCCTGAGTGGACTGGCCAAGAGAATCTTTTCTGTAGCTGAGTTTGACCCAAAGTCCTTTTTACCCAACTCTACCCAAAGAATATTCAAAGCAAGACAAATGTATTTTCTTTAAAATAAAACATTTTATTTTTTAAAACAATAAATATGCTAGTTTTATTGCTGTTCTATCTCTTCATCCTATTAAAACAAATATTTAATTTTTAAAAAATATATACACAGCATTTTATTGCTACTTATGTAAATAGTAGCACAGTTGTCTCTTTTAATTTGCCTTCCCCTTCTTCCTCATCAACGTCCAGCTCCTTTGGAGGAACCACGATCCCCATAGTGGCTTCCACCCTGGCCAGTCTGCTCCTTAGCAGCCTCAACTGTCCCCTCAGTGCCTTGAAGCTTTGTAAGTATTCCTGGCAGCTGTGGAGGTCTCTTTGGCCTTGAAGGAGAGAAAACAAACAGGGTGAAGGGGCCTGTCCTCCACCATGTCAGTCCCTGCACGGACTTCTAGTCCCCTTCCATGCCCAGCACAGACTCCTCCTCTCTGTCTTGAAACCCCTCCATGGCTATGTACCCCCACCCCCGGTGAACTTGCACCTCGTCAGGTTGATTTTTGCTCTTCCAGCTTCTCTGTCTTCAGGAGCCACCTGAAGGTCTCCTCTCTCTAAAACAACTCTTTCTCTTCCCTCTCGCTGACTCTTGGGTCTGGAACAGACACTCAGATGTGGCCCCTCGTCTCTCTCCTATCCCTCCAATGATACCTGAAAACCCACCTCCACTGCACAGCCTTTGGCGTAATGCCTCAGTAGAGGCAGCTCCATCGGCTTGAATTGAATTCCCCTTATGCTTTCCTCTCCCATTCCTCCTCTTCCTCACTTCTCTCTCCAAAGCCAAACTTTAGACTGTATGCTCCTGGTGGCAGGGAACTTTTGCCCATGTACATTGATGACACTATAAAGAGGATTTGCAATATGCACAATTGTATATCATCCTCCTTGGTTTCCTGTTTCATCTCAGCTTAAACTCAAAAGGGCAGATATTTGTTTTCCTTTTAGCATTCATATTCTGCTCTTCTTCAAGCAGCTCAGGGAGGTTTATACATGGTTATTTTTTCCTCACAATAACCCTAAGAGGTAAGTTAGGCTGTGGGACAAGTGACTGGCCCAAAGTCACCCAGAGAGTTTCATGACTGGATGAGAATTCAAACCTGGGTCTCCCTGGTCCTAAGGAGGTGCAGCTGAAATACATACACATCTTTCCCCCACTTGCCCCCATCTCAGCTTCCCTCTACTTCTTCTATTGTATCCCTGCCTCTGTTTTTAGACTATAAGTTTTTTAGATTGTAAAATCACAATGAGGATGGAAAAGGTAGAGGTTATGGAGTGCTGCCTCTGTGAGACTTACGGTCACACAGCTGATGGACCTGCATCTCTACCAAACTCTGCAGAGTTTCTTTCACATTGTTGAGGTCCAGCTCCAGAGGAGGTGGGGAAGGAGGAGGAGGAGGTGGAGAGGGATGCAGTTGGAGGGAAGAGGTGGAGGTGGAGGGTGGGATGGAGGCAACCTCAAGGGAGGCAGAGGACAATGATGAATCAGACCCTGAGGGCTGGAGAGGTGCAGCAGGGCCTTCAGGAACATCTGCAAGAGAGAAGAAGCAGGAGGTCAGCTGCAAAGGCTGACATCCTACCACACCCACCATCACTTGCCCTCACTGCTCACTCTGAGAAGCTGCTTGGATTACAGGCACTGGAGCTTGGACACATGAAAGACAGAAAACGAAGGAACACTTCAGCAAGCACTGACAACCCACTCACAGGCCTCCCCCCTGACACCTTAGATGCAGACTCAAATAAAGCATTTCAACATGAAATAAACAAAAGAGCCGTTCTTAGCCCAGCAGCAATTTCAGGGGCATGCTGTGAACATACCTTCCCTTTCCCACCACTGCAGCCGAACTTCACTGCGGATGAGCCTTGTGCACATGTGACCAATTTGCAGGTTGATGGCCCGGAGAGAACGAGGGAACTGCTGGGAAATGCGGCGAACCCTCAGTTCTGCAACAAAGAGAACAAAAAGGAACAAATGTTGTATGTGCTGACCAGGCTGAGTGCTGGTGACTTGCAAAAAGGGCAGTGTTAGGGCTTAGTCCATCATCTGGGCTGGGTATCAAAACTGCAGCTGATCTTTGTGCTGGGTGTATATGCAAAAGGTTTCTGAGGTGTCGCAATACTTACGCTGCTGGACATAGTCATGCTGTAACCCTTTGAAGAGTTCTACTTCTTTCTGTAGATAATTATAAGCAATGGAAGGCTCTAGTAAGGGCTCTGACACAGAAGCTGCTTCCTTTGGAGTGTCTGTGAGGATGGAAGGACCTGGCACTGAGGTATCCTCAATGAGCACTTTCCCTAGTAGGTCATTGGTGATGCAAGGTGTTGGAAGGGGTTCTGGCACGGGGGGTTCCTCAGTGAGCTCTTCCTCCAGGATGTCATTGGTCATGCCAGGTACTGGAAGAGGTTCTGGCAAGGAGGGTTCCTCAATGAGCTCTTTCCCCAGAGTGTCCCCCAAAACATTGGGGAGTCCCCCAGAAAATGGTGCAACATGGGATGGGTTTCTGGGATGATCTGAAAGAGAGGAAATAAAGCAGGAATCAGGAAATGATCGTGGCTTGTAGGCCTGATAGAAATGGCCTCCCTTTTCTGCCTAGGCTAGCCAGCTGGGAAGTAGCCTGGGATTGTGGGTGAGGTGGGCCACCCAAGGAACCAAGCAAGGAATGAAGAGGAGTACATTGCATAGCACTGACTGGCAAGACAGCCCTCACCAAGTACACTTCAGAAGGGAGTGCAATGGCGAGGCTCTGTCTGCTGTACATACAAGTGCAGCTGCCTTCTACCAAGTCATACTCTTGGCTCTCTTTGCCCTACTCTGGCGGGCAGCCACTCTTGGGCAGAGGCCTTTTCCTAGCTAGCTAAGATCCTTTAACAGAAGATGATGAAGTCTCAACAGGAGACCTTGTGCATGCAAAGCAATTGTTCCACTACTGGGCTATGGGCTCTCCCTTCTGTGTGAGGAAAGAAGCTTCTCCTTTGAGCAGAATGGGAGCTGATGGTTGACATGGACTATCTCTGGTTCACAAACCAACCCCCAGTTACAGCCTCTTGGCCTAGTGGGGTGGGGGGTCTTGAAAATCTGCCTGGATGCCATAAGCAGGAAGCATAGCTGTGATCTCAGGAATGCGAGCCTGGCTCCTGGAGGTAGAAAACTGTGGTCGGAGAAAGAAAGAGTCTCTTTGGACCAAGCTCAGAGCACATTGGCCATGAAATGTTGCCCTTGTTTTCAGGTGATCCTCCAATTCCATCTTGACCCATGTAGTTGTCAAAAAATGAGATACTTTGGAAATAATTAGCTTCCTCTTCTTGAAGGCAGGGAGAAAAAGACCCAGAGGATGTTTGGGGGCTGGGTGTGGGCAAAGGGTTCTCGCAGGACTTTTTCAAAAGTGCACAACCTCTAAAGGAGAATGACCAAACCTACCTGCCTGCTGCCACAGCCCTTTCCCCATCTCCTCCTCGAATGGAGGATAGTTAGATGTGACTCACAGAGCCCGCCCCCCCAGTCTCCTCTAACACTTTCGGCTGCATCAACAGCAGAGGTGGCTGAACCTGCCCTCCTGCTATCCATCCATCAGATGGATGTCTGCCCATCTCTCTCCATTGTCTAAGAGAAACAGTTCTCCAAGGAGGCTTTCCCTGGGGGGCTGGGGAGCCCTGAGGAGAAGCAGGCACTCTCATCATCCACTTACCTGTCAGTGCCCCCTCTTCAACTTCATCCCTGCAGAGATAAGGAGAAAAATTCTTAGTAGCAAATCACAGGAAAGAGAGGGTCTCCTCCCCCAGTAATACTAGGGGTATTACTAGTATTACTAGGGGTATTACTAGTGTGTGCCCTCCCTCTAATTTTAATTCACATGCAGCTAAGTATGTCCTCTCCCCTAATCCTTCTAGCTGGCCCTGCTAATTTTGGATGATTCCATAGTTGGGAGCAGTGAATGTAATTGCCGTTGAATGTCACTCACAGCATTTTGCTCAGAGTATTTTTCATTGAGGATTGACTGGTTGTGGCGGGTCGGGGGGTGGGCCTGCTCTCGTAGTTCACAGTCATGAGGCCAGCTTTCCCACCCCTCTCCAGTGTAGTTTCCCCACTTTTTAAAAAGCCCCCCCCCTCAAGGGACACATACATGCTGTTTTGTGTTTTAAATAGGAGGGAGGCAGCCTGCCAAAGGTATCAAGGGGACAGTTGACAAAATGGGCATTTGATTCAGCAGCCAATTACTGGCATTCTGAACATGGAAAGGAGATGGGCTCACCTTGATGAGGCAATATATGCCACACCTGGGTTTGGGCTATGTCTGAACACCTCCCCCTCATCACTCCCCCCCCCATCCCTTCAGCTGGCCACACCAGAGCCAAAAGCATTAAGAGGAGTCAAGGGTAGCGAAGAGAGCAACTCACTTTGGTTCTGCCTCTGGGTGAGACCTATGGGAACATGAAAGAAGAAAAGTTTAGGCATGTTCTTGGAAATAACATGGGGGTGCTGGGGGGCAGCTTTTGAAGTCAGCTTCAACTGGTGGGCAGGATTTCCCCACAACCCCCCAAGTGGGCCCACAGGAGCCAGCCAGTAGCTCCTGGGTGATACAGCTTCACCGGTTTAGGACCTCCAAGCTTAAGAAACACAGTGGAAATCAGCCAAGCAGGTGACCTTCGAGGGCCGCCTGCATTTCAAGAAGAAGCTGTGTGGTGTGAAGAGGGGTGGTGAACTTGTGACCACTGAAGTTCCCACAGGGAGCACAAACACGTGTGAACACAGCAGGCTGGGCTTCAGTTCTCTGCCCAGACAGGCTAAAACAACAGAAGGATATCTTTAAAAACCAAGTCCACACCGCCATTAGATTTTGCTTCACCCACCATGCCAGAGACTTACCTGCAGGCCACACATGACCAACAGCCACCCATCTTGACAACTAAGCTGATAAGCTTAATAAACTGACAGCCGAAGACAGCCAATTTATCGAAGATGCTTCAGCTAATCTAAAACGCTGCCAAGTGAGCCTGCTGCAGAATCTTCGCAGGTTTCCAAGGGGAACCATGATGGCAGAATTCTGTGGCTGACTGTGAAGTCACAAGTTACTGTTACTGGTCATGCTGGCTCTGGTTTGAATCCAAACACTGTCTTGGGGGTACAGCTCAAAGTGTCAGAGCACCAGGGGCGAGTCATCCTAGTCCTGCCCTCCCTGCTCTCCACATGTCACTTTCTATTCATTTGACTTTCCCCTTCTGTTAACAAATTCTGAAGGAAGGGGATGCTTGTGGATAGGGGTGGGCTGCAGCTGCTGCTTGTACAGTTGGACACAAAGTTTATAATAAGCCTTGCATGAGTCCTCTGTAACATGTAAGAGGGCAAAGGCAACAGCCACATCCATTGCATGTCCCCAGCTAATTTCCCACCTAATCACTTAGATTAGATTTCCACCTAACCTAATCACTTGCTGAAGTCCTTTAGCTAGGAAATTCCTCTAAATCACATTCAGCACTGAGGCCCGTCTCTGTTCAGAATACACAAAAAGAAAGCCAATTAACTTGTGGAACTCACCACCTCTAGATGCGGAGATGACCACTGGCTTAGATGGGCTTGAAAGGGGGTTAGAAACATTCAAGGAGGAGGAGAGATCCCTCTGTGGCTATTAGTCACGATGGCTATAGAGAACCTCCAGGTGCACAGGCAGAATCCCAGATGCTGGGGACATGCAGTGGGTGCAGCTGTTGCCTTTGCATTCTTACATGTTACAGAGGAAGCATGCAGGTTTATTATAAACTTTGTGTCCAACTGCACAAGCAGCGGCTGCAGCCCACCCCTACCCACAAGCATCCCCTTCCTTCAGAATTTGCTTACAGAAGGAAAAAGGTGAATGAATCGAAAGTGACCGAGAGGGAGGGAGGGGAAATAAGAAGGACAAAGAAAGAGGGGAAGCACAAAAAATGAAGATGGCTCACAAAGAATGAGAGGGCGCAACAGAAGGCTGTAATGTACTTTTTGTATAAGGTTATGACAATGGAAAGCAAACAATTATCCCCACCCCCTCTGTTTCTTCTTAGGAAACAACCCACATCCTTATTAAACTCAATAGGTCCAACTGTACAAAATCTTAGTTTCTGCTGCATATAGTTTGATGTACTGCACATTAAAATGAACATTGAACAAAGGGACCTCCTCTCTGTCCTCTCAAAAGACCCACCATGGTAACTCATGGCCCCACAGGGGATGGATGAATCCCGCTAAAGATGCTACTCTTACATTTTTAGGCATTCTAGCGATTGCCTCCTTACAGCTATTATTTCTGCCACTATAGTTAAACCATATGTTGTTGTTGGAAGTGCTTTTGCTTAATGTTTTGTTGACATTCTGTCAGCTGGTATGTATCCCTCACTTCCTGCCCCTCTGGCTGCTGCCGCCACCAACAGCACTGCAATTACTTTCCAGTATATGATTTTATCAGGAAGCAAAAAGGTGTCACATAGAAATACGGAAGCACTCAGTTGCTGTTGAAAGTCACTTTGCTCAGAGTGTTTTTTGCTCAGAATGTTTTTCCTTGAGGATTGACTGGTTGGTGGGGGGGGGGCAGAGGCGCTCTTATCCCTGGACATTGGGGCCCTGGTCCATGGCCTCCAGGGTCAGACTCCAAATGGTCAGGGGGGGCCCCTCCTGCAACCACCTGTGCCCGCCTAGCCACACCGTACGTCCGGTGTTTTTGTTTTGTATAATTTAAGCGAGGAGTGGCAGCTGGGGAGTGAGCTTAGCAAGACTTGCCTACCTGCTCCCCCGGTGTTGTCCGAAGTGACCGCTGGGCTTGTCTATTCAGCCCAGTGGCTCTTGATAACTGCGAGGTGCTCCAGCGCGTGGCATCATGGGCTTGTGGCAATCTATTTTAACTGCACCGGTGCGCTGTAGCACCTCGCAGTAAACAAGAGCCTCTGAGCTGAATGGACAGGCCAAGTGGTCACTCCGGCCACCACCACCAGGGGGTGGGAGGCAAGTCCTGCTCAGCTCACCCCTCAGCCCTGGCCCACCCCTCAGCGCCGGCCCACCCCTCAGCCACACACATGTCATGGTGGCTTGAATTATGAAAAAACAAAAAAACAAAAAACAGAGTCATGGCGTGGCAGGTTCAGGGTGGCTGCTGGAGGCACCCCAATTGCCTAGGTGCATCCCTGGCATGGGGAAGGGTGGACCTGCTCTCATAGTTTACAGTCATGAGGCCAACTTTCCCACTCCTCTCCACAGAAGTTTTTCAACTTTTTAAAGAGTCCCCCCCCCAATAAATAAATAAAAATAAAGGACATGTTTCAGGTGAAAGAATGGCAACAAAAAGAAGAAGGACCTAGGTGAGTCCAATAGAAACTCTATATTGCACCACAAGAACCCACCCACACAAAACCTTTGCTGTATGCAATATTAAAGAAATCTGTAAAAAGACATTAAGGGGACACATTCAACTGCAACCTAATATTGTAAGGATTTTTCTCAAAACATACCAAAGGATGAAAGTTGCTGGATATTTAATATATACTGTTTTAGAATTACCCACATAAATCAATACATAAATCCTTAAAATCATCAAAATTCACATATACATAAACATTAAAATAGCCAATAATACCCATTATGTTAATATTTCATATGGGCTAATACATAAAATCTAAAAGCACCCAACTATTCTTTCAATAATCCCTTTGTTTTATAGCTTCATGAGTTCCAAACTTCCAAAAGGTGCACAAATGCAAAGAAGGGGTCACAAAACTCTATATGGACTTCTTGTACCACATGTGCTGATGTTTTAAAATCCACATCCATAAGTAGCTTCCTCTGTCTCAAAAAGGTGATAAAACCAGCTCCACATTCTACAATACATGTGTAAGCACTCCTTTCTGTACTGAGCTGAAAATGCCATCAGATAAATTCTGATTTTATTTCTATCTATAGCCCTATTCCGATGTTAGATTATGTTCAGATGTTACAGATGCTACGCATGTACACATTTTTCTGTGAATGCTTGTACATGGATTCATTTAAAAGGTGGACCTGAGCACAGGCCCCTCAGACACAGGCTACAGATATGAAGTTTACCATTGTTTGTGCATTGAACGTAACTTGTGAATAGGGCTTATGTGTACACATAATATGCTTTCAAGGACACTGATTCCAAGTATGCTTACATGGCAGTCCAAGGAGCACACTTCAATTTCCTTAAAAGGAAACAGCACTAGCATTTTTTGCTGTTTTTGTAATATCTTTTATTGACCGACCAATCAATCAAACTATATCAGGGGCTATCAATGGCCAGTTATGGAGAAGATGGCATGATTCTGTCATGAATACAATGTAGCAACACATGTATTTTGCCATAAGAATGTTTACAAAATATATAATGCATAAAGGTGGGATAAAGACACTGGTTGATACCAATGCTGACAAAGCACATGTGAATCCATGTCAGCATCCAGATTGCTGCTGCACCATTGCACTCGTGGGAGCAGGGGCGTATCTAGGATGGGGCAGGCAGGGCACGTGCTCCGGGCGCCACTTGAAGGGGGGTGCCATTTTTTAAAATTAAAAAAAAATTAAAAAATGGCCACCCAAAACAAAATGGCCACCGTGCATGCTCAAATGGCCTCTGTGAGTTCCTAGCCATGCCACGCCTTGCAGAGGCCATTTGAGCATGCGTGGAAGCCATTTTGTTTTCAGCCATTAAAAATTTTTTTTTTAAAATGGCCACCGCACATGCTCAAATGGTCCCTGCGAGGCCCTAGAGGCCAGAGAGGGGAGGGTAACCTTTGCAGACCCCCTCATGGCCTTTAGGATGCAGCTTGAAGGGGCTACAGGTGAATTGTTTTTTTAAAAAATTAATATAATATGTCACTGTAAACATACATATTCAGATTGGCACTATGTACAGAGAATCAGGGCTTGTGAATACTGAGCTGAAGCTTATGCGCTAGGATTGTATTAATTTGCTCTTACTTTGCTTCTTGTGATAAGTGAGTTAAATATGATGTCTTAATAATATGGCTATTAATGGTGAGTTTGTCTTTGAATCAGTGTGAAAATCCTTCGTTTTAAGGCCCACTGGGAGTTTCTTGCTCTCTTTCTCTCATTTCAACTGTCTGAAATACTAGAATATATTCCAAGCAGTGACACAGTTTACTCTGCATATCCTTTAATTATTTTCAGAGTATCTGGGGAAAATCAAATTCTCCATATATTTTTAAAACTTATGTAATAGTGATGCTACCAGTGCATAGTAGAGAATTAGATAGGCACTTCTGTTTAGTTTTCCAAGTATACCTCCACATAGTATTTGGGTATTTCATGAGCTCCAGCATACTGAAATTTGTAGTTTTCCAGCATTTTTTGGTCTGGCTATGTCCACTGCCATATAGTTTTTGAAATATTAAAAGATTAACAAGCTTGACTAGTATTTTTCAACTGATATTATGGTAAAGTTATCTGAAAGATGGGTGTCAGATGTTTGGATAGAGGGCACAATTTCAGTGCTTGCCCTAGGCACTATTGTCTCTAGATACGCCTCTCTGTGGCAGACTGTCCAATGACAGTCAAAATGAACATTTTGACTTCCCCTTCCCTCTGAAGCCCACTGTGTGTCCCAAAAAGATGTCCCTGAGGGTTTCACAGCCCTTTGGAACATTTTTCTGATGCACAAGGGGCTTCATAAGGTAGGGGTGATTGTCAAATACTGCTGCTTCCCCCATGCACAAAATGACACAGTGGTACTCTGGATCTTCAAATTTCAACAAATATTTATATACCATTTTTTTTAAAAAGTGTTCAAAGTGGTTTACATAGAGAAATAACAAACAAAGAAACAAACAAGATGGATCCCTGTCCCCAAAGGACTCACAATCTAAAAAGAAATATAAGATAGACACCAGCAACAGTCACTGGAGGGGTACTGTGCTGTGGGTCGATAGGGCCAGTTGCTCTCCCCCTGCTAAATAAAGAGAATCACCATGTTTAAAAAGTGCCTCTTTGCCTAGTTAGCAGGGGTTAACTAGGCAAAGAGTTAATCCTGGCACTGCTGCATGAGCACAGTGCTAGTCAGGATGTCAGCCCCTGTTAAGAAACTTATCAAGTGTGTGTGTGTGTGTGAATAAAAATCCAAAAACCTTCAACCTGAATACATTATTTTAAGCAAATGCACAGGGGAAATATGCAGGAGAAAGCCCACTGGCTAAGGAGAAAGCCCACCAGCTGCGGCTTTCTCCACATCTGAGCAGCTGTTTGGGTCCAATCTGACCCTTGTGATCTTTTGCAAGAAGCAACTGTCCTCACATTCCTTGAAAAGCTTGCAATATACCCGAGGAAAGAAGAGTAGGCTGCTGGCAACCTGGGTGCTGTTGGGAATTCTCTCTGGTAAGAGAATCCCTTTTTCATTATAGCAGAGTGCACAGAGGCACAACACAGTGGAATTTGGTTAGGCATGCATGTATGCTGAGAGTAAAGTAACTTGGAGCCAGTTCATAGTTACAAATCAATATATATGGCATTTATTAAAGAACTCCATTCTAGATAGGAAAGTGAGGAGTTAGGATCTCTAATCTATCTAGCTAGCTGGATGCAGATGGATTCTGCATCTCTGCACACATGGTGCAGGGGAGAGGAGCTTGCATGTTGCAAGGTAGAAGGAACAGGAAGAGAAGGGAAGGAGCAAGTGCAAAACAGGAAGGAAGTTAGTTAGTCCCTAAGAGCAGCAATCTACATTCCAAAGGGATAGTGTCAGAGCAGTAGAGAAGGGATGACCAATGTCTTGACCCTCCAGCCCTCTGACTCACTAGTCTGCCCTCCTATGTCAGTGAGACAAGAGACAGTGCAAAGTCCTTCTCTTCCAACAGGTGCCACAGGTAAGCATGATGATCACCAGTCATGATGTTTATGGCACTGTCCCCCTCCAGACAAACAGTGCTGTAAGCATGGTTGTTGCGTGCAGGGAGGATGAGTGACAGCAGGGGGCAGAACATCCTCCCTGCTTCCCCACTCATGAGCAGTGCTCAGTTATGATTCATAAAGTCTGAAGAGGGCTAGTGACAGCTGCTTTTGTTGGAGTTGCAGCTCCAGTTGCATTGTCTGTTTGCACCTTTTGTCCTAGTTTCCACTAGCAACATTAGGAATAGGGGTGTGCACGGAACCGCGGAGCTGTGGTCCAGCACTAAGGTGGGGGGTTCCATTAAGGGCGGCGGGGGGGATTTACTTACCCCTCCCGCGTTTTCCCAACTCCAGCGCCGTATTTAGTGTAGAAATCCGGCGGCAGGATACCTCCTTGCCGCCCCCTTCAATCCCGCTCCGCTTCGTCATTAGAAATGGGAAGCAGGATATCTCCCTGCCGCCCCTTTCCCTGCTGGGCTGCAAATACACTAAATATGGCGCCGGAGTTGGGAAAACGCGGGAGGGGTAAGTAAAGCCCCCCCGCCCTTAATGGAACCACCCACCCTAACCCTTCCGAATCGAACCGCCCCGTGTCCGGACCGGTCCAGAGGCCAGTAGAATGGCCTCCGAACCGGTCCGTGCACATCCCTAATTAGGAATACAGATAGTAAGCAGGGGTCTCACTCTTTGTCTCCCGCCCCCATTTCTGGCATCTCTTTGCTCTGCCTTCTGATTGGTACACCCAATCGGTATTGGTATTACCCCCCATGCCCGTGTGTCAGGTGGAGTCAGAAAGGGAAAGGAGGAGAAGAAAATGGAGTTGTTGCTGAATAAACTCTTAGTTAAATCTATATAAGATGACTTTGTGTTTGTGAGGGAAGCAGCTATAACAATTGCCAATGAGATTTTGAACCAGCTAAGAGTGTGAGCCTGCAAAGCTTGTGAATGTTCCTGCAACTTCGCTTAATTGCATTACTGGGCCTGCACTGCTTTCTACTGTTACTGCTGCTGATTGTTTCTCTAATTTCCTGTCCTGCACAATCCCTGAAGGTACTTTCCCCTTATCAATCCTAGACTCCGTTGTTCCCTGGGTGCCCACCATAGCATGCAGAGGCGTATCTAGGGACAATAGCACCTACGGCAAGCACTGAAATTGTGCCCCCCTGTCCAAACATCTGACACCCATCTTTCAGATAACTTTACCATAATATCAGCTGAAAAATACAAGTCAAGCTTGTTAATCTTTTAATATTTCAAAAACTATATGGCAGTGGACATAGCCAGACCAAAAAATGCTGGAAAACTACAAATTTCAGTATGCTGGAGCTCATGAAATACCCAAATACTATGTGGAGGTATACTTGGAAAACTAAACAGAAGTGCCTATCTAATTCTCTACTATGCATTGCAGCATCACTATTACATAGGTTTTAAAAATCAATGGAGAATTTGACTTTCCGCAGATACTCTGAAAATAATTAAAGGATATGCAGAGTAAACTGTGTCACTGCTTGGAATATATTCTAGTATTTCAGACAGTTGAAATGAGAGAAAGAGAGCAAGAAACTCCCAGTGGGCCTTAAAACGAAGGATTTCACACTGATTCAAAGACAAACTCACCATTAATAGCCATATTATTAAGACATCATATTTAACTCACTTATCACAAGAAGCAAAGTAAGAGCAAATTAATACAATCCTAGCTCATAAGCTTCAGCTCAGTATTCACAAGCCCTGATTCTCTGTACATAGTGCCTATCTAAATATGTGTACAGTGACATATTATATTAATTTTTTTAAAAAACAATTCACCTGTAGCCCCTTCAAGCTGCTTCCTAAAGGCCATGAGGGGGTCTGCAAAGGTTCCCCTCCCCTCTCTGGCCTCTAGGGCCTCGCATGGACCATTTGAGCATGTGCGGTGGCCATTTAAAATTTTTTTAAAAAAAAATTGCCGAAAACAAAATGGTCTCCATGCATGCTCAAATGGCCTCTGTGAGGCCTGGCATGGCCTAGGGACTCACAGAGGCCATTTGAGCATGCACGGTGGCCATTTTGTTTTTGGTGGCCATTTTTATTTTTATTTTTAATTTTAAAAAATGGTGCCCCCCTTCAAGTCGCGCCCGGGGAACATGCCCTGGCTGCCCCACCCTAGATACGCCACTGTAAGATGAGCAAGGTTTGTAGGAAAGAAATGTAACTTCAACCAGTAACTTAAAATGGAAAGCCACACCTGGGCCTCCACTCTAGGAATACCAGCTTCCAGCCTCAGGATGACATTTGGGATGCATCTAGAGGTCTGAAAAATTGATTGACACATCTAGGGGTCTGCAAAACTGTTTGAATGCTCTCCAAAGCTGCAAAATTAGCATATGGACCCAATTGTGATCTGTACAACATCTGAGGGCAGGATTTAGCTAAAAATAATTTAAGTGCTGCTGGAACAAATTGAGCACCCCCCTGATGAAAATTTGATTGAATAGCTGCTGTCGATATTCGAGGATTCTGAGTAACTGCAGATGTGCACTACATCTCACAGAGGCCTGGAAAACAACACCTAGGTATTTAAAGGTCTTAATTTGTTCCAACTTATGCCCATCCGAAGACCAATTCAAGATCTTTGGGCATTTTGCAAAAGCTAGGATTTTACTATAATTAATTTCTAGGGCGTATTCATGTAAGAAGGATCCAAGGAGTGAAGCGCTCTGCAAAGGCCTACAGGGGTCTGAGAAAGAATCGCAGCAGCATCTGCATATAGCAAGATGTTAACCTGGCTATTGGCTAGCTTTGGTGGATGGAAGGACGAATTAATCTATATAATCTACAATAGGATTGATATAATAATTGAAGAGAGCTGGAGCCAGAATACAGCCTTGTCTCACTCCCCGATAGGTGGGGATTTCTTTAGTGAGATTTCCAGCAGAGCTACAGTGGACCTTCAGACATGAATTCCTATGTAGCTTATAAATCAAAAGAAGCAAACGATGGTCAATTGTAGAATAGAAGCAACAAATTACATTCCTCATTAACTTGACAGGAACACACATTTTAATCCTAAATAAGAAACATTTCCTTGAAATAAGGAACAAGTGACAAGCCTAAGTATGAGATCTCTTGTTTGGTCAGGCTCGGTGGAAATTCCAGGAGCCTGACCTTCCGCCTTTAAGTGGTCAATAGAGCATTATCTTTTGCACTCCAACTTCTTGGTCTAAATTTTGGTACAGCGACCAAAGATTGGCCCTGACCATGAATTTTGTAGAGGCACTTCTCTGTTTATCATATAAGGTTTGTGAACAGGTTTTATTACACAAAACCTTTGAAATATCTCTATTTTTTACATGCAATCTGGTTGTGTGCTGGTCATTTGAATGCATTCTGATCAATTTGTTCACAGGAATTGGTTTGACACTTGCCAGAGGGTAAGTAGCAGCCATTATGTTCCCCCAGTTCATGAGTTTGTTCGACTCTTTCAGCTGCCTTGTTAGTTAGTTAGTTAGTTAGTTAGTTTGTTTGTTTTTCAAATTCAATTGTTATTAATTTTAACAGTAGTAATATTATCATTCATTGCAAATACACACAAAAAGGTGGACTTCCCGCTGCCTTGCTTGAGAGGTGCACCTGAGAGGTTCCCTTGCAAAACAGGCAGAACCCCAAAATACTTTACTATTAGGTTTGGTGCATTAAAAAGTGCTGAATTTCTACAGATGTCTCTTCACTGCATTTACTTGTTTGGGCTCTGATTGTTCTATATCAGTACTTCACAAGTACCAAGGAACCCCCCCCCCAAAAAAAAAGTTCTACCACAAAAATCCAGTGCCAATTTATTTTACAGTAGTGACAGATTTTAAGAGATGCCATTCCATGTACAAGGGCTTTTAAAAAAAAAATATTGTATTCCAATTTGGTTATTTAGACAGGAGAAAAGTGCCATCTGTTCAGAGTGGCATCTTTTCAGGGCTATCACTTAGCAGCTCAGCATGTGAGGAATAAGATGGCCATATGTCCTCTATTATATAGTCCACTATTTTGGGACCATTTCCTTAAAAAAAAAATAAAAATCCATGACCATTTTTTTTTGGCAATGTGTACCTGGCCACCATACTGACAATCAAGTCAAGGCATACATCTAATATGAACTAATTTGGCTTGATTGCTGCTTTGTCCGAGATTGGGATAGCATATCTCCCTCCCTCTCTCTCTCTCTCTCTCTCTCTCTCTTTCTCTCTTTCCTTCCCTCCCCCGCTCTCTTTCTTTCTTAACCTTGCTGCATGTTTATGACTCTAGGCTCTCCTATCTCTATGAAATCTAAGCTACTCTTAGCATGTTAATCAATGGGAACAGAGAGGGGGCAGTGCCCGCTCCACACAGATGGATGGGAGCCATCTGTGATTGGCTAGTAGGGGTGTGCACAGAACCGCCAAACTGCGGTCCGGCACTGGGGTGGGGGGTTGCTTTAAGAGCGGGGGGAGGGTTTACTTACCCTTCCTGCCACTTTCCTGCTGTGGCACCCGTAATTTTAGTAGTAATTGGGGTGGCAGAATACCTCCCTGCTGCCCCTTCCCCCCTTTCGCTATGTAAAGCACTCAGGAGTCCTCTGCGCACGCGCACATTGTGCGCGCACTTCAGGTCTCTGTGACGTGCGCGCACACGCAGAGGACTCCTGGGAGCTTTTCATAGTGAAAGGGGAGAAGGGGCGGCAGGGAGGTATCCTGCTGCCCCAATTACTACTAAAATTACGGGCGCCAAAGCGGGAAAGCGGAGGGAGGGGTAAGTAAACCCTCCCTCCGCTCTTAAAGCAACCCCCTACCCAAACCGAACCACCCAGGTCCGGACCAGTCCGGACCGGTCCGGAGGCCTTTAGAATGGCCTCTGGACCAGCCCGGGCACATCCCTATTGGCTAGGGGGTCCAGAGGAGGAGGTGGTACGGCTGAGTATACTTTGATCTCTGCTGGGTGTTGTTGTTGTTTTAAAACAAATGAATGGTGGAGGGGTGGGAACTTAAAAGAGTGTGGACTGGCTGCCTACCTAAACATAAACATAAATTTCTCCCCTGCTGCCTTCCATTGCTCTCTGAGCTCCCCCAGCCCCACGTTCCCTCTCCATCAACCATGCAGCTAGTAGGGCAGGGGAAGCTCCTCCATCGAGCCAGGCAGCAGCAGGGGCGAGAGGCGCAGCAGCTGTTGCTCGTGTCCAGGCTCTGCTGTCTCTCTTCCCGAACCACCCACAAGGCCGGCAGCCATGCAGTGGCACGGGATTTCGTTTAGAAGTGCAGCCGTTTGCCTTTCCAGGCACCCAGTCTCTGCCTCGGTGAAGTCTGCATGGAGGCTCTCTGCGTGGTGGGGGTGAGGCAGCCTCCCAACAGAATGCTGGGTGAGCCCCTACAGGTTCACAGAGGCCGACACCGAGTGCCAGAAAGGATGGAAAGTGGCACTTCAAAAAGAAATCATGCACCCTTCCACCACCACTGCCCCTCTCTGGCTGCTTGCTTGGTGGCTGGTTGTGGGAGAGAGACAGCAGGGCCTGGACACAAGCAATGGCTCCTGTGCCTCTCATCTGGCTCCGCTGAGGAGCCTTGCCCCCAGCAGGAGGCAGAGGAGGGCCCGTGCCAGCCAGTAGCATGGCCCCCTGCAGCCTTAAATCCCCGTGGAGAGCAGCTGGGTGCAGGCTGTCAAATTTCCTTTTTGCAAGATCTTTCTGATTTCCTTTCTGCAGGCTCTAGGCAGAGACTATGTGTGGAAATACAGTATATGTATCTGTACAGTATATACCTATACGTATAAATTAACATATGCACATTTCATTCAAATTTATGCCCTCTTTCCATCCTCTTTTGTCCTCTTCTTCTTCTTCTTCTTCTTCTTTTTTTTTTTGGAAATGAATGCTCTATATGTCCTCATTTTTTGGCAGTCCATGCACTCTTTTTTGGTAATGTGGACCTAGCCTTAGTGAGCAATAGCAGAGTCCTTGCAGGTCGCATTCTCAAGGCCTGTGTAGTGTCCAATGTCTCCCAGCCCAGTTGATTGAACAAGAAGGCATTTGAAATTATCCATCAAGGGTGACAGTAGAACAACCAGTTTGGGAGCCCAAAGGGGTAGTGTCTGTGTTTAGGGAGGAGGAATTCTCTAATTAACCTTCCCACCCTCTCACATTAAATTATAGGCACGGGCATTGCCTCAGAGTTGGGGAAGGAAGGAAGTATAGTCATTCCATTCCTTCACCTATCAGTGGGAGAAAAGCTCTGAGCTCCTCTCCAGGAGCCCACCAAACCAACAAACCCCATTCATAAAGCCCTACATTTAGGACACTCCTCCCCCCTTCCAGCTTGCTCGTTCTTCCCTGGCCAGGCAAGTGGATTGGCCACCCAATCCCTGGCCTCCATAGGTGACTTGTTCTCCAACTTCACCCCCTTCACTAGCATTTCTACATATGTCTGCAGCTGTGGAGCTGATAGCAGCTGTTGCCCGCCTCTCTGAGCCCTTCCTGACTTCTGAAAGGTAATTGCTTGGGTTGTCCTGGCATCTGGAGCCCTCTGCTTCTCTCGGCACACTGCCATTTGACAGGGTAAACAACCCTGTCTCACGGAGGAGGGTAGGAAATCCCAACAGGTAGCAAAGAACATTCTTAAGAGAGTGAGGATTTTCTATACATTAAATACTTGAAGACTGCTTGACATAAGATAACTACAGTGACAATCCATAACAGCAATGGTTGATCTTCCTGGTTTTGCTAAGTTTATCTCTTATTGATGAACACTGTAATCATATTGTTTGTGCGGGCAGATGGGGGGGGAGGCTAAAATATTTTGCAAATTTAGCCACCTATCTAAATTGATCTATTTAAAAGTGGGATTTTGGCTCTTGCTAATTGTTCCCCTTCACCATCAAATCAATTGCCTTCCTCCTCCACAGGACCAAAATCTGAAATGGCACCCCATACCTTGCTTATTCTGTGGTCATAATAGAAAATCATGCATGCATTGCAGACATGTTGTAGTTCCTCAGTGGTGAGGGAAATGCACTCAGTATCTGCTTGGGGATGGAATATGCGGAGATGGCAAAACTTACAGTACTGATAAGAGACCAAAATTTAGAATGCTTTAAAGAAGATTGGAAACCATTCTTCTTATATTTAAAGAACTATTTCCCTAATATTGATTTTACAACAGGGTTTGAAATCTAGTAATATTAGCAGGTTGGGTAGATCAAAATCGTGTTTGTAAGGTTTAGATCTATGTTTTGAATTATTATTATAGCAAGGCTTAATTCTATAGTTGATTATTCATGAGGTGTCAGTGGGAAGTCCATATTTGTTCAATATGTTGTGAATGTTAAGATATTGTTAAAATTAATAAAAATTTAATTTAAAAAATCTGCTTGGGGATCTTTCATCTAGTCTTCCATCTGTTCCATGACTGAGTCATTTTTAAAAAATAATAAATAAATGACTGAGTCTTGGCACTGAAAACATATACCAGGGTGCTGCCACAAATTTAGCCCTGTTCCTGCTTGTTTGGGTTGGGTCAGGGAGGTGGAGTCAGAGCAGAACCCGGCTGTTGATGAGTGGAGCCTGGCAGAACCTGCAGAGTACTGGTTTTCATACTCCACTAGCAGTGGCGGCCCGTGAACACGCCGCTGGGGGGCGGGTGGAAGGCACCTTTAAGAGTAAATGAATTTGGTGCTTACCTCTGCTCCTGCAGCACCTGCATGCTGTTCAGCAAAGCAGCATGCCGCCCAGCAACCCCTGCAGCGGGGAATCGCCTCCACCACTCACCTGGCCGCTGGCGCGGGCTCAGCTCTGAGGAAGCCAGGTGAGTGGTGGAGGCGATTCCCCGCCCCAGGGGTTGCTGGGCGGTACACTGCTTCGCCGAACAGCATTCAGGTGCTGCTGGAGCGGAGGTTAGGACTGAATTCATTTACTCTTAAAGGTGCCTCCTGCCACCCCGCCAGCACCGTGTTCACAGGCCGCTACTCCCCACTAGTTATTTTTACTGGTCAGACCCGTAAATACAGGATGGCAGCCCCATCTGATCATCATCATGTGTCCTGGTGTATTTCAGCCAGCTGCTGCTGGGGCATTGGATGGCATTTGAAAAGGATACCTGATACATGCCCGCTGACACAGAGCGTGGCAGAAGCTGAATTCCAGTGTCAAGTTTTCAGTTACGTGATTTGATATACTAACTTTAAAGTGACCTGTGGCTCCTTTGTGAAGCTATAGCTTAATAAAAGAGCTGCACTGTGCATTGTGTGAAAAAAATGAAAAGTTAATGTTGGCATCTGAAGGGGCTCAGTAAACCTGAATGAGATTCTCATTAAATTCCCACAAATGATTCACCTAAGAAAGATCATAAGCCTTGTTTTCTTCCAGGAACAACAGAAAATGCTGGTTCTAATTTTTAAAGCCTTCGAGTTTAGGCCCAACATCCCTGAGAACCATTCTACAAGATGAAGTAGCAGAATTCTGGACTGTATGGAGCTAGTTGTATGGCTGAACCCATGCAAACAACTCCCTGTATGGAGAAAACAAACATTATCAAGGAGAAAGGTTTAGTGTAATAAATAGATAGACACATACATAGCTAGAATAGGGGGCCATGCCCTGCATGGAGACAACTCCAGCTTTAATCTGTGCCATCTCCAACAAAGGATAACTGGGAGCAAGTCTGAGAAAAACCTCCACCTGAGACCTTGGAAAGGTACGCACGCGTGCGAGTGCGTGCGCGCGCGCGCACACACACACACATAATGTGGATGCTAAATACACTGAAATTCAGATGTCTATTTTTAAAAAATAAGTTTGCAGTCCTTAATGCTAGCTAGTCAACTCTTTTGTTAGGCAGACCAGTGGCTAATAGTTCTGAAGACCAGCGGATGTGTCTTAAAGTAAACTGATGGTTGAAAGATCACTTTGGAGAGAAAAACCTTTAAGAGTCTTGCAAAATGGTAAGCAGTCATGATATCTTCCACTTGATGAGGGGAGATGATCTCAGAGTGTGAAGTGATATATCCTTTCCAGCCTCTCTTAGGGCTCTGCATGCTCAGGAAAGAAAACAGCATATCCAGACAGGGTAAGACAAGCAGAGTTGCCGAGAGGCTGCAATAGAGAAGTTGAGCATGGGGCTGAATCATTTTGGGTTGCAGGGATTGCTCTCTGGGGAACTGGTGATGTAACCTGTTACAGACTTGCTGGAGTGTTCTGCTATTACAATTACATCTAATGCTCATTGTGCATATTTATAAATAAGCCAAATATTAGAAAGATACCCTACGCCTCTCCAAAGGAAGCCAGCATCGAAGTAGCTCTATGGATGGGGAATGGGCACTCCTAAGGGCAGCCAACATTGCAGAGCAGGGGTGAGAAAATGTATGTTGTACTGAGGTCAGGACACGGGTTGAGTGGAATTAGACATTAATGCACTCCTGGATGGGGAATGGGCTTGTAACAATATCTCAGTAATCATGGGCTTATAACAATATCTCAGAACAAAATACTTGGGATACAAGCTTGAGATCTGTGGTACCTAAAAGCGTTGAACTTGGGTTGACTGGTGCCATTGGTCACTGGAAAAATCAGAAGGCTGCCTATTTGTAACAAACTGCCAAACTCTAAGAGGGATTTTAATAACATCATATTCTCAGTGTCATGTACCAACTCCTGAGCTTACATTTCCTCCACATAAAGACTCTGGCCAATCAAATCAGAATCTGAACCTGCTGTAATTCTTGGAAGCATTATGGCTTGACAAACACAACTGTATTACTCTAACTCTCTGTGCTGGCTCACCTACAAGCTATGTATGTGGGTTATTATCTTAGAGAGAGATTCAGCTGGAGAACAGGCCAAAGAGGAATGTAAGCATGTTAGCTTTGATACTGGACACTAGTGCTTCCTAGAAATTAATCCTCCATTAAAACAACAGATGGCCTGTGTTTTTTAGTGGTCTGGCATGCGCAAGAGGAGTTCTATGACTCCTATAATTATGAATGACTGAGTCTGCGTAGATCTTAAAGCTGGGTTAATGGCAGCTAATCCAGTGTCAGAAACACACTGCATTGGTACCTCATGTCAGCCACACACAGTGTCTTAATTTTTTAAAATCAAATTTTCTAAAATGTGACAAGCATTGAAATTGCGGTTCTCCTTCTCTCTCTCTCTCTAGGAAGAACGCAATGAGACTTCTTAGATGGACCTTCAAACAGAAGAGAGAGCAAGGGGTTATCTTTAGGCGCTATGCACACTACTGCATTATGTACATGGGTAATGAATGAAACCTCTGCTTATCCATCCACCAAGCCATACATTTTGTGCAATTAAAAGGCTGGGCTGCCACGCTGCTTCTCCCCCACCCTGCCCATCACCCCAAGAGATGTTCCTTAAATAGGGGGTCATTGTGTACTCCAAAGAACACATAAACTGTAATATACAGAGGACCAGGCCAAAGCTACTTCCAGGCAGTGGGGAAAGGCTCTAGGGCTGAGATAAAATGCCTCTCAACTCCACCAACTCATTCACAGGAGAATCATTTCAAGGTCTGGGGTGTGTGTGTGGCAAAATTCAGATTGGGAGGCCAATCAGCCTCTGTGCTCCTATCAGCAGCCAGCAACTGGCAACCACTTTATTGTTCTGTGAGCAGAAATGAGACCGTGCAATGATGATGCAACATGATGACGTTGCATCACACACAGCTCCCAGAAGCATATCTCTACAAGTGGAAAGGGCTTTGGAGGAAAACACTGAAGGCTTCTTATGGAACTGCAACGCTTTGAATACAAATACGATGAATATTTATATACTGCTTTTCAACAGAAGTTCCCAAAGTGGTTTATTTTGTTGGTTTTTTTAAGCAGTCCCCCCGGTGCAGGGAGAGTACTGATGCTGGCCGGTAAGTTTTGTCACCCCAAAACTTTAATTTTTCACCCTGAAAATGAAGGGGTTTTCACACACACCCCACTTTGCCCCTGATATCCCTTCAATTTCAAGGCAAACTTTATCTATAAGGACTTTCATCTCAGCCATAGGAGGCCTCAGGAGAGGGAAGGTGGGAAATGACACCTGATATTTCTTTCTCACTTTACAGAAATCTTCTCCAGTGATGCTATATGGCATGAAAAGGCTCAGGTTCAGAGCCAGCTAGGCTGCCAGCCTAGACCCTGATCCCAAGGAGATCAACTCCTGTGAGAGAAAGGAGCCAGCTCCTGCCATGACTACTAGATGAAGACCAAGGTTGAAGGATCCCCTGTTCAAATCACCATTGTACAGGGCATGTCGCTGGATATCCTCTCTGTGCAGGGACAGGACCTGAGGCTGCCTGCAAAAGGCTGGCTTGTTTGAGTTTGTTTCAGATTTCTCCCTAGAAAGGTTTAGATGAACAAGGCCATTGACTCATGCAAATGAAATGAGTATTTTACTGCATTTCCCAGTAAAGCTTTTTAAAAAGTAAAGTAATAGGAACTTCAACATCAATTTAGGGAAAAGCTGTAATATGGCTAAAAAATGATGACACAGAGGAACAAACATGTCACAGCAGAGTATGTTTCTTGCTATGTCTTGCAAACCAGAAATGACTTGAGATGTACTGGCACAGTGCAATGGACATTCAAAGGGTTTCACTTTCACAAGAGAAGGTGACAGCTGGCAATGGATTCAGATGGGGGACAGATCTTTATTGGGTAAACCATTTTGAATAAACATAGACTTTTGATAGACCCACACAGGAAGAGAATGGGTGGGGGGCAATTCACAGGTGGTTTCTTTTTAACCAAGCTTCCCCAAGAGTAGCAATGTGTAAGCTCCCCTTTCCATGCATCCATTCACAGACTGCAGTGCAAACTAGCCAGGTTCTACATACTTCTAAATCAAGGTGATGGGGACTAGAGCTAGTCTGGTGGTAGTGAGCATGAATTGCCCCCTTTGCTAAGCAGGATCTGCCCTGTTTTGAGTTAGGATGGCTGACTACATGTGAGTGCTGTCTGCTGTTAGATATTCCCCTTAGGGGATAGGACTGTAGTTCCATAGTAGAGCATTTGCTTGCATGTAGAAGGTCGCAGGTTCACTCCCTGGAATCTTCGGGTAGAGCTGGGAAAAACCTGCCTGAAATCTTGGAGTGTTGCCGGCAGTCAGTGCAAATACTGAGCTAGTTGGACCAAGGCTCTGGCTTAGTATGAGGCAGCTTCCTATGCTCCTATGTTAGGGATGTGAGAGCTGAGAAGCAGCTTGTGGGCTTGCTCAAGCATAACACTTGTAAAGGGGAGATTTAGGAGGGGGAATCTTTACTGTTAAAAGGGAATCTTTACTGTTAGTTTGCTGCCAGCAGGGACAGCAGGGATGGCGGAGGCGGTGACTTCCGAGGTGGCGGTGAGGGCTCCTCCAACCCACCCACTGGCCTCTCAAAAGACAGGCCGTGGCGACACTTCTGTTTCTGTGCACATGCAGAGGCCATTTGCATCACCACATGATTTGACTAGCTAGGCTAGGCTAGGGAATACCCCAGCTCGCACACTCCTATACTTTGTGCCTAAGGCCTTCAGGCTGAGCACACAGTTTATAAATGATCCATAAGGCTTATTCCCATTTTATATATTGAATGGATACGATATGCTACAATGTATTGCTCATGCATAGTTGTTGATTTTTTAAAAGCCATCCTGAAGAATGATATCTGTTTAATGTACACATGTCTATAGAGCTGTTGGTGAGCTTTGATATGACTACTCTATAAGGCTGCAGTAGGGAGTATTTGATCCATGCCAGGAAGGACCCAGCAGGCTCTGATGCTCTGCCCCCTCCAAACATGTCACAGGAATGCCTTATGGCCTAGAGGCTCCTGAGCCTCTGACTGAGGTGGATGTATTCAGATTTCCAGAATTCCAGAATGCATAAGAGCAGTCCTTGAAAACTGCCTAGGTACCAATTTTTTTCACCATAGCTTCCTCACGAAGGACTGAAGATAATGCTTCAAAACTTTCCTCAAGGTTGAAACCTTAGTTTCACCTCAGTCAGCTGCTCAAGGTTTTGAACTTGGAATCTATCCATCTTAGTCAGCTGCTCTACTTTCTGGATCTGGAATGAGTGCACCTATAACTCTTCGTTGCTTCAGTGACCCATGAGGTTTACTATCAAAGATATTAAGCAAACCATCAAAGAAACATCAGAAACTATACTCTCTGGGTCTACATAGGAGCTCAGCTCCTCCTTTGTGCACGTTATGTATTTCTTCTGCCTCATGTCTGTAACTACACCACGTGATATCCTATGACTATTTGTCACTTCATGATATATGTAAATAACATGGCTGTTCTTACTAGCCCTTATTAGATGACAGTAATATATGAATATATGGATTGATTACACTGTTTATTTAGTATGTGTATCTATTATTAGGTCAGGTCATAAGTAGGCAACAGAGAAGGGTGTCATGATTTTGAACCATCTGGAAACTTGGTTCATTACCATATTTTGTAGAGCTTACATTGAAAGAATGCTATGAAAAAGTTGAGAGTGTTTACGCTTTCTTTGGAATCTAAAATTAAACCAGCAGAACGTCTCCTGCTCCAAGATGTAGTAACATTTTGAAAAACTGCTGCCAGTCGTGCCATTTGGGAAGTCTTAGTGCCTGTATAACTCTTAGCTCTGGCATAACCAAGAACGCAGGGTCATTTTCTTTGGATCAAAGTATTAAATCCCAGAGTTCTGTGTAAGTTGGCACTTGGCTTTCTGAATGAGGAACCATTCAGAAGGGCTCTGTATCATTTTCAACAGGTATTTTTAGGAAAGGAGCCATCAATTATTCATGCATTTTTAATTGCATTGTCTTTGCTTTGTCTGGTTAAGAACATAATTCGATAATCCTTTGCTAAGCAGTTTCTACAGAACAATGGACTCGTTTCAAAGAACTGAAGGGCCAGATGCTTGCGGGATTGATAATGAGCATTTGAGCTTTTCTGATTATTCACTTGTTCTGATCAGATTCCAGGGGACGGGCATAGCCTTGTTTGTCTGCTGCAGAAAAAGATACCAAAGTGTCTTTTGACATCTTCAAGACAACGGCCATGATCCATCTCAGGTCGCAGGTGCAGCTCAAAGAGCTGAGTGCACAGGAGGGAGACCAGTCGTCAGCAACTGGGCATGTTTGGCTATGTGTCAGGGCCCACAATACCCTGGACCTGGCCCCAACTGGATCCCCATTGACTGTCCATTGAGCTTTTCATCCCTTATATCTTGAAGTAGTATCTACCCTACCCTAGCCTACCCTAGCCTACAGTTTTGACTTTTTTTGTTCTATGTTTTAATGGCTTTTATATTCTACGTAATAAAATTTGCTTTCCCCTGCCCATTTAATACAATGTGTTTAGCAATTTATTGTTTGTCATTAGTGTGTATTATAATAGTAATTAGTAATAGAGAATGATGTTAGGTTTTATTATTGATGATTGATGCTAGAATGTTTTTTTTAATGATTGTTATCTTATGGTTTCCCTTGATGAAGATATATAAAATGAATTGGAAACTCTTTATTTCATTGCAATTGTGCCCAGTTGGCTTTGGCTGTTGCATTTTTTCTGGTATTGGTGCAGCCCCTCCTTTGGTTTTTTTATTTATGAGCAATATTTATTTAGCTTCAGTCACAGAAGAAAACATAAATGCAGTAATAGGGTAAGCAGGAGAGAGAGCTCCTGTACCTTTGTATCCCATCCATCAGTTTTGTAACATTTGGTACCCCATCCATCAGTTTTGCTGAATGCTTCTTAGAGCAGTTTATCCCCATCCAACTTAATTCTGTCTTCATTTAACCTTAGCTCTTTCACCCACATCCAATCTGTCACCAGTCCCACACACTGATTCAGGACTTCCATTGCCTTCCTAGGACTTGATGTTAAGGAGCGATTGGGACAGGTCTTCCATGAGGTGAAGTGAGTCAGCTGCTGCAAGTGGCAGATTTTTGGGGTGTCAGCATGGCACGGTGCCACGCATGACCCCATCTGTCTCTCTCTGTTACCCACTGCTACTCAAGCAGTTCTTTGCCAATCAGTATAGACATCACTCAGCAAAGAGCTGTCCTGAGACCGTTTTCTGGTGACACCTCATCCCCCTAGTCGAGTGCATAGCCCTTTTCACTGGGCTAGTAATGTGAAGGAGAAGGAAGCAGGAAAGGAAATAATGAAAGGGCAATAGGGTAGAGGAGTTGCTCTGTAGAATGTCTCCTGTACAGAGGCGTAACTATAGGGGGGGCAGGGGGGGGCACGTGCCCTGGGCGCCATCTTTTCTGGTCACGTGGGGGGCGCCGCCATGACCAAATTTTTTAAATTTTTTTTTTAAATTTTTTGTTAATACAAATGTTTCCTGCTCAGTGCAGCAGTGCTGCAGCAGTCAAGGGAGCGCGTCGGTGCCCCCTTCCCCATGAGCGGTCCCTTCCGCACCGCCTGCACCCCCCCATTGCTTTGCTGGTGCCTGGCGGCCAGTCAGTGGCCTGGCTTGGCGGCGGCGGCGGGCGCTTGTGAGGAAAAACCTAGGGGGGGCACAGTGGGGGCGCCATTTCAGTGCTTGCCCCGGGCGCCGTTTTCCCTAGTTACACCTCTGCTCCTGTATTCTATTGTGCTTTCAACATTTACTCTTCTGCTTCCTTCTCCTTTACATTAATAGACTGGTGCACGGAAAGTAGGAGGGTGAATACCAGGCCAGGAGGAGGAAGCAGAGGTAGAGGTGGGTGTTCAGGCACATCTCTGTGTACAATGTTTCATGAAGTGGCAGTAGCTTTTGCTGCTTCTGTAAATAAGAAAGGACAAGGGGACAGCATTTGGACCTTGCCTCAGATGCACCAAGATCTTGGGCTGTCACTGGGAGCAATAGAGCTGGGTGTCATTTGCATATTAATTGCACTATGCTGCAAAACTCTGGATGACCTCACCCAGCAGTTTCATGTAAATACCATGCCCTTGCAGAATCCCACAAGGCAAGCGCTCTGGGGTGGATCAGTAGTCTACCAACATAATCACCAGGAATATGCCATCCACAAAAAATGGGAACCACCATACAACGGTGTACCCACTCTCCTCCCAGCAAGATAAATCGGAAGGATACCACAATTGAGTGTTTTTAAAGCTGTCAAAATAACCAATAGAGCCCTCTCCCTGTCCAGTTTCTCGTGCAGGCTGTGTACTCAGTACTAACGCTAGGCCTCACACAAGGTTGCAAAGGCCTAGATAAAATAGGGATTGCCTCTGGTAAATAAGGAATGTTTATTTACTCTTATGTAATCATATATCTAACTCTCTTCTCATTATTACCATCTTATTATCTTGGTTTTAAAATGTAATAACAATCATACAAATATCATCTGTGTGCTTCTTGTGAAATTACATGCATCATCTGCCACCTTCTGGTTAAATCTAATTTTGCACATTTCTCATTTCTGCTGCCATCCCCCTGCTTATGGCTCAGAAGAATTTATTTTTCAGAATGCAGTTTTTATATGAATGGCTGAGGTAGAACAGGACCAGACTATGATAGCACTTTCTCAGTAGGGGAAGGTTTGTATGTGGCAGATACCTGTGACCAAAAAACATGTGAGTCTTTTGGTGCCTTCTGTCTTTCGTAACTCATGTGTGATTGGCTTTATATCTTTATTTCTGGGCTTCCCTTTCTTTGCATGATGCTCCAAATCTCACAGGGAGCATATATCCCACAGTCTCAGCGACAGTCCAGATTTTAAATCACTGACCCTGTTTTTTCTTTTGGGGAGATTTGCAAAAAGCATTCAACCAGATGCAGTCCTGGGGAGTCCAGGTGGGCACTCCCCTGGACCGCCCAAGCTTCTCTGCAGCCGGAGATATTGTAAGCGGCCTGATTTCAAACTGCAGAAGGCAGTTAGCACAGTACAGCTGAGGGAAGTATAGAGATAGGGGGTGAGTGGAGCAGGGAGAGAAAACATCTACCCCCTACAGAGAACCCGCTTGCTTTAGTGGTCCTCTGTAGGTGGACATTCCATTCCCCAACAGTTTCCAGAGATGCAGCTGCATTTTGTCTCCTGTGCAAGGGAGCAATACCACTCCATCGGGTTACACAGGGAGAAGTACACAGGCTGCGCCCCTCAAAACTGCTGGTGGGAGGAAATGCCCACTATTCTTGGATCAAGTGTCCACCGTGAGAAGTAGGCATTTCTTCCTAACCAATTATTTTTAGAGATATAGCCTCTTTTTACACCCCATGTAATATTTGGGCTATGTAACTCCATTAGATTCCATAGGGGAACAAAAGGAGGCTGCAAAACAGGAGGAGGCTGCTTGGTGGCTGAGAAATTCCCACCATCACAGGGTCCTCTGCAGGATGGAGGTGGGTTCCCCCAAACCAGATTTTTTTGGGGGTACAGCTTGTATATCTCCCCTAGGCTTTGTACCACCAGGAGGTTCCAGCAGGACTTCTCATAAGAACAGCCCTGCTGGATCATGGCCTATCTAGTCCAGCATCCTGTTCCACACAATTAACCACCAGATGCCTCTGGGAAACCCACAAGCAAGAGATAAAGCCTTTTAATTAAAAAGCGCTGGTCCCTGTGCAGATTCCTGGAGAATCCTACCTTTTACCTTTTTAACCCACTTTCTCCTGGTTGTGCAAAACTGTGGAAGGCAACCAGGGATGTTGCAGGCATGGAAGATTCTCTGGTTCCCTTTGATAGGTTTGTATGGCCAGGAGAAGGTGTCATTTGGGGTTTGAGTAACTGAATCTGAACTAGAATGAAATATTGGTCCAAAATGCTATGGCTAAAATGTTGGCTTCCAATCAATTTCTTGCCTCCTTTAATTTGTGTGAAACCAGATCCCAAAATGTTATTAAGTCATTTGGCCACCAATTCAAACTCTAATCAAGCTGATTGGTAAGTATTCCTTTTCATCATTTGCTTAATATCCAAATATCCCTTGAGCCCTGTGGCATTATAGATGCTTTTTACAAAACAAAAATTTAAAATAATGCAATAGTTAAATTACAGTAAAATGACAGTGTTTAAAAATATCAAATTGAAACAGAAGAAAACCCAAAAAACAAAAGAGAGCAAGAAGTGACAAGACAACTCTTTTGCACCCAGATCCAAAAGAAGACTGGAGGATGCACATGGTGAAACGAGGGCCACACCACACTTTATTAACTAAACTAGTCAGATATCTGCAACAGGCATATACATACACAACTAGAATGTGGGAACTCCACCCCATTCCAGGGAGGAACAGCCTCCTAGCAAGGCCTGCCCCCCCCCTCGCTGTTGGGAGAAGCAGCTGGGCTTTGCAGATGCCAGCTGAAGATCAGCATAGCCCCCATCAAGTCACACAGTTTAATATGTCAAGGAGGTAGCCGCTACAGTCACCACCCCTCAAGCCCCAAAGCTCTGAGTGGGCGAGCTGAGCGGCACCCTAAACGTGGTCCATCTCCAAGCCACAAAACCCTGAGGGGCTGTTCCATGAAACCACCTTCACCTGAAAAGGTGCTTACGGGAAGATCTTATCCTCCCAAGCCCACACTCACATGTTCATTTGACCACCAAGCCTACCCAATGACTCCTGTTCCTAATATGGCAGTCCCCCCATGAAAAACACTGTCAGTGAGCAGTAGGCAAAAAAAAAAATCCACGCAAGGCCAATCTGGTGAAGACGAAAAAATCCTACTTAGTTCCAAAGTGACCAGCTAAACTCTCACTGAACAGAGGGTGGGTAGGCAGGAGCTGAGGAACCTGGCTGGAGTGAGGAGTGGGGAAGCATGCACCTGGCTTTATACTGCCATGATGCAATGCTTCCCTATTGGCAGACTGCAACATGTGGCCTCCTGAAACAGGGCAGATGGCCACATGTCTGCCCTCTCTACCCCAGCCTGGGTGCAAAACCTAACTTACCAAATTGGCATTGGGTTAGAGAGGCGACACAAAAAATTGCAAATACAAAAACATTCTTTAGTATTATTATTATTATTATTGCATTTATATCCCGCTCTTTCTCCAAGGAGCCCAGAGTGGTGTACTACATACTTCAGTTTCTCTTTTCACAACAACCCTGTGAAGTAGGCTAGGCCGAGAGAGAAGTGACTGGCCCAGAGTCACCCAGCTAATATCATGGCTGAATGGGGATTTGAACTCGGGTCTCCCCGGTCCTAGTCCAGCACTCTAACCACTACACTAGTACAAAAGGGTTGTAATCAGGGCATTTTTCACACAGCAGGCTTTACAACAAATTTACTGCAAAGCTTTACTGCAAGTTTGAAGTTGTCCCAAAAAACTGACATAAAAAGTGGATTTTTTTAAACCCTGGATATAAATCGGGCTACACTCTAACGTGCAATGAAAAACCCAAATTGTGTGTGAAGTGCTTCCCAATAGCTTGCAGGGACTTTGGGCTAAATCTGGCCTATATGTTAACACACATCCTCCATTCTGGAGGAGATGTGAGCTAAAAGCCCTGTGTGAAAAACGCCCTGGGAAACAAGCCAATTCAAAAAGAATATTAGAGAGAGGATATCCATATTTTATTGCTCAAGATATAGACATTTATAGGTTCCTATCTTTTTCTGTCATTTATCCTTTTATTGAAATGTCTCATGGAGCGGAAAAGGGTTCGCTTAAATTGAAAGTGCCTTTTTTTCTGTGGGGCAAACATGGTTCTATGGCTCTGAATTATGTCTGCTCAGTTTCCAGAAGGTGAATACTGGTTTTTTATCCTGGATAAATGTAGGTTAACCGGCGTGGTTTGACCCAGGATTGCCCTGATATTCTGTATTCTCACAATCAGCTCCACAGGAGGGTGGAGGGCTCATGGATCCTGATTACATTTTTGGCCAGAATCCTTGTGATTATGAGGACACAGCCCTGGTTAAATATGGATTAACCACAGTGTATTGACCAGGATCCCCAGAAATTCTAGGTTGTCACAGTCAGCTTCACAGGGCTCAGTGATCCTGGTTGATTCTTTAACCAAGAACACTGTGATTGTGTGAATGCAGCCACAGGAAGATACAAGGAGAGCACTGCCTGTGTAGATGTGATATGGCTGAAAATGAAAGTATAACATTTGCTGTCTTGTCCTATGTATCATTTGTCAAGGAAGAAATTGCTTGGAGAATTGTTCACTCAAGTCAGGAGAGGTCGCAACAGCAACAAGATTAAGTTCTTACTTTCAGACTGTAATGCACTTATTACATTTAGACTGACAGATTCACTGTTTAGGCTTAGGAAAGGGTGAATGAAGGTTCAAGTAGCTGGTTGCAAGCTGGTCATCTATACTAGAGTTTATTCTTGGTTTATACTGTATTTTGTGCCATGTTGTTAATTTGGCTACAACAACATTTTTGGCAAACCAACAAGATATACCGATATTGATAATAAGACACTGCCTGCATTTGCATTCAAAGTGGAATGGGCCCACGGTTCCACTCCCCACCCCCCACCCACTTTCCTTGGGGAGAGTTGGGGTGTAACAGAGAAACTGCAGAGAGGAGGGGGAACGGGCTGTGTGGGCTTCCTTCCTTCTTGCATGAAGGACAGCCTGCACAGCCAATCACAGCTAGCGAGAGGGAGCAGCTCCCTCCCTCAACTCTGGTTCCTGACAGCCGAGCCTGCAATTCTGCATTTGCACGTAATGCAGGCTGTGGGAAACCTCAGGTTGGAACAGCGAAACTCACTACAACCCGAGGGTTCAAACTGGAGTTCAGAAAAGAAAATATTGGCTTACTCTCCATGCGGAACTGGAATTTCCTGCATTAGGACAAACAGGTTTGGCAGCCTCTGGCCCCTGAAACTCTAGTTTTATGTTACATGTGAATGGGGCAACTGTTAGCAGTAATAACAAAGATTCACCAAATATTTTAAAAGATAAATACCCAGGAAATTACTATTGTAGTACACATTTTTAAGAAAATGGACCAATCCAAGCGAATGTGGCCACTTCTCATGTCCCAGCCCCCACCTCGATTTGATTAACATTTCTATAAAATGTTCCCTTACTTTGTGAATGTTGCCTCTTATGTTTGGACGTAAGAGAAACCATATGTTCACTTCTTCACCACATAGGGTGGATGTTGCGTTTATGACTTTAATTGTGTCATGAAAGGGTTGATCAAACATGTTGTCTGAACCAGCCCAGACATTCTATGTGTGGTGTGTGGAGGAAAACTAAAGGAATGAAGTAAATCTATATTAAAATGACTCACCCCACACATCAAAATGTCGATAGACATTTCAGATGTTCAAAATTCCACACGCTCATGTTTACAGTGCTGAAAGCGGGTAAGAAGGCCTGCCCCAACATGGTCACTCACCCCTCATGGTTCAGTGGCTGTTTGTGTAAAGTGGGAAGTTCTGGGGCTTTGATGGTCAACGCTTCCATGATCAGCAGCCCGGATTGCCCAAAGCTGCTGATCACAGAAGTGCTGGCCACCATGCTCCTGACACTTCCCTCTTCACACATATGGCCCCTGAACCATGAGTGGGCTAGTTGGAGGGAATGACAGTGCCAGGACAGGACTTCCTATCCGCTTTTGGCATTGTAACCTTCAGCATGGTTAGCTTTTGAAAATCTGAATAGGGCTATTATTCTTCCGTGGGATTGCAGTGGGATTTGGGCACACATTGGACCAGTTCAGACACAACGTGGAAGCTGGGTTGGGTTTCAGCATGCCCAGTTTGTATTTTCATCCACACTTGCCTCTGAAATTCGACTGAGGTTCAATTTGGCCCAACAAACCAACTTTTGTAACCAACGTGTGTAGTTGGCTTGCTTATTTAACCACGCTTCAGTTTGTCACTGTGCTGTGTCCAAACTGCCCTGGCTTATTGCAAGAGCTCCACCTCTGTCCACATAGACCCCAGCGCAGAGCAACTGAGAAGCAGCCTCTCTGTGGTCTTCCCTCCAGATGCACTTGGGCAAAACCTGCATGGTGACATCACCACTACCATCAGCGGAACGCAACAGCAACTCTCCTATATTGTTGTGTGCTGGGTGCAGACATTGACCAGGAGTTTTGTGGGGTGAGGGAAGGGCTGGTTGTCTACAGGAGCCAAAAGCAAGCTGCGGGTGGCTTTCTGTGTTGGGCCGGCATCCTCCTTTCCTTCTAAACTATTATAAGAAAGTTCGGAGATGACCAGCAAGCTGTGGGTGGCCCATCTTTGAATAGCCATTCCATGGCTAGGCTCTGACCAGTTGAGAGTAGCCAATTTGGGCAAAAAGAGCTGAAGCAGGTCATGCAGCTTTTGCATGCTCACACCAAGTTGGCAACCAATGGTAAGAGTAGGGCGGGAATCATGGAGTGAAGCATTGCCAGGAGTTGGGCAGACTTGGAACTCTGGGATTGCATTTGGGAAGACTGGGCAAAGGGAGGGGCCAGACAAGTCACCTGCAACCCAAACTAACTATGCTCTTGCTGATCATCTGTGGAGCATACCTACGCTTTCTTTTAGAAGCTTGGCGAAAATGAATTTTGGCTTGACATTGCACCTGACAAGGCCCATTCACTGCATTTTGAAGCATTGGTTTTCAAGGCAGAGATTGTGTCAAAACTGCCTCCACCACACATAAAATGTTGTCTGGCATCCCTTCTAAGTGTGTTGGAAGTGAACAATAAAAGCTAAAATGTTTTTTCTTCAAATATTGTTTTGTCAAACACGTTCATCTATTAATGGTGAGACAATGAATAGTTTTGTGACAGATTTAGAGTTAATTTTCGATCAAAAATATTGTTCATAGAGCATGTTCAGGGGGCACTGCCAGGGCCTCTGAGTAAACATATTTTTTCAGATCAGACCAGTTAAAGTCTTAGCTGGTTTGCAACTGCATTTATCTCTCAAGGAGTGAAGGATTTGATTTATTCTTCACCTACATATGCTTTTTATCCAAGTATAGGGCAATTTTCTGAAGCTTGTCACTCTATTGCCCCCAAAGACAAAGTAATTCTTTGTAAAGTTACAAAAGGTCATTTCCACCTCCCTTTTTATTTGCAGCCTTACAAACATGTTAAAATGCAGAATGTTGAAAAGGTCACATTTTCAACCACGGGTTCCATGGGATGAGTCACACTTGTGCTGAACTGTCATCCCAGATTCCCAAGTGAGATGAAGAATGAGGGAGAAGCTTGTTTTCATCATCATATTAACATTATTTCCCCCAGCCCTTCTCTTCTTGGGCTAATGGCACCATTAGTGGTAGTCTTTATTTTCATTATTGCAAAGGCCAGGTACCAAAGTGGGAGAAATATGTCTTTGCCTTTGATGTATCCAAGGCAATGACACCAGGAAAATACAAAAGAATAAACTTTGCTTTGAGAAATTACACTCTGGGAAAAGCAAAAATCGGTCTTGGCATTTGAGTTGGAAGAAATGGGCCTAACTAGGGTGGTCAGTCAATTTAATAAGTATAGTCAATTAATCACCTACCTTTTAACAGACTGATCAGTTAAATCTGGGGGGAAATCTCAAATATCTCATTAAATTAGATATTTTTTGGAGATAGAAGGAAGTGTACAACACACTCACAATGTAACAACAAAAATCAACACTAATTGTTAGAAGGAGAGGCTATTTTGGATATTTTCTTTTTCACTGCTTTTTACAGTGACCTACTGGGAAATGCTTGACTGAAGGCTTCTGGTTTGAATCCCTGCTGGGTCTATATCGGGCAGCAGCGATATAGGAAGATGATGAAAGGCATCCTCTCATACTGCGCAGGAGGAGGCAATGGTAAACCTCTCCTACCAAAATAAAACCACAGGGCTCTGTGGGTACCAGGACTCTAAATCCACTTGATGGCACAGTTTTACTTAATAAGAAACAAAACAGACTATAAAGTAACAAGTATGTCCCATCACAATTAACTCTCACCAGTAAATCTTCTCTACTAAATCTGGTTAGCTCCTATTGCTTAGTTGCAATCCTTTACACACTTTGCAAACAAAATAATGCAATTGGGGGGGGGATAATCTAATTTAGAGGTGTGAGAATCTTCTTGCTTTCTGAGACATTTCACCTGGAATTTCTATGAGCTTGCCACAGACATTCGCACATTCAAGCAGCTCCAGAAACATTCCTCCAGGTATATTAGATATTGTTAAATTGCCCACAGCTTAATAAAGGAATTGATTATTTCCCCAGCTTGCAATACTTGATTGTATTTTTTGAGCTGCATTCCTTTGACTTGAAATTCTTACTTTGTTCATAATTAAAATAAATGTCTATCATGAGCATATATTTGCTGATTTGGCATCTATGTGGTTGTTATTCATCAGACCAGGCACCCAAAAGCATTCAGACGTTGATATCTGCTGTCAGTACACCTTCACAAACGGAGAACTTTAATCTTTCTTACTTTCACATCAAACTGTCCTTTATTGCTGAAATTTTCTTGATATTTTAAAGTGGGGATGTTTTTCTAAAATGTTACATTGGCTTGTGGACAATCAATTGTCTTTGGAGTGCCACTTAGCGTCTGTGTTTGGCTGGGATAGAGTAGTAACTCTGTGCTATTTTTCATATGTGCCACCTCAAGCAATGGATTGGTGGAGATGGTAGATGAGCTGCCTACTCAGACCGACTGCTGCCAACCCACTCTAACCAGACCTGCACCTGTACCCAATTTTGTCTTATGATGCACCACCCACCATCCTTGTCCTTCTCTGCTCCCCCACCCCCGCTCTGCCTATTTGAAAGACTGAGGGCAGGGAAGTTGGAGCAGCATTAAGTGATTAAACACATTTCATACTGCACCAACTTCCCCTCCTTCTGCTGCATGTTGCTGCAATCACCAGGAAGTTTTTCACACTGGTCTTTTAAAGCCCTTTAACTTGCATCTCCTCCGGAATGGAGGGGGTACATTCACATATCAGCCAGATTTACCCCGAAGTCCCTGTGAGTTATCGGGGAGCAGTTCACACACAATTCGGGTTTTTCACTGTGCGGGTTTTCCCTCATGTGATGGCTTTACAAAGCCTTTCAAGGGTTAGAAAGTTCCAGATCCAGCACTCATAAAGCACTCATAAGGGATGAAAACTTGGAATGTTTCAAAGAAGATTGGGAACCATTCTTACTTTACTTAAAGAACTATTTTTCCAATATGGACCTTTCAGCAGGGTTTGAAATTTAGTAACAACAGCAGGTTGGGCAGGGTAAAATCGAGTTTGCAATGTGGAGTATATATGTTTTGAATTATTATAGCAATGGTAGATTTGTATAGCTAATATGAACCATGCAGACTGGTAAGCGGGAAGTCAATATTTACTTAATTAAATGTAATTGGATTGTTAAGATATTGTAAAACTAATACATTTTAAAATGCAAAAAAGAAAGAAAGAAAGAAAGAAAGAAAGAAAGAAAGAAAGAAAGAAAGAAAGAAAGAAAGTTCCAGATCCAAGCTTCTCAGAGACACTGCATGGAGAAAGGGGCTATGGCAACCCTCTCTCCTTGTGTGGTACCCTTGCAGAACTTTGAAGGCTTGGGGAGAGAGGTCTGGAACAGCAAAAGCACTGAGCCTTTGAGTCTGTTGGTGGAGTGTTGGAGGTTTGGGTCTTGAAAGAAGCTAGGAAAATTAAGAGTGAGGAGTGACCAGCTTGCTGTATGTATGCATGCATGTATCATATTTATGTCACCTGATAGCTGTATTCAAAACAAATATAAAACAGAGTAAAAAATTAAAACAATTTCACAGAATAAAAAAAGTTAAAACAATTTCATAGGATAAAAGCAATTAAAGAGTTTAAAACTAATTTCAGTTAAAAGCCTGAGAAAAAAAAGGTGTGTCATAAGGGTCTTCCTAAAAGCAATCAGAGATGGAGATGCTCTTGTTTTGACAGAGAGCATATTCCAAAGCAACCAAAGAGAAGGCCCAGTTCTGAGTCACCACCAAACAAGCTGGTGACAACCATAACTGGACCTCCCCAGATGATCTTAATAGGCAGCAAGGTTCATGACAAAGGAGGCTGTCTACCCTGGACCCAAGACATTGAGGGCTTTATAGGTAATAACCAGCACTTTGTATTTCACTTGGAAACATATCGGCAGGCAGTGCAATTCTTTTAAAACTGGTGTTTTATGGTCCCTTTGGGTTGTCCCAGAGATCAATCTAGCTGCTGCATTTTGTACCAATGATAGTTTCCAGACTACGTACAAATGCAGTCCCACATAGAGTGCATTACAGTAGTAGAGCCTGGAGGTTACCGCATATGAACCACTGTTTTCAGGTCATTTACCTCCAGAAATGGGCGTAGCTGATGTATCAGCTGAAGCTGTTAAAATGTGCTCCTGGCCAGCAAAAGAAGTCAAATTGTGGACTTGACATAGCTGACAGATGGCTAGATATGTGTTTGCAGGAGGAACTTCTGATCATGACTCATTTCATAGCAATATAGCAGTTCTTTGAATTGTCTTCCTTAAGCACTGTCTGGAATGTGAATAACATGAAAGATGGTGGTGAATATATTTCTTTTGGCTGACGTCCTGTACAAAATTCCATGCACATTGCAACAGAATGTGCATTGCACACAGTTGCTCAAGAGCACTCTTTGTGCAAACATAAAAATTACACAAATGGAATTGTGTGACAGTGAAGCCATTATACATAATGGCTTCACTGTTGTGCAGTGCAGTTCGCACAATTTTTGCATTTGCATGAAGAGTTCTGCTGCAGAAATGAAATTTCTTTCTTTGTTTTTTTTTTACATGGCAGGTATGTCAGCCTCTGATTCCAGTGGGAAGATGGTGTTAATTTTTAAAGATAACTTCAGGCGATCTTTTCTTGTTCAACATTATCTCAAGAAAGACTGCATTTTCCCTGGTACAACCACTATGGTTTATAGCTTTAGAAAGCAGTTCAGACCTGGGACTGTTGACCTGTACAACTAGATTCTTTGTATCTCTTACTTCAGTTCTGTAAAAGAATCCTTCCTTTTAGCAATGTACTGCGGGATTCCCAGTGACAAGAGTAAATGACATATTTTGCCCTTTGCAGTGGTGAGCCAGGTACCGTACTTTAATTTTTCACAAGGGTAAACTGAAACCGTTCCGCTTTCAACCAATACAAGGATGCCCTCAGGGAGAGTATTCAAGTTGCAACCTCTCACTATCGTGCAAAACAAATTATGATGGCTCTCTTTTATTTAGCAGGAGGAAAGCAAATTATGATGGCTCTCTCTTATTTAGCAGGAGGAAAGCAAATTAGGATGGCTCTCTTTTATTTAGCAGGAGGAAAGCAATTTTCCGTATTCAATCCAGCATAGTGTAGCATCCCTCCAATAGCTGACGGTCTCTCCCATGCATTTATGTACAGATTGTATAGACAGAGGAACACTTTGCTCATTCTTTTTCTTATTCTCTCATTCCTATTGCTATGTAAATTAGTCTGTGAAATTCTTGAGTGATAATATATACAATATCTAACTTGTTCTTTTAATTTCGGTTGGGCCACTCTGAGTAAGTTTCATTATCATGTAGGCAAGGGGAAAGGGAGACTTGTGTGAGAGCTGATGCTGTGCTCCTGCAGTCCATCAAAGTGCACACACTTCATTAGTCAGGACCGAGGTGTAGCTATAATTGAGCAGATGGGTTCAAAGAACCTGGGCCTCCAGTTCCTGAGGGGCCCCCAGCTCCACCCCTTTCTATTTTCTTCATTATCTCCCTCATACCAAGGGGCTACTTGGGAGAGGGTAAAACATGGGCCCCCTCTCCTTTAGCAACAACCCTGGTCAGAACATCAGACACTGAGTGCAATTGCACAACAAACCCAGAGGTGTACATTCAGCAGGGAACCACAGCCAGTCCTGGATCTCTGACAAGTGTACCTGTGTGTCACATGTGTTGTCAAACACTTGTTCGTCACATTTTTGCTTTACATTTTTAGGAATATTGTATAAAAACCTATAGGTGTATACAGTATATAAAGAAAAAGTATGAAGACACCATTAGTAGACACACTTGGGAATGGGGTGTAAGATCTGCGGTGCACATAAAATAATACTTAGGAACAACAACTCTGTGATGTGACATTATCACATGCATTTTCCACACACACACCCCCACCAGTGGCACCAATGGTGGGTAGCAGGGTGAGGAAACCCACCATTGGGTCAGCATTTCTAAATATTGTGGTGGAGGGGATGGAGAGGGAGAACTCACCATAGGGCTGCTGTTTTCAGCATGACTCCGTGGTGTGTCTCTGGCAGCCAGTAAAGTGGCCTCACTCTCTCTTCCTTCAGAATCGTCTTCAAAACTCAACCGTTCGATGAAGCCTTTGGCTTAATCCCTTAATCCTCATGCTCATCCATAACCCCAAATGTAACAACACCTAATGGTCACATTAATTCCTGGCTACTGCAGTCTCTCTCTTCCTTTCCCTCTCTTATCTTCTCCACTGTCCAAATTTAGAGGGTAAACTCCTGGAGCTTTTTCAGACAGCAGGCTTTACCACATGTTTACTGTGAGTTTGGGCATAACAGATACTCTGACACGAAAAGAGGATTTTTTAAACCCCATAAATCAGATTAGGTTGCAATATGGAGGGGAAAACCAGAATTGTGTGTGAAGTGGGAGGTTGGAGAGGGTGAAGAGAGGAAGGGGGTAGATTCTGTCAGCCCCCCGACCTCTCCTAATGAATAACAACCATCTCACCCTGCCTGCACATTCCTGTCTCAGCAGAGGAAGTTTGTTTTTGCCTCCACAGACCTTCTGAAGGACTCACTTGTGGCAGCCTAATTGCTGTCCTATTCCACCTGTGCCTTCTATCTGAATGCTTGGCTTGTTCCACCTGTCCCTAAGTACCAGAGATCTATTGTGAGAGGAGAGGTTTCTGGAGTCCTTGGCTGCATATATTGGAGGAAGGCATGCCAGCAGACCACAAGTAGGCAGCCGCCAATGTCGTCTGCCAAAGGGGGCTGGGCTTTGGTGCCGGGCCTTCGGTGTGGGACTGGGGTTGGGGGGGGGGAGTTATAAGATGGGGTTGGAGGTCTGGGTTGGATGTTGTTAGTCTTCCCTTTTATTGGGTTGTGCCAGGCCTTTCATTGTCATGTGTTTGGGTTCTCTTGGGTAGAATGATCTGTGTGTGTGTGGGGGGGGGTCCAGTGGCTCTAGGGCAGCTATTACTGTTGTGGGAGGGAATAGAGGAATTGGCGTTGGCAGAGCAGCTGGCCATTACAGGGGAAGGGAAACCAGTAATTTAATAACTGTTTCCACTTCTGGCTGCCCTGTCAGCTCTCTGGCCTCAGGGAGCAGTTCCAGTCTCCCACAGAACTTAGCCTTGCTCCTTTGCAATGCTAGGTTGGTTCAGAATAAGACTGAAATCATTCATGACTTGATCATGGATGAGGGAGCTGACCTGGCTTGTATAACTGAGACCTGGATGGGGGAGGCTAGTGGCCCAGTTTGGGCCCAGCTTCTTCCACCAGGTTACTCTGTGTTGGAGCAGGCATGGGGAAGTGGGTGGGTGGGTGGAGTGGCTGTGGTCCATAAGGATACCATTTCCCTTACCAGGGCCCCTGTGTGACAGCTGACTTACATTGAGTGTGTCTTTCTGAGGCTGGCAACTAGGGATAGATTGGGGATTCTGTTGGTGTACCGTCCACCCTAACTGAACTGATGGAGCTGGCCTCAGGGTTGGTGTTGGAGTCACCCAGACTTTTGGTTCTGGGGGACTTCAATATCCATTGTGAGGCTGATTTGTCTGGTGCAGCTCAGGAGTTCATAGTGGCCATGACAACTATGGGCCTATCCCAGCTAGTTTCAGGACCAACTCATGTTGCTGGCCACACACTCGATTTGGTCTTTTGTTTGGATCAGGGGGTGTTCCGTGGGTGCAGGATCCTGTGGTTTCCCCATTGTCATGGACAGACCACTACCTGGTTAAGGTTGGTTACACAGCCACAACCCAGCCCTGCAGGGGTGGAGGACCTATTAAGATGGTCCGCCCGAGATGGCTGCTGGACCCAGTAGGATTCCAAAAAGCCTTGGAGTGTTTTGATGTTGGTTCTGCTAGTGATTCTGTCGATGCCTTGGTGGGAACCTGGAATGGGGATCTCACCAGGGCAATAGACACGATCGCTCCTAAGCATCCCTTCCGATCTGCTTTAAAAGTGGCCCCTTGATATACAAAGGAGTTGCAGGATCTGAAATAGCAAGGTAGGCAACTGGAGCGCAAGTGGAGGAGAACCCAGCTTGAATGTGACAGGACACAGCATAGAGCCCATTTGAAGGTTTATGCAGAGGCATTGTGTGTGGCAAAAAACCCCAAAACAATTCTGGTCCGCACGCATTGCGTCTGTGGGTTCGTGTCCATCAGAGCTGTCCCGGGTTGTGAGGAGTTTGATTCAGGCTCCTTCCAATTCAAACCAATCCCCTGGGACTTTGTTCTGTTGTGATGCTTTTAATGGGTTCTTTGCGGAAAAATCTCTTGTATTAGGGCCGACTTGGACTCCATTGTTTCTGCAGATTCTATTAAGGTTGTGTCCAGCAATCCTTCTTGCAGTATTAGCAGAGGTGTATCTAGGGAAAATAGTGCCTAGGGCAAGCACTGAAATAGCGCCCCCTGTCCAAACATCTGACACCCATCTTTCTGATAACTTTACTATAATATCAGCTGAAAAATATAAGTCAAGCTCATTAATCTTTTAAAATTTCAAAAACTATTTAGCAGTGGACGTAGCCAGACCAAAAAATGCTGGAAAACAACAAATTTCAGTATGCTGGGGCTCATGAAATACCCACATACTATGTGGGGGTGTACTTGGAAAACTAAACAGAAGCGCCTGTCTAATTCTCTACTAGGCATTGTAGCATCACTATTACATAAGTTTTAAAAATAAATGGAGAATTAAAGGATATGCAGAGTCAACTGTGTCACTGCTTGGAATATATTCTAGTATTTCAGAAAGACAGTTAAAATGAGAGAAAGAGAGCAAGAAACTCCCAGTGGCAATAATACTAAGGATTTCACACTGATTCAAAAACAAACTCACCATTAATAACCTTATTATTAAGACACCACATTTAACTCACTTATCATAAGAAGCAAAGTAAGAGCAAATGAATACAACCCTAGCTCATAAGCTTCAGCTCAGTATTCACAAGCCCTGATTCTCTGTACATAGTGCCAAACTGAATATGTGTACAGTGACTTATATTATATTAAATTAATTTTTTTAACCTGTAGCCTCTTCGGGGAGCTTCCTATAGGCTGTGGGAGGGGGGTCTGCAAAGGTTACCTCTCCCACCGCTGGCCTCTAGGGCCTCGCAGAGACCATTTGAGCATGTGCAGTGGCCATTTTAAAAAAATAATTGGTTTTTTAAAAAACAAAATGGCTGCTGAAAACAAAATGGCCACTGCACATGCTCAAATGGCCTCTGCGAGGCCTGGCATGGCCTAGGGCCTCACAGAGGCCATTTGAGCATGTGCAGTGGCCATTTTGTTTTCAGCAGCCATTTTTTTTAAAAAAATATTAATTTTAAGAATTTGCACCCCCCCTTCAAGTGGCGCCCAGGGCACGTGCCCTGCCTGCCCTACCCTAGATACACCTCTGTATCGTGTATCTAGGGTAGATTGGATCTGTTTCAAGATGTGATGCCTGATGACATGTACAAGCAGCTTGGGGCGGTGCAGCCTACCACTTGTTCTCCAGATCCATGCCTGACTTGGCCGCTTCTATCTAGCAGGGAGATTGTTGGAGATGACCTAGTTAATATCATTAACTCATCGCTGAGGGAGGGTAGGATGCCTCCTTGTTTGAAGGAGGCAATGATTAGACCACTTCTTAAGAAGCCTTCCCTAGATCCCTCAGTGATGGATATTTGTAGGCCAGTCTCCAATCTCCCATGGTTGGGCAAGGTGATTGAGAGAGTGGTGGCTAACCAGCTCCAGGCAGTTTTGGAGGAAACCAATTGTCTAGAACCATTTCAAACTGGCTTTAGAGCAGGCTATGGGGTTGAGTGTGCCTTGGTCGGCCTGATGGATGACCTTTACTGGGGAATCGACAGAGGGAGTGTGACTCTGTTGGTTCTTTTGGATCTCTCGGCAGTGTTTGATACCATCGAACATGGTATACTTCTGGATTGCCTGGGGGAATTGGGGGTAGGAGGCACTGCTTTGCCGTGGTTCTGCTCCTATCTCTCAAGCAGATTCCAGATGGTGGAGCATGGTGACAGGTCCTCTTTAAAACAGGAACTATTATATGGGCTCCATTCTGTCACCAATGTTTTTTTAATATTTACATGAAACTGCTGGGTGAGGTCATCAGGAGATTTGGTGCAGGGTGTTATCAGTATGCTGATGGCATCTAAATCTGTTTCTCCTCCTCCTCCCCCTCCTCCCCCTCCTCCCCCTCCTCCCCCTCCTCCTCATCATCATCAGAAAATGGCATTCATTCCCTAAATGCCTCCTACAGGCAGTAATGGGCTGGATGAGAGATAACAAATTGAAACTGAATCCAAGCAAGACGGAGGTGCTCATTGTGGGGGATCGGAATTTGAGGGATAAGTTACTAGGGGTGTGTCTGAACCGGTCTGGAGGACATTCTGGAGGCCTCCGAACTGGTCCAGTTCCGAGCCGGTCCGGCGGCTTGGGCACGGGGAGGGGGGTTTGTAGCTTTAAGGGCGGGGGTGGTACTTACCCCCCCCGCCGCTCTTCCCCCTCCAGCGCTGTGGATAATTCCAATGGTTTTGGGGCGGCAGCGCTCCTCTCTGCCACCCCTGGCCCCATCGTTAGCCCGATAGTGCCTTAATATGCAGTACGCATGCGCCCGTTGTGGCGCGCGTGTGCACTCGCCGCCGCCGCCGCCGCGTGCGCTCCATACGCATCACACGTCGACGTGTGACGTGTACGGAGCGCGCGTGCACTCTCTGCAGATGTCACACGTCGACGTGTGACGCGTACGGAGCGCGCGCTGCGACAGCGCACACGCGCGCCACGATGGGCGCATGTGTACTGCATATTAAGGCACTATCGGGCTAACAACGGGGCCGGGGGCGGCAGCGAGGAGCGCTGCCGCCCCAAAACCTTTGGAATTATCCACAGCGCTGGAGGGGGAAGAGCGGCGGGGGGGGGGTAAGTACCACCCCCGCCCTTAAAGCTACAACCCCCCCATGCCCATCCGGACCGATTTGGGGCAATGCACACTCCTATAAGTTACATCTTCCTGTGCTGGATGGGGTTACACTCCCCCAGAAGGAACAGGTACACAGCTTGGGAGTGTTCTTGGATCCAGGCCTCACCCCCATTTCCACTCACTCCATAGGTGGAGGCTATGGCTAGGAATGTTTTATATCAGTTTCAGCTGATATGACAGCTGCATCCATTCCTTGAAGAGAATGATCTCAAAACAGTGGTGCATCAGCTGGTAACCTCCAGGCTCAACTACTGGAATGCGCTCTATGTGGGGCTGCCTTTGTATGTAGTTTGGAAACTTCATTTAATTCAAAATACGGCAGCCAGATTGGTCTCTGGGGTAACCTGGAGAGACCATATTATTTCTGTTTTGAAACAGTTACACTGGCTGCTGATATGTTTCCAGGCAAAATACAAAGTGCTGGTTTTTACCTTTAAAGCTCTGAATGGCTTGGGTCCGGGCTACCTTAGAGAGCACCTTCTTCGATATGATCCCCATCGCTCATTGAGGTCATCTGGAGAGGTCCATCTCCAGTTACCACTGATATGTCTGGTGGAGACTTGGAACCCGGCCTTTTCTGTAGCTGCTCCTGGCCTATGGAATGCACTCCCGGCAGATATCCAAAGTTTAGGCTTGCTGTCGGCCTTTAAGAGAGCCCTAAAAGCTTATTTGTTTGGCCTGGCCTAGCAAGGTTTGTAAAGTGTTTTTTTAAAGTATTTTAATTGGTTTTAATTGTTTTTGAATTATTTTTATATTGTTTTTAGCACTGTGTTTTGAATTGTGTGTTTTTATGTCTTTTTAAAGTTGTTGTACACGGCCCAGAGCCTTTGGATGGGGTGGTTTAGAAATGTAATGAATGAATGAATGAATGAATGAATGAATGCTCTCTGAAATATCACATGGACTTGGGGGTAAATCTGGCCAATATGTGAACCCACATACACCCTCCCAAAGTAAAGTTGAAGTAAAGTTGCCATCTGAAAAGTCTTCTGGGGTTTACAATTCTTAGTTGGCACCTCCATGGATAATGGTGGATAGTCTCCAATTAACATCATTTCCCCCATATAAAGGTTCCTAACAACGGCTCTCACTGTTATGCATGCTGATGGATAAGCGTCTATTACAGAGTAATCTAAAATGGGCCTCTTGCTTTGTAAGTTCAATACAGGGCATGGCCAAGTAAACATGAAGTCAATTGTGTTGACAGTGTGCTATTTGAGTCAGATGGGAAAAGAGCCTTTGCTACTTAAAATAAATCTCCCTAGTTCCAACCCAAGTCTTGCCACAGTCAGTGAGAATTTTCCATCGAGACCTGTAAGCAGCTTTGGTAGCAGCAAATGGGAGCACTGCCTCCTATTTTTCATAGGAAATGCCAAACATAGTGGGTCTGGTCTCTATTTTGAGCTACAGACAAGAGTCCTGTATTGATCTACATGTGACTGATCCAGTTTGAAACACTTCCAAAGCTGCTTCCAAAAATCATTGCTGCTGCTATCTACCCTTCCCCCCTGCTAAAATAGGCATAAACTGGCTTACCAAAATAGAAAAGCCAATAAAAATTAACAAAGAATCACACAAAAAAGCAACAGCAAACCAAAATAAAACCAGCAACACAAAAGCCGTGTTTTATTAGGAGATGACAAAATTGTCCCTGTTCCCACATCTATATTCATTCTCAACTGGAATGTGAACAGTTTGTCACAGTTTTCAGTTTCTTTCCTTCATTCACAGCATTGCCACCCACTGGGTCACCAATGTGCATAGGTGTATTTATTTAGAAAACACTGGAAGAAAATGAAAGCAATCTTTATGTGATCCTGGTCTTCTGCACACTAGTAAGACACCAGGTAAAGAATATTGATGCAAGGGGTATGTATGAATGTTCTGGTGGGGACAGAGCCTTCATTGTAATAGAGCCTCACAACACTAAAGCCCCACATGTCAAAAAGCCAGAAGACACACTTGGTTGCCGTTGCCTTAGGAATTTAAAAAAATGCATTTGTAAAGTGGTGGGAGAGCCTCAATGCTGTGTGGGGAGTGGGGAAGTATTCTAATAAACTTTGTCAGAATAAAAGGACCTTAGCATAAAAGCACCATCATCTGGGAATTAAATGCCAAAGACTTTGGGGGCTTTATTGTGGCAATTAGAACCTTTGAATCTCACCAAGCACAATTCTGACCGGCCTCCTATCTGACTCTGTGCAGCTTTCAATGCAGGTTTGGCCACTCTAAGGATTGCCTTGCCAAATGCTGGTAGGAGATTTAATTAATGTCCTTCAGAGGGACAGAGTCAGCCTGATAGCCACACTTACACTGAACTGGAATTCTGGTTCCCCCAGTTATGTTCAAGCCACACATTGCTCCCTCTCAAACTTCTTCAGCTCTTCTCTTTCTGAAAAGTCTCCATTTGTAGGGATGTGAGGACCACCACTACCCCACATGGGAGTCTTCCTGTCTTATCAACATTCTTTTAACTTTCAAAGCTTGGATGTTTTTCCTGTGCAGGACGTTCACCAAGTTCACCTCAGATTTTACTTTAGCTAAAATCCAGTGGCCACTGTGGTGCAAACAGCATTAAAAAGCAGCAGAAAGTGGCTGTAGCCCCCATTTTATGAGTCTTCCATTTCACCTCCCCCACCTTAGCAGAGATTTCAAGGTCCCAAAGGTTTCAACAACTACAAATACTTGAGAAATCTGCCACCACTTTGGCTACTCATTAGGATGCTGGAGAACACTTTAAAATAAACTTATAAAAAGTGGTCCAACATTATTTGGGAAATAATCTGGTAACTGCTGGCCATAGAAGAGACATAGGACTGGGTCTCACGATCAGTGAGACCTGGTTTAGGGCGCTGAGCGGGCAGGGAGCCCTGGGCTGCCGGATCGGCCGCCCACACAATGGCCAGCTCAGAGCTGGAGCTGGCAATGGTTGGGGAGCTCGGGGGCCGCACAGCCCCCGGAAGCCCCAGTATGCCCTGTGCATATTGCAGGGCATACTGGGGAGACCCCCGAGCCAGGAGGCTGCTTTTAAGCCTCCTGGCCGGGGGTCTACTCACGAGTAGCCATGGCGCAGAGCCGCGCCACAGCTACTCACAAGCAGATAACCCAGGATTGCAGAGCGCTCGCTCTGCAAACCCAGGCTAAGGGGAGGGCTACAGGAGCGGGTTAGCTGCTCCAGAAAATCTAGGATTTTCCTAGCCCGATTTTTGTGATCATAAGAATAGCCCCATACTCACACAATCAAATTGTGTTCTACCCAGGTTTGGGTAAAATCAGGAGGAAACCTTTCCTCCTACCTTGCTTCCACACAATCACTTCTACCCAGGTTTTCCTCTTGCTTCCACACAACTGAAAATTGGGAGCACAGATAGCTCCCAAGCCCAGGTAGAGCACAGTCTTTGATTGTGTGAATGACCTCCCTGACTAATGGGGCATGTGTGCTTCGAGGAACTGTGGGGGAGGGCATGATGAGAGCCTTTGCACAACTTCCCTTTCCCCTGCACACATGCTGTTGTACTGGAGCCATTAGACTTCTGAGTGCTCCCTTCACTCCAGAAGGGCTCTGCAGGACTGGGAACATGTTCCTGAACCCCAGTGATATGTTTCTGATCTTGTGGAACTTTTGTGGAAAACAAGGAGCCCTTTCTCATTAGCAGTGAGAGAGGGCTAGTAGGTTTGCAGGGAGGAAGCCCTAAAGAGCTTACCTTCTCCAAGATGTTCATTCTGCTGTCCCTGGGTGGGTGGATTGCCCACCCACACAAGCACTGACTGCTGCTGGCAGCTCTGAGGGTCAAGGGGTTGGGATGCTTTGCTCTGTGTCGCCCCACCCCCTGGAACTCAAATAATGCTCCACATGAGTGTGTGGTACATTATGGAGACCCCCCTCCCTTCCCTGAGTCTGCTAGCCACGGCTGTTTCCAGCCATAATTGACAGATGACCCAAAAAATGAGGTTAGGGGAGTGCTGCTCCCTTAACCTCCTTTTCCAGGGTGGCTCCATAGGTGGGTTTGCTGCCGTGGTGCTGCTGGGATTGGGCCCAATCCTGGCAGTTCACACCTGCATGCAAAACTGGGCAGGGTTCCCTTTAGCCCGGTTTTGCATGCGTGTGTGAATAGCCTCAGGGAGTGCTCTAGGAATGGGCGCAGCTGGAATATCAGCCGAGGCAGGAACCTCTGGCCACTGCCTCAACCTGGGACACCAGGGAGAGGTTTGTGTCCAGAAGCACCCCCAGACTGTATACCTGTTCCTTCTGGGAAAGTGTGATCCCATCCACAACAGCCAGATCAAAATCATCTCCTGAGTTATGACCCTGCACATTAAGTACCTCCGTCTTATCTGGATTCAGTCTCAGTTTATTATCTCTCATCCAGCCCATCACCACCTCAAGGCAGGCATTTAAGGAGGTTATGCCTTCTCCTGATGTTGTTGACATGGAGAAAGAGATGTGGGAGATCAGCATACTCACATACATATTACTGATGTATTTATGTATTTATGTATTACATTTCTATACCACACCATCCAAAGGCTCTAGGTGGTTCATAATGTACATACAACTCATGAGGTGGTAGATGTGCTGAACAGGTATGCAGACTCAGTAGTGGATTGGATGAGAGTCAATTAATTTAAGCCCAAGCCATATAAGATGGAGGTTTCATTATAATCCAAGGGGTATTGCATAAGCAGGGGCACTGGATTATAAATGCCAAAAAAATAAAATAAAGGTGACTGATAATGCAGCTGTCCTGCTCCACTGTTGCCACTAAGGGTGCCCACAAAAGCATTTGCCCAGAGACCCGCACAAACCTGGCACCAGCTCTTCACAGTCCTCTCCTTCATGCCATATTGCTATCTCCTTTTTGTTGTTCCTTAAAGATCACTTGCCCTGAGCTAGTGAGAGAGACCTGCACACACAATCCACTTCCCATGCACACTGCTGACGTAGATCTGCATGTACAAGCACAAGCACAGCCCCATCCACACTGAAATGCACCTTCACAGGAGCGGAGCTATAATTGGGCAGATGCGTTCAAAGAACATGAGCTGCCCATCTTCTGGGAGCTGTCTGGCTCACCCCTCGCCCTGAGGTGTGGCCGGCTTCATTCCCATTCCGAGCATGGCAGAGAATGAAGAAAATACCCAGCCAACAATGAAGCTGGCTGGGAAATGAACCCCAGAGGGCTAAATGGGCCCTTCCAGATGCTGAGTGTGACATGACACACAGGGGGCATGGCTGGCACATGCAAGGGGCCACCAAGGAAAAGGACAGACACAAGCCCACTCTCTCTTAGTTACACATCTGCTCCTCCAGAACTTATAGATCTGACTGGATACATAATTAAGCAAAGGGGGATGCACACTGACATCTTGGGGAACCAGTTGATATGCATGACTAGTTACATAGAACTGTATCTGGATCAGGGCCAGAGGGATTTATTGTGTGGAGATCACTCTGATCAGACTGGTCCACCTCTGGATGTTCTATTAACTGGTTTTCTTAGTGAGCGGAATACTAAGGATTTTTATTTATTTTTATTTATCATATTTCTATACAGACTGATATGAACATCTCTAGGTGTTGTACAAAATTAGAAACAATATAAAAAAAGAAAGAAAACCCAGAATAAATTCCACAAAACACAATAAAAACAATTTCATAAAACAAATTATTACAATTAATTCCAGTTATAAGCCTGCAAGAACAGGTGTGTCTTGAGGGTCTTCCTGGCGGCGGGAGGGCGGAGGGACAGAGAAGGAGATGCTCTTATTTCAACAGGAAGCATATTCCAAAGCCTCAGGGCAGCCACAGAGAAAGCCTGGTCTCGAGTCACCACCAAACAAGCAGGCAGCAACCGTAACCGGACTAGGGGTGTGCAATTCGGATTTTCGGGTGATTCGGCTCGGACCCAAGCCGAATCACCCCCGTTCTGTTTTGTGCCCGAATCTGGGTCACCCGAATCACCCTTTATTCGGTTCGGATTTGGATTTCATCCGAATCCGAATCCGAATCGATTCGGGGGGTAAAAAGGGGCCCAGGGGCAAAATTTTGGGGTGGGGTGGTAGTGCCCAATGGGTAGAGTCTACCACCCCAATTTCAGGGGGATTGGGCAAAGTCCTGATTTTTTGTGAATTTTTAAAGTTTTAGTGACTTTGGGGCAGTTCGGGGCATAGCATGGTATTTGGGCAAAAGGAGTGGGGTGGGGTGGTAGTGCCTAATGGGTGCAGGCTACCACCCCAATTTCAGGGGGATTGGGCAAAGGGCTGATTTTTGGGAAATTTCTGAAATTTTCATGTCTTTGGGGCAGATTGGGGCATATTGGGGCAGAAAGTGGGGCCTGGGGCAGAATGGTGGGGTGGTAGTGCCTAATGGGTGCAGGCTACCACCCCAATTTCAGGGGGTTTGGACAAAGGGGTGATTTTTTGAGAATTTTTGAAGTTTTGGTGACTTTGGGGCAGTTTGGGGGCAGAAAGTGGATCTGCCCCAAAAGAGTGGGGTGGGGTGGTAGTGCCTAATGGGTGGAGGCTACCATACCAATTTCAGGGGGATTGGGCAGAGGGCTGATTTTTTGAGAATTTTTGAAGTTTGGGTGTCTTTGGGGCAGATTGGGGGCAGAAAGTGGATCTGCCCCAAAGGAGTGGGGTGGGCTGGTAGATAGTGCCTAATGGCTGGAGGCTACCACCCATCCCCAATTTAAGAGTGATTGGGCAGAGGGGGGAATTTTGGTGAATTTATTTTTATGAGGTTTGTCTTCATAAGGTGAAGTGTGCTAAATTGATTACTTCCTCATATTATTCATAGTAAAGGAAAGTGTGTAAAAGTGAAAGTGGGGTCATGAGAGTTGTTTAATTGAAAAAAATCTCATTTGCTATGATAGAATGAGAATTCACACCTCAGAAAAAACTTCTGAGGTGTGAATTCTCATTCTATCATAGCAAATGAGATTTTTTTCAATTAAACAACTCTCATGACCCCACTTTCACTTTTTCACACTTTCCTTTACTATGAATAATATGAGGAAGTAATCAATTTAGCACACTTCACCTTATGAAGACAAACCTCATAAAAATAAATTCACCAAAATTCCCCCCTCTGCCCAATCACTCTTAAATTGGGGATGGGTGGTAGCCTCCAGCCATTAGGCACTATCTACCAGCCCACCCCACTCCTTTGGGGCAAATCCACTTTCTGCCCCCAATCTGCCCCAAAGACACCCAAACTTCAAAAATTCTCAAAAAATCAGCCCTCTGCCCAATCCCCCTGAAATTGGTGTGGTAGCCTCCACCCATTAGGCACTACCACTCCACCCCACTCTTTTGGGGCAGATCCACTTTCTGCCCCCAAATTGCCCCAAAGTCACCAAAACTTAAAAAATTCTCAAAAAATCACCCCTTTGTCCAAACCCCCTGAAATTGGGGTGGTAGCCTGCACCCATTAGGCACTACCACCCCACCTCACTATTCTGCCCCAGGCCCCACTTTCTGCCCCAATATGCCCCAATCTGCCCCAAAGACATGAAAATTTCAGAAATTTACCAAAAATCAGCCCTTTGCCCAACCCCCCTGAAATTGGGGTGGTAGTCTTCACCCATTATGCACTACCACCCCACCCCACTCCTTTTGCCCAGATCCCATGCTATGCCCCGAACTGCCCCAAAGTCACTAAAACTTTAAAAAATCGCCAAAAATCAACCATGAACCGAATCACCCGAATTTTTTGTGCCCGAAATTCGGGTGATTCGGCTCGTGCCCAAAAAAATTCAGGGGACATCGGGGTGATTCGGTTCGGCCCCGAATCACCCGAAATTGTTCATTTCGGGCACAGATCGTTCTGTGTCCGAAATTTTTTGCACATCCCTAAACCGGACCTCTCCAGAAGATCGTAATAGGCGGCAGGGTTTTTGCTAATTATGTTGAAAGTTTTTGAAGCAAAAGAGGGCTTTGGCAGAGGCATGCCCCTGAAAACTTAAAAATAGTAATCCTTTTTTCTGTTGTTTCTAGTAATTAACAGTGTTTGTTTTCCCTTTCTTTTGCTGCTCCAGTGCCATATTATTTGGCCAGAATCTTTCTCTGAGTAACCTCGGGTAATCAGAGACAATGAAAAGAGCATAAGACAATCATAGTGCTATGTTGCTAATCAGATTTGCTTCTGCAATTACTTTCCCTTTGACCAATGCTTTGCCTTCAGTTTAAATTAGTTTTGAGAGGGGAAGGAGCGTTCCTACTGCTGAGGCATCTGTGCTGTGCATCAGTCCAGTCTCCTTGGCAACAGGGATATGTTCTCTTCTTCAGCAAGCATTTGGGTGCCTTGCAGAGCCTGTGGTGATTGGCAAGTAGAAGCTGTCAATCAAGATGAAATGAATCTGGGCACCTCCCCACCTAAGGGAGGGGCTTTAGAATGGCAGGAACAGAAGGCTGTAAATAGAGTTGACAGTTAACTAAAATGTCAGATAGGGATGGTCAGGGTCTCTTGGAAGAGTCCCTCTAGGGAGGGACTGAGGGTTGGAAATTGGGCGGTTAGGTGGATAGGTTTTTAACACCAGGCTAGACCTCTGTCAATCAAGTGTGACTAACAGATATAACTGCTGGACATTTGTAGTTATCCACAGGTTGTACACCCAGGGGAGTTTGTTTTCCAGTGAAGGGCTGAAAGTCACAAAAAGCTTATCTCTTATTCAGTCACCTCAGAAGCCTGAAAGTAAAGCCACTGTTAAAGTAAAGTAAAGTAAAGCCTGAACAAATCTTACATAAGAACCCGAGTCTTTGTTATAAACTTGAACATAACAGGGACTGACTTGCCAGGATTATGGCTGATACCTTGAGGCTATTCCCACGATCAGCTGAAATCAGGCTAGGGGAGTTAACCTCCCGGCGGTTAACCCACCCAAGTACCCCTCTCCTAAAACCCGGTTTGTGGAGCAAGCACTCTGCAAACCCGGTATTTTTTATCGTGAGTAGCTGTGGTGTGGCTACTCATGAGTAGACCGCCGGAGGGGAGGTGAAAAGCTGTCTCCCGGCTCCGGGGGTCTCTCCAGCATGCCCTGCACACTCACGCAGGGCATGCTGGAGCTTCTGGGGGCCGATCAGTCCCCGCTCCCCTCAGCACCCACTGGCTCCGTTATGGAGCCAGCAGTTGTGTGGGCAGCCGGTTCGGCCGCCCAGAGTAGACTGTCTGCTCATGTGTGGGGAGAGCGGGCTAAGCCCACACTCCCCGATCACACATAGAAACCGGGTCTCACTGATCGTGAGACCCAGCTCCTTGTTTCATAAACCACTAAGCGTGTAAAACCACATTGTTGAGTTTTAAGAAACCACAGCAACTTAGTGTGCAAGGATCAAGTTTCGTTTGTTTGTTTAGAACTATAAACTGTTTCAACTGAGTCTGCTTACTTTCCCCCACGTTACCCTTGGACACAATACTAAAGGTTGTGTTTGAAACCCAAATCAAGTTAGAAGTTGGTAGTGGCAGAGTAAGAAACAAAAGGGTTTAAAAGACGAAGGATCACATACATATTATTTATCTTACCATCTATATTTAAAAAAAACATTAATCTCTCTGACCATAACTTGGGTCCTGACAGGTGGAAATTGATCTGCCAGAAGATAAGAAACACAAAAAGCTTCTGAGTGTCCTAGAAAAGGTGCTAGACAGGGGGATATCAGGGAGCATCTTAGCTCTCTGTAAAATGCGCAGTGGAGCAATACATGTTGGATGGATTCAGTCTCCCTATAGCCACAAGGGCAGATTCTATCTTCCCTAGGTATTCTCTTTATTCTCCCCGCAAGCACAGCCGACGGGAGCATATCATACCTTGCTCTAAAGAAAGCCCTCAGATAGCGCTGCTTCTCTAAGGCAGTAGGGGTGTGCAATTTGGGTTTTCGGGTGATTCGGCTCGGACCTGAACCGAATCACCCCTGTTCTGTTTTGTGCCCGAATCTGGGTCACCCGAATCACCCTTGATTCAGTTCGGATTTGGATTTAATCCGAATCCGAATCGATTCAGGTGGGTAAAAAGGGGCCCAGGGGCAAAATTTTGGGGTGGGGTGGTAGTGCCCAATGGGTGGAGTCTACCACCCCAATTTCAGGGGGATTGGGCAAAGGGCTGATTTTTGGTGAATTTTTTAAGTTTTAGTGGCTTTGGGGCAGTTCGGGGGCATAGCATGGGATCTGGGCAAAAGGAGTGGGGTGGGGTTGTAGTGCCTAATGGGTGCAGGCTACCACCCCAATTTCAGGGGGATTGGGCAAAGGGCTGATTTTTGGGGAAAACTTCTGAGGTGTGAATTCTCATTCTATCATAGCAAATGAGATTTTTTTCAATTAAACAACTCTCATGACCCCACTTTCACTTTTTCACACTTACTATGAGTATGAGGAAGTAATCAATTTAGCACACTTCACCTTATGAAGACAAACCTCATAAATTCACCAAAATTCACCCCTCTGCCCAATCACTCTGAAATTGGGGACGGGTGGTAGCCTCCACCCATTAGGCACTATCTACCAGCCCACCCCACTCCTTTGGGGCAGATCCACTTACTGCCCCCAATCTGCCCCAAAGACACCCAAACTTCAAATATTCCCAAAAAATCAGCCCTCTGCCCAATCCCCCTGAAATTGGGGTGGTAGCCTCCACCCATTAGGCACTACCATCCCACCCCACTCTTTTGGGGCAGATCCACTTTCTGCCCCCAAACTGCCCCAAAGTCACCAAAACTTCAAAAATTCTCAAAAAATCAGCCCTTTGTCCAATCCCCCTGAAATTGGGGTGGTAGCCTCCACCCATTAGGCACTACCACCCCACCCCACTATTCTGCCCCAGGCCCCACTTTCTGCCCCAACCTGCCCCAAAGACATGAAAATTTCAGAAATTTCCCAAAAATCAGCCCTTTGCCCAATCCCCCTGAAATTGGGGTGGTAGCCTGCACCCATTAGGCACTACCACCCCACCCCACTCCTTTTGCCCAGGTCCCATGCTATGCCCCCGAACTGCCCCAAAGTCACTAAAACTTAAAAAAAATCACCAAAAATCAACCATGAACCGAATCACCCGAATTTTTCGGGTCTGAAATTCAGGTGATTCGGCTCATGCCCGAAAAATATTGGGGGACATCAGGGGTGATTCGGTTCAGCCCCGATTCACCCGAAATTGTTCGTTTCAGGCACAGATCGTTCTGTGCCCGAAATTTTTTGCACATCCCTATAAGGCAGTGTTTCTCAACGTTTTTGGAGTCATTATTCGTGCACAGTTTCCCAGATCCACAGTTAGTAAGAGGATCTCCCCCCCTTGCCCACAACCCAACCTCCAGGCACCCCCCAAAAAACAAGAGCTCATTTCCGGGCAGCCCTCACTGCTGGATAATGTTCATTTCGAAATGAACATTATCCAGCAGAGAGGGCTGCCTGGAAATGAGCTCTGGAGAGCCCCTGCCAGCCCCAAATGGGGTTTTTTTTGGGGGGGGGTGATATTTATTAGTGATGCCTCATGGACCAATACCCAACACCTTGCGGCACCAGTCCATGGACCGGTGGTTGAGAAACACTGCTCTAAGGTATACAAATAAGTAGTAGGACCCCTAACAGCAACAGATAAACCCAACCTCCTTCTTGAGCATTCAGGGATCATAGAGAGCTTGTGCTGATTTTCAATATCCAGGATCGTTGACATAGACGATGCAGAATATTTATATACAGGTATCACTTTTCAACAAAAAGTGTCCCCTCCCAGCAGTTGCTGCTGGCATCTTCCTCTGTTTCTTTTAAGTTATAAGCCCTTTTTGGATAGGGAACCATCTGCTTATTCCATTTGCAATTTAAACTGCTCTCTGAACATTTTTGCTAAAAAGTGACATATAGATGCTATGATTACGACTACTACTGATATACTATTTACCTGAATCCAAGACTAGGTTTCCCCCAAGTTCTTTGATGTTAGAAATCAGGGGGTTGTCTTCAATTCAGAGTCCTCTTCCTTTTTGGTAAATACAGTATAATCTATATTTAACCTGTATTTTTAAGGGGGCAGCATCTCGGCTCATGGAAGGTCTCCCCACTTGGTTTCTGGGGATCCCCTCTCAATCTGCAGCCACCTATGCTATACTCGACACTGTCACCAAAGGTCCCTTGATTCTTAGAGAGAGTTTTTCGGGGAAGCTCAGAAGGCTGTAGGGAAGATGAGGTGGTGACAGCAGTGCATGGGGTGGGACTTTGCTTCCTTCTCCCTATTTATTGATTATTTGTATTGTTATTTCACCCTTCATCCAAAGACCCCAATATAAAAATAGTAATAAAACATCAATAAAAACATCCTGATAAAACCAAACCAAATCACAATTATGTTAAGAAGAAAGCTGGGAGCATTCATTGGCCAAAAGACATCTTTAGATGCCCCTGAAAAGCTGAGAGAGAGGGAGTCATGTGGATCACAACTGTGAGCAAGTTCCACAGCCTGAGGGCAATCGCTGAGAAGGATCTGTTTCATGTAATCAACAAATGAGCATCAGCAGGTGTCAGCACGCAGAGCAGAACTCTCTCAGATGATCTAGTCAGGTAGGTAGATTCAGCTAGGAATAGGCAGACCCTAAGGTATCTAGGGCCAAAGTCTATCTTCCTGTGTTTGTTTTCTCTTTCTCCCTGTGGTTTTGTTGTTCTTACATGCTACTCCACAGTAGGTATGTGCACGGAATTAGTTTTGCTGGTTCAGCTCAAACCTGGACTGTATTCAAGCCGACAGGCTTGGCTGAACCAGGTCCAGTCTGGTTCATCCTCGTGGGCTCATGGGCTGGCTCAGGGGGGTATACTTGTAAAGGGGATTCCCTAGCCTAAGGAGCGGGGGGCAGTGAAAAGGGAGTCCTGCTGACGGCGACATTGGAGGTAGTGGCAGGGGCTCCTCCAACCCCACCCTCCCGGCCTCCACATTTCACCAACACCATGCTGACTACACAAATGGACCTACGCATGTGGGAATGCCATGTGCGTGCTGGTGCTGTGTGGGGGTACTTGGGCCGAGTGCCTCCCCATCAGGAAGCTCCATGGGCCGGCAGAGAGTAGGTGACCTGCTCTCCTCTTTCTTAAAGCTCTGCCGTGCTGCTTCCAAAATGTGCTTGAATCACACTTCGAACCTTAGTTCGGGCCTATCCCTAACTTAAGAGTCAGTTAGAACTGTTGTACTTGAAGGCTAGTGCCTGTTTGAGTATATTGTTCAATGGCTGTCTTTCAGTATGTGATGTTCTAGTTTCTTAATAAATCTTTGTGTGTGTTTTTAACTCAACCTACTGTCTCCAAATAATTTCTTAGGTTAAACTTCTTTAGCACCAGAGCATACTCTGCTGTGTGAGGACTTTACTGTTTCTCATCACAACCCCTCAAAAGTTTCATCTGTTGTTTGTGAGAAGCAGATCTCAGAAATTAAAAATATTAATGAAGCTTCAAGTCATAGAGGCTATCTTTCCTACTCCCTGTAACCTAAAAGAAAATAAAGTCATGGCAAACATTAAGAAATGAAAGATAAATATAGATGCCTCTGCAACAAACCTATTATAGACCCACAGGAGCAGTTTAAGTTGTGACCACATTTAATGTTATAAAGTGTGAAATTGTATTCCTTATAATCTCTCTATCTCTATATATTTCTCTAAGGTGTACCTGTTGCTAATCCCATGTGCGGCAGCTCTCGTGAGAGTTTGCAAACAAGCTGCCGGTGGCGGGGGGGGGGGGGGAGAGGAAAGTGGAGGTGCCGGCAGACATGCTTGCAAGCGAGGCAGGAAACAAAATGGCTGTGGGTGGGTGGGCCGACAAAACCATTGGCAGGTGGGGGGAAATGATGGTTGCGGGGGCGGGCAGGAAAGAAAACAGTGGCGGTGGCAGCAGGCTGGTGGGGAAAGAACACAGCGATGGTGACGGGTGAGCGTGTAGGGAAAGAAAATGGCAGTGCTGGCGGACAGGGGGCAGGGAGAACTAGAGATGCAGATGCTCTGCGCCTGGCCCAGCTAGTATCAATATAGTTTGTCTTATTAATACAAAATTTGGTGTGCATAATTTTTCTGGTGAGGGGTACATGCGGTCGAAATCATGAGAACCCCTGAAAATCCCTCCAACTTAGCTCATGTGGGTAGCCAAACTTCTCTACCTTGTTCTTTACCAAGTTAGGAGGCAAAGAGAGCTCTCCTGCCTCAATATTTTTGATTGTGTGTTAGGGATGTGCAAAGAAGCAGCAGGGGCCGGTTTGATGGCAAGGGGGTATAACTTTAGGGCAGGAGGGTGCACTTACCCCTCCTGCCCCCCCCCCGTTTTCAGTTTTCTAAAAGTCCATCAGGGCAGCAGCGTACCTCCCTGCCGCCCCATTTGCCCCATTGTCTGGATGTACCCAGAAGCAGCTGATGCGCCTGTGCGTGCCAGGCATGAGCGTGACGTGCACACGTGCGCAGGTGCATCAGCTACTTCTAGGTACATCTGGACAATGGGGCAAATGGGGCAGCAGGGAGGTATGCTGCCGCCCCGATGGACTTTTAGAAAACTGAGCACATGCGGGGGAAATGGGGTCATGGGAGGGGTAGTGCACCCTCCCCGCCCTTAACATTATCCCCCCACCATTGAACCGCAGGAACTGCTGGCCAGTTGAACTGGTTCCATGCACGTCCCTCTTTTGTAGGCCTCTTTTGCAGCAGCTCCAAGCAGCCGGCCACCATGTTTGTAATAGAGAGCAGTGGTTGCAGGGGATTCCATGTGTGTATGTTCTGCTCTACACGGCACACCCTGTGATCCAAATGGCTTGAATGTGGCTAGGCCTGCCTCGTGCCCTATCACGGCCAATCATAAGGTGGCTGATGTTGTAATGGGGATCTCCAGCTAGAGCAATGCATCCTGGGACAACTCTTTCCATCTTTGGAGGACCCAGCTCTTGGAAATTGGAAAATGGACATTGCAGCCGCATTATTGGTGTGTTTTCTGGGCTTGCAGAGACAAACAGGGGCTCTGCACATCTGTCAGGACCCCTGCCAACCACCAGATGCTCCTGTGAAAGGCCTCATTTTGGCTGAAGGAATGAGTCTTTTGTTTCCATTATTTTTTCAGTTAGTAAAATGTCTCAAAGTTATTGTTTTGGATGTTGAAATGATTCAAAAATGCTGTTGGGGTTCAAGGGGACTGGGACTGAAAAACCAAGGGAAACATCAAGAGAGTTAATATAGCCAAAGTTGTAAGCAAGCCCAACATATGAGACTGTAGAACAGGGACAGGTAACCTTGGCTCTCCAGCTGTCATTGAACTACAACTCCCATTATCCCCAGCCAAAATGTATTATGGCTGGGGAGGATGGGAGTTATAGTTCAATAATATCTTGAGAATCAAAGCCGCCTACCCCTGATGCAGAAGAACACCTTTTCTGCTTACATGGCTAAGATAAGGGAGGAGCCTTAACTTACAATTTCCATGCTTTTTGCTACATTAATGGAATTGTAAGAGCTTCAGTGTTTCTCTTTAACTGTAGACTTTTTAAAAAAATAAAATAAAATCCTAGAATCTTATTATAGGAGACTACAGAGTGGCCATTTATTCTCATGTAATGGCTGCTACCCTGTGGACTGCAACCTGAGCATTTTTTTAAAAAGGGATATGATTAGTGTAAATAGCGTCTTCAGCAGTAGATGGTGCTATTGCCATTCCCATATCAGTTACTCTTGCTATATATTCAGTAGAATATGGAGGCCCATCCATAAGCAACTGTTTCTTCTGCTGCTGCTGCTTCCCCACAAGCCTTCTGCAGCCTATTCCACATTTTCAATGACATTTCAGTTAAGAAAATGATTAAAGTGTTCCAGAGAACAGGGTCACACTTTAAATGGCAAATGTCACTGTGTGGAGCTGCTTTAGACTTTCTCGGTTCATTGCAGGGGAGTGGGGTGGTGATACCTGCCGGGACAGTACAGTTTGTGGACCTGCCCACAGATCTATCTACACATTATTCATTAAGCTGTTCCTGGGGATTGAGACCACACTGATACTAATAACTTTTTTTTTAATTTTTACATTTATATCCCGCTCTTCCTCCAAGGAGCCCAGAGCAGTGTACTACATACTTGAGTTTGTCTTTCACAACAACCCTGTGAAGTAGGTTAGGCTGAGAGAGAAGTGACTGGCCCAGAGTCACCCAGCTAGTTTCATGGCTGAATGGGGATTTGAACTCGGGTCTCCCCAGTCCTAGTCCAGCACTCTAGCCACTACACCACACTGGCTCCCATTCACCCCATTGCAAAGCCCAGATAGAGTGCATGCTCTGTAGATGAGTCCTAGAGATTCCCAATCCTGAGCATCTCTAAGCTGAAATTATTCTTTTTGGATCTGCAAGATAGATAGAGATCTCACTTCGCCCTTCTCGCAACTGCCCACTTTAGAACAGGGATTCCTTTCCTCTCTTTCCATTTCTTTTCAATCTTTCACTAGTATATCTCTGATCGCAAGCATTGGTGTTCAGAGGAGGACGTTTGGGTCTATCAACTGCTGCCTATCCAGGTTCTCTCCCCGTTTGTCAAACACAGCATAATGGAGTGCCACCCGCTTGGTTGATGGTAACTTGAAACCGGGCCTTTACTAGAATTGCCCCAGGACTCTGGAATGCGCTTCTTAAGGAAGTTAGAGTTTCCCCTTCTCTGAATGGTTTTAAGAAGGACCTAAAAACATACCTGTTTAGTCAGGCTTTCAGTTTATAGTTTTAAAGCTTCAGTTTTAGAGTTTCAATTGTATTTTAAATTGTTTTAATAATGTGAATATTTTAATTGTTTTTATATTGTGAACTGCCCAGGGACCTTTTTGTATGAGGTGGTATCTAAATGTATTAAAAATAAATAAATAAAATCCTGACCTTTTCCGCTAACCAACTAAATTTAAGTCACCTGGTCTACCTCCAAGAAAGCTGTATTGCATTAACTTGTTTTGCCTATCTCCTCCTTTTCTAACTGCCACTGATTTGTAGTTCCCAGTGTCAATTAACTCCCTGCCTCTCAGAAACCACCCCCCACCCCCAGCACTGCCATGCTAGAAGCTAGTTCAACAACAAGGAGTCTTGCTAGGAATCACACCTCTCAAAACTCTGTGGTTACCCCCATTCAGTTCAATGGTTATTATTGAATGCATTGCCTTTCTGTATTGATATTCATGCAAGTGAGTTTAGTCTCTCAGTTTTCCCATAGTAATGATTTGGTTTATTAGTATGACAATTAGAGGTGTATTCTATTGATTCTGCAAATGAGATTTTATATTTTGATTGCTTTTTAATAGAAGCTTGTTGTCCCCATATGTATTGTTCCTCTATACGCGTTCAGGTTAGAACTTGCTGCAAAGTTCCCGCAACATATACATGTCTTTCCCTATGTGTTGCAACAGCTGACAATAGGGAAAATATGAGAATCACACAGAGCTTCCAATACAATCATTCTTCATTGCTATGTTGAAGCTAACACATGAGCTTCTGTGGAAGCTCTACTCAACAACGACTGTTCCTAAATATTTCTGAGCTGAAAAGGTCCAAAAGGCACTTGTGTAAACTCTGGAATTGCATATCACTCCTTCCCACTTCACTAAGATAGTCCCTCAGGCAACGCTGCAGCAAGTTCTAACCTGAACGCATATGTAGGAACAATGCATATGGGCACAACAGGCTTCTAGTACAAAATATTGAACATTTATTAAAAAGCAAAGAGGAACCCTTTCACAGGGCAGTAGAGATGCGCACAAAACCAGAAAAGCCGGTTCGGCTCAAATCTGAACTGGTTCCGAGCTGACTCGGCCCAGTCTGGTTCTGTGCACCAAGATCCTCCGGTGAGGATTCCCCTTTACTAGTAAAGGGCAAGAGGGTAGGCAGGGGGGTTTCCCTAAAGGTAGAGTGGGCAGGAGGGAGTAAGAAAGTACCATTAAAATGCCACCAGCAGTGGCCACGGGTGGGGGGAAGCAGAGGCACAGCAGCAGCTCCCCCAATCCCCGTTCCCCCTGAGTAGCCCGGGCCAGTTTGGGCCTCTGCGCAGGCATGGAGGTAACTAAAATGGCCTACGCGCATGCACAGAGGCCATTTGTGTGACCACGCAACTTGGATTGTCCCTGAAATCCTAGGCTAAGTTGGCCTTTCAATAAAGAAACCAAAGCACAGTACTGTACACAGCAAAAGACTGAGAGGAGCCATGAGAAAAGAATGTGTCTGGTGAGGCAGGGCACTAGGGGCTGAAAGGCCTTTTACCTATTCGAGGTTTATGTACCAGTTTAGGCTTTTCTCCCTAGGGGCTTTAGGGGAATTACGGTTTATATGCCTCATTGTCCACAAGGGGGCACTAGAGCTCTGTGTAAGCCCAGCTCATGCTAAGTGATTGCTGACTTTTCCCTATGTGGCATCAGGAGGTGGGTCCTGCTGCATTCCAGATATAGTAGGAAAGTGGGGGGCAGGCTCCTGCTCCCTGGTTTTGTTCCTAGGGCCTGGTTCAGAAGGCCAGTGAGAGGAGTGGTTCCTCCCCATTGTTGGGTGGAACACTTGTGGGCCTTCCGAACAGCCGCCTTAGTTACCAGCTTCTTCCCTGCTCTGACCTTTTCCCTGTCCAGCTTCTTTAGAACCCTCTTTTTACTAACTAAAGCAGCAGTTAATAGACATCTCCCCCTGTCTCATATCTCTGGTATCCCACACACCACCTTAGCTTTAACCCTCCAGTATTTCTTGAGCAAAGAATATAGAAGCTCATTGACAAAGGGCTCAGAGAATCGTTATAATGGAATCTTTCTCCTATGGTGGATGTTGGTATGCTTTATTACAGATTTTAGATATCTGCCAGCTTCACCTCCAAAACCATATTTTTATATCTTGAAGGTGTGACCTTGTGACTTTCTAGCACAGCATCCTACTCTACCTGCTAACTTGACCAGACTGACTACGGTGTAGTTGGGTGATATGTTTCAGTCCTGGATTCATCCTGGCATCGTTCCTTTGTTTTCTCCATTAACTGAAAAACGGAGCTCTGAGAATGTAATCAGGATGATACATTTCCCCTTCCACGTTATTATGATTGCTTCAGATGTTTAGAGGCTTCTCGGTCACACGCTAAATAGCTGAATTAAACATTATTACTGAGGTTGTGGCTTGCATTGCATAGACACTGAAGTCATTCACACAATCAAGAACTGTGTTCTACCCAGATTTGGGGTCACCTTAAGTGGTGCAGCGGGGAAATACTTGACTAACAAGCAGAAGGCTGCCCGTTTGAATCCCCTCTGCTACTATATCGGGCAGCAGTGCTATAGGAAGATGCTGAAAGGCATCACCTCATACTTTGTGGGAGGAGGCAATGGTCAACCCCTCCTGTATTGTACCAAAAGAAAACCACTGGGCTCTGTGGGCACCAGGAGTCAAAATCGACTTGATGGCATACTTTACTTTTCTTTACCCAGATTTGGGTAAAATCTGAGTGTGAGCTCCCAATTTTCAGTTATATGGAAGCAGAGTAAGAGGGAAACCTGGGTAGAAGTGACTGTGGGAAAGCAAGGTAGGAGGAAAAGTTGGGTAGATTTTCCTCCTACCTTGCTTCCACACAATCACTTCTACCCAGGGTTTTTCTCCTGCCTTGGTTCCACACAACCGAAAACTGGAAGCACACAGCTCCCAAATCTGGGTAGAACACAAGTTTTTGCTTGTGTGAATGACCTCATTGCTTGAATATTTTGAATGGAATATCAATCTAGAGCCTAGAACATGAGCACTTGGCCATTAAAATCTAATTCAAATTACATTACTGAGCTAAGTAGATTTAAACATAACAGACTTTTAGTTAATTTTCTTTGCTATTTCACATTGACCTTCAGTGGCTGCCCCCAGGTGTACACTTAGGCTCCCTCAACATAAAATTTCTGGCTATGGGCCTGCATTATGTGATTGCCGACTGGCTGGGTGAATCTATTAGAGTAATCCAGGAAAGACCCAGAAGCAGTAAATGGCATGTCAGTAAGTATGTGTATGGAAATGGTGATGGAGTAGCAGTATAACAGCAACTAGAGGGGGAGAAAACACTGAATATTTTCATAATCAAAATAGTTTATTGGGAAATATTTCTTACCCTCCTCCATGAAGCCACTATTTTCATTTCAAAAGCTGAAACAGGAGAATACTCAGCACAGCCCTGAGGTAAGTAGTTAGGAAACAATCATGTCACGAATAAAGCATTCCTTTCCCACTCAGCCCCCTTTCCGATGTAGCCCTCCTAATCTTGGAGAGGGCTCTTTCATCTTGACATTTCTCAGGCTCACCCAGGTTAAATCTTTCCAGTGGCTAGATTACATATCTGCAGCTCTTGAATCTAGGGGAGTATTATTCAGGAAAGTGTAGTCTGTTGCACCTTTTATCTGCTGGTCTCGGCTAATGGACTCTTTCACTTTATCTTTCATGGGAGCTGGCTTATTGATCTTCCTCGGGAACAAAAGGGGTCACCGTACGGGGGGGCTCCGGAGTGTAGCATTCTGGCTGCTCATCCTTCTGAGTTCTGCCTGAACTTAACTACTACCACTGACTTAAATTGAGATGGGCAATATCCCTTTTCACTTGCTGTTCTCCAAAAGAGCTTTTCATGTCATTAATGATAATAGCTGAGAAATAACCTTACTCTCAGGGGGTGGGAGGGCAACTTCAATGATAGAGTTCCTTATATTACACTCATGGAAGTTCCATTCCCATGGCATCTGGTTTCAGGGCCAAAGAAATGACTTGAATCTATTTAGAAAATTCAAGACACAAAATTTATTTATGTGGCAACTAGTTATCTCTTATTGTACTTAATTGTGGATGTACCAACAATGTGATAACTCTTTCTTTCTTTCATAAGTGTTTTTTAAAAAAGTAAGATTTACATTGTTACTATACTGTTCTGCTACAGTTTCCAACTCATAATGACTCACAGGATCTATTCAGTTCCTTTCAAAAGCATAAAATAATAATAATCCTCTGGAAAGATATATAGAATGTCCGTTATAATTCTAAGTGGGTCAACATGTAGGCTAATTCTCACTGAAGGTCAAACTGTACAGGACATGTGTATATCATGGTTGGAACTCTTGATGACACCCCTGCTCCAAAATCAGCTCTGTGTGTGTGTGTGTGTGTGTGTGTGTGTGTGTGTGAGAGAGAGAGAGAGAGAGAGAGAGAGAGAGAGAGAGAGAGAGAGAGAGAGAGAGAGAGAGAGAGAGAGAGAGGGAGATTTGGACTGGGGCCATGGCACAGAGTATGTTGTTTTTCATGACAGTGGTTTCTCAGATTAAATCACCACCCAATTCATGTGTCCATAGGTTTTCCTCTCTGCAGCTAACAGCAGCTTCAGGGCAGGGGTGATATGAATCAGGGCCACAGCACAGGAGAAAGTGTTCAATCTGTCCTGCTTTAAAATAAATAAATAAATAAATAAATAAATAAATAAATAAATAAATAAATAAATAATTTAATTTAAAAAAGGTGTTGAGGGTTCTAATCACAGAACTTCCACATCACATCTAGTTTGCCTCAGAAATGGTAAAACTGTGTATAGGCATCACCACTTTAGACAGCAGGTGGGAGGATCATGTAATCAAATGCTTTATCTTGTCTAAAAAAAATCCTTACACATAGACATCGAAGAAATATGACAGGTGATGTTAGCGTCATTTCTGGTGTAATGTTGATATGTTTTTTTGTCAGGACTGGAGCATGATATGAAAGGGTTAAATACCCACTCCATGTGCTGTCATCCAGAACCTGACCAGATTTCCTTATGTAAATCTAGATCAGACCACCCCCATAGCTGCCATTTAGCTTAAAAAATAAACAAACATGCAGGACCAAATTACACATTTATTGTAATGTGTAGTTTGCCCTCGAAGTAGCTGGCATGTGTCTTTTCAACCACCAATAACTTGATACCTAATTATTAGGGATGTGCACAAAACCGGTTTGCCCAGTTCAGTTCGAATTCGAACCAGGTTTGAACCAGGAGGGGGAGGTTTGGTTTTGGTTTTCCTCGAACCTCCCCCTAGTTTGGTTCGAATTTGAACTGGTTCAAACTGGTTTGAACCAGTTTGAAACTCCAAAAGTGGGTGGAGTAGTAGCTGACACTCATGGATACCTGCTACCCCAACCCCAAAGCAATCGGACACTCGTACAATTTTTTATGAATGTTTGAAATTTATTTTTATTTTTCTCACATAGGGTATAATGGGACTCGAACCAGCCCATTATTTCCTCTTGTGGAGCACCTAGGGGCACAAAAGTGGGGTGGGTGGTAGGCACCCAGGGGGGTGGTTGGCACCCTCTGTGCACTAGACCACTACTCACTCTGGGCCACCCCAGCACCCCACGTGGCTTTAAGGTTTTTCTCCATAACTGCACTTGTGGGGGTTGAAGCCCCATAACTGCACTTGTGGGGTTGGGTGGCCCAGAGCTAGGGTGCCAACCACCCATATGGGTTGCTAACCCATGGGGTACTGGGTTTTGTTGTTTCTGAGGTGTTCTGAGTGTAGATCCTTTGGTAGCATATGAGATTTTCAATGACAAACCATGAATCCACTCTCGTTTGCTAACCTTAAAGACACATAAACTTCAAAAATCACTTAAAAATCAGCCCTTTGCCCAATTCCTTTCAAATAATTCTGAGAGCTACCTGGCCCCACTTGGGCACTACCACCCACCACACTCTGCTCTTGGACACCCCTTCCCCCCTGACATGAAGTTATACATTTGCTGACACCTCCATGTTTCTTTATGGAGAAAAACCTTAAAGACGCGTAAACTTCAAAAATCACTTTAAAATGAGCCTTTTGCTCAATTCCTTTCAAATAATTCTGATAGCTTATTTGCCCACCTTGGGCACTACCACCCACCATACTCCACTCTAGGACACCCCTTTCCCGCTGGCGTGAAGCTATACATTTGCTGCAATCCTAATTATTCCCTATGAGGAATTCAAAAATACTTTAAAAATCCACCAATAATCAGAAGAGTGTCCGATTGCCTTGGGGATTTGTGGGTGGTAGGAATCCCTGGGTGCCTACCACCCACCCTACTTTTGTGCCCCTAGGTGCTCCACAATAGGGGATATGGGCTGGTTCTGGTCCCATTATACTCTATGAGAAAAATAATTGAAAATATTTCAAATATTCATAAAAAATTGTAGGAGTGTCTGATTGATTCGGGGTTTGGGTGGTTATTGGCACTCCATGATTGGGAATAATGTTCTGGTTCGAGTCCCATTATATCCTATGAGAGAAAAATAAAAATAAAATTCAAATAATCATAAAAAATCGTACGAGTGTCTGATTGCTTTGGGCTTTGGGTGGTAGGTACCCATGGGTGCCTGCTACCACCCCACCCACTTTTGGAGGTTCAAACCAGTTCAAATCGAGCCACCCCCAGTTTGGTTCAAATTCGAACCTGCAGCTCAAACCTGATGGCTGGTTTGGTTCGAATTCAAACCATCGAACCACCCTGGTTTGAATTTCAACTGGTTCAGGTTTGAACCGGTTCGTACATCCCTACTAATTATTCCAAAGAGATAAAAATTCATTAGGTCATTTGACATTTGTTTAGTTATTAAATGATGTTTGATTCAATTTTTATTCCTTCGGAGACTTCTTTTCACATGGATTTGTCTATAAAGCAACTCCTGCACTCAAGAATGGCATCTGGGATATATTCTAAGGTTCAGTATGAAATTATGAGGATGCTGGTGAAGTCTGTTGAGCCTTGTTTTGCCCCACATGAGCTGAGAATGCACCACGCTCAGCACTTCTCTGTGTTTGGAAAGTCCAGGGCAAGGCTGATGGCAGTGGACATTCAAGGAAGCTTGTCATTGCTGTCTTCTCAGCAAGGAACTGCTGTTAAGCTTTGGAGGTACCTAATAGGTACCTACTGAGGTGGACTAGAGCCACCATCTCATAAATGCAGACTTTTCCTGGAAAGCCAAAGACTGAATCAGCACTCAATGTGTATGTAAGATTAAGGACTCCTCCTGGATTTCATACTACATAACTGATTCTTTTTTTTTAATCGTTCTGGGGTTTATTTTAAGCCTGCCTAACCACACTTGCTGACCTAGAAACTCTATGCATAAATGTGGAAATTATGTGTAGTGGTTTCTTAGTAAAAGGAAATACTTTGCACATGTTCAGATGTTTTGTTGGTATTTCAAATATCTAGAGCTGAACCCTGGCATTGAAAACATACTTAGTGCCGAAAACATACTATGTTTAGGAGGTGTGTAACAACAACAGTTGATGATGGTGTCCCTCCCCTGCCACCCCAGGTCATGATGTCCCCTCCACTCTAGAGAATAAAACAGAGACAGGAGATGGTTTTGGTAAGCCTTCCCTTCAGCTGCATTATTACCATGGCAAAACTGGTCAGCTGAAAACAAAGGGAGGAGACCCAAGAGACTGTATGAGTTCAGTGACTCTTTTACAAAGGATCTTTGTTTTTGCTTTACCTTTCATGAACTCTGGCTGTGGATCAGACTTTAAAAATAATAATAATCCAAAACCTTCTCATTAATCTGCTTTAAACTATTTCTGGACCACAGTCAAGAAATATGAGCAGCTCCTGCCTCAAACCCTGTGAAGGCATGTCAATATTTTGCCACCCTCTTCATCTGTTTCCAAAGGACTGACGGTAACATGCAAACGCATGGATGTCAACAGATCACAGTTAAACACAGGCGGTACCAACCACTGACACATAATCTAATTAGGGCTGTCAGATCAAATTCCCACCATTCTAAAAGGGGGCAGGAGAGCCAGCTGTTCCTGATAGGACCCTCTAACTGACAAGATTCTGACTACAAGCAGTAACCCAGACACTGATCCAAAGGCCAGATGAGTCAGGAGAGCCAGGGGCACAGGATCTGGGTCCTGATACGAAGCCCGGGTCCCACAGCCAAGAACTCCATGAGTTAAGCCAGGGTCCCCAGAGATAGCAGCCCCCAAGTCAGATTCCATCAAGGTGTGGCATTCTTGCCCCCAATGGACTCATGCTCCTAACAGCCGATTCACCGATACAGGCAAAGAGACTAGTGGAAAATAATAGAGAGATAAGTTTGGCAACAGAGTGCTAGGTTCCAGGCCAGAGGCTGCTCCTTTAAGTCTCTCCATTCCAACAAAGGGATACAGAAGGGGGCCACAGCCAGGGACTTTGCTGGAGTAAGTTGTTTGCTCAGACTTGTCCAAAATCTTTCAACTCTCATCCAGCCCTACCTGCTACCCCAACTGACTGACCGTGGCTGGATTGGCCATTTCAGAACCTCCTCTTTTCTGTGGGCTTCTATTCATGGTCAGGAACAGTTAGGTCTTCTAAATATATGCAACATATTAATATGATGTAGCTGCTGGTAGCGGTGCCATTTTTCACCAGAATACCCCTAGGATAACGCAATAGAACAATTAGGGTTGTGCATTTTGGTTTTTTTCTGTTTTGTTTTTGGCCCGAATCCGAAACATCCCCATTTTGTTCTTTGTTCGAAATCAGCCAATCCAAAACACCCCAATTTTGTTCTTTGTGCGAAATTGCAAAATCCAAATCCGAAACGTTTTGGAATTTTAAAAATAGCCCTGGGGGGAAGCTAGTGGGTGGGGGTGGTAGTGCCCAATGGGTGGAAACTACCACCCAAATTTCACAGGAATTGGGCAAAGGGCTGATTTTTGGTGAATTTTTGAAGTATAGGATTTTTCCCATAGGGAAGAATGGAGGTTTCAGCAAAAGGATAGCTTCATGTTGGGGGGAAAGGAGTGGCCCAGAGTAGATTAGGGTGGGTAATAGTGCCCTGTGGGGGCAAGGAAGCTGCCAGAATTATTTCAAAGGAATTGAGCAGAGGGCTGGTTTTCAAAGATGTAATGGAGTTTGCGCGTCTGTAAAGTTCTTCCCCATAGGGAATGATGGACCTCCATAATTCCTGCCCCATAACTGCACTGGGGGGGGGGGCACCAGGGTGGCCCAGAGTGAGTGGTGGTGTAGAGCACATAGGGTGCCAACCAACCTATGCTAACCCATGGGGTACTGGGTTCTGTTGTTTCTGAGATGTTTTGAGTGTAGATTCAGATTCTCTGGTAGCATATGAGAGTGGATTCATGGTTTGTCATTGAAAATCTCATATGCTATCAGAGAATCTACACTCAGAACACCTCAGAAACAACAGAACCCAGCACCCCATGGGTTAGCAACCCATGGGGGTGGTTGGCACCCTATGTGCACTACACCGCCACTCGCTTCCGGCCACCCCAGTGCCCCTCAGGTGGAGTTATGGGTCTGCTGAAACCTCCATTATTCCCTAGGGGGAAAAAACCTTAAAGAAGCGTAAACTTCAACAATTCCTAAGAAATCAGCCCTTTGCCCTATTCCTTTGGAATCTGGGTTGTGGCAGGCAGCCCTTGGGGCACTGCCAACCAACCCACTGTTTTGCCCCTCAGACCCCTTTCTGCCCTGAATCTGCCTCAAAGACATGTCAACTTCAGAAATGCTTTAAAAATCAGCCCTTTTCCCAATTCCTTTGGAATCTGGGTGGCAGCAGGCACCCATAGGGGCACTACCACCTGAACCACTCTTCTGTCCCCAAAGCCCCCTTTCTGCCCTGAATCCACCCCAAATAACATCAACATCACACATCAACAACAGCAGAGCTTTGGAAAAAATCAGGCAGATTTCCAAAGGTCATGCACATCTATATCCCCCCTGCCTGGAATGCAAGTGATCTACACACAATAGTGTGAAACAACAACTATGAAATGCACACTGCCCCACTGGCCAATGAGGGGAAATTTTACCCTTAAATTTGCTGAAAAGGAATAAGGAGGCAATTGCCAGCAGATCAGCCCATGCTTTCGCTGGTCAATCTGCGGGCTGGAAGGGCTGGAAATTCAAACAGATGTCAAAACTAAAAATGGAGACTGAAGGAGAAAGACTTTTTACGATTGCAAAATGGAGTTCCAAAACAGCCGAAACAACAAAACGTTTTGTATCCGAAACAGAGACGTTTTGTTTTGGCTACAAAATTTTCTGTTTTGAGCACTGGGTGTTTTGTTCTGGCTACAAACAGCTGAAATGGCCTGTTTTGTGCACAAAATGTTTTGTATCCGAAACGAAACGCACATCCCTAATCACAATGTTGTTTCATTCCAGGGGCATTCTGGAAAAATGTATCTACCAGCTACAAGAAGTCTTCCAGCACTACTACTGCTACTATTCCTACTACAAATATTTTAAAACCACTTTTGAACAAAAAGCAGGACCTAGAGAAATAAAAATAAATAAAACAAAATGGCTCCCTGTCCCCAAAGGACTCACAATCTAAAAAGATACGTAAGATAGACACCAGTAACAGCCACTGGATGCTGTGTTGAGGATCAAAAGGGCCAGTTGCTCTCCTCCTGCTAAAAAGAGAATCGCCACTTTTATAAGGTGACTCTTTGCTCAGTTAGCAGGGAAAGTGGTGGTGGCAAAAAAAGAAAGGATAGAAGAAACAAAATGGCTGCCAACCAGCACCACCAGGAAGACCAACATCACCCACTGGTAAGACTCCCCAAATATTTTAGTGAAGTTGCTGCAGCCGTCTAGCATGTAGCAGTGGGAAACAGAGGTTCCCCACAGTAAAAAAAAAAGGGCTCAAACTAAAAACACCAGTATTTGGATGTGCAAAATACATATTCACCTGAGCATGGAAATGAACTTACACCATATGCAGAAAAGGGAGGTTCTAGATTCACTGGTCCTAGTTATTCGCCATCATTCTGCTCCTTTGGAGCCTGCAGCCAGGCTACAAAATCAAGCAGATTTTTAGACCATCAAACAGAGGCTTTGTCCCTGATAAAAAATCAACAGTGCAAGCACTTATAACAGCCTTGCCACTTATTTTTAAAGTGGCAAACCACTAGGGGTGTGCATGGAACCACTTTGTCCGGTTTGATTCAAATTCGGACCAAATTTGAACCGACTCAGTCTGGTCCAGTTCCGATTCCGATCGAATTGGTTTGTGGGCCGGTTCGGGGGATATACTTGTAAAGAAGAATCTGGTGAGGATTCTCCTTTACAAGTTAAGGGGCATTCCATATACTAAGGTGGGGGAGGCAGAGAAAGGATACTTAGTACCTCCTCTTTTCAGGCAGCGGGGACAGCAGCAGTGACAGAGACATCAGCAGCAGTGGCTCCTCCAAGCCCACATCAGCTTCCTGAAGAACAGCCCAAGCTGCAGGCTGCATCCGGCCTGGGCTGTTCTTCAGGAGCTGGGGGCGGGGCTTGGGGGAGCTCCCACCACTGCAACCGATTTCTCCGCTGCTGTCATCCCCACTGTCATCCTCATCCCCATTCACCACTGTCATCCCCATCAAACTTGTACTGGCCAAAGCCGTTCACACATCCCTACAAACCACCACTATTTTAATCACGGTTGGAGGTCCCCCCACTAAGAATTTGAAAACCTCCCCCTTCATTTTGAAATTTGAAACGTGATGTCAGATGTGCAGGGGGTGTGGCTTGGGCAGTGAGGGGCCAGCAGTGGCAGGCTGATGTTCTTCCGGCGCCACTGCTAATAACCCATATCTTCATTTTTTCTCCCCCTCAAAGTGTCTTTCCTCTCTCTCCCCAAAAAGTTTAAGTGAGGAGTTGCTGATCTAGCTTTCCCTCTGGCTTTCCCTTGGTTTTAATCTACTGCCCAGAATATTGATGTTTTATGGAATTGGTTTTGTATGGCTATAAGGCCTATTTTATCTGGATGTGAAGGCAATATAAGAGAAATCTAGAACTAAGTCATAGTCAGGGAAAACTGGTCGCAATATCCAGCAAGTGAGGAGAAGAAGCAAAAGTTGTCAGAGACAACAGAGACATTGATACCAGAGATATACAATGTTCAGCCATAAGCAGCAATGTCTTGCTTGCTGTTTCGTTTCAAAGGTTAATGATCTGTGTTTGGATGAAGATAAAGTTGAGAGGAAGAATAAGTGGTGGTGGTGGGGACCCCAATGTTAAATTCCTAAGTAAATTCTTGATGGAGTTCATAATATCAAAATAAACATAATTTGTTATTAAAGGGTAAAATGTCTACAGAGGGCAAAGTTGCTCTTGTTGCAAGTGCCCCTACATGCACCTCTTTACTTTTCCTCAAAGGAGTGAATGGCGTAGCCCTGCCTCTCCTCTTCCATCATCAACCATCATCATCCCATCCTGTTCCTAGTCACAGAACCACAAAACTTGGAATTTGGTGCACACACACACACACACACACACAGCCACATGAAAGACCATCAAGCTGATCCTGTGGGAGATGTAGAATGGCTAATTCTAGTAATTTCCCCAGACCCACTCTCCAACTTCTCCTCCCATCTCTTACTTGAAGATGACCATGCACCGGTTCATATGATTCTTTATCAGCTGATCTGACTACATTTGATAATGGTGTGTGTCTGTTCGTGGTGGGGGTTGCATGCCACAAACACACAGTCATTCCCCCCCATTCCAGCAACCTAGGGTTAATCACATGGGGTGGCGATTCATCCAAATCACCTCTCTACATGTGCTACAAATACTAGTCTTGGACAACCACCTGCTGGCTCACTAGAGCACTGTTCATTAATCATACAAACCATGATTAATGAGTGGTGCTCCAGTGAGCTGGGAGAAGGGGGAAGGATGTAGGCAGTCCTGATGTGTACATGTCCCTGTTGCATGTAGTCAGGCCAGCCATTGAAGCATCATCCAAACTGACCCCTGGTCACAATGATGGGGCTGGTAATTAGGTCCAATACTCCACCCACACCCACACCCACCCAAATAAGAACAAATGGCACACTTCTATGGGAGAAAGGAAAGGCAAGCATGAAAGAACACTGCTATGGTGAGAGGTAAATGGTGATTACAGTGTTTCGAGTGAGAAACAGATATTGCTTCCTATCTGTTTATTTTAAGTTTCTTCTTCATCCCACCCTCCCTGCCTAGGAGTATAAGCTAAAATTCATCTGGCCCACAGGTGCTTTAAATATCAAGAGGCCCATAGGATGCTCGAATCACCTATTAAAAAGACTCTCATCTTTGAATTACTTTTAAGCTGCTGTTTCCTAAGCTCTTGTCGACACCATCTGGATGTGATAAAGATGCAAGGGAGGGTCTCTGAAATCCGAATAGTCGTGACTCTTGTCCATGCCTGTGGCAGGGTTAAGAATGGCTTGGTATTTCCATACCTTGAATAGCTGAGCACTTTATGTCAGTCCTCTGGCTTGTAATGAAATATGGTAGCTGGTTGGATGCCTGCAAAAGTGGCAGGATTGATGAAAGAGCAAATCTATACACTAACCCTAGAATGATGAACCTCTAGAAAGTGTATTGTGGCAGCTTATAGACTAACATTTTTTGCCTAATAATGTGGACATACAAATGTGCACAGATGTACCAAGGAACTGATAAGGCTTTAGGGATTGCTTACACATTTTTGCACGTCATTTGATGTGCAAATGAATGTGTGAACTGACCCTATTGGGAGACATTGTCTTTGAGATTATAGCAGGTATTGTGGAGATTCTCTCTGTAGTATTTAGATCTGTGAGGTCTCATTCACATATGCAAGCCCTCACTTGATAATGAACATGCATGCATTTGCACCCCACCCCTTGGAGTTATTACAGAAGAGCTGCTTCCTGAATAGAGCTTGATCCATCAAGTAGGGGTGTGCAAACAGGTTTAGAACGGAACCAATTCGACTTTGAGCCAGTTTAGTTTGACAGTTCAGGGTTGAGCCGAACCACCCCCGGTTTGGCTCAACCCCAGACCAAACCTCCCCTGGCCGTACGGAGGGTTTGCAAACCAAAAAATTAAATTAAATTAAATTAAACTTACCCCCTCCGGGGGCTTATCCAAGGTGGCTGGAGTGGGGGGGGGATTTCTATGGAGGTTTCCCCTCCCCCCACTGGCCAGTGGTATGCAACCATCGCCCAGATCAGGCAGTCTTTGGCCCTTTCTGGGCCTTTCCCCAGTGCAGTGGCCATTTTGGAGGCCGCCACGCATGTGCAAATGGCCCTTGCGTAGCCGGGTCATGACCCAGGCCATTCAAGGGCTATTTGTCCATGCACGGTGGTCTCCAAAATGGCCACCAGGCTGGGGAAAACACCCAGAAAGGGCTGAAGACTGCCCGAACCAGTGATGGATGCATAATGGAGGCCAGTGGGGGGATGGGGAACCTCTGTGGACCCCCCTGCTGTCTCAGAGAAGCCCCTTGGAAGGGGTAAGTCCCCCATCCCCCCACTAGCCTCCATTATGCATCCATCATTGGTTCAGGCCCCCTCCTACCCTGGAGGGGTTAAGTTGAATTATTATTATTGTTGTTGTTGTTATTTTAAAAAATATTTTTCAACTTTTTGGTCTGTGAAACCCCCCAGACCGCACCGAACAGGAGGGGGGTGGTTTCAAGGGGGCCTGGTCTGGTCCGGTCCAAGTCCGGTTTGCACTTGAGCCAAACTGGGCCAGCCGGTTCCATGCACATCCCTGCCATCTAGTCCAGTGTTTTGTGTCCAACAGTGGCCGGCCATAAGAACATAAGAAAAGCCCTTCCAGGTCAGTCCAAAGAGCCTACCTAGTCCAAAATCTTGCTCCCACAATGGCCAAAGATATTCTTCGGGGAAGCTCACAGGCACAAGATGAAGGTATACCCCCTCTCCCACCACTTTGTCTATAATATTCTTTTGTTTAGTGAGGGAGTACTAATTCTGTGGAGACTTTATATGGTCTGTTATCCTTGGACACTCTCAGCTAGAGAAAATGATTCTCAAAACAGCATTTCTTTTTTAAAAACTGGATCACAAAGCATACATCTCCTTGTAGACATAAGAGCATAGGAAAAACACATTTACCCACTTGCTGCATAGATGAGACTGCAACTAATCACGCCCACAGAGTAGCAAAAGGGGCCCTGGGTCATCGCATTCTAGTTTCCCTAAAGGTGCAGAACACAAATGTCTCAGTTTCTCGGCAGGTGGTATTCAGAACTAACCTCCTGTAAACCTGGAGGTAGCATGACTAGTAATTATTGATAGACTTGTCCTTCATGATTTGTCTAATCCCCTTTTAAAGCCACCTACGATAGCAGCTACCAACATATCCCCTGCTAACTGGGCAAAGGAGCACCTTTTACCATGGTGATTCTCTTTATTAAGCAGGGGGAGAGTGACTGGCCCTATCCACCCCCAGCAAGTACCTCCAGTGACTGTTGCTGGTGTCTATCTTGTGTTTCTTTTTAGATTGTGAGCCCTTTGGGGACAGGGAGCCATCTGATTTATTTATTATTTCTCTGTGTAAACTGCCCTGAGCCATTTTTGGAAGGGCGGTAAGAAATCGAATTAATAATAATAATAATAATAATAATAATAATAATAATAAATATCTTGTGACAGTGAATTCTGTAGCTTAATTAAGCATTGTGTGAGGAAATATTCCCTTTTACCCTATACTTCTTTTTGACAGCCAGATGCCTTTGGAAGCTCACAAGTACAACAGGATGATGATGCCCATCCCTACAGTCTGCCCCCAATACCTGGCTTTCAGAAGCACACTGCCTCTGATTTAAAAGATTCCATTAGCTAGCATGACTAGTAATTGAATAATATTGACAGAGCTACAGAGGGCAGATTATTGCCTTGAAATGCAGGTTCTGAATTCAGTATGAACAAGTGAAAGACCATGAAATTTCAAATAGTTATATGTCTCTGGAATTCCCATAGGGAACTTAATGTATTAAAGGGGGCATAAATAATACTAGACCCAGAACCAATATTAATAGTCTCTGAGGCTATTCACACATGCATGCAAAACTGGGCTAAGGGAGCCCCACCCTGGTTTTGCATGCATGTGTGAACTGCTGGGATCACACCTGATCCCAGTGGCACCACAGTGGCAATCTGATCCCAGCCCGATCCCAGTGGCAATCGCACCTGATCCCAGTGGCACCCGCCTATGGAGCCTCCCTTGAAAACAAGGTTAAGGGAGTGAGTGTTCCCTTAACCCCATTTTCCGGATCATCTGTCAGTTGTAGCTGCTAGCAGATTGGGGGCGGGGGATCCCCGTAATGCACCACACACATGCACAGTGCATTATTGTAGTTCTGGGTGGTGGTGGGGGGGCAGGGCGACATGGGGTGATGCATCCTGGCACCCCAATCCTTGGAGCTGCCGGCAGGAGCCAGTGCTCGTCTGGGCAGGGCATCCGTCTGCCCAGGGCTGTCTTGAGGATTGTCTGAGGGGTGGTAAGCACTTTGGGGTTTCCTCACCATAAGAAAAGGCTCTCTGTCGATAGATACTCTGTAGCCATGACTTATACAACTCTCCTTTTTAGCTGGTGCAGCTCAGCCTCATGATTAGGCTTTTTGTTCTGTAAATGCAGTGAAAGATTGTGGAAAACATACAGAACTGTGCCAAAAAGGGTAACATGCTTTCTAGACTGAAAATGCCACCCCACATTTTTGTCCCAGCTGGTTCTGAAATTGGAATTAACTCTGGCTTGCGGGGAAAGTGGCCATGGAATGGACATTTGCAGGAGAACTGAGCACGAGAGGAACTGAGAAACTTTCCCCTCACTGTTTGACAAACAAGAGTTGGCCAAGGTAATGAAGCTCTTCTCACGATCGGTGAGAAGAGCTTCTGGTGGGTCTGTGGAGAGAGCGGGATTAGCCCGCTCTACCCACAGGCAATCAGCTTCCAAGCCCTAGGTGGCCGGATCAGCCGCCCACATGACTGCTGGCTCCGTCATGGAGCCAGTGGTGGTTGTGGGGATCGGGGGCTACCTGGCCCCCAGATGTTCCAGGATGGCCTGTGTGAGCATGTGAGCATACTGGAAAGACCCCCCAAGGCCGAGAGGCTGGCTGCAGCCTCCCGGTCGGGGGTCTACTTGTGTATTGCTGGCAGCACACGAGCAAAAAAATGAGGTTAACAGAGCGCTCGCTCTGTAAACCTCATTTAAGGGGAGGGTGAATTAGGTGGGCTAGCCACCTTGAACCACTAGGCTTGCCTGCGAGTCCGGTGGTTCTAACGATCAGTAGAAAGTGGGCTAGGTTGGTTCCTTTAGCCCGCTTTCTACTGATCGTGGGAATAGCTTCAATTTGTCTTTCTCAGCATGAATAATATGAGAAAGTTGATGGAGTTAACTGAAGAATGGGTCAACCTTCTTGTCACTGCTTATTCCTTTTTACCTTGGCACCTGCCCTCTTCTACATTCTGCACTCTGTGGCGAGGAAGACACAATCATGTCTCTTGTCATATACTCATGATTCCGGTATCAGGCAGAATCCTAATTCAGGCTAGGGATACAATTCCCCCCACCCACCCCCAAGAGATGAAGAAGGTCTGAAAAGAAGAAAATCACGTGTGAGCCAGATTTGGATGTAATGGAAACCAGAGATCCCTTCACCTCTGGTTTATGAAGCTACAGTACATGTCCGAATTGAGGAAACCAGAGTTAAGTGAGAAAAGGGACCTGCAGTTTCACTCTCTAAACTCATCTCTGACCCTTTGATCAGAATGGAGTTTTGTCACTCTTAACTCCAGTTCTGCGGTGCCAGCATTACATCTGAATGCTGGCACCACAGTTTCAGTCCCATGGAACCAGAGTTGAGGGAGGAAGCTCCTCCCTCACTCTGGCCCAATTGGTGTATGGGCTGTCCTTCTGTCAAGTAGGAAACCCGCACAGCCAGCTCCCCCATCTCTCTGAGGTCTCACTGACTGCAGAGAGACAACTCTCTGGAACATCCAAATTCGGATGGGTGAGCCGGGGCAGGGAACATAGAACAGAGGGTCTATTGAATACATCACACTACATTACGTGTGAATTTGACCATGGTGTGTATATTCATTCCATTTTTGCCTCTGGTACAGGGTTGCCAGGTTTTTGTGTCAAAACCTGCAAACTCTGACCAGATGTGAGAGTGCAGCAAAATATGTGTGCATGCCATGGAAGGTGATTATCTCTCTGAACATCTTCTCTTAAAAACTGTTGAGCCTGTTCCCACGATCACTAGAAAGCGGGTCCAGCCTGCTTTCTAGTGATCATCAGAACTACCAGGCAAGCAGGTGAGCCTGGTGGTTCCATGGCGGCTAGCCTGCCTAGTTCTCACTCCCCTTAAATGGATCAAGTGCTCCGTTAACCTTTTTTTTTTCATGTTCCACTGTGGCACACGGTGACATGAGTAAACCCCTGACCAGGAGGCTACAATAAGCCTCTCAGCCTCGGGGGTCCCCCACAAGTGTGCGGGGCATTCTGGGACTTCTGGGGGCCAGGTGGCCTCCAATCCCCTCAGCCCCCACCGGCTCAATGACGGAGCCGGTAGTTGTGTGGATGGCCGATCCGGCCACCCGGGGCTTCCCTACTGATCATCTGAGGAGAGAGCAGGCTAAGCCCACTCTCCCCGCCAAACCCTCCTAGGCTCCTCACACCGCTCATATGTAGAGCCTCCTTGTCTGTCTTCAGTCTCATAGGTATCAGAAGAATGCTACAACTTGAAGAATATAATTCTGGCAGCCATTTTTATGCTATTGATAAAACATCCCCAGTTGGCTAACAGGCTGCTCTCATAAATGAAAACAAGCTATTCATTTACCAAAGAAGATGCAGCATTTCCTCTGTCATCCCAATCCTCTCTGCTCTTTCCAACTTTTAAAACCTCATCCCCCACACATATGATCTCTCTTCTCCCTGCCAAGCTTCCCACCCTCCCACTCCCCCACCTGTTAGTAGCCATGGGCACATGATTCAGTTACATACACAATTCAGACTGTTGTCCCCACAACACTCTCACAGAGGTCAAGAGTTGAGTGCCTCATTGAAATCTGACTCTTCTGCTCCCACTGGCCTTGGGAGAAGGTCAGAGCATATTCTAGAGCCAACCATCTATTTAAAAGAGCAGGTAAATGAAGCCACAAATATTGTTTAAACCATATTTGGAGTGCTGTCATCATCAAATCTAATAATTCTAGACCTGGATCACACATGCATAAACCCTACTTTACTTTATTTTATTATTATTTATTGTTAAATTTATATACTGCTTTTCATTAAAAGCAATCCCAAGGCAGTTCATATGGAAAAATTAAAACAAGACTATAAAAATTACACAATTACAATAGTATGCTAAAATATAAAAACAGAGACCTAACTAAAAAGATTTTAAAATACATGCATAAAATAACCATACAAAATACAAAGAAGCAGCAGTGGAGACAATCACATAAAAACCTGGGTAAAAAGCCAAGTTTTTATTTACTTTCTAAAAGCCATGATGGAGACGGTGGAGCGAATGGCCACTGCGAGAGCATTCCAGACTCTGGGGGCAGCAACAGAGAAGGCCCTGTCCTGAGAGCACGACAGCTGAGCCTCCCTCATTGTCCGCACCTGGAGCACAGCCCCTTCAGATGACCTTGTGAAGGGGGCAGCAACTAGGGATGTGTGAAACGTTTTAGGTACAAAACGTTTTGTACTCAAAACGGGCCATTTAAGGTGTTCTGTAGACAAAACAAAACACCCATTTTCCAAATCCGAAAGTTTTGTACACAAAACAAAGCGTCCCCATTTTGGCTACAAAACGTTTTGTTGTTTTGGACCTCCATTTTGTGGCGATATCTGAGTCAGTCTCCATTTTGTGTTTGACATCTCTTTGAATTTCCCACCCTTCCAGCTTTCGGATTGGTGACCTAAAGCATGGGCTGACCTGCTGATGATTCCCTCCTTGTTCACCATTGGCTCTTTTGCCTCTTGCCACTCTTTACTGACTGCACATTGGCCAGGGGAAGGGTCGATGAAGGGACAAGTGTGGGGGGGAGTTCAAGGAGGGGTTTTCAGTTCATTCAACAAGTTATTTACTCATTTGCCATTCTGCCTTTCTGCCTCATTGAAGAGAGAGAGAGAGAACTAGTTTGTATTGCATGGCATGCCTCGAGTTGCCATGATAATGCCATGCCATTGCCTATGCCTGCCTGCCTTGTTGCCAGCCTGCTATGGCTACTGCATGCCAGCCTGTGAATGGATTTATCTGCTGCGTCGCCTTTTTTGTCCCAGAATATTTTTTTTCACCCCCTTGAGAGATGCCATATCACTGCCTATGCCTGCCTTGTTGCCAGCCTGGGCCCAGCCTGTGGATTCTCTGGTAGCATATGAGATTTTCAACAACAAACCATGAATCCACTCTCATATGCTACCAGAGAATCTACACTCAAAACATCTCAGAAACAACAGAACCTAGTACCCCATGGGTTAGCAACATATGGGAGTGGTTGGCACCCTATGTGATCTACACCACCACTTGCTCTGGGCCACCCCGGTGCCCTGCAAGTGCAATTATGGGTCTGCTACAGGGAGGAAGCTTAAAGATACATAAACTCCATTAAATCTTTAAAAATCAGCCCTCTTCTCAATTCCTTTGAAATAATTCTGGCAGCTTCCTTGCCCCCACTGGGCACTACCACCCACCCTACTCTGCTCTGGGCCAACCCCTTTCCCCATGACGTGAAGCTATCCTTTTGCTGAAACCTCCATTATTCCCTATGGGAAAAATCTTAAACTTCAAAAATTCACCCCAAATCAGCCCTTTGCCCAATTCCTCTGAAATTTGGGTGGTAACTTCCACCCATTGGGCACTACCACCCCATCCACTAATTTTGCCCCAGGACTGTTTTTTAAAATCCAAAATGTTTCAGATTTTGATTTTGCAATTTTGAACAAAGAACAAAAATGGGGTATTTCAGATTGGCTGATTTCAAACAAAGTACAAAATGGGGGTGTTTTGGATTCGGGCCAAAAACAAAACAGGGGAAAAACAAAATGCACAATCCTAGCAGCAACCCTTGGGAGCAGGCGGTCCTACTGACCATGAACTGGCTTTATTGAAAAGCATTTGTGTATGAGGTGATATAAAAATGTCAACTGTGGTTTTGTATCTGTGATGGCCAATTCATATTTAAATTATGAGGTCATTCACAGGACCGGGCAGGTGGGGCAGGAGGCAGGTGTGGGGGGGAGGCTAGTTAAGCTTACCCCGCCCCCGATGAGTGTTGGCTTGTGTTTTGGAGTGTGGAGTGAGCTCCCAGATGAGCAGCGCTTTCAAGAGCAGCACAGATGAATCTCCACGCAGCTCATGGCAGTGCTGGTAAACAAAGGCTGGGACTCATCTTGGCCTCCATGAATCCCACAATGCACCACATGACACATGCAATGCATTGGGGGATCCCCCCAAGAGACAGGTGCTCCAGGCACCAATCTCTGTGTGGGCCAGGCTGGAAGTAACCCACCACGCACACAAGCAGCATTCCCAGGTTAAGGGAGAACCCGCTCTCATGCAAAGTCCAACCCAGGCTGGGTTTCCCTAACCCTAACATGGGTTAGGCTGCACATGAGAACAGACTCTATTTTGTAGTACACTGCAGACTGCAGACATGAAACTGCAGACATGAAATCCCTCCCCATGTTCAGTGAACGTGCAAACAGGGAGTGGGATTCTGCCTGTTAGCTATGTCCTACAAACCCAAGCGATTGTGTCTGAAAGGGGCCAAGAAGATGTATATGTGGAAGGCTCCTCTATGTAATCTGGGACCCTAAATGGCCAGGGTTCCAAACTGTGGGGAGGAGCCCTCCACACATACAGCTCAGTCCCTTCCATGCACACAGTGGGAGAAGTCTGTAGCTCATTGGAAGAACATCTGCTTTACATGCAGAAGATCCTAAGCTCAATCTTGGGCATCTGCAGGTAGGAACAATCAGTACCTCCTCTCTTCCTTCCTTCATGAGCCATCCCTTCCAAGAAGTTTTCTGCACAATTCCCTACTGTAACTAAGTTCAAGTATCTGCAACAAAAACCATTTGCATATCCCTTCCCTGTTTAACTCTGGGGCTATTCTCATGAGCAGCAAAAATCGGGCTAGGAGAGCCTAGCCCAATTTTCACTGCTCTTGGAAAGCGCCGGGCTCGGTGGCTTACAAGCAGCTAGCCCGCTTTTGTAGCCCTCCCATAAGCCCGGGTTTGCGGAGCGAGCACTCAGCAAACCCGGGCTTCCTGATTGTGAGTAGCCGTGGCATGGCTCCGTGCCGCGGCTACTCTCGAGGAGACCCCCCGGAGGGGAGGCAAAAAGCTGCCTCCCGGCTCCAGGGGTCTCGCCAGCACCATGCTTGCGCAGGGCATGCTGGAGTTTCCGGGGGCCAAACGGCCCCCGCTCCCCCCAGCCCCTGCCGGCTCCATCACCCAGCCAGCAATCGTGTGGGCGGCTGATCCGGCTGCCCAGGGCTCCTGCTGTGATCGTCAGCAGGGAGAGCGGGCTTAGCCTGCTCTCCCCGCTCGGCTCACCAAACCAGGTCTCATTGATCATGAGACTCAGCTCCCTGTCTTCGTTTGCTCCCACTTCCTCTGTTGTCTCAATTGTTTCAGTAGTTAGATTGCAAGCCCCTTGGGGCAGGAATCTGAGTGCTGGGAACCTATAGTGACTTTTGTCAGAGATGAAGCATAGGTGGAACTCGGTGATTGGGTGCGGGTGTGGTTGGGGGCAGAGGCCAGCAGTTTTTGGTAGGCCTGGGGTGGAACCCAGAAAAATAAGCTGCTTCTGCATTTAAGTTATAGAACTCAAAAAAATGGTTGATTGGGCAAAAAAGAACCTTGCCCCTTGCTTTGACAGTAGCTGGTCTAAAAACAAACCTGTCTATTTATTATATTTGTTCACCACCCCAAACCTCCATCTCTGGGTGATTTACAGCAAAATAAAACAAATCAAAACCAAAATTAAAACATCGAACAATTTAAAACCACAAGTCTAGTTTAAAAGGTTGGGTGAATAAATGTGTTTTTAGAGACTTTTTAAAAGCTGGCAGAGATGGGGAGGCAATTATTTCAGCAGGGAGTGCATTTCAAAACCTCGGGATAGCAACAGAGAAGGCCCGTCCCTGAGTATCCACCAGACGAGCTGGTAGCAACTGTAGATGAACCTCTCTGGATTATCTCAATGGGAGATGGGGCTCCATAGTGAATATGGCATTCTCTTAAATACCCTGGGCCTACACTGCCATCCTTAACCACCTTAGGCCTGAGTAGATGTTCTTCAGGGATATATTATATATGTGGTGATGGAGGAGGGGTGATCAAGATCATCTCCATTGGCCCTAATTGCACACCACCTCTACACATTAATTGTAGTTTTTGCACTGGGAACCAGTTGCATGGGCTGCTCTGCTCTGCTTCCCCCCTGGTGGTGAAGAGGGAGAAATAGCAGTGGCACAGTGGCGAGGAGCAGCAGGGTGTGTGTGTTGGGCAGCGGCAGCTGGCCCGGATAGGTATTTTTAAAATGGGGGGGGGCGGGGGGCTTGCAAGGTCTGGGCACCAAAAATACCTAGGTGTGCCCCTGCACAGATGGGAGTGTTAGTCAATAACCATGACATCCTTCTTTTAAAAAATGGATTGCTCATGCAGCCCTCAAGCCTATATTTATGAAAGCAATGGTCTTTTGCAGTGAGAGGAGAGATGTGAACATATATCTCCCTTCGCACCCACATGGCTGCACAAGAACTCTTCAGCACAGGGACCTTGAAGGCTCTTTGCAAATGTGCAGCCCTCCTCCTGCTGACTGACTGCTGTGTACCATGTCAGAAATGGATTGAGGCTACTGCCTTATTTGCCTCATGGAAGGCCCATCCCTGTATGACATCCTAACTGGGTGAACTATGGTTAGTAATAACCTCCAAACCATGATATGACCAATAATTTGAAGTGGACCTGCACACATGGTTTGGAGGTTAGCTTTAACTCTAGCTGCTCAAGTCCAATATCATGGCAAACAATGATTCGATGAAACACCTTAAATGCTGGAGAACATTGGGGAGGGAAGGGGGAGAGGGATTATGCACATGGTTTGGAGGATCATCTAAACAGAGTCTAGGAAGACACTGATACAGACATACAATCAGATAAATGGATCTAATACACAGGGCAGACCACGAGAGGCCAAAAATGTCTTTGCTGGAGGAGGGAAATTACAGTGGCAACTCTCATGTTTAACTCTGAAACTCAGAAGCTTCAATCTAAGACTTCAGATTTGTCAGGCCATTCCCATTATTATTGCCATATTGTTAAAGCTTCACTGTCTCCAGCATGCTGGAACAGTTCTCTCTAATCTGGGTGTCTTATGAGCAGCTGTCATTGCAAATGTATCAAAAACATCTCTTGCCCGAGGCGACTACATGTTATTGAAGTGCTGCCTTCCTACTCTCCTTTCAGGGAAACGTGGGAGGCAGTGTCCCCATTCTCTCACATGATGTGCTTCTGATATATGTTCAAGGTGGTTTTGTCAGCACACTATCTCTGTGACTTTGATCTTTATCTTCCCTAAGTGTTTGCTCCTTCTTTGCTGAAAGTCTGTTTTTTAATGGGATAATGATTAAACATGATCGAACTGTTATTTAATCAGTCGCAAAAGGCTTGCAGTGAACCTACACAGTGATGACAGCAAAGTAGTCTTACTTTTCTACATCCATTGCATCTTACAGGGCTGGAAGCCAAATTTCTCAGAAAGTGAATTTTGAAAGAGAATTTCAGGATTCTTCCCAAGGGGGGGGGGGAGAAAAGAAATTTGAAAAGGGACTTCAGGTTTCTGCCCAAGGACAAACATTGGACTATCTCCTCAGTTGTTTTCTCATCCACCAGTACCTCTGCAGAGAGTTGCCTGGCAGAGTTATTTCAAATGGTCTAAGTCTTTTTACATCTTGGCCCTCATAGTAGGGAGGTGGACCACTTCAGTATCCATTATGACATGTTTGTGAGATGTTTGGTGGATAAAATGCCTTGCATCCATTTCAACTTGGATACCACAGTTAGAAAAGGGCCAGTGGTATAATCAGTGGCTCCTTGTTCTGTTTCAATGGTTGTACAGCCTGAGGATGTAAACAGGATTCTTGGAGGAGTGAGACCAATCATATACATGTTCACCTATGATGGCAATATACTCACCATTTTAAAAAGATGAATCTTTCATATATGCTTTTTCTAGAGATCTCAGGTGAGTGAATATTTTGGGGTAGGATTTTGAAGGGAAGAAAAGGGAATCTCTCTCTCTCTCCAGGTTAACAGCTTGAAATCTGGCAGCTGTTTAAAGCTACTCAGAGCTTTGGTATGCTCTAAGTAGCCGCAGGGGGGATTAAGAAATCAACAGTGGCTAGGTGAGGAGATGGTCAAAGGTGCAGAATAAATTGTAGAACTGTGTGATAAAATGCAACTATCCCAGGGCTGCAGCACATGAGGGTATCAGAAAAAGCTCTCCCTGGTTCTAGAAAAAATGTTTGCTAGGTCACCTACAAGGATAGGGCTAGCAGCAACGTTAGCAGTTCTACAGATCCACAAATCCCCTTTTTATCACCTCTGCTTTTAAACATATGTTGTGTGGGACCAGTCAAGGCATTTGTAAGGAACAACCTTCATCAGTGGGATGAGTGGTTTGAGCATTACTATGCCAGAATTATATCATTCACAAAGATTGATTCCAGACAATAGCTGACAATGTAGGTCTCCTTCATATGTTGAAATTAGAGGAGCCGCTGTGGTTTGGACAGCAAAGCAAAGAAGCTTCTGTGAGTGAAACATGTTTCTTGTTCCCCCACTGAATTTTTCATTTTTTCTTCCTACGGTCTTGGATATCTTCAGAAACTCCACAGTGTGCTCTACCAGCCTTCTTTTTAGCAGCTGCAGGCACACATTTGATATCTGTATGTGTAGCACAGTTTGATGTGTAGCCCAGTGCAGATACTAATGCTTCTAAGGGATGCATCCCATTTTCTTCCTGCTATCACTTGAATGAGAGTTGGTGCACCCATCATTTGATGGAAAGAAAGTTGGATAGAATTAGACCAAAAATGAGCTCTGGATAATTGTCAACACCAGCAGAACTGCAATATCTGCATTGAAAATTGAACCTGTGACACAACAGAGAGCCAGGGTGCCCTTTAAGGGGAGAAGTATGAAATGCTCCAAACCCTGACTGGTTACCAGTTTCAAAATCAATAGGAGGCACATTTTTCAACCTGGTCTCTGTGGAAGTCCATCCCACCTTGATGCTATGTAGCAGAGACAGATGGAAGGAAACTTCTAGGATTATTTCATTTTATAGAAATACTAAACAGATAAAACTGCCTTGTACTGAGTCAGACTATTAGCCCACCTTTGACAGTATTGTCTAGATGGATGTATTGAAATACAGTATTGAAAGCCCTCTAGGCTTTCAGATTGGAATGCAGTCTTTCCCAGTCCTACCTGAAGGTGCCAGGGATTGAAATATGGAACGTCTTCATACAAAGCATATGCGCTATCCCTGAGTCACTGAAATACTGGCTCTCTGGTTTCAGCCAAGGGGTGGAGCTAGAGCCCAACCTGTCAGATTGGGGTGGAACAAGGACAAACCAGGCAAGTCAGGAGAAGAGAGAGATCTGGTGGGTTAGAAGTGGTGGCAACTTGGGACTAAGTTGGTTATAAGTGGATCCAGGACAAACCTGGTAGTTATGGGCAAAATCTGCAGTTTACTGGCTTTTCAGGTGCCAGCCCTGGTTACTTGACAGAGGAGGATTTTACTGGTTGCAGGCTGGTTTGCAGCCCTATGAAAGAGACAATGTGGACCTAAAAAATAAATCTTGCAGGTCTGTGTGTGATAGAGCCCTGCCAGAACCCTGTTAATATACCTGTTTCATTACCAGCACCTGTATTGAATTTGAATTAATCATCAAAGTTCAACAGACAACACACAGCAGCAGGGTGGGATGGCTTCCATACAGAACTGTGTGAGAAAAGTGCCTCCTAGGGATGTGCATGGAATGTTCTGGGAGGTGGGGGTGGAGAGCGTTAGCATTCAGGAGCAGGTACGTAGGGCCTTACCTGCTCCACTGCCACCCCACCACCATTCCGGTCGTGGCACTGTGCTGCCCAAAAAGCCATGAACAGCTGCCTCCCTGTTACCAGCAGCCTGTCTGTGGTGTTGGCATGTATATGGTGTTCACACATGAGCTGGCGCCATTTGCATGCTCAGCATTGTGTTGCTGACCATACAAATGGTCATGTGCATGCCGACACCATGCGCAGGCTGCTGGGGACAGGGAAGCAGCTGTGTATGGCCTTTTGAGCAGCACAGTGCTATGACCGGAATGGTGGTGGGGCAGCAGAAGAGCAGGTAAGGACGTGCGTACCTGCTCCTTAAAGCTAATGCTCTCTGCCCCCCACCCACCCCAGCTGCCCAAAATGTTCAGTGCACTTGCAGGTCGGTGCACTGGCAGGTCTCCTTGCAGGAAAAAGGCAGGAAGACAGAAAGAAGAAAGGTCGAGGAGCAAAGAGCTACCACTCAGACACTTGAGAACCAGCAGGGTAAAGATCCATACAGATTCCAAGGACATATACTCAAAAACATGCCTGGGGGCAATTCCCAAGCCATGCTCCCTCCCTGGAGGAGTAGAAACTCAGGTAGAACAATGAAGTTTATAGTTACACGAACTAATCAGTCTTGGCAGAGACTTGCCAAACAAAAGGCAAGAGTGGCTCGTGGAAGTATATGTGTAGACATAAATACTAGGCTTATCTTGAGACAGAGATGACACCCCAGGAGCAAAGATATATGATTTTGGGTTTTGATGGGTTGCCTCTCCTCTGGTTGTTGCCAACTAATTAATCTATTAATGGTAGGTTGGGAAATGCTTGCTCTTATCTAAGTTGCAGCAGAGTATGCTGGCAAGGCTATCTCTCTTGCTGAAAGGGAGTATTTTCATCCCTAGAGATGTACTCTTTGAATTTGGTCTACTTGCTGGCTGATTGCCTTCTCTTGAGATAAAGAGAGATATTTGGGGATGGCCCCTTGCCATCTTAGCTATTATGACCTTGGGGTGCATTGCCCCATGTTTTGTTCATGCCAAGCGACCACTGCGAGTCTTTGCCAAATATGGGCAGGTGAAAAGTTCATAGGCCCATGAACTGAAGTATCTAAAATGGAGACTGTCAGCCCACTGTTCCAAATGCATAGAGAGCACAGAGAGCACCCCAAAATAGAGCTGTTTGGCAACAATAAGTGGTCTGGTGCCCAAGAGTAGCTCATTTTCTAACATGTACTCATCCAAAGAGTACGTGTATCTACAGAGTACAAGTCTCCAGCAGAAAGGTTACAAAAGCAGGCAGGAAAGTCCCAAATAGACTGAATTGTTTGAGGCCTGTTGCAGCCCAGAAAGAAACCCCCTATAAAGAGAAACCTTTCTACAAAAGAAACCAAGGCCATAATGGAACGACTGATAAATGGATAGTCCAGTTACAGTTATTGGTGCAGGACGATGCCTTTATGGATGGGGATTATATGTTCAAGCATGGGATTCTTGTGAGATCTAGGTTAAAAGTACTACAAGAAAGCCTATTACTGGAAGATTTATTAACTCTAGTCAGGGCACTAGGCTTCATAAAGCATCTATGCAGTATATGAAAGAACTTACTAGGCCCCAGGATGTGTACCCTAAAATAAAGAGGCAAAGAGGCAGCAGGTTATCAATCTTAGTGGCAACAGCACAGTAAGAGAAATGCACAATAAGTAGAAAAACACTGTGTGCAACATACATGTTTTACAGCTGGGATAGGCAACCTTGGCTCTCTGGCTGTTACTGAACTACAACACCCACCATCCCCAGCTGCAGTTTATTATGGCTGGGGATTATGGGCATTGTAGTTCAGTAACAGCTGGAGAGCCAACGTTGCCTACCCCTGCTGTATAGCATGCAAACTAACTAAAAACAAAACAAAAAGCCCACCACTAGGGAAGATATGTGGGATGTGCTATGAAGCAAATTTCAGAAGAACATGCCATGCATGCACTGTATACATTTCCAAGATGAAGAGGTCAGTGACTTGGATGCAACACTATTTCTAATCTCAATACAGAACAAACATTTTGAAATAGAGGAAGCATTTGACATCATTAACATAAGACTCAAAGGAATACCAAGTAAGTACAAACTTTGAAGCGCAAACTGCATCAGAATCCCTGAGAAGGAATACAGAGAACAGTGCTGGACATAAAGCAAACATCACCTATATGAAGTGCAACATCAAATTCACATACATAGGTGCTAGCCTCTAAATTTCTATGTGGTAGATATTAGGGCTGTGCATGATTTTATTTTATTTTATTTTATTTTATTTTAGTTTATTATCTCTATACCGCCCTTCCAAAAATGGCTCAGGGCAGTTTACACAGAGAAATAACAAATAAATAAGATTGATCCCTGTCCCCAAAGGGCTCACAATCTAAAAAGAAACAAGATAGACACCAGCAACAGTCACTGGAGGTACTGTGCTGGGGGTAGATAGAGCTAGTTACTCTCCCCCTGCTAAATAAAAAGAATCACCACATTAAAAGTTGCCTCTTTACCAAGTTAGCAGGGGTAACCAAGTTAGCAGGGGTAACTTGGACTGTGCTACTAGGGCTGTGCACCACTAGGGCTGTGCACTAGGGCCGTGCACAATTTCGGATTGGATCCGATCCAATTCAGAACTAAAGTTACCGGTTCTGTGTTCTTTGAACCCTTCAGAATTTTGGGGTCAGATTTTGAATCCAATTTTTTAATTGGTGAAAATCCCCATAAAAATCTATGGGGAAAGTAAAATAAATCACTGGGGGGCGGGCGGGGGAGAACTTATAGACATGGAGCTTTGAAATTTACTCTACAAGGATGGCCATATTCTGTGTATTTAATTACAAGAGAATCCAACCATCCATTTGTTTTTAAATTAATTTCTTAAAGTAACCCCGAAATTATAAAGAATCATGGAAGAAAAGTGATGTAACATCCAAGAATCTCAGCAGAAGTGATGTAACATCAGAGAATCTATGAAATTATTTTTAAAATTGTAAATAAAATAATTTTATTTTATATTTCAAAGGAATACCAACGAGCAAAGGTGTTTTTAAAAACTATTTCAAGCTCGCCTCCCCGGAACATCAGGGGGTGTTCGGTCCGGGAATGGACCGAACAGTGGGTGGTTCAGTTTGACCCCGAACGGTCAAACCAAACTGGTTTGACAGGTCACACCTTCCGGGAATGGACCGACCAGTGGGTGGTTCAGTTCGACTCCGAACGGTCAAACCAAACTGGTTTGACAGGGAACACCTTCAACGTCGAACCTGTTTGCACACCCCTAATCCCTACCATGGATGTCAATTCTATATTAAAATATAGAGGACTGTCTTCCTTGAAGGCCTTCAGGAGAGCCTTAAAGACCAATCTCTTCAACCTGGCATTTAATGATATCTAGTTTCAATCTTAATTTTAATGAGAATTAATCTGGTCTAAATGTTTCTTGATAGTGTTTTATTCTGTGTTTTTGATTTTAATGTAAACTACCCTGAGCCACTTCAAGAAGAGCAGTATATAAATTGAATAAATGAATGAATAAATAAAATATGCTAGCTACCATCCTCTGCCACTTAAAAAGAATCTTCCATATTCATTGATGCTGAGACTATGTACAAATTGCAGTTCATTACCAGCTTTTTACAAACAAGCAAGTGTTTTAAAGGCACAATTACAGGAAAGAGGATATCCCAAACAGATAATAAAACAGGTTTGCTTACTATAAAGCAAAATCTATGAGTAGGCATCTCTTGCTGTGATCTTGTAAGACTAGGAGGACTACAGAAAGAATGATTATCCCAATTACATATGATACCTACTCTCATGGGATAAAAGAAATCAATAAATATTGGTATCTGTTAAGAGATATACCTAGATGCGGAAATAAACCTATGTTTGCTCACAAACAGAACATGAATTTACGTGATATGCTAGTACACAGTGATATACAACCCATTCTTAAGCAGATGAGTAGTACTTTAGATGGTAATATGCCAATAGGGCAGTTCACCTGTGGGAACTGCACAGTATGCATTAACTGCAGGAAACTCAAAACATTTACAAATCCAACTGACTCTAAGAAATATCAGTTGAATAAATAAAAATAAATCCTAAATATAAATTAGCAGGTGTCCATGTGCCCTCTTCTATGTGGGAATGACAACAAGATGTATTACAACGAGAATCATTAGACTCAAGAGTTGATTTCATAAAGGCCTAGTTCAGGCTCCACTTGGGAAACATTTTTTGGATTTGAAACATAAGGCTGAACAGCTAGAATATTCATGCGTGGAAAAAGCTAAGGCAAACAACAGGATGACATATACATTTTCATTACGTAGGGAACTCTTTGGGGTTCATACCCTTAAGACACTTACACCTTGGGGTTTGAATTAAGATATTAATTGGTTCCCATAATAGCATTATGGCCTTTGCTAACTTGGCAAAGAGGCACCTTTTAATGTGGTGATTCTCTTTATGTAGCAGGGGGAGAGTAACTGGCCCTATCCACCCCAGCACAGTACCTCCAGTGACAGTTGCTGGGGTATATCTTATGTTTCTAGCCCTTTGGGGACAGGGATCCATCTTATTTATTTATTATTTTTCTGTGTAAACTGCCCTGAGCCATTTTTGGAAGGTTGGTATAGAAATTGAATAAATAAATAAATAAATAATAATATTTATCTGGCTATTGTTTTTTGTAGACTAAGTCTTATATATTAATGTTAATTAATGTGTAGGTTACCACCCAGAGCCTCTGTATGGGGCAGTTTATAAATGTTGTAGTAGTAGTAGTAGTAGTAGCAGTAGTAGCAGCAGCAAATAATTGCAAAATTGATATATGTTTTTTCAAACTAATATATATGTCACTTTGAGGGTTTATTTGGATCTCTAGTTTTACTGCTATAATTTACTACAGTTGAGACTATAGTATTTATTTAAGCTTTATGAATCAGTTTCCACTGGATCCAAGGTATGATCTACATGCCTAGCGGCTCTATTGATATATATTACCCAAGATAAAAGTTGCCAGTAATTTTTTTTAAAAGACCTAACTATGTACTAGGAGTGTCTGCAACTCTTCATGTAACCTTTGGACACATCTATATTTTAATGTTTGGATTCTATCGATACATATTATTTGGAGTATATGTTCTGGCAAATTCTTCTGAAAGGACTTTGGATACATTGCTGGGAGAACACTTCTCAAGTCAAGCCGCTGAATAAGATTAATTTCAGATTGAACCGTATCTGGCTGTTGGCTCTTATGGAAACTCCATGGACTCTCTTCCCTACATGAATCACTCCTTGGTGACTGACACTATTCATTTTATTGTAGAGAAATCTTATGGAAAGACTTGTAATACTACATAATTGTGGGTTATAATGTTGCCATAAAAGTTTCTTGTTAGAATCCCATCTGGAGCATTTTGTATAACATTTCAGTCTGTTTATAACTTTGGCTGCATGATGGTGAGCATAAAAGCTATTTAAGTTTTCTTGTATGGTGTATATATTAACCATTAGGTGCAGCAAGAAGAGTTTTTATGAATAGCTTGTGACATATTTTAAAAGTAGTTGTTTCTATTGCGAGATGAGATAGTATTATAACATTTATGGACTGGTTGTGTATTCATATTATCTCGGATTCTTATATTGTATTTATTAAAACCACTTCTACCAAACTCAAAGATAAACCCAAATTAGACCAGGAAGCTCCACACATTAAGGCTCCCTTTTAGTTGCTTTATATGGGCAGCAAGGCCCTCGTTTTCAGACTATAACCACCCACCACCACCCCATTTCGACTCAGTGCTAGCTCTTTCCTTTGTGCCTTGATTGTCTGATAATAGGGTGGAGAAGGGGCTTTTGAAAAGGGAATTGAAGTCCCAGCTCTGTTTAGCAGGAAGATCGCTATTCTTTCTGTATTACAGTGACTGGAATGTTATACTGTACATAATGCTCCAGATGGGATTCTAACAAGAATCTTTTATGGCAACATTATAACCCACTTCAGAGCAGCAGTCCTTTTCTCCCAAGATGGGGACAGGGTCTGCACACCATATCCCAGGTGAGTTGAATCAAGGATGCAATGATACTTAACCCCACTGTTTAATGTGTCATTCCCGTGCTAATGCTACGCTAGACCAGACCTTACTGAGTTTTGTGTAGCTACAGCTGTACAGTGAGTAAATTTTATTAGCCAGTTAACCATCAATGCATTTCCTGATATGGATGGTGTCTGGCTTTTCTGCTTAGCACCTTTTAAAAACCAAGTTAGCTTTCCTCCACACAAACCAATGAATTTTCACAATGCTTTCTGTTGTAACAATAGTAGTACTCCATAGTTGCATGTGCAAGCCATTAATGTTTCCTATTTTATCCTTTTGGCTGGAGAAAGTCAGTTGTGCCTCTCTTCGTACAGAAGAATCACGGGATTTTGAAAACTGGGTTAGATTTGGAGATCACCCAGCTTTGCTGATCAGCACTCATACTCCCCCGCCCCCGCTTCTTTATTGCAATAAGATTACAGTGCATAAGCTTGTTCGAGGATAGTAATAATATGAATAAAACTAGGAAAAAAAGAAAAATCCTTTAAACAAGATACGACCAATGTGGGGGGGGGGATGTGGTGGGCACCACCTTCTAAGGATATATATCTTATGTTCCAAAGCACAGACCATTCATTAAAATTTGACCAAATAGTTGAAAATTCCTCTTCTTTACCTTCTCGATGGGGGAAAAAAAAACTGTTCAAGGAACATGACTCTATTATCCAAAGCTGCAGTTTAGGAGTGAATTTGTCCTCCAGTGTTGTATTATAATCCTTTGGCAATACTCCAAGCAGGAAGAATAAACAATTCTTGAAATAATCCTAGATTCCATATGCTGGGGATGTACCCCAACAAAACACTAACAGTCTTGACGAGCAATGATAAATGTAATGTCATGTTAACAACCTTATGAATTTCAAGCCAAAATGGCAATAACTGGACAGGTTCAAACCATCTGTACCCTCATATAGGTTACACCTCCAACATCTAGAAGTCTGCAGCCATCTCTTGTTAAACATTCTCTACATATCCAATAAACATGGAATAAAAGTTTCTGCTGTGTTGGCCACACTTTGAGATCTAGCATTCATGTTTTAACAGAGGCCATATTGGGAGTTGAGGAAGAGGTGAAGGACCAGCGACACTGGTTCTATCCACTAGTATGAGACAAGAACAAAGGGCTCTCAAATTGGTCCAAGGTGGGCTTTGCTGATATCCTCTACTTGGGGATTGGAGGCTTGGAAAGTGCCTGATTTCCACCCTTACTATTGGTTAGGGAGATGAAAAACATGCTAGGCCTATTCACACATTATGTTCAACACTTGTACAATGAGTGTACATAGGTACAGATTTGTACAGATACATTCATTCACATGTTATGCTGAATGCAGGTTGAGAAGTACACTTATCTATACCATGCATTTGAAGGGCCTGTATTCAAGTTCATTTTTAACATGATAAAATAAAACACAGGTATAGTCATTCACACAAACAAGTGTACAGACATCTATGCAGCTTTATAGCATAATGTCTGAATTGGGCTACTGTGACCTCTCCTTGTTCACCTGTCTGCTCACTGATACTTGGCAGCAGGCTTTCTCTAGACCAGAAAGACTTAGCCATGAATCTCAGTGGGTGGTCTCAAGCAAGTAATGGCCTTTATGAGGTTAAAATATCCCCCACTGAACTCTTTGTGAGAACTGGGGGAGGGACAGATTAAACTCTCCCTGAGAAATTTTGCTAGCTGTATTAAGCCAATTTGAGTTCCCCTTAAAATTCCTCTAATTTTGGCCAATTGAAGCCTCCAGTTTTTCACAGGCAAAATTAGATGACGATATATGGAAGTGTGACTTCTGTTAGAAATTTCACTAGTCCTAGTGGAACTCTATTGGCCATGTGTCACAGCCCAGTCTCAACCTGTGACAGCAACTCCTTCTCTTAAACTCTCCTCAGCTCTCCAACTTGCACTGCACTACTCTCTGATGAAGGAAGCCTCCTTATATTCTCTTTCCCCCTCCAATTTTTTTCAAACCAATCAACACCAATCAAAATCAATCAACTCAAGTTCCCTCCATTCTTTTAAAACATACCCAATCAAATCAAACCCTCTCTTCCTTCCAAAATCAAACCGGTATAATTCTTCTCCCGCCAAAACCAAACTGTAGAATAGAAGCTGTGAATGTTGACCCTTACTCAGCATTTTAACATAGTGAGTAAACAAAGCAATTGCAACACAGAAGTCTTATATAGAAAAAGAGGAGGTTCAGACCTCATTCCTTCAAAGCTGCCCTCAAAATTCTTCAGATATGTCTGAGAAAGGATTTATGGATTCATTTCAAATTTCACTTTAGGAGAAAAATAGATCTGCTGGAGGAATGTTGAGGAGGTTTAAAAAGGAAGATGTTGTATTCTGTTCATTATCTTTTGTTTGTTTGTTTAGAAGTTTGTCCAAGTGGGGATTCTGTAGATAGTGTGGTGGGGAAGAGTCAGAAAGGAAAAAGGAGAAAATTGAGTTGTTTCTGAATAAACTCTTAGTTAAATCTATATAAGATTATGTGTTTGTAAGCAACTATAAAATAGAAGGAGAATTGGTTTGGCACATAGAATGGAGGATGTTCTTTCAAAAACAGGCGGTGGCATGAAAGAACATAACAAAAGGAGCGTATATAACCAATGAGTTATAGTTTAAATGATTTTAATGATGGTCATACATTTGTGTGCTAAAGGTGCATGTAGCATTTGGTTGAGGGCCCAGCTGGAATGTGAATTTATAGTTTAATCTAATTATCTGTGGATGATGATTTCCATTATCCATGAACTGACATGGCCTTGGTCATCAGCATCATTAAAAAAAGTAGCACCCAGGCTCACCTCGTAGTGGTGTGACTTCTGAAGATCTAAAAGATGATGAAAGAAACTGAGTAGGAGTTATGTGTCAGAGAATACATGTGCATGACTATAAAATTTGGGTTGGGTCAGTTCTGGAACCCACAGATGTCGGATCAGGTTCTTTTTTATTCAAGGATCTCAGGGTAAGTGATGTAACATCAGATAATCACTGGGTAAACCTAGAAATTGGCCACTTTGTTTTGTGAGCAAAAACCTAAAAAAATAAAATTGGGGAAAAAAGCTTGATCAGGCGGGCTGGCAAATAAGCGGCAGAAGATTCCTCCACCCCTCTGTGATCAGCGGAGGAACAGACGCTCACTATCATTTGTAACCAAAGTTTGCCATGTTTAGCAGCAAATTCTGATTCTCTTCAGTTCACTTTCTAATAGCTATGAAAAAGGTGCTATTCTGTGTAGTCCTTTATGATACTTAAACAGAAAAATTATTTTCAGGGAATGCCAACATAATGCCATTCTTCTTTTCCAAGTTGGCTCATGTTCATAAGAACACCTAACAGAGCTTGGGTTAGTATTTCATTTTGGACTAGAAAAGTCTATGAAATTAATTAAATATTGGCAGTTTCAGAGCTTTGGACTTTGTGAATCATTCTAATGAAGGAAATTAAGCTTGGCAGCTCTCATTGTTAAATATGATTTAACTAGGACGATGCCCAGACTGCTGATTCATGTTCATTATTGTAAGTGTCAGAAAATGCTCCTGGTTTTATTTTTATTATTTCCAGCACTTCCGGCAAACACTTTCATGTTTGTTTGGATGCTGTTCTTTTCAAGAACATGGCCACTTTTCCATTTTCCCCCTCAGGTTTATCCCAGTCTGACTAAACAGATAACTAAAGGCTCATATTTCAATATTAGTCAGATATATTATTTTCCTTAAAGGAATGTAAACACTGTGAACGTTGGCCCTAAGTTTTTAAACTGAGGGAAGGGAAAAAAATAACCTGCTGCCACACTGCTGTGATTGGAAAAGCCACCCGAGAAGATGCTCTTAAAAGGCACAGCACTAGCAGCAGTCCCCTTTGGAACTCTACATAAGATTCCTTTCAAAACCTGCTGTAAATCATGTCCCCTTTCTTCTTACAAATCCCACCCAGATGTCTGGCTAGCACCTTCTAAAGCTGAACAGCACTGACTGGATTTTTCAGTGTCAGAAACATTATATTCTGGTGGCAAAATTAAGAACCAGGGTGGCAAGATAGGAAGAAGATTCTGAAGAGGGAATTCTGAAGAGGGAATTCATAAGATTGTCTGATATTGCTGCTGCTATTTCTGTGGATTTCCTCATTGCCAAAAATGGAGACTCAGGCCAATTATTACTAAAAGCCTAACACTAATCATTCTTATTTGTTGCTCTTGCTCATTGTGTCAACTTACTGCTTATTACAAAAAGCAATAAGTTGACACAATTATAGAAAAAATGAAAATAATAAGCAATGCAGTGAGGTCATTTTTACAACCAGATCTACCTGGACTAGAGCAGCCCTACCCAGATAGAGCTGCTTGTGAGAAGCACCAGGATCAGGCCCAATCTTGGTGCACCTCATCTTGGTAAAGTAAAATATGCCATCAAGTCGATTTCGACTCCTGGCACCCACAGAGCCCTGTGGTTTTCTTTTGGTAGAGTACAGGAAGGGTTTACCATTGCCTCCTCCCTCACAGTATGAGATGATGCCTTTTAGCAACTTCCTATATCACTGCTGCCCAATATAGTACCAGTGGGGATTTGAACTGGCAACTTTCTGCTTGTTAGTCAAGCATTTCCCTGCTGCAGCACTTAAGGTGCTTCTCTCTCATCTTGGTAGCCCAGGGTTTTTTTCTGTGTGTGTGTGTTTTTTTTTACCCAGGCTAATAGTGAGGTAGAAGGGCATGAGTGCACCCTTCTCCCCCACTTCCTGGTTGCAGCCCAAGCATGCACAGCATCCACATCCTGTCTGCAGTCTGAGCATCCACAGACCCAAGTGGCAAGAGTGCCCAGCAGTGGGGAAATCCCACTATTCACCGTGCTCCTGGAATGGTGCATTGTGGGATGCTGGAGGACTTCCTCCTTCAGCTCCTGGTTCTGTCACTCATCATGAAATTATTCATGTGGCAGAGCTTACTGGGTAGATTGAGTGCAGGGAGGCAGGGAGGAGCCTACCTCTCTACCAGTCCTCCACAGCATGGCTGTGAGAACAACCTCAATATGTTTGTGTTGCTATTTTACATGGCGTTGCTGCTGATTAGAATTAATTAAAGTCATGGGAAAGCTCCCCTCAGCTCAGTTTGGAAACAAGCTAGTATTTACAAACTGTATTGGCAAGTAACAGGGGCGTAGCAAGGTTGGAGTAGGCCCAGGGACGGAATTTAAAATGGACCCCTCGCTTATCATGATAATCCCAATTTTTGATGTGTATAGGATGCTCCCCCTCTCAACAAAAACTTCCCAACATCAGGAGTGCAATGCAATGTGAATTGCAATGCCCTGCATTGGTTAGAAAGCACATTTGATTTGGGTTTTCTTTTTAAAAAACTCCTCTCCTGCCTGAGCGTCCCGCCTGATGCAGCAGCTCTCAGCGGTGCAGGAGAAAAGGCTGGCTTTTGCTCTCTATGTACAAGTGGCAGGGCAGAGCTGCAGAAGCTGTGCATGAGTGCCTGTTTCCCAGCCATTGGGGGGAGTGAACACATGCAACCCAGTTTGCACTCGGCAGCAGGCCCTCCTGGCCCTCACCACTCGTGCGTGTTCACTCCTTCCCCCCAGCCCTCCTCCACATGCAGTGGCAGCTTAATTGATAATCATCAGCATGAGCTTTCCCTCCCTGGCAAGTTGTGTGGTAGGCAGCCTCTGGCTCCAAAACAATCGGAAGAAAATTGGTGAAAAAAGCATGTTTTACAATCAGAAGTGCAAACACCACAAACACACACGTAATCAAAATATAAATCAATTTTTAAAAAGTAATTTCTCCATATGTAAGGTTGTTACATGCATGCTAATGGTGATCTGCACCTGAATATCCCTGAATTGTTATCTAGGGGTATGCACGGAACTGCGGAGCTGCGGTCCAGCACTGGGGTGGGGTGTTTCAATAAAGATTAGGGGGGCTTTACTTACCCCTCCCAACAAAGGCACCGTATTTTTTTGAGCAAGCGGGCGGCAGGATATCTCCCTGCCGCCCGCTTCAATCCCCACTCGGCACGACGTGGCTCCTCCTTTTGTATACAGAATCGGGCAGCAGGATAGCTCCCAGTCCCTGCCGCCCCCTACAAAGCCCCACTCGGCTGGAGGCCACCCCCTTCAAGCCCCCTGAGCCCCCAAGAAGACCCCTGCCTCCCCCTTCTTGCTAATTTTTTTCCCATTGCAAGAGGTCGGCAGGAGAACTCCCTGCCGTCCTCTTTGCCAGCTGGGCTGCAAATGGCTTCTAGGAAGCCTTTTGCGCACGTGCGCAAAAGGCTTCCTAGAAGCCATTTGCAGCCCAGCCGGCAAAGGGGACGGCAGGGAGTTTTCCCACCGCCCGTTTTCTAAAGTTTCTTTGGTCTCTCCTCCAGCTCTCCTGATCCACCAGTGTCTGCAGCCCCGAATGATCCTGAGCAATGCCATTCACGATACCCACAAAGGATCAATCATCAAGCTCCAAGTTATTTGCAGGACTATACTACATAGCAGTAGCTGGTCATGAAACTGTGGACAAACTTTGATCTGTGTCCTTGTTTTATATGTATAGTTTTGTGTTCCGAATTTTGTTAGTATTTTGATGGGACTAGTCTTTTATTTGGTGGGGGGAAAGTGTTGGAAATTCTCTGTGGTGAGAGAATCCCTTTCTCATTATAGCAGAGTGCACAGAGGCACAACACAGCGGAAATTTAGTTAGGCATGTGTGTATGCTGAGAGTAAAGTAACTTGGAACCAATTCATAGTTTCAAATCAATATAAAAGGCATTTATTAAGGAACTCCATTCTAGATAGGAAAGTGAGGATTTAGGATCTCTAATCTATCTATCTAGTTGGATGCAGATGGATTCTGCATCTTCTCTGCACATATGGTGCAGGGAGAGAGGCTTGCCATGTTGCAAGGTAGATGGGCAGGTAGGGAGAGAGAGAGGAAGAGGAAGTTGATCCCTAAGAGTAGCAATCTACATATCAAAGGGATAGCACCAGAGCAGTGGAGAAGTGATGACCAATGTCTTGACTCTCTAGCCCTCTGACTTACTAGTCTGTCCTCCACTGTCTGAGACAAAGAGACAGCACAAAGGCCTTTAACTTCCAACAAAAAGGAGGGAAGTGGTACATTTGGCTAATCCATCCATCCATTGATCCAGCCTAGCTTTTAAATGGTGCTTTAGTTACATTTATTCCAGTCCTGGAATAGAGGTGGGCTAAAAAACAGCTAAAAAACAGCCAGCAGAAAAAGCACTGAAGGCAGATGGCACTTGTTTCTCTATTAATAATATTGGTCTCATTTAACTGTTAGTATTCCTGATTCAACTCCATTGTCTTGTCCTTGCATACCACAACTCTTTCCTCTGGATTCTACAGGTACTAGTACACCTAGTGTACTTGAAGGGCTCCCAGGGGGTACTCAGAGCACTCTTGCCTCCCCACACAGCAGCTGCACTATTTGTTCCCCATTGGATTGCCAGCTTGAAGCTGACACATGCTCAGTGATGTGTCTACTGTAGAAGAGAAGGGGGAAAGGGTGAAGACCCGCCTCCTCAACTCCTGATTGGCTGGCTACATTGCTGAAGCAACGTAAACTTGTCGCATTGATTTCAGTATGACTGTTATGAATAACTTTGTGTGGGTGTGAGCCCGTGACTGGAGTAGCTGCTCTCATGGCTCTAACTGTGTTATCATACACCCTCTCCTCTCTCCCCCCGCCCCCCAGTTCCTGAGCTGGAGCTGAAGCTGAAGTTTTGTGACAGAAGGAGTATATTTGTTTAAAAGTTGGGAACCCCTGGGCTGGACAAATACTGAGCCAGTTAATTAGGAATGTTGATGCCACCAGTAATTTCTTATTGCTTATCCTTGTTCATTTTGCTGTGTGACACACAGTGTTGGTCTATTGTTTACCATGGTCTATTGTTTACCATTAAAATTTTTTAACAAATTATTAACAAATACTGAGCCAGTTAATTAGGAATGTTGATGCCACCAGGAATTTCTTATTGCTTATCCTTGTTCATTTTGCTGTGTGACACACAGTGTTGGTCTATTGTTTACCATGGTCTATTGTTTACCATTTAAAAAATTTAACAATTTTTTTGTTAAAGGTCCGCAAACTCCCCCCCCCCCCACGAATGGGCCAGCTGGGGTTCGGTCCAGGGTCGAGCCGAACCAAGGGTGTTTTGGCTCAATCCCAAGCCTTTGAACTTGAACTTGAACTTTGACTTTGAACCAGTTTGGTTCTGAACCTGCTCGCACATCCCTGGTTTCTGTTACCAATTCACAATAACTGTCCAGAAATTTGTCACTTTACTTGGGATAGTTATCCAGGACTTTGAATATGCAATGTTCTCAGCAGCAATATAAATCACATATATTAACTGCATCCCTAGAATTTTGATACTTGGAGCTTGTGTTGCAGAGATGAGAGAAACTGCTTAGAATCCCCTCTTACATACAATATGAAAGATCCTGGGATGCCTTTGTCATCTGGTCACCCTTTAGCAACAACTCACTAGTGCTCCGTTTCAGTGACAGTTGCATGCATTAGTAATGGTGAACATTCACCTTTTGAGTTTGAGTTTCTCCCCAAGCCTATTACTAGCTTTAAAGTCAATGTTGCTGAAAGCAACCATATCATTTTAATTTTATAAAGGACCTATTATGTGCTGTTAGACACAAACAGAGGCAGCTCAAGCAGAGTTTGTCTGAATGATTTGGAAGGGTTCAGGCAAAAGAGGCAAAACAGCTTGTCCTCCTTCACTGCTGCCTGTGGGTTGTGGCAATGATGACAACAGCAGTGCATTTCTTGGTGGCTGCCAGCTGTAGCTACCATTGTTTTCCATTTGCCATGACAGCATCATGAAGAGGCAGCTTTTGTGCAAAATTGTAGCATACTGGGAAAGTTGCAGTCCCTACCACCACCAGTAATCCCCATCCCAAACTTTTCACCCCATTTCATCTTCCCTCTTGAAAATGGCTGAAATTCTTCCCACTGTTTGCTGCCCATAAATGGGGCAGGAAAGGGTCATGGGCCATTTTAGGTCACCCCTAACCTCAAGTCACAGAGCTCCCTCCCTCCCATTTTCCTACCCTTAACAATATACTAGAGATGGATAACTCCTCATCTCAATTTGGAATGAGCCTCATCTTCCTGAGCTTTTCCAGAGAATGCTCAGAAAAAGTTTAGAAGCTTTCTGAATACAAGTATGACAAATATTTATATACCTCTTTTCAACAAAAGTCTCCAACATAGTTTACATAGATATAAACAAAATAAAGACGGCTCCCTGTCCCCAAAGGGCTCACAATTGAAAAAGAAACATAAGAGAGTCACCAGCTAGAGATGGTTAGGGCCAGTTGCAATCCCCTTACTAAATAAAGTAAGGTGCCTCTTTGCTCAGTCAGCAAATAGGATATACCTTCCAAGAGGTATCTGAAAGTTCTGAAGACCTAAAGCCCATTCAAGAGCTCCCCACCAGATCTCCACGGACCTCAGGCTCCCCTGCTGCTGATTTCCTGACTCTTCCTCTTTCCTAGATGTACTACCTTGTGGGGGAGTAGGTAAGTTGGTAGCAAGAAAGGCTGGAGATGGTGGAGAGCTCTTCTTTAGGTTCTCACTGTGTTACTGGCCACACAACGAGAATGTGAGGAAGGATCCATTATGCTTCTAGGAATGCTGGAATTATTCCTTTGGGCTTGATTCATTCAGCCACTTAGTGCTCCTGGTGACACAATGAAGGCTTCTCCACATACCCAGAAGCTTTCAGCACAACCAGAGCACTGAAAGCAGACTGCACTTGCCTCTCTGTAAATAAGGAGGCGATTCTCATGATCGGGTGAAATTGTGCTAAGGTAGCCTAGCTCGATTTCGCCCATGCGTGAGAACCACTGGGCTTGCAGCCGAGCCTGGTCTCGCCAAAGCGAGGAACCCACTACAGTTACCCTCCTCTAAGCCCAGGTTAGCGGAGCGAGTGCTCCACTAACCTGGGCTTTCAGATTGTGTGTTGCCACAGTGTGGCTCCGCACCATGGCAACTCATGAGTAGACCCCCAACCGGGAGGCTAAAAAGCAGCCTCCCAGCTTGGGGGTCTCTCCAGCATGCCCTGCGTGCTCAAGCTCCGATCCAGCAGTCCAGGGCTCTGCGGGTGCTTTGTCTGTGGGGAGAGCAGACTAAGCCCACTCTCCCCGCTTAACCCCATCTGGCAGTTAATATCTATTTAAATAATCCATTAATATTCCTGGTTCTATTCCACTGCCTTGTCCTTGCATATCACAACTCTTTCCTCTGGGTTCTACACTGACAACTAGAGTGACTAAGAACCCCTCCACAAACCAACAAATGCCACAATCTCTAGTTTTGATTCCAGATAGCTGACTGGATTGCGCTAGGAATGAGGGAAGGTCACACATCTCGGCACAGGGAAGGCTAGTGACAACTGGGGCAGAGCCAAGCTCATTACAAGCCAAGCCATACTTTAGGAGGCAGTTGGGCTCAGCTCCTAACTGGTCCCACTTTCCCAATCTGTCTACTGTGGAGGTGTGGCTAGTTGGTGCGCTTCTGCTCCCTCCTCATGCATTTTCCTTCCCTTCTTGTGCATTTGGTGAACATGTGAGTTTTGTTTTCTGAATAGGGTTATTGTTAAACAGAACATTACATCTCACAGTGGATCTCAGAATGGCATCCACTCAGTCATAGGAAGGTGCCTTATACTGTGTTAGACCAGGAGTTCCCAACCTGTGGTACTCCCAGTGTTGCTGAACTACAACTCCCATATCCCAGCTTCAGTTTATTCAGTTTAGTTCAGCAACATCTGGAGTACCACAGGTTGGCAACCCCTGTGTTAGACCATCGGTCCTTCTAGCTCACTATTGTCTCTGCTGCCTGGCAGCGGTTTCTCCAGCATTTCAGGCAGGAGTCTCTCCTAGGAGATGCTGGGGATTGAACCGGGGACCTTCTGCATGCAAAGCAGCAGATGCTCTGCCGCTGAGCTACAGCCCCATCCCCTAAGGGGAAACATCTTAAAGCAGACAGTTCTCACATGTAGTCACCTATCCAAATGCAAACCATGGTAAACTCTGCTTAGCAAAGGGGGCAATTCATGCTCACTCTCACAAGAACTACTCTCCACCTCAGTCAAGAGATCTAACTTTAGAGACCCAAAGAGGAAGGCTGAAAGCTGAGAAAATTGTTCTAGGGAGTATAATTTACCTGGATCTGGTGTGAGGGGATAAGGGCCATCACTGGCAAATGGGGGCATTTGGAGCATATGTACCACCCACAACACTAGAGGTCACTAATGTTAATTGGCTGTTAGACTAAGCAGGCCCTTAGGTATAGCACATTGGCAGCAGTCCTGTGGCCATACTTCAGAGTAGCCCTCAGATGCCTGTGAAGGGAGGAAGGAGTCACCTCTGCTGGAAGCACACACAGTATAATTGTTGTTGTTTTTAGGATGAAATAGTTACATTGGCCTGGGGCTATGGATTTACTTAATTTATTTCTAAGGTAATAAACTAAAGAGAGCATGTTCCTGGTAAATACCTGCTTTGATGAATTTCTTTTTGATTAAGAAATGTGAAATGGGGACAATAAAAGATTAGACTGTAATCCTAATGAAAAGGTGTTGAATAAAACTTGTTAACCCTGACTGGTAAAATGACATGAAAGCTCTAATGTTAAAAAATAAATAAAAATGTTTGCGCAAAGGAAAGCTAGATTTGAGTGGGGAAAAATAGATGACAGACCCTCTTCCATAGGCAAATAAAAACTTCTGTATCCAGACTCTGTGTCCTTACCTTGACTGCTCTCTCCATCATCTTCCCATAGCTTATCTCTGTCCTTTTTTCTCCATCATAGGCCATTATCATCACATACGACTCATCCCTTTGTCTTCTTTCCCTCCACCTTGGGCATTTCCACATAGTCATTATTTTGTCTTTTTCAAAAGCTCCTAATTTAGTTACCAGGCTCTCACAGCAGCTCCAGATGCTAGTGGCCACTTCTGAAGAAACTTATCATCCTTCTTGCTACCTCCATGTTCTAGTGGCAGGATGCCTCCAAATACCAGTTGCAGCTGGAGAAGTAGCATGCCTTCATCCGCTTGTGGGTTTTTCCCCAGTGGCATCTGGTGGGCATCTCCTGTGTGAAACGAGCTGCTGGACTAGATGGGCCCTGGTCCTGATCCAGCAATGCTCTTCTTATGTTCTGCCATTCTTCTTGGGGTTTTTGGCATTGTGGCCAGACGGGGAGCACTGCCTTTCTGCTGTGTTCGGAGTGCTACCTGCTTGTCAGTGCCTCATTTCTGGTCTCTTTTCATGATCACATAGAAGTGTGGAAATGTTCTTTGTCTGCCATATTGTTGACTTTTAATTGTCAGCTGCTTGTTTTATTTGCTGTGTATGAAACTCTGCAATACCCCAAATAATAACAATTAAAACATTCCTGCAAGATGATCAGTTATGTCTATGTACTGATAACTATTTGTGTTTTTTAAAAAGTATTTCTTGAACACTTTATTTTGTGTCCTCTGAACTTGGAAAACAGTACTCTTCATCACTGCATGCAATCCATTCAAGGAAATCTTACTAGTGTCATTTTATTTCTTCCCTTCCTCCAGGCAGAAATGAGTGTGTGATGAAGGACTCAAGACTGCACATGCCACAGGAATGTCAGACTTCCTGCAGGCAAATAACTTGGTAAACATCAAATGTTCAGATGCAAATTCAGAATCTTCCTGCTTTTTACAAACACTGGGCATGATCCAGCCAAAGTGAAATACTTCCCTGTCCCGTTGATTTAAACATGTGTGTAATTCTCCCACTGATATAATAGAATTTAAGACTGCTTAATTTTGACTCAGATGTACCATTATGGTCTCCTTGTGGTCTAGCTCTAACAGATTTGGACATTTCCCAAGTGGTGTGTATGATCTGATACTCCCAAACTGGAGGCCATACTACTCGTTTCCATGTGGTCCAAAACACTGAGATTAATGTCTGGACTGGGGAGCAGGTGTCTGTGCTCATGCCTGTACAAGTATGTATGTAGTTTTTATGTTTTTGTATGGCCCCAGATTCTATGTACATACTTCCTATGAGTGAGTTATAAATATGTTAAAATAATAATAATAAATGGTCCATGAGCCAGGCCCTCAATTTTTGGCTAATTTTTGATACCGTCTCAGGGGACAAATGCTCATAGTGATTTTTGGCAAAGTCTACCCCACAGAGATAGAAAATAAGTGATAGCATTATTGCACTTATAGCTTTCTCTGAGCTCTTTCTTGTGATCAGTGAAAAGGGCTTGCACGTGGGTGGAGGGGAAGGCTGCTTAAACTTACCTTCCCAGCAGACGATTGCTACTCCCTTGTGGGGCATGCTCCCCATGGGCCCAAATGATCCTCTGCTGGCCCAGGCAGTGAGAAGGGTCAGGGACCGGGATGTGTCATCTCAGCCCCCAGAAATCCTACAATGCACTGTGCAAGTATGCAGTGCATTGTGGGGATCCCTGCAGTGACAGGTGGGTGCTGCACATGATGGGAAAAACCAAGCTAAGGGAGCACTCGCTCCCTTAACCCTGTTTAAGACGCTGACTCCACAGGTTGGTTTGCCACTGTGGTGCCACCAGCAGCTGGACAGGTTCTCGCAGGTTCACACACAGGGGCGTAGCTATAATTGAAGGAAAGGGTTCAAAGAACACAGGCCCCCAGCTCCTGAGGGCCCTCCAGGTCCACCCTTCCCTATTTTCTGCATTATCTCCCTCACACTGGGGGGCCGCCAGAGAGAGTGCTGAGCATGGGCCTCCTCTCTCCTAGCTACGCCCCTGTTCACACACTGAGCCAAAAGTGGGCTTGGCTGCCTTAGCTTGGTCTTGGCTGCACATATGAACAGCCTCTCTGTGTCATCACCCCTTCTTTATCCCTACCCTCAAACATAGGGTAAAATTGCAGTCATTTTTACACCGAGGGAATGGTTAGAGTTAGGGTAGAGAAACAATAAACAAAGAGGCCATTTACACAACTGGGCATGCTCCCATACCATCAGCTCTGCTCTGTGTAGTGCGGAGCAGGGCAGACTGATCTGAGGCTGGGACTCCTTGTCTTGGCATTCATGAAGCCCACAAAGCATGGTGCTGCACTGGGGATTCCCCCAAGGGACAGGTGCTCTAGGTGCCTGTCTCTGTGTGTGGCCGGGCTGGAAGCAGCCCGTGCTCACACACGAGCAAGTAGCCAGGGTAAGGAGGCATTCTTACTGGGCTAGGCAGCACTGTCCTGCCAGGATCAGGCCTGATCCTGGTGGTTCTCATGCACAGCCTAACCTGGGCCGGTTCCCTAGCCTAGGTTAGGCTGCATGTGAGAACAGCCTCAAGTAGTTGTACTTTCTCCATGGAGTAAGTTTTGGAGGCCATGCCTGCCATTCCTCTGGCAACATTGATAAAACCTTTATAGTAGTTTTTGTATTCTAAAAACTTTGAAAAGCTTTTAAAACGCCATTGCGAATTTGTCCGCTACAGACTTGATGGTCAGAACAACAAAAGCATGACAACACACTGAAAGTATTGCAATGCTATCGCCTATTTTCGATCTGAGTGTAGACCTTGTCAAAAATCACAATCGGCATTTGTCCCCTCCCCCAGCTGATGATACTGACCCCAAAGGCAGAATCAACTTTACAATGCCTGGACCAATATGAACCAAATTGGGTACAGTTGTAGGGATACATAGGGACACCTCAGTGGCATAGTTTGTGATGATAGAGGAGGTTCCGCCTTGTGATGTTACATGGGACACCTTTGAGCTGGTTGAGGATATGGACACGATTGTCTCGGGTATGGGTGCGGCAACATGTTGCTTGGACCCTTGTCCCTCCTGGCTGGTTAGAATAGCTGGTGGGAATGTTAATTCTTGGCTATGGGAGTTGGTTAACTCCTCGCTACTAGGAGTGTGCCTGAACCGGTCCGGGGCCATGCAAGAGGCCTCCGGGACAGTTCGGACTTCGGCCAGTCCGGCGGGGGCGGGGGAGTGTGGCTTTAAGGGTGGGGGGGCAGTACTTACCCCTCCCGCCACTCTTCCCCCTCCGGCACTTGACTTTGCTGCAAAGTTTTTTGGGCGGCAGAGTTCCTCCTTGCCACCCCTGCCCTCTCGTTGTCTGCATCCTCTGTAACAAGTAGAAGTTGGCACTACACATGCGCCCGCAGGCGCCCGACACCGCCCAGAGTCTTTGGAATGGGTGGTATATTAAATGTTTTCAATAAATGAATGAATGAATGAATGAATGCATGAATGATTTCATCCACCCCAATTCAAGATGGTGGATGTATAAACATTTGAGGTGCAAGTGGGCTAACTTGTGGGCTGTCTACTGATTTGAATCAAATTAGGTACAGTTGTATTGAGTGACACACAGAGACACCTCAATGGTGTAGTTTGTAATGAGGTCATCCACCCCAATCCAAGATGGCAGACACATGAATGTTTGAGGCTCAAGCGGACTAACCACTTAACCGATCTGAACCAAATTTAGCCCACTTGTAGGGATAGTGAAAGGAAAGTAGGCAGATTAGTTCTTACTAGAACATCTTGTTATTGCTGAAGTTGTTTTACTATTTCTTCTGTTTCTTTTGATTGCTAGCAATGTTGGGCCACCTTGTGAGAAAGACAGAACATAAATAAACATAAATAAATATTGTTAAAGGGGATGGATGGATGGATGGATGGATGGATGGATGGATGGATGGATGGATACTGTATTTTTGCCCATGGCAACTGCCGAGAGCCCACACTTCAGAAGGGTCCTTGTAAAAAGGATATCTAAAAGCCTGCACCCAGCTGCAGGGAAGATGTGGGGAGAGCCACAGAGGCAGTGGTGGTGTGTCTGCTGGGGGTGGTGGACCTCACCTCTTGCCTCCTCCTCTTCATCCTTTGCCCTTGCTGCAGCAGCCGAGGAATGAACTAGTGCTGCCGGACTATGTGTGTGCACTGGGCAGTCTGGCTGGGGACGCTGCCATCTGCCAGAAACTTGGGCTGTCTTCTTCACCCGCTGCTGTTTTTTGAAACCAGCGACATGTATCTCACCCCCGGTAAGGCAGCTTTCCTTGCTGGCTGTCCAGTCCCCAGGGCTCAGCTGTCCTCCACATATATGCAGAGGCCAATTGAGTGGTGACTCATGTGCTCACCATTCAAATGGCCTCCACACATGCATGGAGGCCGGCTGGGCCCTGTGGATGTGGCAGCCAGCAAGGAATATCACCTTGCCAGGTGAGATGCACATAGTGCTGTATATGAGAGGTGATGCGGGCAAGTCACATTTTCAAAGCAATTGTGTGCCACCCTTGCTGTGGAGCACTAATTGATTGATTGATTAAGTGCCGTCAAGTTGGTGTCAACTCTTAGTGACCACATAGATAGATTCTCTCCAGGATGATCTATCTTCAACTTGGCCTTTAAGGTCTCTCAGTGGTGCATTTATTGCTCTCTTAATCGAGTCCATCCAGCTTGCTGCTGGTCGTCCTCTTTTTTCCTTTCCTTCAATTTTCCCCAGCATTATGGACTTCTCAAGCGAACTGAGTTTTCTGGAGCTCTGAGGCTCACAGAAATAGAGCGCTGGTGGGCACGGACAGCGGGGGAAGACCAGGGCCAGACATGGCAGCATTTAGCTAGACACCCCACACCCTTTCAAATTCCTGCCCCCTCTTTCCAGTTTATAGAATAACATAGTATTATCTGTGGGTTCTTGGTGTGAAAATATGGTAAGTGTGGGCTGTGTACACACAGTGGGACCATGAACACATGAGGTCTGAAAAGTGGGCCACAACCACAACCCCTGCTTCCCCACCCATGTGTTACCATCTTTGTGATTCATAGAATACTCCTCTGCCCGCAATTGTAGGGTTGTTTGTCAGGGTGTGTGAGAGAGAAGAGTGTGTGTGTGAGAGAGAGAGACTTTCTTTGAAGGGACAAATGTAAAAAGGAGGCATGTGTCATGTGTCAGCAGGCTCTATTCTGAACTTTAACTGAATCATGGAGCTGGGGAGTGGGAACCGTGGCACTGATCCCAATTCCTTCCCCTCTATGCACACACACCTGTTCACAAAACATCTGAAAAGGGTTAGAGAGACCTTAAAGAAGACCTAATTGTCCCCCTCCGACGGAAGCAGCATTCTTAAGGCTCCTGATCTGAATGCAGACTATGGCAAAGGAAAAAGGTTAAAGCCTTCCTTCAGTCCACCATAACAGAGGATTGGGGCCCCTTGAATCTGATTGAGGCCCCCAGAGGTTGATTTTTTTAAGCAAAAATTGAGAGAGAGAGAGCAGAGCCAAACTATGTATTTAACATAACATGCCGTTTGGCCCTTAGTACGCATGCTCTTATTATACACACTGCCTAGAAATCTTACCTTTTCAGCCCCCTTCTCTATACCTCTGGAAATAAAATTTCTGTGGGGATGCAGCTGCATCTTGACTCTAGAAGCAGCTACTTGTCATAACTGCCTTTCCAGACAGTAAATGTTGCTGGATATGGCTGAGTCGAAATTATTCTATAATAAGTATGACCAGGTCCACTGCAGGGTTAAGTATTCTATTCAACTCCCCTTAAGCTTAAAAGGAAAATAAAATTCTTCAGGGTATAGAAATATTTTAAATAAATAAATATTAATACCGCCTGATTCAGAAGCCAGTGAAGGACAGGCTGTTGCTGACTAAATGAAATATAGCAGTCAGAAAAAGCAATATATAATGGGGAAGGTTGTAGGATGCTCAGTTTCCTTTAGTGAGAATAGGGGTGCTCTTGAGTACATAAGGGGATCCCTATTTTCATGCAAAAGAAGGTATGCTGGATGTGGTGTTTTGTTTTTTGTTTTAAATGCCAATGTGAAGTTCCAGATTTGGCACAGTTCAGCCTTTTGTTGCAAATTCTTCAAGCAGCCTCAGAAATCCATATGTGTGCTAATCGGGAATACATTTAATGGCTATCAGATAACATGGTCACACTGACTGCTTTTTTTTTTTTTAAACGGAGCTTTTGTCACAAGCGCAGATGGCCTAATAGGAGAACACAACACCGTTCCAGCCAGTCCTGTCACTGGCTCAAGCAAAACGACAGCAGCTTCATATCTGAAAAGAGAACTTGGTTCAGACCGATAGAACCGAGGGATGCAATTCTTTTCCATTTTGTAGTGGCAAGTGAACAGTCAAACCTGCTCCAGAAGGCAGAAAGAAACCAATGAAGCTAGTGTCAAAAAGAGAATTTAAATTTTGATTCCACTCATTGCCTTCATTGGGTGCTAGCTTGAAGTTCACCTGTCTGTTTGCTTTCCTCTCTACTGAGAGAGAGGCAAAGAGGCCCCTTATCAACTTGCAGGGCACTTTTGAAACAGAGGAGAGTAGTTTTTGATGTTGCATTGCAGTTGGTTAATAGGAAAATGGTGTTTGCGGGGGGCCCACTGGGCATGCACATGCTTTAGGGGTTTCTAAAGTAGCTTGAGACACTGGCTATGAAATGAAACATTAACAATGACACAGGGCTGCTACCCAAAATGGCATCCCAGTGTTGCTTTCTCCCACCAATGCTCTGGTACTGGTAATAGCACAACACATTCCATGACATCATATCTTGTTATTAGTGGTTTTTTGGGGGGAGGGCACTCCCTCTCCTTATTACTGGCTAGGGATGTGCATGGAACCGGAACAGGGCAGTTCGAAAGTGGTGGGGGTCTCCCTTCAAGAGTGGGGGAGGGTGCACTTACTCCTTCCGCTGCTTTCCCCTCGGCAGCATCCGTGTTTATTAATGCCCATTGGGGTGGCAGTGTGCCTCCATGCCGCCTCGTTACCCTCGTCTTCCGGATATGACCGGAAGTCGCCAACACGCCTGCTGGCACAAACACTGGTAAAACACCAAGCGAGGGGCACCCGTGCCGGTGCGCACAGGCGCACCGGTGACTTCCGGTCATGACAAGGGAAACGGGGTGGCAGGGAGGTACACTGCTGCCCCAATGGGGATTAATAAACATGGTCGCCGGTGGGGGAAAAGCTGTGGGAGGGGTAAGTGCACCCTCCTCCATTCTTAAAGGGAGACCCCCGCCATAAAGGCCTTCCAAACTGCTTCCATGCACATCCCTACTGGATGTAGGAAAACCATGATGTGATAACGTCATATCATGTCAGTTGATTTGTGTTACTGTCTATTATGGGAGATCAGGAGATAAGACATCACAATAATACTGTTTCTGGCAGCAGGACTGCTCCATGTTCTTCCCTGGTATTCCAATCTAATTATCCAATCTAAGAACTAATGTATGGTTCTTCCCTGGTATTCTAGTCCTATCCATTTGCATCCAGGTGTCTGCCTGGAATATACATTGTTGGCATGGTGTCAACAATCCATCTGCATCCAGGTGTCTGCCTGGGATATACATTGTTGGCATGGTGTCAATTTTTTTAAAATGTTGAATAGGTGCTGCTGATGGTTTGTTGCCAATGGTCCATGTCCCCCCCCCCCCTTACGCATGAGGCTGGAGTCTTATGTGATTGGCTGAGGGCCCAGGATGGTGCAGCTTGAGAGCTGTTGGAACTCGCACCCTCCTGAACCCCTCACTTGGTGTTTTACACCAAGTGAAATGCACATCCCTCCCTCCCACCTTGGTGGACAGTGTGGGCTTTAGCAGTCAGATGGGAATGTTGTGGCCCCCATTTGGATGGGTGTAGTATGGAGGAGGGGGTCTTTTTTGCCTTCCTCATACTGTTTTCTGTTCGTTACCTAGGTTTCCCTGGTCATGACTGTACAATGTTGGTCTGTGAAAGCCTAGGGAAGCTTAACAGTGAGCACCTCAAGGCATGTGTTTGGCATGAGATGTTTTCAGTCATTCCCTAGAGACTTTATGGCTCAGGAAGTTATGGTTGAGACATCTCTATTTGTGGGGGCATTGTCAAGTGTAAAGGTTTCTTGGCTTGGGGGCAGGAATGCTTCTTGCAGGTACCTGAACCTCACTGGGTCAGCTAAGAAGCTCAGCAATCAGCCTCAGAGCTGTGATGCTGCTCTGAGTCAGGGTGCAAATACCCATCATGATGTAGGGTAGGGGGTAGCATCAGCTGCTGTTAGATCCCACCTTGTATTGCAGGGTGGAGTGCCAATCCTGTTGCTGTCCTGTTATAATTGGCTGTTGTGATTTATAAGTTATGATGGCAGCGATGCAATGCACATATTAACTCTTCAGTTCTCTTCAGAAGACCCTATTGCACAAAAATAAATGGTGCAGCAGGGAAGTAACTTGCTTAGGGAGCAAGAGGTTGCTGGTTCAAATCCCCGCTGGTATGTTTCCCAGACTACAGGAAAAACCTATATCAGGCAGCAGTGATATAGGAAGATGCTGAAAAGCATCACCTCATAGTGTGCGGGAGATAGCAATGCTAAACCCCTCCTGTATTCTACCAAAGAAAATCACATGGCACTGTGGTTGTCAGGAGTCAACACTGACTCGACGGCACAACTTTACTTTATTTCACACATCAATAAATGTTTTTGCGTACACACCATCATCAGTTAACAAACGAGAACAGAAAAAGACCTCTTCTGTTCCCCAGCTGTTAAATTCTTTAACCAGAAAATGTTCTGTTCTGTGACTGGTGGAGAGATAATGAGGAAAGAGGGAGGGAGGGAGAAGGGAGTCACCTGATTTTTTCCTCACAGACTAATAAATCATGTCGCATCAGCCAATGCCTCTCGAGTATTGACGTCTGATCTCAATTTTTCTATAAATAATGCTTCTTATATTTCTTTTTGTAAATTTCTTTCAGTCCCCAAAATAGATAGATGTGATTTAATAAACTTGTGGCCCATTCCTTCCAGTTCAGTACTTTGGATTTTCATTGGTGTGGGGGCAGTGTCCCACTGACATATTGGCCACCTTCAGATGTAACGCAGAACCATGGGTCCAATGGACCCATGGTTCCATGCCCTCCTCCGCCTCCTCTCCCATCCTCATTCAGATGTACTGGAGAGCATTCTGACTTACTGGAAAACATCCTTTCTGCAGTCAGTGAGACTGCAGAGAGGTGGGGGAGCTGGATCTGTGGGCAAGCTAGCTGTACAGGCTTCCTTTTTTCATGAAGGACAGCCCACACAGCCAATAGCAGCCAGAGCAGGGGAGGAGCTTCTTCCCTCAGCCCCAATTTGGGAAAAGGCTAACAGTGGTGCCAGCGTTTAGACTTAATGCTAGTACTGCTAAACCGGAGGTAGAGGCTACAAAAAAGAGCTTAGGGAGGGAAACCAGAGGTCCATTTTTTTGCTGTAACTCTGCTTGCCCTCATTTGGACATGCAGTTTGCAAAACCAGTGGTGAAAGAACCTCTGGTTTCATGTTACATGCAAATACAGCCACGGACTCAGCATACTGTATTTCAGGATTGATTTATAAAGGTCCACCAAATGAGAGAGGCCATTCTCATTGTTTTTTCAAAGAAATCTGTACGTCAGTGAAATAAATTCTGGTGTGACTTCAGGGATTGTGCAGAACTTTTTCACAAGATGGGAAAATTTGATTTCCAGGCCAAAATGTTACAACTCTTGTGCAGTTTCTAATTGCAATGCCAAAAGCTGGGGGGTGGGGGTGGGGGACCAGCCTGGCCTTTTAACAATATCCCAAAAGGCACTAAAGCAGGTGTCCAACACTATAGTGCTGAAGTACATTTATGCAATGTGGCTACAGATCAGTCTGGGCTAGACCAAATATCTTTTTAAATTGAGGGTCGTCAAAGATCACAAATGTTCAGTATCACATGGTTTCACACATTATGCCAGAGATGAAACAGTTTCCATCTAACCACAAACTTGGAAGCCGTAATAATTTCATGCTGCCTGTGGGTAGAAGACGATTGATTTCCTTGGAGGCCTTCAGGAGAGCCCTAAAGACCTATCTCTTAGCCTGGCTTTCAACGATATCTAGAGGACAATGGTAAACCCCTCCTATATTCTACCAAAGAAAACTACATGGCTCTGTGGTAACCAGGAGTTGACATTGACTCGACAGCACAACTTTATATTTAGTTTTAATTTTAATCCGCTTTAATTTTTTTCTCATTGTAATTGTTTTATGATGTGTGCTTTATTTTAATGTAAACTGCCCTGAGCCACTTTCGGATGGGTGGTATATAAATTAAATAAATACATACATACATAAATTTCAAACATGAAAAAGAGGTGGGATTATATAACCTGTACCGGTTCAGGCAGACGTTACGAGACATCATGAGAGATGAATACCATGTTCATTGGTTTACTTATAAAGTATTTATTATTCTTGTTCCTCTGTACCTTTACATGAAAGATATGACTCTATAGTGTGACTAAACTCCAGTTTCACAACATAAAGATTCTGGCTAGCATCTCATGCATGATAATTAGCAAGTAAGTCCCGTTCTTCTTTGCGTGACTTAAAAACAGAAAATCAGCTTAGGATGGGCCTGCGAGCCCCCTGGTTCTCACAATGACTGGAAAGAGGGCTAAGCTTCCTTAGCCCGCTTTCCAGTGATTGTGAGAATACCCTCACAGGCTGCTAATCCATTTCTGGGTTCAATTAAAGCTGCTGGTTTTGACTTTTAAATTCCAAAATGACTTGGCTCCTAGATATCCAAAGGACTGATTGCTCACAAGTGAATCTATCCACCTTACCTGTGCTCCTGTGGAAACATAGAATACATCCAGCTTTTCTTCAAGGATATGGGCCTTTAGACTTCTGAGTAGTGTAGCTTCCTGTCCTAATTCCCGATTTGGGGATCCCAGGCAAAATTGTTGTAACTGGGAATGTGTGTGTGCCATACTTGAGCTGTTATATGGCAGCAGACTGCTCCTAGTAGAAACTGATGAACATATGTTAACATCACATATAGACAGATTTAGATATCCCCAGATGCCAGTGTTATTCTTTCAGCATTAAGTGTAAAGTGCGGAACAAGTCATGTTGGCGGTGAGGGGCTGGAGGATAGTGTGCCAAATACTTGGGCTTGTAGCTTAACTCACTTCCCCCACATTATACCTTCTCCTTTTACTGGACCTCATGGCATTATTACAGCCTTGTTTATTCCATTCAACATTTCTGTTCAAATCTGCCTTTTCAGGAAAGCGTTCTGGCTATTAAAAAGGGCCCTTTAGAGCCAAATCACAGCTCTTGTTATAAATCCAAAAGTTGAACTTTAAGGAGGATTAGTTTATTGGACATCATTATGCAAATAACTTTATAGTGTTCTCAGAGGGAATATATTTTTTCTTGAAATGAGGACAAACAAGGAATAGCATGTTGTATATATTGCTGAATAAAAACACCTCCCATTCAAAAGGAAACCAGTGGGGCAGTTGAAGAAACTAATTCTGTTCTAACTTTTCAAGAAATTCTATTTTTGCTGCAAAAGTTGCCATTTGGGGAAGCACAAAAATGTCCCTGAACAGCACCTTCACACTTCCACACTTTTTTGTACCTTTTTGCAGCCACTGTTATCTGATCTGCTGCCGCCTGGGAGAGGAGGACCACTTCATTCCCAGTGCCAAAGCAATTGGGCGGATGCTTCTTTGCACTGGCACACGTCTGCACTGCGATACTTTCCATCAGATGTGTGTTAGCAGTCCAGTCGCCTTGGCAATGGGAATATATTTTCTCTCCCAGTGGCCCCAAGGCACGTCCCCTGCATCTGACATCAGATGCAAGGGGGTGAGGCCAATGTTGAGGACAGGGACCATCAGCCCAGCAGAGCTTCCCTTCCCAAGAGTGGTTCGTGGAATCACTGGTTGGGGCATGGCTATGGGCTGCAGGGGGCAGCTCCACCGGGATGGCAGTTGGGTTTTTTTTAAACCAGGTATGCAATGGTGGCTCTGCCCCTGTTTGCTGTATCATGATGATCCACCCCTTCTCTGATGAAGCCCCCTGATGCCATTCCATGCTGCTTTGTTCTGGCCTACTGCTGGTATGGAAGTGCATGTGGGGGCTTCATCAGAGGCAAGAAGAAGAGCGGGACATGAGCTAGTCCCAGTTTGGAAGGGGGAATTAAGCTCAGCATAAGCTTCTCCAGAACTCTCTACTTGCTGTCTGAATTCTCCAGCAGCTCTTCGCATATTTCACATGCAAAAAAAATTAAAAAATGTTTCTGTACTAGCCATCCCTTCCCCCATCTATAGTCACGCACCAAGCACAGTTAACCATTTCCTGTCCACTCCACTGCCTTACCCATTTCATGCAAAGGTATACCTTTAAGCTGTGACACTCTGACAGGCACCATTGCCACCTTCCCACAGCAATTACTGTTAAGACCTTTTGTCTGTGATGTGATTCAGTAGAGTCCTCAACTGTTGAGCAGGCAGATGGTATTTTGCAATCCTGAAAATATTTGTGTTTTGTGAAGTGACTATGTAATTTAGAGTGCTGTAATGTAACTGGTTAAAGGGATATTTTTTTTGCAGGGGGGGGGGGGAGACGACAGAACAAAAAAACAACCTTGCATTTAAAGTTCCTTAATTGATCCCATTCTTCCCCTTCTGTGATATCTTGCTTCGGGGTAAAAATCAAAACTTGATGCATTTGATCTATATGGATTTGTTTACATCTGTTTGAGCAGAGGTCTAAATGCTAGGGGTGTGCACAAAATGGATTTTTGCATTCTGTTTCGAGCTCGACCCGAAATGAAGATGACCAAAATGTTTTGTCAGAAACAGCCACTGGGCCAGCTGTTTTGATGCAACTTGAAACATTTTAGGTGTTTTGGCCATAGGTAACAATGGGGAAACCCCAAACACTCCATTGTTCCCCATGGGTAGCTCCTAGGGACACCAATGAGTGTTGGATGGTAGGGCATTATGGGTGCTACCTACCACCCAACTCACAAAAGAAATGGGTAAGCAGGTGATTTAACACATTTTCAACTTCCCCCCAAACCCCCATAGGATCCTGGGTTTGCCGTTTGAATTTAGACGGAACAAGACAGTAAGAAGAAAAGAATGGTGTGTTGGCAGAAGGCAAGACTTCTTTGGGATCAGGACTCTCTTTGTCAATTTAATGTGGGGCTGGTAGACTTGCTGCCTGCTGTAGGAGTGCTCTTTTGCTACACTTATGCACTGGTGGGGGTGGGGACACATTTTTTACATAAAGCAAATATTACAGGGACACTGATGAGTTTCGTTTCCCCTCGAGGACAGGCTTCCAGTGTCTCTTTCATTCAAAGGAAACTAAACTCTTCAGTGAAACTTCTGCTGACTCGTGGAAGTGGGGAACCTGTGTAACAGGACAATAGAAGGTGTTATGGTAGTGTCATATTTTAAGTGTTATATTATGCTTGCTTGGATCAAAGCAGATTCATGCCCTTCCAGTTGTCCAGGACCAGAAGCAACCCAGTGTGCTGCTGTTGTGCCATTGAAACTTTTAGCTATATACTTTTAGCTTTATACTTTCCTTTGCCATATGCAAGCCTCCATTTCCAGATGTTACCAGAACAGAATTACATTGGCAGCCATGTTCTCAGTTGCCACGTGGAACTGCTTCTGTACTCTTAATCACACCATGACCAAGTTGTTTTGAAGAAGAAGAAAATGGAATACTGAAATAGACATGGTTCCGCTGGAACTGCATCAGAGACAAATATTGTAGGACGGCCCTGTTAAGACATTTTGCATAGGAGACTAGCTCAAGGGAGACTGTGAAAAGAGGTAATGAAATAAGTATTATTATGGATGCGAGGTATGGAATCTTTCTGGAGTTTTGTAGAGTTTAATGTAGCACTTCCAAAACTTATAATAGCTGGGGCACTGATCCCCCCGCCCGCCCTGGATTAAAAATCTGGAAGCACGCTTCACTCCTAGAGGATTACTTTTAGCATGTGCAAAAGTGGGAATTACCTGTTCTCAGTGGAACCCATCCCCTGTGTTTCTGTATGAGTCACTGATCTGGGCACGCTATTGGGCAGACACTTAGTCATCTTTGACAACTATGTGGCTTCTGCAAAAACTGTGCTTTTGCTATGAGGAAGTTAGGCTTCTCTTGCTCTCAGAAGGGACTATCAATTAATCTGGTGTTTTAGGATTTGTGCTAAACACATCAGTGCCATCTACAGGATGCCCATCAAATCACTGGAATTATACCCAGGCATACATTTCTAGGGCTGGGTAAAAAGTTGGTCAAAGGTTATGAGATGCAGCTGGCTTGATAATCAGAACTAATTTGTGGAACTCCAAATTAAAAAGATAAAAATAAAAATATGGAATGGTAAACTTTTAGTTTCATCCCTTCAAAGGGGTGAATATAATCTTAATAGATTTATATCCTACCTTTTCACATACAAGCTTTGGAGGTAGCTCACGATGGAGGTAGCTAACGACAAATCCATCAAATAAACACAGAAAACAGTGAAAGCAGAATCACCGGGAATAAACACAGAAACATGACTACCACCAGGTAAGCGTGTCCGGCAGCTGCCACCTGGGGGAGGGGAGTGAATGCTGGTTCTGCCCCAGGTTGCTCAACACCCACCCATCCCCCTCCCAGCCCCCTCAGTGTCCTGGTTTTGGCCAACACAATGTTGGCAACCCTAATAGTAAAGCACTATAGAATTGTGTGGTGGTGATGATGGATGATAATGAAGCAGTCTTTAGCCATGACTGGCTGAGCTCACTGTTCTCTCATGTAAACCACCTAGAGAGAGAGATATAGGGAGGCTATTCACACGCATGTGCAAAACTGCGCTAAGGAAGCCCAGCCTGGTTTTGCATGCGCATGTGAACCACTGAGATTGGGCCCGATCCCAGTGGCAACACGGCAGCAAACCTGCTTGTGAAGCCACCCCTCAAAATGGGGTTAGGAGAGCGAGCGTTCTCCTAACCCTGTTTTGGCAATCTTGTGTCAGCTGTGGTTACTTGCAGCCGTGACTGGCACACTCGGGGGGGGGGGGGATCAGAAGTAAAATTCTTATGCTCTGTTCACTTTCTAGATACAGTCCTATCCCAACACTAAAGCTTAGATAACATTGCTCCAGTTGTAAATTATCTACAGTAATAATGCCCTATACCTCCAGTTTATAGGGAATGTTTCTGCAAGTATCCAAAGCTTTTAAAGGAGACGTTAAAACCATAATATATATATCTATCTTACACAATTATACAAACAATAATCAACTTACAATAAAATAATGCCCAAAATGCTAACAAGGCCCAGCAGTAAAACAGAATACCACTTATCATCTATCTAGAGAGCTACTCTACAGAGCATAAGAATTTTACTTCTGATAGAAGGATGACTGGATTATGATTTTGTGTCCTTAAACAGTTTCACTTCAAATGAAAAGATAGTTCTGTGGTTTCAATATGGATGTATCACTATCTACCTATCTATCTATCTATCATGATCTGGTGGAGTTAGTATCAACATAGCCTGTATTTTGAAGCAACACCACTGAAGAAGGCCTTATTTTGGCCAAAATGTGTTTGGCGATTCATCAGAACAGCAGTTATTTTAGTGATTCGACTCCTTCAACTCTAGAACTTAAAACAGGAATGCACCAATGGATTATTTATGGAACTGACTGATACGAAGGGTGTGCACGAACCGCAGTTCAAGTACTGGTTGGGCACCAAATCAGTTTGGCATCACAGGGAGGGGAATGGGGAGTGGGAGCTTTAAGAAGAGGTGAGGAGGTCCTCACCTACTCTCCACTGCCCCATGCAGCTTCCTGCTTGGGGGCTCATCCCAAGTACCCCCATGCAGCACTAGCACACACACAGCACCATTTGCGTGGTCAGCAATACTATGCTGTCCACACAAATGGCACCTGTGCATTCGGAGATTCTGGAAGCTGCATAGGGTGGTGGAGAGCAGATAAGGACTTGCTTTCCTCTTTCTTAAAGCTCCCACTCCCCTCTCAGCAGCACCAAATTTGTTCAGATTTCATCTAAAATGATTTGGTTTGAACCATGCTTCGTGCACACCCTTAACTGATACCAGGATATCTGATTATGTCCTAGGCATAGAATAACTATTGCTGGAACTGTGGAGTATACATACTTCCACTTTTTACTTTGAGGTGATACTGATTTTATTCTTGAATTAACAATCTTTTGTACACTTTATTATATTATGAGTATGTTATAGGCAATGCAATTCTAAATTTTTATATACAGTATAGGTTCTTTTGTGTTCTGTCTTGGTATTATTTTGGTCTATGCATTCCCCTTCTGATTAATCCTCAGGGCCCTACCTAATTTTCGTTCAACAGCATCCCAGTTGCCCTGGTAAGACTCCTGGGGCCATTCTGGGTGCCAGCTGATGGCCACCATTCCCTGCATGCTTTCGGCAATGTCCTAGAGAACTTCCTATATCTCCCATTCTCTCCCTCAGCTTGGTTGCTTGCTGCCTGGCACCCCCTCCCATTCTCCACATTAGAGTAACTATTTAAAAGTTATGATTTCAATCAGTTAAATACATATTTTACTACATGATTTCTAGATCTCTTTTACAGTATGAGGTGAACACCTAAGGGTTAAGCTAAGGGCTTCACAGAAAAAGTGAGGTAGGGGAGGAATTTGAAGCCTTTCATTTGTATTCATCAAGTCCTTATAATTTATAATATAAGAGCAGTCATATAACCATGATGACACTTGGGAAGAATCTTTGTACATGGATAAGTTATACACACTAACAGGAGTTCCCATGAAGTTGCTGCTGCATGGCAGTGGTGAACTCCAATTGGTAATTAATGTGTCTAGTATGGGAATGGTTTATATACTTGTGTGTTCTCACCATCAAAAAAGAACAGTGAAGGGTTTTACAAGTTCTCTAGCAGCTGTTTAACAAAGCTACATTGCTAAGCAAGCTTGGAATGGCCTGTAAAAGGAAACCACATCCGACCAGAGAAAAAGAAAAAAGGAATTTACTAGTCCTTTGTTGAAACTTAGATTTTTTTAAAAAAATACTATAGAGAACATAAAACATTTGTTTTACATCATTTGACATGGAATCCTTTTGGTATTGAGTGTTTTTCCTCCTTCCCCTCCCCCCCAAAAATAATCACTGCCAAAAGATTGGAGCCAATCATTCTTGCATGTATTTTAAAATTAAATAAAACAAATATTTTTTTCCTCCCCAAGTCAAAGAGAGTTTCACATTGATGGGTACTAACTGCTTTAAAAGCAGTTAAAACTACAAGATTCTGCTTGGCTTTACCATACAGACTTCATCAGGGCATACATTTTGGTGAAGCCTGTATGGTAATCCCAATAAAAATCCTAAAGCTCTCACAGATGGATGGATGGGTAGAAACTATCACTTATTGTGCTTCGCTTTCCACTTTTCTGAGTGGTGAGAAGTTCCAGTTGTTACCTAAGTTGTTAACAGTTGTTACCTAACTATTTACTTTAGTTAGTGGCTGATCAGGTTTGTTGTCATTCATTACCTTCAGGGATAATATTTAAATTAGTCTATATTAACCCTGCTGCAGTGTAAGGTGGCTGTGAACATTTATGTTTTAATTAATTGTCCTTGTGCCACCTAGAGATTTTAAAGACCCAGGATTAGCAAAATGCTTGGGATTGCCAAGACTCAAGGAAGGGTACCTGTTAATTCAGAAGACACATGTTTACAGATTACAGATACTAATCACACATTTCCAGAGGTGTATCTAGGGAAAATAGCGCCTAGGGCAAACACTGAAATTGCGCCCCCTGTCCAAGCATCTGACACCCATCTTTCAGATAACTTTACCATAATATCAGCTGAAAAATACAAGTCAGGCTGGTTAATCTTTTAATATTTCAAAAACTATTTTAGCAGTGGACTTAGCCAGATCAAAAGATGCTGGAAAACTGCAAATTTCAGTATGCTGGGGCTCATGAAATACCCAAATACTATGTGGAGGTGTACTTGGAAAACTAGAAGTGCCTGTCTAATTCTCTACTATGCATTGTAGCATCACTATTACATAAGTTTTAAAAATCAATGGAGAATTTGACTTTTCCAAGATACTCTGAAAATAATTAAAGGATATGCAGAGTAAACTGTGTCAGTGCTTGGAATATATTCTAGTCTTTCAGAAAGACAGTTAAAATGAGAGAAAGAGAGCAAGAAACTCCCAGTGGGCCTTAATATTAAGGATTTCACACTGATTCAAAGACAAATTCACCATTAATAGCCATATTAGCAAGACATCACATTTAACTCACTTATCACAAGAAGCAAAGTAAGAGCAAATGAATACAATCCTAGCTCATAAGCATCAGCTCAGTATTCACAAGCCCTGATTCTCTGTACATAGTGCCAATCTGAATATGTGTACAGTGACTTATATTATATATTATTATTTTTTTACCTGTAGCCCCTTTGGGGGGCTTCCTAAAGGCTGGGGGGTTTGCAAAGTTTCCTCCTTCCTACACTGGCCTCTAGGGCCTCGCAGGGACCATTTGAGCATGTGCAGTGGCCATTTTAAAAAATCTTTTTTTTAAATGGCCACTGAAAACAAAATGGCCAGCGCGTATGCTCAAATGGTCTCTGCTAGGCCTGGCATGACCTAGGGCCTCACAGAGGCCATTTGAGCATGCACAGTGGCCATTTTGTTTTTGGCAGCCATTTTTTTTTTAAATTAATTTTACAAAATGGCGCCCCCTTCAAGTGGCGCCCAGGGCACGTGCCCTGCCTGCCCTACCCCTAGATATGCCCCTGCACATTTCAGTTTCCCAGGGCACTGTACTGCTGACCTGAAAGTCACAATTTTATAACAAAGGAACTTTCAAGGCAGATTCCAACTGAAAACTCTTTAACTAAGATATATTCAGTAATCTAGATCCTTCAGTTTAATTTGAGAGGAATTTTCATTCATGTTCTAAATATCAGGAAAATTGAAAGTTAAGGAGCCCATCTTAACTTTTGTGCCATATAAAATGTAAATACTTTGTATAATCTCAGCTCCATGCACCCACAATTTGCCTTGGTATTTCAGCTCAATATTTTTTTAAAAAAGAAAATCTGATTGATCTCTGTGGGAATGGTGTGTTTAACTGTAGCTTTTATCCATGGTGGCTAACTGAACCCTCCACATTATATCTCTACTGTAGAAAGTCACCACCTTGTGTGCCCTTGAAAGGCTCACAATCACCTCACCACCGCCTTGCATTTCCTCCTAAGTGTGTTTGCCACCTTATCCCATCCCCCTGCAAGGCCCCTTGCCACCCCAGTGGAGAGAGAAAAGCTCATCAATGAAAAGGAGGTAGAAGGGAATGTTTATTTAGTTGCAGAAGTGTTCCTAGACTCACCTGATCAAGCAACTATGTTCAAAACCACGAAGTCACTCTACAGAATTTGCCAGGATTTGTACCTCCCAACTCTGGCTTCCAAAACCCACAGTGGGCAAATTCACTGCTCTGTTATCATGGGGATGAGGCTAATGATAACTCAATAAATACTGAATCTCCCCCCCCCCAAAAAAACCCCACAAGATTATGCTTGAGCATATATTTAAAGGGACATTTTTTAAAAAGGAGATATATTATCTGATTGCAAAAAAAAGCATAGCAAACTATTGTTTTCTAGAGCAGTTAAGAGTTTAAACTGCTATGTCTCAACACATATACACCAGATTTGGCAGGGTGGTTCTCTTGTCATCTAGTTGATGTCTGCAAACAGTCAGGTAAATTTGATGTTAGGACCAATAGAATGTTCAAGGCTTATAATGGTAGAATGTTGAAACAACTCCTCATCTTATCTATGCTGGCACTAGTGTGGCAGTAAAAACCAGAAGGGTTAATTATATTTGTTTTGGCTTGAAGAAAGACAGAGCTTTCTTATCTCACTACGTATTTAAGAAATGTATTGCAGCTAGAACAATATTATCACCTATTACTGCTGTAAGTTATCATTGTACTTAGCACCTACATTTAACTTCACAGGTCACCTTTCACATTCCATAACCATTTGGTCAAATTGTTCACAGCTCTGGGCCCACTATTCAAGCTCTAAGAGGGAAACCATTGTTTCCATTTCAATACTTAAGCTAATTAACTCAGAATAGCAAGGAGAATGGTTTTATCTACTATTACTGCATTTGTGAATAATGACTATACTTATATCTCACATTTTAACTTTATGTAATAATGGTCATTGACTGTACTTCTTCCATTCCATAGCTCTCTGGCTCCACCTTGATCTCCCCCCACCTCTTTCTCTCTGTGTGTGGGTATACCTACTAACTGACACTTCATGCATCTGAGAAAGTGGGCTGTGGTGAATTAAGCTTATGTTACAATATATTTGTTAGTCTTTAAAGTGCCACAAGACACATGGTTGTTTTTAATTACAGATGACATTTGATACCTACTGCCTGCATTTGCGTGTAATGTAGGGATGTGCAAACCGGTTCGAACTCGAACCAGTATGAATTTGAACCGGGGTGGTTTGATGGTTTGAATTTGAACCAAACCAGCCATCAGGTTTGAGCTGCAGGTTCGAATTCGAACCAAACTGGAGCTGGTTTTGTTTGAACCAGTTTGAACATCCAAATGTGGGTGGGGTGGTAGCAGGCACCCATGGGTACCTACCACCCAAACCCCAAAGCAATCAGACACTTGTATGATTTTTTAATGAATTTTTGAAATATATATTTATTTTTCTTTCATAGGGTATAATGGGACTCGAACCAGAACATTATTCACTATTGCGTGGTGTAGTGGTGTAGTGGTTAGAGTGCTGGACTAGGACCGGGGAGACCCAAGTTCAAATCCCCATTCAGCCATGAGACTTGCTGGGTGACTCTGGGCCAGTCACTTCTCTCTCAGCCTAACCTACTTCACAGGGTTGTTGTGAAAGAGAAACTCAAGTATGTAGTACTCCGCTCTGGGCTCCTTGCAGGAAGAGCAGGATAGAAATGTAAAATAAATAAATAATAAAGATAAAAATATTGTGGAAGACCCATGGGTGCCAACAACCACCCAAACCCCAAAGCAATTGGAAACTCCTACGATTTTTTAATGAATATTTGAAATATTTTAATTATTTTTCTCATAGGGTATAATGGGACACAAACCAGCCCATTATCCCCTATTGTGCAGCACCCAGGGGCACAAAAGTAGGGTGGATGGTAGGCACCCAGGGATGCCTACTACCCACAAAACCCCAAGGCAATCAGACACTCCTCCAATTATTGGTGAATTTTAAAAGTATTTTTGAATTCCTCATAGGGAATAATGAGGATTGCAGCAAATGTATAGCTTCACATCGGGTGGGGGGGAAGGGGTGTTATAGAGTGGAGTGTGGTGGGTGGTAGTGCCCAAGGGGGTCAAGGAAGCTATCAGAATTATTTGAAAGGAATTGGGCAAAAGACTGATTTTTAAGTAATTTTTGAAGTTTACGTGTCTTTAAGGTTTTTCTCCATAAAGAAGCACGGAGGCAAATGTATAGCTTCACGTCGGGGGCAAAGGGGTAGCCTAGAGCAGAATGTGGTGGGTGGTAGTGCCCAAGGGGGGCAAGGAAGCTATCAGAATTATTTGAAAGGAATTGGGCAAAGGGCTGGTTTTTAAGTGATTTTTGAAGTTTATGTGTCTTTAAGGTTAGCAAATGAGAGTGGATTCATGGTATGTCATTGAAAATCTCATATGCTACTAAAGAATCTACACTCAGAACAGCTCAGAAACAACAAAACCCAGCAACCCATGGGGGTGGTTGGCACCCTCTGTGCACTACACCCCCACTCAAACTGGGCCACCCCAGCACCCCACAAGTGGCTTTAAAGTTTTTCTCCATGAGAAGAATGGAGGTTTCAGCAGCCCCATAACAGCACTTGGGGGTGCTGGGGTGGCCCAGAGCAAGGGTGCAAACCACCTCCATGGGTTGCTAACCCATGGGGTACTGGGTTTTGTTGTTTCTGAGGTTTTCTGAGTGTAGATTCTTTGGTAGCATATAAATTTTCTGATAATTATTTTTTCTGATATTATTTCTGATAAAATAATTCTGATAGCTTCCTTGACCCCCTTGGGCACTACCACCCACCACACTCCGCTCTAGGACACCCCGTGAAGCTATACATTGCTGCAATCCTCATTATTCCCTATGAGGAATTCAAAAATACTTTTAAAATTCACCAATAATTGGAGGAGTGTCCAATCGCCTTGGGGATTTGTGGGTGGTAGGCAGCCCTGAGTTCCTATCACCCACCCTACTTTTGTGCCCCTAGGTGCTGCACAATAGGGGATAATGGGCTGGTGCAGGTCCCATTATACCCAATGAGAAAAATAATTAAAAATATTTCCAATATTCATAAAAAATCGTAGGGGTGTCCGATTGCTTTGGGGTTTGGGTGGTTGTTGGCACTCATGGGTGCTCCACAATAGGGAATAATGGGATGGTTCGAGTCCCATTATACCCTATAAGAAAAAATATAAATAAATTTCAAAAAATTCATAAAAAATTGTACGAGTGTCCAATTGCTTTGGGATTTGGCTGGCAGGTACCCATGGGTGCCAGCTACTGCCCCACTCACTTTTGGAGGTTCAAACTGGTTCAAACCAGTTCAAACCAGTTCAAAACGGTTTGAATTTGAACCGAACCAGGGTGTGTGTGACCAAAACAAAAACTGAACCACTCCCTCCTGGTTCGAACCCAGTTTGCATTCAAACCAAACTGGGCAAACTGGTTTTGTGCACATCCCTAGTGTAATGTGAAACCGAAGATTGACGAGCCTGCGGTTTCAATTTGAAACTGTGAACTGCATCACAAATGTTCATCCAACTGCGGTTAGCAACCTCTAGTTTCAGGTTAGGGCCCTCCTTGATCCTCGACTGCTGAGACCGTATCCCAGGCTACCCTGTGTTGCTTGCATTGCCAGAATGAGGGCAGGGTGTCAACACATCATCCAGGGCACCACCATTGGCCGCAGTCCCCAAGGGGGTGTATTGATTGTACTTAGTTGCATATCGTACTTGGGTGTAACGATCGCACTTTGCCGGCCAGTTTTGTCAGGCCAATGAAAGATTAACTTCTTCCTCACTATAGTCCCAGCTATGTCCTCTTAATAAAACTGCAGCAGAACACTGAATCACATGCTAATTACTTGACAGTGGAGGAGCACATCCACATGTGTGTGTGTGGGGAGGGGCACTCGTCTAGGCAGAGGTACTTTATTCTTCAACCCCCTCCAGGCATTTTACTAGATGCAGGCAACATTGTGGGGAGGGGGCGGGGAGGCATGCTTGCCGTTCCCCTCTCCATTTTTGCCAAATAACTCAACTTTCACCCTGCACCCTCCGCTTTCTGGACCTAAGGACCCACGGATCAACACACCTCCAGCCTGAATAAAAACAAGCCCTCTGTGCACCATGTAACCCCAGTGTAGTCCATGCTAGACACAATAAAGCTTAGGGTGGGGTGGGGGGATCTCATGTCCTCCCCTGCTCCATCAAACCCCACAAACCTCTTGTTGCCCTCCCCACCACAGGCCAGGTCTTAGGGAGGAACTTTGCACATGCTTCTGGAAAGAACACACCAATTTAATTAAGACTGCTTTCACTTTAACTGACAGCAATACACTGGACGCCTTTTCATTAGCGCTGCAGGGTCAGGTGCTTCTAATCTCTGATCCCACTGCCGCTGCAGGCGATGACCCTGGGCTACTATCACCGGTTTTAAGAGCAGTGCACCTTTCAACACCATGCACCTGCCTGCCTTGGTGGCGGGCTGGAGGAAGATGTTCCCATTTGTGTCTTACAAAGGAGCTCTCGCTTCCTGTGCCTCTCTGCTGCTGCTAGTGACCCTGAGGAGTGGGGCTGGGGCCCACCTGCACAGCATCCCCATCTCTGCTGGGCACTCCTTCACCACTGCTTTCACTCTCTGGATGTGTGGGCAGGTTCATGGGCTCTTCCAGCAGAACATCTCCCCTGAAGACGCATATTTTGTGCAGGATGCAGCAGCTAGGTGGCCAGATTTGGCTTTTTAGAAGCCAAATGGCCCATTTGACCTTCAGCCTCCCAAATGCCTGCTCAACCATGATCCTCATGTGGCTGTTGCTGTGCCTGAAGTTGAAGTTCTTCTCCTGGGTACTGGGTGCACAGCAGGGAATGACCACCCACTCCTAGAGGCTGTATCCCTGGCCCTGAATATCACTGGCTTCACTTTTCACCCACCCACCTCCACGGGCACTACATTCAACCAGATACTGGAGCACAGCTTCAAGGTGAGTGGGGATGTCCAGAAAATGGCCATGCCATGGCTTCTGCTCAACACCCCAGCATAGATGTCCATGAATACACCCATCGAGTCTACCACACCTGGCAGTGTCATAGTGTATTAGCGCTTCTGCCCGAAGCACTCATCATGGCGTGGAGAGGGGGCGTGCACACTAAAATCTCCATGTGTGTGCTCTCTATGCGGCTGATGATGGCCAAAAATCCCTTCTGCTGGAACCCCAACAACAGCTCCTACACAGTTCACATCCTCCAGAAGCATTCCCATCAGGAGGTCCACCACTTCTTTGATTATCTCACAGATGGTGGAGATGCCAACTGCAAACAGGTTGCTCAGAGCCAGGTAGTTCACGTTGGAGGCCGGCTTGTAAATGGTTATGGTGAACCGTTTGCATGCTGGTACCTCACGGTGCATCGCAGTGTTCTGTCAGTGGAGCACAGGCTCCACCTTGCTTGCCGGAAAGTCAAAGGTCCCTCAAGACATCTTGAAGCTGCCCTGGAAATGCTTGTTGTCCCACTCATCCACATCCTCCATAGACCTCCAGGTGCTGTTGTATCTTGGCAGCACCCATCTCCTTTCCTGTCCAGTCTTCCTGCAGGACATAGGAAGCAGAGGAGAGGCCACCTCCACAGCTCTCTGTGCTGTTTCAACAGCTGCACTGGAGCACGCAACCAGCACCTCGAATCTCCTGGAGACAGTGAAGAACCTTGCAGCCTTCTCTCAGGCAGTTGCTGCCCCCACGGGCCCCAAATGCCCCAGTACCTCTTTTGCTGGGCTCTGTGTCTTGCTTCCTCCTCATTGGTGCTCAGGGCCATCTCCATCATGCTCTGGACTGTGATGCTGGGTGCTGTGCCTGCCATGGCAAAACCATTCTTCTCTTGCTGGGAGGGAGGTCATGTAGTGGTGCACACCTATGTGGCAGCTCTGATTGCACGTGTCACCTTCTTGGCACATCCAGGGGGTCAGTTGATGGGGGCTGGGAGTGCCCGTCCACCTAACCTGTACAGCCACAGAAACAAAAGGGCTGTGTTCCAGGGAGTGTTGGGGACCCCCCTTTGACCCCCCCCCCCGGCTCCATGACAGAGCTGGCAGTTGTGTGGGCGGCTGTTGCGGCCGCCCAGAGAGGGCTTACTGATTGTCTGCGGGGAGAGTGGGCTTAGCCCGCTCTCCCCACATTCCCTATTTGGGTCTTCTCACTTGATTGTGAGAGAGGCCTCATTGTGTGCCCATCCATGCATCTTTTGTGTAACCTGCAAGGGGGCCCTCCAAGAACTTGGATGCTGCCATTCCCTACAAAGTATAAGCATCCCCCCCTGCCCCGCCAACAGCATGGACTGGAACCCCTTGTCCTTTGCCTGTTGGCTGTGTATGAGTGGGCTGAAAAGAAGTGCACAATAGTTTCAAGAGCAAATAAATAAGCTTTATTCCAAGAAACAAACATCCTCTTTGCTAATTTCAAAGAGGAGAACAACAAACTTGGGTGATTTTTTCACAAATGGCTGTGGAAATTGCACGAGAAGCCGTGTGTTGGCTTGGAATCTTGTGCTTTCAGGGTTGGCAAACTTGTGTGGGCTTCTACAGCTCCTGTAAAGTGCCTTCTCTGTAAAGTGGCTAAGCAAGGTGGGGGGCCACTATGCCTGCCATGTGACATCCACCTCCTCACATATGTGGTTGTTGGAAGCACACACAGCTCCGCATCTTTGCAGCCTGCTCCTCCGACAAACTTTCTTGATTATGAGGACACAGCCATAGATGTGCATATTTTCAATTTAGTGAAAAGAGAGGAAAATGGATTACATTATGGTTATATTGTTCATTCCAATATAGATTCCTGTTTTTCAGCAAGCTGTTCTTGAACTTGTCATCATCCTCTTGTCATTATATGGGAAGCTTTGCCATTTTTGCTTGAGCCTAAATTCTTAAAACCAGTCCAAGATCTTTGATGGAGGAGGCGTCTTCCAAAAGCATTTGTGTAATAAATACAGGATGTGTTCTCAGTCTGTTGGTTCATTTAAGCCATTCCCGTCTCCCAACGGTGGGCTACATTCTGCACAGTCTCTCATTGAGGTGAGGGACCAGCGGGGCTGCTGCACAACTTCACAAGCAGCCCCAACAGGCTGATGCAGAAACACTTTAGCATTTCCAGGCAGCAGCACAGCACTCCTTTCTGCTGGAAACAATGGAAAAGAGGAGTTGGGGCTGCCTTTGAGGTTCTGCAGCAATCCCAGCGGTCCCTTACCTCGATAGGAGACTGTCCAGAATGTAGAGTCCAAAGGACTCTCCCATACTTTCCCAAAGCCAATGCTAGACTTTATGGGAGAGGTGCAACTGTCCCCAAAACAGAAGCTCGTAGCTCCTTCCCTGATAATATCTAAAGACACAAAATGTGTGAAAGCCTGAGTTTATCCACCCCCACTCCATTGGCTATCACTCATACATCACACATTTTGCATTACTAGATTTTACTGGGAGGGAAAGGAGCTGCTGTTCTCAGCAGCAGACATAGGTTGTCTGCGGAGGTGCAGGGGAAAAGCAAAGGGGGCAAACTGCCCCAGGATCTCACAAGCCTGAGAGCCTCCAACATACTATGGGTATTGCTATCTACTGACAGCATTTTGTGTGTGGGGGGGGGGTGAAGGAGGAAGGTACCAAAACCATGCCTTGCCCCAGGCATGACTGGTGCAGAGTCACCCACTGATTATCATGGCTGAGCGGGGGTTTGAACTTGGGTCTCCCTGGTCCTAGTCCAACACAACACCTCTCTGAGATCCTGATCATCTGTAATATCTGATCCAGCCTAGGTTTCCAATTCCACTATAATAAGACAATATCACAAGACAGGCAGGAAACCTGCTTTTTCAGCAAAATATATCCATCAAGAGCTGTTCAAGGTCACATTTTTTCATTACCTTCATCGATAGTTGTGTTCTTATGGATAATGAATAAGCAATAACAAAACCATTCTAATAATTATTAGTAGAATGATTTGTGATGATAAAAAATATCTTTTAATTAAACTAGCTGTGTTTAACTCAATATGATTTAACTCAAAATAAGTATTCACTGATTATTTTTTCAGTTTGGTTTGCCTGTTTTGGCCTTAGGTTTTTTTAAAACATGCAAAAATTATAATTAAAAATACATAGATATAATTAAATTGCAAAAAGATTCTAAACACCAGTGCATTTCAAGAGCAATTGGTATGGTAACTTTTTATACCTCTCTCTTATCCACAGGACAAATAAGCAACATTTCAAGTAAAGCAAAATAATTCGGCTTTTGGACATACCTCGCCCAAACAGACCAAGGAACTGACTGGAAATGTCTGTGCTCCTGTGGGATAATAATATGTGGCATGAAATTTTCCTAAATGGCACTACTGGTATTAAAAGTGCTCTTACCTCACAGTTGCCTGGTTGCCTGCTGAAGAGAGGGAGACTTCTGTTATTTTAAAGATAGGTAAAGGCAGAGAACAAAATGTTCTACACATGGGACCCCATTAACAGCTCTTGTGTAAGCTGGCCTTAAGTGCTAATGGGTGAAATTTTTCCAAGTGACCTCTTTTCAAGTAAATTACTTATCCTTTTATTTTACATTTAAATGGCTCTCTGATGCTGAATTAAAATGGGATCCCTAGGGTAATGAAGAGTACATAAATTGTGAATCATGGCGAGTGTCATGAAAATGAATACAGAAAGACAGCATAGTTATGGGAATATTCCAAACAAGGAAGTTGCCCTCCCCCACTGAATAGAGCTTTTGGTGTCCATTAACTCTGACCTGACTAATGCTGAGTTATAATAAACCATTTGAGAAATCATTTCAAGTACCCCATTAATGGCTACAAGCTGTAAGTTAATTAGATGACTGCAGTCATCAGTGCTGAAAAGGCTTCCAATCAAAAGTACGCCATAAACTCTATTTTTACAAAGTCATCCATTATCACCCACACATTGGTGAGTAAACTCTGCTTACCTTACAAGCCACAGAGGGATTGTATTAAGCAAGTTTATTAGCTGCTACTGATTCACCCCTGTGAAAGAATCTGGCCATGACTGATGCTTTCTCATTTTTTGCCCAGTATATTTTTAAAATCTATGTATCTATCAGTAATCCAAAAACATTTGGTTTAAAATGTGAGTTAAGCTGCTTCACATGTTCACTTGTGCCCTAAAAAGAATGGAAATTGCAAGTTAAGGTGCCCATCTTAACTTCCACACCATATGAACTGAAAAGCTTTTAACGGAAATCAATTTTAAACCATTTAATTTTGTTTTTATTAGACTATTTTAATTGTTTATTTTATAATTTTAACTTTTTACTCCATTTTGTATTGAGTTTTAAATTTTGTATATTGCCTAGAGATGTACATACCAGGCAGTATAAAAATATGATAAATAATACAATAAATAAATACTTTGTACAGTCTGGTATATAAGGGTGGCTTTAGAAATGAGGCTCCATGTACCCACACTTTGCCTTGGTCTTTCAGCTGGACATTGGGCTGGGGAGGGATACATGCAGGCAGACATTTAACAGGTGCAGTCTGTGTCTATCCCTAATCACTTCCTAGAGATGCCCCTGATGAATTTCTGCCTGATGCATCTCTAATCAAGTCAAAGTGTGGGTGCATGGAGCCTCATTTCGAGAGCTATCATCATATACCAGACTGTACAAAGTCTTTACTGCTTTTATTTATTTATGTGTGTGTGTGTTTGTTTCATTTACATGGCACGTAAGTTAAGATGGGCACCTTAACTTGCAATTTGTTTTCTTCTTAGGGCACGAGTGAAAATGTAAAGCAACTTAACTCACATTTTAAACTGAAGGTTTTTGGATTACTGAATTTCCAGACATTTTAAAAAGGGAAATATGATTAGACACGATGTGGAAGAGCTTACCCAAACCACAAGGTAAAACTTCCTGGTGTTGAATATCAGAAACCTTGTAAAACCTTCAACTAAGATAAAATCACACACACAACTCACTTGAAAAAACACAAGAAAATGAAATTAGTGGATTCAGTAATAGTGATAGTGTGATCCCACCTCATGATTATTCAACAGTGAATAAGGGCACAACAAGAAGCAGGCAATTTGTGTTCACTTTAAATCTGTATTTCATTTTTTCCCCTTTTTCTTAAAATAAAGGTTTGTACTCACAAACAGCAGTTTGTACTCACAAACAGCAGTGATAATTATAAATAGCAAATGCTTTAACAACCATGTCCAAAACTACAGATTATTTCCCCAGAGATTTCCCATAAACCTAACAGTTTTCCTGACTGATTTAATTTCCTTCAGGATGGTGTTATCAGCAAAATAGTGAAAATGTTATACACAAGTGATGTAGACACACACAGAGAGAGAGGCACACATGCACACTGACACACCCACAGAGAAGCACACACAGACACAAGCATACGCATGCACACAAAGACACATAGACAGTCAGACAGACACAGGCAGACACACACACACACACACACACACACACACAGAGGCACACATACACAAACACACCTTCACCTGTTTTGGTGTGCTCCATGTCCTGGTGCCTAGCCAGCCAGCATTCCCTGCCGGCTGTCCTGCACCCACGGCTCACATAGCCTCTGTGCATGTGTAGAGTCTGCACATCCGAGCACTGGGAGTTGAAGGCTGTGGTAGCCAGTAGGGAATGCTGGCTGGCCAGGGATGTGCCTCAATGGCTGAAGGGTGTGTGCCAGAACAGAGTGGTGGGCAGGAATGTTCCCTGCCAGCTGTCCCGCCCCCAGGGCTCAGTTGGCCTCCGTGCATGTGCAGAGTCCTCACATGCACAGAGGCTATCTGAGCCCTGGGGGCGAAGGCCAGGGCAACTGGCAGGGAACGCCAGCTGGCCAGGGCCAGGGCCTAGCACACACCTCAATGGGTGAAGGGTATGAGCCAGAACAGAGTGGTGGGCAGGAATGTTCCCTGCCAGCTGTCCTGCCCGCAGGGCTCAAATGGCCTCTGCACATGTGCGGATTCTGCATATGCGCACAGGTCATCTGAGCCCTGGGGGTGGAGGCCATGGCAGCAGTGAGCAGCAGGGTGGGGGCAGTGGAATGCAGTGGCAGGCGGGAGTGGTGGGCAGGAGTGGCGGTAGGCAGCAGGCATCAGGGTTGGGGCAGAGAGTCAGCCACCATGTTTATTTTGGGCAGTGCTGTGGGTACTGTAACCTCACACTTGCTACTACACTGACTCTGTTAGCACTAAAAATGCCTTTTCCTGCCTCTTAAAACCCTACTTTGGGGATCCGTTGCAAAATAACAATCAATTGGGTCCTGTGGGGGGCGGGGGAACACAAAAGGCACTTTTATGGCATCCAGTCTAAAGGCTGGAAATATGTAACTGGGCTACAAAAGCATAATACATCCGTAGTGTCTGGTGCAGGCACCACCGGGGGAACTGCGAGAGGCATGTGCGAGAGGCATGTGCAGCTTAAGCAGGTGCTCACTTCTGCTTCAGCTGCAACTGTAAACTACTCTGAGCAGCAGCACACTGCCCGCCACTCCCTGCAAGGGCAGATCAGCTCCTCCACTCACCTGGCTTCTGTGGAGCCCATCCCGCACCAGCGGCCAGGTGAATGGTGGAGGCAATTCACTGCCGCAGGGCATGCTGGGCAGCGCACTGAAACTCAGAGTAGTTTACAGCTGCAGCTGGGGTGGAGGTAAGCACCTATTAATTTGTGCTTAAATATGCCTCTCTCCGCCCTCTGCCCCCCCCCCCCAGTGGCGCCTGCACCAGCTGCTCCTGATATAAATAGCACTTCCTCAGTCCGAAAAAATGTCACCAACCCTTTAAACCCCTATTCAAAAGAGAACAACTTCAAACTGATCTATCTATCTATCTATCTAGATTTTCCACGGAGGTGTCCCTTGTCACCTAGTAAATGTGTGCTGATGGCCAGGCAGATTGGACAAATGGTTTTGATTTTATAACCAATAGAATGTTCAGGGCTTATAAAGGTGGAACGGTGAAAACACCATCCAGCTTAACTATACTGGTGCTATTGAGCCAGTATAATTCCCCCCCCCCCCACCATTTTATGTATATCTATAAATTACAATTTCTGCCCCAGTAGACAACAGTACAAGTTTTTAAAACACAATACAGTCTTCAGGATAATGAAGCTAATTTGATTTCAACTTTTTCAATGGAGGCAGTGGGACTATAAGAAATTAAATGGTGGTCAGTTAAGAAAGGGAACATAATTTGAAACACAAGGGCCAGAAAGGAGGCAAATTGTTGGGCTGCAATAGTTACACTGCTCCTTCACACCCCTGAATTAGCTTTGTCTTTTAAGGAGAGGCATTGCAATAGCAGCCAGGAACATACTGTGAAAACTTCACAGGGAGTTGCAACTTCCTCCTTCACACATTTGAACAATCCTTGGATTTGAGGTGAGGGCATTTCTGTTAGCAGCCAGCAGGAACCATTACGTTTGGCAAGCAGAAAGCTCTATGTACCAATATTGTTATAAAGTTGTTAACTGCCTTGAACATGGTGGACTAAGTGGACTATACATTCCATCTGGAAACAAACACATTTGCTGCCATTACACACCCACTGCATATTAATCACACATTGTACACACACACACACACACAAATGTATGAAGGACAGTGGAGGAGTTGAATCATGCAGCTTTATCTGTGAGTCAGAGTTTATTCTGTTTGTGGTCTGAACCAGTTTATAATTAAACTCTTTCTAAATCTAGGGAGTAAATACTCCAGTAGCTCATAGGGAGAACAAGATCTGATATCAACATATATGACCATGTGAAACTGTCTTCTGCAGAGCCAGACCATTGGTCCATCTAGTTCAGTAATATCTACACAGCAACTCTCCAGGATTTTACACAGGGCATTTCCCAGCCCTATGCTAGGGTTTAGGGGTGTGTGATCCAGCCATTCAGCTGGGTTGGTCTGAATCCAGACTGGATTCAAACCAACCCAGCTCGGTCCAGACTCGGGCTTAGCTGAAATGGGTCTGGTCCAGTTTGGCTGTTGAGCTGGCCAAGCCAAATCGCTTGTTGGCTTAGGGGATATGCTTGTAAAGGGGAATCTGGCTATACTTGTAAAAGGGCATGTTTGTGTGTGCATGGAGGCCTGAACCTGGCTGCAGCCAGCCCGGCGTGTCATTCGGGGGGGGGGTGTTCGAGGAGCCCACACTGCCACCTCCGATGTTGCCACTGCCAGCGCAGAACTAAAGGTAAATATTCCCCTTCCCCCCCACCTTCTTAGTCTGGGGAATCCCCTTTTACTTGTAAAGGAGAATCCTAGCTGAGTTCCCCTTTATCAGTATAGCCCTCGAGCCGCCGTTCTTTGAACAGTGGGGTGGTCCGGTTCTAACTCAGACCGCCTGAATCAGGCCAGCTCAATGTCAAGCCCAGTTCACTGCAAGCCAGCTCACACATCCCTACAAGAGATTGAACCTGCGATATTCTGTGTACAAAACATGCACTCTACCACTAAACTACAGGTTGCATAGAAATTACTTAATCACTATAAGTAACTACCCAGGAAGCAACTGTAACTGAGAAGCAAGAACTTGACATTTATTGCTAACTAAAACATAGGCTAAGAAAACAACAAATAGACTAGCAGTCTCTTATGCAAAGAGACAGAGAACCTTACCGGACTAGCAGTCTCTTATGCAAAGAGACAGAGAACCTCTCAGTTTGAATTCAAGACAGCAAGTGAGGAGCAGACAAACAAACTGTGACTCCACCTCCAAGCCAGCCCAGTACATAGACACATTCAAACATAGACAAGCATTCCCCACACAAAGAACTGAAACAATGTCCATGCAAAATCCCAACACTACAGGTACAGTCTCACTTTCCCATCTGGCAGGGAAAGCCTCTCCCCACCCACATCCACATCTTTTTATACTGTCTGATATGTACATCTCTAGATGGTGTATTGAAGTTAACACACAACAAATCTAAAACAGAGTAAAAACAGTTAAAATTTCACAAAATAAAAATAAAAAATATCTTAAGATAAAAACCAATTAAACGCCTGAGAAAACATGTGCATCTTGAGGATCTTCATAAAAGCAAACAGAGAAGGCTGCCCTGGGGCAGCCACAGAAAAGGCTGGGTCCCAAGTCACCACCAAATGAGCTGACGGCAACCATAACTGGACCTCTCCAAATGATCTTAATAGGCGGCAGGGTTCATGACAAAAAAGGTGCTCTCTTAAGTACCCTGGACCCAAGCCACTGAGGGCTTTATAGGTGATAACCGCACTTTGAATTGCACTCAGAAACACAGTAGCAGCTAGTGACGTTCTTTCAAGATCGGTGTTATATAGTCCCTTTGGGTTGTCTGAGAGACCAGTCTGGCTGCTGCATTCGGTACCAATTGTAGTTTCCGGACTATGTAAAAAGGCAGCCCCATGTAGAGTGCATTACAGTAGTCAAGCCTAGAGGTTACCAGCATACGCACCACTGATTTAAGGTCATTTGCCTCCAGAAATGGACATAGCTGATGGATCAGCCAAAGCTGATAAAAAGCACTCCTGGCTACTGAGAGGAGTGTGCCCGGAGAGGAAGGCATGCAAGGAGGCACCCAGGCCAGCGAAGAGCATACCATCGGCCCCCACAGAGACCAACTCTGGCCTGTGAGGACTCTTGGGGCAGCCCCTCCCCCCACTTTCTCAGGAGTATGGAAAGACCAGTGTGCCCTGAGAGGAAGGCAAGAAGGGAGGCACCCAGGCCAGGGAGCTCTTGTCCTCAACTCCTGAAAAGACCAACAACCTGAGACAACATTTTGTTAACATTCTGTAATTTGCTTCTTTTAATATTGTAAACCGCTTTGGGTGCCTTTGTCAAGGCAGAAAAGCAGTATAAAAATGTAGTAAATAAATAATACTAAATAATAATACTGCCTCAACCTGAGAAATTAGAGAGAGTTGTGGATCCAGGAGCACTCCCAAGCTGATCTTTTGCTCTGTGTGTGTGTGTGTGTGTATAGCCCCATCCAGCAAAGGCAGATCTAAAACATCTCTTGAGTCCCGACCTCCCAGTCAGAACCTCCGTCTTCTGAGGCACATAGATTGTTTGTTTATTTTATGACCCGTGGTCAATTTACAAATCAATTACAGATAATAAAATACAGAAAATCCTGCTAAAGGTTAACAATTGCTAGAAAGTAACAAAACATCAATCACATACAGTACCAATCAGAAACTTAACTAGCAATTGCTAACAATAAAAGTATGAATATAAGATGAAAAGTTCAGGGAGAACATACACATGAAATAAAACGCTGACGTAACCACATAACATTAGAGCAAAACTTCGCCACCTTATATGTAACAGGTGGAAATTGATCTGCCAGAAGATAAGAAACACAAAAATCTTCTGAGAGTCCTAGAAAAGGTACCGGACAGGGAGCTATCAGGGAGCATCTTAGCTCTCTGTAAAACGGGCAGTGGAGCAATACATGTTGGATGGATTCAATCGCTCCATAGCCACAAGGGCAGATTCTATCTTCCCTAGGTATTCTCTTTATTTTTCCTGCAAGCACAGCCGACTCTGAGGCACATAGTATTCTCCCATCAGCTGGTGCCAACTGAGAAACACTTGAAAGGACAGATGCCGCATTTAAAGGGGCACCGCCGCAATCCTCCTGGGTGCACCTCAGCCAATCAGGCACCTCCATCACCCAGCCAATCAGCGGGACACACATGCTAAGGCGCATCCAGGAGAATTAATAAAATAGATAAGGCACACTGTCCCCCACCCACATCACAGACATTGTCATGAAATTGTTTGTTTGTTTTTACTTTCTTCCTCTACTTTATTCTGATATAATCTTCATCCTTATTCATAGTCATCCCTCAATCCCTCCTGGAGCTGAGCTGCCTCCTAATGCACTTTAGCCCCTTCCTTACTGCTTAATCAATACCTGGAAGCTGTTAAGGTCTGGATGAACCAAAACAAGCTCAGATTGAATCCCACTAAGACCAAATTACTTTTATTCAGCCCTCGTACCAGCCAACAGCTGGATGTGAACCTTGTTTTAGATGGGGTGGCGCTGCCCCCTAAGGAGCTTGTTCGTGATTTGGGGGTCCTTTTGGACTCACGCCTCCTGCTTGAACAGCAGGTGGAGGCCAGAAGTGCTTTTGCCCAGCTTCATCTGGTTCGCCATTTACGCCCTTACCTTGATCGGCAGGCATTAATGACAGTCACCCATGCCCTTGTTATCTCCTGCTTAGATTATTGTAACGCTCTCTATCTAGAGTTACCTTTGAGGATTATCGGGAAGCTACAATGAGTCCAGAATGCAGTGGCTCACCTACTCATGGGTGCCAGGAAATATGACAGGGTAACACCTTTCCTGCAGTCACTGCAGTGGTTGCCTATTCGTTTCCGGGTTCAATTTAAGGTCCTGGCTCTGACCTTCAAAGTCTTGTCTACCTACAGACCTGCCTGTCTACCTACAGACCTGCCTCTCCCATCCAGTTACATGCCGTCCGGTTAGATCATCTCAAAAGGCCCTTTTGTTGGTCCCTGATTTCCGAGAGGTTCGGGGCTCTCGGACCCGTGAAAGGGCCTTTTCAGTTGCTGCCCCACTTATTTGGAACTCTCTTCCCCTCCAGATTCATTTAGCCCCTTCCTTACTGATCTTCAAATCTCCAATGAGGACTTTTCTTTTTTGCCAGGCTTTTGTCCTGTAGTTTACCTATTTGTTTTTTGTTAGTCACTTTAGTTTTTAATTTAGAATGTCATTTTTAATGTTGCCTTGTTTGCATGTTTTTGTGCACCGCCCCGAGTCTTTGGAGTGGGCAGTATATTAAATGTTTCAAATAAATAAATAAATAAATAAATAAATAAATAAATAAATAAATAAATAAAGCGCTGGGAAGGATGCATCCTTCCTGGTGCCTAAAGGAGCAAGTCAGCTCCAAAAGAGGGGAATTCAAATTCCTTGCTCTTGGAGCGGACTCAAAATGATTCCGCACAGCACACTGGCCAGTCTCATGGCACACTAGTTGGGAAACACTGATCTATACTCTAGTAACATCCAGGCTAGATTAGTGCAATGCCTTGTGCATTGGGCTGACTTTGAAGATCATCCAGAAACTACAGCTGGCTCAAAAAGGGATGATTTAACTAATAAGGCCAGAAAAGCACAGGGCTCTGTGGTCTCCAGTATTCGACATCGACTCGAAGGCACACTTTACTTTACTTTACCACGAGCACATTATGGCAATATTAAAATAACTTCATTGGCTGCCAGTTTATCTTTGAGCTCAGTTCAGGGCTCAGGCCTTGGCATATAGTTTGAAGGACGACCGACCATGGTTTTACTGGTTAAATAAGCAAAAAATAAAATATTGGCTGGTTGTCAGTCATCACGGCTAAAGCATTTCTAACTTTTTCACTTGAAATGGAAAGAAAGAAAACCAACCAGCTGACTGCAACAGCAAATATCCAGGATACTTTCCTAAAACTATTCAAGCCAGCCACTAAAATGTTGCAGTGGGTGAGACTTCAGGAATTAAACAAACTTTGACAGATGCCAAACGATCCTCTTTTATGTTGGTAGGAAAAGCCCAACAAAAAGATTGTATAAAACTGACAGAAAATCCAAGGATAAAAGGAAGCTGGATGGTTTCCCAGTCTTTGGCATTGTTTTCTGATGGAAAGTACTACCTCTTGTTGGGCCAGAGCCGATGGATGGGCAGGTGGTCGTTATTAAGTACATATCCTTGACAAATACTGGTTGTCAAAAGTCCTGCGTGCTGCTTACCAACATTCGAGGCATGAGATCTAGAATGGGGAGGATGAGATGTTTTAAAGTCAAGTATGTGAGTGAGGGAAAAGAATGGTTACTTCTTGTACATTTCCTAGTTTGAAATTCACATGTAAAGCAATTGAATGCAGAGTTAGATCTGCTCTTGAAATATGCCTTGCTTTATATGATGTTCACCATGCCCATGAATGTCACATTGTCGTAATGCATGGGCTTAAAAGTAAGAGCTAAAACAAAGATTTTGAATGGGGGAAATATCCTTATTTTGAATGGGAAATGCATGTGAAGTGATATGGCAGTTCTGCCTGTGATGTTGAAGATGTGAATGCCTCTTCACACATGTAAGTCATCACTTCAGGTTGTAGTCAACATCAAGTGATGAACATGCTTGGATTGAATCAATAAATTATGCTCATGCCATGGGGCTTTCCTGCCCTTCTCCCCAGTACAGCCCCACAACCTTCTCTTAAAGGTTATGGAACCCTTTTGAATGGCTTGAATTTCTTGGAGAATTCAGATACCTATGGCACTGAAATCAATCAAAGTTTACAATTGATTGATTTTTTAAACGTGTATTTTCCTGAAAAAGATACACATGAAAACCCAAGATTTATCAGAATCCACAATGGAGACCAGCTTGTGGGAACTATTACTCATATGTTTTATTTATATAATGGCTTATTTCTACAGCTAGGGAATGTTTTCAATGTGTTGTTGTTTAGCTGAGAATTTGGAGGGGGTAATAATTTCTTCTGCCAGCAGGAACAAGAAATCAGGCAGCCATATGAATATGAGATGTAGGAAGAGTGAATCCACAGATGTGTTTGCAATTTGGATTTAGGTAATTTTGGGTTCACATTTTAGGAATGGTATTTGTTTGCTCTTAGTTTAAAAAAAAAAAGTTAAGGTGCTGTCTCTATGGGGTTGAATTGTTCTTCATGGCATATGAGGACAAATCTTATAACAAAAGATGTAAACATAACAACATGACAAAACACTGGGATCACAACAAACTGAACAAGCTAAGTGAGAAATCAAGACAGACAGGGGCTGAACATATGAGCATATGAAGCCACCTTTTACTGAGGCACAGATTCAAACAAGTTTCACTAATTCATAAGGAAGAAAAGACAAATAAAGCTACAGAGAGCCAACATTCATTATTAGTTTGTTCTCTAGAAGACACCACTGAATGTCCAGTCCTGCAGAAAATTTGGGCTCTTGATGAAGCAAGATACTGCTATTCCTAGTGCAAGAGGAAGAATGATGTAGAGCAGGTTTTCTTAACCTTTGGCCCCCAGATGTTGTTCGACTACAACTCCCAGAATCCCCAGCCACAGAGGCCATGTCTGGGGATTCTGGGAATTGTAGTCCAACAACATCTGGGGGCCCAAGGTTAAGAAACCCTGATGTAGAGTGTACTTTAGATCCTTGGAGGAAATGGGATCAGGATGCTTTCCAAACTGTGTGGGAGGAAGTGGGGTAAAATCCGACAGCTAGCCCTAATGTTTTGCAGCCAGTTAGAGTTAGATGCTTCGGATTTTACCCCACTTCCAACCTCACCAAGGCTTTGAGGGGAGAGAGAGAAAGGAGAGGAAGCAAGCCCTGCCCCTGGATCTGCACACAGGGCACTTCCCTGAGGGAGAAAAGGAGGAGGGGTGGGTGGCTGATGGTTTCCCCTCACCTCCTTTCCCCCTCCCCTCTTGGTGAATTTGCACAAGGGCAGCAGACTCGTGTAAAAATTGGTGATTGACACACACACACAACTCTAAAAGGAAGCCACACTTCTACAGCTGCAATCCTATGCACTCTTACCTAGGATGAAGCCCATTGAACTAAATCCTGGCAAACCTGCAAACTGTTCTCAAAACATCTATTATTTCACAAAGGACCAATTTGGAGGTGCTCATCGATCCAACACTGTCACTAGAGGCTCAAGTGGCCTCTGTGGCTTGGAGTGCCTTTTATCAGCTTTGGCTGATATGCCAACTGCAACCTTACCTGTTTCAGGCTCCTGCACACACTTCCTGCTAAACTCCCACAAAACTCCAATGCCCTGTAACAAGTGGGGTCCCCCAGGAATTTGTACTGGGACCACTGCTTTTTAATTCATTCACAAATGATCGAGAAGTAGGGGTAAGCAGCAAGGTGGCCAGATTTGCAGATGATACCAAACTCTTTTGGGTAGGGAAATCTGAAATGAACTCCAAAAGGATCTCTCCAGACTGGGTGAGTGGGCAACAAATGGCAAATGCTGTTCAGTGTTGGCAAGTGTAAAGTGATGCACATTGGGATGAGAAACTCCAACTTCAAGTATACGCTGATGGGATCGGAGCTGTCAGTGACTGACCAGGAGAAGGATCTTGGGGTCGTGGTGGACAGCTCATTCAAAGTGTCCACTCAATGTGCAACAGAAAAAGAACAATTCCATGCTAGGGATCATTAGGAAGGGGATGGAAAATAAAATGGCTAATATTATAATGCCCTTATACAAAACTATGTTGTGGCCACACCTGGAGTACTGTGTACAATTCTGGTTACCACATCTAAAGAAGGACATTGTAGAACAGGAAAAGGTGCAGAAGAGGGCAACCAAGATGATCAGGGGCCTAGAGCACCCTTCTTATGAGGCAAGGCTACAACACCTGGGGCTATTTAGTATAGAAAAAAGACAACTGCGGGGAGACATGATAGAGGTCTATAAAATCATGCATGGTGTGGAAAAAGTGGATAAAGAGTAATTCTTCTCCTTCTCACATAGCACTAGAACCAGGGGTCATCCCTTGAAATTGATCGCTGGGAAATCTAGGACCAACAAACGGAAGTACTTTTTCCCACAAAACATAATCAACTTGTGGAATTCTCTGCCACAAGATGTGGTGACAGCCAACAACCTGGATGGCTTTAAGAGGGGTTTGGATAACTTCATGGAGGAGAGGTCTATCAATGGCTACTAGTCGGAGGGCTATAGGCCACCTCCAGTCTCAGGCAGGATGCCTTTGAGTACCAGTTGCAGGGGAGTAATAGCAGGAGAGAGGGCATGCCCTCAATTCCTGTGTGTGGCTTCCAGTGGCATCTGGTGGGCCACTATGTAAAACGGGATGCTGGACTAGATGGGCCTTGGGCCTGATCCAGCAGGGCTGTTCTTATGTTCTTATGATAGAGATAGCTTGGCCACAGTTACTCATGTTCTGGTAACTTCTTGCTTAGATTACTGCAATGCATCTGGGGCTGCCTTTGAAAATGGTCTGGAAATTGCAGCTGGTACAAAATAAAGCTGCAAGATTATTCCCTGGGACTGGACGTTTTGATCATATTATGCCAGTGCTTCATCAGCTGCACTGGCTCCCAGTCCATTTCTAGGCCCAATTCAAAGTGCTGGTTTTAACTTTTAAAGCCCTAAATGGCTTGGGACTGGGTTACCTGAGAGAGCACTTCGCCCCATATGTCCAACCCGGATCTTGATCTTCTTCCGAGGCCCACCTCCAAGTACCCCTGCCAAACAAGATAAGGTGGGTGGCTACTAGGGAGAGGCCCTTTTCAGGTGTTGTACCCCATTTGTGGAATAGCCTCCCCGGTGAGGTTCCCCTGGCTTCATCACTTTGTTCTTTTAGATGACAGGTAAAGACCTTTTCATTCACCCAGGCCTTTTAAATTTTGATTTTCAGATTTGATTTTTAACTAATTTTAAAATGAGTTCTTAAACTACTTGTATTTTGTATTGTATTTTAAACTACTTGTATTATATTGTATTTTGTATTTTCTCCCCCCACCCTTTTGTCTGTTATGATTTAATGTGTTATTTGTTTTATTGAATGTTTGAATCCTGCATTGTGAACCACCCAGAGAACAATTTGTTATAGGGCAGCTAACAAATAAAGTTTTTATTACTATTAATTATTATACGTGATGTGGCTAGCACATTGATATGCTTTACAGAAATGTACTCCAAGTCATTTTGTAGACCTGTTTTTCCCATATTGATTGGTTTTCTGGCAGTGGCTTCTGATTGGCTTGCAATCTCCGTGCTTCTTTCTTATTTATTTATTTAATGTATTTTTATACCACCCAAAACTTATGTCTCTGGGCGGTTTACACCAAAATAAAAACAGAAAAAGTAAAATGTTAGTAAAAACAAAAAGTTTAAAACATAACTACTATCTATTTTTTTAAAAAACAATATTTTAAAACAGCATTAAAACCATTAAAACAATATCAGTTAAAAGCCTGGTTGAACACATGTGTCTTTAAAGACTTTTAAAAAGCTGTCAGAGATGGGGAGGCTCTTATTTCACTAGGGAGCGCATTTCAAAGCCTTGGGGCAGCAGTGGAGAAGGCCAGTCCCTGAGTAGCCACCAGAGGAGCTGGTGGCAACTGCAGACAGACCTCTCCTGATGATCTCCATGGGCGGTGGGGTTCATGACAAAGACGACGTTTTTTTAAATACTCCAGTCCCAAGTGTTTAGGGCCTTATAGGTTATAACCGACAGCTTGTATTTTGCCTGGAAACACATCGGCAGCCAGTGTGGCTCCTTCAATATGGGAGCAATATGGTCTCTTTAAGATGACCCAGAGACCAGTCTGGCTACCGCAATCTGGATCAATTGTAGTTTCCGGACTACCTACAAGGGCAGCCCCACATAGAGCGCATTGCAGTAATCCAGGCTGGAGGTTACCAGCAGATGTACCACTATTTTGAGGTTGTTCATCTCAAGAAACGGACACAGCTAACTTATCAGCCGAAACTGATAGAAGGCACTTCTGGCCACTGCCTTAACCTGGGACACCAGGGAGAGGCTTGGATCCAGAAGCACCCCCAGACTGTGCACCTGTTCCTTCTGGGGAAGTGTGACCCCATCCAGAACAAGCAGATCAAAATTGTCTCTCGAGTTTCAACCCCACACAATGAGTACCTCCGTCTTCTCTGGATTCAGTCTCAGTTCGTTATCCCTCATCCAGCCCATCACTGACTCCAGGCAGGCATTTAGGGAGGTTATGCCCTCTCCTGATGCTGCTGACATGGATAAATAGATTTGGATACTGATAGCACCCCACACCAAATTTCCTGATGATCTCTCCCAGTGGTTTTATGTAGATGTTAAACAACATCGGAGACAATATGGAGCCCTGAGGAACACCATACCAAAGTTCAGATTTTGAAGAACAGCAGTCTCCAAGGGACACCATCAGGAACCTGCCTGGGAAGTAGAAGCAGAACCACTGCAAAGCAGTGCCTCCCACTCCCAACCCCCTCAGACGCTCCAGAAGGATACTATGGTCAATAGTATTGAAAGCCACCGAGAGGTCCAAAAAGACCAAGTCACACTTCATCTGTCAATTCCCAATTGGAGATCATCCATCAGACCAACCAAGGCAGTCTCCACCCCATAGCCAGCCCAAAAGCCAGTTTGAAATGGGTTGAGATAATCAGTTTCCTCCAAGACTGTCTGGAGCTGAGAGGCCATCACCCTCTCAATTACCTTGCTCAGCCACGGAAGGTTGGAAACAGGCCTGTAGTTGCCCAACTCTGAGGGATCCAAGATAGGCTTCTTCAGAAGCGGTCTAATAATGGCATTCTACCGTCCCTCAGAGATGCATTTATAATCTCTACCAGGCCTTCTGCAACAACCCCCCTGCCAGACAGTATAAGCCATGTCGGGCATGGGTCAAGAGAACTGGTGGTAGGTTGCACCATTCCAATCAGCTTGACCACATCCTCAGGAGTCACAAACTGAAACTGATCCAGCCTAACCACATAAGAGGAGTTACTGGACACTAGGGATGTGCATGAATTGATTTCTTCATTTTGATTTGTACCCAAATCGAAACACCCCTGATTTGTTTTAGGTCCGAACCTGAGCCCCCCAAATCACCCCAGAATTCATTTGTACCCAAATTTTCTGAATATGAATTGATTCAAATTTTTAAAAAGGGTCCCGGGGCCAAAAGAGTGGGGCGTGGTGTGGTAGCACCCAATGGGTGGAAACTACCAACCAAATTTCAAAAAATAAATAAATTGCAAAGGGCTCATTTTAAAAGAATTTTTGAAGATTACACATCTTTAAGATTTTCCCATAGGGAATAATGGGGATTTTGGCAACCAAAAGTGGTGGTGTAGTGCACATAAGGTGCTAACCACCCCCATACCCACAAGCCCATGGGGTACTGGGTTTTGTTGTTTCTGCAGTGTTCTGAGTGTAGATTCTCTGGTAGCAAATTTTCAATGACAAACAATGAATCTATTCTCATTTGTTACCAGAGAATCTACACATGGAACACATCAGAAACAACAAATCCCAATACCCCATGGGCTTGGGGGTATTATGGAGGTTGGCACCCTATGTGCACTACACCACCACTTGCTCTGGGCCACCCCGGCCGGTGCCCCCCAAGTGGAGTTATGGGGCTGCTAAAATCCCCATTATTCCCTATGGAGGAAAAGCTTAAAGATGCGCAAACCAGAAATTCTTTAAAAATTAGCCCTTTGCCCAATTCCTTTGGAATCTGGATGGTAGTATTTTATCTATCTATCTATCTATCTATCTATCTATCTATCTATCTATAAACTTTGTATATTCCCCCAAACTTTCATCTCTGGGCGCTTAGTAGGCACCCATTGGTAGTAGACACTACCACACAACCCCCTCTTCTGCTCCTTAAGGCCCCTTTCTGCCCCGAATCTGCCCCAAAGATGTGCAAACTTCAGAAATTCTTTAAAAATCAACCCTTTGCCCAATCACTCTGAAACCTGGATGGTAGCAGGCACCCATTGGGGAACTACCACCTGACCCACTGTGGCACTCCTAGGAGGCACCCACAGGCAGAAATGGGCACTGTCTGTCCCATAGGGTGGATGCAGCACACATCAACAACAACAGCAGAGCTTTGCAAACAACAAGGTTTCCAAAGGTCGCACACATCCACTGTGTCACACACTCACCACATCCATTGTGTCCCACCATCCCCCCCAAATGCAATTGATCTACACCCAACTGTGTGAAACAACAACAATGAAATGCACTGTCCCACGCACCCCCTCCCAATGTAGGGTAACAGCAGCAGCCAGCAAGCAAGCAAGCAGACATGATATCACAGATGCAGCAGACTAGGGCAGCAGACTAGGGCCAACAACAGCATCAAATGTGCCCTGCCCTCCTTTCCCCAAGCATTTTTTATCCACAAGCAACAGACACAGCTACATCTGTGGCACCTGGCCATAAAAGCGAGTTAAGTAAGGAAGGGTGCAAAACAAAATTATTCCAGCGGAACAGTGAGGTTCCCCCCCCACACACACACACAAGTAGAAGAGACAACAATGGCACACAATTTTCTGGTGCTTTTTAAAAAAAAACATTTCTGCAACGGATCAGAGCCTGTGGCACCAGCACAAGCAATCTAGTTTGAATAAAAATGATAATGATGCTAGAAGTCACAATATGACCCAATCTTCATTGCAAAGAAGTACACACACACACACACACACACACACACACACACACACACACACACACACAGAACCAGTCCTGTACCCATCCATGAGGTCCCCAAAATAAAGGTAAAACAACAAACCATCCAAGGCATTTGAATTGCTTACACACACACACACTGCTAGACTTGAGATTATGAAGGGGGGAAGAATAGTATACCTGTGCATGTGTGCTCTGCGAAAGGGTTAGTGGGTTTAGGGTTAATTTTTGCCATGGCTTCAGAATGCTGCAGTTGGGGGTGGGGTGTAAATGGGCACAGGGAGAAGGCTAGAGTCTGTGCTTTCCTGCCCACTTAGAGCCTGTAGGCTGCTGGGCAGAGACTATTAATACTGATATATTATGGGCACAGAGGGCTACAGGACAGGCTTCTGTTTTTTTAAAATGCAAAAAAAATATATATTTAGAATGGGGAAAAAGACAGAATTATTGGTGTGTTTTTTAAACCACTAGGCTACGATACCCTTCTAACCACCTACTAGTACTAGCTAACGGGGATCCCTCCCACACAGAACCCCTGTTTAAACTTGTTCTAAACTAAATAACACACAACTTTTTAAATTGAATTGCATGCAACCCAAAACCTCCCTCCAAAGAGGAAAACCCCCAAAGAATACAGAATTCCAGAGGGGTGTGTGTGTGTGTGTGTGTGTGTGTGTGTGTGTGTGTGAGAGAGAGAGAGAGAGAGAGAGAGAGAGAGAGAGAGAGAGAGAGAGAGAGAGAGAGAGAGAGAGAATGGGTACACTAACTCATTCTAGGGCTTCACCCATGTTGCGTGTCCAGTTGTCCACTTCTGTGGTCTCGTCTCTGAGTCTACTCATTCTTCTTCAATCTTCTTCTCCTTCAGTCTTCAGTTTTGGGTGGGGGGGAGCCTAGAAAATCTGGGGGCCAGGTGGCCAGTGGCCATAGGGGCTGGGGCAAAAGCCTGGAAAATGTGGCTAGCCAGGTGCCCAGTGGCCACAGGGGCTGGGGCTGGTGGCTGGCATAGACACAGCAGGCATAGGCAGGCAGTGATTGTCTCAGCAGCAGAAAGGGGGTGAAAAAAGAATTCTCTTCTTCTCAGGAACAAAAAACTAGCAATGCAGCAGATATAATCCATTCCCAGGCTGGCATGCAACAGCAGGGGCAGGAAGGCTGGGTTCAGGCTGGCAAGGCAGAAGGCAATAGGCATGGCACGGCACAGCAAGGCAAGGCAAGGCAAAGCAAAGCAAAGCAAAGCTCTCTCTCTCTCTCTTCTCCCACGAGGCAGAAAGGCAGAATCATGGCTGCTGCCTCTTTAAATCTAATCAAAAATCCCTCCTTGAACTCCCCCCACCCTTGACCCTTCTTTGATCCTTCCCCTGGCCAATGTGGGGTCAGTCAGGAGTGGCAAGAGCCAAAAGAGCCAATCAGGAACCTGGAGGGAATCGTCAGCAGATCAGCCCATGCTTTCGTTCACTGATCTGAAGCTTGGAAGGGCAGGAAATTCAAATAGATGTCAAACACAAAATGGAGACTACAAGGAGATTGCCACAAAATGGAGGTCTGAAACAACAAAACCTTCAGCTCCAAAATCTGGGTGATTTGTTTTGGAGCTGAATCTGTCGGGACTTGCAGATGGGTGATTTGTTTTGTGCACAAATCACCCAAAATAGGCAGATTTGGGTACAGATCATTCTGTACTTGAAATGTTTCTCACATCCCTACTGGACACCTCCACATCAGACACTGAAGTAATTATGGAGATGGAATCTAAGTTGGCCCAAATACGAGAGATTTCCCCCCCACGAAGAATTCGTGAAACACATCACAGCAGATAATAGATGGTTCCAGATTCTGATTCAAGGGAGGAGGGGCACATACTAGCCCTCTCGCAACCCTGAACAACTCCGTCGGACGTGAACTTGCGGATGCAATACAGGCAGAAAAGAATTGCTTCTTTGCCACACATATTGCCTGAGCATAAGTCTTCAAATGAGCTCTACGTTGCAATCTGCCAGATTCAAGCCGAGTCTTTCTCCACTTGCGCTCCAGTCGTCTCCCTCGCCACTTCAGCCCCCATAGTTCTTCCATATACCAAGGGGCCAGTTTTGAAGTGGGTCAGAGAGGACGCTTAGGAGTCCACTGCCTCAGTGAGTTTGCTGTTCCAATTCTCCACTAGGGCATAAACAGGATCACCAGCAGAGCCAACACTAAATCCTGCAAAGGCTTCCTGAAATCCTATTGAATCCAATAACCTTCTCGGGCAGACCATCCTAACAGGTCCTTCGCCCCTGCAAAGGTGGGAAGTGATTGTGAGTCCAACCTTAACCAGATGGTGGTCTGTCCATGACAATGGGGAAATCACAGGATTCCCTACCCATGGAACACCACCCTGATCAGAGTCAAAGACCAAATCAAGTGTGTGACCAGCCATGTGCGTTAGTCCTGAGACCACGTGAGATAGGCCCATAGTTGTCATGGCTGCTATGAACTCCTGAGCTGCACCAGACAAATTGGTCCCAAAATGAACATTGAAGTCCCCCAGCACCATAAGCCTGGGGTATTCCAACACCAACTCCGAGACCAAGTCCGTCAGCTTAGTTAGGGACTCTGTTGAGCAGCGGGGTGATCAGTACACCAACAGGAGTCCCAGTCTATCCCTGGTCCCCAAACTTAAGTACACACATTTGATATGGTCTAGCACTTTAACAGGGATCTTGGTAAGGGAAAGGTTATTCTTATAGACTACAGCCACTCCACCTCCCTGTCCACAGTCCCTCACCTGCTCCTCAACAGAGTACCATGGAGGGAGAAGCTGGGACCACACTGGGCCTCCAGTCTCCCCCAGCCAGGTCTCTGTAATACATACCAGGTTGGCACCTTCATTTAAATCAAATCATGGATGGTTTCTGATTTGTTCTGGACTGGACTGGCATTACAGAGGAGCAGGTGAGGTTCCAAGGTTGGTCGGCACTGCTCCCCAAGGTCAAATAGCTGGCAGGACAGCCAGAAGGGGAAACAGCTATTAAGTTTCCAAGTTCCCTTCCCCTGTAATGGCCCACTGACCTGCCAACGTTACTTCTTCTGTTCCCCACCACGACCAGAATTGCTGCCCCATGATCAGTGGATACACTCCCTGTCTCCCCATCTCCAGATAAGCCCAGACACATTATAAACAGAATTAAAACAAAATCACCCAGGATTAATTAAAACAGAAGCCACATTAAATACCCAACCACATGTGAATTCTTGGATCAGGAAACCTGGCCCTCACCCTTAGGGGTGTGCACGGAACCGCGGAGCTGCGGTCCGGCACTGGGGTGGGGGGTTCCAATCAAAACAGGGGGGGCTTTACTCATCCCTTCCTTCAAAGTAACTTTTTTTTGTAGTAATCAGGCGGCAGGGTGCCGCCTGCTTCAATCTCCGCTCGGCGCGGGCTCCTCCATTTGTATCCATAATCGGGCGGCAGGATCGCTCCCAGTTCCTGCCGCCCCCTTCAAGCTAAGCCAAGCTCAGCTGGTGGCCGCCCCCTGCAGCACTCCAAAGGTCCCCTGCCACCCCCCTCTAGCCAAATATTTCCCCATTACAAGAGGACGGCAGGAGAACTCTCTGCCGTCCCCTACCCCTTCGCCGGCTACGCTGCAAATGGCTTCTAGGAAGCCTTTCGCGTGCGTGCGCGAAAGGCTTCCTAGAAGCCATTTGCAGCACAGCCGGCGAAGAGAGCGGACAGCAGGGAGTTCTCCCGCCGCCTGCTCTCTAAAGTTAAGGAACTTACTTAACTTTAGAGAGCGGGCGGCGGGAGAACTCCCTGCCATCCGCTCTCTTCGCCGGCTGCGCTGCAAATGGCTTCTAGGAAGCCTTTGCAGCGCAGCCGGCGAAGGGGTAGGGGACGGCAGAGAGTTCTCCTGCCGTCCTCTTGTAATGGGGGAATATTTGGCTAGAGGGGGGCGGCAGGGGACCTTTGGAGTACTGCAGGGGGCGGCCGCCAGCCGAGCTTGGCTTAGCTTGAAGGGGGCGGCAGGAACTGGGAGCGATCCTGCCGCCCGATTATGGATACAAATGGAGGAGCCGCGCTGAGCGGAGATTGAAGCGGGCGGCACCCTGCCGCCTGATTACTATAAAAAATATGTTACTTTGAAGGAAGGAGTGAGTAAAGCCCCCCCTGTTTTGATTGGAACCCCCCACCCGAACCAAAACCACTCCGTGTCTGGACCGGTCTGGAGGCCTTTAGAATGGCCTCCGAACCGGTCTTTGCACATGACTACTCACCCTCACTGTTCCCTGAAGTGGCTCCCCCAAAAGGGGGGACCCCCTCTGGTGTCACCCCTTCAGTGGTGACCCCACTGGTGGGCCTGCCACCACGAGAAATGTCCCTTTATAGGCCAAGAGATGACCACCCTGGTCAGTTGGAAAGCAGGGGCTGCTGAGTAACTCATTGGCCCAATCCTGCAGAGCAGCCATAGTCAGAGGTCACAGTCCCACAGGTCAGGCAGGGGGCTGGCAGATGGTCTCACCTTCACCCTCTCCCGCTCCTGCATGCAGGTATTCAACAGCAGCAGCAACAACAACAGACAGCCGACACCAGTCTCTTACCCTGGGGGCTGTCTGGGAACCAGGTGGTCTCTCCCTCTGCTGCAGGGCTTCTTGCCCTTCTTGGTTAGCTTGTTATCATACAAATCAAGCATTGCCATGGGCAATTATGCCCCCACTGGCTGGGGGGAGGTAGGAGGGAGGGGAAAACTCAAAGAGTTTCAAAATGTATTCAAAAGGACTGGGAGGCAGAGAAAGCCCGTATATTGTGCATCTCGTGAAGAGGATAGAGGAGGAACAAATTAAGGAAGGTTTGCTTTTGTGGTTTTCTCAGCAACATGTATAATATATTATGCTATTGCTGCTATAACGATCTGGTTTTGCTGGATCCCATTGTCAAGTTCTGCCAATGGCAGAACTTGAGTGCATTCCTTCCTTGAGTTGTGGTTTGCTTTGTTTGTGAAATAGTGTTGTGGTGTGATATGGACATTGGCAGCTCTTTCTCTCTCTATGAGTGTGTAATATTTCTTGCTAATTTCTGTGATGAGCACCATGTCTGGCCTTGAAATTAACTTGTGCTTCACACACTGCTCTGTTCTGCTCTGCAATCTGCATTGCAAGGTGTACTCAGTCAAAATGTGGGTGGAGACATTCTAGTTGAGCCTATAGCTATGCTGGATGGTAAGGGTGTTGCTGTGGCAGCTGTTGCAATGCTGGGAAGTATTGTGTGTGAGAGAGCAACTTGCGCCAACGATGTTACTGCAGCACAGACAATGTGGCTTGCATTGGATTCTGGGACAGTGATTCTTTTTTTGGCCATTCTTGGACTGTGTTTGAAATCTGTGTTCTGTGTTGGGGTGGGGGGTGGGGCAGATTACCTTTTACTGTGTGCTTCTGCAGTGTTTTTCAAAGCAGGGTTGCAAAATGCAATGCAAACATGTGCACTCTATGAGTGCAGCTTGTTTCTGGCCATTGGGAAAAATAGGGAAACTCAAAATACCCCATTGTTCCCCATGGGTATCTCCTAGGGACACCGAAGGATCCTATGGGTGTGTGTTTTGGGGAAAGGTTAAAATTTGTTGTTGTTTTTTAAATCTGCTTGCCCATTTCTTTTGTAGGTTGGGTGGTAGGTAGCACCCATCATGCCTTATCACACAACCCACTTTGGTGTTTCTAGGAGCTACCCATAGGGCACAATGGGGTGTTTTGAGTTGCCCCATTGTTCCTTATGGCCAAAACACTCAAAACATTTCAAGTTTTGTTTCATCAAAACAACCCATTTGACCACAGTTTCAATGAAATTTTTCAACCATCTGCATTTTGTTTCGAGCTTGAAACAAAACACAAAATCCATTTTGTGCACATCCCTCCTCCCTCCTCTTAGCTTACCCTACCTAAAGTGCTTATTCTAGCTACGGTTGTCAACTCTGATTGAAACTAGGGAGTGAATAATAGGTGAAGATACCATTGTCAAGCTTCTTAAATGCTGTCATGTGTTCAGCTTTCAGTGTTGTATAATTTAAAATAAAGAGTTCCTGCTTAAAGTCTGAAGTGCACACTTACACGAAATTCTAGTAAAACCCAACTCCCCCCGCCCCTAGTTTTTGGGCTATTTAGTTTAGACCATGTGTTGGAGTAAAACATGATAGGAACATCATGTTTGCAGAAAAGTGCATAATTGCTCAGTCCAGCTTCATCTATTTGGCAGCAGATAATGCTGAAAAATGTGCTAGGAACTTTGCTGCTAAAAAGAGAGTATCTGAAAACCTTCACAGCAGCCCTGTAGTTTTACTTCAGAATCATAGGCTTGGCAATTTCGACCTTCATGTAATAAAGGAACTTGGCCCATCTTAAATACCATGCAGATTTTTGCAATACCAAAAAAAAAAAAAAAGGTGGGGAAAAGAAAACTCCAAAGAAAAACAACAACCAGACAATCTCTCCCTCTCCTGCCCCTCCCCCTCACATGCACACACCACACATGTGTGAGTGCACGTGCGCGCACACACACATAAACACAGTCTTTATGGTATAAATATAGTGGATTTAATGAGATCCTCTAGCTGGTGGCTGAGTACCAATACCAGCATGTTAATATTCTCTATTATTCCTTTAGAAGATTATTTTTTTTAAAAAAATTAAGCGTCAAGCTGAAACTAAATAATACCAACCAAAAATAAAGTGGGCCCAAGAGACAGAAATACTGAGAAATCTGTTTGTTTCCAAAGGATTTCAAGGAAAGTCGTTCTCCCCCACCCCCCCGCCACCACCACCACTTCTGTTGTCTGGCCAGCTGTTTACAAAATTGTTTAAGGGATAGGCCCAGATCACACAGGAGATCTAAACAGAGCCTCCATGTGGTTAGAAGCCTCTGTGTGGCCGTAACAGCTATTGCTTATGGTGGGAGTCATAGCCAGCTGAAGAGCCCTGTTCCAGCCCCCTCTCCACACCATTCATTCACTCACCCTCCCCCAGCTTGAGGATTCTTGCACAGGGACTCCAATAGCGTGGGGTTCTTTGGTCTGGCAGCATCAGAGAGGAATAAAGTGCCACAATGACTGCTGTGTTCTTCTTGCTAGAGGGTGTGCAAGTGAGCAGACAACAAAGGGCTGGGATGGAGACTTTGGAGACTTCTGGCCATGCAGAAGCTGCCTTAAAACCCAGCCTATGACACCAGTACAGAAAGTACAGTAGTAGCAACCAATCTCTCTCTCTCTCTCTCACTCACTCTCTCTCTTCCCATTCCCTTCCCCCTCTTCCTATACTGTCCCTAGTAATGGTCCCAAGCTTCATTCAGCTAAGTTTTGGGAAAGGGTGTGGACCAGCAAGACTGAAACTTGTTACAGGTAAATGGCAAATCGTACAATTCATTAAGAAAAAATAAATAAATGTACCCCCAAAATATAAAATAAGGACATCAATTTACCATTTAGAAGTTCACTAAAATGGAGACTGCCCCTGGTAAATAGAATTGGAACATGTATGTATGTATGTATGTATGTATTTAACTTCTATACTGCCCAAACTTTCATCTTTTGAGATGGGACAGGGAAGAGGTATCTATCCCCTTCCTCTCCATTCCTGCACATATTATGGGCTCAGTCATGACCCAAAACTATAAAGCATTTGGAGGTAAAATCCATTATATCTGGTTATTAACAATTGGATTGTAGAGCAAATTTGAGTACAACTGTTCCTCAAAAGGCTGTCATCTGCTAGAACAACAGTTTTAGTTTACACCGGAGTTCAAGATAGAAAATCAAGATGTCCAGAAGTCAACATGGGACTTGGAAAGAGAAGCTAACACCCACCCACATGTTTGTAACTAGTCTTGAATGTCTTCATTACAATGGGATAAAGGCAATTTAAAGCAGCTTGAGCAACTGACATTTACTCATAATTCATTCATCTTCATCTCAGCCTCTTTGCCATTACACTGGGACACATTTGATCATGGACATGCAAAGAAAGCTCCTTTCATTACACTTTTATTAAAAGTCAGCCACAGCAACCACTAATTTTCATTGACAAGAATGTATAAAAACAACAGCAACAATAAAGAAAGCATAACAATAAAGAAGCAACAATAAAGAAAGAATTGGTGAGAAAAGTGAGAAAAGACATTATTTTCAGAGATGTGCATGAACAGGTTTGGTGCTCCCTTTCTGGAAGCCGGCTTGCCAGGCGGTGGGGAGGTGCCTTTAAAAAAACAAATGCAAATGAGACTTCATTTTAAATTTCCAAATAACTAGTCTGCCTTTATGAGGACTCTTAATCCAATGGACAATGAAACCTCTAATTGAATTTCATTTTGGACAGCCTGCATTGTGTGTTGGGCAAACTTTGATTCCTGTTCCAGCCTCCTTTTGCATCCTCTTTGATGGGATGCTAACATCTCCATAAATAGACAAGGTTATTCTGAAGAAGATAAGGATCAAATATTTTCATAAGTCAGCAAGAGCAGAGCCAGAACGAATGGACACAAATGGCAATCCTCAAAACAACTTACTTTAGAGGAGTCTACTGGACTTCAGGGGACTCTAGGGAAATAAATTTATTTATTTATGATAAAAATTTTATTCCTTTTTTCTTTTTTGAGAAAAACTTCAAGTGGCCAAAAATCTTCAAAGAATAAAACAAATCGAGGCAAAACATATAATAAAAAAGAGAGAAGTATAAAATCAATGTTTTAAAATTTCTGCAGTGCAAAAAACACCACCACAACAGGGTGAATGATGATGAATGAACAGCAGGAATGAAAGACAAAAACAAGAACATAGTGATAGATAAACACAGAACTAGAGCTGGAAACAAAGAATAGAGAGCAAAGAATAGAGAGGAACTGCCAAATGCTCACCTAAAAATCAGGTTTTAATTTGACAATGGAATGCGCCCAAAGGTGGGGCCAGGTGGGCCTCCCTAGGGACTGAATTTCACATGGCTGGCCTGGTGCCATAATTAAAAATGTCTTGCCCCTTTTACTCATCCATATGTAATGCTTATGCTTGTTGAACAGTTGGTCTCTGTATTTGACCTTCTATGACAGGTGCTTTCAATGTTTAATATTTCACAGTTTCTATTTGACAATATTTGATCGCATACCTGCCAACATGTCCCTATTTTCCCATTCAGGTGAATGGGAAAATCGGGACATTTTGGCAGGTATGTGATAGATGACAGCAGCTGATATTTAAATGTAACTTCCAGCTGATATGCAATGGCTATATCTGACAGAATTTGATAGTTGGCATGTGATTGTTGTTAGTATTGACACATGGCAATAACGTTTTGGATCTGATGGTGTCTGGTATCTGATACAGAGGTGCACCTGGGGAATTTTGGAGTCTGGACCTAAAGGCCTTTGGGGCCCCCACCCGCACTGCAAGTTAAGCATCATCCCCCTACACACCACACACGCTCTGTGACAAGTGCAGTATTTTTAACATGTGGCTTCTTGAGGGCACAAACAGCAACTGAACTCACAATAATGTAAGAATATAAAACAGGCATATTTATGCAAATACGCATAGCAGATCCATTTCAACACACGTTCCCATCCCACATATTTCTTTCCCCACACACCCCTCCATCTCAGCACCCAGCACAGGTCATAACCACCCTTGGTCACCTGGCGCAGCACAGTGACACCACCCAGGACAGACAAAAAGGATTTGGGGGCCCCCAGGGGTGTGGAGGACCTAGCCTTCAGCCCCGAAGTCCAGGGATAAGAGCACCACTGATCGGATATATAGTCCTATCTGTTTTTAACAGTATTTGTCTGTTACATAAGAACCTCAGAACAGCCCTGCTGGATCAGGCCCAAGGCCCATCTGTTTCTCACAGTGGCCTACCAGGCCATGCCCAACAACACTGTTGTGCAACAATAGAGAATACTTCAGCTGATATATAATGATATATAGTATTTCACTATATTTGACAGCAGAGGAAAACTCATATTTTATGCCTGTCAAAATGATTGTTCTTTAGAGTGGCTTTCAAAAAGCCTGTGTGTAAGACATTGTGTAGTATTTACACAGAATAACTCCAGGCAGACACAGAGCTCTTAACAACATAATTTCATTGAGCAACAAACACACTAAGTAAAGATAGCACATACAACAGTTTGGCAGATTCTAAGTACTCCAGTAGAGTGCAACCAAACTGCAGATTCACTAAACAATTCAAACATGCCAAACAATTGACTGTTTTTTGTTTTACAAAACAGCAGATGGCAATGGGAGAAAGCAGAGCAGGGGAAATCTTGCAGCCCCTTTAACCAGAGGCATTATAACTAGAGTTCATAAGTCCTGGGGTTGCTGCAATCTGGGATGAGAAGAGGAAAATACTGATGTGAGGACTCGGAGCCTGGCAGTTCTAAGGCATGTTCCTGAGGTGAAGTGGCTGATCAGAGAGCCAGCGGAGCATAGTGGTTAGAGTGTTGGACTAGGACTGGGAGGACCTGAGTATGAATCCCAGTCAACCATAAAACTCACTGGGTGACTCTGGGCCAGTCATGTATCTCTCAGCCTAACCTACCTCACAAGGTTGTTGTGAGGATTAAAACAAAAACAAAAACATGTACACCACTCTGAGCAGCATATAAGTGTAAAAAAAAAAAAAATTCAGACTAGGGGAGAGAATTTAGGACAATAAGCCGTTGAGGGAACAGACAGCATGAAGCTGTGGGGCAAGAGTTGTGTGTTCTTTTCCCCTCGAGGCATTGTGGAGGTGGAGAGGAGAAAACATGACAGAGCCATAGTGCCTCTTCCTCCATTGTCTTTCAGGGAGGGAGGAGAAGAGGCAGATTTATTTTATTTATTTATCAAACTTACATTTCTGAGCAGTTTACATCTCTGGGCAGTTTACAGATCAGCACAAAGCCACAGTAAGAATAGTTGGAGAAGTTCTTGCCCTGAAGGAGGGTATGGGCAGTTGAAAGAAAAGCTATGGGCTGTTGGTTCACTTCCTACCTTTCCTTTGTAGCAGCATTTGGAGAAGGGATTGGCTGAAATTAGAAAAGTGTGGGGTTGGTTTGTTTGTGGCAAACTCCCAAGCAAGCACTTAGGAGCCGCAAGAAGACTCTGCTCTTCACTGGAAGGCAGAGCCAAAGACTGAGAAGGTTCTCCTTTCCTAAAGTTTTCCCCCCTTCAGTGTTCTTTATGGCCTTGCCTTCTTCTACTGGAAAAGGAGTTGCCCCTTTGTTGCTCACTCTTTTGCTCTGCTGGCCAGAAATGAAGAGAATGTTACACATGGATTGGAATTTATCAGCATAATCTTTTATCCGCTGACCTCTAATTGTTGTTATAAAAGAGTCCCAAGGCCCCAGGTAGAGACCATGACTTCATCCTGATGTGTTATTCATATGACATTTTGCAGCTCCCAAGTGAGCCTATATTACTTAAGAAATCATTTTATTGTGATTCATGAACACTGATTAATGCGGCTGTTTTAAGCATGAATCCCATGATTTCATTGTGCCAACCAAATAAAACAAAACTATGTAAGATGAGGTACATATAGTTTATCTGAAGCAACATGCAATTACAGCTGATTCTACTTAAATAATTGCAGATAATAAAAAAAAATGCAAAGGGTGGTTCACAAATGGGGATGGTGTCAAGTGGTAACCTGCCCAAATCTAGTGTTTCGTCACATGGAAAATCAGACGATGCAGCTCTCTTTTCACTGGAGCCATCATGAAGATGCTAACTTTCCTGCTGGTTCTTGGCAAAATTCAGGCAACTAGTCACTGTGCCCCCTCATCCAAACCATAGTGTAGGCTGAGTTGTAAAATGTTGGTGGTTCTGCTCAGGTTGCATGTTTAAAGTGATCCTTTTGGTTTTCATGATAGATTAGAAAAGGCTTAGGGTAGAGAGATAAAAACAACTTGTCACCCTGTTTAAAGACTGAACTGTATTATGAAATCTAAGATGGTGTTTACAATCCTTTCAGTAGATCCCATAGATATCAACAGCTGCATAAATAGGTGCAGGATGGGGAAACTGTACATTAAAATCATGAAGCAAAGGTAATTTTGTATAGTTTGGGCTACTTGAGTTGCCAATACACACAACTGTTAATCTTATAAAATGTAACATTAAGGATTTCTTTGTGTATGATCATCAAAATTATGCCTGTGTGCTCTCAGTGTACGTAGCTTCAATGCACTGCAGCTTGTTTGGAGGTGAATGCACTGCAGCTTGTTCAGAGGTGGGGTGGGGTGGATGGAATCATCCTGAAATCTGGCAAGTATGTCAACTCACTGGCATCAAAAGTGAAATAAGACCACACGGTCAATGCTCAGCATCATCACCTGAGCACTGAGCATGAGAATCAGAATCAGAAACTGATAGTGCTTGGAGGGATTGTGGGACTAACACAGAATGACAAAGCTTTTGACAAATTTGGAACAGGTGTATGCTGCTTAGTTGAGAAATTTAAAAAGAGAGAAACTATATGGACATCAAAGCCATAAGAACCCAAGTGTCACAACATTTCAGGGAACAAATTAAAAAGAACCTTGTGAAATGTTGCAAACTGAAATATGTAATTGTGGCACATGAAAACCCATTTCTTGACACAGATCTGCAGAATTTGCTGACAAAAAAAAGTAATGCATAAAAAAGCAACAGATGACATTATAAATCATGACATCATTGAACAGCAACTGTTCAAAAATTTCATCAATGATAGCTTAAATGAAGGCACAGTTTGCATGTGGGATCACATAACGAAAGTGAAACTAAAGCCTCCAAATCAATATCTGTAGGTGATATAGTTATTAGCATGAAAGAGAAACGAGGTCCTGCACAGAGCAATGGGGGAAAGAACACATTAGTTTTTAAACAATGCATTCTGAAGGCAGGGCTGTCCTTAGAGAGCTCTGGCGGGGTGCGAGGCCTGAGGCAAATCAGCCAGTGTGGGCCTCCTTCCAGTTAGTTCTAATAGGGGTTAAAAGAGCAGGGCCCGGGGCGGTCTCCTTGCTTGCCATGCCCTAAGGACAGCCCTGCTGAAGGGGATTAGTTCATTCTTTAAATATGCAACTTCTCTTAAATATAGCTTTTAATTACTGAGTTCTTCAAAAAAACTGTAGCAAGTTACACGTAGGGGCTATTCTCATGATTAGCAAAAATCGGGCTAGGAGAACCCGGTGGTTCTCGAGCAGGTAACCCGCTCCTGTAGCCCTCCCCATAGCCCGGGTTTGCGGAGCAAGCGCTCTGCAAACCCGGGCTATCTGGTCATGAGTAGCCGCAGTGCGGCTCTGGGGCACAGTTACTCGCAAGTAGACCCCCAGAGGGGAGGCAAAAAGCCACCTCCCAGCTCTGGGGGTCTCCCCAGTATGCCCTGTGCTCTCACGCAGGGCATACTGAGGCTTCTGGGGGCTGTGTAGCCCCCGAGCTCCCCAGCTCCCGCTGGCTCTGTCACGGAGCCGGCAATCGTGTGGGTGGCCGATCCGGCCTCCCAGGGCTCCCTCCCCGCTCATGTGCAGGGAGAGCAGGCTTAGCCCACTCTCCCCATGCACTGGAAGGAACCGGGTCTCACTGATCGTGAGACCCGGTCTATAATTTTCCTAATGTAATATTGCAACTATATTGGGAAGTTCACCTGCAATGTGACATATAAATGCCATAAACAAACAAAACAAACAAAACAAAACAAACAACAAATGTTTATATACCGCTTTTCAAGAAAAGTTCCCAAAGCAGTTTATACAGAGAAAACAATGATAAAGTAATAATATTGATTCCTGTCCCCAAAGGGCTAACAGTCTACAAAGAAACATGAGATTTTGAAGCAGATCATCGTTATTATTGATTAGCAAAAATAAAAAAGAATATATATGCTGTGCTTAGGCAGTGCAATCCTATGCATGTTTTCTCAGAAGTGCCCCACTATGTTCAGTGGGGCTATTCCCAGGTAAACTTGCATAGTACTGCAGCCAAATCCTGTTTATTAATCCATTTAATATTTTTGTTTCTGGACAAAAGGAAATGATTCAAAATGTAAGTTTTGGCACATGTCACTGACATGTATGTGTGCAAAATGCAATATTCTTGGATACTGTTAATTATTGGGTTATCCAAAAGCACAAATTGTTGCTTAACCCATGTTTAGGAGGACTGTGTCTGTACTACAGAATTCAACTGGATTTCAGAATGCATATATTTATATGTATAAATCCCCAAACCCTTGGAAAATTCCTGATGACGTTCATGATTTGACTGTTAATATGGCCTGGATGAGAACAAACAACCTGAAGACCAAGCCAAATAGGACAGAGATACAGGTAGCTGTGGGTGGGGTCCATCTAACTTGGGAAATGCTGGATGAAATCAAACTTCATGTGGCCTCATGAACACGAAGGAACAAGAATTGCAGCATAGAGATACTTCTGAATTAATTTCTGCTCTCTGATAAACAGGAATTGGCTGCAGCTCAATAGATCTCTTATCAACTTTGCTAGCTGCAACCTTTCCTGGAAATCAAGGATTCAGTCTCCAACATACACGTCTTTATAAACTTCCCAAAAAAGTTACTGCAATGCATTATTCACAAGGTTGCCTTTGAAAAAGGTTCAGAAAATGCAGCTGGTTCAGAATGCAGCAACATATTGATGGCTGGTACAAGCTGCAGAGATCACATTTAATGGTTTTATTTATCTATTTTTATTGGCTATTATTTTATGGAGTTCTTTGGGATACAGTTTTGTTTAATTTCAAAACAGACATTCCTTCAGAAAAAGTCAGGGATACCAATAAATTAAACAATACAAATAAAAAGCCATTGGAGATTACTAACAGAAGCTGATTACAGTTTATAGCAATCTTCCATGTGCTTGAAAAACTCATGAAAAGAGCTACATCTCTCTGAAATGATTGAATACAGCGAGTTGCCTTCAAAAAAGGCTTTCTCACCATTATTGTCTTTGGTTCCAGCCATTGAGAGGGATGGAACTCCAGCCTGCCATAATATAGTTTGGAGCCTAGATTGTCCGGTGGAAGACTGAAAGCTGGAGAGCCTAAGGTCTTCCCCAGTAGACTGGCCCTTTCATAAGAGTGCTAATTGCCTGGTGGAAAGCCACCATGATGGCAAGAGTTAGGGGTGTGCACGGAACTGGCTGGTCCGGTCTGGTTCTAGTCCAAACTGGTCATGCCAGGCAACACAGAGGCCCATTGCACAGGCCGGAATAGGCCACAGAACAGCTGAGTGGGCCAGTTTTTGATGGAGGGGAGGCCGGCGGGAGGAAGGGGAACCTCCATGGACACCCCCCCCCGAACCCAGTTGCCTTTGAGAACCCGCCCAGAGGGTTTTTTTAAATATAGATATAGATATAGATATAGATATAGATATAGATATAGATATAGATACACATACACATACACATACACATACACACACACACACACAATTTTAATCGCAACCCCCCCCCCGAATGGGCTGTGGTTAAGTTTGGGTGGTGGTTCTGTTTGACCCCAAACCATCGAACCGTACCAGTTCAACGTCAAATGTGTTCGCTGTCAAAACTGTTTGCACATCCCTTGCAGGAGTGTGGTTTGGTCTCCATGGACTGCTTTGCCAGGGTGAGCCATCTCAAGAGCATCCTTGGTCACAGCAGGCCAGACCCCCAGGATCCTTTGCCCTCCCTCAAATACATATACCCTACTAGGAAATAATGTTCTCTGCCCTTTTCTGAGTAACATAAAAATAGTGCCCCTCAGCATCCTCCCCAGCCCCCCACCAAAAACTGTCCTTGTGCAAAACTGTTTTGTTGCGGGGCTCTTACAAGGGCGGCACTAGAATTGCTGCCAGACGAAGAGCTTGCATGGTTTAAAGGGATGTAAAAGCCCTTTCCCTGCTGAGAGCAGACAGTGAATTCTGAAATGTCACGAACACGCTCAGCACACCTCCTTGAAGATTGTGGTCAATAGCTACTACCCTGCATATGTTCTGACACCTTGGCCACAGTCTTGTGACACAAGTGCTAAGGAGCTTGCTGGGATTCAGCCTCAGTGTACCAGGAAGAGGGAGGGGCTCCCCTGCCCTGAAAACGGAGATTGCCAGGCTGCAGTTGGACGATCATCTGTGATGCGATTCATGGTTAGAAATATTAACCGCAGGTTCGGCAACCTCTGGTTTCATGTTACGTGTAAATGCACTGTGTTATAATATTAGAGAGTTTATATATATATATATATATATATAAATTATTCTTGGGGTATATGATTGAGTGTAATTATCAAAAGGGATAAGGCTGTGGACTGGGCCCAAATCTTTTAAGTAACTATCAATGCCCCAGCTTGTACATTTTAATCATTTAATTAATTCAACTCAAACAGGATCAGTTTGTTGTAAAGCTTAATCTTCTCCATATTTACTAATAAACTAGCTGACCGGGCACAGAGCATCTTAGTTCTCCCTGACTCTCAGTTCTCCCTTAGTTCTCCCTGACTCTTAGTTCTCCCTGACTCTTCCTCCACTTCAGCCCCATTTCATTCACCCCTGCTCCAGTTCCCTTCCACCCAGCCCCAGTTCTTCCCCCCCTTCCAGTTCATTCCCCCTTCCCACTGGCCCGCCCATCTGCCCGCTGCCTCCAGCCAGCCTGCCACCACCTCCTCCCACCGGCTGCCTCCTCAGGCTGGCACGGCTTCACCTGCCCGCCGACTTTGCCTGCCAGGCAGCCACCCTCCTCACGCTGGTGGGGTTTTCAGGCCAACTGCCTCCTGTCTCCCGCGCTCCTCCCCTGCACAGTCAGACTCCTTCCTGCCCTCAGTCAGGAACTCTCACGAGGGTGCCGCCACTCTCGCGAGAGTTCCACCACGCATCCCCACCAGCACATCTACGAGAATTAAGTATATAGATGCTGGGCTTCCCTCCTCTTTTTTGTTCTGATGTCTAAATTTGGCACTTGCCTGTCAATGCCTGTCTTATGTCCCTCTCTACATCTTCTGTCTGTCAACCTTCCTCCCTGCCACTGCTGGCTCAATATACAGCCTCTTCTAGTATGCATGCCATTCTCTCTACCCCAAATGAAAACATGTAGAGAAAGCAGGCAGTCATTGTGCAGCTATGTTGCCAATGCCCCCACACTGTCCAGACTTCAATATTTTCCCAACCTTCAAAGGAAGAGGACTGGGACTGAAAGACCCAAAGGAAGTGTGGGTGCATGGAAACTAAATTGTAAGTGAGCATAGGTGAAGCTGTAGAGTGTGTTTACTGCTCATATGGTACAGACGTTGCCTTAACTTTCAAGTCCCATGCTTTTAGATGCATGAGTAAATTTGTAAGCAGATAAATTGTTATTTTAAACCAAATGATTTTTTAAAAATCCTAGAGCTATTAAGGCATGAATGCACACTACATGTAGAATGCCAAAGGGAAAGAGAAAAGGGCCTACAAAAATTTGATTATAATGTTTACAGTGGGCTTGTAAAAAGATTCTGTCTTATTAGCCACACCCCAATTTATATAGTGTGACCAGCAGTGTATTCTGGGCTACATTACTCATTCCTGTCTGTTTTTATAATGAGCAAAGTAACATGCAAGTCCAAAACCACAAATAAAACATCATCTTCTTTGTGGCTTTAGATTTAATTGCTCCTCTTCAATTTAACTTGTTGGCTGGTACTCAGTTATGTCCTAAGTTGGACATCCTAGAGGAGAACAATTCTATGATTAGAGAAGGATGCTCCAGGAAAGGTTTCACATAACAAAGGCCTATGCAGCTGGTATTCCACCAAGTTAATTCAGCTCACTAGCCATGTATTGTGGCCTGCAGTGCAGACTCCCCTGTTTTTGCAGTCCTAGGCAGGCACTAACACCACAAGGTTTTCCTAGTCCTTGTCACACCACCATACATTGCTGGGAAGCTGGATTCAGCTTGGTGGCAACAAGGTGTGCATTTACCAGAGTAGGGACAGGATGTATTTTCTGATTCCTGTCCTTGTTAAGTCAGTTGCCCTTATACTGCTTGTGGGAGATGCTTTCTTAAAACTGAGTTAGCATGTGAGTTGCTAGAGTTGGCAACATGGCTAGTTAGCTTCTCCAACTCTTGGTGAAATGCCTCTCACCTCTAGCACATGTGCATGTAGATGTATGCACATGAGCCAGTGTATAGCCTTCCATTTCATCCACGGTAGCAGAGGATTCATATTTTGTACTATTGTAGTGCAGTGGAAGACAGGCTATTTCAAGACATATTAATACAGCCTACATGGCGCAGCGGCGAAATGACTTGATTATCAAGCCAGAGGTTGCCGGTTCGAATCCTCACTCATATGTTCCCCAAACTAAGGGAAACACCAATATCAGGTAGCAGTGATATAGGAAAGATGCTGAAAGGCATTATCTCGTACTGCGCAGGAGGCGGCAATGGTAAACCCCTCCTGTATTCTACCCAAGACAACCACAGGGCTCTGTGGGCACCAGGAGTCTAAACTGACTCGATGGCACACTTTACCTTTACCTTTACAGAAAGTGTAGCAGGGCTCTTAAATATGCATGCATATAGCCATACAGACCTATACTTCGTAGCATTTGTTCTTTATTTCACCCAAAGTGGTGCAAAGTGCAGTATCAAGGCACAGCGTCTGACCCAATGGATTGTATAGGCAGCCTGAGAGTTCTCAGGTCAGCTGGATGGATTTCAAAATGTGCCACCCGCCCAGCTCTGGCTAGAACAAGGGTCAGGTCCCATGAGGGGCAACAAACACCAGGCCTCTACCCCTTTATTATTGTGTTATACTGTGGGGTGTTTGTGTTTCAAGCAGTGATCCTTGATTAAAATGGGGGTGTTACAAGTATGTTCGTATTTATATAAAAGTTTTTAAATTTTCTTTTCTGTAAGCGGGAACAAAAATGAAGGTTACATGTGAATAAAGAAGTACAATTGTTTGCAATAATAAACTAACAATTTTGCTGTCCAGATTTCCCAATATTTACAACTGATACATTTAACTTAATTTATAGTATTGATATAAACTAGGTAGCCCGGTAGCTCTAGTTGTCCCTTTTTTGTCCCCTCTCCTTCCTCCCTCATTCTCGGCTCTCCCCACATTCTCAACCCCCACCCCAGCTGCCGCCTTTCCTCCCACCGTCTCTTTCTCTCCCCCTGCTGCTGCTTTCTCCCCTCGCTGCTGCCACTTCCCCCTCACACCTCCCCTTTCTCTCTCCCTCCCAGCAGCTCGCTCGTGAACTCTCATGAGAGCTTCCACATACAGGATTAGCCACGGGTACGTCTTAGTGAATTATATATAGAGATATAGAGATACTAGCAAATACATTTGTCTTCATAACAAATGGAAATGGATCCAAACAGGCCCCATTTGTACCTGTTCCTATTAGTTTCAATACAAACAAATCCTAGGACAAACAATATGAGTGGTAACTAATGTTGTGGGGTGGAAATTCCAAAATGACTGTCACAAAGAGGCAGCTGTGCATTGAAGCTCCTAAGCAAGATGCATGGGCTGACATACTGAGGAAAATTACTCAGAGTATTTCAACTGAAATTTAAAGTACAAGGTAGGCAATAGCTGAATTCAGACAAAACGGGTTTTCTCTGTGTCTGCCCCAGGGCTTTGGAATATATTCCCTACTGAAAGAAGAGCATCTCCTTCTCTGTTTGTTTTCAGGAAGATCCTCAAGACGCACCTGTTCTTGCAAAATTAATTAGAATTAATTTTAATAATTTTAATAATTTGTTTTAATAACTGTTTTATACTTTGTATTGTGTCTTGTGTAATTTAATCTGTGTTTTTAGCCTACTTTCCAGTAGGCTTATGAGATCACCCCACATTCTCTGTGTGTGCCCATGTGTCTGTGTGTTCCCTCCTATCAACTTTGCCTGGACCAATATGAACCAAATAGGGTACAGTTGTAGGGACACATAGGGACACCTCAATGGTGTAGTTTGTGATGATGCCCCAATCCAAGATGGCGGATGCATGCACAAGCCAGCTAATTTGTGGACTATCTAACCAATTTAAACCAAATTAGGTACAGTTGCAGTGAGAGACCAATAGGGACACCTCAACGGCATAGTTCTGATGATGTCATCCACTCCAATCCAAGATGTCAGACACTTAAACCTTTGAGGTGCAAGTGGGCTAACTTGTAAACTGCTTAACCGATCTGAACCAAATTTGGAACAGCTGTAGTGAATGACACACAGGGACACCTCAATGGTGCAGTTTGTAATGATGACATCCACCCTGATGCAAGATGGTGGACACGTGAACATTTGAGGCGCAAGAGATCTAACTTGTGGACCTCAATTTCACCAAATTTAGTCCAGATGTAGAGACAGAGAAAGGAAATTAGGCTGATTAGTTCTTACTAGAACAACTTGTTTAAATTTTGTACACTGCTTAGAGATGTACATATCAGGCAGTATAAAAATATGATAAATAAATAAAATATGATAAACTAGCTGACTTGGCGCAGAGCATCTGTGCACCTAGTCCTCCCTGTCTTTCCTCCCTCCCTTCAGCCCCAGTCCATACTCCCCTTCCCAGTCTGCTTTCCCTTCCCTCCTCACTCGCTGGCCTGCTACAGCAGCGGCGCTTGGCACTTTTCTTCCCCACCCGCAGGCCCAGACAGTGCTTTCTCTCCCCGGCTGGCTCGGTGGGCATTTTCCCTCTCTGCCAGCCAACCCAGCTGCAGTGCTGCTTACCCTCGCCGCCTGCCAGCCTGGCAGTGATGCTGCTTTCCTTCTCCACTGGCCAGGCTGGCGGCAGCACTGCTTTCCCTTGCTGCCCACCAGCCCAGCAGTGGTGCTGCTTTCCCTCGCTGCCCAGTGTTGGTGCTTTCTCTCACCTCCCGCAGCTGGCAGCAGCATACCCATGGCAATCTGGCAGCTGCTTGCAAACCCTCACGAGAGCTGCCATGCATGGGATTAGCCATGGGTATGCCTTAGAGAATTAAATATATAGATAAGTAACACAGAACCAGGACCCCTGATTCTGCTCCCCCATCATGCACTTACCTGTCTGAATAAGCATTGGTGTCCTCTCTGAAGTCTGTGAGACTGCAGAGTGGAGGGGGAGCTGGCTACCGGGTTTCCTCCTTTGACTGATGGACAGCTGCAGCAGCCAATCAGGATAGAGAGAGGGAAGAGCTCCCTTCTCTCAACTCCAGTTCCAGGGAAGGCTGCCTCCAATTCTGCATTCATACATAATGGAGGCAGCCACAAACGAGAGGCCCAAGCAGCAAACCTCACTTCAGACCTAGGATTCAAACTGGAGTTTGGTGACTGAAACCTCAGTTTGAGTTATTATTAATATTATTAATATTATATCATTAATATTATATTATTAATAACACAGTTTGAGTTATTTATTTATTTATTTATTTATTTATTTATTTATTTATTTATTCATTCATTCATTCATTCAATCTATATACTGCCCTTCCAAAAAAGGCTCAGGGTGGCTTACATCAAAATAAAAACAATTAAAATCAATTAACAGTTAAAATCAAAACTATAAAAAACAGCATAAAACTAATTTACCGTTAAAACATGTAAACAGTTAAAAACTCTGGAGAGCCAGGCCAAACACTTACAGAAATTAAAAACAATTTACAACAAATTAAAAACCCTTGAAGGCCAGGCAAAACAAATCGGTTTTAAGGGCTCTCCTGAAGGCCAGCAATGAATTCAGATTACGGATTTCTGCTAGGAGTGCATTCCACAGCCCCAGAGCAGCTACAGAGAAGGCCCACCTCTGAATCACCACCCAATGAACTGGTGGTAACTGGAGACAGACATCCTCAGATGACCTTAATGTGCAGTGGGGATCATGTAGAAGAAGGTATTCTCCAAGATAACCCAGACCTAAGCTGTTTAGGGCTTTAAAGGTAATAACCAACACTTTGTATTTTGCCCAGAAACATATTGGCAGCCAGTGTAAATGTTTCAAAACAGGCATAATATGGTCTTTCTGAGTTGCCCCAGAGACCAATCTGGCTGCCACATTTTGAACTAACTGAAGTTTCCAAACTATGTACGAAGGCAGCCCCATGTAGAGCGCATTACAATAGTTGAGCCTGAAGGTTATCAGCTGATGCACCAGTGTTTTGAGGTCATCCTCTTCAAGGAATGGGCACAGCTGTTGAATCAGCCAAAGCTGATAGAAAGCACTCCTGGCCATGGTCTCTACCTGAGATACCAGGGTGAGGCCTGGGTCCAGGAATACTCCCAAGCTGCGCACCTTCTCCTTCTGGGGGAGTGTAACCCCATCAAGCACAGGAAGCTCTAACTCATCTCTCAGATTCTGAGCCCCTAAAATGAGCACCTCCGTCTTGCTTGGATTCAGCTTCAATTTGTTATCCCTCATCCAGCCCATTACTGCCTATAGGCAGGCATTTCGAGGATTAGTGCCATCATGATGATGATGAAAAGAAGAAGTAGATTTGGGTGTCATCAGCATACTGATAGCACCCAACACCAAATCTCCTGATGGCCTCACCCAGTGGTTTCATGTAGATATTAAAAAGCATTGGTGACAGAATGAAGTACCGTGGGACGCCATATAACAGCTCCTGTTTTGAGGAACAACTGTCACCAAGCTCCACCATCTGGAATCTACCCAAAAGATAGAAGTGGAACCACTGAAAAGCAGTGCCTCCTATCCCCAACTCCCCCAGGCAATCCAGAAGGATACCATGGTCGATGGTATCAAATGCCCTCAAGAGATCCAAAAGAACCAGCAGGGTAACACTCCCTCTGTCGATTCCCCAGTAAAGGTCATCCATCAGGTCAACCAAGGCATAGCCAGCTCAAAAGCCATTTTGAAATGGATCTCGAGAATCAGTTTCCTTCAAAGCCACCTGGAGCTGGTCACCACCCTCTCAATCACCTTGCCCAATCAAGGGACTATCCATCGCTAAGGGGTCCAGGGAAGGCTTCTTAAGAAGCGGTCTAACCATTGACTCCTTCAGACAAGAAGGCACCCTACTTCCTAAAGGGTAGAGTTAGGGTCCAAACTGCAGTTTCACACATTCAGACATGCAGTTACACATAATTCCAGTTTTGTGAGATGTCTAAATGCGGCCAGTGTCTGATGTGCTGTTTCTGGTTAATTCATTGATCTAGCCCAGCTCTTGAATGGTGCCTTAGTTACTATTTGGTCCAGTCCTGGACTGGGGGTGGGGCAGACAGAGAACCAGCAGAATAGAAAGCTCTGCAAAAGAACCAGAATGCTTTCTTCAATAAACTCTCAATTATTAGTATTATTAGTTACACTGCCTTGTCTTCACGTGCGACAACCTTTCCCTCTCTGGATTTTACACTTACCTTGTCCTTTCAATTTTAATGATACTATTTTGAGTAATTTTCCTTAGTATGTCAACCACTGTTTTTTTAAAAAAGAAAAACAAAAGCCAAAAATAGTGAATGAAAATAACCATGAAAAAAAATGATGAATAGAAAATTAAATGAATGGAAAAAATAGATTAAAAGGGGAATGAAATAAAATAAATAAATAATAAATAAAAAGCTTTGTTATTATTTGGCTTACATGCAATTTTGATTGTTAACTTCTGAAAACTTTAGATGTGGTGCCCATGTTAACATAAAATCTGGTTTTCTCTGTCCCTCCCTTTCCTACTCTGATTTAGTATGAACATTTTCTCATTATTGTTAAGTCCTATACTTAGTCCACTCACAGCACAGGCTTGTTTTCATTCGGTAAATGTTGGAAAGTGTGCTAGGATTGCTTGTACCTGTCTTACCATTAAGGCAGAGAACTTTTGAAGACAGGGCTGTGTATTCTATTGGTTGTACTGTGCCTGCAGCACACTGGGGCCCTTCTGCTTTTCAGGATCTCTTTCTGCTCTGTGCTAGTCATAATGATAGCTGAAGTGAAAGATATGTACTTGTGGCTTTCCTAAATTCCAGAAACAAGAGACACACAACAACACGCAGAAGCTTGCAAGCACAATTTACTTAGACACATAAGGTTATGTCAGCCATTTTTTTAAAAAAAAAACCCTCTACAATTGAATTGCTAAATGCCTACATTCTTAAATTTAAGAACATGTATTATTTTCCCTCTTACTTCAAAAGATTTAGGAGTATTTATTGTCCCATAGTGGAACTCGCATTTTACTTCTGAAATTTTTACTCATAGATTTAGGAGCATGTCTCCAATTTGTCAGCAAATGGTTGCACAGTTTTCAAGGGGTGCTTACTAACAAGAAGACTCAGTTGAATGGGAACAAAGAAATAGAAGACTAGGAGATACACTTTAATGAAAGCTTATTAGTCTTGGCCTAATTAATGGTAAAGAATTAAGATCTACTCAAGTTTGCAAGAACTTCCTCCAGTACGACCTGCAGAAGGGCATATTTAGAATTTTAAAAAGAGATCGAAGCCATATTCCGACACTTTGTTGTACATGTGAACAGACATTTAAAAGTGAACCTGGATAAAGCCCCCCTCAAATGCAGGGCGTAGGTAGGAAGTGTACTCTTCTCTGTGTGTTGATTATAAGGTGTGAATCACCATACTCTTCTCCAATGGTTCTACAACTCCGACATTTCACACCAGGTCCTGGGCACCACTCAAGATTAAGTCCAAGACCATCTTCTTTCTGGTTCTTTCTAAAGCATAGTCATTTAGCCTGTCTAGAAATTTGGCCTCTCTGTCAATACCAGCAAGTGAATTTGCCCAGTCTGTGTGTGTGGGATTGAAGTTGCCCATTATTACAGCTCTGTCTCTCTTTGACACCTCTCTGATTTACTTCTCTAACTCCAGGTCACTCTCAGCATTTTGATCTGGAGGGCAATAGCACATCCCTATTAACAGTTTTTCTTTCAGTTCTCATAATGTCACTAGGGATGTGTGAGCTGGCTCGGAATCGAGATGGCTTGCACTCGAGCCAGCTTGGTTTGAAGGGTTGCCCTTGAGCCAAACCACGGGGGCCCTAGTTCTAGGGCAAGTTGAGCCAAGCCCCCGCCTTGCAAGCTGGCTTCTGTCTTTTACTTTTGAAAACCAAGCCACTGCACAGCAGGATGGCAGTTGCCACAGCATCCGCAGGGATGGCAGCAGAGGCAGCGGGAGCCTCCTTCCACCTGCCCACCCGCCAGTCTCCCAAATGACAGCCAAGGCCATCTGTGGGCTATTTGGGGCCTCTTGATATGTGTGTGTGCTCAGAGACCTGAAATGGCCCACAGCTGGCCCAGGCTGTCATTTGGGAGGCCAGCGGGAGGGTGGAAGGAGCCCCCACTGCTGCCTCCGCCATCCCTGCTACCATCCTGCCACACAGCAGCTTGATTTTGTAAGGTTAAGAACAGAAGGACACCTTTCCTCTTACCCCCCACCCACCATTCCGCACTAGGGATGTGCATGACAATCTTCGGTGCCGGCGGGGGTAGAGCTTTAAGGGCGGGGGAGGGTGTACTCTGTCGGTTTTAAGCCCCTCGGGGTGGCAGCGTTCCTCCCTGCCGCCCCGTTTCTGCCCTCAGCCGGAAGTGGCCAGAAGTCGCGAGTGCGCGTGCCCCTGCACCTAATCTCCTGATGACCTCACCCAGTGGTTTCATGTAAATTATAAAAAGCATTGGTGACAGAATGGAGCCCTGAGGGACTCCATATAATAGCTCCTGTCTTAAAGAGGAACTGTCACCAAGCTCCACCATCTGGAATCTGCCTGAGAGATAGGAGTGGAACCACTGCAAAGCAGTGCCTCCTATCCCCAATTCCCCCAGGCGATCCAGAAGGATATCATGTTCGATGGTATCAAACACCACCAAGAGATCCAAAAGGACCAACAGAGTCACTCTCCCTCTGTCGATTCCCTGGTAAATGCCATCCATCTGGTCAACCAAGGCAGACTCAACCCCATAGCCCGCTCTAAAGCCAGTTTGAAATGGGTCTAGATAATCAGTTTCCTCCCACAACCTCCTGGAGCTGGTTAGCGACTACTCTCTCAATCACCTTGCCCAACCTATAACTATCCATCACTGAAGGATCTAGGGAAGGCTTCTTAAGAAGTGGTCTAATCTTTGCCTCCTTCAAACAAGGAAGCATCCTACCCTCCCTCAGCGATGAGTTAATGATCGTTAATGACATGCCATAAAACATTGAAAGGAACAGCAAACTGTAAGACTGGATTAATTCGTTTAGAAACTCACATAAGCCAGAAAAACCATTTAGGGTATATGCATGGATTTCTGAGTCCAAACTGCTATGCAAATAATTGCAGAAGTAGCTTTCCATGTGGGTGTGGTGTAGAGAAGGAATGGATTCTGTTGAAAGGAAAATAATTTTTAAAACCCATTTGCTATGCAGAGAGCTAGCCAGGTTTTTCTCTGGCCAGTATCTGTAACATTAATATTAATGTTCATGTTCATTAAATTTGAAATATGTCCACTGGTGATTATGGTTCATTGGGCAATTAAAAACATTTGTTGCTTGCTAGAATGGATACCCAGACTAAGTGGTGGGCACCCAAGGTGGGCAGAGAGTGGCACCCAGCTGTTCAGCAGACATGGAGTAGGAAGAGTGTGTCCCCATGCATCTTTACAGGAGATGGTTCATAGCTGCAAACCTGTGGTTTTTCTATTATTTATGTATGCATTTTTTGAAATAGGCAGGCAGAACTGTCCTTGTAACTTCAGAATGCATTTGTTCTCCACTTTTGTAGCTGGTGTCTGCTTTACCTGTGGCTTATATAGATTTATTTACTTTCACATGTATAGCCTGTGCTTCCTCCAAGAAGCCTAGAGTGGCACACATGGTTACATTTACGCTCCCAACAGCCCTATGAGGAAGGTTATGCTGAGAGATAAGTGACTGTCCCAGAATCATCCAGTGAGTTTCATGGCTGAATGGGGATTTTAACATGGATTTCCCCAGTGTAGTCCAGCACACTAACCACAGTACCATTCTGGCTCAGAGTTCTTTCTTATTAGTTGTATTCATTTTTTAAAAAATAATCAGGCAGACAGAACTGGCCTGGTAACTTCAGAATACATTTACTCTTCACAGAAACAGTATTTTGTTGCTTGCTAGTTCTCTCTCTCTCTCTCTCTCTCTCTCTCTCTCTCTCTCTCTCTCTCCCCCCCATGCTTGTATTTTGATCCTGCCATGTTAGATACAAATCTACACACTCTTGTAGTCCTGTTAAGCACTATAAAGCAGCTGATGCTTTCCACATTTTTCTGTACCTCTACTGATGAGCAATTAAGATTTTTGTGCTTGTATGTGTGTTTGTATTTTGATCTCACTCATTAGCTACAAATCTACACTTTACCAGTTATTGCTAAGTCACCCAACTAGTCCTGGCTCCACCTCCACAGCTGTATACAATCAGAGGCATAAACTTCATGGGGGCAGTGGGGCTCAAGCACCCTCCGGGATTTGCTGGTGGGGGCAATGTGCCTGCTGGGCTTCCAGGTGGGGGTGGCGGGGCTCAAGCCCCCATCTGGATTTCCTGGGGGAGGCAATGCTCCCCCCGGCTGCCTGGTAGCATCAGCAACCTCACATGCTCAAGTTCTTCAGTCAGTTGAACAGCACAGTCAGTCCTGTGTTGTCTTTGAAGCAACTCAGCAAATTCTTAGGAGACACAGCTGCCTCTCAGGGCCCTTTCACTCTATGATTCTCTGATCAGAAGTAGTATAACAAGGAGAAAAGCTAGTGGTAACTGTCTACATGAGCCCCTGGTGGCGCAGTGGTAATGAGCCCCTGGTGGTGCAGTGGTAAAACTGCCGCCCTGTAACCAGAAGGTTACAAGTTCGATCCTGACCAGGGGCTCAAGGTTGACTCAGCCTTCCATCCTTCCGAGGTCGGTAAAATGAGTACCCAGAATGTTGGGGGCGATATGCTAAAATCATTGTAAGAGAGCTCCGGCTATAGAGCAGTATATAAATGTAAGTGCTATTGCTATTGCTACAAGTTTGAAATGACCAGACTAATGTCTTTCAATGATCAGTGAACACCCACATTGGGATGCAAATCCACCCCCTCCCCCAATGGAAGGTGAGAGGGATTGCAGACATGTGGAGTAACTGAGATTGGCCTACAGCAGTGATTCTCAAACTTGGGTCCTCAGGTGTTATTGGACTTCAACTCCCATAATCCCCAACCAAAGGCCACTGAGGCTGGGGATTATGGGAGATGAAGTCCAATAACACCTGAGGACCCAAGTTTGAGAATCCCTGGCCTACACATTGTCCTTCCATAGTCTTCAGTAAAGCAAGGTGCTGTTACAGTATAGCAGAACATGAGGTAAATAATTTGTGAGGCAAATACATTGAGATTGGCCTACACATTGTCCTTTCATAGTCTTCATTCAGTAAAGCAAGGTGCTGTTACAGTATAGGAGTACATGAGGTAAATAATTTGTGAGGCAAATACATTGAGATTGGCCTACACATAAAATTGAGATTAAATTGAGATTGGCCTACACATTGTCCTTCCACTGTCTTCAGTAAAGCAAGGTGCTGTTACAGTATAGAAGAGCATGAGGTAAATCCTCCCCATCTCTCGCAATTTTCAGAAAACACCTGAAAACACACCTCTTCAACCAGGCTTTTTCAGCTTTTTAAAACTTGTTTTTAAATAGTTCTGAATATTTAATTGTTGTTTTATGATGTTTTTAATTGTTAATTATTGTTTTATGTTTTATAATTTTTGTTTTAATGATTAATTGATTTTAATGGTGTTTTAATGTAAACCACCCTGAGCCTTTTGGCGGTATAAAAGTTTTAATAATAAATAAATAATAATAAAATAAATAAATGATTGTTTTATCTTTAAACAAACAAACAAACAAACCAAAAACCACACACACACACTTTGGGCTCTGGGCTGGCCTGTTGGCCTTGGAAATCAAAGTCTGATTCCCAGCCAGCAGCTCCCCTGTTTGTTAGGTATTTGGAGATCAGGGTGAGGGTGGTGGGCTGTTGCATCCTGGATACTGTATTCTTTTGTAGGGTTGTGGTGGGGGAGAAAGGGGAGATTTTTATTTGTTTACTAATTGCAAAGTGGTGAGAGAAACTAAGAATTCTGATTTTTGTGTGGCTGGAAAACGGTCCTATATTTCCTATGTGTAGAATCCAGTCCCCATCCAGTCCAGCATCCTGTTTCACACAGTGGCCCATCAGATGCCTCTGAGAAGCCTACAGGCAAGAGCTGAGGGCATGCCATCTCTCTTGCTGTTGTTCCCCTGCAACTGGTATCTGGAGGCATCTTGCCTCTGAGGTGCCTGGAGCTGGCTGCACACAACCTTGTAGGAATAAGAGAAATGTTTCTATCTGGCATGCTAGATTGCTGAAAATGCCTTGCTGTGCTTTTTGCATGTTTGTTTAATGAGACATGTTGTGGACCATGTTTATTCTGATCATGTGTATGTTTTGTACTTTGTTGTGCTATTCCTAGTAAGCACCGTAGGCTATATAGGCTACATGATGAGTTAAAAGTCTAGTATTCCCCAAAACTCACTGGTGATGTTTAAGCCCACCCTGACTTTTTGGATATTGTCCCATTTTCAGCAGTGTCCAGTTTCCCCACTGGAATAGGTCAGGGCAGTGGTGTGGGAGGGCGATGTGATGGAATGGGCCTTTGCTTGGCATAAAAACGTATTCCAATTTCATATCAGAACTTCCCTCAATTCCAAAAGCCAATTCTGGCCTGGGTCTCTCGCTATTCCTTTGTGGATTTCTTGTCTCTCACTTGTTTGGCAGGAATCTTGTTCCTGTTGTTCGGAAACCTCTACCTTAAAGGAGAAACATTAAGCAAGCAAGCAAACAAACTTGATGAGAATCAAGTTTCCTGCAATCCTGTCTCCCAAGGCTCTGCAGAGTTACTCTGTGAGAGAAACCTCCATGCTGGCTTCTGCCCTGAAGGAGCAAAACTCCATGCTCCTCATTAAACCTTTCCATACATGCCTGCCTGCCTGCCTCCCCCTACTCTCTCTCTCTCACACACACTTCCTTTATTCTTCCCAGAAATCCCAGCAACAGCTCTCTAGGACCCACCGACCTGGTGTACTGATTCGTTGAGTTCACCAGCCTGGCAGTCAAGACAGGGTTTCACTACTTCCTGTTAACTCTTTAGAGGGTGGGGAGACTGGTCAGTACAGTACTATACAATCTTGAAAGGTTGTTGTTGTTTCTTAATGTTACAATTCTAGAACAGATTAATTTTACTTAGAAATTTGTTTTGATTTTATTTTTATATATGTATGCACTTTAGAATGTTTTACACACACAGTTACTGATAAACTCCCAAATTAAATGTATGCATCTGAGCATACTATGTTACTCTTTCTGTGGCTAATGAAACTACATTTCAGTCATAAGAATGCATGTCAGAAAATACGGCTTACATAAACCTCTGATTAACTGCCAACTGTCAACACGGCACAGAGTTCCAAACTTTTGCCTAAAGTAAAACTAGCTGCAAATTTGGTGGTTTTTGCTTGGGCAAAACTTCTGAAGATGTTGGAGGAAGCAAAAAAGTCTTCCAGTGAGACTATTAACACTTCCTATGGCCTGCATCCTTGCACATTCATAGTGGCTGGCAAATTTACACTAACCACAATTTGACTTTTATTTGGAAGTTTTTCATGATCAAAACATTGGAGAAGTTTCAAGGGAAGCCAAAAGAATTTCAGTACAGCTAACAAGATTTCTTTGGGGGATTTTTCACATCTCTAGCATATACACAGTATAGCAGTCTATCATTTCATTCCTCAGCATGCTAATCACTGCTAGAGACATAAAACTGTTCAGATGCTACTTCTTCCTTCCTCCCTTTATGCCTAGTGTAAACTGAGGGGCAGCTTCAGCTTGTACACTCTTTCCCATGCCCCTCCCCTTTACTACACATAGAAGATAAAAGGTGATTCTGCATTACTTTCTGTCTCAGATCTTCCTGGTCCTGTAACATAGAACCCATAAGAAAAGAAAAGAAACCACAAGGGGCAGGGAGAGCTCAAACTTGAAACTTGGCTCCAGTTTTACCATGCATGATGGAGATTTGGCAGGAAAAGAAATGTATGGACCAGCCCAAATCTCAACAGAAGACTGTACTGCCCACTGAAGCAGTTCTTATTTATTTATAGTGAGATGGATAAAATGTAAATCTCAATGATCTCACTAGAGAGTAAGAGTGGGGTACAAATGTAGGGGGACAAAGAAAAAGGCAAAACATGCAAGAACTTAATATATTCAAACTGTATGATCTGGATACAAAATTCAAGCCCGGGATAGTGCTGAAGTAATTCTGCTGAGTTCAGCCCAATTAGACCTTGGCTAACAACTTTTTTTTAAATTGATCATGAGCTACAATATCACCTGGTTGTCTGATTACTCTGCTTTAACCCAGTATAACACTGTTCAGTTTGAAATATCTGTCATACCACATGCCTACTAAAGATCATAACCCCTGGTAGAAAGCGTTCTCTCTCTAGTTTAGGCAACAGATAGGGTTACATGGGTTTTTACAAAGAGCCACTATTTATTACACCATAAAGGTTTCCAAATTGTATGATGCATTGACCTATAAACAACTATTTTGAGATTAACCTTCACAGTGGCAGGGGCACTGTTAGGTATGGATTTGGGGGCCCAGGTCCGTGTGCCCACTCCCCTAGAGGGCCCCATGATTTTCCCCAAGGGAAAAGAGAGTCCCTTTTATATTTCCAGAATTGCTTGGCCTAGAGTTCTAACATTTGGCACATATATAGGACAGGTTATCAGGACACTGTGTATTGATTTTCAAGCAGATCAGTTGATCATTTGATTTTTATTATTATTATTTAATTAAAACACTTTTTAAAAGTCCCATGTATGGCTTGTTTCAAGGCAGAAAATTACAAAAACTTCTAGAACTGAAGCCTCCCTTTGGGCCATTATTCCATCCCCATGTGGAAGAATCTGCCCATTGCCTTCATAAAAAAGAGTAAACCACCCCCTTTTCTTCCCCTTGTATATTTCTGGAATGGATTGTCCTAGAGTTCTGAAATTGAGCTCAGATGTAGCAGGTCTCTGTGTATTGATTTTGAATCATATTGGGCAATCCATTGATTTTTAATGTTTTCTTTATTTTTTAAAAAAAAAACTTCAAAAAAGTCAAAGTCCTATAAGTGGCTTTTTTCATGGCAAAAAATGACAATGACTCCTGGAACTAAAGCACCACCACCCATCATCCTACCCCCATGTGAAGAAATCTGTCCTTGGTCTTCATAAAAAGTGCAACATGTTCCCCCTTGCCCAACCGTTTACATATGCAGAATGGCTGGACATAGAGTTCTGAAATTGGGCACACGTAGTCCAAGATGGCAGGACTCTGTGCATTTTTCTTACAAGGGAATTGGTCAATCCTATGATTCTTTTTCCTACTGCAGGAAAGCTGCCAGAAAGAGTTATCTCTGTCCATAGAGTACTTCATATGCAATCCACTTCATAGTGTAAGTGGAACTAACTGTTAGATCTGAATAAACAAACTTTTTTTTAAAACAAATGCACTATGCTAAAGTTGGTTTGTGATCCAAAAGGTCTGCATGCAGGGGCGTATCTAGGGTGGGGCAGGCAGGGCACGTGCCCCGGGCACCACTTGAAGGGGGGCGCCATTCTTAAATTTTTTAAAAAATTTTTTAAATGGCTGCTGAAAACAAAATGGCCACCATGCATGCTCAAATGGGCTCTGTGAGGCTCTAGGCCATTCCAGGCCTTGCAGAGGCCATTTGAGCATGTGCAGTGGCCATTTAATTTAAAAAAAAAACGGCCACCGCACATACTCAAATTGTCCCTGCGAGGCCCTCGAGGCCAGCAGGGGGAGGGGGGACCTTTGCAGACCCCCTACACATGGCCTTTAGGAAGCCCCCCTGAAGGGGCTGCAGGTAATTTCTTTTAAAAATATATAATATGTCACTGTACACATATTTAGTTGGGCACTAAGTACAGAGAATCAGGGCTTGTGAATACTGAGCTGAAGTTTATGAGCTAGGATTGTATTCATTTGCTCTTACTTTGCTTCTTGTGATAAGTGAGTTAAATGTGATGTCTTAATAATATGGCTATTAATGGTGAGTTTGTTTTTGAATCAGTGTGAAATCCTTAGTATCAAGGCCCACTGGGAGTTTCTTGCTCTCTTTCTCTCATTTTAACTGTCTTTCTGAAATACTAGAATATATTCCAAGCAGCGACACAGTTTACTTTAATTATTTTCAGAGTATCTGGGAAAAGTCAAATTCTCCATTGATTTTTAAAACTTATGTAATAGTGATGCTACAAGGCATAGTAGAGAATTAGACAGGCACTTCTGTTTAGTTTTCCAAGTATACCTCCACATACTATTTGGGTATTTCATGAGCCCCAGCATACTGAAATTGGTAGTTTTCCAGCATTTTTTGGTCTGGCTGCGTCCACTGCTAAATAGTTTTTGAAATATTAAAAGATTAACAAGCTTGACTTGTATTTTTGAGCTGATATTATGGTAAAGTTATCTGAAAGATGGGTGTCAGATGTTTGGACAGGGGGCGCAATTTCAGTGCTTGCCCTAGGCGCTATTTTCCCTAGATACGCCTCTGTCTGCATGAGATCTGTGAAGCAAGGGGCATGTGTTCTGTTTGTTTGATTGTTTTTAATCCTGTCCCCATATGAATGCAATATATGACCAAGCTGGTTTTGTGTTTGAACAGTGGAGCAAGGGACACATGTCATGTCCCAGTTAGTTTGTGAATTGCCAAGAAGCTATGTAAATCAAATAGGGCTTGCATACTTCCGTTCCTTTCCATTCCTTTCCATCCCTTCCCTTCCCTTCCATTTCCACCTTCTTGCAAATGCACTGTGACCCAGATCTGTTGGTTTGTGATGAATGATCAAGGTGATGTATGGATCCTTTGGGGGTTGTGTAGTCCTCCCCCCTGCAGATGCACTCTGGCCCAGGCCTGTGGGTTTGTGGTGAAATGTATATATACAGAAAGGCTGCTTATTTTTCGGGGGGGGGGGCTCATTAGGTCCAGGGTCCAGAATTACCTAGCTGCACCTCTGCACAGTGGTCCTGATGGAACACCACTATATATGATCATGGGGGGGGAAATAGTTTTATCAGTGGTGTGTCAACACTACACATAACTCTGTCACATTTTGGTCATCACTCTGATTTAAGTTCTTGTTTTGTTATTAGCTGCTGCTTTTTAAGTCAGGTTTCATTCCTATGCATATTTATCTGCAAGTGAGTCCTGTTGAATAGGTCTAATTATGGCTCATTGAAACGGAACTGTGCATTCCTAGCTACAATCAGTGGCATTGTGCCCAATTATACCAGCTGTGAAAGTGGGGCAATGTTTTTTATCTCAGGAATCTACTTTGCTTATTTTCCCCTGAGGAATAAACTCCTTTTATGCCTATTGCTACTGAGAATGCTCTTCAGCTTTCCTGATTGTTATTCTGAAGAATAAGGTGAAGCAGAAAACTCAGTTGTGCCAGGGGGGATATATATATATTCTCTAAGGCATTCCCATGGCTAAGAGATCAGAGAGTGTACACACACACACACACATTCTCAAAGCATTCCCATGGTTAAGAGATGAGAGAGCTGTCAGATAACCACAGGACCGGTTGGAGGGAAGAAAATGGAAGAATGTATATATACACACACTAGCTGGGCTGGGCACAGGGCATCTGCGCCTCCAACTGGGCCACCCACTCAACCACTGCCGCCTTTTTCTCCTCCCCCCTAACCTGCAGCTTTCTGGTTGGCCGGCTTCTTCTCTCCCCCCCCCCCCGACTTCTCTGCCTCTCCGCCTCCGCTGCTTTCAGGCTGGCAGGCCGGCTGAACAGCCTGCTTCTTCTTTCCCCACCCACTTCTTCTCCCCTCCCCCCGCTTTCTGGCTGGCTGGCTGGCCAGCCCACTTCTTCTCCCCACTGCCACTTCATTTTCTTCCCTCCCACCTGTCCCGTGGCTATCCAGCAGCTCTCGGATCTTCTGATCTCTTGCAAGAGCTGCCACACATGGAATTAGCCATGGGTATGCCTTAGAGAATAAATATATATATATATATATATATAGAGAGAGAGAGAGAGAGAGAGAGAGAGAGAGAGAGAGAGAGAGAGCATGAAGTACTAAAAGACCTGTAACTGGCTTCTCCAAAATAATATAGTTTTAATTACTATTTATAATTATATGCAAATGCATTTTATATAACACCTTTCATCTGAGGAAGTCAAAGCATTCTTTAGGAAAATCTTCCATTAATTTATTATGAACAGTAATAAATTAATGGAGGAATTTTTTACCTTAGGCAAAAGTAGGGCAGGGGAAAAACAGAACCCTAGAAATTCCTGGCTGACATCCAGACTAACTCCATGCCAACAGACTAGAGTTTTCTGTCACACAATGGGGTAAGGACAATTTTCAGTGATCTTTCTTTCATTCTGCAGCTGCCTGTGCCTTCTAAAATTATGAGGGTCCTACAGTGACAGCAGAGGGAAGGGAAGTTCATCAAAAATTGCTTCTCTGCTATTGCATGACAGAAAATAGTGGTGGATTTGGCACAGTGTTAATCTGGATGTCAGCCAATGTCTTTATTGTCACTCCCTCAGGGAATGTTCAAAGTGAATTGTTTTGTTGATGACTATAATATAATCAACCCAAAATGGTACCACAGAATAGGGTGACTCTTGGCTCCTGTAGCATATTGGCTGTATTGACATTGGCTTGGTAGGTCACAAGTTGTGCAGGTAAAAAATTTGAGTATTTCTGACTTGCAGTCCAGAGGCCTAATCGTGTTTACTTGGGACAAAGATTGCAGTGTGAATTTGCTTTCAAGGAGTGATGCCTTAATATCTGCATATAGTATCGGGCTACAGATACCACCGTCCCCACCCCCTGCAAGCATTTGAGGAGTTTCCCCCTCATTTTAGGGGTGTGCATTTCGTTTCAGATACAAAATGTTTTGTGCCCAGAACAGGCCATTTTGGCTGTTTTGTAGCTAAAACAAAACACCCAATGCTCAAGCCAGAAAATTCTGTAGCCAAAACAAAATGTCCCAGATACGAAACATTTTGTCGTTTCAGATGTTTTGGAACTCCATTTTGCAATCACGAAAAGTCTTTCTCCTTCAGTCTCCATTTTGAGTTTTGACATCCGGCCCTTCCAGCCTGCAGATTGGCCAGCGAAAGCATGGGCTGATCTGCTGGCAATTGCCTCCTTATTCCTTTTTAGGAAATTTAAGGGTAAAATTTACCCTCACTGGCCAGTGGGGCAGTGTGCACACTGCATAGGGCAGTGTGCATTTCATTGTTGTTGTTTCACACTGTTGTATGTAGATCAATTGCATTTCAGTGGGGGGGGGGATGTGGATGTGCATGACCTTTGGAAATCTGCCTGGTTCTTTGCAAAGCTCTGTTGTTGTTGATGTGTGATATTGATGTTATTTGGGGTGGATTGGGGGCAGAAAGGGGGCTTTGGTGGCAGAAGAGTGGGTCAGGTGCTAGTGCCCTAATGGGTGCCTGCTGCCACCCAGATTCCAAAGGAAATTGGGAAGGGCTGATTTTTAAAGAATTCCTGAAGTTGAAATGTCTTTGGGGAAGATTTGGGGCAGAAAGGGGGCCTGAGGGGCAAAACAGTGGGTTGGGTGGCAGTGCCCCAAGGGGTGCCTACCACAATCCGGATTCCAAAGGAATAGGGCAACAGGCTGATTTATTAGCAATTGTTGAAGTTTACGCAACTTTAAAGCCCCCCCACCACCACTGCCCAGGGAATAATGGAGGTTTCAGCAGACTCATAACTCCACCTGGGGGGCACTGGGGTGGCCGGGAGCGAGTGGTGGTGTAGTGTACATAGGGTGCCAACCACCCCCATGGGTTGCTAACCCATGGGGTACAGGGTTCTGTTGTTTCTGAGGTGTTCTGAGTGTAGATTCTCTGGTAGCAAATGAGATTTTCAACGACAAACCATGAATCCACTCTCATATGTCAGTGATATGTCATATGTAGTACAATAGAGATGTCATGCAGATGTGCTTTAAGTGACGTCTTGAAATGGCTCTGCCTTGGTTCTGAAATTATGTTCTTTATATATTCAGAATCAAAACAGACTCTCATGGTTTTAATTTCATTTTATCAGGCTTCCATATATCAAAAAGTAGAATTGGGTGAATTTCCTTTTCTGATAATATAGCTATCATCAAAGAACTTTTATTACCACAGCATTAGTCATCTTATTGTAGGCAGAGATCTAATATATTTTTATTGCATGATAAAAGCTGTGATACAGGAAATTGCTTCCCCAATAAGCAAATTTTCTGGTAACAATGATATATTAGAAATTAATTCCTCCATTTTATGGGCTATTCCCAAATTGGTTGATGGGGGGCGGGGTGGGGGTGAAATGCAACTGTGGCTAATTAAAACACAGTTTGAAAGAAATGATGTCTTAATTGAGTTGTATTGTAAGGCATCTCCTAAATATATATTTTAAAGAGTAAAAACTTCATGGATTGTTGGGCTATATTGATAGTAGACAGTCTAGAGTAATTTAAGTATGCTGTGCAGCCTAATACTCTTCATGTTTACTCAAAAGTAATTATCACAGAGTTCATTTGGCACTTATTCCTCCTCAAATGTTTGCAGCTTAAACCTTCCTCAAAATCAGTGGAAAACCATGCATGTTTGAGTAAAGTCACATTGAATAAAATTCAGAGAAAGTCAGTTATCCCAATCCAACTAGAGGCCACATGCTCACTGATGCAAGCAAATGTGATTCTTTAGCTTGGTGCAACAGCTAGGGCTATGAACATGTACTCCATTTTTAAGCAGCCAGAATCCCACTAATGAGCTATATGGAAGCTAATTATATGGAATGAGCTATATAGAAGCTATAGAGAAGGGGAAGAGATGCTTCTGAAATGCTCTTCATCTGAATGTTTCCTTGGACTTTGGAGTGTCCAAATAAACCTGATTTGTTTCCCAAATTATTTAATTCTCCACTGCTCCATGTTTTATTTCCAAATGTTTAAGAGCATTGTGCTGGCGCAATTAGTCACACCTGTTCAATTCCTTCATTTGACAGCTGTGTTTTCTACATTATCAATGCACAGCACATTGCTTTTTTACAGTGTTTTACAGTGTTTTATCAAATTTGACATGATTGTACACACACAATTTACAAGATTGCTTTGTACACTTGTGGCATTGTTAAAACACCACTAAGAGGCAAACGCTGTTTGATTATACATAGCAGAATTCTTTTTGCATGATATTTTACCAACAGATAAGAATGAATGTATGGATCAGTAAAGCACAGAAAGAATCCTAATAAATCTTCTGGACAATCATATCAAGATTCTCTCAAGCACTCATGATAATACAGAGGGGGGAAACTGCATGTTTCCCTGAGGAGGTCCGTCTCCAGTTACTGCCAACTCGTTTGGTGGCCACACAGAGACGGGCCTTCTTGGTCACTGTCCCGAGATTGTGGAATGAGCTCCCTGCTGAGATACGATCCTCCCCATTTCTGGCAATTTTCAAAAAACACCTGAAAACCCATCTTTTCGCCCAAGCTTTCTCAGCTTCCTAATATTTTTGGGTTTTAATTTCTGGTTATTTTTAAATTGTTAAATTGTTTTAAGTTCTTGTATATGTTTTTAACTGGTTTTATGCTATTGTAAACCGCCCAGAGATGAAAGTTTGGGGCGGTATACAAATTTGATAAATACATTAAAATAAATAAATAAAATGTTTCACTTCCAGAATTAATGTTAGAAATTCTGTGATAAACCAGAATTTAGGGGAATAGAGTGCAGGGCAGGGGAAGCAAGAGGTTAGAAGAACAAATATGGAATGGGGAAAATCTTCTCATTCCTTGGATGGATTTGTTCTGCTCCCAACTGCTAGTTGGTGAGATGTTTTTACAAAAGAGCTACATGTACTTAGACCACACACTGTGCCACACATCTTCTGCTGAAGTGGGGTAAATGTGTATGTACTTGGTGATCCACCATTATCTCTAGTTTTGTGTATAGGCATAGATTCTGTTTATAGATATAAAGCTGCAACAAGAAAAGATAATGTGATACATTTTTAAAAATTAGAGATGCTACAATAATCTGATAGGTTCAACTTCTGCTCCAGACCTGAACAGATAATTATTCTGAAATTCTCTTATGGCACTTTCCATCCCATTTACTTTCTGTTGTTGGGGAAAGAAAGATTAGTGGATACATGGGGAAAATTATTGTACATGTTATTTAGCAAGGGATATAGTGGCTGGCTGTGGAAACACTTGCACAAGCTTCTACATCATTGTTGTGACAATATGAACCAGCCCAAGGACATCAGTTGTGTGTCTTGATACCTGTTGCACCCCATATGCTGGAAGACAAGGCAGCCATTCCCACCTCCCACCCCTAACCACGGCGAATAACAGACTGCTGAGTTGGATTTAGGAGATCCATTAAGTCTTGCAGTATTTATAGCACTGTGCTTCCCAAACCTCCTCAATAGCATGGGCATACAATATTTCTGAATTGTATCTGGAAGCATACTTTACTCTTGCACTGAAAAAGGATGCAAAGGCAGCTAATTTGGGCAAGTTTTTGCACCAGGTATAACTGGATTATTCAACCCACTGATAAAGGTGTAGAAGCCCCCCACATCCCCATCATACATACACACATCCCCCCCGCTCAGTGGTGTTGGTTGCCTATAATGCACCAGACTTCCTTATTGGCCACTGCTGTCAGTTAGATGCAGAGTCACAGTTGAATTATCTGACCTCACAGGAGTCTCCCAGGACAGCCTTTAATTATTTAATTAATGGATTATTTAATTTGATGCATGCCACTCGTTCTCTCAAGACACACTAGTGTGCTTGGGCACACAGTCTGGGAAGGATTGTTACAGAGGGAACCATTAGGTTTCTTTTCCGGCTCTTTATCATTTGCTTCATCCTTTGTCCCTGCATCATGATGAAGGGGATTCAAGTTTCAGAATGGGCTGGTAGCCAGAGATGTAAATGGAGGGCACAATATATTGCTTCCTGAAAGATGTCTTTGGAAGCTGGAAGTGATGGGAGATGGGGGCTCTCAAAATCCAGGCTAATTGAACACCTAGAGAAGATGATGGATTATCCCCTGGGGGCAATTAGCAAACTAAACAGAAGTGGAGCAGAAGGATATTTGTCATGGAGACTTGCATAAAACAGAGGAGTTTGAGCAACTATTATCCTTTATCACAAGAAAAGAAAGGGGCTATATAAAGTCTACAGTAGCTGACTGTGTTCCAGTATTTTTCAGCCCACACCCAGAACAGGCATCCTTCCTGAAACTGCAGAATAGTTCAGGTTGTTTTACCTCCTGGCATCTCACTATCTACTTTATCCATCAGTCAGGGCTTAGTGATGAAACTGTGCTTTATGAACAATGGAGATGCACCTAGGATTCCCCCATACCTCTGAACTGTAGTGGAAGTTGCCTTGAGATTTTCTTAATGAAAGGTGGGGTATAAATTTAACAATAAAATAAATAAATAAATAGTAGGGTCCCTGGTATGTATTTTACCTCTCCCTTATGAGTACAGAAGGCCCTTGTTGTCTGCATTAGGGATGTGCAAAAAATTTCAGGCACAGATCGATCTGTGCCCGAAACGAGCAATTTCGGGTGATTCAGGTCCAAACCGAATCACCCCCGATGTCCCCTGATATTTTTCGGGGCCGAGCCCCAGATATTTTTCGGGGCCGAGTGGTAGTGTAGTGCACATAGGGTGCCAACCACCCCAATGGGTTTCTAACCCATGGGGTACAGGGTTCTGTTGTTTCAGAGGTATTCTGAGTGTGGATTCTATGATAGCAAATTAGAATGGATTCATGGTGTTTCATTGAAAATCTCATTAGATATCATAGAATCCACACTCAGAATACCTCTGAAACAACAGAACCCTGTACCCCATGGGTTAGAAACCCATGGGGGTGGTTGGCACCCTATGTGCACTACACTACCACTCGCTCTGGGCCACCCCAGCACCACCCAAGTGCAGTTATGGGGCTGCTGAAAGCTCCATGTATACCCTATGAGGAAAAACCTTAAAGACGCGTAAACTTTAACAATTCCCCCAAAATCAGCCCTCTGCCCAAATCCTTTGAAAAAATTCAGGTAGCTTCCTTGACCCTACCTGGCACTACCACCAACCTCACACTGCTCTAGGCCACCCCTTTGCCCCCCGCGTGAAGCTATACATTTGCTGACACCTCAATGCTTCTCTATGGGGAAAAACCTTAAAGATGCGTAAACTTCAACAATTCCCCAAAAATCAGCCCTCTGCCCAATCACTCTGAAATTGGGGTGGTAGCCTCCAATCATTGGGCACTACCACCCCACCCCACTATTTTGCCCCTGGGACCCATTTTTCTTAGCCCAGATTCAGGCACAGAACAGAATGGGGGTGATTCGGTTCGGATCCCGAACTGAATCACCAAAAACCCGAATTGCACACCCCTAGTCTGCATGGGTTGCATTCTGGCCTACAACTGTGGATAACAAAACTGTGGATAATCAGACCTTGGGGCTATTCTCATGAGCAGCAAAAATTGGGCTAGGAGAGCCTAGCCTGATTTTTGCTGCTCGTGTAAAACACCAAGCCTGGTGGCTTACAAGCGGCTAGCCTGCTTTTGTAGCCCTGCCCTAATCCTGTGTTCGTGAAGCAAGCGCTCTGCAAAACCAGGCTTCCCAATAGTGAGTAGCCGCGGTGCGGATGCACACCACGGTTACTCATGAGCAGACCCCCCGGAGGGGAGTGAAAGTCTCCCCAGTACACCCTGTGCACTCTCACAGGGCCTACTGGAGCTTCTGGGGGCCGCGCGGCACCCGAGCTCCCCAGCCCCCGCCGGCTCCATCACGGAGCCGGCAATCATGTGGGCAGCCAAACTGGCTGCCTAGGGCTCCCTCCCTGCTCGTGTGCAGGGAAGCGGGCTTAGCCCACTCTTCCCGCTCCTCCTTCTAAACCAGTTCTCACTGATCGTGAGACCCGGCTCCTTAAGTCAATGGGAACTGGGTGGTTAGGTTCCTTAAGGTTTAAAAAGGGCTTAAAGGTTAAAAATAGGCATAAATAAGTGAAGTAAAGCAGGTTACCATGCTCTACAGGTCTCCAGCTGTCCAGCAATTTCCCCTAAAACCCCCAATTCCTCCAATTTTCTGCAATAAATCCCAGGAATTTTTTAATAAAAGAGCGAGCCACACAATGGTTCATCCTGAAAAATGGTGGCCAGAAATGACATCAGAAGTAATTTCTGGCCACCCAGGAACTGCAGATAGGCAAATGTTGCCTATTTTTAGAACTGTGTATAACGAGGTCGGGTCTCCATTGCCCGACCATGGATATGCAAAACCACGTGTGCCAGGATCGCAGATAATGAGGGCCACCTATATGTTACTGTCCAGATACTGTCCTCTGTGTAAACCGCCCTGAGCTATTTTTGGAAAGGCGGTATAGAAATCAAAATAATAATAATAATAATAATAATAATAATAATAATAATAATATTGGCAGGAGAGAAGGGGAAAATTAGTGTGGGCAGACTCATTTTCCAAGGCACACATCAGCCTTAAGGCTCCCTTACTATGTCCTGTCAGTTAGTTTGGGAATCACTGCCTTAGCTAATGCTTTCTATGCCAAAAAAAAAAAAAGGAGAGTGAGGTGAGGAGCCGAGGTGATTAACTAATGAATCAAAATCAATCAGTAGACTCCATAATCATCAGAAGCCGGGTAGGAGCATCACACATGCAGACTCTCTTTTTGGGTCAGAAAACCCAGGAAACACACAATTAGAAAACCCAGGAAACACTTAACTCCTGCTAACTGAGCAAAGAGACATCTTTTAAAGTGGCAATTCTCTTATATTTAGCAGGGGGAGAGCAACTGGCCCTATCCAACCCCAGCTCAGCATCCCTCCAGTGGCTATTGCTGGTGTCTACCTTACGTTTCTTTTTAGATTGTGCGCCCTTTGGGGACACGGGGACCATCTTATTTATATATTATTTATTTTTCTATGTAAACCACTTTGAGAAGTGATATATAAATATTTGTTGTAGTAGTAGTACCCGGTTTGCATTATTGTATGAGTTCATGAAAATCCCTCCCACCTAGATTGCTCATAGAAACATAGGAAGCTGTCTTATACTGAGTCAGAACATTATTCTATCTAGTTCAGTATTGTCTACATAGACTGGCAGTGACTTTTCCAAAGTTACAGGCAGGAGTCTCTCTCAGCCCTATATTGGAGATACCCAGAGGAAACTTGGAACCTTCTGCATGCAAGCATGCAGATGCTTTCCCCAGAGTGGCCTCATCCCCTAAGGAGAATATTTCACAGTGCTCACATATAGTCTCCAATCCAAATGCAAACCAGGGTGGACCTTTCTTAGCAAATGGGACAATTTATGCCTACTACCACATGACCAGCTTTCCTCCTGTATGCAGGGAAACCTTCAAAGCAGGGTATAAGAGTTTTTTCACCCTGCTCTTAACCAAGGTAAGAGGAGAAGATTGGTCTCCTACCTTCCTTTCTTGTCATGTGGATCCACTCAGTCACATGAATGTGCCACTCTGCAAAACACACTCTATGATCCTATTGCTGCAGCAGTTGCAGCTAGAGGTGTGCACGGTACTGGCTGGTCCAGTTTGGTTAGAGTCTGAGCTGGACCAGGCCAGTTTGGTCTTGCCCCCACCCCGGTTTGGTTTGGTTTGGTCTGGTCCGGGGGTTTCATGGACCTTTTACAGAAAAATATTTTGCATTTTTTTAAAACTTACTCCACCAGGGGGCTTCTCTGAGGTGGCAGGATGGGGGGTCCGTGAAGGTTCCTTTCTTCCCACTGGCCTTCCTTCCTTCCTTCAAATATGGCCCAATTCAGTCATTTTACAGCATGTCCATGCCTTTCCCTAATGGCAGCATCAATTTTGAAGGCTGCCCTGCCTGTGCAATGGGTCTCTGTGTGGCCTGGACATAAAAACATTTTTACCTTTTTTAAAAGGTCTGCTAACCCCCTGAACAGGCCATGGGGGGTGGTGATCCAGAGTCAAGCCAAGCCAGGGGTGGTTCAGCTTGACCCTGAGCCTTCAAACTGAACTAGTTCAACTTCAAACTGGTTTGGTTCATAACCTGCTTGCATATTCCTAGCTTCAGCAGAGCTGGGTCTGCCTCCTGCTCCTTCATGGCCAATCAGAGGGCAGCTGCTGGCATCATGAGGTTTTCTGTCTACTGGCAGCATAAGGCATGCTGGGAATGCATGGAGGCCTTGGAGGGCTATCAGCTCCCTAGTTCAACAATGGATGCCACACCTGGCTTAATCGTGTGTTTCCTGGGTTTTCTGATTCAAAGGGAGATTCTGCTTGTGCAATGTTAATGGGGTTGGAACTCTCTAATCTTCCAACCCACTCCTTGATGGTTGTGTGAACAGGCCCAGTATGTTGTTTAACTATTGTCTAGAGTAGTCCCAAACATTATGTGTGTATTTCCTAATATTAGTGTTTGCTAGATAAGAAGGTTGTTCTCATGACCAATACCAGGGCAGGGAAGGCAGGGTTCAACCTTCCTTCCCCCAGACAATCTATCTTCATGTCTTCAGTTTGCAAGGCAGCATGGATCACTATCCGCACTGCTTCCAGCAGCATGGATCAGGACTTGTTTTCCTGGCCTCTGGATATCCCACAAGGCACTGTGCAATAAGTGTGGTGCCTTGGGAGATTCTCCCGTCAGACGCTCTAGGTATCCATCTCTGTGTCTACTCAGGCTGCATGCAGCCCAAGGAGACACACAACCCCAGCAGCCAGGTTAAGGGTGTGCTTGTGCCCTTAACCTCAGCTAAGAGCTGGGCTAAGAAACAGGGTTAGGCTCAGTGGGAGTGCCCGGATCCCTAGCCTGGGCTAGGCTGCTTGTGAGAATAGCCTTATTATCTGATATCCACATTTACCACATATTCACCAAACATTTGATCTCCACTAAAATTTTAAATCTCAAAGGTATGCATCAGATATCAAAATCAAATATATACTGATGTCAATATTTGATTTATTACTCTTGGTATTAGACAGTATTTGAGGTATTTGCTAGCAAATAATGTTATTTAGTGTTTGATGGTATTTGATAGATGGCATTTGATAGATGGCACCCAGTGGTATTAGGCAGTATTTCATAGCTCATATGCAATGGTGTATTACATATTTTGCCAGTTAAATATGATAACAGTAAAGGAATTAATAATGGACATTAATTTTCCATTGACTGTGAATTGTATTCCAAAGATGCTGGCAGTTTTATTAAAAACTATAATATTTCTTTGAATCTGTTGCATGTTAGTACAGAAAGATGTTCAGTTTTTTCTTGCTGTTCCAGTTATTACTTGGAATGTGCTGAAACATGATTTGGCTGTCTGAATTGCTGGCACCTCCCTTTAAATTTGAGGGCTTATACAGCCCCTTTAAAGTGAGGGAGAGCAGGTCCATACGTGCTCCTCCTCCACTCACTGCCATTGCCACCATTCTGGTGCTCCCCCCAGCTATGCCTGTGCACCGGTGGTGTAGCAAATGGTTGCTGCACATGCACAGAGGCCATGCGTGTGCCAACACCATGCAGAGGCAGCTGAGAGACACCCTGCCAGTGTGTGGCATAGCTGGGATGGTGGCAATAGTGGTGAGTGAAGGAGGAGCAGGTAAAGACCTGCTCTCCTCAGCTTTAAAGGGGCTTTGTAAGCCCTTGAATTTAAAGGGAGGTGCCAGCGATTCGGACAGCCGAATTGCGTTTCGGCACATCCCTAGTTATTACTAATCTGATAATCAGCAGGGACAGAATATTGATTCAGAAGATATTTTGGAGTGAAATTTACACTGTTGGTTCAGAGTGGTAGAGTGCTTTGCTCGAGACCCAGTTAGTTACTCTCTAGCCTATTTTGGAGGGTGTATCTTTCTGAGTGGGGGAACTAATTCCTGCAACACAGCATGTGACAAGTCTGTTCGAAGCATTGCTTCTCTTTAAAAGCCTGTATGTACATGCATTTGACATTTTCTATTGAATTAACTTTTATTGGACTTGGAAAGTATAATTATTGGACATGATCCAGCCAAAGCTAAGCCTTTTAAGTGCTGAATCCTCTACCATTAAAATCAGCATGACTAACTTTGGCTGGTTAGTGCTTATCATTGTGTCATTATTACTACCTAAACACCCATCATTGTGATGGGTGTGGTATGTTTAGAGGGAGGACCCCTGGTGTGTAGAAGTGCAATGTGCCCAGTGTGTTAGCATTTTCATCTTTGCAAAAGCTATGCCAGTTGTGTTCAGCCCATATAGTGGCACTTTATCTGAAAGAAGCATATCAATACTGAATCCCACTGAAATTAAAGTGACAAGTTAGTAATGACTAACTTGTCTCATTGACATCATGCTTAGCCATGACTAACTTACTTTAGCTACAACCCAGTTTCTGGGTGGAAGCCAACTTTTGCTCTCAACACAACATTGCTCCAACGTTTTGTTTTTCTCCATTGGATTGAATGGAAACCATTCACTTAAATGGTAAAACACCATTGGGATACAAGGTAAAATCTGCTTCTTGTCCTTGACAAGAACAGCTTTTGAGAATAATTATGGCAAATGCTGGTTCTTCATGAAATGCAAGAGCTGGCCAGCAGGTGGCACTGAGAAAATGGCACTATGATCCTGCAATCCATATCTTAATTTATTTAATTATTTATTTATTACACTTTTATACCGCCCCACACACATGTCTCTGGGCGGTTCACCCTGTTCTCCGTTTATTTATTTATTTATTTATTTATTTATTTATTTATTACACTTTTATACCACCCCACACACATGTCTCTGGGTGGTTCACAATGATAAAACAGTTAAAACACATATAAAAATACATAAAAACAATTAAAAACTAACAATTAAAAACTAACAATTTAAAAATCAATCACAGAATTAAAACCTATACATTATTAAGAAGCTGAAAAGGCCTGAGTAAAAAGATGGGTTTTAAAATATTTTTTAAAAATTGTCAGAGATGGGTAGGATCGTATCTCAATAGGGAGAGCATTGCATAGTCCCGGCACATTTCATATATGGGCATATGTCCCGGTGCATTCCATATAGTCCTGGCGCATTTCATATATGGGCAGAGAGTGCAGACTGGGATTCTGGAAGCATATGGAACTGTTTGGAATGGCTTGGACAAGTAAGAACAGCTTGGAAAAGTTCTGTTGCAGTGTTTCTTCCACTCTTCTCCTTAGTAGTTCTTTTCTATCTTTCTTCATCTAACTTCTCTCTTTCAGCAACGGCTCCAGCAACAGTTCAACTGTTCAACTGTTCCCCTGGTTGTCTAGATAAACTGATCCTCGCCCCCTACTGCTTTCTCTTAGGCATTGCATACTAGGCTACAATATGTTGGTAATACACAACCAGTTCTCCCTCCCTCCACGCCTCTCCCCCCTCCCCTTTTCATGAGATCTAGGTGTAGTCATATCCTGATTAGTCTAGATGAGGATCAATAAACTGGTGGCCAATTCAGGTGACAGAGGTGTATAGTTAATGGCCTATCAGTCCAATAATGTGGCATTCAACTTTTTCTGGACAGCCCTGTACTCTGCTTTAATAATCAAGTTCACTGCCTGAGGGTACTTTTAGATCCAGCACTGCAGACTGATGTGGAGGGGGCATCTGTTACTCATAGTGCCCCTCACCAACCTTGGTACCAAAAATTTGTCCTTTTTTGATGAGAGATGGTTTGAACACCCAGGCTTGATTACTCCTCTGTGTCGTACATGAGTCTCCCTATGAAAAACACTTGGAAATGGCAAGAAGGTAGCAGCCAGCTTATTCACTGGGATTAACCACCACAAACCTCTTAGAAGATCTTTCCCAACTTCCTTTTTTATTTTCTGGGCTCAGAACTTCAAAGTGCTGAGTTAGACCTGTAAAGCTTGGAACAAAGATATCTGAAGGACCTGCCCAGCAATTAAGAGCTTCTTTACCTGTCCCTCTCTGCATGCTTCCACCTTCTGAAATGAGGCAGTTGACCACTAGACTGGGCCTTTGACACCATGATGCCGAAATTATGGAAGCCTCTCACCACATGTTAACCTGGAGCTATTTCTGTTATTTTGAGGGGACACCAGATGATGTCCCTCCTGCTCGCTTGTACTTCTAATGGCATTTGATTGTATCTGAGATCCTTTCAATGGATTTACTGTATTCTTTTATTTGCTGGCTTTGTTGTTGTTGCTTCTTTGGTTTGTTATATTTTATTGTTTTATTATTGTCATGCTTGAAATCATTCATAGTGAAAGGCAAGATACAAATTCCATAAATAGAGAAAAGAAGAAAAGAAAAGAAAAGCAGCAAGTACAAAAGGCAGTGTCCCTATTTTTATCTGTGAAATGTTGGAAGATATGGAGGAAATTCAAGCCATTTTAGCTGAAGATGCTGCCAGTCACTTAAATCAATGACCAAAACTCAGTCTGACTTCAAACAAACTGGGATTTGACCTTTAGCTTGTAGCAAGTTGCCACAAATATGTCTGTGTCTCCATGATATCATCATTCACCAAGGAGCACTTGACATTATGGAAGAGGGCCAGACAGCCCTGATAACAGTGTGTCCTCACAGTTTGAAAATTACATGAAGTTTTTTTTTTTTAAAGGATATAATGCTACTCCCCCCTCCCCTCCAACTAAAATTAAAATGTCAACTTTGGGAAGAAAGATTTCCCTTTTTACAAATATGCAGTAGTATTTCTGGAACCAAGCCACAGTGTGATTTTACGTGCTCTCTTGCCGTGAGATTGACTGATATTCCCAAGCCACGGTGTCAGTTTTTGAGTGAGTCCTTCTGTGCCAAAATCTCTCCAGTGGAAAGAATGTCCTGCATTAAACAGCACATCATCCCCTGTGCTGGTTCTTTCTTGCTGTCTCTGTGACAGCAAAATCTGTCTTAACTTTCCTCCTTGGTTCCCATTTCCAGCTTCATGGGTAAATGCTGTGGCGTGTGTGTGTGTGTTTAACAAAAATGTAAAGCATTCATAGTATGCCTGTGATGAGTTCCCTTCATGACATTTTAAAGCAATGTTAGTTGTGCATTCCATTTTTTCTCAATTTCTGCTGTGACTGTTTGCTCTCAGTTTACAACCCAGATGTTGCATCTTCACATTATGCCCTCTACTCCATATTTTGCATGAGCTTCATACTCCCAGAATGACAATCCTGACATCCCCAAATAGTCCACAGATCCTGCAAGTAAAGGTTCTCTGTTGTCTATATATATATATATATTGTGTGTGTGTACATGTGCCCCCACGCGCGTGTGTGTATGGTCTGTGCCAATTCAGATTCAAAAACTTGAAATTGGTTTTTACCAATTTTGGGCAAAATCAGTATTGCCCAAATTTGATCTTTCTTTTTTGAAAATTGCAGTCGACACTGACTCGATGACACAACTTTATCTTTACCCCTGCTAACTTGGCAAAGAGGCACCTTTTAAAGTGGTGATTATTTAGCAGGGGGAGAGTAACTGGCCCTATCCACCCCCAGCACAGGACTTCCAGTGGCTGTTGCTGGTGTCTATCTTATGTTTGTTTTTTTTAGATTGTGAGCCCTTTGGGGACAGGGAGCCATCTTATTTATGTATTATTTCTCTGTGTAAACTGTCCTGAGCCATTTTTGGAAGGGCAGTATAGAAATTGAATAAATAATGATGATGATGATGATGATGATGATGTCAGAATTAATTCCAAAATATTGAAATTGATTTCAGAAATACTTCAGAATTTCAGAATTAGCAAAATGGAACAGGATTTTTCCCCATAGAGGTGAATGGGGAAATAAAAACCAATTCACTAAAAATTACTGGTTGGTCCTAGAGGCTTTAAACTTGTCACACATATGGGGAAGGAGGTCAGGATCCCTTGGTCAATCCCTTGGTTTTTGGAGAATTTATTTGGGGGGGTGGGTGGAGGAACTTTACAAAAGTTTCAGAAACTGAAGACACTCCTTGGACCATCATTCCACCCCCAAGTGCAGAAATCTTCACTTTGGATTTTTCCCCATAGAGGTGAATGGGAAAATAAAAACCAATTCACTAAAAATTACTGGTTGGTCCTAGAGCCTTTAAACTTGTCACACATATGGGGAAGGAGGTCAGGATCCCTTGTGGTGAATTTGAAGAGAATTGGTCAATCCGTTGTTTTTTGGAGAATTTATTATTTGGAGGGGGGGTGGCTAAAAATGATGAAATCTGGCTTGTTTCAAACCAGAAATTTACAAAAGTTTCTGAAACTGAAGACACTCCTTGGACCATCATTCCACCCCCAAGTGCAGAAATCTTCACTTTGCCTTCATGGAAAGGGTAACAGCATGCCCCCCCTTACATTTCTGGAATGGACAGGCATACAGTTATGAAATCTGGCACACATGAAGTGCACATTGTCAGGACTTTGTGTATTTTTCCCCAGAGCAATGGGTCAATCCCCTGATTTTTGGTGATTTTTAAATTTTTTTAAAATGCTGAAATCTGACTTGTTCCAAGCCAGATCTTTACAAAATCTTCTGAAATTGAATGCCCCTTTTAATATCAAGCCACCAGAATGTGGAGGAATCTGCTCTTTGAATTCATGAAAAGGGGTAACAGCATGCCTCTTTTGCTCCCTCTTTTATGTCTCCTGAATGCATGGGCATACAGTTATGATTGAAATCTGGCACACATGAATTTCACATTTGAAGGACTCTGTGTAATTTTTTCTAAAGCTTTGGTTAACTCCTCTTACTTTGGGGAAATTAAAAAATTGAGGAAAGGGCTAAAATTGACTTGTTTCAAGTCAGAACTTTACAAAAGGTTCTGGATCTGAAGAACTACCTAGAGCCATCATTCCATCTCCATGTAGAGGGAAAAATGACATTCCATTGATTTTATATTAATCTTGTGTTCCCCATTGCAGAAGCACACAGTCAGTAAAAGTAAAAGTACTTTGAATGCTTCTGTTTTTGTGGCTAGTAAGAATTTCTCACTTTCCCTTCTAGTCATTAAGGATTAAAAGGTGTGATGTCCTCTTAATCCTTTAAAAAGTCTGCCTGTTCCTGCAAAGGAGAAGAAAAAATTTAATATAAAAATCAAAGGAATGTCCTTTCCCCTCCACATGGGGGTGGAATGATGATCCAAGGAGGGTCTTCCATTTCAGAAGTTCTGTTCCATTTCAGAGGTAAACTTCTGGTTTGAAACAAGCCAGATTTCACAATTTTTAGACATTTTTTAAAAACAAAAATTCCAAACATTTGGAATTTCAGGGGATTGACCAATTCTCTACATGAGGCCCTGACCCTCTTCCCCACATGGCAAGTTTCAAGGCTTTAGGAATGACTGGTGTTTTTTGTAGGACTGTGTACAAACCATGGTCCAAATTTGGACAGGTCTGTGTTCCGTCAAATTGGTTCAGTCCAGTCTGGCTGAACCATGGACCAGTACAGCAGTTCAAGGTGGTACCAGGGTGGTGGTGAGCAGCACCTTTAAAAGTGAAGCCACAGGTCCTTACCTGCATGACTGCCATTCCAGTCAGCTTCCTGCTGTGGCAGTGCTCTCCCCAGCAGCCCATGTGCAGTAGCATGGCTCCATCACTCACCTAGCCTCCACATATGCACAGAGGACATTCACATGGTTTTTTGTTGAAATTTTTCTGATTTCCCCTTTGACCACTATGGGGGGAAATTCAAATATAAATTGGAAATCAGATTTGAATTCTGAATTGGATCCCATGTCGAATATTGCCAGAGCTCATAGAATCCGAATCTGATTAAAAATAGTGGCCAACATGTTCCACAGTGTTAAGAGGGTGGAACAAGAGCTTTGGAGCTCAGCCAAAGGCTTGCTGCACAGTCCATTGTGTGCACAGAGGGAGGGGAAGTGATTTTTGCTGCACTCTCCTCTCTCCAAAAGGGCAGTTTGGTTTCCAGGAATATTTCCCTGTGGGCTGTGTGATGGGCACATATTTGATTTTTGCAGAATCCAGAAAGTACTTTTGGAGGGAGAGAGGAGCAGGGAAAACAACTTCCCCTGCATGCACAATCAGTTGCATTGCATACCTTTTGCTGAGCTCTGCTAGTGCCTCTCTGCAAGGCACCACTATTTCTCCACCCTTATAACACTGCAGCACATGTCAGCCAGTGCACTTACTACAGCCATAGGCAGACAAATCAGGTATCAATTAACAACATATATCATCTGAAAGAACAATGGTTTTGCCCATTTATCCCTCTTTCTCAATCAGATACACTCAACAGAACCACTGGTGGCGCAGTGGTAAAAACTGCTGCCCTGTAACCAGAAGGTTACAAGTTCGATCCTGACCAGGGGCTCAAGGTTGACTCAACCTTCCATCCTTCCGAGGTCGGTAAAATGAGTACCCAGAATGTTGGGGGGCAATATGCTAAATCATTGTAAACTGCTTAGAGAGCTTCCAGCTATAGAGCGGTATATAAATGTAAGTTAAAACAAAACAAAACAGAAACCTGCCAGTTGCATTTTTGACACCTCCATAGCTGCTGGTCTTGTAGCGCTGAGTATATTGAAATGAGACTTCCTTGGCCATTGAATGAGCTGCTGAGGTGTTACAGAATGTTTATAAATGTTACAATTCCTCAGCAGTTACAAAAGCTAACATACAAATAAGAACTGTCCTTCCCACACCCCAGAGACACTTCAGATTTCCCCTGAAATAAGCAGATGTATTTCCATGACTTTTGAAAATAGCTCTGCTTATTTGTCAAGCCAGCTCAAAGTTATCACCTCCACACATGCCCTGAGCAACCAAACACTTTCCCTTGCTTGCCTTTCTGGGTAGGCAGGTAGTGGCACTTCTTTGCTCTGCTTACTGAAAAAGAGGAGCAAGAACAATTTACCCCCTCCATCGCATCAGAGAAGTGTGCTACTAGCACATTGTGGAAAGAAGGGCCCCACTGGCTTGCAGAGAACATCACAAGGGAGAGGTACTAGAGAGAGGAGCAGAGAACCATAGAGAGAAGTAGAGCACCAGAGAGTGGAGGATGAGATCGTATTTCCCTTTCTCCAGCAGCCAGATTCAAGAAGCAGCTCTACCCTGTTCAGCCTAGTAAGTGTTAAGGGAAGAGAAGAAAAGATTGAGAAAGGGTGCTGCATGAGTGGAGCAAGGTGAGAATTCATTCAGAGAAGGATTCTGGGGAGTTAACCTTTCCTTTGAGGTGAGCATTATAAACTCCTGAAGCTCATTTCTGGGCACATGCTTGGTGAACCTCACAAGCATCTCTCTCTCTCTCTCTCTCTCTCTCCACACACACACACACCAGCATTTTATGATTCCATTTTATGTCTTAAAGATGGAAGATTTAACAGCCAGGCAAAGCTCTGAGTTGTATCTTAGAACCAATGCCAAGACATTACTGTTACCTACTGGCCAGTTAACATTAAAAATTAAGATGTTTTTAGGTTAAAAAAAGGAGAGGGAATCAAGACTGCATTGTGATGATGTGGTATCTATCTATGTAAACACACAATAAAAAAAGGATACACATTTGAATGGTTAGGTTAAACAGGCAACAAATGTGGCTTATCTTCCTCCTCACATCCTTGACACCTGTAAAGCCACATATGGGAGTTTTAAGCTGAAGACAGTGCCCCAAACAGCTGTGTTTATGGATTTGATATCTTTATAGGCCTGATCTGTTCTTTTTCAGCTCAGGCCTATTCTTGCTACCTACAAAATGCAGAGTGCAAAGATGCAATCCTGCACAGTATTAGGCTGCAAAAATCACAAGAAGTCAATGAGCAACAAAAACATGTGAAGGATTGTGGTCCATGTTGTTGTAGTGGTTGCAGAGAAAGAGAAAAGGATGTTGCTTAACAGACAAAAAAGGCTAAATTTGCAGTCTGTATTAGGGTTAAATTATACATCTCATTAAAGTCATTCTTAAAAGAGAGGCTTAAAATAGAAGTGCTTCTTTCCCCACAAAAAGTAGCCATAGGGGGACAATATGGGTCATGATTACAGTATGCAGGGGTGTGCTATAGGGTGTGCACGGAACGGGTTCTGTGCACACCCAGAAGGTGGGGGGTGGTGGACTTTAAGGCACGGGAAAGGCGTTCTTATCTCCCCCGCTGCATTTCCTCTTCTGGCACTGCTTTAAAAAATGCTGCTGCGGGGTGGCTGTATACCCTCTTGCCGCCCCAGACAGCGTAACACCAGAAGTGAACACATATGTACGTGCGTGGTGTGTATGCACATGTGTGCGGCAGGCACCTGCACACCCGCCACTTCCGGTTTTATGCTGACCAGGGCAGCAAGAGGGTATACAGCCGCCCCGCACCAGCATTTTTTAAAGCAGCGCCAGAAGAGGAAATGCGGCAGGGGAGGTAAGAGCACCCTACCTGCACCTTAAAGTCAACTCGCCCCCACATTCGAACTGCTTCGAACGTGGCAGTTCCGAACCTGTTTGGCATTCCTTGAATGGAATGCTGAACAGGTTCATGCACATCCCTAGTGCAGTTTAAGACTTTTCCTTTGTGTTATTTTCCTACCCAAATTCCCCCCTTCTGAAGCAACAATTTATTATTTATTGTTTTGTTTATTTTGACCCGCCCTGTGTTATTGTCTCAGGTGGGTCTTCTCAGAGTTCCAGGCCCAGGGGAGGTACGTAGGACCCAGGCTCGCGGGAGGGCCTTATCTATTGCAGCCCCCTCCTTATGGAACATTCTGCCACCTGAGATTCTTAATGCCACCTCCCTTCTGTCATTTATTCATTTATTTGATTGATTTCTATACTGCCCTTCCAAAAATGGCTCAGGGTGGTTTACATTAAAACAAAACTAAAATCAATTAACTATTAAAATCAAAAACTGTAAAAACAACATAAAACCGTTATTAAAACAATTTAAACAGTTTGTAAAACCCTGGAAAACCAGGACAAACCTTTACGGTTCAAAAACAGTTTAAAAAGCCTGGAAGGCCTGGCCAAACAAGTAGCAATAGCAATAGCACTTACATTTATATACCGCTCTATAGCCGGAGCTCTCTAAGCGGTTTACAATGATTTAGCATATTGCCCCCAACATTCTGGGTACTCAGGATACTTCCCCGCCGCCCCTTCTGCCTCCTCATTGCAAAAGGCTGTAACAAGCCTTCTGCGCACGCGCACGTGGCGCGGCAGCTTCACGTTTACCCGACGCGACGGGTAGACCAGGCCTCCGACCGCCGGAGGCCCGGTCTACCCGCCGGGACGAGGCCGCCGGAGGCCTGGTCTACCCGTCGCATCGGGTAAACGTGAAGCTCGCGCACCGCGTGCGCAGAAGGCTTGTTGCAGCTTTTGCAATGAGGAGGCAGAAGGGGCAGCGGGGAGGTATCCTGCCGCCCCAATTTCTACAGAAAATATGGGCGCTGGAGGGGGCAAAGCGGCGGGAGGGGTAAGTAAACCCTCCCCGCCCTTAAAGGGACCCCCTCCACAGTGCCGGACCGCAACTGTGCGGTTCCGTGCACACCCCTACCTCTGAGTCGCCACCAGATGTATTGGTGGTAACTGAAGACAAACCTCCTCAGATGACCTTAATGTGTGGTGGGGATCATGCAGAAGAAGGGATATTCAAATCGATTTGGGTACAAAACGATTTGTACTCGAATCTGGATGATTTGGATGATTTGTAGACAAAACAAATTACCCCTGTGCTCAATTGACCAGATTCGGGTACAAAACAAATCACCCCAGATTTGGACCCCAAAATTTTGGAGATTTGGACCTTCATTTTGTGGCCAAAGTAGGTTGGGTGGTAGTGCCCATTGGGTGGAAGCTACCACAGATTTCAAACTAATTGGGCAAAGGGGTGATTTTTAAAGAATTTTTGAAGTTGCTGCATCTTTAAGCTTTTTCCCATAGGGAATAATGGGGATTTCAGTAGCCTTATAGCTCCATGTGGTGGGCACCAGGGTGGCCCAGAGTAGGTTGTGGTGGGTGGTAGTGCCCAATGGATGCAAAGAAGCTACCACCCAAATTTCAAAGAAATTGGGCAAAGGGGTGTTATTAATTTTTTTTTAAGTTGCCATGTCTTTGTGGCAGATTCAGCAGCCCCATAACTCCACTTGGGGGGTCACCAGGGTGTCCCAGAGAGGGTGGTGGTGTAGTGCACATAGGGTGCCAACCACTCCCAGAACAACAAGCCCATGGGGCACTGGGTTTTGTAGTTTTCATTTGTCTGAGGTGTTCTGGGAGTAGATTCTCTGGTAGGAAATGAGAGGATTCACTCTCCTTTGGGGCAGATTTGGGACCCCCCCCCCAATTGGGGATGATTCAATTCAGGTACAAATCGAATCAAAAAAATTGATTCGTGCACATCCCTAATGGAGTGGAGGGCATAATGTGCAGATGCAACATCTGGGAGCAAACTGAGAGCAAACAGTCACAGCAGAAATTCGGGGGGGGGGGGGAGTGGAATGGTATGCACAACTAAAATTGCTTTAAAATGTCTTGAAGGGAACTCATCACAGAGAATCTACCAGAGAATCTACTCTCAGAACACCTCAGACATTGAAAACAACAAAACCCAGTGTCCCACAGGCTTGTCGTGCTGGGGGTAGTTGGCACTCTATGTGCACTACACCACAACCCACTCTGGGCCACCCTGGTGCCCCCCAAGTGGAGCATGGGGCTGCTGAAATTCCCCATTATTCCCTATGGGGGGGGGAGCTTAAAGACGTGCAAACTTCAGGAAAAATTTTTTAGAAATCACCCCTTTCACCAATTTATTTGAAATCTGGGTGGTAGCAGGCACTCATTGGGGCACTACCACCTGACCCACTCTTCTGCCCCCCAACCCCTTTTCTGCCCTGAATCTGCCACAAAGACATGCCAACTTCAATTTTTAAAAAAACCACAAAGAACACCCCTTGCCCAATTTCTTTGAAATATGGCTGGTATCTTCCTTGCACCCATTGGGCACTGCGACCCACCACAAACTGCTCTGGGCCACCCTGATGCCCCCCCAGGGAATTATAACTAAGGCTTCTGAAATCCCCATTATTCCCTATGGGAAAAAGCTTAAAGAGGCAAATTTTTAAAAATTCTTTAAAAACCACCCCTTTGCCCAATTTCTTTGAAATTTGGGTGGTATCTTCCACCCATTTGGCACTACCACCCACCCCACTCTTTTGTCCCCAGAACCCCATTTTTGCCCTGAATCGATTCAGATTCTGATTCAGAAAATTTGGGTACAATTGAATCTGGGGTGATCCAGGGGAGGGAGCAGATTCAAACCAAAACAAATTGGGGCGCCTTTAAGAAGCTTTTGAAAGCTTATTTATTTTGCCAGGCTTTTAATTTTAGTGTGTGTGTGTGTGTGTGTGTGTGTGTGTATGTGCCTGTTTCCGCCCCCCCCTTTTTTCTCTTGTTTTTGTTGTTTTAATTTATGTAAACCTCCTCGAGTCTATGGAAGTCAGGCGGTCAATAAATTTGCTAAGTAAATAAATAAAATTTGAAAATTATTATAAGATGATGTACAAGTGGTATCTGACACCAAAAAAATTAGCATTAATGTATAAAAATGTTCCAAACAAATGTTGGAAATGTGGACAATGTGAAGGAACCTTTTTTCATATGTGGTGGTCATGCGGGAAGGCAAAGGCCTTTTGGGATATGATATATAATGAGTTAAAGAAAAAAAATTAAATGACATTTCCTAAGAGGCCAGAATCCTTCCTGCTGGGAATAACACAAGGAGAGTTCTCCACGGCGGCTAGAATAGTATATGCGCAGAAATGGAAAGATAATAAAATGCCCTCAAAAGAAGATTGGTTGATAAAAATTTTGGAATACGCTGAGATGGCAAAACTTGCAGCACTCATAAGGGATGAAAACTTGGAATGTTTCAAAGAAGATTGGGAGCCATTCTTATTTTACTTAAAGAACTATTTTTCAAATATGGACCTTTCAGCAGGGTTTGAAATTTAGTAATAACAGCTGGTTGGGTGGGGTAAAATCGAGTTTGCAATGTGGACTATATGTGTTTTGAATTATTATAGCAAAGGTAGATTTGTAGAGCTAATATGAACCGCGCAGACAGGTGAGCGGGAAGTCAATATTTACTTAATTAAATGTAATTTGACTGTTAAGATATTGTAAAAACCAATAAAAATTTTAAAATGCAAAAAGTAAATAAATAAAATTTAATATATTTGTACACCATCCCAAACTCCCGTCTCTGGGCAGTTTACAACATACAAAAAACATTAAAACAGTTTAAAACTACAATTCTAATTAAAAAGCTTGGGTGAATAAATGCGTCTTTAAGAGTCTTTTAAAAAGCTGTAAGATTTGTAAAAGTGTTGTCCACAAAGAGGCTGTTTGTAGTAAACAGTATCCTCCGTCAACTGCTATTCACCACACAAAAGTTAAGGGTATCGGGGCAAATAACTCATTTAATGTAACATGTAGTTTAACCCTCATTTTTGATGATAATTTAGAGAAGGAGTTAGTTCATGTAGCATAATGAATTTTCCCTTCACCTAAGATTCTGGCCAAGCAGATGGAGCAATCATTTTGCTTCTAATAATGGATAGTGTAGAAATCTTGCCTTTTAGTACACACAATATGTTGGAAGTGAAGGACTTTGCATTGTCTCTTGTCTCAATGACAGTCAGAGGCGTAACTAGGGAAAATGGCGCCTGGGGCAAGCACTGAAATGGCGCCCCCACGCCCCCCCCGTCGCCCCCCCAACATACTACATTATACTTAGGTTTTTCCTCACAAGCGCCCAACGCCGTCGCAAAGCCAGGCCACTGACTGGCTGCCAGGTGCCAGCAAAGCAATGGGGGGGGGCACAGGCGGCGCGGAAGGGACCGCTCGAGGGGAAGGAGGCACCGACGCGCTCCCTTGACTGCTGCAGCGCTGCTGCACTGAGCAGGAAACATTTGTATTAACAAAATTTTTTAAAAAAAATTAAAAAATTTGGTCATGGCGGCGCCCCCCATGTGACCAGAAAAGATGGCGCCCGGGGCACGTGCCCCCCCTGCCCCCCCTATACTTACGCCTCTGATGACAGTGGAGGACAGACTAGTGAGTCAGAGGGCTAGAGGGTCAAGACACTGGTCATCCCTTCTCTACTGCTCTGACACTATCCCTTTGGAATGTAGATTGCTAATCTTAGGGAGTTCCTTCCTTCTAGCCACTTCCTTCCTCTCCCCCCTTCTTCTTCCTGTTCCTTCTACCTTGCAACATGCACGCTCCTCTCTCCCTGCACCATATGTTCAGAGATGCAGAATCCATCTGCATCCTGTTGGAGATGAACTTCCAGTGCATTGACCTTTTGCACCAACTGTCCTAATGACCACTAGGGGCATTGGGAGTAGAGACAGTGAGTCAGGGTCTCCCTATCTGTCCCTACTCTATGACCCCTGAACTGACTCTGCAGCACTTCCTGTGCTGAGTCACAATCCTTCCTTTCCTCCTAGAGAGCAGATGGAAACATCTCTCTCTCTCCTTACCTATCCACTATGTAGTCCTTTAGATTAGAGATAGGTCTTTCCTATCTAAGTGTGTTTAACCAATAAATATTTAGTGTTTAGTCATACAAGGATCTCCATGTGTTTTCTCTAAACAGCTGCAATATCCAAACCATCCTCTACTACCTACTCTGTAACTGGAGCGTGTGCTCATTCCTTAGTGCCCTGCTGTTTTACCTATTGTGGGTAAAAATCAACAACCTCTAACACATCCAGCTGGCTAGATAGATTAGAGATCCTAACTCCTCACTTTCCTATCTAGAATGGAGTTCTTTAATAAATGCCATATATATTGATTTGAAACTACGAACTGGCTCCAAGTTACTTTACTCTCAGCATACACACATGCCTAACTAAATTCCACTGTGTTGTGCCTCTGTGCACTCTGACATAATGAAAAGGGGTTTTCTCCTACCAGAGAGAATTCCCATCACAATAGAGGGAAATATGAAACAGGTTATCTCTTCTTCTGATATATTACATTGACTTCCATTCTAAAGTCTGAAAGCTGAATGCAGGCTTACTTTTTACTGGTTTGGGCAAAGTTCTATCTTTTATTTTGAAAAGAACTAGAGACTCTTTTTTAAAAGCTAGAAATCTGGTTATAGCTAATGGATTAAATTGGCACTGGCATATCTAGAATCCTAGCATAATCCATTTTTCTGTGTTCTATGGCAGTCCTACTCAGAGAGGTTCTTTCTACACACCTCAAGTGTAATGCTTTGAAGCAATTAAATAGGCAAATTACTATTTTGCCGATATAAATCCAGTTACACCAATGAATTTCAGTTTACTATTCATAGTGGAGAGGGCGACCTTCATGCAGCTAGAAGAAAATGGCAGTTATCTACTTACTCAGCTGGAAAGGAAACTTGTGGTTTGCTAAGAGAAGCTGCTACACAGAGTGAAATCTTCAAGTGGTGATTACGCAAACCATGCATCAGTTTAAATTCTCATCCCACATGCCATAATTTGCTTCCAGAATCAACCCTGTAAATGGAAGTGGCAAATTAATTCAAGAGCAGTCAATGAATTGGAATCCTGCCAACATGAAGGCAGTCTGTATATTCTTTCGTTTATGTTACACTTGCTATCAAAGAAGAGATTTTGAGTCGGTGAATCTTGGAATTCATAAAAGGAGCTGTAAAAGAAGTTTTAACATTCCCTTCATCAAGTTTTTCTTAACAGATGCACCCATTAGCAGAAATTTTATTACAGCAGAATCTTAGCATTAAGAGCATCCAAAGGAATAGATAAGGCCATCTTTACAATGCAATTTTTGCTGTGATATTTCTTGTATCATTGGCCTGACTAGATTCCTTCCTTGCAACACACAGAAGGAGAAGCCATGACAGAAAGATTCTAGCCTAGCCTCCTCCCTAGGGTTGCCAACAGTCCCAGATTGGCCAGGACACCACATATCCCCAGGGTAAAGTGGTGGTCCCATTTGGGACCCCATTTCCTCTGTATTTCTCATGCTGGCACCAGCAAATGAACTTCATAATTTCCCTGCTTGACACCAGCCAATGCAAGGCTTCCCCACACATGGTCAGCCAATGCAAAGCTCTCCCATGCTATCAGAAAGCCAGGTTGTGCCTCCTCCTTGCACCCGACGATCAGCTGTTTGGCAGGTAGGCAAGGCTGACTGAGGCAGAGCGCTGTGTGCACTGCTGCCTCTTTGCCTGCCTGCCTGCTGGCCAATGCAAAGGATGCCGGCCAATGCAATGCATGTGTGCACCTGCCACCACTGCTGTCTGGGCTCACCTTCCTGCCTCCTGTCCTTGATGTGCTGATCTTGCCTTGCTACCTCCTTGGTGTGCTACTGGTCACTGTGCCTCAAGGCTGTCCTCTTTGACTCCAACACAGTGACCTTTGAAGAGCACAGTCATCCTCTTCAAAGCAAATAGGCTTTTGCTTTCCTACTGTTGCTCTCCTCTCTGCTCCAGCCAGGTTTGATGAAGAACCTCTCTGAATCCATGGCATGGGGGTTGTGTAATTTTTCTTGCAAGTGCTCTGTTCCACTTGATCTGTGAATGGTCAAGATGCTCTCTGAATCCGAGGGGTGGGTAATTTTTTCATTTTACCAGTGATCTATCTTGGTTTGTGAAAGGTGCAGAACAGCTCTTTGGCATCGGGGTTGTGTGATGTTTTTCTCTTTACCAATGATCTGTCTTGGGTTGTGAATGGTCAAGCTGCTCTCTGCATCTTAGGAGGTTATGCAGTTTCTCTCTTTCCATGTATAAGTGGGATGGTTTGTGTGAACAAGAAGCTGAAAGCAGGAGGCTTCTCTTATGTTTTCCTTACCAACACTCCATGTGCAAATGGGGTGGCTTGTGTGAACAAGCAGCTGTGAGCAGGAGCCCCCCCCCCCGCTCCACTTGCATCATGTTCCAGGTGCATTGTGAATAATCAAGAAACTGCATGGATCCATGGGTCTTGTGCTTTTCTTTTTTGACCAATACATTGCTACTTAGACTCCTGAACCTCCAAGATGACCCTGTCTCGAGACAAACCTATCCCCTGATGACCCTAAATTGTGTCCCTTATTGGGACAATAGGAAATTGGCAATGCTACTTCTCCAATAACACTCTGCTTTTCTAGGGTGGGTTAAAAAAACGTGAGGGCTTTAAAATATGGAACCCCCCTAGTATCTGCATTCTGAATAATAGTACAGTCTCGTGCTGTACCATGTAATTTTCTGAGCATTTAGATGTCAAGAGCTCTTTAAAACTGCTCTAAATAACACTAGAGCAGTAATTCCCAAACTGTATGCCATGCAAATACTACTGATGTGCCACCAGAAATGCACCAGACAATCTAAAACTCCTATGAACCCAAAGTATCTACTTCCACAGGAGGTTGCCTATGCTGAAGAAAGGCTCCCAAAATGCTCCCAAAGGCTCTACAGAAAGACACAAAAAAGCCCCAAAAGCTCTAGAGCAATGGCTCCTAAAGGATCTCAATGGCCCCTTGAGGACACAAAAAGCTACCCAAGGCTGCCAAATGCTCTCAAATCTATCTTTAAAGCAAAAACAAACAAACAAACAAACAAACAAACAAACAAACAAACAAACAAACCCACTCCAAAATCACACACCAAATCACTCCTCTGTCTTCCTCCAAACTCCTCTCACTACTCACAAGCACATGCAGGAAGAGCATAACCATATATGGATGGATCCACATGCTGAAAACTGCAGATATGCAAAAGCGCCCTACCACAGATACCGAGGTTGGTTATATAATTCCGAACTGCAGATACGTGAAACAGCGAATACTGCAGATACTGGAACTGCGAATAATGGGGGCCACGTTTATCAATATCTTGCAAAAGATAGGCTAGGTGAGTTTAAACGGTTAATAAGCATACAACGTAAATATTTTTTCTTAAGGATTCTTTCCCCTGAGTTTTATTTGTTTGTTTGTTTGTTTGATTTTTAGACCACCCTTACAAAATAGCTCAGGGCGGTTCTATTAATAGTTATTAATACTATTTGTTAGATCTAAATGGCAAAGAGGGGATTGCCTGCCTAGCATTTCTTCTGCTTTCTGGCAATCCCAGAGCAACAGCAGGAAAATGTCTCAACAGAACTGTAGCTGCCTCCTTTCAGGGGGAACATTCTTTACCTCCTCAGGGACTGAACTGAGGCCTCCTGCTGCTACTGTTTCATTGACCCCCTAATACTGAGAACTAGTTTGACTGCCTTGTGAATGACATCAGTAGACACAAGGGAGCAGGAGTGAAATTATCAAATTTGGCTCCTTGTACAACATGGAATGAAAAAGAAACGGAAGTTAAAACATTATGCAATTCTTTAGCTGTGTCATCTAATCCCTGGCTCTTTTCTAATGGGATTATGGTTTGTCTACTGCTGTTAAATTCTGATTGCCCTTGGAATGATTCAAACTGAAAACAGTCTTGGACACATTGTTTGTATCTATAGTTCAGAGGTAACTGCTGTGACCCTCTTTATTGTCAGCAAACACAGGTCATTGGCTACAGACTGGTTGTTCAAAGGGATAACTGCAAAGCTCAGGCTCTTAAATGTGACATTGGATGCATCATCATTAGCCCTGATGGACTTAGTGTTTTCTTTAGTCCACAGTAAGCACAGCAGGGCCTGATCTGAATCAGAATCTTGGTGTCAGGCAGAAGGTCCTTAATCCTTTTCCTTGTCATGGCTCCAAACTGGATCAGCGCCCCCTCTCCCACAACACACAACTGCTATTTGTTCCAGGAGGAAAGCTCCCATTGGTACCAAATAGGCACAGGTGGGCATTAAGCCCTGGTTCACATTGGTCATATACATCATGGGGGACGATCTGTAAACATATGTCCTGCTGCCATCTTCCATCATCCCCCCCACGCACACTATTACATATCCATTATTATTGATATGCTGCTTTTCAATGGAAAAGGTCTCAAAATAGTTTCAGTAGAAAAAGAATAAAAATAAGATGGTTCCCTATTTCCACAGAGTTCCCAATCTAAACAGAAACACCAGGTAAACACCAGTAACTACCACTGAGGGATGCTTTTCTGGGACTGAATAGGGACAGTTGCTCTCCCCCTGAAAGAATCACATCTTTGAAAGGTGCTGCTTTGCCAAGTTAGCAGGGGTATAGATAGATAGATAGATAGATAGATAGATAGATAGATAGATAGATAGATAGATCGATCGATCTTTATTGTCATTGTCCTGTGCAGAACAACGAGATTGAAAAGAATCGACAACCACCTCTACAGGACCTAACAAGAATAATCTAAACATATACCCGTACGCCCCCCTCCCATAAACCCACTAAAAACCCACTAGAAAACTCTAAAACTGAATATAAAGAAACCTACCTACTCAACCTGTGAGTAGACCTGTATAACCTACCTGCTCAAGCTGTGTGCAAACCAAGCCTTATTTTTGTCCTATTAAATTGAGTGTGCCACATAATCCCCTGATTCCAGGCTGTTATGAAATCTTGAGATTGGCCAAGCCTTGTAAAAAATGAGCCTTCTAACCCTGCCTGACCAGCAAAGCTGTGTTTCATGCTTGCTGCATTTCAGATTCCAACTTCCAGCTCATAGTACAGATCTCAGGGACCCGAAGAGTACCTGCTCCAAGTCAATACTGCTCCTCCTACTGCCACTACTGCCACTACTACTACTACTACTACTACTACAAATATTTATATATTGGTTTTCAACAAAGGTTCTCAAAGTAGCTTACACAGAAAAACAATAAAGAGGACTCTTTGCTCCCAAAGGGCTCACAAACTAAAAAGAAAAAGTAGCCATCAGCAACAGCCATGGAAGGATGCTGTTCTGGGATTGGAGAGAGACAGTTGCTCTTCCCCTGCTAAATAGAAGAGAATCACCACTTTAAAAGGTGCCTCTTTGCTCAGTTAGTAGAGGAATCTATCAAATCTCACTGTCTTTATCATTCCTAGTAATCTGGGTACCAGTTTGTAGCAGAATAGGTTGGAAGCAACAACATGGTGGAAGAAAAGCAGGAATCCAGACTAACTTAAACCATGTTTCTAAGAACACTGTCTACTTTGCTACAATGTATTTCAGAATCAAAAGGAAAAGCCATTCTGTTTCCTATTAACAAGAAAGAGAAAATCTCCAGTTAACTATATGGAAAATGCATTCAGTTTAACAGCTGCATTAGAGTACAGAGGACCAATGCTATTTTCTACAGTTATTTGTTACAAGTGAATTCATGACTCATGTGCTGGCCTTTGCCACTGATGAGCAATGCATAGCCATCTTGTGCTTGTTGTATCAAACACCATGTAGCACTCCAATGTGTTCACCCCCTCCATGATAAGATACTAACCTCAACTGTTATTCATTATCCTGGATAAAGAAATGATTACCCAACGTATTCAAAACATTATTATTATTATTATTATTATTATTATTATTAATTCAATTTCTATACCGCCCTTCCAAAAATGGCTCAGGGCGGTTTACAAAGAGAGATAACAAACAAATAAGATGGCTCCCTGTCCCCTGTCCCCAAAGGGCTCACATTCGAAAAAGAAACATAAGACACACACCAGCAACAGTCACTGGAAGTACTGTGCTGGGGGTGGATAGGGCCACTTACTCTCCCCCTGCTAAATAAAGAGAATCACCGCGGTAAAAGGTGCCTCTTTGCCCAGTTAGCAGAGGCAAAGAGGCATGAACCCAAAAGAAACCTTCCTATGGGTATAGACAAGGGTGAAGAAGTGTACTGATCTAATTTGATGACTGGACTAGACAGACACAGTTAACAGTACAGTATGAAGATGAGGTCTGGAAAGCAGGTGGGGGAAACCCATTTATTTGTTGCAAAGGTTATTGTAGTATATGTCCAGCCAGTAGGTGGCACTAGCACTTGCTAATATGCTCCTAATTAGAGGCAGAGTCATTTCCTGTTTCCTGCCTGTACCTCAACTTCTCTCTTTCTTTAGCACAATAAAAGAAGTCATACTATACATACATAAATACTATACATACATACATAGATAGGCTGCCTTCCTCTGAACTCCCATTACATGGTGTACGAAGACTGAGTTTTAAATCCACAAACTTAGGAAATCACTTGCTTTCCTGCATCAGAAGCCTTCAGTTTCAACAATCCTGCTGCCTGGCCAGAATAGAAAGAAAGATTTGTCTACTTCAGACTAGCTACAAAGCTCCACAAAGAAGAAGGCATTGTACAAGTAAGTTTCCTTCTTTATGCCATGAGAAAGGAAGCAATCAACGTTACAAATCCTTTACATTGTCAGAAGAATGACAATGAGACTGTTTTGTTTAAATGTGATGCCAATTTCATTCCAAAATGGAATGTGCTCTCTGAGAGGGCTTGCTTCTATCAAAGGATACAGCAGCCTGGAAAAAATGTAGAGTCATTTGTTAGAGGACTATATGAGCTCACTGAACACTGTGATTTTACAGAAAGGAAGGAAGTACATCTCGGGGACAGGCTTGTCCTTGGGATTCTAAGATAGGGATGTGCAAGCCAGCTCAAGGATGAGCTAGCTCACACTCTAACTCACTTGGTTCAAGGGCTTGCCCTCAAGCCAGACTGGGCCTGGTTTGGCTTGAAGCTGAGTTGAACTTGCTGGGCCAGTCAGAGACCAGTTCAGGTTTTTTTGGTGGTGGTGGGGAATGCAGATCTACTTCCATTGCCAGGCTCCGGGGGGTGCTGTCATGGCCATGGGGATGCGTGTCTCCTGATGCCGCCTCCCCCCAAGTCATTTCCAGCCCATTAAGGATCACCAACAGAGGCGTAACTAGGGAAAATGGCGCCCGGGGCAAGCACTGAAATGGCGCCCCCCCCCCACATACTACATTATACTTAGGTTTTTCCTCACAAGTGCCCGCCGCCGCCGCCAAGCCAGGCCACTGACTGGCCGCCAGGCGCCAGCAAAGCAATGGGGGGGGGGCGGGCAGCGCGGAAGGGACTGATGCGCTCCCTTGACTGCTGCAGCGCTGCTGCACCGAGCAGGAAACATTTGTATTAAAAAAATTTTTTTTAAAAAAACTTTAAACATTTTTTTGTCATGGCGGCGCCCCCCACGTGACCAGAAAAGATGGCGCCTGGGGCACGTGCCCCCCCTGCCCCCCCTATAGTTACGCCTCTGATCACCAACCACCCTGAGCCATTTTTGGAAGGGCAGTATAGAAATTGAATGAATAAATAAACAAATTAATAATAATAATAATAATAATAATAATAATAAGCCCATGCTTGTGTTGCTACCAACTGCTTGAGAGACTTCTGCCTGCCACCTCTGCCGGTTCTGTGAGTGTTGGCAGGGCTGGGGCCCTTGGGCTACAAGACTGAGCAGTCTTGGCTCCACCTGCCCACCCTGAGCTATTTAAGAAGGCTGCTAGTGGCTAGGACAGTAGCTGCTGCCTGTTTCCTGTGCCCAGCACAGGAGGAGACCATTTTCCATTTACCAGCAGGAGGGTGCAGGGTGACAGACTGTGTCTGACTGCTGGGTGCTGCTCCTCTGCTGCTTGTGTGTCTACCAACTGCCTGAGAGACTTCTGCCTGCCACCTCTGCCGGTTCTGTGAGTGTTGGCAGGGCTGGGGCCCTTGGGCTACAAGACTCAGCAGTCTTGGCTCCACCTGCCCACCCTGGGCTATTTAAGAAGGCTGCCAGTGGCAGCAGGCCCACCACCGGTGGGGCCGCCACCGAAGGGGCAACACCAAAGGGTTCACCCCTTTGGGGAGCCACTTCAGTGAGCAGCGAGAACCACCCCCCTGGTTCGGTACCTTTGGGTGGGGGGGGGGGATGAGTTTGGCCTGGTTAGGATTATTTTCATTGTTTTGAGTCTTTCTGGAGATGGGGATTCGGAGGAGCATGTCCACTGGTCTCGGGGCAACTATTCCAGTGGTGATGGGGAATAGGAGAAGTTACGTTGGCAGGTCAGCAGGCCGTTACAGGGAAGGGAAATCAGAAACTTAATAGCTGTTTTACCTTCCGGCTGCCCTGTCAGCTCTTTGATCTTGGGGAGCAGTGCCAACTACCTGCAGAACCTTGCCTTGCTCCTCTTTAATACCAGGCCAGTCCAAAATAAATCTGAAGTAATCCATGATTTGATCATGGATGAAGGGGCTGACCTGGTGTGTATTACAGAGACTTGGTTGGGAGAGGCTGGGGGCCCAGTTTGGGCCCGGCTTCTCCCTCCAGGATACTCTGTTGAGGGGCAGGTGAGGGAATGTGGGTGGGGATGTGGAGTGGCTGTGGTCTTTAAGGATAATATCTCCCTTATCAGAATCCCTGTCAGAACATCTGATCATATCGAGTGTGTGTACTTGCGCTTGGGGACCAGAGATAGGTTGGGACTTCTGTTGGTGTACTGATCACTCCGCTACCCAACAGAGTCCCTAACTGAGCTTGTGGACCTGGTCTCAGATCTGATGTTGGAGTGTCCCAGGCTTGTGGTTCTGGGGGACTTCAATGTCCACTTTGGGACCAGGTTGTCTGGAGCAGCTCAGGAGTTCATAGCGGCCATGACAACTATGGGCCTATCCCAAGTGGTCTCCAGGCCGACACATACTGCTGGTCACACACTTGATCTGGTCTTTTACTCTGATCAGGGTGGTGTTCCGTGGGTGGGGACTCCTATGATTTCCCCATTGTCATGGATGGACCACCATCTGGTTAAGGCTGGACTTACAGTTACGTCCCACCTCTGCAGGGGTGAGGGGCCTATTACAATGGCCCGTCCAAGAAGGTTATTGGACCCAATAGGATTCCAAGAAGCCTTGGTTGGATTTAATTTTGGCTCAGCCGACGATCAGATTGATGCCCTGGTGGAAAATTGGAATAATCAACTTACAAGGGCAGTAGATGGGATCGCTCCTAAGCATCCTCTCTGACCTGCTTCAAAAATGGCTTCTTGATATACGGAAGATCTGCTGGAGCTGAAGCGGCAAGGTAGACGACTGGAACGCAGGTGGAGGAAGTCTCGACTCAAATCCGACAAATTGCAACATAGAGCGCACTTAAAGATCTATGCTTTGGCTATACATGCAACAAAGAAGCGCTTCTCTTCTGCCTGTATTGGTTCCGCAAACTCACGTCCAGCGGAGCTTTTTAGGGTTGTGAGGGGACTAGTAGGACCCCCTGCTCCCTTGAATCAAAATTTGTATCCATCAGTTGCCCGCTGTGACACTTTTAATGAGTTTTTCGTGGACAAAATCTCTCGTATTCGGGCTGATTTAGACTTCAACTCCACAGTTAGCACAGTATCAGATGCAGAGGTATCCAGCAACTCCTCTTGTGTGGTTAAACTGGAACAGTTCCAGTTTGTGACTCCTGAGGATGTGGACAAGCTGCTTGGAACGGTGCGTCCTAACACCTGTCTACTTGATCCTTGCCCAACGTGGCTTACACTATCTGGCAGGGAGATTGTTGTGGAGGGCCTGGTGGCAATTATTAATGACTCTCTGAGGGAGCGCAGGATGCCCCCTTGTTTAAAGGAGACAATTATTAGACCTATTCTTAAGAAGCCTACCTTGGATCCCTCAGAGTTCAATAACTACAGGCCTGTCTCCAACCTCCCATGGTTGGGCAATGTGATTGAGAAGGTGGTGGCCTCCCAGCTCCTGGCGGTCTTGGAAGAAACTGATTATCTAGACCCATTTCAAACTGGTTTTCGGGCTGGCTACAGGGTGGAGATTGCCTTGGTCGGCCTGATGGCTGATCTCCAATTGGGGCTTGACGGAGGAAGTGTGACTCTGTTGGTCCTTCTGGATCTCTTGGCGGCTTTCGATACTATCGACCACAGTATCCTTCTGGAACTTCTGAGAGAGTTGGGTGTAAGAGGCATTGCTTTGCAATGGTTCCGCTCCTATCTCTCGGGCAGATTCCAGATGGTGTCGGTTGGAGACTGTTGCTCTTCAAAACTTGAGCTTTTATATGGGGTCCCTCAGGGCTCCATATTGTCTCAAATGCTTTTTAACATCTACATGAAACCGCTGGGAGAGATCATCCGGGGATTTGGTGCTGGGTGCTATCAATATGCTGATGACACCCAAATCTATATCTCCATGTCAACTTCATCAGGAGAAGGCATATCCTCCCTGAATGCCTGCCTGGAGGCAGTAATGGGCTGGATGAGGGATAACAAACTGAGACTGAATCCAGACAAGACGGAAGTACTTGTTGTGCAGGGTCGTTACTCGGGAAACGATATTGACCTGCCTGTTCTAGATGGGGTCACACTTCCTCAGAAGGAACAGGTACGCAGTCTGGGAGTGGTTCTGGATTCACGCCTCTCCCTGGTTTCTCAGGTTGAGACAGTGGCCAGAAGTGCTTTCTATCAGCTTCGGTTGATAAGCCAGCTGCGTCCGTTTCTTGAGATTGATGACCTCAGAACAGTAGTACATTTGCTGGTAACCTCCAGACTTGATTACTGCAATGCGCTCTATGTGGGGCTGCCTTTGTACGTAGTCCAGAAACTACAATTAGTACAGAATGCGGTGGCCAGGTTGGTCTCCGGGTCATCTAGAAGAGACCATATTACTCCTATATTACAGGAGTTACAGTGGCTGCCAATAGGTTTCCGGGCAAAATACAAAGTGCTGGTTATAACCTATAAAGCCCTAAACAGCTTAGGCCCACAGTATTTAAGAGAACGTCTTCTTCTGCACGATCCCCATCATCCATTGCGTTCATCAGGGGAGGCCTGTCTCTGGCTACTTTAAAGTCGGTTGGTGACCACTCAGGGACGGGCCTTCTCAGTTGTTGCTCCAAGACTTTGGAATGCACTTCCCGCTGACATAAGACTCTCCCCATCCCTAGCGGTTTTTAAAAGAGCTCTGAAGACTCATTTTTTTAACCAGGCCTTTTAACTTTTTAACTTTAACTTTTGTAATTTTAAATACTGTAAATTGTTTTTGTTTTTAGGCTGCTTTTTTGCATTTTAATTGATTTTAATGTTTTGTGTTTTTGTATTGTTTTATTATTGTGAACCGCCCCGAGACTTTGGTTTAGGGTGGTATAGAAATGTATTAAACAAATAGATATTCCGTGACAGAAACCCCCTGGAGCCCAGCAATGGCGGAAAATCTGCCATCCCCCCAGAGGCGTATCTAGGGAAAATAGCGCCTAGGGCAAGCACTGAAATTGCACCCCCTGTCCAAACATCTGACACCCATCTTTCAGATAACTTTACCATAATATGAGCTGAAAAATACAAGTCAAGCTAATTAATCTTTTAATATTTCAAAAACTATTTAGCAGTGGATGTAGCCAGACCAAAAAATGCTGGAAAACTACAAATTTCAGTATGCTGGGGCTCATGAAATACCCAAATACTACTGGTATGTGGAGGTGTACTTGGAAAACTAATGTCTAATTCTCTACTATGCATTGTAGCATCACTATTACATAAGTTTAAAAATAAATGGAGAATTTGCCTTTTCCCAGATACTCTGAAAATAATTAAAGGATATGCAGAGTAAACTGTGTCACTGCTCGGAATATATTGTAGTATTTCAGAAAGACACATTTAACTCACTTATCACAAGAAGCAAAGTAAGAGCAAATGAATACAATCCTAGCTCATAAGCTTCAGCTCATTATTCACAAGCCCTGATTCTCTGTACATAGTGCCAAACTGAATATGTGTACAATGACTTATATTAATTTTTTTAAAAAAAATACCTGTAGCCCCTCTGGGGGCTTCCTAAAGGCTGTGGGGTGGGTCTGCAAAGGTCCCCCTCCCCTCAATGGCCTCTAGGGCTTTGCAGGGACCATTTGAGCATGTGCAGTGGCCATTTTATATATATATATATATATATATATATATATATATATATATATATATATATATATATTCCAAACTGGCAGCTGAAAACAAAATGGCTGCTGTGCATGCTCAAATGGCCTCTGCGAGGCCTGGCATAGCCTAGGGCCTCACAGAGGCCATTTGAGCATGCACAGTGGCCATTTTGTTTTTGTTGGCCATTAAAAAAAAATTTTTTTTTTGTAATTAATTTTTTAAAATGGCACCCCCTTCAAGTGGCGCCCGGGGCACGTGCCCTGCCTGCCCTACCCTAGATACGCCCCTGCATCCCCCCCCCCGCCCAAATATATATTTTTTGTTCTCCCTCGGAGTCAGGCCTGAATCAGTTTGGACTAGAGCTGGACCAGGCCCAGCTTTAGTGTGCATCAAACCAGACCAGGCCTGGTTTGAGTCTGGTTCTATTCAAACTGGACCAGGTTTTCTGATTTTGTGCTATCAGAGTGAATGCAAAAAATCTACATAAAGCCATTAAAATGGCAAGGCAATCAGAGTTTATACAAGTACAGATCAGGGAGCAGAGGAAACCTGAAACCAGTTTGGAAGAAACAGTTTTTTCTCCACAAAGCAGTAACAGCAGATAGAGCAGCTCCTTTGGAAATACAAAATATAAGTCAAGAGCTGAACAAAAGAAACCCCAAGTAAAGCAGCTCAGACATATCAAAAGCACATCACAGCAAAAAGACATACACTCCCAGTCTGCATGTACAAGATGTGGGAGGATGCATAACACTAGAGGAATTTGTCCAGCTAGAGGAGCTCAGTGCAAGAAATGCTTAAAAATAGAGCACTTTGCAATTGCATGTCATACATGGATGGTACAGTAAGTTACCACAGGAGCGGAGAACCAATTTTTCTTAGGCTCCATTTTTTTCAAAGACACTGAACTCGCATGGAGGATTGATTTAATGATTAATGGCAAGACTGTAAATTTCAAAATAGATTCAGGCACAGATGTTTCCATTATCTCAGAGGAGACCTATGCTAGCTTCCAGAATCCTCCTCCATTACACAAAGCAGAGACTGTTGTACATAGCCTAGGAGATCCGTTAAACCAGGGATTCTCAACATTGGGTCCCCAGATGTTATTGGACTTCAACTCCCATAATCCCCAGCCCCAGCCCCAATGGCCTTTGGTTGGGGATTATGGGAGTTGAAGTCATCTGGGGACCCAACATTGAGAATCCCTGTTTTAGACTTTCTAGGACATTTTATAACACAAACCAGTCATAAAGGCAACTACTATAAGTTTTCTGTGTATGTGATTAGAGGTCATGATCTAGATAATCTCAGTCATGGAGTAGCTATCAGAATAGGACTGATGAAAGCAGTGGGAGAAATAGAAAGGGTGTTAGGGGACATTGGCCTACACCAGGGGGGCCCTGTGAACATTGTCTTAAGACAGGATGCTAAGCCATATAGTGTCCATTCTCCCTGCAGGATTCCCATTACCTTACTCCACATAGTGAAAATAGAGCTGAAAAGGATGAAGACACATGACATAATTAAATCACAGAGCCTACACCATGGTGTGCTCCAGTTGTCCCAGTCACAAAGATAAATGGGAAAAGCTATATCTGTGTAGATCTTAAAAGGCTCAATGAAGCAGTAGAGAAAAAGTAGTTAGAGAAAAGTATGTACTCCCAGTGCTGGAAGATATACTTCCTAAAGTGACTGGAACCAAAGTATTTCCAAATTAGAAGCTTCAAGTGGCTTCTGGCAAATACCTCTGGCAGATCAGAATGCCAAATTAATGACATTCAAAACATCCTTTGGGAGATGCTGTTTCCAGCACTTGCCCTTCGGGATCACCAGTACTCCCGAGATTTCCCAGAGGAAGATATCAGAATGCCTTAGAGGCATAAAAGAGGTCATCGTTTTCATAGATGACATCTTAGTACATTGGACGTCACTAGAAGAGCATGATAAAATTCTAACCCTTGTCCTAAATCTGATCCAGGAGAAAAGAAAAATGAATTAAGAAAAATGCATTTCCTAACAAACTGAAATAGAATTCTTAGGACAAGAGATTAGAGAACAGAGTATGAAGCCATGCCCTGAGAAAGTAAAAGCCATTAGAAACCTAAAAGCACCTACACACATCACTGAACTGAGACACTTTCTAGGAATGGTGAATTATTTCAGTCGATACTTGCAGGATCTCTTCACAGAGACACAGCCTCTAAACCTGCTATTGTGATTCAATACACAATACACAAGCTGGGGGCCAGATCAAGAGTCTGTATTTACGGGGGAGTAGGCATGGTCTCAAATGCCCCAATTTTGCACCTCTGTGATGCTAACAGGCCTACAATGGAACTGATGGAGTTATGGACTAGGTAGTGTTCTGCTCCAATTACAAGGGTTGGGTTGAATGCTGGTCGTATTCTGCTGTTACAGAAACAGGACAACATTATGCACAAATAGAGAATCAATGCATAGCCAGTGTTTGAGCATGCAAAACTTTCTACAGATACTTGTGTAGTCTACCATCCTTCACACTGCTTACTGAGCACAAACCCTTGGTCACCCTAATAAAGGGGAAAGATTTGGATCAAGCACCACTACAATGTCAATGTCTTTTGATAAGAATGATGAAGTTCAACACAATAGCTGAATAGGTTCCAGAGGAAAGTCTGGTACTTGCAGATGCCTTATCATGTAGTCCCATGTGGCAGGAAGACTCCTACGACCTAGAGGAGGAAATACAAACTTATGTTGATACAGTACACACCTTCATGGAAACATCTGACAAGCTACTTCTTCAGATCAGAACAGCTATTCAGCGTGGTCCAGAACTTCAAGAAGTCTTACAGTACATCAGAAATCGGTGGCCTGAATATATCAACAACACTTCAGAACTATCTAAGCAATAGTTTTGTGAACATGGCCAACTTAGTGAATTAGACAGACTAATAACTAAATCGTAATGTTGTGCTGCAAACGATGAGGACAGAAATCCTAGATCTTATTCACCAAGGCTATCAGGGCTTAACCAAATGCTGTGAGCATGCCAAAAAGACGGTATGGTGGCCTAATATGGGAAATGACTTAAAGACCAAAGTCTCATCTTGTGATTATTGCAGAAAGAATAGATAGACCAACTCAGCAAAAAGAGTCTTTAATTACCACATCCTTGCCTATTAGACCTTGGAAGAAACTTGTAGCAGACCTGTGTGAACTTCAAGGCCAACACTACCCTTGAGGTTTCGAGATGGGTAATAGACCTACAAATCGTTTGTTTGTTTGTTTGTTTGATTTATATACCGCCCCTCCAAAAATGGCTCAGGGCAGTTTACTACAAATAAAAACAATTAAAATCAATTAACAGCTAAAATCAAAACTAAATCAATTAAATAATTAAAATCATTTAAACATTAAAAACATTAACATTAAAATCATTTTAAAACAGCATTAAAAATGTAAACCATGAATCTAATTAAAAGCCTGGATTAATAAATGCATCTTCCGTGCCTTTTAAAAAGTTGCCAGAGATGAGAAGGCTCTTATTTCAATAGGGAGCTCATTCCAAAGTCCAGGGGCAGCAACGGAGAAGGCCCATTCCCGAGTAGCCACCAAACAAGTTGGCGTCAACTGTAGCCAAACTTCTCTAGATGATCTCAACAGGTGGTGTGGCTCATTGCCAATTGTATAGATGTGTTGTTCAAAAACAAAATAAAATAATAAAATAAAATAATAATAATGATGATGATATTTGTTGTTATCAAGTAGAAAGGGGTGGAGATATTATTCTAATATGTCCAGCCAGTTGGTGGCACTAGCATTTGTTAATAGTGATCCTAATTAGAGGCAGAGTCCTTTCCTGTTTCCTGCCTGTATTTCTTGTTGAACTTGTCTCTTCTGTAACACAATAAAAGAAGTCTTACTTTCTAATGGCTGCCATCTTCTGAACTTCCATGACACCATTATCAGGCAATAAATGATTACAGGCCGAGGACAGAATATTGTGAAGTAGGGAGGGACAACTGACTATGTAGGGTTTATTTATTTACTTACTTATTTGAAGTCTTTATATCCCGCCCCTCCAGTACACTACTGCTCAGGGTGGCTCACAATATTATAAAAAGATATAGTGTACAATTTGACACAGGAGCGTCCTACCTGCTCCCCTGCACAGCACCTGATTCTCAGGGACCCACTCTTTTTCAATGTCACTGTTTACTGCACAAGCCAAGACCACAAAGGCCCCCAGTTTCTCCTCAGTATAAGCAATAACTGATGCTTTGGCAAGATCCTGCCTTTATTATAGGTGTGTGTCTGCTGTCCATTTTGTCAGCCAATCCTCACATTACTTCACTATGTGGTAGAATGAGGTGGAGGTATTCTGGATTGTACCAGGTAGGGGGATCGTATATTTGTTGGAAATTCTCTGTGGTGAGAGAATCCCTTTCTCGTTATAGCAGAGTGCACAGAGGCACAACACAGCGGAATTTAGTTAGGCATGCGTGTATGCTGAGAGTAGAGTAACTTGGAGCCAATTCATAGTTTCAAATCAATATATAAGGCATTTATTAAGGAACTCCATTCTAGATAGGAAAGTGAGGAGTTAGGATCTCTAATCTATCTATCTAGCTGGATGCAGATGGATTCTGCACACATGGTGCAGGGAGAGAGGCTTGCCATGTTGCAAGGTAGAAGGTCAGGTAGGGAAGAGAGAGAGGAAGGAAGTTAATCCCTGAGATTAGCAATCTACATATCCAAAGGGATAGTGTCAGAGCAGTGGAGAAGAGATGACCAGTGTCTTGACCCTCTAGCCCTCTGATTTACTAGTCTGTCTTCCACTGTCTGAGACAAGAGACAGCGCAAAGTCCTTTAACTTCCAACAATATTGGAATGCTCCTGTCCTATGTATTTAAAAATCCTTTCATGTTGAACCCACACCAGAGTGGGATTAATCCTGCCTTCTCTTTGCTGCATGTGTTCTTTTACTTACAAAGAGGGCTGACTGCTTGCCTGCCTGCCTTTTGTAGGGGGCATTCTAAAATGTGATTCCCCCTCATGCTGTCTGAAGTATCTCATTCTGCATAATCTGTAGAGTAGCTCTAAATCAAAGGACAAGGGTTCATCCTTCCTATCCTCCACATCTGAACATAAACCCCTGGTCTATCTGAGTAGCAGCTGAGGTGCATAATAGGTCTGCCAGAATATCTCTTGCTATCAACCTGGTATAGGAAGGGGTTGAAGAGATCTTTTGCCTGTGGCTGGACTGTGAGGAGGTGAGACAGTGGGATATTCTGGACATTCTAATGAAGGACTAGTTCAGATGATACTTTTCTGATCCACATGATTAAAACAGAGATGTACTGAAAGGATGACATCCTGATATCTTTCACAGACATCCTAATATCTTCCTGGTGCATTCATGGTGCATGGTTTGTCCTAATCACCACTCTACATGTGATCCAAATGCTAGTTGCATGTAGAGTGGCAGTTTGGACAAACTAGCCCCTTTCATGCAAAACAGGAGAATGTGCCGGAAGCACATAAGGATAAACACACTCTTGGCACACACACCCCTATTAATTACCTGGGCCAGAAAATTATTGTCCAAACTGGCCTGTGATTATTTTTAGCTGCTGAAATGTGGATGTTCTTAAAGAAAGGCTTGCTGTTATTTATAATTATTTTGCTTGGAAATTCTGTTAGTAAAATGAACTTTCTGCCTACCTTTGTGTCTCATGCTGAGCAGCCACACCAACCAGCTTCCTTATTCTTACAGCCAAGTGGATAAAAGCATAGACATTATGGGGTGCATTCTTTTTTCAACATGGAGGTTAATTGTTGTGTCAGGAAAATTATTCATTCATTCATTCATTCATTCAGTTTCTATACCACCCTTCCAAAAATGGCTCAGGGCGGTTTACACGGAGAAATAATAATAAGATGGATCCCTGTCCCCAAAGGGCTCACAATCTAAAAAGAAACAAGATAAACACCAGCAGCAGTCACTGGAGGTACTGTGCTGGGGGTGGATAGGGCCAGTTACTCTCCCCCTGCTAAATAAAGAGAATCACCATGTTAAAAAGTGCCTCTTTGCCAAGTTAGCAGGGGTTATTAGTGGCCTGGTCCCTTGCTGCTCAGAACAGGGCTTCTCAGTCTTTTGCTTCAATAGGTACAGATGCCTATTGTGACCCACTGAATCACTTTATTGAGTACTTGCCAAATTCTTATAAGGGTTTGCATCTCAGAGCTTTGAGGTACTCCCTTGCTTGTTGTTTTGAACTATGGGTTGGAGTTGGTTCATACATGCATGACCATATTGACTTCAGCATCAAGTAGTGGTGATTTGTATCAGTTGCTCGGGGATGGGGATGGGGGTAGGCTCTTTCAAACCCAGCCCAGAGCCTGGCAAGGAAATGGCAAAGCATGACAAGTTTAAGGCTGCAGTGACTCTGGGAGAAGCCGACACAGGTGGAGAGGCCGAAGACCACAAGTGGCAGTAGGATGAAGAGGCGGGTGGAAGGGCGGCTGCCATGATTGAGAGCAGTGGCAGCAGCAGCAGCAGCACCAATAGTGTCAAAATGGAAAGTGATAATTTGCATCCGTGAATGAGCCATCATAGATTTGGCACCATAAAGGGAACATTCATAGCACTCTATGCCACTACAGACTTTTCAGGGGACACAGTTCACAGTCAGCTGGCTGTGCTGAATAACCAAGAGCTAGTCTTGTGATAATGAGCATGAATTGTCCCCTTTGCTAAGCTGGTTCCATTTGGATGGGTAACTACATTTGCATTTGTTTGGGTTTGCATTTGGATGGATGACTACAGGGAATGGGGCCATGAGCGTCTGCATGTGTGTCTGCACTGAAGGTCCCAGGTTCAATCCCTGGCATCTCCAGATCGGAGAAACTCCTGCCTTCATCCTTGGAAAGCCGCTGCCAGTCAGGGTAGACAAAGCTAGAGGGAGATTGGTCTGACTCAGCATAAGGCAGCTCTGACCTGGTATAAGGCAGTCTCCTATGTTCCTATGAGATATCAAGTGATTTACATGCCTGTAAATCATTTGAACCTGGAGTTCCATTAATACAGTATTTGTGGAAGCTACACTGCTGGGTTAATAGCAGTTTGGGGATGCAATGTTCATCAGGACTGCAGCGCAAGGGTAAAGGATTAAACACCCCTCCTCACATGCCTGGTCCTGGTCCTGGTCCTGAACATCCTTGCTGGGTGCTGTTGAATGTACAAAAATAAACATGTTGGACCACTGATGCATTTCATGTCATGTGTAGTTTGGTCCTGACTCACCAACTTCAATAAGACTTAGAACTTGATCTACACATTATGGAGAGTTAGGTGGTAGAATTCTGGATTACACCACTTCATATTGCAGAATGGTGCAGTGGGGGCAGCAGCTTTGCTAATGCTCCCCCGAGTCCCCCACATAAAAGCTCCCTATATGGAGTAAATGTTACCTTAAGTGGCACAGCGGGGAAATGCTTGACGAATAAGCAGAAGGTTGCCAGTTCGAATCCCCACTGGTACTAGATCGGGCAGCAGCAATATAGGAAGATGCTGAAAGGCATCATCTCAGACTGTGTGGGAGGAGGCAATGGTAAACCCCTCCTGTATTCTACCAAAGAAAACCATGGGACTCTGTGGGTACCAGGAGCTGAAATCGACTTGACGGCACACTTTACTTATATGGACTAAACTAACATATCAGAAATTGACCACTGTGGGGAATCTGTTGTTTAGTTGGGGTTAGGGTTTTATTTACTGTACAGGCAAACTGTTGTAAAGTGGAAGCCCAACATAGTAACTGTTGCTAGGGGCACTACTAGGGGGTGTGGCTTCAGCTGAGCTGGTGAGATTACTATTAGGGGAGAGAAAGGAAAAAGTGACAATTGGGAGTTATTAGTCAGAGGTTTACTGTTGCTTAAGAATGAACAGGGAGAGCTGGAGGACTGAAGGAAGAAAAATCTTTTTAAAATATTTAAAAAGGTTGAGTTCATCAAAAGGGAAGGCCAGAGAAATGCTGAAGGGGGGGATGAAAATTCCCAGGGCAAAGTTGCTGAGAGCTTTCTGAGGTGAGAACCTGATTCCAAGGGATAAATGGTCAGTACAGGAAGACCAGTTTCCTGTTATCAGGAAAAAGATAAGGACTGTGCATTTAAAAAGGGGGGAAATTGGCAGTTGGAACTTGACAGGGGGAATGTCTGGGTCCTCTCAGTTAGGCCACAGCTTTATCAACTTATCTGGAGCACAGCTGGGATACTCTGTAAAGGTGTCAATAATATTCTGCAACTAAAGAAGGAAAAGAAACAATCATTTTCCTTGCTGTGTGTGTGCGCACACGCGCGCACACATACACACACACTTATATTTTAAGAAGAGTGTTATCTTTTATGGTTATGTACCATGCTCAAAAACCAGCTACTAGGAAGCAAAGGAAAGATGATTTTTATCACAGTCACACCAGAGCATTTCAGCCTTTTCTTGTAAGTTCCACTGCCACTAGGGGCAGCTGCTGTGTGTGTGTGTGTGGGCAGTTCCCCACACAATTGTTCCTGCAGCAAGGAGAGACTTCTCCAGTTAGTGCTGCCTCCTGGCCATTCCTCCTTTACCAAACTGTGCCTCCTTTGAAGGGTCCAGGCTGCTGCATAGCCACACCTGACCACTGACCAGTGGGAAGAGAACAGTCCAGTAGCAGCAGCAGTGCTTCAGACACATGTGAAATAGCACCAATAATACTTATATTACGGACCGAAAAGCACGGGGTCTATTCTAAACTTGCTCTTCAATGGGATAGTTAATGGCATGTAAGGAGGGTAGGTTTTTTAAAAAACTTTTTAAATCTGCAAAAACATGAACTTTCCTCTCTCTCTCACACACACACCCTGCCGCCTGAGGTAGTATAGTCAATGCTACTGTCTCTGTCTCCCACCTCATTCTGTGTAGTCTGGCTCCTAAGTAAGACAGACTACAACACAGAGTGTTGGTCTGGGGAAGCCCTATTCTGACATCAGCATAGCTCCGATACAGCACTTCTGTCTTCTAGGCCTATGCTTCATAGTGTTATCCAGCATCTCCTTATTTTATGAATGGTTAGGGTGAAATTCAGCAGCTGATTATATAATTGTTTATTATCAACTGTGTTCATTGTCATTGCAATATGACCACTGTTTTCGCAGGGCTACGAACTGTTGAAACGTTGCTAACTTGCTCATACACAAGTACAAGTATACATACTCGGACCTTATCAGAATATGTTAAGGCACAGAAGTGAACTTCTGTGAGGAGATTCTCCTTCAGATATCTGGATAATTATTGAATACAAGTGCTAGACATTTCATCATTGTCCTATGGAGTTAAGAATGGATTAAAGTGTCCCTGAGCAAGTACAGAGTACATTTCTCTCATTGCTATTTTATCTTCTCATCTAAAAGGGAAGGCCTCCCATATTAAAGGGAAGAAATAAGAATAAATAAGAACCATCTTATTTATTTATTCCCCCCCCCCCCACGTAAACCTTTATAAAGCTTTTATGCAAAGCTTTGGAAACTTTTTTTGAAAAGCGGTATATCAATAGTAATAGTAGTAGTAGTAGAGTTTCCAGAGAAAGTTGAGGCCAAACCCTATCTAGAAATTATGCAGTGAGTCAGTATGTAATCAATCATGATTGATTGAAATTCGTTTTAAGCAAAAGAGGTGAATTCCCCACTCTTCAGTTTACAAAGGATCACGTTCACAGCTGACTTTAATTTTTCACAGTTCTAACTTTTAGGGAATGTTTTAAGCTTCTGAAATTGTTTCTGACGTTTCTGTTTCTTTCTCCAGCTTTTGAGAGCTACCCTTCAAAATCATGATGACTAGAGCAGAAAAATAATCTTTCTGAACTAAAGTGTCTTCTTTGTCTCTCTCCCCATACATAACCTGATTAGTCACATCATAACACTCATCCAGCATGAGGAATCAGTAAACCAAAACAAACAAAAACCCTTCTTGTTTTCTTCTGCTTGTTCGTCATTTTGCAGCCACCTTTTTATTAAACAGTCCACTAGGCATTTCTATGGCAATCTCATACATCTTGCTTGTCTGTCTGTGCCAGTGCCAGCCACCATGGAAGCAGACTGAGTTGTTGAACTTGTAAGCAAGCACACAACATCCAGATCATTCCACACCTTTCAATTTCTATGCAATATTTCAACCACAAAGCGGTGCTATTGCAAAAGCTAACAATTACTAGGACAATCCTAATTCTTTCTTCAGTTCTAATTTACAAAAGATACAGAAATAAAACCAAATAAGAATTTGGTTCTAGCCAGTCATTAGTGTTCCTCCTGCACATCCCATATATCTCGTGTCATGTTGTTAGATTGCCATATTGTGAGATTATTTCAACAACTGAATGATCAAATTAATTCAAACACAAATACTTTGCTGCCTATTTCCCCCCCACTCAGATTCTTATTATTTGAGCCTAAGTTATTTGAAAGTTATCCAGATGTGCTATGTAAACTTCCAGTTAGTTCCATATCCACATGGTAATTGCATTCCTGTTTATATAAAAAAACTGTGCTGGATGTCATCTCTCTCTCTCATATTTATTGACCAATTTTAGGCAACACTGAGCTGTCTTGTAACATTACAAAAATCAAAATAATAAGCATTGATACAAATGTACACCATAAAACAGCAAAGACAGGCAGAATTATGTTTTTAAAAGCCAAGCCTTGTCATGTTGCATTCTTATCAGGCCACAGAATCAAATTTCATGGGCAGTAGAGGGATGAACAGGCTCATGTCTTTCCCAGACCCATTCCCCACTTGCACTTACTACCCCAAATCCCCTTTCCCCACAACTCTGAGCTGCCTTCATATTGCAGGGGGAGAAACACTGCTGAGCAGACACTGCTCCCCACATCATGTGCCTAGGTCAGCAATGACTGGGCTACTGTTCATTTTGCCATCACTGCATGCAGGGTAAAGGTAAAGTGTGCCATGGAGTCGGTGTCAACTCCTGGCGATCACAGAGCCCTGTGGTTGTCTTTGGTAGAATACAGGAGGGGTTTACCATTGCTTCCAAACACGCAGAATGAGATGATGCCTTTCAGCATCTTCCTATATCGCTGCTGCCTGACATAGGTGTTTCCACCAGCGGGGATTAAAACTGGCAACCTCTGGCTTGCTAGTCAAGTCATTTCCCCGCTGCGTCAGACTAAATTTGTACGTTTCAGGATTCATGCTGCAGCCACTGAGAACCAAGCTTGTTCCTTTCAGCACAGACTTATCCTGGGTTCTGTTTCTTGTCCACACTAAAGTATGACCAAATGCTGTGAACTGAGCTACCCAGCTTGCTAGGTAGATATTTTCAGAAGTGAACGTTACCATTTTATTAAAATGGTAGTCTTTGTTCAAGGTGTTTCTTTAGCATATCAAGAAATAGTACTTCAAAATATTGTCTTTGAAGTGTGGGAAAGCTATATCATACTTGTAAAGAGAAGAGTTTAGGAAGGATTATTAATGGAGCAACTAAAATTTGTTCTTTGAAAGTTAAGGAAATTAGAAGGAAACTGGAAGCAATCCGGTTGTCTCTCTTTTGCAGAGTTGTGAAAATAGTCCGTGTCTTTTTTCCATGCATGCATATTTGGCAAGTTTAGGTGTTGCATCTCATATTACGAGGCGTGTTGATTGCAGGCGGCCACAGGCACAAGTGGAGAATGGCAGAGACCTCTCCTGTTATGAACAATGAAAGTTGCCGGTTGGTTTACCTCTTAGCAGAGGTAGTCAGACCCACAGCAAGCTAATTGGCTTGGGAGCTTTGCTTATTCCCTTTCCTTACTGTGGATTGCATGCACAATTTCCCAGGTTGTGAGCGCATGTCAAATGGTTAACCCTTTGGCTGCTATTGGAGGAGAATCCCTGTTTCTCAAGATAAGATTTGCTGTTAAGTCTAGTGATTTCATTGCCTTTACTCCAGGAGATTAAATGCAGGGGCGTGTTGGGAGCATTGCTTAAATATTTGCTCCAAGCTAACTTTTTTTAAAAAAATTGCATTCTGGATAGAAGTTGCAAAACGCTGAAGGGATGAATTTCTTTATGGTTCGGAGGACAAGCAAAAAGCTATAGAAGAATATCTTGATTTAAGAGACATCAGTGAAGGAATATTTCCTGATCATTCAGATGTGAAAGCCAACCCAGGCAGTGAAAATGATGATGATGATGATGAGGCAGGTACAATGTATATAACATAGAGGGCAAATTCTAATCCATTAACAAGGAAAAAAATGACTGATTTGATATGCTATATGTGGGCTTGATTATATATACTATATATTTCTGTAATGTGTCTTTGAAATGTGAAGTGTGTGTGTGTGTTGTAGTAGGGGTCAGAAATGTGGTGAATGTTGAAATTTACTGGTTATTTGTAAGATTTTAAGGCTGCAGTCCTAAGCACAATTACTAGGAAAAGATCCCATTGAATTAAGTGATCCTAACTTCTAAGTAGCCATGCATAGGGCTGTGTACAAAATCCAGAGGAAAATGTCAGTAAATTCTGATATTTACCAGTAAGGCTAGCAATCCTATACCCAGTTTCTTAGGAGTCCAACTGAAAACAATGAGACATTTCTGAGCAAAAATAGGATCCTGATAAACACCTTAACAACATCCATATGTGATCCTCCTTTTAATCATTCACTCCTAAAGGGCAATCACCATACTATAGCTTATAAAAGTAAAAAACAAGAGTTCTTTCTAAATAATTATTTCTAAAATTTCTCACCAGGCCTCCTAAACTCTTAAGAATCACCAGTAAACATCAACACCCACTACTTTCTGACAGTCACACATCAGGGACAAAAACTCGAACCCAACCCTTTGCATGCTCTGCTGGTTTTGAGTTGTAGGGAGGGTTCTGTTTTGTCTTTTGCATAGGAAAGCAATTTTTAAAAATGTGATCCTTCACCTAAAGTAGTGCAGTCCATTCTAGCACCTCTTTCTTCTTGATGAGAAGACCAGATATGAGAGAGAGAGAGAGAGAGAGAGAGAGAGAGATCAATTTCCAGGTGAATCGATTACTGTGTAGACACTTGTGCTGGGTAGACAATTATGTGGCCCAGTCACCAGATAATATAAACTGGGGTTCTACTATCTCTTACATGGATTCATTGGGTAGCGCTTTCTCTCTCTCCTTTAGTCTTAGTTTCCCCTTCTGAAAAAATGAAATAATGCTACCTCACAGGATTGTTGTGATTAATAATAAAATTATTTTAAGCACCTCACTTAGGAAAAATGCAACAACATTATTAAATAATAGGAAAGGTCAAGCAGAAAAAATGTGCTGGGAGAGAGCAGTCTTTGGCTTATGTTTATTCTGCTATGTGCCTAGGGTAAATATTAGCCAAAGACTGGTCTCTGCCCTCAAAGAGCTCACAATCTAAACTGTAAAAATAAAACCTTTTGAAAGAAAAATGGGAAGTATTTTGAGACACGCCATCCTGTAGGGATGTATATTGAAAACATTTCATTGTATTACCTTCTATCAACCTTTGGGTGGAAAGATTGCTCTGAACAAATTGTCCTCTGTGACCTCAAGATTTTGGTTCTAACTTGCTCATCTTCGCATTCAGTTTGAATCTGTCAGGGGAAAACACACAGACATAAGATGATTTAAGCATGTAAATTTAGATGGGAGAATTAAAGAGGCATGCAGCTAAAATTATCATCTTATTTCTCTATGACCCAGTAAGAGAAATGGAAAGGAAACCATTTGGAAGCTTGTTCTTGATGTTGAGGAATTCACCACAGGTTTGGCACACACAGACTCCCACTTCCCTGCTTAATGAGTTCACCTACAAATAAAATACTACGGGAGATTTGCTCATTCCTATAAATACTATTGCTGAGATACACATCCTTGGCACTTATTTGATTAATAAAAATAATTATAAAAGAGAAAAAACCCAATAATCCAACAGTGCATTTATTTTTTATTTTTTAAGAACTAAGAAAAAATAACCCTAGTTTCCTTTGCCTTTCCAATTTGTTTTGAGTGCCTTAAATGGTATGTACAGAAATTAACAATTTGACTTTTTGTATGCATATGTAGGCACAAGCAAGAAGATGTATGGATAGATGTATAGATGGATATTTAAAGTTTTGCTTCTGTTTTGAGGGGAGGGCTAAAAGTTAGAAGGCAATGACATTTCAGGGCTGAAATGCTACATATTTCTAGGGAGTAAACCTGCAATCCTCTTCATACTTGCTTGAGTAGAGGTATTTACTTCCGAGTAAACACGGTTGGGATGGGTTTTTAATTCCTTTGAAAACAGTGGGACTTTAGTAACTACGCTTTCCACACATGCTTTAGAATGGAATTTCACCCACATTTTGAGGATGCCAAATTTATTCTCAATCATTTTTTAAAAAAAGTTGAGGACTGCAGTGACTAGGATATATTTTTAAAAGCGCGCAAACATGTTTGTTTTTTAAATCCCAAACTCCAGAGTTTATTATATTTTTCTAATAAAAGTTTACGGTAGCCAAGCCTGGCGCAGGAAGAGCGCGTGGTGATCAAGGGGTTAATGCGCAGAGCCATCTGGCTGAGCTGGTTTGTTATAATCGAGCAGATTCATGTTCGCGGGACGCAGAGTTTTAAGGCTCCTCTCCCATAACAGAGTCGAGGAACTTCTGCACAAGCCATCTGTGGATTTTTTTTTTTTTGGTTGTTTTTTTTGTTTTTGCTTGAATGACCAGATTATTTCCATCTACCTCTTTCTCTTCATGTCGACTTCTCTGCAAAAGTTCACACGGATGCCATGGTCACTTCTACCACGGTAAGGGGGGAACAAAAACGAAAAAGAGAAGGGTTTGGGGTTATTTTTTGGTCTTGGGATTTTGTAGCAAGGAAATTCTAGGAGATTTCCTGCAGGGTTCTTCTAAGTATGTTTATGCTCGGAAAGAACAGTCCCATTCATTTAAACGGGACGTATTCCCTAAACTGTATGTAAAGGATCGCAGTTTTGAAGACGGAAGGAGGGGAGCATCAGATTCACCCCCCTTGCCCGTGTTGTCTATAGACTTGCAGCCCGATCGTAGGCATCTTTACTCGGAAGTACATCTCAACATATTCAGTGAACCTTACTCACAGGTAAGCGTGCATACGGATTATAGCCTTTCAACTCGAAGTCCCAGTGAGTTAAATGGAACTGACTTCCAAGTGAGAATGTCTAATATTATAGCCCCAGTGACATAGATTTCTAGCTCTCTAGAGGTTTTTGCGTGGCGCAGCTCAACTCTTGCGAGAGCAATTGTGACAGGAGAAAAATGAAGTGTGAAAAAGGAACTTGTTTTAGGAGGCAAACTCTAATAGGTCCTCTGGTTTGTTTGTTTTTCGTTATAGGAAGGGATCTGGCAAGTTCAGCCCGTAACAAAAAGCAAATGCAGAGGGAGAGAAGAGACACAACCCAGCCCCCGAAACCTTAACACATTACGGCTGCCCACCCCCAGCCCCTTAGGGCATGTAGAAAGTCGAGGCAAGCTGAGTTAGAATTCCCCTGTTTCTGTAGACCACCTCCTTTATTCCTGTTTCTGTAACTCACCTCTTTGCACTCCCCCCCCCCGCCCCGCCGCCCACCTTGAGTAGTCAGGCTTGGTGGGGGAAAGTAAATTCAGGATTTTGATCCCCTCCTCCTCCTACCCCCTCTTCTCTAACTTACCCCTCCTTCTTTCAAAAAAGAAAAGTCGTCCCCTAATTGCATAAGTTCTCTGGAATGACCTGCAGATCAAAGAAATTATTTGCACGTCTCTAGCTAGGTGGAAAGAGACCTTAGAAGGTGTGCGAAGATAGTTTGCAAAAGGGGAGGGAAATAATTCTCTTCCACATTACGAGGAAAGCTGTTTGCAAAGGCATGGAAGGGTCTTCCCCATTATGAGTAAATCAGCCCTTGGAAAGTCTTCTACTATGAATGGTAAGACAAGCAATCAACGCACTCGGAGGGCAACTTTCCCTCTGTTTTCCTCGGGTAAACAGCTGAATCGCAGTTCAGAGCTTCTTTTGGAGATACCCAATTGGGGGGCAGGGAGGGTGGGGGTGGAGAGGGAGAGAGAGAGAAAAGAATCCTGGGATGGTTTGGATATTTTCCCGATCCAGTCCTTAATCCTCCGTTAAAATAAAACCGGGAAAGGGTTAGAGTTTGTCTTGATCTCTAAATAGCTTGTCGATGGGAGAGAAGTGGCGGGGCGGTATTTTGGTTTGAATGAAGCTGCTCGGTCCCGGACCGCGTTCTTTGGTGACTTTGTGGCGTAGTTATTTAGAGCCGCGTGGAGGATTAAAAGGGTGGGGAGGAGAGTCAGTGCATGTAAACCGAGGATTCTGCAATGCACAAGCGAGTTCACTCCCTCAATACAAGGAACAACCTTGCAAGAACATCGGACCAATGGAGGTTTAAGTAGACTGATGCATCTATGGACCGGGCCCCTTCTGTCCCCACCTCTAGCATCATCCCATGGTTGGAAAGCCATCAGTGCAAAAAAATGGAGGGAAATCTTTGCCATAATAACCAGTAGTGTAGTGCAAATTCAGAAGGGCAGGCGCTTTCCATGACAGTCCCCACAGTCACGCCCATTCCATGGCCACACCCCAAATGCCCACACCCTCAATACACAATAGCACTATATCTGCATTCTTATCTGCATTTTTATTCAGTTTTATTGTTTTGTGCACAAACATGCAGGCTGTTTTAAAAAAAAAACCCTTCTAAAAATAAACCTGCCCCAAATTGCTCCCTTTCTTCAAAGATTAGGGGACGACATGATAGAGGTCTATAAAATTATGCAGCGTGTGGAGAAAGTGAATAGAAAGGAATTTTTCTCCTTTTCTCACAACACTAGAACCAGGGGTCATCCCATGAAACTGAGTGCTAGGAAATTTAGGTCTGACAAATTTAGGTCTTACACAGAGCATAACTAATCTATGGAACTCTCTGCTATAGGATATGGTGATAGTCACCAGCTTGGATGGCTTTAAAAGGCATTTAGTCAAATGTTGCTAAGAGTCAACACTGACTTGAAGGCATTTAATCAAATCAATCAGTCAAATTCTTGGAGGACATGTCTATCCATGGTTGCTAGTCTGATGGCTACAGGCTACCTCCAGGCTCAGAGGCAATATGCCTCTTAATTGGAGTTGCAGGGGAGCAACAGCAGGAGTGAAAGACTGTCTTTATTCCCTGCTTGTGGGCTTACCAGAGGCATCTGGTGAGCCAATAAGGGAAACAGAATGGTGGACTAGATCCAGCAGTGCTGTTCTCATGTTACATTAGTACTCTTCTTTTTTTGCACCCCATGATAATTCCAGAATGGCTGGGCAGAAAGCTCTCAAAATTCATATGATGGAAACACATTTGGTAGCATTGTGTGTGTTTAAGTCGGGGCATAACTATAATAGGGCAAGGGGAGACAGTTGTCTGGGGGCCCACTGCCTTGGGGCGGCCCATAGGCAAGTCACATGACTGACTGTCCCAGCTGCGCACCCACCCGGGCTTCTTTCAGTTGGATTCATCCTCCGAAATTGATGGGAGTGTTAAGACCTGGAGCTACCAGAACAGCATGTCTTTCTCTGGTACCATTAAATGACTTGCATCATCCAAAATTTACAAAACCTTTTAAAAAATTATTTAGGATGATCATCTATTGTGACACATAGGTTATATATATATAAAATTTTTACTATGCTTTTACTATTCAGCCTCATTTAAGATTTCTTTACTTCATGAGCTGAGCTTCAGTGAGCGAGGGGGGGCATTTTAAAATCTTGTCTCTGGGCCCCCTCCAACCTTGCTACTCCCCAGTAAGTTGGAGAATTGGTCCACCCATTAATTTTTGTTACTAATGGCAGAAAATGCAGTTAACACCAGATGATCCACTCTTTGTGTGCAATTTAAAATCTTTCAGTGAAGTCACTCCAGAGTTGCAAGTTATAATATTGCAAGTTATATAGTAAGTAAGCAGGACTTGCTTTGGGGTTTGAGAGAGTTTGAGGAACATTTAGCGAAAAGCATCAAGGGGAATAACAAAAACTTCTTTAAATACATCAGATGCAAACCTGTCAGGGAGGCAGTCGGAACATTAGACAATAAGGGGCTGAAAGGGATTATTAAGGAGGATATGGAGGTTGCAGAGAAGCTAAATGAGTTCTTTGTGTCCATCTTCACGGCAGAGGATACTGAGCATATACCTGTTCCTGAACCAGGCTTTTTGGGGATGGAGGCTAAAGAACTGAGTCAGATAGAAGTGACAAGAGATGATGTTCTAAACTGTCTGGAAAAATTGAAAACTAGCAAATCGCCAGGGCCGGATGGCATCCATCCAAGAGTCCTCAAAGAAATACCTGTAATCATGCTCTGTACCAGAGGACTGGAAAGTAGTAAACGTAAAACCAATTTTCAGAAAGGGATCCGGGGCGATCCAGGAAATTACAGGCCGGTTAGCTTAATGTCCATTTCATGCAAATTGATGGAAAGCATTCTCAAAGATAAAATTGTAAAGCACATAGAACAACAGGTCCTGCTGGGAAAGAACCAGCATGGCTTCTGCAAAGGTAAATCTTGCCTCCCAAATCTTTTGGAGTTCTTTGAGAGTGTCAACAAGTGTGTGGATCAAGGTGATCCAGTTGACATAGTATACTTGGACTTCCAAAAAGCTTTCGACAAAATTCCTCATCAAGGACTCCTGAGAAAACTTAGCAGTCATGGGATAAGGGGACAAGTACATGTGTGGATTGTAACTGGTTGAAGGACAGGAAACAAAGGATAGGTATAAATGGAGAGTTTTCACAATGGAGGGAGGTAAGAAGTGGGGTTCTCCAGGGATATGTCCTGGGACCAGTGCTTTTTAATTTATTCATAAATGATCTAGAAGTAGGGGTAAGCAGTGAGGTGGTAGTGAAACTCTTTTGGGTAGTGAAATCCAAAAAGGATTGTGAGGAGCTCCAAAAGGATCTCTCCAAATTGAATGAGTAGGCAGCAAAATGGCAAATGTGGTTCAGTGTTGGCAAGTGTAAGGTGATGCACATTGGGATGAAAAACCTCAACTTCAAGTATACGTTGATGGGATCTGAGCTGTCGGTGACTGACCAGGAGAGGGATCTTGGGGTCGTGGTGGACAGCTTGTTGAAAGTGTCGACTCAATGTGCAGCAGCTGCGAAAAAGGCCAATTCCATGCTAGGGATCATTAGGAAGGGAATAGAAAATAAATCTGCCAATATTATAATGCCCTTATACAAAACTATGGTGCGGCCACACCCTGGAGTACTGCGTACAATTCTGGTCACCACGTCTAAAAAAAGGACATTGTAGAACTTGAAAAGGTGCAGAAGAGGGCAACAAAGATGATCAGGGGCCTAGAACACCTTTCTTATGAGGCAAGGCTACAACACCTGGGGCTATTTAGTTTAGAAAAAAGATGACTGCGGGGAGACATGATAGAGTTCTATAAAATCCTGCATGGTGTGGATATAGTGGATAGAGAGAAATTCTTCTCTCTCTCACATAACTCTAGAACCAGGGGTCATCCCATGAAATTTATTGCCAAGAAATTTAGGACCAACAAACGGAGGTACTTTTTCACACAACGCATAATTCACTTGTGGTATTCTCTGCCACAAGATGTGGTGATAGCCAACAACCTGGATAGAGGGGTTTGGATAACTTCATGGAGGAGAGGTCTATCAATGGCTACTAGTCATTTAGGCCCCCTATAGGTTGGCTATAGGCCACCTCCAGCCTCAAAGGCAGGATGCTGAGTACCAGTTGCAGGGGAGTGACAGCAGGAGGGAGGGCATGCCCTCAACTCCTGCCTGTGGGCTCCCCAGCGGCATCTGGTGGGCCCCTATGTGAAACAGGATGCTGGACTAGATGGGCCTTGGGCCTGATCCAGCAGGGCTGTTCTTATGGGGTCTTTCCTGCCTATCCAGCTCATGCATGCCATAACTGCACGCCCGCCCCCACACTTTCCACATTAATTTGCCCTACCTCAGAGATACATAAGCAATGTGCCCCCCCCCCCAATTAATTTGCCCGCTTCAGTCATAGGAACATAGCAATCTGTCTTATGCTGAGTCAGGCCCTTGGTTAATCTAGCTCAGTATTGTCTACTACACTGACTGGCAGTGAGTTCTTCAAAGTTATAAGCAAGAGTCTATCAGGGAGAGAATCTGGGACTTGCCGCATGCAAGCATGTAGATGCTCTTCCACTGAGCTATGGCCCCATCCCCTAAGCGGAATATTTTACAGTGCTCATGTGTAATCTCCCATACATCTGCAGACCAAGGCAGACTTTGCTTAGCAAAGGAGACAATTCATGTTTGCTATCAAAGTCCAGCTTTCCTCCCCAGAGGCACAATGTCCTTGGCTGGCTCTACTGAATCACAAAATCAATGAAATACAGAATTACTACTACTCTCTATTACATTAATTCTCGTAGATATACCTTTGTGGGGATGCGTCCCGGTAATCCAGTGGATTGGCTGGGTGCCGGAGGCGCTGGGTTGGCTGGGCAGCGGGAGCTCACGCACAGCAGGAGGCCATTGAGTTGAGCTGCTGCGGGGGGAAATGGCGGTGGCCCCAGCAAGGAGGCGGCAGCGGCCCCAGCCAGAGGCGTAACTATAGGGGGGGCAGGGGGGGCATGTGCCCTGGGCACCATCTTTTCTGGTCATGTGGGGGGCGCCGCCATGACCAATTTTTTAAAAATTTTTTTAGATTTTTTGTTAATACAAATGTTTCCTGCTCAGTGCAGCAGTGCTGCAGCAGTCAAGGGAGCACGTCGGTGCCCCCTTTCCCACGAGTGGTCCCTTCCGTGCCGCCTGTGGCCCCCCCCCATGCTTTGCTGGCGCCTGGCGGCCAGTCAGTGGCCTGGCTTGGCGGTGGCGGCGGGCGCTTGTGAGGAAAAACCTAAGTATAATGTAGTATGTTGGGGGGCTGGCGGGGGGACACGGTGGGGGGGCGCCATTTCAGTGCTTGCCCCGGGCGCCGTTTTCCCTAGTTACGCCTCTGGCCCCAGCCACATGTAAGCTCCCACTGCCCTCCCAATCTGGCTGCTTATTGGCCTGGCCACTGTGAGAAGGCGGTGGCCGCAGGCCTAGCCTGGTCATGGTTGCAACCGTCGTGGCCGTGGCCTGGGCTGGGGGGAGGTGGGAGGCAGCGGGACAGACTGGCCATGGCAGCGCCGGCAGGAGAGAGTGGGGAACAGGTGGTAACAGTGGCGGCAGGGCCCTTTTTGGCTGTCAGCCACCTGGTGAGGCTCTGTATGGCGGGAGGAATGGAAAGGGGGGGGGCTAGAGAGCATGGGGCTGGAGGAATGGAGAGAAAGAGGAGAGACCGGGACAGGAGGGAGAGGGAGGGAGAAACAGCCGGCCCCAAAGCGCACAGATGCTCTTTATGGGGTCAGCTAGTTACAAATATTTCACATGTGAGAACAAGATTCTCTTCAGTTTGAAGTAAATCAGGCTACTGGTTGATTTTTAATGATTTGCTGCAAAAGTGTTTCTAACATTGAAAATGTTATATTTAGATCCTGCCCTTCCTCGTGAGTACCAGAGGGGAACAGAGAAATGGAAGGGAAATATAACTTACCAAAACAATGTCCAAGCAACAAGAACTTTGGTCTAAGATTTTCCCATCATTGTTTTTGGCATAAAAATGCTCCATCAAGTATCTTACACACATTCGCCTGCTTTATGGAATATAATGGAACACATTTCTGAGTAAAGATGCACAGGAATATATAGTGTTAGTCTCTTGAACTCTAGCTTATGGGATAAAGCCACTATAAGGTTTACACATGATACTAGGGATGTGCGAACCAGTCCAGTTCAAACCAGGGGCGTAGCAAGGTTGGAGTAGGCCCAGAGACAAGATTTTAAAATGCAGCCCCCTCACTGAAGCTCAACTCATGAAGTAAAGAAATTTTAAATGAGGTATACACACACATATATCCTATGTGCCACAAAAGAACATCACCCTAAATTATTTTTAAAAGGTTTTGTACTTTTTGGACGATGCAAGTCATTTAATGGTACTAGAGAAAGACATGCTGTTCTGGATCTTAACACTCACATCAATTTAGGAGTATGAATACAACTGAAGGAAGCCTGGGCGGGTGTGTGGCTGGGGGAGTCAGTCATGTGACTTTACTATGGGCCCCCCCAAGGCAGTGGGCCCCCAGACAACTGTCTCCCCTTGCCCTATTATAGTTACACCCCTGATTCAAACCCCAGTTTGATTCAATCCAGGGCAATTCAAGTGGTCGGGATTCAAACCAGACTGGCTCCCGTTCAAACCTGACCAGTTTGGGAGTCTACTCATAAAGGGGGATCCGGTGAGGATGCCCTTTTATGAGTAAAGGGGCAGGGGGCTTCGTAGAGTTAGAGGGTGCTGGAGGGGAGTCAGAGCTACTTACTTTAATCAGTGGCTGTAGCTCCCCCTTGGCGGGTCTCCTCCAGAGTAGTCCAGGCTGGCTGCAGCCTGGTTCGGGCCTGCTCCAGCCTGGTCTGGCCATTTTAATTATCTAAATGAGGTGACTAAAATGGCCTCATGAGTGCACAGAGGCCCAAACTGGGCTGGAGAAGGCCCGAACTGGGCCACGGCCTACCTGGGTTACTCTGGAAGAGGCTGTGGTGGGGGTAGCTGCCGCCACCACCCCTGCTGATTAAAGTAAGTAGCCCTGATTCCTCTCCCGCAATCTCTAGCTCTAGGGAGCCCCCCTGCCCTTTTACTTGTAAAGGGAAATCCTCACCAGATTCCCCTTTATGAGTAGAACCCCGAACCTTCGAGCTGGGGCCACAGTCCTCTTTTTAAATAGAGCCCTCCTAAGATTATTTATTAGATAAATGCCCCTGAAGAAAGCTTATAGCTGAGGTGTGTTGGGCATATTATTACTACACGAATAAAGAAGATTGCAAACAGTTCCCAGCATCCTAAGATTTGGTCTTTCCTATTGCTCTAGCAAAACTGAAAAGCTTTAAAACTAAATCAACCCCACCCCCAATAGGTGGGGTTTTAGGGGAGAGGGAGAGAAAAGACTAACTTAAAGACTAACTCAACCATGGGGCAGTGGGGGAGGAACCCCCGCCCCAGAAATATGAGAGAGACCGAGAGAGATCACACACACACACACCCCAACAGAAAGAACAGTGATGTTCTTATTTTACAGAGCAGCCCAGATTGTTCCCTCCTTCCGTTCAAGTTCTGAGGGGGAGAGATCACATGGCCCAGTCTGCAGAAGCACAGCCAATAGGCTCTTAGTTCTGCGGGGATAGGAAGGAGGGGCCACTGAGAGCTAAGGAAAAGAAGGCTTTTACCATGCTGGCGGCTACACAAGTTAGCCCCCTCTGTAATGAAAGTGGTTTGAACATGCATTCTCTATCCAGCAAATGTTATCCGTCCAGTCTCACAATGCAGCAGTTGTGTTATACCACTTATCACCACTTCCACCACCACACTTTAGCTCAGTGTTTCTCAACCACCGGTCCACGGACCGGTGCCAGTCCATGAGGCATTGGGTCTGTGAGGCATCACTAATAAAAATCACCCCCCCCAAAAAAAACCCCAAAACAATTTTGGGTCGGCGGGGGACACCAGTTGCTCTCCAGAGCTCATTTCCAGGCAGCCTTCACTGCTGGATTACATTCATTTCACTTCCTTGAACACCATCCAGCAGTGAGGGCTGACTGGAAATGAGCTCCAGAGAGCTGCCTGAAATTGTTTTTTGGGGGGTTCCTGGGGGTGGGGGTGAGGGGGGTGACCCCCTTACTAACAGCTGGTTCAGGAAACTGTGCATGAACAATGTACCGGCCCATGACTTCAAAAACATTGAGAAACACTTCTTCAGTTGTCTGCACTTTCAGTTGTGCAGGGGAACTGCATAGAATGACAAAGTGTTTTGGGCCAGCCAAGGTGCTTATAAAAAGGTGCCAAGGTGCTTATAAAAAGAAGCTGCCCTGAAATCATATGCTGCTAGCGGACAGAGGATAATATTGGACTAGACTTCAGTGCCTGAGCTCAGTCCTAGAATGCATGAAGTAATTTCAAAGAAGACAGAATCTATGAACAGGTGCAAGTGTATTTTCTTCTCTTGCCACAGACAAGAAAATACACTTGCCCTACATCTCTAGAATAAGGGAGAATTCTTTCCAAGTTAGCGGATATAATGTAGGCCAGCTTGAGCCCTTCCTCTGGGAATTAAGCATTGCTGTTAGGAATTCTATGGGCACTAGTTCTGAGAGAAGGAGGGAAGCTGTGCATGTGGGTGAAGAGATGTTTTTCATTGTACTGAAAGTTAAAGGGAATGAAAAGGGAGCAATAATACATGCTTTAAGAAAGAGCTGAGCAAAGTATTTGAGTGCCAGTAGCAAGTAAGAGGATGTGGAGGGAGTTAATGTGTGTAGGAAGAAAGTCTTGTGGGAGGAGTGAGAACTTATACTGTAAAAGAAGAGAAAGTGCCTGGAATGAGCAGGAGAGACTGTGCAAGAGGGGTGTAGAGCAATAGAGCAATAAGGGGTGTAGAGGCAGAAGAGTGGAACATAGGAAGCTGCCATATACCGAGTCAGTCCATTGGTCCATCTAGCTCAGTATTGTCTACACCACAGTTTCTCAACCACCGGTCCCTGGACCGTGAAGGGTTGAGTGCCGATCCATGACTGGGAGTCAACCCCCCTCCCCACAAACAACTGCAGTCAAGGCACTCACTTCCTCAATTTTGCACATGGCACGAAAGAGGAAGAGGAGAAGTATCATGAAGGTGCGGGACCCTGCTTCTGCCTTGCCTCCACGTGCTGCTGAGATCTTCCTACAGCTATCTTATTCCCTATCTTTACAGCTTCGAACTGTATGTGGCATGGGGGCATTGAGGAAAAGGTATGGCAGTGGGTGCCACTTGAAGGGCTGCTGGTTCTTGCATGCTCATTGTTTGCAGCCAAAGGTTGATTGATTGAAACTCAGCTGCCTGTTGCAGCCAAGGTGCCTTGAGAGGGAACGCTTTCCCCCCTTGCATCAGTGGGGCATTGTGGTCCCTTGGCCCCCTGTAACTCCCTGGTCTGCACCGCCAGTGGAAGACGGCAGTCCCCTTTGTGACCTTGCCAGGGGGTAGAACCTCTGGCTGGGATCATGCCATGGTGAGGGCTAAGCGGCAGAGGGAGAGAGGAGGGCTGCCTTGGCTTGGGCTTTGCAGAAAGGGAGTGCAGGTGGACCTTCCTCGGGGGAGGGGGAGCAAGCATGCATACCAAGAAGGGCTAAGTGGCGGAGGGAGACAGCACGGTGCAGGGAAGAGGCAAGATACCATTTTGTGCATTCATGCAAAAGGGTCATTGGATGAATGACACAGGAATGAAGTGATCCTGGGGATTTGATGCCCAGCGCGGTTCGTGTCCGATCCCAAGCGATTAAAAACCAGCTGCTTGTTGTGGCCAAGGCACCTTGAGAGGGAACGCCGTTTCCCTCTTGCATAGGTGGGGTGCTGTGGTCCCTCAGCCCCCTATAACCCCCTGGTCTGCACTGCCGGTGGAAGACGGCGGTCCCCTTTATGACCTCGCCGGGCGGGGGGGGGCACCTCTGGCCAGAATCATGCCGCGGTGAGGGCTAAGTGGTGGAGGGAGGGAGGAGGGCTGCCTTGGCTCGCCTCGCAGCGATGCATGGGCAGCATGTGGGACTACGTGAGCTGTGTGGCCCCCAAGGCAGGCTGGTGTGATTGGTGCACGCAGGAGTGTTGAGAGGGGTGCACAGAGGCGTGCGCTGCGAGAGAGGATGGGGGAATACCTGCTACACTCTGGTGAGCAAGCACAGCGGCGGCAGCTCTTGGACCCAGGCAACCTTCCAAGCGCGGTCCGGTGCACCATTGCCTCTCCCACCCTGAACAGTGCCTCGTCTCCCCAGCAAGGAAGACGAGGCATCCACCACTACAACACCTCGCACCCCAGGTCCCCATCGCTCTGCACATTTCACCATTAAAAAAAAAACACACACACAACCCATTCACAGCACCTGCCATGTAACCGTTTTAAGGAGTTTTGGAGGAGCTGTGCGGGTTTCATTAGGTCCCCCTCACAAAGTGCACATCTAAGAGCAGGATCCAGATCAAGCCAAGTGATCATGACCAAGCACCATTGACACAAATGAGAGATGACTAAATTAATTTCAGTGGATGGTCCTGACTAATGTCGCCTGGAACCGGCCCTTCAGCTGCACAACTCCTGCTAAAATTCCACCTCCATCATGAGAGGGTTAAACTGCAGACTTTGGGCTCTACTGACAACTTGCCCAGCTCTCCTCTCTTCACCTCCTTTTTGCTTTGCTTGACATCCGGCCTGATGAAGAGTTTTGGGGAATTCAAAAGCTTGCTTGTGTGCTGTTTTCGTTGGCCCCATGTAGCTTTTGAATTTTTCTAATGGCCCAACATCCCCTCTCCACTGAGTAATCACAAGCACCCCCACCTCCACCCTGCACATATTGAAGACATACTAGAGACATATTTGTTCACCCAGGCTTTTAGATTCAGGGGTTCTCAACCTTGGGTCCCCAGATGTTGGTAAACTTCAACTCCTATAATCCCCAGCCGTAATAGCCAAATGCCATTGTGGTTGGGGGTTATGGGAGTTTAAGTCCACCAACATCTGGTGACCCAAGGTTGAGAACCCTTAATATTCCATGTTTGCAAAAGATTCCAAATTTAATGATTTTAATGCTTATATTATTTTAATTGTAAACTGCCCAGAGATGCAAGTTTTGGGCAGTATAGAAGTCTGTTAAATAAATAAGTAAGTAAATAGAAAAACTTAAACTTGAAACCCCTTTACTAACTGCCAGTATGGGAAATTGCACATGAAGGATGTAGTGATCCTTGAAACTCTGCACGAAGAATTTAGCGGTCCTTGACTCCAAAAAGTTTGAGAAACACTGGTCTACACAGACTGGCAGCAGCTCCTCCAAGATTGCAGGCAAGAGTCTCTTTCAGCCCGATCTTGGAGATGCCAGGGAGGGAACTTGGAACTTCTACACTCTCTTTCCAGGATGGCTCTGTCCCCTAAAGGGAATATCTTAGTATGCTCAAGAATGTAGTCTTCCATTCATATGCAATCAGGTTAGACCCTACTTAGCTAAGGGGTCAAGTGGGGACAAGTTAGCTAAGGGGACAACAGTGGTTTGTGTGCTGTGGAAAACCACATTTTAAAATAAAGATTCTATTAAAAATAGAATCTTAAAAATAGCATGATACAGCGATGCTTATGGGCATATCAACACTGCAGCCTTAAACTGGGCTAATAGTTGTTTTCTTCCTCCCCTGGGAACTCTTAATTCTGTGAGGGGAGAGAAGAACTAGTGAAATGTGTAAAAGCTGTTAGAATTTTCAGGAGCTTTTCCATCCTCCCACTTGCAGATCTCTTCGAAGAAAGCCATGAGAATTATACTGATATATAATATTGGTATATAACTAATAAAAACTTGCAGTGTAGCCATACCCTTACAGGTAAAGTGTGTTGTCAAGTCGATTTCAACTCCTGGTGCCCACAGAGCCCTGTGGTTTTCTTTGATAGAATACAGGAGGGGTTTACTATTGCCTCCTTCCATGCAGTATGAGATGATGCCTTTCAGCATCTTCCTATATTGCTGCTGCCCGATATAGTACCAGTGGGGATTCGAACCAAGAACCTTCTGCTTGTTAGTCAAGCATTTCCCCTCTGCACTACTTAAGGTGGTCCAGCCATACCCTTACAATAGCAATATTCTATCGTTCTGGTCATGCCATCTCAAAATGCATATTGTAGAACTAGAAAGTATACAAAAATGTCAACCAGAGTGATCAATGGCCTGGGACACCTTCTTTATGAGAAAAGGCTACTGAGATTATTGTTTATTTCAGGGGGAACAAGATGCCAATGGTCAGATTCATGTAATGCCGGCTGTGTAAGAAAAGTGTACCCATACAGCATTCCATTTGCCTGGCATCTCATTTAAACTGGGTCATCTTGCCTACAGATGCTTTGTTACATATAACAAAAGGGCCACACGTGTAAAGAACAAACCAAAACCAGCAAACAAACCAGTGTTTGCACACGGTACAGATGCTTTGTTGGCATTCAAGAGATCCATCTAGATGAAAACAGGGGGGGGGGGGAATAGAGATATACGACACTGGAAAGTAGCAGCCTTTTTGCACAACTGGCACTGAACAGGAACAATCTATCCAAGCAGCAGGAACTTGGAATTCCAGTGGCAGAACCCTTACAGTTCTACAGCCTTTATAAATTTGTCATGGTACTGTTTTTGTCAGGAGACCCACAGAACTGGAAGATCATTAACTAGGGCTGTTGTAGAAATGGTTAGTTACAGCACTGGTGACCCTAGTGTGAAATGAAATGGAAGTAGGTGTGGAAGGAGACAAAAGGACACATGCTTCTATCTTGGTGACTTGCATGTGTAAATGGGCCATTACAGAGCAGATATCACAGATGGAACTTCTCTATCATTGCACATCTCCAGTGCTTTTCAACCGAGCCGGGTTGCAAGTCTTGCAAGCACTAAGAAATCAACTGCTTGTGCTGATGCCCCCTATATGAGTTTGTAAGAGATCAAGGATTTGTTTTATCCATGTTTTGGAAGTAAATGAATGGCTTTGGATATCACTGAAATTGTTTTTCTAAATTTTCTAAAGCAGACATTAAAGATGTATATGGGATCTGATCTGAAAATCAGACTCCAAATTAAATGAGTGTGGATGTGTGATAAAGTAATAAAAAATTACAGTTGCACATTTCCCACTTCTCAGTTTTCGAATTTCAGATAAAGTAGGAATTTTGGTAGAGATATTTTTAATGAGCATTTTCATGAAAAACGTATCTTGCATGATGTGATTTCCCCACCCCCAGTCCTGGTTGACTCATGTTTGTCCCCTAGCTCCTGCTTTTGGGGTACCCTTCCCCCCACTTGCTTTTTCTATATTCAGCGCTGATTCCATCCAATTAGTTTCATACAATAAACTTACTAATAATTAAGACAGACAATCAGATAAGGCAGTTGACTGAAGGCTATGTATATTAATTAGTTCTCATTTTTCCAAAGAGCACTGAAAAATTGTTGAAAGCGTAAACAAAAAACCCATTTTCAGTTCTGTAGTTGGGATGCAAGAGTGATACTGAGTGTGTATGGTTAGTATTATCGCTTCAGATGACATGCCACATTTATAACATCACACCATTAATCCAGAATAGTTATCACTCTTCAGCTTTCTGTACAAAATCACTAATTGCAAAGTGTAGTCTCTGTGTGTTCCCTAATATGCATTGGAAGTGTGTTGTTGACCTGTAACTACCGAGGTAAAACAAATCACAGGTAGCTCATGAACAGCTTCAGTGAGGCGCGTCACACAATTAGTGTGAAGCGCCTTACCAGGCTCTTCAGGGAGAGCTTAGCCCACTCTCCCCACAGACGATCAGGCCTGCAGCCCTGGGCAGCTAGATCTCACATGACTACCGGCTCCGTCACAGAGCTGGTGGGGGCTGCGGGGATGAGGGGCTGCATGGCCCATGGAAGTCCCAGGATGTCCCGTCCGAGTGCCCTGTGTGATGTCTCATGCGAGTGCCCCGCGCATTCTGGGCAGACCCCTGAGACTGGGAGGCTCTTTGTCGCCTCCTGGACAGGGGACCACTCGTGTGTCGCTGCACACCGTGGCAGCACACGAGCAGTAAAACAAGGTTAACTGAGTGCTCACTCCATTAACCTCATTTAAGGGGAGAGGGATTTAGGCGGGCTAGCCGCCTTGGAACCACCAGGCTTGCCCGTTAGCCCGGTGGTTCCAACGATCACTGGAAAGCAGGCTAGGCTCTCTTAGCCCACTTTCCAGTGATTGCAGGAATAGCTCAAAATGTGATATGACACCTTCTAGAATAATTGGTTTATAATGGCATGAATTCTTGTGCGTATTGGCTGTTCCTTCACATGAGCAGAATGTACTAAAAAGTTAGTGACTTGGTTTATGTGCTTGAGTTGAGGATAAAATAGGAGGACAGAACAAATTAGGAAGGAGTGAATTCAAACCAACAGGAGTGTAATTTATTCCTCCCGCCTGTAACCTGATTGCTGGATTATTGCAACAGTTTGGGAGTCAATGTGGCATAGTGTCCACAGGCTGGATTTGGGTGGTGCACATCTGGGTTCAAAGTTTTGCTCAGCTGTGATGCTCATTGGTTGTCCTTGGGCCAGCTGCTGTCTCGTGATCTAATCTACCTCCCAGTATTGATATAATGGTATCTGTGGAGAAAGAGTGGGATACAAATATGTTTGAAGGTGACCTGTGTTTCAAAGGACCCACACAAAACTGTAAGTGGGAGAGTGTTACTCATGCTATGGATCCAAGGCTTTATGAGAGGATGTATTTTGAGTGAGGTAGTATGTAGGCATGGTGAGCAGTTATGGTTTAGGACAGGAGTTCCTAGGTAGTAGTATTCTCAGTGTTACTTGAAGGGCTCCCACGATGTACTCAGTACTCTCCGGTCTTCCCATGCTGCAGCCATGCTGTTTGTTCCCCATCTGAGGATCGCTGGCTTGAAGTAGATGTGTCCTCAGCAATGTGCCCACTGCAGAAAGGGAGGGAGGAGAGCGAAGTCCCTCTTTCTCTTTTTCCTGATTGGCAGAATACATGTTGAAGTCCAATGTATCTTTCTCCTCAGCCTGACAGGCTTCAGGAAATTAGCATCCCCATTGAAATTTTTAGGAAAAATAAACTTGTCCCGTTAATTTCAGTCGGAATACCCGTGAGTAACTTAGTCTGGATGAAAGCCAGTAAAATACACTAGCGTATCTCATAACTGTTATATTTAAATTTGTGTACACACACGCTAAAAATCTCTGTGGGGTACCTAAGCTGAAGGTTTGTGAAAAGGGGGTACATTTTTTTAAAAAAAGTAAATTTGGGAACCCCTGCCTGAGGAAATGTAATAATGTGATGTTGGTTCGCTGTAGACATAATGTGGGCCTGGAGCTGACAAAGTCTGAGGGTGAGTATGTAGGATGCTTCTGACTGGCAGAAGCAAAGGAGGAGGAATAGCTTGTCACATGTACTAAATGTACAAGTACTGTATGATATTTATCAGGAGGGAAAGTGTTAGATAAACTGACTGTGATGTGGAACTATTTTCTAATAATATTTAGGTGGGAAGAACATTATAATATATAAGTGGCTTTTCACATTTACTGGAAGTTTTCCTTTAAGGACCACTGAGCTTTGCCCAGTTAATACCTCACTGCAACCATCTTGACACTTTGTCAGGAAAAGAACATGTTGAGTTCACATGCAGCCTCACCTTGGCTACCAGATTTTTCTACCAGTTCTCCCCTGTAGCTTTCTGTTCCTGCGACAAGGTAACCTACCTTTATGGCAGTGTGATGCGGCTTTAGACACAGAGGTTTACAAACCAGAACTCAACACTATTTTAAAACAAATATTTTACTATTTAAAACAAGTATTTTACTGTTTTATTAACATAAATGGTTCATTGCTGATGATTGCATATACAAATTGTCTAATATTATTTGCTCAACTGAAAGCTAACATGCATTTGAGGTCAGACTTCTTATGAAATAAAACAAGAGAAAAATGCACCCAGACCTAACTTTTTATTCATATTGGCCAACAACCAGACGAATGAAGCAGGCATGCTGTGAACATGGCATGTGCTGAGAGGGAGAGACAGTTTTTATTAATCATCCCTTCTCTCTTTAGCCAACTGTGACTCCTGAAAATTAAAATATGTGTCGCAGAGGGCTGTGCAACTCTCAGGGACATATTTTGGAAGTAATGAATGTGCCACTAGCTGTCCATCATACTGGAAGGACTTAGACATCCAGATATATAGGCAATAATTCCCGCGCCCCCCCCCCCCAGTACTTGAACCTTTTTGCCAGAAACTGACGTGACACCATGGAGACAACAGTACTGGCCTACAAGGCATTGTCAAACTATGTGTGAAGTGCTTTGAATAATCTACAGCAGGGATTCTCAAACTTGGGTCCTCAGGTGTTATTGGACTTCAACTCCCATAATCCCCAGCCTCAGTGGCCTTTGGTTGGGGATTATGGGAGTTGAAGTCCAATAACACCTGAGGACCCAAGTTTGAGAATCCCTGATCTACAGCTTAATGTTAAGAATTATTATTAGTATGGACAACAATTTCAATTTTAAAAAATCTGATTCTTTTATTTTATCTCTTTCAGCAACACAAAATTTGGATTGGTTATTTTATATTAAGCCTGTAGTCTTGCACATATTTCAGTAGGATTTCAGAACATCCTTAAGACTGCATCCTCAGATCTCATTTCTAGTTGTAAAATATATTCATTTGGTTGCCAATTAATCCTAAAATTCATAACAATTCTAATTGAAAATCCAAATTCTCTAGGTAACCCAAAAACATTTTATTCTGAGACTTAAATGTGGCTTTAACATGTGTTTTTGTCTGAGAACAAATGTTTGCAACTCTTGGCCTATATTTTATCAATATTATCTTTCTAGATTTGATTGGTTACTTCAAATCAGCATTCATCTGACTCTTGCTCTTTTTCTCCCCTTTCTCCCCCCCCCCCCCGGGAGATTTTCATTCCCTGGGAGTGAAATAGCCCTCCTTCATCTTCTCATTGCTAAGCTTTCCTCTAACCCTGTACTATGCTTCCCTAAACTATGCTTCCTTTAGGTCTCTGTCCCTTAACCATCTGGCTAATCTGTTATCATAGCATCAGCCCTCCTGCTTCCTCCCCTCCTCATTCCTTAGCTTTCCTGCTTCTTGGACCCTCTTCCAGCCTACTTAGAATTCTCATCTCTGCCCTCCATTTCCTGCCAGTATCTTGGTGGGCCTATGTGTGAATTGTATGTCATATATTAGATTTCAGTATCATCAAGGCATATCTCCATCTGCCAATTCAATTGCTCTGGTACTGAATCGTCCATCATTAGGGATGTGCACGGAACCAGCAGGGGGGTAGTTTGGAGGTGGGGGGCTTATCTTTAAGGGCAGGGGAGGGTGCCCTTACCCCTCCCACCTTGTTTCCCCCGCCAGCACTCCATTAAAAAAGTCTCGTCGGGGTGGCAGCATACCTCCCTGCCATCCCGGTGTCCTCCTCGGCCGGAAGTAAAAGGAAATAGCTGGCGCACATGCTTATGCCGGGCGTGCGTGCACGTCACACTCGCATGTGCACATGTTGAGCGCGACATACATGTGCCCAGTGTGTGCATGCGCACCGGGTACTTCCTTTTACTTCTGGCCGAGGAGGACACTGGGGTGGCAGTGTTTGTGCCGTTTCTTTGTGCTGTTTAGAACTAAGATTCGCAACCCTTTGGGCATGCACTCCCTGCTATTATCAAGCTTTGCTTTCATAGATTGGAGGGGAAAAATACAATTTTTTCTCTCTCAAAAGCTTAAGGTGTTGCACAAGAGTCCTTCCACATTGCTCATCCTTCCACTATTTTCTCTGAACAATAGTGCTTCAAAAACCTGCAAAACATGTTTGCTCAAGGACACCATTGGCAATGATGACTACAGCACAGTTGTACTCACTATACTTTCAATTCTGTTGTACTCTCTGTCAAAACTTAGAGTGCAAGCTACTTGGGGCATAGACTCTCTTTTCCTTTACAAAATTGCATAGAGTGCCATATATAATAATAATAATAATAATAATTATTATTATTATTATTATTATTATTATTATTCGATTTCTATACCACCCTTCCAAAAATGGCTCAGGGCGGTTTACATAGAGAAATAATAAATAAATAAGATGGATCCCTGTCCCCAAAGGGCTCACAATCTAAAAGAAACATAAGATACACACCAGCAACAGTCACTGGAAGTACTGTGCTGGTGGTGGACAGGGCCAGTTACTCTCCCCCTGCTAAATAAAGAGAATCACCACGGTAAAAGGTGCCTTTTTGCCAAGTTAGCAGGGTGACTGGTATATAAAACAAGAGTTTTGTGACACCTGATTGCATCTGTTTAAGTGGCCTCTTAGGCCACAAAAGTGTGTGCTAAAATAGATGTGTCAGTCCTTAAGGTGCAACAAGACTGTTTCTTAGTTTTTCTGCAACAGGTGAACACAGCTATCCCTCAGGAAGAGATAAAGTAATGGTACAGCACAGTGGTTCCCAACCAGGGGGCCTACAGATGTTGCTGAACTAAAAGTCCTATCATCCCCAGGCACAATAAATTGGAGCTGGAGCTGATGGGAGTTGTCATTCAGCAACATCTGGAGGCCCCCAGGTTGGGAACTACTGTTACAGTGTATATGAATGAATGAATGATAACTTGTATAACCTGTGCTGTAGTGGTGGAGATCCAAGTATACTCAGGGCTTCATTGGGCACATTAATCCTCCATGGGCTTCCTGTCATTCAACAGAGGCTGGTAAATTCCATGTCAGCGAAGGGGGCACTTGATTCCAGCTTCCTGAAGAATTGTGGTTTACTTGCTTCAAACCTTCCAAAATAAAAATAGCAACCCCTACACCTCTCCCTTCCTTCCTATCCTTCTGAAATAAAACATATCCTGGCATCCTAAATACTAAGTCAGTGGTCAACCAAGTCCCCTGGATACAGATTATGGCAGGCAAATCTGGGGCCTTAGATAAAATAGACTTTCGCTCCTGGCCAAGCGCAATCAAACTGCACACATTCCAACTGAGAACAGCTAAGGTCTTTTTATTGGGCCTCAGGATGACCTAGGACTTCACAATTTTGTTCAGCTGTTATTGAGCCCATCCCCAAATACTTTTCTGTTGCTTTCAAAATTATGACAAGTTTTTCAGAATGACGCTGTTTGAGCAGAAAAATTTATCACCTCCACCACAAAAGTAAGAAATCACTCCTTAGGGACCTTACTGAGGCCAGATGAGGTCCACCCCTTTCCCTTGCCACAGTATCTTGAGAAGGGGAGGAGACACCCCTCCAACACCCCCGCTCTCCCTGCTTCCCCTCTCTATATCTTTTCACTGCCATTGAATAGGAGAGTCCATGTTCTACTCGCATAGCTTGTATATCTCAGGCCTGTTTTGCTACCAAACAGCCCCTATACCCTGGAGTACGACTTCTGCTACAATTACAACATTTCAGAGCTTGAGCTATCACATTGATCCAAGCGGCTGAGCACCCTCACGCTTGATGCAACGGGTCTAGCCCTGACATACTTCCACGGTTAGGACCAGGCTTTCTCTGTGGCTGCCCCAGGGCTTTGGAATATGCTCCCTGCTGAACTAAGAGCATCTCCTTCTCTGTTTGTTTTCAGGAAGACCCTCAAAACTTTCCTGTTCTTGCAAGCTTTTAATTAGAATTTTAATAATTTTAATAATTCATTTTATATTGTTTTTATCGTGTTTTATGTATTTTAACCTGTTATTTTAATGTTGGGATTTGTACACTGCCTAGAGATTTACATAAAAATATAGAAATATGATAGATAAACAAACAAACAAACAATAAATACTACAGCAACAAGTCCAAACAGCTGACACTTATAGAACCTCAAAGAATACGGAACAAAAGGACAAACTTGAAAAGCTTTATATCCAATAACTACTTGCTTAGGGAGCTCCTGCCATTAAGCAAAGCACACACAGTAAAGAATGAAAAGGATTTTCTATCTCTTCTGGAAGATAATCATTTAACTCCCAGCTCCAGGTGGTCTTGGAGGAAACTGATTATCCAGACCTATTTCAAACTGGCTTTCCGGTGGGCTATGGGGTGGAGACTGCCTTGGTTGGCCTGATGGATGATCTCCAATTGGGAATTGACAGAGGGAGTGTGACTCTGTTGGTCCTTTTGAATCTCCGCGTAGCCTTTGACACTATTGACCATGGTATCCTTCTGGAACGTCTGAGGGGATTTGGGGTGGGAGGCACTGCTCTGCAGTGGTTCTGCTCCTAACTCACAGGCAGATTCCAGATAGTGTCTCTTGGAGACTGTTGTTCTTCCAAATCTGAACTTTCATATGGTGTCCCTTAGGGCTCCATATTGTCTCCGATGTTGTTTAACATCTACATGAAATCGCTGGGAGAGATCATCAGGAGATTTTGTGCAGGGTGTTATCAGTATGCTGATGATGACACCCAAATCTACTTCTCCATGTCAACATCATCGGGAGAAGGCATAACCTCCCTAAATGCCTGCCTGGATGGGCTGGATGAGGGATAACAAATTGAGGCTGAATCCAGGTAAGACGGAGGTACTTATTGTGTGGGGTCGGAACTCGGGAGACAATTTTGATCTGCCGGTTCTGGATGGGGTCACGCTCCCCCAGAAGGAACAGGTACGCAGTGCGGGGGTGCTTCTGGATCCAAACCTCTCCCTGGTGTCCTAGGTATCCAGAGGTGCTTTCTATGAGCTTCGGCTGATATGCCAGCTGCATCCTTTTCTTGAGATGAATGACCTCAGAATGGTGGTATATATTCTGGTAATCTCTAGGCTGGACTACTGCAATGAGCTCTATGTGGGGCTGTCTTTGTACGTAGTCCGGAAACTGCAGTTGGTATGTAATGCAGCAGCCAGGTTGGTCTCTGGGACATCTAGGAGAGACCATATTACTCCTGTGTTGAAAGAACTACACTGGCTGTCGCCAAGTTTCTGGGCAAAATACAAAGTGCTGGTTATTACCTATAAAGCTCTAAACAACTTAGGCCCTGGGTATTTAAGAGAAAGTCTTCTTCGCCATGAGCCCCATTGAGAACATCCTGGAGAGGTTCTTCTGCAGTTGCCGCTAGCTCATCTGGTGGCTACTCGGAGATGGTCCTTCTCCACTGCATTGTTGAAATAAGAGCCTCCCCATCTCTCGCAACTTTTAAAAAGGCACTGAAGACATATTTAGTCACCCAGGCTTTTAATTAGATTTATAGTTTTAATACTTTTAATGTTGGGTTTTAACTGATTTTAATGTTTAAATGATTTTAATTGTTTAATTGATTTTAATTGTAAACAACCCAGAAGAGCGGGTTTTTGAGGGGGGATGTATAGAAATATGCTTAATAAATAAATTAAAAAAATAACTCAAAATACAGGGGCTTCCCCCAGAAGTTTCTGAATATCTTCATCTGACATACATAAAGGGAGCCTCATAATAATCCCTTTCTTTGACAGCTGAAAGCGGGGAATTTGACTAGGGAATTTCCCTAAAGAGGACAACTGTAGGAGTTTATCCACTTGTCCCCTATGCACACATTCTACTAATAAATCTCCACCTTGAAGGCATTTTGCCCGAACGATATCTCCTAAAGTCTTCAACCATCTGGCCAACTTTATCGGGCTGTTATCTCCAATTTTAACATACTCACTATTTGCCCCAACAATAGCCAAAAGGGCTTGGTCACTCCTACTCTGTATTTCCAAACCACCTGTCTGTATTCCCAAAGAATTGGCACACTTCTTTCTGGACCGCCCTTCACCCAGAAGCAAATCTCTTTCCATCTCCTCAATCGGACGCCACCCTTTTCCTCTCCCCAAACCCACAGAACCACCCCACTCAATTTCCATTCTTCCCTCCTATCTGCCAAAAAGGAAGCAACCCTCACAAAGCATCCTAGTTAGTCAAAGCCAACACAGGCAGCCTTGATGCTCCGGAGTGGTTTACTGTCTTCCATCGAAGTGAATTGACTCCATTCAGAGTTTTATGAGATACAGTTACAAATTGGATTAGGGAGCAGCCCCCATTCCTAGGACTTAAATTATTGTGCCAGTGCTGTGAGTGGGGAGAGGACTTTGCTCCCTTTCCATTCCAGCAGTGATACCACTTGCAGGCATGACTCTTTAGAGCCAGTAGCATGCCTTAAGTATCCTTTCCCCATATGCGTAGCTCATGTTCACTTTAGAGCAGGGATGTACAATAGGGATGTGCACAGAACTGGGCGGGGGTGGCACGAAAGGGTGGGGGAGGTGTTTAAGGGTGGGGGAGGGTGCACTTACCCCTCCCCCCACTCGCCCCCGCCAGCACTAGTGCCCAGTAAAATCTGTTGGGACGGCAGTGTACCTCCCTGCCGCCCCTTCACCTCTTCGGCTGGAAGTAGCCAGAATTCCCGCGCACACATCGTGATTGTGTGCACCCCTGTCTGACATGCATGAGCGTGATCGCAAACTGATCGGTTTCAGTTTGTGACTCCTGAGGAGGTGGACAAGCTGCTCAGAGCAGTGAGGCCTACCACTTGTTCTCTTGACCCTTGTCCAACATCTAGCATGGAGGCTGTTGTAGGAGGCCTGGTAGAAATCATAAATGCTTCTCTGAGGGAGGGCAGGATGCCTTCTTGTCTTAAGGAGGCAATTATTAGACCTCTTCTTAAGAAGCCTGCATTAGATCCCTCAGAGTTGAGCAACTATAGGCCTGTTTCCAACCTCCCATAGTTGGGCAAGGTAATTGAGAAGGTGGTGGCCTCTCAGCTCCAGGTGGTCTTGGAGGAAACTGATTATCTAGACCCATTTCAAACTGGTTTTTGGGTGGGCTATGGGGTGGAGACTGCCTTGGTCAGCCTGATGGATGATCTCAATTTGGGAATTGACAGAGGAAGTGTGACTCTGTTGGTCCTTTTGGATCTCTCGGCGGCTTTCGATACTATCGACCATAGTATCCTTCTGGAATGTCTGAGGGTGCTGGGGGTGGGGGGCACTGTTTTACGGTGGTTCTGCTCCTACCTCTCGGACAGATTCCAGATGGTGTCGATTGGAGATGGAGACTGTTGCTCTTCAAAATCTGAGCTTAAGTATGGTGTCCCTCAAGGCTCCATACTTTCTCCAATGCTCTTTAACATCTACATGAAACCACTGGGAGAGATCATCAGGGGATTTGGAGTGGGGTGTTATCAGTATGCTGATGACACCCAAATCTACTTCTCCATGTCAGCTTCTTCAGGAGATGGCATAACTTCCCTAAATGCTTGCCTGGAAGCAGTAATGGGCTGGATGAGGGAGAATAAACTGAAACTGAATCCAGATAAGACAGAGGTACTTATTGTGCGAGGTCAGAACTCTAGAGACGATTTTGATCTCCCTGTTCTGGATGGGGTCACACTTCCCCAAAAGGAACAGGTTTGCAGGCTGGGGGTACTTCTGGATCCACACCTCTCCCTGGTCTCTCAGGCTGAGGCGGTGGCCAGAGGTGCTTTCTATCAGCTTCGGCTGATACATCAGCTGCGTCTGTTTCTTGAGATGAATGACCTCAAAACAGTGGTACACATGTTGGTAACCTCCAGACTTGACTTCTGCAATGCACTCTATGTGGGGCTGCCTTTGTACATAGTCCGGAAGCTTCAGTTGGTACAGAACGCGGCGGCTAGGTTGGTCTCTTTGTCATCTCGGAGAGACCACATCACTCCTTTGTTGATAGAGTTACACTGGCTGCCAATAGGTTTCCGGGCAAAATACAAAGTGCTTGTCATAACTTATAAAGCCCTAAATGGCTTAGGCCCTGGGTATCTAAGAGAACATCTTCTTCATTATGAGCCCCACCGCCCATTGAGGTCATCCAGAGAGGTCCGTCTCCAGTTGCCGCCAGCTCAGCCGGTGGCCACACGGGGACAGGCTTTTTCGGCTGCTGCCCCGAGACTGTGGAATGCGCTCCCTGCTGAGATAGGATCCTCCCCATCTCTGACCATTTTTAGAAAGCATTTGAAAACCCACCTCTTCACCCAAGCTTTTTCTGTTCTTTAAATTTTAAGCTTTTAATTCATGGTTGATTTTTAAATTGTTAAATTGTTTTAAGTTTTTGTATATATTTTAACTTGTTTTATACTATTGTTAACTGCCCAGAGATGAAAGTTTGGGGTGGTGTACAAATGTAATAAATAAAATAATAAATAATAAATCGCGATGTGCATCTAGGGTGTTTGTACATGCGTGCAGTACTTCTGGCCACTTCCGGCTGAAGAGGGGAAGGGGCAGCAGGGAGGTATGCTGCCGCTCCAACAGATTTTACTGGGTACCAATGCTGGCAGGAAGGAAGCGGGGGAGGGGTAAGTGCAGACCTACTCCCTCACCACCAAACAGTCGAACCAGCAAGTGTTCGGACCTGTTGGGAGGCCCATAAAAGGGCCTCCGAACAGGTTTGTGTACATCCCTAATGTACAACTTTGGCCCTGCAGCTGTTTCTGGACTACAACTCACATCATCCCCAGCCACAGTGGCCAATAGTCAAGTATGATAGTAGTTGTAGTTCAACATCTGCAAAAGGGCTGTAGTTGTACAGCCCTGCTTTAGAGTGTATACAGTACCACTCCAGCCTTTATAACTGTTCAGGTGTGTTAACAACTCAGGTGTGTGATCAACAAGGTCAAAGGGAAAGACACAGGAAAGAAGAAAGCCACTAAAGAGACTTTGAATAGTTGTATACAATAATGTGTTAGTTGGTAAGTGTATTGGATAATTGGTACAATGAGAACATTTTATTAGAATGTTGAAGAAGATGAAAAGCACCCAGCATTTTTATCACTTTGCACATCTGGACCACTTAATGGTTTGGGGCTGTAACTTATTTTGTCACTAAATTTTGCATAGAGTGAAATGTAGAGGTGAATTTGGAGGTTCCTGCTTGTGAAAAACACAGGAGTGGGAAAGAACACCACTGTATGGCATTTATAATCTTAGTGCTTTTTCTCATTAGAGATGGCAGTAGAGGTTTCTCTTTAGGCAAAACATCAAAAGAATTTTAAGAAGGGACAAAAAGAGTTTTGATAAGGCTTTCAACATTTTTCAGGAGGGCTCCACACATTCCTACCATGGACCTCCTAATAAGCCATGCAGGTTGTTAGTCAGATCATGCTGTGGGGGGTGTCATCTATCTCACCAGTCCTCAGTGTTCTTTTTGGGAGTTCTGAGCTAGTGAAGAAATTCTCCATATAGCAAGTATGGATGTGCAAAAAGGTTCAATGTTCCGATATTGAACCACCCCACCCCACCTCCAGTGAATTTTATTATCAGACCGAAACACACATACAACCTGGCCATTCAAGGCGGGGGAGTCGTGTTTAAAAATTTTTTTTTTAACTCATCCACTCTGGGGGGCATGTGAAGGCCCATTGGGCATGTGCAGCAGCCTCCAAAATGGCCACCGCCATGGGGGTGAGGCCCGGAAAGGGCCGAAGACCACCCGAACTGAGTGATTTGGTAAATAATAGAGGCTGGTGGTGGGAGGGTGAACCTCCAGAGGCCCCCTTCCCCCTTGGAGAAGCCCCGCTGAAGGGGGTTAGTAAAAGGTTATTTTAAATCCTGAACCCCTCCCCCACCGCCAGACGGGGTGGCAGCAAAACTAAACATGTCTAGTTCGAGTCTGATCCAGACTCAAACCAAACCAGGCAACCTGGTTTTTTGCACACCTCCTAATGGCAAGCAAAGTTTATGTGTTCCTACATAAAAAATGCTTCTCATTTTGGAACTGGAATTATCTGAGCAATTATCAGCAGGTTTTCTGTGGCTGGATCTTTCTCCTTTACCTCTTTTGTTAAGAAAGTGACAGTGGCTGACATCCTGACTAATGTTGTTTGTGTGCTTCCAACAGTGTACACGCAGAGCTAGCTCCCAGAGTGGATCTATCTTCAGTGCTCTCTTGTGCTCCAGAAGCACACTCTGTCACATTAGAAACACATTCATGACTCTAAAGAGTGTTTCCAGAGTGTGGGGAGAGCACCAAAAAGAGTTGCACACTTGCACAGAAAAAGTGCTGTTTCGGAAGTACGGGGTTAGTGCTGCATGCATCTGTTAGAAGTACGGATGCTGCATTAGGTTTTATCAATGGCAGAGATGCCTTTTTACTGCAGCCTTTAATCTGAAGCTTGCTTTGTTTTCCTTATTATAGTTCTATACAATTCCTTTCTTGCATTGGTGTTTACTACTTTCCAACAGTTCTCCTCCCTCATTATCCATGTTTAGTCATTTTTTTTGGCCAAGTTATTCAGTACATATTTAATTTTTCCTTATAAGTCATTCCTTCCATGCTCTTAATCCCCCTGGTTGTTCTTCTGAGAAATCTCTCCAATTTGCAAACGTTTATTAAAGTCAGTATTCAAGTGTTGCACTCAAAATAGATCATCTTCATTGTTCATCAAGGGTGGGCCATAATTACATTGGGCAGAATCTACCAGGAACTCCTGTAGAAAGTCTGTTGAAATGAACGAGCGCAGCCCAAGAGGCCAATATCAGTGATGCATGTTCTGGATTTTTAAAAATTCCCCCTTGCTACTAATATTTATGCCATGTAATGTGAATGGCTGGCCTGTTCCACAGCAAAATGTGGGGGGTGGGGCAGACCAGCCTGTGCCACTGTGGGACTCTAACACACACCATGACACTGCTGTGCAAAAGGGCTCTTCTGATACAGCTCACCCTTGCACAGTTGCAGATCATGCAGTACTTACACTGAGGATAATACAAGTAGTGCTGTTCAACCTGCGATCAAGCTTGGGTCAGCTGTACTGGAACAGCCCTCTTGTGCAGCAGCATTGTCATGTGTGTTAGAGCCCTACAGTGGTGCAGATGTGTCTGCACTGCCCATGTTTTGTGAACATGTCAGCCAATATTTCTGAGGTTGTTTTTACTGGAGACTGCTTTGAAAGCCTGCTGAAAAATGGTGTGCAAACTGCAAACACTGTGTAAATACATTTGCAAGAAAATCTCTTGGTGAATTAGACTAGATTTGCTAAATGTGTGGCTGCTGCCCAAAATGGCAGGCATGTGTCTAGCTCTCCTCTCCCCATCTGTAACAATTCATAGAATTCACCTGTGTACTGTCAATGGCAAATCACATTTCCCCAACCCTGCTCAACGTCTCTGGCTTCTGATGTCAAAGGTGAGTGGAGAAACCTGGAGCATAATGAATTCAGGATATGTGTATGTTCTACTCCATGTTATGGAAGGGAACTAGAAAAGCAACATCCATTTTTGGTGGGAGTTGCTCATTGAACGTAATGTGCAGTTTGGCCCTGAGCTGTCTTGCCATTTCTACTTTGCAAATTTATTTCTAATAGTTATTTTCCAGAATCATGCCCTGGACTATTCTTTTTTTGCAATACTGATTTCCAGATTTCTCCCGTCTATCTAATATTTTGTGTTTCACATGAATGTTCATCATATGCATTTACATGGAATTTTCCAGACTGAAATGTTTGATTTTTTACCATATTATTTTAACTTTCCTTGATCCCTTTGCCTTATTCTTACTGATATTGCCCTATTGTTTGCAGCTCGTCTCAGATTAATGCCGTCTGTAAACTTTAAGTGTGTGCTGTTGAGCTTTCCCATTATCCAAATAACTTAATATTGTTATAAAGACTAATGCAACTCTTAATAGTTGCGGTTTACTCCCTCCCCCAACCACTCTTCTTCCCTTGATACACCATTGCTTTTTATTGTCCTTAAAATTTCACTGTTGAATGTTCAAATTTTTGCTATTCAAATTTTACATTTGAATGTGGGGTGGGTGGATGAAATGCAGCACGAGAGAAGTTGTGTCTGGTGTTGCATTTGTCTGAAAGCTGTGTTTTATTACTCTAACTGCTTCCTTGCACCCACATTGCCTCCTCTTCTGTCCAGACAAATGCTGTTGTAAACTGAGATCATTTTTCTAGCCTATGGTTATGGTCATGTCATTCTCGCTCTTTGAATTCCTCCACCAGCTCCCTGTCCTCCTCCTCCACTGCTTCAGAATTAAGCTTCATGCCACAAGCTTGAAATAACTTAACCTTCTTTGCTTTGCATGGATGTCAACACCTCTGTCCGTTTGTAAGCCCTTTTGACAAACATAGTTGCGCCCTCAATTGCCCTGTTGCCCTCATGTGTAATTGGTGCATTTAAACTACTCTTATTTAGTTTTTTCACATGTATACTCTGCCCTTCTGACTCAGGCAGGCCCTTAAGGCAGCTTACAGTAAAAATAAATAAATTTAAAGGAAAAATGCAGAATCCAGGGCATATATAAAATATCCCGGTATAAAAGACTTGGGCCATAACTAAATAACAGGAGTAGATGTTATCTCTTTGTATAAACGCCAGCTCCCAACATTCCATCACAATTTAGCATGCCCATGAAACTTAAGATTGGACATGGCTAAGAGAAGGCTAAACCTGCCACCCCCACTATGACATTGAGGTCACCAGGGACAAGGGACTAAGTTTAGCCATGGTCCCAAAGGAGGTCACCCTTTGCTTAAGGGTTGGAAACAACATTTCTCCAAGGTGAAATTCAAAAAGGAATTTCCGGATTCCCCCCAAGGAAAAAAATTGGAGGTTTTCTCAGATGGTTTCTCCACATCCCTTCATTCATGTAAGTTAATAGTTGCTATTCACTCCTGTGGGGAAAAGTAAATTCCTGGACTTAGGGACATTGTTGCAGTGAGGGCTAAACTATCCCTGCGGTATATAAGTCACTGTGTATACGTAGTGACTTGCCCTCCCTCTGGTAATATGAAACACACAGGGAGCTCATTGCATTGTCTAAGGTGCCTGATAGGTTGGTGCAAACCAGCTCGATCTTAAGCTAGTTTGAGCTCAAACCGGTTCAGTTCAAGGTTGAGCCCTCGAATCGAACTGGGGCCCGTTCAGCTCAAGATCAAGCAGAACCTCCCAGGCCGGTTTGTGCCCAGTTTGGGGTTGCCATTAAATTTTGTTTTAAAAAAAGTTTGACTTACCACCGGCAAAGGCTTCAGTGGCCTCAGGGGAGTGTTGCTGCAGTTGCAAGCCTGTTCAGCCAGTTACTTTGGCCCTGATTTGCATGCATGGTGGCCATTTTTGGGCTGCTGAGTATGCTCATGGGCCAATTGCATGGCCCAGGTCATGACCCAGTCATGCAAATGGCCTGCGTGTGCAATCATGGCCCAAATGCCCCAAAATGGGCTGAAACAGCAGTGCAGACTTGAGGGGGAGGCCAGTGGGGGAGCCACTGGAGACCCCCCCCCCACAGCTGCAGCTGCACCCCGGAGGTCACAGAGGCCCTCAGCAGCAGTAAGTCAAACTTTTTTTACAAAATGTAATGGCACCTGGCACCCCCGAACCGTTTCGAATTTGAACCAAACTGAGCAAACTGGTTTTGTGCACATGCCTAATGTCGGATCATACACCTACACAGACACACCCTTGCTTTACAAACATTTTGCCTGCCACAATTATATGAATTTCCCTTGCGAATAGTAGAAACAGTGGAGCAAAATTAAGCAGTCAGCTTTGTGTGCTGCAAAATCCTCTGATAAAAAAATGGCCTTGGCCTTCTTCCTAAAGGCTATAAGCAACCACGTCTGTCCAGCCTTCCTTCTAAATAAATTCCATGAGGTGGATGCCACCACTAGAAAAACCTTGCTCTTCATATATATGAAAATTGCTTCTGAATGTGAATTCTGGTTTGGGCATCATGTGTTGCAGAAATGGCCAGAGACAGAGCATTGCCTCAGGCAGAAAATCCACATTGCATCCCCCCATAACAATAAACAAATATTTGACATTTTGCTGCCTTTTAATGCTGTCACAAATTCTGCTGTGTGAGGTGATTTGTCTTCCCTGCCTAATGGTAGTGGTGGCCCTGGCTTGATGAAGGTGGTGGTGGTAAGGTGATCTCTGTAATAACTGTTACTGTAGAGCTAAATATAGGATAATACCACTGAATTGCTGTGTTCATGTATGTATCTTAGAATTTTAAAAGGTGACATACTTCTGTGTAAATGTAGCTGGTTAGTCCTTGACTGATGCAAGTAATCTTGGAATGTGTTGGCATATAAAAATTTTGTTTTTTCCTTACTGCATCTAGAACAGTCCTTACTCTGTGGAGAGTGTGTGCAAGTTGTTTTGATTTCCTATAGAGCTTTATGATGAACTTCCTTAGCTGTGGATAACAAAATTGTAGCAAAACATTCATTTCATTGGGTTAAAAATGGTCATGTGAATCAGGCCTTTATCTTGGAACACCAGGGACAAAGTGGATACCATGGGAATATGCATTTATGTTCTAAGGGCTGTGCTGTAGTCTGGAATAGTGACACTTTCTTGTGATAAAAAGCATAGGGCACTTTGTCATACAGGTGCACACTTTCATGCTTCTCAGCATTATGGCAGAAAATGATAGGCCAGGAGCTTATTTGGAGAATGGATTTGGCGGGGGCCGGGCAGCGAGCATTATGAGATCAGAAGTGGAGTTAGAAGTATTTTTCAGGGACAGAAGGAAGTGAGTTTATGCTAGAGCTGAGTATGGGCATTGTTTTTAGTGGCTATCGATAATGGGGTAGCTGGAGGTAAGGAATGGTTGCAAAGATAGAGGAATAATGCAAGAAATTGGGTTGGCCTTGTCCATATCATTGCCCAAAGAAAAAATGCAGCTCCTTGATCTTCTTGCCTGGCTATGGCATGCATGCCATTTTCCAAATACTTCTTATGGTCTATAACAGTAGGTTATGGAATGGATCTCTTAAATAGTAGCACTTGTGTTAACAACATGTGTTTGCTGAAATGTCTCCAGGAGTGTGGCCAGTGCACATGGGCCAGTTTCTTTGAGGCACCATCTCTATCATCCTCAATGAGAGATTTATGAGTCTCAAAATTTGGCCTACTGTTCAAAATCTAAAGTAAAGTTGTGCCATTGAGTCGGTGTCAACTCCTGCAACCACAGAGCCATGTATTTGGTAGAATACAGGAGGGGTTTACCATTGCCATCTCTCACGCAGTATGAGATGATGCCTTTCAGCATCTTCCTAATTCAGTGCTGCCCAATATAGATGGAAACATACCAGCGGGGATTCGAACCGGCAACCGCTTGCTCCCTAGGCAAGTTATTTCCCCGCTGTGCCAGGGTCCCTCAAATTGCATTCCAGTCCACAGTTCAAACTGAGGCCTGAAATCCTCATATTATGCAGTTATGTAGACCTTGGATTCTGTTAAATCAGTAGGGGTCCCAATAGAGTCTGCCATATACTGAGTCAATCGATTGGTATTGTCTTCACAGACTGGTTCAGTATTGTCTTCACAGACTGGCAGTGGTTTGTCCAAAGTGGCAGGCAGGAATTTCTCTTAGCCCTATATTGGAGAAGCCATGGAGGGAACTTGGAACCTTCTGATGCTCTTCCCAGAGCGGCTCCAATATCTTACAATGCTCACACTTCTAGTCTCCCATTCATATGTAACCAGGGTGGACCCTGCTTAGGGTCAAATCATGCTTGCGACCAGAGCTCCTCTCCTTAATTTCAGCAATCCTCTCCCTTTAATTTCAATGGGCTACTCTGGGTAATTTTCTGAATCATTTAGGCCACTTACTGTAAGCTGCTGGAAAGATACATTGTAATAAAAGAAATAAAATAAGATAAATGTCTGGGTATGAACTAACGTATGACCCAGGAATGGTTTTGTTTAGGTATATTGGGGAAGAAGTTTCGAAAGTCTTTCTTGAACTACATGCCCATCTCTTGACTGTAGTCAGGCTGTGTATATAGAGTGTGTGTGTGTGTGTGTGTGTGTGTGTGTGTGTGTGTGTGTGTGAAGACTAAGAAGATTAAGTCTTCTCAGTGGCCTTAAGAATTGCTTTGCTGGATTCGACCAAAACACAGCTAGTTAGATTGGCGTTGATAGTGAGCTATTATGCAAGTACAGAACAAAGTCAGACAACAATCCGAAGGGGGAAGGCATTTGCTTTGGCAAGTGTGTGTAAACTGTTGCATCTAGCCAAGCATTCTGTTTCCAGTAGTGGCCAACAAGATGTCTCTAGAAGCTCACAAACGAAACATGAAGATGATTGTCATCCTGTGTAGTTTTGTCCTTGGCATCAAGTATCCACAAGATCATAACCGCAGACTGGGTGGATGGAAAGTAAATCATGATCCACTGGGGGCAATACTGGCCACTTTTGATGGATCACTTAATACCTGCAGGTTGTTGGGATTCTTGCAAAGAAAGCTGAACTAGGTGGGAACTGGTTTGATCTAGGAAGGCATTTCTAATCTTTTAAAAAGAATATATTTTCAGATCAGGAGTGCATATCACATAACATCGGTCATCTTTTGTCCTGGTCCCTAACTGCTGAGAGATCTGGAAAATGTACTCTTGTTTTGTAAATGGACCAAAAGATTTATTTACTTATTTATTTAAAATATTTATACCCCGCGCCTCTAATGTACTACTGCTCGGGGCGGCTCACAACAATAAGATAGACACAGATACAATAAAAGTAATAAAATTAACTAAAAAAATTTTTTAAAGGCAGATTAAAAATCACAATTTTTAGGTTCAATGTAAAACTGAAAATTATAAAAAGCTAAAGAAGCTAAAGCACCTTCAGGATATAACAAAATAATAATGGAGCATTAAAAAGCCTCCTTATAAAGACGTGTTTTAAGATTTTTTTAAAAAACACTGAGGGAGGGAGCATGGTGAAGCTCTTTAAGGGAGAGTGTTCCAAAGCCAAGGGGCCACAACCAAAAAGGGCCTGTTTCTAGTCTGCGCCAACCGGATCTCTGTTAGTGGCAGGGTCATGAGCAGGGCCTGAGATGATGAGCAGAGGGCCCTGGCAGATTCATATGGGCGAATGCGGTCTGACAGGTACCCTGGCCCCAAGCTGTGTAGGGCTTTAAAGGTCAATACCAGCACCTTGAACTAGCTTTGAAGCGGACTGGTAGCCAATGAAGGTGACGCAGGGTGGGTGTAATACTGGTGAAGCGACTCGCACCCACGAGCATTCTTGCAGCAGCATTCTGAATCAGCTGGAGCTTCTGAACAGTCTTCAAGGGCAGCCACACATAGAGCGCATTGCAGTAGTCCAATCTGGATGTTACCAACGCATGAGTGACTGAGGTCAGGTCCGACTTCTCCTATTTGGGTCGCAGCTGGCGTACCAGCCGTAGTTGGTAAAAGGCACTTCTGCACACCGCCACTACCTGCACCTCCAAGGACAGTGTTGGGTCCAGAAGCACCCCCAAGCTGCGGACTTTGTCTTTCAGGGGGAGCGTGACCCCTTCCAAGACCAGATTTACCTCCTTACTTGGATGATCAGTTCTACCAACCCAGAGCACTTGCGTCTTATCTGGATTGAGTTTCAGCTTGTTTGCCCCCATCCAGTCCAGAACAGCCTCCAAGCCCCAGTTCAGAGCATCCACTGCCTCCCTGGTGTCTGCTGACTTAAAAGATAGGTAGAGCTGGGTGTCATCAGCATATTGATGGCACCTCAGCCCACACCTACGGATGACCTCTCCCAGAGGTTTCATGTAGATGTTAAACAGCATGGGGGACAGAACAGATCCCTGTGGCACCCCATAGGCCAAAAGCCAAGAGGTGGAGCAAACATCCCCCAGCACCACCTTCTGAGTACAACCCCCTAGGTAGGAATGGAGCCACCGTATAACTGTGGCTCCATTCAGCCAACCCAGAGAGACGTCCCGGAAGGATACTATGGTCGATGGTATTGAAAGCAGCTGAGAGGTCCAGGAGGATCAACAGAGTTGCACTCCCTTTATCTCCTGGCATAGGTCATCCTCCAGGGCAACCAAGGCAGTTTCAGTCCCATATCCAGGTTGGAAGCCTGACTGGAAATGATCCAAGTATGCATCCATGCTGATGCCGCCTTGTCTGGTGCAGCTCAGGACTTCATGTCCTCCATGATGACCATGGGCTTGTCTCAGTTGGTTTCTGGTCCCACACATGTGGCAGGCCATACGCTTGATTTGGTTTTTGGGTCAATGGTGGACAGTGGTGCTCTGTGGATAGTCCAAGAGGCCTCAACACTATTATCATGGATGGATCACTATCTGGTGAAGATTGAACTGAGGGTAGACCCACTCTGCAGGGGTGGGGGACCAGTTAGGATGGTCCGCCCCCGGAGGCTTATGGATCCTGATGGATTCCTGATGGCTCTAGGGGAGTTTCCTGCTGAGAGAGTGGATGATCCTGTTCACATCCTGGTCTTCCTTTGGTATGAGGGGATGGATCTGGTGATTGACATGGTTGCATCTAGGCGCCCTCTCCCGACCTGCCCAAGCCCAAGCGACTCCTAGTATACAGGTGAGTTGCGGACAATGAAACAGACTGGTAGATGGCTTGAGCGTCGATGGAGGAAAACTCAGAATAAATGTGACTGAACACAGGCTAGAGCCCATGTTAGGACCTACTCTATAGCAGTGATGGCAGCGATGAAATCCTACTTTCCCACCACCATCGCATCGGCTCAGTGTTGTCCAATGGAGATTTTTTGAATGGTTCAGGGCCTCCTAAATGAGGACCCCAAAGACCATCAAACAGAACACTCAGCAGCCCACTGTGACCGATTTGCTTCACATTTTGTAGATAAAATAGCTCATATCCGTTCTGACTTGGATGCCAAGATTTTTGCGGCACCAGAACTGGATGTTGCTGATGTACCGTCTGGTCTTATTATATTGGATGGTTTTCAGACTGTGTTGCCTGAGGAGGTGGACAGGCTGCTTGGAAGGTTGAGGCCTACCACGTGTGTCCTTGACCCTTGCCCTTCATGGTTGGTGAAGGTTTGTAGGGGGGACTGGGTCTCTGGGTGGCGGGGGTGGTGAATGCCTCTTTAGAGCAGCAGGTGGTCCCCCCTTGCCTGAAGGAGGCAGTCATTAGGCCCCTTATTAAAAAGCCTTCATTGGACCCAAATGGCTTGAATAACTTTCAACCAGTTTCAAACCTACCCTTCTTGGGCAAGGTGTTGGAGAACATTGTGGCATCTCAGCTCCAGGCAGCCCTGGATGAATCTGAGTGGGGTGGTCTCCTAATGAACCAGGGCAACCCCACCTCCCTGCTCATGCCGCCTTGGCTGATGCTGCACCTGGAAACCTGGTGGGCACAACTGAGAGAGATTTATATCACCCCCCTCATCCAACAAGGTCTCCGTAATGCATGCCAAGTCTGCGTGTTCATTCAGAATAATCTCCTGAATGGCTGTGGATTTTCCATTTATGGACCTGGCATGTAGTAGCAGCAGCTTCAGGCAAGGTGGGCTGCTGGGAGAGCTACTGGGGTCTCCTTGGATGGGAGAAGGACAGGAGAGCATGATGTCTTTGATATAGCCAGTGCACCTTCCCCTTACCTGGCACATTCTACTCCTACCGCCATATCACCCTCTGCCAAGGACTGCCAAGGAAGCATGTTACTTTGCTTCCTCCAGAGTAACATGCCCTGCCCCAAACACATTGTGAAGACCAACACCTTAGTGATAACAAACTATAAAAACTCTCTCCTATTAAAACAGGGCAATGCTCTAGCTAATCTGATGGGTTCTATGCAGCTGTAAAAAAGAAGAAGAAACAACACTCCAGGAAGGTATGGGGGGGACTGTTTTCATCAATGGTCCTGCTCAGAAGTCCACCAAACTCACTGGGACTCTTCAACCCTCGGGCTACTGCACCACCGGCTGTTCTCCACTCAGCTGAGAGTCACAAGGCCGAGAGCCCTTGTGCTCTCGCCCTTCGGCTCGTGCCAAGAGACTCATGCCCCTGGCTCTGCTGGATGTTAAAGTTACCTGGAAGGAGTGGAGCAGAGGCAAGCACTTAGGGCTCTGCTCAACCGAGCCCTCTTCCCATCTCTTCCCAGATTCCCCTTTACAAGCATGCCAAACAGGTTGAACTGGTTCAGTCTGAACTGGGACCAGTTCAGCTCGAACTCAGACTCCCCCCCCCCATTTTTTTTGGGGGGGGGCAGGTCGGTTTGAGCTCAAGCTGGTTGAACCGGGCTGGTTCAAATTGAACCTGGTTCGATTCAGACTGGTTCTGCACACCCATAGCCTAAAGCACCTTCCCTATGAGGCAAGGTTACAACACTTGGTGCTTTTTAGCTTAGAAAAAAGATGAGTAAGGGGAGATATGATAGAGGCTTATAAAGTTATGCATAGTGTGGAGAGAAAGAGAAAATTTTCTCCCTCTTTCATAGCACTAGAACGAGGGATCATCCCATGAAACTGATTGCCAGGAAATATAAGACCAACAAAAGGAAGCACTTTTTCACATAGTGCATAATTAATCTATGGAATTACCTGCCACAGGATTTGGTGACAGCCACCAGCCTGGATGGCTTTAAGAGGTGCTTAGACAAATTCATGTAGGAATGATCTATCAGAGGCTACTAGTCTGAGTGCTGTAGGCCACCCCCAGCCTCAGATATGAGATTTCTCTGAATACCAGTTGCAGGGGGAGCAACAGCAGGAGAGAGGGTGTGCCTTAATCTCTTACCAGGGCTTACCAGGGGCTTCTGCTGGCCACTGTATGAAACAGGATAAGGGCCTTGGTTTTGATCCAGCAGGGCTATTCTTATGTTCTTATTGGAGATTTAGGATGGATGGAAGGAGATATTTCTTCAAGTGCATACTTAATCTATACATTTTACTGCCACAGAATATGGTCCAGATCAGTGTTCCTCAATGTTTCTGAAGTCATGGACAGGTACATTCTTCATATGCAATTTCTTGGACCAGCAGTTAGTAAAAAGGTCACCCCTCACCCTAAACTCAGGCCCCCAAAACAATTTTGGGCCGGTAGCTCCGGAGCTCATTTCCAGGCAGCCCTTGTTGCTGGATAATGTTCATTTGAGGAAGCTAAATGAACGTTATCCAGCAGTGAGGGCTGCCTGCCTAGAAATGAACTCCATGGATCCCAGGCCCCGCCATTCTACATGTGATGGACATTTTGATCCTCTATTGAGGATGACATTTCTCTCTCTCCTGTCTTTTTCATGCCATGGAGCATGAATCTAACTAGTGGATTTCTTTACACAAGTACTTTTGTATATGAAAAGCTTCCTATAATTGATGTGGAACTAATATTGTATTTTCTAATGTACTTATATGGCTTTGTTATACATATAATGCTTAAAAATGGTTTTATAATGCTAAGAATTGCATTTCACATCTCTTAGCCCAATTACATCTGGTCATAGTCTCCTTTCAAGGACCTTATTGAAAATATTTAAATTCCTATCTAATATGTTTGTTGTTTTTTCTTTTTCCTTTCTTTCCTTACATTGTTTACTTGTTCCCATTTCTTTTTTGTTATGCATTTTTTAAAAAATTCCTTCTCATTTGTCCTCATGTGTTCCAAATTAATGTGATTTCCTTCCCTTCCCCCCACATTTACATTCTGTCCTCTTCCCCCCCCCCCATCTCTACTGGGTTGATTATTTTACTTCAAAGATTTTGACTGCAATCCTCAAACCATTTTGGTATAATGCCACTGAAATCTCATTGAAGCAAGACACCAGTTTAAAATCAAAACAAAACATTGAACATTAGAGAAAACATTAAAACAAACCATTAAGTGTTAGGAGAAACTTCTTAACCGTGAGAGCAGCCCAACTGTGGAACCAATTACTTGATGGTGGAGTGGGTGGGGGAGGGCTCTCCCTTTCTGGAGGTCTTCAAGTGGAGGCTGGAAGGCCATCTGTTGGGGATGATCTGGATTTTCTGCATCAAGCAGTGGGTTGGCCTGGACAGCTTACAACTCAGCGAGATGATTCACACAAGTGAAAACTGTTTTACCCGGGGTTGGGAGCTGTGCGTGCCCCCAATTTTTGGTTGTGTGGAAGTAAGGTAAGAGGAAAACCTGGGTAGTACTGATGGTGTGGAAGCAAAGTAGGAGGAAAGTGATTGTGTGGAAGCAAGGTAGAAGCGATTGTGTGGAAGCAAGGTAGGAAGAAAACCTAGATAACTTTTTCTCCCACCTTGCTTCCACACAGTGAGGCACTTCACATGAGCAGTGTGAAGTGAGCAGGTTTTCCCGACCCTCCCCACAGATGAGCACTCAGCCTTCCTCGGGCAGGTGGATCGCCTGCCCAGAAGAGCAACAACTTGCCTGCCTCGCCTGGCGGTTTGGGTGCAGGGAAGTGCCATCGCATGGCACACCACCCCTGGAGCCCCAGTGAATGTGCAGTGCATTACTGGGAAACCCCCCCCCCTCCCCACGGAGTGTGCCTGCAGTGGCTGGAAGCAGCAGTGGCAGGCACACAAGCCCCAAACCTTGACTAAGCAGTGAGCTACCTAAGGGGGCTTGCTGCTGCATCGCCGCCGGGAGCCACATGGCTTCCGGCAGTTCTCACGTGCAGTGAAAACCGTGCTAGCCTTCCCTAGCCTGGTTTTCACTGCTCGTGAGAATAGCTTCAATCTCTTCTACCTAGGTTTTCCTCTTGTCTTGCTTCCACACAACTGAAAATTGGGAACACACACAGCTGCCAAACCTGGGTAGAACACACTTGTGAATGTGTTATTTGCTTGTGAATGCCATCTATGATTCTGTCAACAAAACCCAAAGAAGGCTGAGAGTGGCAAACCAATTTCCTGCAGAGTCCATTGTCACAGGCGAGAATTATTCTTCCCTTTTTAAAGTGTTCAGTGTTGTGGAAAAGGCAGTTTCTGTCCTGAGTATATTTTGGATTCAGATATAGTAAATGATGAAATTGCTGTTCTGTTGGTATGGATAGTTGCCTAATACACTGATGAGGGCTGGTCTTTGTGTGAGTGACTGTTTGGGGCCAGCAGAAAATGGGAGGCTGATAACACCAGTAACCTATGATGAAGGAGGCAGAGGAAGGAGGAAAAGGAGAGAGAGAGAGAGAGAGAGAGAGAGAGAGAGGAGCAGAAAGGTATGCAGATGTGCAAATGCAGTTGCAAATACTTAAGTTTGGTTTTGGTTTCGTGTGAGGACTAAAGGCTCAAACCAGACATGAAGCTAAATGCATAATTTGTGCTTGTGGGGTTTTTCTTCATTAAAATAGTAGGGATCAATCATGATTGGGATTGTTTCCCCTTTTTAACCTTTTGCCTTGGGGCTGTTTTCCCTTTTAATAAACCTTTTTTAACTTTTCCCTTTTTGTCACAGTCCTGGCAAAAATGCCTTCCCCACAAAGCTGCTAAAAGCTCTGGGAGAGAAATTTCTCTCCTGGGGCATATAACAGTATTGTGGTGGGCGGGGGATCACAGCCATGGCAGAAGGGGAAAGGGTTAAATGCCCTCCTTCCACACTGTGGTCCCAATCCTGATCTTGCACCTGCTATTTTAATTTTAAAATATACAGACAGAAATGGCAAGTTTAGTTTAGTTTGATGCTAAGGGGGGGGGGGGGACTAATGGTTTTGTGGAAGAATTTTGAGGAGGACTCAAGGAACAGAGAAAGGTAGTATACAGCAATTCCAGAAAACCATTGAAGGCATAGGGGACAGCATGGAACAAATGCAGAATCATTGAAGAGAATGAGACACTTCTGGTTGACTCAGAGACATCATGTAAGAACATTAATTGTGTAGCAGGGAGAACTGTATTTCAGTTTTGGAAGCCAGATGGTGATGCTTGAAAGAAGTTTAAGGATGTGAATTAAAACTCTTTTAATATTCCTGGAATCAACTGCTTCCTGAAATAGGTGTTGAGGTTCTCCTTGGTCAGATCACTTATAAGTCTGTCACTCGGGCTTCCTCTCCCTGCCCCCTCCACTGCCTTCATTCAGCACATGGGATATTTTTGAAGATTCAAATCTAAATTTCTCTGACTTCATTGAGCTAATAATGTAGTTGTGAGGGCTCAGTGTTGAAGCTGGTATGGTTGCTCGTTAATCTTAGGTGCAGTTTTGCACATGATGCTAAAATTGCCTTTGAGTCTCCCTGGTGGTATTTGCACCATGTGTGAATTCCGAGATAGGAAGTGGGATGAGAGCCAGCTTTAAATCAAAAGTACATTCTGCCCTGTGAAGGTTTTACACTAGAATTACAGATGTGGAGAATGCAAACACCAGTTTAAGTGTCATGTGTGAAAATGCCCTTAGGATTAACTGGAATTTCCCAGCTATGTAACATTTAGTTAGAGAGGTGCTTTAAGTTTAAATCTGCATTAAGCAGGGTTTTTTCCCCCTCCCCATGGAGACGGCAGAGTCCACAGCTAATGTATTCCAGAATACATAACGATCAGATCTTTTTGTCCACTGTGTGTGAGTGGAATGAAATCAGAAAAAGTCCAAATACTAAACCAGTGTTTCCCAAAGTTTTAACAGGTGTGTCACAGTGCCCCCCCTGCACCCCCCCCAATTAAAATAAGAGGCATACTTCACACTTGCATATCTATATTTTCTCAATCTGCTGGTCAGAACTAGGGGCAGGTATCTTACTTGCACTACAGGAGAGCCCAGTAAATATTGCTTCTTGGCAGGCTGTGCTCCCCTTTGTCTGGTCAGAAAAGTCAGGCATTTGGTCGAAAATGATTTAGTCAAGTAGTGGTGATTTTTTAAATTATTATTTTTTTACTAAAACAACAAAAAACCTACATCAGTTATCAACAGGTTTGATAGTTGTGCTAATTGAATGTAACTATTATTATGAAGCAATGAAATTAACTTTGTTACAGATATTAGAAAAGGATTTTATAAGCGTGAATGATTAATGGTAAAGTTCTTCTCTTTGGCTTATGTGACAGAACACCTGTCCTATAGCTCCTTTTTTTAAAGGAAGAAATTAAACTAGAAATAAAGCAAAGTTAGAGTTTCTATTAAAAAAACAAAAAGTTAATTTTTAAAGCGTTTTGTTTTTTAAGCCAAGACAACTTAAAGTAGGCAGCAGGCCAATTGTTTGAAGCATCAGCATCAATCTGATTTTCATTTCTATTTGCAGCATCGGTTTTGTCAACAGTGTGCCCCTGACTGTTGCTAGTAGCCCTCACTCCTGCTCTTGATGTCACCATAATGAAATAAAAATGTTAAGTGGCCACCTTCACAGTGGCACATGGAGTATTGACACAATTTGACCATGATCAAATAAGAGACTATCAGCTGTACCATTTAGCACTGGAAAATGTACCAATTAGAGCATGGCAACTATACCAATTACAGCTCACAGCAATGGTGATGCTTTTGGGATTCCACCCCACACCTATCAGCTGTAAAGTGAGCTGCATCAGGGAATTCTAGTGTATCCTTCCTTCCTTACTCATGCAGATTCATATCCCTAACCATATATTGGCAGAGAGAAGTGGGATTAATTCTGCAACCTCCTTACTCTGACAGGCCTAGGGTAGTTAATGTATCCAATATGATGGTTTCATTTAAGGCACACTAGAACCTATCATGGCACACTAGTGTACACTGTCACTCACCTGGTGAATCTCTGGAGCAAACTGTTGTATACCCTATTGTGATACTCCTATATATAGGTCCATGATGAGACATCTAATACTTTCCAGAACATTTTCCAGTGTAAGGGAAAATGTAAGGGAAGTGCATACTATGGAACTGAAATGTCTTTAAATAGTTACATGTATTCTAACAAAATGATTTCCAATTAAAGTTTTAAATTCATTTGAATATAACATTTAAACCATTCTAAGTATGCTCTATTGATTTTCTCCCCTAGTCAAATATCTTAGTTAAAATACTCTGGACTATTAGGAAATACATTTTTAGATTTGGCATATATTTTTAGATTTGTTTAATAAATAGAAGTCAAATAAACATGGTGAATTGGATCACAATTGATTCAGGGCATTGGAAATGTTCCAGAAATTTTTTTGATTCAGAGTTTTCCAGAAAACCCACAGCCCAATTAAGTCTTGGCAGCCCCCCATGTGATTGCCTGCAGAACTGCACCACTGCCAAGCCTGTAATCTGTCTGATGGGGATCATGTAGAAATGGAAGTGTCAATTGTATGAACCAGCACTTCCACATGGAGCCTATAATACATCAGCAGTCATGTGTGTGATCATGGCAGTCCTTTTTCTGAGCCGGTGGAATCATAGACATCATGAGTGGTGCTGATTCATACAGTTGGTGCCACCATGAGATCTTTGCTGGGATGCACATGTGAATTTCTTGACAGCCCCAAACACTTCTCCTTTACTGTCCCCTCATTCCTGTGATTTTAAAAGAAGCTTCATCTGCAGAAACATACTGATACACTGTAAACATGTATTGTTGTTATTATTTTGAACAAATGAAAAAGAGGGTTTTTTAATGAGCTAGCTACTCCCCACCTCACCCCCGGCCATCTGACAATCCCACTAAGCACTCGGTGTTAGTTTGAGATCACAGCTTCTGTGGTTAGGCTTTGTTTTGTTTTGGTGTGCCAACTTGGGACTGACCCCACCATTGTGGGATCAGTTCAGTGTACAGTGGTCCCTCGACTTACGTAATTAATCCGTTCCGAACGCACGTTTGGAGGTCGAAATTTTCGTAAGTCAAAGAGCGCACCACGGAGGTCTGGAAACATTCGTAAGTCGAGGAAACCGCATCTAAAAATGCGTAGGTCGAGTAAGCTGAATCTAAACCGGCAACTACTTCCGGTCTTTTTTGTCGCTCGTAACTCGAAAACATCGGATGTTGAGTAGTTCGTAGGTCGAGGGACCACTGTATTGGGGCCAGTCATTCTGAACAGAACATGTAGTTTGGCTCTAAGAGACAAAGCTACAAAACAGGACAGCCTGCCATGAACTGACGAGGACTAGGTTGCCACAGGCAAGCCACTTTCCCTCAGCCACTGCTCTGCAATATGGGAATAATATTGACCAAATTTACAGAGTTGTTTATAAGAGTTGCAACAAAAGAAGGTTTATGAAGCACTATAAACACTCTGAAGTCAATACCTGAAGAACCAACCCCTCCCACGTGAATCTGCCTGGGCCAGATTCATTTGCCCCTGGTGGCGCAGTGGTAAAAACTGCCACCCTGTAACCAGAAGGTTACAAGTTTGATCCTGACCAAGGGCTCAAGGCTGACTCAGCCTTCCATCCTTCCGAGGTCGGTAAAATGAGTACCCAGAATGTTGGGGGCAATATGCTAAATCATTGTAAAACGCTTAGAGAGCTTCCAGCTATAAAGTGGTATATAAATGTAAGTGCTATTGCTATTGCTATTTAGGAGTCCCTTCTTCGTGTTTCTCCTCCTTCAGAGATGAGGTCAGTGGCAAGCTTTCACTGTAATGGCCCCACTTTGTGGAACTCCTTCCCAAGGTCCAATTGACACCCTTCCTACCCATTTTTAAATGCAGGCTAAAAACTTTGTTATTCATATGTGCTTTTGCTAATTTTTGCTGATGCTTTGCATGTCATTATTGATTTATTATTTTAATCAATACTGATATTGTCTTCTTTTGATGATAATTTTGCTTTTGGGCTTGATTATACAGCTTGTTATTGTATTTAAATGTTATGGTGTGATGTTAGTTGCTTTGAAATACCATTTGGGAATATAAAATATAAAATATTTTTTTAAAAACTGTTTTATTAATAATTTCCTTTTTCTGTGTATGTGTGTGTGTATACACAGAGTGACTTACATTTACAGGCTTTTCAAAGCTGTTTGGCAACTCTGCCTACAGCTGACCTTTTGATTATAAATGAAAAGATTAAGACTGGAGTAGACAGAGCTTGCAATATAAGCAACTACCACAGTTTAAGTAATTAGCACAACAGAGAAATATTCGCAGGAATAGCCTTGTGTGCAGGTTTTGTGAAACAGACACTGAGAGAAATGGAACATTTTTATGGATGGTTCACACACAGGGGCGTAACTATAATAGGGCAAGGGGAGACAGTTGTCTGGGGGCCCACTGCCTTGAGGGGCCCCCCAGAGGCAAGTCACATGACTGACTCCCCCAGCCACGCACACGCCCGGGCTTCCTTCAGTTGTTTTCATCCTCCGAAACTGATGTGAGTGTTAAGACCTGGAGCTACCAGAACAGCATGTCTTTCTCTAGTACCATTAAATGACTTTCATCATCCACAACTTACAAAACCTTTAAAAAAATAATTTAGGATGATGTTCTATTGTGGCACATAGGAGATATATATATATAGATAGATATAGATATAGATATATTAAAAAAATGGGGGGTCCATTTAAAAATCTTGTCTCTGGGCCCTCTCCAACCTTGCTACGCCCCTGTTCACACATGTTATTGTTTGTGCATGCACAAAGGATCCAGAGCAAAACACTTCAAAATTATTATTCTGCCTTCTCTCTAGAGTGTTTTTGTGGCGGGGGGTGGTGCGGGGGGGCTGAGGGAGGTTAGGGTTCCTGTTGTCTATACACAAGAAAGCTTTGCCCAAAATAGATATACTCTATCTGGCTCTATTGATAAATAGGTACTTTATTTTCTGGTACCTGTCTTTTGGTGAAATACTGGGAGAGATGAAAACATAAGAACGCCCTGCTGGATCCTGGATCCCAAGGTCTATCTAGTCTAGCATCCTGTTTCCCATAAAGGCACACTAGAAGTCTCTGGGAAGCCCACAGGCAAGAGGTGAAGGCATGCCCTCTTTTCTGCTTTTGCTCTCCTCTGAGCATGGAGGCAGCCTGCAGCAGTCAAGACTAGTAGCCATTGATTAACCTGGCCTCCATGAATCTATCCAAGCCCCTTTTAAAGCCATCCAAACTGGTGGCCCACACCACATCCTGTGGCAGAGAATTCAATAGATGAATTATGTGTGGTGAGAAAAAGTACTTCCTCTTGTCAGTCCTACATTTCCTGGCAATCAGTTTCATGGGATGACCATCAGTTTCATGGGCTCTAGTGAGAAAGGGAGAAAAATTTCTCTTTCCACACCATGCATAATTTTATAGGCCTCTGCCATGTCTCTCCTTAGTCATATTTTTTTTAAACTAAAAAGCCCCAGATGTTGTAGGCTTGCCTCGTAAGGGAGATGCTCCAGGCCCCTGATCATCTTGGTTGCCCTCTTGTAGCACACCATTAACAATGGTTTGCAAATATGTTGTGGTCTGGGTCAAGGATTTAAAGTTAAAACAAATCTGTGGAAACAGGCTCATTCAAATCTACGAAGCTGACCTGCTATTTATGAAACATGTAAAACTGAAATTAGATTTAAGTCGTGAGAACCATTTCTACATCATAGGAAGGTAAGAAGAGCCCTTTTGGTTCTGGGTCAGACCAAAGGGTCCAGCTAATCTGACATCCTGTCTTCTAATAGCGGTTAACCAAGGCCTCTGGGAAGCATACAAGGAATGCCTGAAAGTGATGGCTTTTGGTTGCTTCCAGCACTTGGTATTCAGAAGTATACTATTTCTGAACATGAAGGCTCCTTTTGACTGTCTATTGATAGACCTGTTCTCTCTGCCTTTGTCAATATTCGTTTAAAATATGAGCTACCATATCTTCTGACAGTGAATCCATAGGTTATTTATAGACTTACAAAATGGCACTTTGTCCATCCTGCAGTTTCAGTGGGCGACTCCACATTCTACAGTTAGGGGAGAAAGACCCCCCCAAAAAATCTCTTGATACACTCCTCTTCATATTATTCATAATTATTTAAACTTCTATCTTATCCCGCCTGCCATCTTTTGAGTCCTGTTTTCCCCCTTATCTAAACTGAAAAGCCTCAAGCACTTTAGCCTTCCTTGTCGGGGGGGGGGGGGAATCACCCACTTGGCATTGTATTACAAAACGTAACATTTTCTGCTTGAAACATAATCTGTCCACAGTCATTCATGTTTGACACTGATGGATAGTAACACCATGGATACATTGAACCTTGAATCTGTGTATAGCCATGCTACCATTAGCCCAAACCCTTGAAACTCTGTATTGAGCCATAAAATAGCCTAACATAGGTGGTCTGCCCAAGACAGAGGAGGAGGGCTTTATCAGTGGGAGATTGCAAATCCATGCACAAATCTGGAGTGGCCTGCTGCGCTATGTGTTGACAAGGCTAGATTTCTCCCCCTGGCCCAGGGGGGCAGTATTGGACACTTCTGCATCCTTCCATAAACACAGTGGGTCTAAAAACACAGTCTGAATTCAGGTTTCAGTAGTGGGGTCACAGGTTCAAAATCTGAACCCGCAGAACCAAATTGAAACATACTACTTTGAAGCTTGGCATGGAGCCAAATGTGGAATGGGTGAATTATCCAGTTACTGAAATCACACAGGAACAGCTGTTGCTCTTGAGGACTTTCGGCTCAAGATGGTGGGAATCTTATGCACACATAAAAACATAAAATAATCTGGCAAGATTTAAGCCATTTTTCAAACGAGGAATATAAACTTGAGGGAAAGCAAACACTGCCTAGGAAGTACACAGAAGATTTAGAGGCCCTTGACAAGTAAACAAGCTGTTTTATTGCTCTTAAGAATCTATATTACCATTTGCCTGTGAACCAATTGATAAAATGGGTTCAGAGGAGAGCAGCAAAGATGGCGAGGACCTGGAAACCAAGTCCAGTGAGGAATGGTTGAAGCTGGGTATGTTTGGCATGGAGCAGAGAAGAGAGATGTCATGTAGAAGAATTAGCAGTCTTGGTCTCTGTTGTTCCTGAGGGCAGGGCTAGAACTAATGGTTACAGGCCACATTCAGCCTCAGAGGCAGTGGAGCAACAGCAGGAAAGAGGGCATGCCCTTAGCACTTACTTGTGGGCTTCCCAGAGGCATCTGATGGGCCACGGTGTGAAACAGGATGCTGGACTAGATAGGTCTTGGTCTCATTCAGCAGGGCTGTTCTTATGTTCTTATGGTTTGAAGTGATGAGGAAACAGATTTTGGCTAGACGTTAGGAAATATTTCCTAACTGTAAGAGCTGAATGACAGTGGAACAGTCTGCCTTGCACAGTGTTGGGCTCTTCCTTGCTAGAAATTTCTGAATTGAGTGAACAGTTACCTGTTCGCCTCACATAATTTTAGATACCTTGGAAGTATTCTAGTCCAACCCCCAGTGCAAGAACCTCTAAAATTATGTGAGGATGTGGCAAAAGTGTTCTTGTTTCAATGTTTCAATTAGTGGTTGAGCTGTGCTGTAGAATCAGGCTGTATTTCTGCACTCTGCACATGCAGAAAGCAGAGTGTGGAGTGCTTCCTGCAGACCTCTGTTATTTCCTCCCTCCCTCAACTGCCTTGGAAAGCTGTTGACATATGGGTGTCCTACTACTGTCCATAGCATGCTCCAGCATGGCTAGGCAAGTCAAGACAAGTGCAAAACCTTCTTACTATGTCTTAGCAGCATCCAGCTGATTGTGGTTCTTTCCCAACTCTGAGGCACAGGCTGCTCTCAGGAAAAGCTGGAGTGAAGCTGTATATGTAGAGGTCTGGGGGCAAATGAGATGCTAGAAATTTAGGAACACTGTGGCTTTAAAAGATGTAGGAACATAGGAAGCTGCCATATACTGAGTCAGATAATTGGTCTATCTAGCTCAGTATTGTCGTCACAGACTGGCAGCGGCTTCTCCAAGGTTGCAGGCAGGAATCTCTCTCAGCCCTATCTTGGAGAAGCCAGGGAGGGAACATGGAATCTTCTGCTCTTTCCAGAGTGGCTCCATCCTCTGAGGGGAAGATCTAACAGGGCTCACACTTCTAGTCACCCATTCACATGCAACTAGGGTGGACCCTATTTAGGTAAGGGGACAAGTCATGCTTGCTACCACAAGATCAGCTCTCCTCCCTTCTAGCGGAGATGTGAAGAGCTCACTTGATTTGATTTTCCTGTCTGAACCAGAATCAATTTGGGACAGCATTTATTTATTTATATCCATGTATATAAATCTAAATCTTACCACTGCCCTGGTGGCGCAGTGGTAAAACTGCCGCCCTGTAACCAGAAGGTTACAAGTTCGATCCTGACCAGGGGCACAAGGTTGACTCAGCCTTCCATCCTTCCGAGGTTGGTAAAATGAGTACCCAGAATGTTGGGGGCAATATGCTAAATCATTGTAAACCGCTTAGAGAGCTCCGGCTATAAAGCGGTATATAAATGTAAGTGCTATTGCTATTGCTATGTAAACCGCGTTGTGACTTTTGTTGAAAAGTGGTATATAAATATTTGTCGTATTTGTAGTCATCATACAGAATTGGTAAATCTGGCACAGTGACAGTTTGCCAAGGGAGGTTCTGTATGAGCCATTCCACACCTTGTTCTTCATGTGCACAGGATGCAGGATTGTGGCCTTTTAATTCTCCTGTTTTATTTCTAGAAATCAATAGATACAGTATTTTCAGACAGATTTTGCCACTGGTGACTCTGATCCAGTCCAGCTTCTGTAGCTTGATACAGAGACACCTTTCTGGAGGAGCCATAGTTCATTGGTGGAGCACCTGCTGCTTTGGATGCAGAAGGCCCAGGGTCAATCTCCAGGTGGGACTGGGAAGGACCCACCCTTTCTGAAACCTTGGCTCATCACTGCTGGTTGGCATAGACAATACTGAGCTAGTGGGACCAATAGTCTGACTCAGTAGAAAGTAAATGTGTATGATAAAAATACAAACATTAATGAAGGGGAGGAAAGACTTGCTTGGAGTGGGATGTGAGGAAAGAAAATGTTACTGTTGGGGGTGGGGGGAGTCTGTTTGCATTAAAAGAAATAAAAATTGAGTAACCCAGGAAAAGTTAGATCTACTGAGAGAAGGTATGGAAGGGGTATTCTTTCAATGAAAAAACGGTCTTTAAGAAATGAGAAAACGAACTTGAAATGGTGAGGCATTGCTGGAGAGGAACTGATAATGTTTTCAAAAATCTTTCAAAGAGTCTAATGTGTTGGTTGTTTTTGTTTGTTTATTATATAGCAGCATTATTACATGGTGCTTTACAGAGTAATAAATCCTGCCTCAAGATACTTGCAGTACAAATGTTGACAGAAGATTAGGCAAGCAAGTATTCAATTTGGTATTCAGTCTTAGGTATTAGGAGCAGGAGTGTGAGGAGGCCCGTGTGCGGCTGCTGCCACGGCCCCCTGGCCCTGCCTCCCACGTCTGCCATCAGATGCTGGGGACGAGGTCTCCCTCCTAAATGGGGCTGCGTGGCCCTCTTCGGAAGGAAGATCAACCCACACTGTATTGGGCAGAGCAGCCAGTGTGATTCTCCCTGCCTTAAAGGAAGAATCATGTTCGCAGCCATGTTGCCAAAGTAGTGCGGGCTGATCTCTCTCCAAAATGGGGCTGCACAGGCCCATTTGGGAGGGAGATCGATCGGTCCTGCTGCGTTGGCGGAGCGGCTCTCACTGCCCAACGCAGCACGGGCCGATTTCAGCTCCAAACGGGGCCGCGTGGCCCCATTTGGAATCGAAATAATGCCCCTGCATCTGATGTCAGATGCGGGGTGTGCTCTTGGCCCCTGATTGGTGGCAGCCTGGGTTCTTTGAACTCATTCGCCCAATGGTGGCTCCGCCCCTGATTAGGAGCATGTACTATTTTATTTGGAATTTGGAAACACCCCCTCTTCCCAATAATTCAGTTTGGGTATTCAGATATGAATATTTGGATCACCTGAATAATTGTTTTTAGGATATAATGGGGAGAATAACTAAAATGGCTTTAATGTCTTCATGCCTTCACAGAATAGGATAAAAATAACAGGGTGGGCATGACAACTTAAGTGGGCATGACACCTGCAAAGTTTCAGGTAAACAAATACACGGGTTTCCTAGAAAATACACTTTAAAGTATTTTTTCGGAAAGCCTTATAATTTTTGTTATGCCCCAGTAGGATAAGAATAGTAGCTCCTTCTGAGACCATTAAGCCTTCTGACTGTGTGGGATACCATTTTTAAAACTTTAAGATGTTTTTAAAGGGTAAGTAACTGGTTTGCTTTTGGGAGGAATGGCCTGAAAAATTGCAGGAAGAATTATAGTCTCTTCTTAGGGTATAATTGACTACAGTATTTCAAGCAAATAAGTGCATGGGATTTCTATAAAAATAAAAATATACATGATTGTTTCCTTCAGAACTGGAAGAGAAAGTGCGTTCCTGCAGCTCAGGCTAGCAGGCACCATCTGGCACAGAGCTGGTGCAGGTGGAGGCTTCTGCTTTAGTGAGCAATGTTCTCTAAGTCTTGGTTGGTTCCTTCAAAGCTGGAGGAGCATTTCCCTATGCTCTCGGCTCATGCAGGCTGGCAGGCACTGGCAGACTCAAGTGGGCATGAAGGCAGAGAGAGGTGATTGGTGGGTGCCAATCACCAGGGCTGCCAGACACATCCAAGCCACAGGTTTGTGAAATAAGAGGATTGCACTTCCTATTCAGCAGACCACTGGACTGTCCAGACAACTGTAGGTGGCCTGGTGCAGAGATGGAGAGGCAGAGGCAGAGTTTGGAGCACCCTTGCTAGAGCAGAGCAAAGTGCCCTGTGTACAAAAGTGTCTGAGTGGAGTGAAAGCACGGAACTACCAGAGTTGAATGCAAAACAAAAACAGGAGGGAAAGGAGCCTTTGGGTGCAGCAGAAACACATAGCAGGGTAAGGGTGTTATTTACTCTACACCTTAAGCTTGGTGCATCCCAGCAGTAGAAGGCTGGCTTTCAGGGACACCTTCTGCACCAATCCAACATCCAGACACATGCATTGGGATATTACAACATTGTCTGTCATACTGAACACCCTTTTGCTTGGGGCACTGGTTGGAGGGCAGGATAGGTGTTCCCAGGCAAGATCCTGCCAGATCTGGCTGTGGGACGCCCAGTAAAACAAAGGGTTGCTTGACAAGTTCTCCACTGCCTCAGCCAGATAGCTTACAAGCAAGCCCTCAGCACTATCTGGCCTCTGACAAGGTTGGGTACCTTTGTGCCCAATCATTGACATCATTCTCTCTGTCCAAAGTCATAGCTGCTGTTGAAATTGGCTGTGGGGATGGTGACAGCTTTGCTGCTGCTGCTAGGAGTGCTGGTCAGAGTGTTGATACCTGAAGGTGGAGCCTCCCATCCCACCTCTCCCTCCCTTTGCTGGTGTACTTCTCTGACCCTTTTGACTAGCACTGCAAACCAAGAAGCGAGGGTGCTGCCACCACTCATGCACCCCTTCATCTTCTGATCCACCACCAATACATAGTGGATCTCTCCTGGATCTCTCAGCACTTTTGATACCATCAACCATGGTTTCCTCCTGGGTCATCACTCTGGGTTGGGACTTGCCATGGTTATACAGTGGCTCCACTCCTACCTCGGGGATTGTACTCACAAAGGTTGTGCTGGGGGATGCCTGCTTCCCCCACCCTGGCCTACGGGGTGCTGAAGGCATCCATTCTGCCCCCTGTGCATTTTAATGTCTACATGAAACCTCCAGGAGAGGTCATCTGTGGGTGTGGGCTGTGGTGTTATCAATATGCAGACGACACCTAGCTTTTTCCTTTAAGTTAGCAGATTCCAGGAGGCACAGGATTTCTTCTAAAACTGATTATCCAAGTAGTGAGGGAAATCTGATCTTGGACAGGGTCACACTCCCCTAAAAGACAAAATCTGCAGCTTGGGGGTGCTTCTGGACCCAATGCTGTCATTGGAGGTACAGTTGCTGGTGGTGTGGAGGGTTTTTTACTAGCTGTGGCTGGTACGTCAGCTGTAACTCTATTGGAGAAGTTGGACCTGACCTCAGTCACTTATGCTTTCAACTACTGCAATGCGTGCTATGAGGGACTGCCCTTGAAGACAGTTTAGAAGCTTCAGCTCGTCTAGAATGGTTCTGCAAGGATGCTCCTGGGCGCAAGTTGCTTCACGAGTTTTACACCCATCTTGCGGCAGCTTTACTGGTTACCAGTCCACTTCTGGGCTAGATTCAAGTTGCTGATCTTAACCTTTAAAGCCCTACATGCTAACTGAGCAAAGAGGCACCTTTTAAAAGTGGTGATTCTCTTTTTTCTATTTTAGCAGGGGGAGAGCAACTGACCCTATCCATCTCCAGCACAGCATCCCTCCAGTGCCTGTTGCTGGTGTCTATTTTCTTTTTCTTTTTTAGATTGTGAGCTCATTGGTGACAGGGATCCATCTTTCTTTCTTTCTTTCTTTCTTTCTTTCTTTCTTTCTTTCTTTCTTTCTTTCTTTCTTTCTTTCTTTCTGTACAAACTGCTTTGGGAACTTTTTGTTGAAAAGCAGTATATAAAATGTTCATTGTATTTGTACATAGCTTGGGGCTTAGTTGCTGCTGTTTCAGTTATGTCATTTGTGTTCCTGCAACTTCGGCATTTCCTTCCAGGCTGTTTTCATTTGTCCTGTTTTTTCTTGAATAATGATTTACAGTCAACGACATTACTGCACAAATTCTGTCAGTTTGACGTGCAATTTTAATCTCTCTGTATGTGGGCATGATACAGTAATTCAGTCTAGCCCCACCTTTTCTCTGACATGCAAGTTTCCTGTGTGGAGGGTTTTTTTGCTTTTGTTTTTTAAAGGAGTAGCATTCAGTCATGTAATTCCCCCATCTGCAGTCTGAAGTGTACAGGCTAGATACAGGTTTCACATTTCATAGAGTGCAAGGCCTCAGGGGATTCAAATGGGCTTCAGATTACAAATTCTACTGTGTAAATGCACTTGCAAGTGAAAAAACAAAAACAAGAATCAGTGGCCTTGAAGTTAAAATTGACCAATTGATATTTGTAGTTATTGGTCTACTCTTTGGCTGGGAAAATTGAATTAGAAATGGAATTTCAGAAGTGGCTGAAATTGTTCATCTGCCAACAGATTTTTCTGCAGAAATCTGATGCATGATTCAGGAAAATGGAATTTCTCCTATTAGTTTCTTACATAACCCAATTAGAATTTTGAATGGGAAATGAACAGTAAAAGAAAAGTAAAGGGAATGTTTGCTGTGAAAGTCATCACTCTTCTCAAAAGCTGTGATGTGGATTGAAATTTCTCTATGTGAAGCTTTCCATAATGGAACATTTTCTGTTACTGTACTGCATATCTAATACACACTTATATGGGCATGCTAAAATTGGTTTGTTAGGACTTTGCACATGTCCATTTTTAGAAAACCTTTTTAGAGGGAAAAAGCACATGTCCATTTTTAGAAAACATGACACTGAATTGTCATGCCAAGAATAGGTGACTGGTTCTCTAGATCTAGTTTCTAGCCTGACTTTGAGATAGAAACCACTTTGGTTGCCCTTGTGCACAACTTTATTTGGGATTAGACAAGGGGAGTTCATCCCTGTTGGTCCTGCTGGCCCTCTCAGTGGCCTTTGATATCATCAGCCATGGTATCTTGAAGGGAAAAGGGACTGGATGTAATATTCAGTGATGGCTTTGATCTCTCCTGTGGAGATAGATTCAGAAGGTGGTACTAAGGGACTTCTGCATGTTCTTATGGCCTTCGGGGCCCTGCAGGGTTCCATCTCATCCTTCATGTTATTCAACATCTAAATGAAACTGCTGGGAGTGATCGTCCAGAGTTTTGGGGTGTAGTGTCATCTGCATAAACTTGCCTGCTCTCTGAGATCATTAGGAGAGGCCCTGTGAGATGCAGAGGAGAGGGCTGCATGATCTTTCTTCTCATCAGTGGTGCCCAGACCATGGAACCAACTTTCTGTCTCAAGAAATGTGGCTTTTTAGTGCAGTGAGGTGGAAGGTGAAGATGGTTTGGTTTTAAGGTGCTCCTTATGATATTGGGTTTTGTGTTAATTGCTGCTTTTATGGTTTAGGTTTGGTTATTTTCCCCCATTGCTGCTGCATGGGAACAGGTCTGTCTGAAGGGGAAACTGGGAAGGTTTTCATATAGGGCCCTGTGATTACAGGGGCCCCACATGCAAGTCAGCAATAAACTTCTGGTTCTGTTCAGAGAAGCTGAACGATTTCTTTGCATCTGTCTTCATGGTGGAGGATACTGACAGTAAAACCTCTCTAGAATTGAGCTTTTCAGGTTTAGCGGCTGAGGAACGGGGCCAATTTGAGGTGACAAGGGAAGATGTTTTAAACTGTCTTGAAAAACTAAACATTAACAAATCACCAGGGCCAGATGGTATCCACCCAAGAGTTCTGAAGGAACTCAAATATGAAATTGCCAATCTCCTAGCAAAAATATATAATGTGTCCCTACAATCAGACTCTGTACCAGAGGACTAGAAAGCCAATGTGACTCCGATTTCCTAAAAGGGATCCAGGGGGGATCTGGGAAATTACAGGCTGGTCAGCTTAACTTTAGTGCCAGTTAAATTGATGGAAAGCATACTTGAGGACAAAATTGTTAAATAAATAGAAGAAAAGGCCTTGCTGAAGGAGAACCAGCATGGCTTCTGCAAGGGAAAGTCTTGCCTCACTAACCTTTTGGAGTTTGAGAGTGTCAACAGACATGTGGATAAAGATGATCCTGTTGACATAGTATACCTGGACTTCCAAAAAGCTTTTGACAAAGTTCCCCACCAAAGGTTCTTGAGTAAACTTAGCAGTCATGAGATGAGGGGAGAGGTTCATGCATAGATCAGTAACTGTTGAAGGACAGGAAACAGAGAGTAAGAATAAACAGACAGTTTTCACAATGGAGATAAGTAGGAAGTGTGGTCCCCCAAAGATCAGTACTGGGATCAGTGCTCTTTAACTTGTTCATAACTGATTTAGAAGTTGGGGTAAGCAGAGAAGTAAACAAATTTGCAGATGACACTAAACTACTTAGGGTAGTGAAATCTACAATAGATTGTGAGGAGCTGCAAAAAGATCTCTCCAACTGGTGGAGTGGGCGACTATATGGTAAATGCAGTTCAGTGTAAGCAAGTGTAAAGTGATGCACATTGGGGCAACCCCCCCCAACGTCACATATACATCGATGGGATCTGAGCTGTTGATGACTGACCAGGACAGAGATCTTGGGTTCATGGTGGACAGCTCATTGAAGGTGTCGGCTCAGCTGTGAAAAGGGCCAATTCCATACTAGGAATCATTAGGAAGAGGGTTGAAAATAAAACTGCTAATATTACAATACTCTTATACAAATCTATGGTGCATCCACAGCTGGAGTATTGTGTGCAGATTTGGTCACTGTATCTTAAGAATGATATTGTAGAAGTGGAAAAAGTGCAGAAGAGGGCAACCAAAATGATCAGGGGCCTGGAGCACCTTTGTTATGAAGCTAGGCTACAGCATCTGGGGCTCTTTAGCTTAGAAAAGAGGTGACTAAGGAGAGACATGATCGAGGTGTATAACATTATTCATGGAGTAGAGAGGGTGGAGAGAGAGAATTTTTTTCTCCCTCTCACAACACTAGAACCAGGGGTCACCCTATGAAACTGAGGGTTGGGAAATTTAGGACCAACAAGAGGAAGTGCTTTTTCACACTGTGCATAATAAATCTATGGAATTCTTTGCCATGGGATGTGGTGGACACTGGCTTGGATGGCTTTAAAGGAGGCTTAAACAAATTCATGGTGGCCAGGTCCATCAGTGGCTACTAGTCTGGTGGCTATAGGCCACCTCCAGCCTCAGAGGCAAGATGCCATTAAATACCAGTTGCAGGGGAGCAACGGCAGGAGAAGGGGGAAGCCCTCACCCTCTGCCTGTGGGCTTCTTGATGGCATCTGGTGGACCACTTTGTGAAATGAGATGCTGTATTACATGGACCTTGAGCCTGATCCCTCAGGCCTTATGTTCTTAAATGTTTATAAGTAAATTCTGAAGCTCTTTAAATGATACCTCCTGCATTTAGACCTTTATTGTTTTTCCCCCATTTCAAATATTTTTGTTGAAAATTTTTTGATTGTTGGAAAAACTTTTAAATACTGAGTATAACATTTAAAATGAACATGGCATATTGTTTTAATTCTTGTTTTCAACACACAAATGAATAAACATGCTAAATCAATATCTCAATCAATATAGGACATTAGAAGCTTTTACAGGAAACAAAATCTGAAAAGCTTTCCTATTTAGATTCTTGTAAAGGTAACAAAGACCTAAGTATTAAGGAGCAGACAATACACACATAGTTCCATGACTGTTTTTCCTGACTTTTTTTAAATGCATGACAGCTGTGGGGTCTTCTTGCAGGGGCAGAGAGAGGTACTGCTTAATCTGTTCCTTGCTTGCATTTTGTTCACTCGCAAACCACCTCCCAGCTGCTTTTCTTCCCAAGGAGTAAACAATACAAATGTTTCACATCCATGCTTTGATGGGCATAGAGCGTGTGGATGTACCTAACATAATGGCTTAATTTTGCTAGGCATCCTTCAGCCCTTCTTACAGCATTTGTATGTGTTTCAGCATGTAGTATGGGAATCATCGCTAATTCCTTGGAGACTGCATGTGTCGACAGATGGTGTTGATTGAGGGTCCCATTAGGGATGGGTATAATTATAAATATTTTTAATAAAAATGTCTTTGCCCTTCAATCCTCTCTTCTGGTGTGCTAAGAAACCTGAACATACTTGACCTGCTGAGTCATCTATTTATTTATTTATTTTAAGCATTTCTGCACTCCTTCAAATGACCAATGCAACTGATAAGAGTCATTTTAAAAACAATATGAAAAAATACAAAAGTCAGCAGGGAGGGGGAGGTATGTGAGCCCATCTTACATTTGTGGTGTTTCCATGTGTCAGAACTGGACAGACTGGACGAAAGTCACATTTGTGCCCTTTCCTGTCAACTTACCCACCGTAATTCCAATTCTGTTCTGGCCTTAGTGCTGCACTTGCTCCTAGCGAACACCAGCTGCAGCCAGTGAAATATTACTTGGGCGGCAGTAATGCATGTGTGTATAGCAATGAGATGTCTCTGATAATAAGAAATGAGACATAAAGATTTAACAGGCACCAGCGACCACCGTACTTAAAGTTGGATTTATGGCTTACAGGTCAAGCCCAGATTCGTGTGGTGGGAGCTCTGCGTTGGATGAGGTACAGTGTGTTCTGCATCACCACTAAAAAATGAAAAATTTAAATGTCTCTCCCATTGCTTTATGAATAGCCTAAGTGGGTTATGAATTATTGGGATGTGCTTCCCATCCAAAAACTAGTCAGATGAGGGACCTAGACCTGTGTGGCTTGTGGGACGCTCCTTGTAAGTAAGGAATCATCAGGACCGCCACATATTTTTATTATCTCAATATTGTTTTCTTCAAGAGAAGACAGAACATATATTCTTGCAGTATATTTGAAAGCAAATGACTTCACTGGGGAATGACACTATTTAGGGGCCCATGGAATGGGCTGAATTTCTTGTTTCCCAGTGAAACCAGATGGAAGTTAGTGGTTTTCAGCACTCTGCAGCCAGAGGCCTGTAGCTGTCAGTGGCAGGTGAGGCATGATGGAGGAATGCTGGAGCTTGGGAGCGCCTCAGCTGCTAACTTGCTGCAGCCTGTAATAGGGATTGTAGACAGAGAATGTAAGCCATCCAAAGGCATCAAATAGGACTAGGGCTGGAGAGTACATCTCACATTTGCTAGATTCACATAAACCCTGGGTTGTTGGGAGGAGAGCTGGTTTTGTGGTAGCAAGCATGATGTGTCCCCTTAGCTAAGCAGGATCTGCCCTGGTTGCATATGAAAGGGAGACTAGAAGTGTGAGCACTGTAAGATCCCTCTGACACCATCCTCAGGGGATGGAAGAGCAATGAGGCTCCAAATTCCCTCCCTGGCATCTCCAAGATAGGGGTGAGAGAGATTCCTGCCTGCAACCATGGAGAAGCCGTTGCCAGTCTGTTTTGACAACACTGTGCTAGTTGGACCAATGGTTTGACTCAGTATATGGCAGCTTCCTATGTTCCTACATCTTTTAAAGCCACAGTTTTCAGAGTTTGAAGTTGGAATCTCCTTACAGAAGTCTGAGCAATTGTGAGGAGAGATCTCAGCTCATGGTTCGGTTAGTGGGCAGATGTCAAAAGCAACAGTAACGTTTGTAGGGCTTACGGCATTGAGTTCCACCTTTTTTGGAGGGCTCACTACAGCCATCTTGACCAGAAACCCTCAAAGAAGATACAGAGCTGGCTTTTTCTTGACTATTTCAAAGTCCCTCTCCCAGTGTGAATGTTTTGAGCCAAATTGGGGGAGCCAAATCGTGGTTGAGAACCCCTCAAGTGATGTTAGTTTTTGTACTACATATTCCCTAAACTTTAATGGATAACCCTTTAGTTCACATAAATCTAGTTCCATAGTAAAATAGAATCCAGAGTCCACTGTCTCCACACACAGTTACATTGTCTGTTGTCTAATCAAATGCCTGCTAAATGTTTGTTGATTCTCAGCTAAATGCATAAACTGATTTCACTGGAGGATTATGCATTCCAGGCGACATCGAATAATATGGAGGATCTTTACATACACAAGTCATCAATAATATTACAGTTAGCCCAAGATCATACAGAGTTAATAGTCAGGCTAGATCTAATTAGGCAGTTTGGATGAGAAAATGGTCCCTCTTGGAGAGATCTCTAGGTCTTCATTCTTTGGCTTTGAAGCTGGTGTACAGTCGTTAGGACCCACATTCAGAGGTCATTTTGCAGTTTTTCTGCCATCAGAAGTCTAGATCCCCTTCCCCTGTTGTCATTTTTAGGTGAAGCAACCAAACTGGATTGTTTTGTCCTAATCTCATTTGAGGTTTTCTGTGTCCTTCTGATCATAGGGAAGCTGCCTTTCACCGAGTCAAATCATTGCTCTCCCAGTGACTGCCTGCTCTTTGACATTGGTGGCTGCTTTTAAAAAACAACTAAAGCCTTCTTTATATTTCTTCAGGCTTTTATCCCTCATGGGCTGGCAGGTCTAGGCTGCCAGGTCTCTCAGCTTTCCTGCTTCTGTTTGTATTTTTGATGGTTGTGTTTTTGGTGTGTTATGATTTTACTGTTTAACTGGTTTTAAGGTTGTAAATGTGATATTTATGGAGTTTTCTTGTATTTTAACTTTTGTTAAAATACCTTGGGATGCCATATGAAAGGTGGTATAAAAACTGAACAATAAATAAGGGCTCAGAAATTGAGGCCCTTGCCAAACAAACTAAACCCGGTAAAGCTCCCGGGATCGACCTCATCATTATTGAGATTATACGCTCTAACTTAGATTGGTGGGCCCCTGTTCTTCGTTCACTATTTTCATTTATTGATAATACTGCCAACATTCCTCAGGATTGGGGGGTTGCTTTAATTATTCCTATTTACAAAAAAGGCAGCAGGCAAGATCCCGCAAATTACCGCCCAATTAGCCTTCTGAGCATTATTTCCAAATTACATGTGAAACATCTTCTGATAAAATTGGTCTATTGGATTGATGCCTATAACATCCTGGCCCCCAAACAAGCTGGATTTCGCAAAGGCTGATCGACCATTGAGCAAGCTTTTATACTTCAACACCTGTTTGAGAAATACACTTGCAAACCTGGTTCTGCCCTCTATTCGGCATTTATTGATTTAAAATCTGCTTTTGATTCCATCTCTAGGGTCCGCCTTTGGGTAAAGCTGAGGGATTTATCTATAGATAAGTGTCTCCTATTATTAATCTATAAGCTACATGAAAATACGTCCCTAAGAGTCCGTTGCAGTGCACGGGGTCATCTATCTGCTGAAATTCCCACACATAGAGGAGTCAGACAGGGGTGCATTTTAGCCCCTGTCTTGTTTAACATCTATATTAATTCTATAGTAACCCATATGAATGCTCCTTCTGTCCACCCGCCCAAACTGGCACATAAACATATATCAATTTTGCTGTATGCTGATGACATGGTTCTCCTGTCATTGACTCCTATCAGCCTAAGGCGGGTGCTTGCATCACTCAGCTCTTTTTGTGCAGAAGAGGCTATTGAGGTAAATTACCAGAAAACTAAAGTACTGGTATTTGCCAAATGCCCTAAGCCCGACGTATGGAAAATAAATGGTCAATTAATTGAACAAGTTAAAATATTTAAATATCTTGGT